>NC_135237.1:17061091-19461091 GCF_051348905.1 Ranitomeya variabilis
GCGTCCTGGGTGTCCTCATTCTGGTGCCCTAAATCCATTGGAGCAAAGTAGTTACATTAATGTATATAAAGGGTTACCGTCCCTCCGAACAGTCTGGTGCTTCATCACTAGAGTCGCTCCGATTTTGACCCGTTAGGTCCTTGGTTCCATAGTAGACGAGTTACATGTAGAAGCGTCCTAGACTGTGATATCTTCTGCCTAGTACTGTCGCAGTCGTCATACACTGAGGTCCTGTGATTTCTCCCCCATGCAGCGTGCGTTCCAGTGTGTCTTGTAATGGTTCCACAGAGGGTCTGGATCCTGAAGTGCTGGGGAAAAAACGTCGAGTAGAAGGCCTGCCTGCAGCACCAGCGCTCCCGGACCCCACCTGCACGGCAGCCAGAACGCGACCCATGCGTGGGCACAAGAAACGCAGATTGGTCCGGTCCAGTGAAGTGTCGTCTCTCAGTAGGAAGGTAATGATATACGTGTCCTCACCAGTTTGCTGGTCTTCACCTATTCTAGATTCGTTATGCAGATCTGAGATCAGTATAAAACAAGGCCGTGATTCCTCGTTGGGTCACTTACTGGATTTCTTAGACTTGAAGTCCTCAGAGCTTCTGGAGCCCTGCAAGCTTCTACCTACCAGCTTTTATCCTGCTGCACTTTTGATTATCCAGCTTGGTGTGACCATGTGTGTATAATGTCACAATGATCACGCTGAGGCCAGCTAATCATTAGAGGAGTAGGAATGGCTCCCATCTGTGACTATGGTAAACTGACCAGACCTCTGGACCTGGGTCTTGCTTCACTCATCTCTGCTGGTTTTGGTGATATGCCACTTTATCAGCTACATCGGGAGCTCAGCGCTGAGGTCCTGTCCAATATTCAGTCTGAGTATAAATACCAGGACCAGCCATGGAACTGGGGGTCTGTCACTGCTGCCCTCTGATTACGCAGCATAATGCTAGCCTTATATTCCCTGCAGAGACCAGAGGCTCCCCCTAGTTTGCCCTTACAAATCTGGAAACGTTGTGATATTACTGTCCATGCCCCTGATGGCCTTCGATGTGACATCTATGGTGGTCTATGATCTATTTGCAGCGAGATTCCCCTCATTGAAGGCTTTATGTTGTCAGTGAATTCTTATCCTGCAGTTCTCGTTTGTGTGACGTGGTTACTGGCTGCCCCTTTATTGTGATTACTGTCCGTTCTGTCCTGGCCCTTGTGTATCTGATGATCTTTTCTTGTATTTAGCCTCAGAAGCCGTTGTCTGCAAAGTGCGGCTGTGAGCCTCCAACCACCTGTATTTTATGTGGATGCAAAACCAACGTGAAGCCCACCCATCCCTGCACAATGAGTGAGCGGCTGGCACTAGCGGATCCATGCTACCACCCCATCCTCTCCTTCCCCTACGGTAAGCCGCTGGTGGGACCCATCGTATCCTCTTCACTGCATGTAACTACAGCTAGTAGCCGCGGTTTTATTGCCGTTTATTATTGTGATGATTCACTAAACCATGCACACATTCAATTATCGCTTGTGAATAAAGGGGTTGTCTCATCGCAGGACGTGCCAGAAATTTCTAATACATGAGGGTCCCTCCTGCCCTCAGTTGGGAGGACCCCCTGATTGGATTTGTTGCGGCCTCTGTTACTGGATTGGTGGTCGCACATACTGTGCATCTGCCATAAACAACTGAGACAACCCCTTTAAGGAATGGCTGCCATATAGCTGTGTGAAAGTGTTTGCCCCCTTCCTGATTTCCTATTCTTTTGCATGTTTCTCACACTGTAATATTTAAATTTGTTTGACCTGAAACATTTGACAAAGATAACACAAGTACTCATAAAATGCAGTTTTCAAATGAAGGTCTATATTATTAAGGGAAAAGAAATCCAAACCTAGAGGGCCCTGTATGATAAAGTGATTGCCCCCTAAACCTAATAACTGGTTGGGCCGCCCTTATCAGCAGCAGCTGCAATCAAGACTTTGTGATAACTGGCAAGGAGTCTCGTACAACGCTCTGGAGGAATTTTGGCCGCTCATCTTTGCAGAATTGTTGTAATTCAGCCACATTGGAGGTTTCCGAGCATGAACCACCTATTTAAGGCCACAGCATCGCAATCATATTATGGTCAGGTCTTTGACTAGGCCACTCCAAAGTCTTAATTTTGATTGTCTTATGCCGATCAGAGTTGGACTTGCTGGTGTGCTTTGGATCATTGTCCTGCTGCCTAACCCAAGTGCACTTTAGATTGAGGTCAAACAGATGGCCGGACATTCTCAGTCAGGATTTTTTGTAAACAGCAGAATTCATGGTTCGATTCACCACAGCAAGTCTTCCAGGTCTAAAAGCTGCAACTTTACTTTTTCGTACAGGGCCCTGTAGGTTTGGATTTATTTTTCTCTTAATAAAAAAATCTTCATATATAAACTGCATTTTGTTCTCTGTCTAATATTTACGTTTGTTTAGTGATCTGAAACATTTAAATGTGACAAACATGGGAAAGAATAGGAAATCGGGAAGGGGGTGAGCACTTTTTCACACAACTGTATATGCATAAAAAGGCAGCAGGTGAGTCAGTAAGTTCCTGAGCTGCCTGCTCGATCGGCCAGCCATCTAATGTGCATGGTGGCCTACTATTATGTGTTATTACTCTGTAGCCATGAGACTAATGTTTACTACGTTGTGAAGGCCCAGAGTGGCCCCGAGCGGACGGCTCTGGCCGGTGTCGCCTGCGTCTCCTGACTGATAACGTGCGCTCATTAACTCTTTGCTTCTAGATACTCCCCTTAACTTGCACTTTGAAGCGTTGCTGAAAGACGACAGGCAGCTCCGGTTTTCTCACAAACTCAAAGCTCTTAAGTTTTCTCAGCTCAGCAAGAAAACCTCAGAAAGGTTTCGAAGAGACTGTCCTAGCCCGACGACGGATTTCACAGGCAGTAAGTGCCTCAGGATCCCGCTTTCTGGAAAATACCAGTATACCTGCTGGCAACTTTCTGTGGATATTGCAAACCCTTTAAGTCATTTGCGACTTCTTTATATTGGGGTTCCTTAGCCTTTTGTAGCTTTTTGTGCATTACAAGGATGCGACATAGAATGGTGCGTGGCTCTTTTCTCATCTTTGCTCGTCTTGTGTATTTCTGCTTGTCATTCCCTCTTTCACCACTAGGGGGCATCAAAGATTATTTTGTGCAGCGGTTAGCTAGATTAGTTACTGAGAGGCTGAACCCTTAGCATACTGACCCCTGGGCAGACCCCCAACATGGTGACCCCCCCCCCCCCGGCAGAGCCCTCATCAAGCACCGAGGCGTACTTACTCATCTGTATCCAGAATTTGGCAACAGTCTGTGCATGTTGCCTGAGCCCTGTCCATTCACAGCTGACACGGCAGCAGTAGAGGCCGAGCTCGGGGGCACGCCTCGTATCCCCAGTATAATGCTTCCATAGCTGTAGTAACTATCCCCATAGTCGGGGCACGCTGTACTCGGCAAGGAGCTTCATAACCTAGGAATTAGTCTACAAACACTGGTCATCACATGGAGAATAGGTGCACAAATGCCGTAGGTGGGAGTCCGCCAGGGACCCGGAGCCACACTGTGCCACTTACACTCCTTATACATAACCTCCTGCATAATCGGTGATGCAAATCCACAATCTACAAATGTAATGCATTCATGGTTTTGGCCGGCAGGGTCTTTATTTCGAGAGGACAGGCAGTACAGAGGATTGCCGAACTCCAGCATACACATATCCAGCGCCGTCACTCCAAGACCAAGCAATGCAGCCCAGCAGCTTTCATCCCTCACAGAAACCCCCCCTTCATCCAACTCAGCGGTAAGTGCATATCCAGGAGTAGTGCCCAGAAAGCTGTGATGGCGACCATTGCGCCTGTAATCCTGCTTCTTCCAAAACTTTCATTAATGACTCTTCTCATAAATGCCCCCTTCTACATATCCGTGTTCTTCTGTACGGCGGGCTCAGGAGGCTCACAACATGATGGTTCCTTGTGACCCTTGTTTTCTTTCTTTTAGGCTCTCAAGCGGAAAAGGTTTGAGAATTCGTACGACATCGATAATATTGTCATTCCAATGTCAATGGCTGCTGCGGCTCGGGTGGAGAAGATACAGTACAAGGAAATCCTGACCCCGAGGTACGTGGTTACCTCTGCACTAAGCCCAGATGCAATGTGTTATGGAATGGACCCCGGAGCTGAGTGCCGGCGGGGTACCATGACAGCTGGGGGCCCCTGATGGCCCCGTCATCGCCCCCTTGCCACTTCCGTGAGGCAGAGACTGTTTTTAATAGGACACTCATGATCACTATATATTGCAGTGCTGAAGTTCAGCAGTAGATAGTACAGGCAAATGTTCAAATTCCCTATATCTTCCCCCTCTCCAACTTAATAAGGAACTTAAAAAATAATCGTATTCAATATCATCACATCTTAGATTTTCATGCGGCAGATTAACATTATTCAGCCTGTAAGGCAAATGCTGTAAAGAAAAATCAAAAATTAGTTTTTTTTTTAAATGTTTATAGTCATATCTCCTCCAAACTATGCAATAAGAAGGCAATCAAAACTTAATTTATTTCTATATCGCCAACACATTCCACGGCAATAAAGACTAATAAGAGTAACACATAATTCATCAGTTACAGGAGGAGCGAGTTTCATGCTTGAAAGCGACCATATATGTAGAACGTACTGTCATGTACGGTCCGGTCATCATTTACAATAGGGGTGATGATATAAAGCTGCATGATCTGGTAATCAGCCAGGATCTATAGAAGTTCAGTTACCAAGTGTTATTGGGTGCATGTAGACGGATGAAGAAGAGGAGCCAGGTTCTGAGGAAAACTCAGCAAGAAGAAATGGATGTTTTTAAAGGACGCTTAAAAATATGGGGTCTGGGGTAATGCGTTCCAAAAAAACTGGTGCAGCATGAGATATAGGGCAGAGCTGCACTGTGGAAAGGAGATGTAGGGCGGTGCAGCACTGTGGAGAGGACGGTAGTGTGGTAGATGAGATGTAGGGCAGTACAGCACTGGAGAAAACGATAGTGTGGTAGACAGATGAGATGTAGGGCAGTACAGCAGTGTGGAGACGACAGTAGTGTGGTAGGTGAGGAGGAGATGTAGGGCGGTGCAGCACTGTGGAGAGGACGGTAGTGTGGTAGGTGAGATGTAGGGCGGTGCAGCACTGTGGAGAGGACGGTAGTGTGGTAGGTGAGATGTAGGGCGGTGCAGCACTGTGGAGAGGACGGTAGTGTGGTAGGTGAGATGTAGGGCGGTGCAGCACTGTGGAGAGGACGGTAGTGTGGTAGGTGAGATGTAGGGCGGTGCAGCACTGTGGAGAGGACGGTAGTGTGGTAGATGAGATGTAGGGCGGTGCAGCACTGTGGAGAGGACGGTAGTGTGGTAGATGAGATGTAGGGCGGTGCAGCACTGTGGAGAGGACGGTAGTGTGGTAGATGAGATGTAGGGCGGTGCAGCACTGTGGAGAGGACGGTAGTGTGGTACATGAGATGTAGGGCGGTGCAGCACTGTGGAGAGGACGGTAGTGTGGTACATGAGATGTAGGGTGGTGCAGCACTGTGGAGAGGACGGTAGTGTGGTACATGAGATGTAGGGCATTACAGCTCTGTGGAGAGGACGGTAGTGTGGTAGGTGAGATGTAGGGCAGTACAGCACTGTGGAGAGGACGGTAGTGTGGTAGGTGAGATGTAGGGCAGTACAGCACTGTGGAGAGGACGGTAGTGTGGTAGGTGAGATGTAGGGCGGTGCAGCACTGAGGAGAGGACGGTAGTGTGGTAGGTGAGATGTAGGGCAGTACAGCACTGTGGAGAGGACGGTAGTGTGGTAGGTGAGATGTAGGGCGGTGCAGCACTGGAGAGCGCGGTAGGGTGGTAGATGATGTAGGGTGGTGCAGCACTGTGGAGAGGACGGTAGTGTGGTAGGTGAGATGGAGGGCAGTACAGCGCTGTGGAGAGGACGGTAGTGTGGTAGGTGAGATGTAGGGCGGTACAGCACTGGAGAGCGCGGTAGTGTGGTAGGTGAGATGTAGGGCGGTGCAGCACTGTGAAGAGGACGGTAGTGTGGTAGGTGAGATGTAGGGCGGTGCAGCACTGGAGAGCGCGGTAGGGTGGTAGATGATGTAGGGTGGTGCAGCACTGTGGAGAGGACGGTAGTGTGGTAGGTGAGATGGAGGGCAGTACAGCGCTGTGGAGAGAACTGGTAGGGTGGGTGGTAGACAGAATAGGGAGGAGATGTAGGTCTGTGCAGCACTGGAGAGCTTTGTGGGTAAGCACTCTGTAGTGTAAAATAAAATAAAGCTTCATGGGAATTACTAAAATAATTTATCACTCTGGATAGTAAGGACAATGAGTGGTTCTACACCAAAAGCACAAGAATCACATCGACAAAAAAGTGTAAATGAACCCAAATATCAAAGGCTATTTAAAAGGGTATAATTTTATTGATATAATTAGAACAAATATACCGAATTACCAAAGTTGGCCATAAGGTGGCGCCACAATACAATAAAATGCAAACCTATATATTACTGCCCACAAAAGAGTTTCTAAACAAACCGTGAATAAGTGCCCTGTGTGACAATTAACCCCTTAATCCCATATGACGTACAATCCCGTCAAGGTGACCTGGGACTTAATTCCCAGTGACGGGATAGTACATCATATGCGATCGGCCGCGCTCACGGGGGTGGCGCGGCCAGGTGTCAGCTGACTATCGCAGCTGACATCTGGCACTATGTGCCAGGAGCGGTCACGGACCGCCCCCGGCACATTAACCCCCGGCACACTGCGATCAAACACATGATCGCAGTGTTCCGGCGGTATAGGGAAGCATCGCGCAGGGAGGGGGCTCCCTGCGTGCTTCCCTGAGATCCCCGGAGCAACGCGATGTGATCGCGTTGCTCCGAGGGTCTCTTAGCTCCACCTCGCTGCAGCAGGCCCGGATCCAAAATGGCCGCGGCATCCGGGTCCTGCAGGGAGGTGGCTTCACAGCGCCTGCTCAGAGCAGGCGCCGGGAAGCCTGGAGCTGTGCACGTCAGATCGCTGATCTGACACAGTGCACAGCAAAGTGTCAGAGCGGCGATCTTACACTATAACATGATTCCCCCCCTGGGGCAATGTTATAGTGTAAAAAAATATATATATTCACATGTGTAAAAAAAAAAAATAATAAATATATATATATATATATATATATATATATATATATATATATATATATATATATATATATATATATATATATATATATATATATATATATATATATATATATATTGTTCCTATAAATACATTTCTTTATCTAAATAAAAAAAAACAATAAAAGTACACATTTAGTATCGCCGCGTCCGTAATGACCCGACGTATAAAACTGTCCCACTAGTTAACCCCTTCATTTAACACCGTAAAAAAAGCAAAAAACAACGCTTTATTATCATACCGCCAAACAAAAAGTGGAATAACACGCGATCAAAAAGACCGATATAAATAACCATGGTACCGCTGAAAACGTCATCTTGTCCCGCAAAAAACGACCCGCCATACAGCATCATCAGCAAAAAAATAAAGAAGTTATAGTCCTCAGAATAAAGCGATGCCAAAATAATTATTTTTTCTATAAAATAGTTTTTATCGTATAAAAGCGTCAAAACATAAAAAAATGATATAAATGAGGTATCGCTGTAATCGTACTGACCCGAAGAATAAAACTGCTTTATCCATTTTACCAAACGCGGAACGGTATAAACGCCTCCCCCAAAAGAAATTCATGAATAGCTGGTTTTTTGGTCATTCTGCCTCACAAAAATCTTAATAAAAAGCGATCAAAAAATGTCACGTGCCCGAAAATGTTACCAATAAAAACGTCAACTCGTCCCGCAAAAAACAAGACCTCACATGACGGTGGACCAATATATGGAAAAATTAGAGCTCTCAAAATGTGGTAACACAAAAAATATTTTGTTGCAATAAAAGGCGTCTTTCAGTGTGTGACGGCTGCCAATCATAAAAATCCGCTAAAAAAAGCCCGCTATAAAAGTAAATCAAACCCCCCCTTCATCACCCCCTTAGTTAGGGAAAAATTAAAAAAATGTATTTATTTCCATTTTCCCGTTAGGGCTAGGGTTAGGGTTAGGGTTGGGGCTAGGGTTAAGGCTACAGTAAGGGTTGGGGCTAAAGTTAGGGTTTGGATTACATTTACGGTTGGGATTAGGGTTAGGGGTGTGTCAGGGTTAGGGGTGTGGTTAGGGTTACCGTTAGGATTAGGGTTAGGGGTGTGTTTGGATTAGGGTTTCAGTTATAATTGGGGGGTTTCCACTGTTTAGGCACATCAGGGGCTCTCCAAACGCGACATGGCGTCCGATCTCAATTCCAGCCAATTCTGCGTTGAAAAAGTAAAACAGTGCTCCTTCCCTTCCGAGCTTTACCGTGCGCCCAAACAGGGGTTTACCCCAACATATGGGGTATCGGCGTACTCGGGACACATTGGACAACAACTTTTGGTGTCCAATTTCTCCTGTTACCCTTGGGAAAACACAAAACTGGGGGCTAAAAAATAATTTTTGTGGGAAAAAAAAAAAGGATTTTTTATTTTCACGGCTCTGCGTTATAAACTGTAGTGAAACACTTGGGTGTTCAAAGTTCTCCCAACACATCTAGATAAGTTCCTTGGGGGGGGTCTAGTTTCCAATATGGGGTCACTTGTGGGGGGTTTCTACTGTTTAGGTACATTAGGGCTCTGCAAACGCAGTTTGACGCCTGCAGACCAATCCATCTAAGTCTGCATTCCAAATGACGCTCCTTCCCTTCCAAGCTCTGCCATGCGCTCAAACGGTGGTTCCCCCCCGCATATGGGGTATCCGCGTACTCAGGACAAATTGGACAACAACTTTTGGGGTCCAATTTCAACTGTTACCCTTGGAAAAAAACAAAACTAAGGGCTAAAAAATTTTTGTGGAAATTTTTTTTTTTTCTTGCAGCTCTGCGTTTATAAATTGTAGTGAAACACTTGGGGGTTCAAAGTTCTTACAACACATCTAGATAAGTTCCTTGGGAGGTCTAGTTTCCAATATGGGGTCACTTATGGGGGTTTCTACTGTTTGGGTACATCAGGGGCCCTGCAAATGCAACGTGACGCCTGCAGACCAATCCATCTAAGTCTGCATTCCAAGTGGCGCTCCTTCCCTTCCAAGCTCTGCCATGCACCCAAACGGTGGTTCCCCCCCACATATGGGGTATCGGCGTACTCAGGACAAATTGGACAACAACTTTTGGGGTCCAATTTATCCTGTTACCCTTGGGAAAATACAAAACTGGGGGCTAAAAAAAACATTTTTGTGAAAAAAAAAAAAAAGAAAAAAAAAGTTTTATTTTCACGGCTCTGCATTATAAACTGTAGTGAAACAGTTGGGGGTTCAAAGCTCTCAAAACACATCTAGATAAGTTCCTTAGGGGGTCTACTTTCCAAAATGGTGTCACTTGTGGGGGGTTTTAATGTTTAGGCACATCAGGGGCTCTCCAAACTTAATATGGCGTTCCATCTCAATTCCTGTCAATGTTGCATTGAAAAGTCAAACGGCGCTCCTTCCCTTCCGAGCTCTCCCATGCGCCCAAACAGTGGTTTACCCCCACATATCGGGTATCTGCGTACTCGGGACAAATTGTACAACAACTTTTGGGGTCCAATTTCTCCTGTTACCCTTAGTAAAATAAAAACAAATTGGAGCTGAAATAAATTTTTTGTGAAAAAAATAAAATAAAGTAAGATGTTGTTTTTTTTTTGTTTTTTTTAACATTCAAAAAATTCCTGTGAAGCACCTGAAGGGTTAATAAACTTCTTGAATGTGGTTTTGAGCACCTTGAGGGGTGCAGTTTTTAGAATGGTGTCACACTTAGGTATTTTCTATCATATAGACCCCTCAAAATGACTTCATTTTTTATTTTAAGTGACCACATCACATTTGGTGTTGTAAAAATGAGAAATTGCTGGTCAACTTTTGACCCTTATAACTCCAACAAAAAAAATAGTTGGTTCCAAAATTGTGCTGATGTAAAGTAGACATGTGGGAAATGTTACTTAAGTATTTTGTGTGACATCTCTGTGATTTAAGGTGCATAAAAATTCAAAGTTGGAAAATTGCGAACTTTTCTTCCAAATTTCCGTTTTTTTTTTTCACAAATAAACACAAGTAATATCAAAGAAATTTTACCACTATCAAGTACAGTATGTCACGAGAAAACAGTGTCAGAATTCATTGAAGAGTTATAACCTCATAAAGGGACAGTGGTCATAATTGTAAAAATTGGCCCAGTCATTAACGTGCAAACCACCCTTGGGGATTAAGGTGTTAAAGCTGAGGAAAGATCTGATTCTGCAGATGTTTTTAAGATGCAAGTGACGTGACTTATGTACCCAAAGATGGTATAAATTCAAACCGCACCTCTGCCCACTGAAAACCAGCAATCCTACAGCTCCATTAATGGGAAAACAATGCGTCTCGGAAATACCCAAACCAAATATATAAATGTAGGTCTGGTATATGGAGAGATTAAGAATTTTGTAAAAAAAAAAAATATATAATTTTCCTAAAGCCACTAAAGTAACTGATAAAAGATTGGTATTGCTGTAATCAGTGACCCCTGGAATGGGGTAATTACTGCTGTGAGCGCCATAAAAACACCATTCCATACTGCTTGGGGGGAGAGATCCTGGTTTTATTTCATTGTGTAAAAATGAATGATTTCATTCAATTCATCCTGCAAGAAAAAACGCCATCCAACTCCCCTGATAGAGATAGTCGTTACGATTCTTGGAAGAAGGGGAAGGAAAAATGGACGTGTCATGGAAGGGTTAAACTATGGTGAGACTTTTGTTACTAAAGGAGTTGTCTGCTCATTCTGTACATGGATGCTTGTAGACTTGTCAGGGGATTAAATATTTGATGAAAAGTTTCGACATTTTGGTGACTGTCAAATTTTTTTATTTTTTTTCTCAGCTGGAGAGAGTTAAACTCTTCAGAGCAAATCATCCTGGAAGAAGATCCTCAGGTGAGTGTCCCTGCCAGGTGTCGTGTGTGTGGATAGCATCCTCAGATATAAGGAACTGGTGACGTCACAAGATCTCTATATAGTCGGCACATGGGCATGTGCAATGGCTGGCGCTGCGGTTTATGGTCGGCACATGGGCATGTGCAATGGCTGGCGCTGCGGTTTATGGTCGGCACATGGGCATGTGCAATGGCTGGCGCTGCAGTATATGGTCAGCACATGGGCATGTGCAATGGCTGGCGCTGCGGTATATGGTCGGCACATGGGCATGTGCAATGGCTGGTGCTGCAGTATATGGTCGGCACACTGGCATGTGCGATGACAGGCGCTGCAGTATATGGTCGGCACACTGGCATGTGCAATGACTGGCGAGGGCTTTTGCTTACTGACTGCTGTGAGCACACATGTGGCCTCCCCTTCTCATCCCATTAATGATTTGGGCTCCATCGCTGCAGTGGCCGTGTCTTATTACGTGGCATTTGGTCAAATAGCTACCAACGAATTACTGCAAAAGACCAAGTCTGGCTTGTAGAGATGCTTATTTGCCATATAGAAGAATCCTAAACGTGTGGACCCACCATGTATGGCTAGGGGAGGTCTTTAAGACCACATACCGCGTTAATTTTTGCCTACCAGCACTGCTTGGCTGAGCTGTATTGTACAATATTTGTTTTCAGAGGTGTGCACTCATTCTTGATCTGCTGCAAAAAAAAAAAAACTGCATCAGTCACCAGATGGCAGCTGTTTCCTCTGCAATGTTTGCTCTCAAATGGCCTCACCTGTCCGATCGGCAACAGGAGCTGGGGGCCTCGGCGTCACCAGTGGGGCCGGCGGCAGGACCGGGGGCCTTGGCTTTACCAGTTGGGCCGGCGGCAGGAGCTGGGGGCCTCGGCGTCACCAGTGGGGCCGGCGGCAGGATCTGGGACCTTGGCATCACCAGTGGGGCTGGCAGCTGGGGGCCTCGGCGTCACCAGTGGGGCCGGCGGCAGGAGCGCTGGGGGCCTCGGCATCACCAGTGGGGCCGGCAGGATCTTGGGCCTTGGCGTCACCAGTGGGGCCGGCGGCAGGAGCAGGGGCCTCGGCGTCACCAGTGGGGCCGGCGGCAGGAGCGGGGGCCTCGGCGTCACCAGTGGGGCCGGCGGCAGGAGCGGGGGCCTCTGCGTCACCAGTGGGGCCGGCGGCGGGGGCCTCTGCGTCACCAGTGGGGCCGGCGGCGGGGGCCTCGGCGTCACCAGTGGGGCCGGCGGCGGGGGCCTCGGCGTCACCAGTGGGGGCGGAGGCCTCGGCGTCACCAGTGGGGCCGGCGGCGGGGGCCTCGGCGTCACCAGTGGGGCCGGCGGCGGGGGCCTCGGCGTCACCAGTGGGGCCGGCGGCGGGGGCCTCGGCGTCACCAGTGGGGCCGGCGGCGGGGGCCGGCGGCGGGGGCCTCGGCGTCACCAGTGGGGCCGGCGGCGGGGGCCTCGGCGTCACCAGTGGGGCCGGCGGCGGGGGCCTCGGCGTCACCAGTGGGGCCGGCGGCGGGGGCCTCGGCGTCACCAGTGGGGCCGGCGGCGGGGGCCTCGGCGTCACCAGTGGGGCCGGCGGCGGGGGCCTCGGCGTCACCAGGTGTGGCCGGCGGCGGGGGCCTCGGCGTCACCAGGTGTGGCCGGCGGCAGGAGCGGGGCCCTCGGCGTCACTTGTGAGGTCGGCAGTCACCTGGCAAGCTGGCGGCGGAGCACTAGGTCTGCTGCTGTACTATGACTAGCGGCTTTTTATAGGATGCCCTCAGTGTAATGCTGATGGACTTAATATAGAAGAATCGCACTGTATTATAAGATCAAACGGGCAAATGCCGTTGACATGAGTTACAATCCGTCCATAACCTGAACTGTACGTTCTTCACATGATTTAATTCCCGAGGTGAACGCTATAAACCTACACACAGTGTAACTGGTAGTAACCAAAGGTGAAGGACCCAAAAAATCTCAAGGTGGGATTTTTACTGATTCCCGTAATATTCTGCAGAATAAGACAAGTTTCGCTGTTTGGTGAGTGGCTCAAAACTTAAAATGCAAAAAATAGCAAAACTTTGTTGAGTTTTCTTAAATTTTTCCCTATACTATCCTGCAAAATGAAATTCCTGCTGCTTGTCGGAAAACTCTTATAGTGCGTAAACTAAGAAACCACTTTGATCTTTGGGTCAGGGCAGAGTCCAGGCAGTTTTTTTCTCACGTTTGATGCTGCTGTACAGGTCGCTCTGCTTACAGGTCGCTTAGTTTACAGTGCTGGAGCTTGTGGTGCGTCGTTATCCCTCGTTATGGCCTCTATCTGGCAGTAGAGGTCTTCTCTACATATTGACTTGTCTGTGTCCCCGCAGCTTGAAGACTTGTCTGACGAGACGTATCAGACCCGACACAATGCGTACGAGGATCTGGAGCGCTCCCGCTGGGACTCATGGACTTCGGCTATTCCACAGAGGCGAGGGAGCAGGTACTGGACTCAATGCAATCATTGTATTGTGCGGGTCCATCTGTGTCCTGAAGAAAGGTTACAGGACAGATCTTCACTTTAAGATCCAATAATCCTGTGTCCCAGGAGCTGATTCTGCAGTCATTTGTTTCCATCACTAAATATGCAACGTGTGTAGTCTTCCCCGTACGCCTAGGATTGCCCAGGACTATGGCCGTGTTATGGGGGTCTCAGCAGTGGACCTGCACTTCATCTAGGGGGCTCCATATTACTCTTGGATCAGTGGGGGAGGGTACCTCGGTCACTACCTCTTGGTTTCTGTAGGAGGTTTTAGGACAATAGGTCACATATCCTACTTCAATACGCTTTCTAATTCCTAAAGATTCGCAGACCTTTATAACTTTCTCATGGTTTTCCCCTTAGGTCCTCTAACAAATCTGACGGTCGATGGACCCCGCAGCCTTCATCCAACAGCCAAGGGTCTTTCCAGCAGCCGGCCTCTCCGGATATTGGATTCCCCAGCCTTAATGATGTCCCGCTAACCCTGTCATCTGCTGCCACCGACTACCCGGAGCCTTACAGCACTGTCCAATGCCTCGCTGTCCACAGCCGCACCAGGGGGCTCTCCTGGAGTGAAGACACAAGATCTTCCACCCCTGAGCTCCTGGATGAAGAAGAACAAGTTTGTTTCAGCTTCACTTGTGTTAACTTAGAAGCTCCCCCATAAGTGGTTTATCTGGTGCTACAGAATTGGGTGGTCTTGTCTTGGGACAGGCTATCAATATCCACTTGATGGTGGTCTTACTCATAAACCCCCTGCTAACTGCAGGGGGCCTGACTGTTTTAAGTGGGGGGGGGGGGGTGTAATACAGCTCAGATCTGGGGGTCTATTCAAGTGTACAGTACTGAGCTGTAATACCAGCCCCAGCAAGGGCCCTCCCACCACAATCAGCTGATCTGTGGGGAGCCGGACCCTCAATCTGATGATGACCTCTCCAGAGGATGGGCAATAAGATTTAAGGACCCATATAGTCCACTAGTGATAATGGGTATTATACACTGGTCAGCCTGGGCTCGTAATGACGCACGTTTCTTCTCCCTCTGCAGATCATCACACCCTGGGACCCTCGCTCTTTTCCACTTTCAGACAGAGACCATCACTCTCTCCAAACCTCACCGGGGACTACACCGAGCAGAGGCAAGAGCAAACTTCACCCAGATGTCCTGTGTAACACAGGGGGCAAGTCAGACCCCCAGACTGACAGCATATACTCTGGCACGTCGGCAGAAAACCTCGCCCCCACCTCCAAAGATCCCCTTCTACCTAATAGCATTTCAGTAGTTCGATTTAGTGCCCATAGCGGCGAAAAAATCGCAAGCCTGGAATATTTTCCCACCAGGCCGGTGAACAAGAGATGAAAGCTTGTCCTCTTCACGAGATGTGTACGACCTGAGAATACAAACCCCATATACTTTATTTCAGTATCAAGTGCTTGGCTGACTTGCAGGCCCGAGCGGAGAAGTAGAGGGGCCCCCAGTAATGGCCGGGGGTCCTGGGCTCAGCAGCACGCTGAAGTAAAAGGCCTGTGACAAGGTTATAGCAGAGGCCTCAGGCTGAGCCTCATGCTTACCATGGAGCGCAGGAAAGTCTCCAGAGTCGGATGACGACTATTTCCTGCCGCTCTGTGAGGTGTAAAAGGCAGAGTACGTACATGGAGCAGGTGACGTCTGCCGCGGAGGGGAGGAGTGCTGGATTATAGGCATTCTTAAATTGGGGGTTCACAGAGGTGCGGGGGGGTAAGAATCAGGTGTAGACCCTTGCCTGCTGTAAGGAGCGCACTTCATGTACCGGAGGCCCTGCGGGCAGTGCGACGTTCTGCAGGCGACTCTCCAGCACTAGATCCTAGCGTCTGTTCTTCTATCACTGTGTAACGTTACAGCAGGAGAAGCAGATTCACCTCTCGTGCCCGGCGCCACAGAGCACGGTGCCCCAAATGGGCGAGAAAGAGAGGGGTAATAAAGAAGCGACCGGACGGAGAGTCCTGGGAACAAAAACGTGTAATTACTGAATGAGTGGGAAGAATCGCCTCCTGTCTGAGAATGGCCGGGTGTATATGGATATATGGAGGAGATCACAAAGAATAAATTCTAAATCCTATTATTCCCGTTCTCATGTTTTACTTTGTGTCTGGACAATTCCTTTACTGAATGTGGTGCGGTAGATGCCGGATTACCAGAGATTCTGGATAGACAGAAGTCTAGGATGGACTGACTGATGGAGAACTGTGCTCTGTTCATACAGGCTGTGGCCCTTTAGAACAGAGGTGTCAAACTGCATTCCTCGAGGGCCGCCAACAGGTCATGTTTTCAGGATTTCCTTGTATTGCACAGGTGATAATTTAACCCCTTCCCGACATTTGACGTACTATCCCGTCGAGGTGGGGTGGGCCCCCATGACCGCCGACGGGATAGTACGTCATAAGCGATCGGCCGCGCTCACGGGGGGAGCGCGGCCGATCGCGGCCGGGTGTCGGCTGCATATCGCAGCTGACATCCGGCACTATGTGCCAGGAGCGGTCACGGACCGCCCCCGGCACATTAACCCCCGGCACACCGCGATCAAACATGATCGCGGTGTACCGGCGGTACAGGGAAGCATCGCGCAGGGAGGGGGCTCCCTGCGGGCTTCCCTGAGACGATCGGTACAAGGTGATGTACTCACCTCGTACCGAACGTCTTCTCCCTGCAGGCCCCGGATCCAAAATGGCCGAGGGGCTGTATCCGGGTCCTGCAGGGAGCACTTCCGGGTCGGAGCAGGCTGCAGATGAAAGCTGCAGCCTGCTCCGATGAAAGTATGATCGCAGATATGATAGAGTGCTGTGCACACTATCAGATCTGCGATCTGTGATGTCCCCCCCTGGGACAAAGTAAAAAAGTAAAAAAAAAAATTTCCACATGTGTAAAAAAAAAAAAAAAAAATTCCTAAATAAATAATAATAATAAAAAAAATATTATTCCCATAAATACATTTCTTTATCTAAAAAAAACAAACAAAAACAATAAAAGTACACATATTTAGTATCGCCGTGTCCGTAACGACCCAACCTATAAAACTGGCCCACTAGTTAACCCCTTCAGTAAACACCGTAAGAAAAAAAAAAAAAAAACGAGGCAAAAAACAACGCTTTATTACCATACCGCCGAACAAAAAGTGGAATAACACGCAATCAAAAAGACGGATATAAATAACCATGTTACCGCTGAAAACGTCATCTTGTCCCGCAAAAAACGAGCCGCCATACAGCATCATCAGCAAAAAAATAAAAAAGTTATAGTCCTCAGAATAACGCGATGCCAAAATAATTATTTTTTCTATAAAATAGTTTTTATCGTATAAAAGCGTCAAAACATAAAAAAATGATATAAATGAGGTATCGCTGTAATCGTACTGACCCGACGAATAAAACTGCTTTATCAATTTTACCAAACGCGGAATGGTATAAACGCCTCTCCCAAAAGAAATTCATGAATAGCTGGTTTTTGGTTATTCTGCCTCACAAAAATCGGAATAAAAAGTGATAAAAAATGGTCACGTGTCCGAAAATGTTACCAATAAAAACGTCAACTCGTCCCGCAAAAAAAAAAAAACCTCACATGACTGTGGACCAAAATGTGGAAAAATTATAGGTCTCAAAATGTGGAGACGCAAAAACTTTTTTGCTATAAAAAGCGTCTTTTAGTCTGGTTTCACACTTGCGTTTTTATCTGCATGCGTTTTTTAAAAAAACCACATGTGTGAAAAAATGCATGTAAACGCGGTAAAACGCATGCGTTTTTATAGAAAAACACAAGAAAACAAGAAAAAAACCCTAACCCTACCCCTAACCTGAAATACGTGGCACTGAAATACGTGGCACTGAAATATACGTTTATATACGTATATACGTATATAAGTGCCACGATATTTCAGTGGCCACGTATTTCAGTGCCACGTATTTCAGTGCCACGTATTTCAGTGCCACGTATTTCAGTGCCACGTATTTCAGTGCCACGTATTTCAGTGCCACGTATTTCAGTGCCACGTATTTCAGTGCCACGTATTTCAGTGCCACGTATTTCAGTGCCACGTATTTCAGTGCCACGTATTTCAGTGCCACGTATTTCAGTGCCACGTATTTCAGTGCCACGTATTTCAGTGCCACGTATTTCAGTGCCACGTATTTACGTGCCACGTATTTACGTGCCACGTATTTACGTGCCACGTATTTACGTGCCACGTATTTACGTGCCACGTATTTACGTGCCACGTATTTACGTGCCACGTATTTACGTGCCACGTATTTACGTGCCACGTATTTACGTGCCACGTATTTACGTGCCACGCATTTACGTGCCACGTATTTTTCAGTGCCTGAAATACGTGGCACTGAAATATCGTGGCACTGAAATATCGTGGCACTGAAGTATTTACGTGCCACGTATTTTTCAGTGCCTGAAATACGTGGCACTGAAATATCGTGGCACTGAAATATCGTGGCACTGAAATATCGTGGCACTGAAATATCGTGGCACTGAAATACGTGGCACTGAAATACGTGGCACTGAAATACGTGGCACTGAAATACGTGGCTCTTAAATACGTGGCACTTATATACGTGGCACTTATATACGTGGCACTTATATACGTGGCACTTATATACGTGGCACTTATGACTGTCAGAAAATGTTCAGTAAACGGTTAGGGGTGAGGTTAGGGGTAGGGTTTCAGGTAGAATTGGGGAGATTCCACTGTTCAGGCACATCAGGGGCTCTCCAAACGCGACATGGCGTCCAATCTCAATTCCAGCCAATTCTGCGTTGAAAAAGTAAAACAGTGCTCCTTCCCTTCCGAGCTCTCCCGTGCGTCCAAAAAGGGGTTTACCCCAACATATGGGGTATCAGCGTACTAGGGACAAATTGAACAACAACTTCTGGGGTCCAAGTTCTCTTGTTATCCTTGGGAAAATAAAAATTTTGGGGGGCTAAAAATCATTTTTGTGGGAAAAAAAATGTTTTATTTTCACGGCTCTGCGTTGTAAACTGTAGTGAAACACTTGGGGGTTCAAAGTTCTCACAACACATCTAGATAAGTTCCTTGGGAGGTCTAGTTTCCAATATGGGGTCACTTGTGGGGGGTTTGTACTGTTTGGGTACATCAGGGGCTCTACAAATGCAACGTGACGCCTGCAGACCAATCCATTTAAGTCTGCATTCCAAATGGCGCTCCTTCCCTTCCGAGCTCTGTCATGCGCCCAAACAGTGGTTCCCCCCCACATAGGGGGTATCAGCGTACTCAGGACAAATTGGACAACAACTTTTAGGGTCCAATTTATCCTGATACCCTTGTGAAAATACAAAACTGGGGGCTAAATTTCATTTTTGTGAAAAAAAAAAAAAAAATTATTTTCACGGCTCTGCGTTATAAACTGTAGTGAAACACTTGGGGGTTCAAAGTTCTCACAACACATCTAGATAAGTTCCTTGGGGGGTCTAGTTTCCAATATGGGGTCACTTGTGGGGGGTTTGTACTGTTTGGGTACATCAGGGGCTCTGCAAATGCAACGTGACGCCTGCAGACCAATCCATTTAAGTCTGCATTCCAAATGGCGCTCCTTCCCTTCCGAGCTCTGTCATGCGCCCAAACAGTGGTCCCCCCCCCACAAATGGGGTATCAGCGTACTCCATACAAATTGGACAACAACTTTTGAGGTCCAATTTATCCTGATACCCTTGTGAAAATACAAAACTGGGGGCTAAAAAATCATTTTTGTGAAAAAAAAAAATAATTTTTATTTTCACGGCTCTGCGTTATAAACTGTAGTGAAACACTTGGGGGTTCAAAGCTCTCAAAACACATCTAGATAAGTTCCTTAGGGGGTCTACTTTCCAAAATGGTGTCACTTGTTAGGGGTTTCAATGTTTAGGCACATCAAGGGCTCTCTAAATGCAACATGGCGTCCCATCTCAATTTCAGTCAATTTTGCATTGAAAAGTCAAATGGCGCTCCTTCCCTTCCGAGCTCTGCCCTGCGCCCAAACAATGGTTTACACCCACATATGGGGTATCAGCGTACTCAGGACAAATTGCACAACAATTTTTGGGGTCCAATTTCTTCTCTCACCCTTGGGAAAATTAAAAAATTGGGGGTGAAAAGATCATTTTTGTGAAAAAATATGATTTTTTATTTTTACGGCTCTGCATTATAAACTTCTGTAAAGCACTTGTTGGGTCAAAGTGCTCACCACACATCTAGATAAGTTCCTTAGGGGGTCTACTTTCCAAAATGGTGTCACTTGTTAGGGGTTTCAATGTTTAGGCACATCAGGGGCTCTCCAAATGCAACATGGCGTCCCATCTCAATTCCAGTCAATTTTGCATTGAAAAGTCAAATGGCGCTCCTTTGCTTCCAAGCTCTGCCATGCGCCCAAACTGTGGTTTACCCCCACATATGGGGTATCAGCGTACTCAGGACAAATTGTACAACAACTTTTGGGGTCTATTTTCTCCTGTTACCCTTGGTAAAATAAAACAAATTGGAGCTGAAATAAATTTTGTGTGAAAAAAAGTTAAATGTTCATTTTTATTTAAACATTCCAAAAATTCCTGTGAAACACCTGAAGGGTTAATAAACTTCTTGAATGTGGTTTTGAGCACCTTGAGGGGTGCAGTTTTTAGAATGGTGTCACACTTGGGTATTTTCTATCATATAGACCACTCAAAATGACTTCAAATGAGATGTGGTCCCTAAAAAAAAATGGTGTTGTAAAAATGAGAAATTGCTGGTCAACTTTTAACCCTTATAACTCCGTCACCAAAAAAAATTTTGGTTCCAAAATTGTGCTGATGTAAAGTAGACATGTGGGAAATGTTACTTATTAAGTATTTTGTGTTACATATGTCTGTGATTTAAGGGCATAAAAATTCAAAGTTGGAAAATTGCGAAATTTTCAAAATTTTCGCCAAATATTCGTTTTTTTCACAAATAAACGCAAGTTATATCGAAGAAATTTTACCACTATCATGAAGTACAATATGTCACGAGAAAACAATGTCAGAATCGCCAAGATCCGTTGAAGCGTTCCAGAGTTATAACCTCATAAAGGGACAGTGGTCAGAATTGTAAAAATTGGCCCGGCCATTAACGTGCAAACCACCCTTGGGGGTGAAGGGGTTAATCACCTGCACAGAATGATTCCAGCACCTTGTGGAATGCTAAGGAAATCCTGAAAACATGACCTGTTGGCGGCCCTCGAGGAATGCAGTTTGACACCTCTGCTTTAGAAGCCTATATAAGGCTGGTTTCACATTTGCATCTGTGAATGCAGCGTTTTGTCTGAAAATGCATGCCAACGCAGCGTTTCATCCGCATCAGCTTACGCATAACTGCAAAAAACGCGTTTGCATGCGGTTTTTGCCTGTTTGCACTTTTTATGCGCATGCGTTCGATATTCCCAGGAGGGCGTGTCTCAGTTGGTTCCTGGACATGTGCAATCCGAAGTACGCAAGTGCATCGAATGCATGCGTACGCAAGGGCATGCGGTACCATACAGTAATGCTTTTTTTTTAATGCACGCATCCACATGCGCATGTCTGCCCATATTTGACGAATTTTTGACGCTTCCAAAAATGCAACATGTGTTAGCCGGACCCTGCAGCACATTGCCTGCGGATGCGTAGGCACGCGTCATTTATCAAACGCGTGTCCCTGCGTACACCATGCATGCCGATCTATGCGGATGAAACGCTGCATACACAGACGCAAATGTGAAACCAGCCTTAGTCAGCGGCCCGGGATACGCTCGTATAGAAGGTCAGTGGCCTGGAATACGCCCATATAGAATGTCATGGGCCTGGGATACGCCCGTATAGAATATCGGGGGCCCGGGATACGCCCGTATAGAAAGTCGCTGGCTCGGGTTTCGCCCGTACAGAATGTCAGGGGCCCGAGATACGCCATACAGAATGTCAGGGGCCCGAGATACGCCATACAGAATGTCAGGGGCCTGAGATACGCCCGTATAGCATGTTAGGGGCCCGAAATAAGCCCGTATAGCATGTCAGGGGCCCGAGATACGCCCGTATAGAATGTTAGGGGCCCCAGATACGCCCATATAGAAAGTCGCTGGCCCCGGGATACGCCCGTATAGAATGTCAGGGGCCCGAGATACGCTCGTATAGAAGGTCAGTGGCCTGGAATACGCCCGTATAGAATGTCATGGGCCCCAGATACGCCCGTATAGAAAGTCGCTGGCCCGGGATACGCCCGTATAGAATGCAGGGGCCCGGGCTATGCCCATATAGAAAGTCGCTGGCCCGGGCTACGCCCCCGTGTAGAAAATCGCTGGCCCGGGCTACGCCCATATAGAATGTCAGGGGCCCGGGCTACGCCCCCGTGTAGAAAGTCGCTGGCCCGGGCTACGCCCCCGTGTAGAAAGTCGCTGGCCCGGGCTACGCCCATATAGAATGTCAGGTGCCCGGGCTATGCCCATATAGAATGTCAGGGGCCCGGGCTATGCCCCCGTGTAGAAAGTCGCTGGCCCGGGCTACGCCCCTGTGTAGAAAGTCGCTGGCACGGGCTAATGTTAGTATATAGGACTAGGAACAGAACAGGTGTAGTAAATAATTCCTAGCCATTGGATAAGCAGGCGTAAAATGATCTAACCATATGTATAATAAATATAATGGATTCGTGCCTTGTACTCCACTTGCTGCGCTCCTTCCACCCTGCACTCCAACACGTTTCACGTTGTGCTTCCTCAGGGTGGAGGAGGATCTTGGGAGGCCACAGAGGAGACCATTGTGCGGTGTCATCTCCTGCAATCATTTTTGTAGATTTGGGGTTGAGGAAGGAGTGATTTCTGTAAATATTTTCGAGGTGATGAGGGCTGGGATGTGCAGGTTGAAGGAAAGGGCAGATTCGAGGGTTATTCCAAGGCAGCATAAATCTGGTACAGGAATAAGCATGATGTACTTTATATATTGGTAGCTAGAAGGGGAGGAAAGAGGAGTTTGATTTCCCCCCCCCCCCCCATATTGATTTTTAGGAAATGAGAATAATATGCAGAGCACGGTGCCCCAAATGGGCGAGAAAGAGAGGGGTAATAAAGAAGCGACCGGACGGAGAGTCCTGGGAACAAAAACGTGTAATTACTGAATGAGTGGGAAGAATCGGCTCCTGTCTGAGAATGGCCGGGTGTATATGGATATATGGAGGAGATCACAAAGAATAAATTCTAAATCCTATTATTCCCGTTCTCATGTTTTACTTTGTGTCTGGACAATTCCTTTACTGAATGTGGTGCGGTAGATGCCGGATTACCAGAGATTCTGGATAGACAGAAGTCTAGGATGGACTGACTGATGGAGAACTGTGCTCTGTTCATACAGGCTGTGGCCCTTTAGAACAGAGGTGTCAAACTGCATTCCTCGAGGGCCGCCAACAGGTCATGTTTTCAGGATTTCCTTGTATTGCACAGGTGATAATTTAACCCCTTCCCGACATTTGACGTACTATCCCGTCGAGGTGGGGTGGGCCCCCATGACCGCCGACGGGATAGTACGTCATAAGCGATCGGCCGCGCTCACGGGGGGAGCGCGGCCGATCGCGGCCGGGTGTCGGCTGCATATCGCAGCTGACATCCGGCACTATGTGCCAGGAGCGGTCACGGACCGCCCCCGGCACATTAACCCCCGGCACACCGCGATCAAACATGATCGCGGTGTACCGGCGGTACAGGGAAGCATCGCGCAGGGAGGGGGCTCCCTGCGGGCTTTCCTGAGACGATCGGTACAAGGTGATGTACTCACCTCGTACCGAACGTCTTCTCCCTGCAGGCCCCGGATCCAAAATGGCCGAGGGGCTGTATCCGGGTCCTGCAGGGAGCACTTCCGGGTCGGAGCAGGCTGCAGATGAAAGCTGCAGCCTGCTCCGATGAAAGTATGATCGCGGATCTCATAGAGTGCTGTGCACACTATCAGATCTGCGATCTGTGATGTCCCCCCCTGGGACAAAGTAAAAAAGTAAAAAAAAAAATTTCCACATGTGTAAAAAAAAAAAAAAAAAAATTCCTAAATAAATAATAATAATAAAAATATTATTCCCATAAATACATTTCTTTATCTAAAAAAAACAAACAAAAACAATAAAAGTACACATATTTAGTATCGCCGCGTCCGTAACGACCCAACCTATAAAACTGGCCCACTAGTTAACCCCTTCAGTAAACACCGTAAGAAAAAAAAAAAAAAAACGAGGCAAAAAACAACGCTTTATTACCATACCGCCGAACAAAAAGTGGAATAACACGCAATCAAAAAGACGGATATAAATAACCATGTTACCGCTGAAAACGTCATCTTGTCCCGCAAAAAACGAGCCGCCATGCAGCATCATCAGCAAAAAAATAAAAAAGTTATAGTCCTCAGAATAACGCGATGCCAAAATAATTATTTTTTCTATAAAATAGTTTTTATCGTATAAAAGCGTCAAAACATAAAAAAATGATATAAATGAGGTATCGCTGTAATCGTACTGACCCGAAGAATAAAACTGCTTTATCAATTTTACCAAACGCGGAACGGTATAAACGCCTCTCCCAAAAGAAATTCATGAATAGCTGGTTTTTGGTTATTCTGCCTCACAAAAATCGGAATAAAAAGTGATAAAAAATGGTCACGTGTCCGAAAATGTTACCAATAAAAACGTCAACTCGTCCCGCAAAAAAAAAAAAACCTCACATGACTGTGGACCAAAATGTGGAAAAATTATAGGTCTCAAAATGTGGAGACGCAAAAACTTTTTTGCTATAAAAAGCGTCTTTTAGTCTGGTTTCACACTTGCGTTTTTATCTGCATGCGTTTTTTAAAAAAACCACATGTGTGAAAAAATGCATGTAAACGCGGTAAAACGCATGCGTTTTTATAGAAAAACACAAGAAAACAAGAAAAAAACCCTAACCCTACCCCTAACCTGAAATACGTGGCACTGAAATACGTGGCACTGAAATATACGTTTATATACTTATATACGTATATACGTATATAAGTGCCACGTATTTCAGTGCCACGTATTTCAGTGCCACGTATTTACGTGCCACGTATTTACGTGCCACGTATTTACGTGCCACGTATTTACGTGCCACGTATTTACGTGCCACGTATTTTTCAGTGCCTGAAATACGTGGCACTGAAATATCGTGGCACTGAAATATCGTGGCACTGAAGTATTTACGTGCCACGTATTTTTCAGTGCCTGAAATACGTGGCACTGAAATATCGTGGCACTGAAATATCGTGGCACTGAAATACGTGGCACTGAAATACGTGGCACTGAAATACGTGGCACTGAAATACGTGGCTCTTAAATACGTGGCTCTTAAATACGTGGCACTTATATACGTGGCACTTATATACGTGGCACTTATATACGTGGCACTTATATACGTGGCACTTATGACTGTCAGAAAATGTTCAGTAAACGGTTAGGGGTGAGGTTAGGGGTAGGGTTTCAGGTAGAATTGGGGAGATTCCACTGTTCAGGCACATCAGGGGCTCTCCAAACGCGACATGGCGTCCAATCTCAATTCCAGCCAATTCTGCGTTGAAAAAGTAAAACAGTGCTCCTTCCCTTCCGAGCTCTCCCGTGCGTCCAAAAAGGGGTTTACCCCAACATATGGGGTATCAGCGTACTAGGGACAAATTGAACAACAACTTCTGGGGTCCAAGTTCTCCTGTTATCCTTGGGAAAATAAAAATTTTGGGGGGCTAAAAATCATTTTTGTGGGAAAAAAAATGTTTTATTTTCACGGCTCTGCGTTGTAAACTGTAGTGAAACACTTGGGGGTTCAAAGTTCTCACAACACATCTAGATAAGTTCCTTGGGAGGTCTAGTTTCCAATATGGGGTCACTTGTGGGGGGTTTGTACTGTTTGGGTACATCAGGGGCTCTGCAAATGCAACGTGACGCCTGCAGACCAATCCATTTAAGTCTGCATTCCAAATGGCGCTCCTTCCCTTCCGAGCTCTGTCATGCGCCCAAACAGTGGTTCCCCCCCACATAGGGGGTATCAGCGTACTCAGGACAAATTGGACAACAACTTTTAGGGTCCAATTTATCCTGATACCCTTGTGAAAATACAAAACTGGGGGCTAAATTTCATTTTTGTGAAAAAAAAAAAAAAATTATTTTCACGGCTCTGCGTTATAAACTGTAGTGAAACACTTGGGGGTTCAAAGTTCTCACAACACATCTAGATAAGTTCCTTGGGGGGTCTAGTTTCCAATATGGGGTCACTTGTGGGGGGTTTGTACTGTTTGGGTACATCAGGGGCTCTGCAAATGCAACGTGACGCCTGCAGACCAATCCATTTAAGTCTGCATTCCAAATGGCGCTCCTTCCCTTCCGAGCTCTGTCATGCGCCCAAACAGTGGTCCCCCCCCCCACAAATGGGGTATCAGCGTACTCCATACAAATTGGACAACAACTTTTGAGGTCCAATTTATCCTGATACCCTTGTGAAAATACAAAACTGGGGGCTAAAAAATCATTTTTGTGAAAAAAAAAAATAATTTTTATTTTCACGGCTCTGCGTTATAAACTGTAGTGAAACACTTGGGGGTTCAAAGCTCTCAAAACACATCTAGATAAGTTCCTTAGGGGGTCTACTTTCCAAAATGGTGTCACTTGTGGGGGGGTTTAATGTTTAGGCACATCAGGGGCTCTCCAAACGCAACATGGCATCCCATCTTAATTCCAGTCAATTTTGCATTGAAAAGTAAAATAGCGCTTCTTCCCTTCTGAGCTCTGCTATGCGCCCAAACAATGGTTTACACCCACATATGGGGTATCGTCGTACTCAGGACAAATTGCACAACAACTTTTGTGGTCTAATTTCTTCTCTTACCCTTGGGGAAATAAAAAAATGGGGGTTAAAAGATCATTTTTGTGAAAAAATATGATTTTTTATTTTTACGGCTCTGCATTATAAACTTCTGTGAAGCACTTGGTGGGTCAAAGTGCTCACCACACATCTAGATAAGTTCCTTAGGGGGTCTACTTTCCAAAATGGTGTCACTTGTTAGGGGTTTCAATGTTTAGGCACATCAGGGGCTCTCCAAATGCAACATGGCGTCCCATCTCAATTCCAGTCAATTTTGCATTGAAAAGTCAAATGGCGCTCCTTTGCTTCCGAGCTCTGCCATGCGCCCAAACTGTGGTTTACGCCCACATATGGGGTATCAGCGTACTCAGGACAAATTGTACAACAACTTTTGGGGTCTATTTTCTCCTGTTACCCTTGGTAAAATAAAACAAATTGGAGCTGAAATAAATTTTGTGTGAAAAAAAGTTAAATGTTCATTTTTATTTAAACATTCCAAAAATTCCTGTGAAACACCTGAAGGGTTAATAAACTTCTTGAATGTGGTTTTGAGCACCTTGAGGGGTGCAGTTTTTAGAATGGTGTCACACTTGGGTATTTTCTATCATATAGACCACTCAAAATGACTTCAAATGAGATGTGGTCCCTAAAAAAAAATGGTGTTGTAAAAATGAGAAATTGCTGGTCAACTTTTAACCCTTATAACTCCGTCACCAAAAAAAATTTTGGTTCCAAAATTGTGCTGATGTAAAGTAGACATGTGGGAAATGTTACTTATTAAGTATTTTGTGTTACATATGTCTGTGATTTAAGGGCATAAAAATTCAAAGTTGGAAAATTGCGAAATTTTCAAAATTTTCGCCAAATATTCGTTTTTTTCACAAATAAACGCAAGTTATATCGAAGAAATTTTACCACTATCATGAAGTACAATATGTCACGAGAAAACAATGTCAGAATCGCCAAGATCCGTTGAAGCGTTCCAGAGTTATAACCTCATAAAGGGACAGTGGTCAGAATTGTAAAAATTGGCCCGGCCATTAACGTGCAAACCACCCTTGGGGGTGAAGGGGTTAATCACCTGCACAGAATGATTCCAGCACCTTGTGGAATGCTAAGGAAATCCTGAAAACATGACCTGTTGGCGGCCCTCGAGGAATGCAGTTTGACACCTCTGCTTTAGAAGCCTATATAAGGCTGGTTTCACATTTGCATCTGTGAATGCAGCGTTTTGTCTGAAAATGCATGCCAACGCAGCGTTTCATCCGCATCAGCTTACGCATAACTGCAAAAAACGCGTTTGCATGCGGTTTTTGCCTGTTTGCACTTTTTATGCGCATGCGTTCGATATTCCCAGGAGGGCGTGTCTCAGTTGGTTCCTGGACATGTGCAATCCGAAGTACGCAAGTGCATCGAATGCATGCGTACGCAAGGGCATGCGGTACCATACAGTAATGCTTTTTTTTTAATGCACGCATCCACATGCGCATGTCTGCCCATATTTGACGAATTTTTGACGCTTCCAAAAATGCAACATGTGTTAGCCGGACCCTGCAGCACATTGCCTGCGGATGCGTAGGCACGCGTCATTTATCAAACGCGTGTCCCTGCGTACACCATGCATGCCGATCTATGCGGATGAAACGCTGCATACACAGACGCAAATGTGAAACCAGCCTTAGTCAGCGGCCCGGGATACGCTCGTATAGAAGGTCAGTGGCCTGGAATACGCCCATATAGAATGTCATGGGCCTGGGATACGCCCGTATAGAATATCGGGGGCCCGGGATACGCCCGTATAGAAAGTCGCTGGCTCGGGTTTCGCCCGTACAGAATGTCAGGGGCCCGAGATACGCCATACAGAATGTCAGGGGCCCGAGATACGCCATACAGAATGTCAGGGGCCCGAGATACGCCATACAGAATGTCAGGGGCCCGAGATACGCCATACAGAATGTCAGGGGCCTGAGATACGCCCGTATAGCATGTTAGGGGCCCGAAATAAGCCCGTATAGCATGTCAGGGGCCCGAGATACGCCCGTATAGAATGTTAGGGGCCCCAGATACGCCCATATAGAAAGTCGCTGGCCCCGGGATACGCCCGTATAGAATGTCAGGGGCCCGAGATACGCTCGTATAGAAGGTCAGTGGCCTGGAATACGCCCGTATAGAATGTCATGGGCCCCAGATACGCCCGTATAGAAAGTCGCTGGCCCGGGATACGCCCGTATAGAAGGTCAGTGGCCCGGAATACGCCCGTATAGAATGCAGGGGCCCGGGCTATGCCCATATAGAAAGTCGCTGGCCCGGGCTACGCCCCCGTGTAGAAAATCGCTGGCCCGGGCTACGCCCATATAGAATGTCAGGTGCCCGGGCTATGCCCATATAGAAAGTCGCTGGCCCGGGCTACGCCCCCGTGTAGAAAGTCGCTGGCCCGGGCTACGCCCATATAGAATGTCAGGTGCCCGGGCTATGCCCATATAGAATGTCAGGGGCCCGGGCTATGCCCCCGTGTAGAAAGTCGCTGGCCCGGGCTACGCCCCTGTGTAGAAAGTCGCTGGCACGGGCTAATGTTAGTATATAGGACTAGGAACAGAACAGGTGTAGTAAATAATTCCTAGCCATTGGATAAGCAGGCGTAAAATGATCTAACCATAGGTATAATAAATATAATGGATTCGTGCCTTGTACTCCACTTGCTGCGCTCCTTCCACCCTGCACTCCAACACGTTTCATGTTGTGCTTCCTCAGGGTGGAGGAGGATCTTGGGAGGCCACAGAGGAGACCATTGTGCGGTGTCATCTCCTGCAATCATTTTTGTAGATTTGGGGTTGAGGAAGGAGTGATTTCTGTAAATATTTTCGAGGTGATGAGGGCTGGGATGTGCAGGTTGAAGGAAAGGGCAGATTCGAGGGTTATTCCAAGGCAGCATAAATCTGGTACAGGAATAAGCATGATGTACTTTATATATTGGTAGCTAGAAGGGGAGGAAAGAGGAGTTTGATTTCCCCCCCCCCCCATATTGATTTTTAGGAAATGAGAATAATATGGCTGATGGACACTATGGGATTCTGGACAGCAGAGAGGTAGATCAGTGTCATCAGCGTATAGGTGAGACTGGGAGCCATGGGACTTTGAGCTGTCTCAGGCCAAAGGTACAGATGAGGAGTAGGGGTCCCAGGACCAATCCATGGGGAACAACGACTGAGGGCAATATGAGGAGGATATAAGGGAATCGGAGATGCTATATGTGCGGTGGGAAAGGTATGAGGAGATACCAGGAGAGGGCGAGTTGTTAGATACTGAGGGAAGACTGGATCTCTAGTAGGAGGGAGTGGTCGGCTATGTAAAGGACAGGACGAGGAGGAGCACAGAGTAATGTAGAAGGCGGGGGGCAGGATATGGAGGAGGAGCACTGTAATGTAGAAGGCGGGGGGCAGGATATGGAGGAGGAGCACTGTAATGTAAAAGGCGGGGGGCAGGATATGGAGGAGGAGCACAGTAATGTAGAAGGCGGGGACAGGGCTAGGAGGAGGAGCACAGAGTAATGTAGAAGGTGGGGACAGGGCTAGGAGGAGGAGCACAGAGTAATGTAGAAGGCGGGGGGCAGGATATGGAGGAGGAGCACTGTAATGTAAAAGGCGAGGGGCAGGATATGGAGGAGGAGCACAGTAATGTAGAAGGCGGGGACAGGGCTAGGAGGAGGAGCACAGAGTAATGTAGAAGGCAGGGGGCAGGGCTAGGAGGAGGAGCACAGAGTAATGTAGAAGGCGGGGGGCAGGATGAGGAGGAGCACAGTAATGTAGAAGGCGGGGGCAGGAGGAGGAGGAGCACAGTAATGTAGAAGGCGGGGGACTGGAGGAGGAGCACAGAGTAATGTAGAATTTGGAGGAAAGGAGGTGGAGCACAGTAATGTAGAAGGTGGGGACAGGGCTAGGAGGAGGAGCACAGAGTAATGTAGAAGGCGAGGGGGCAGGACGAGGAGGAGCACAGAGTAATGTAGAAGGCGGGGGGCAGGATATGGAGGAGGAGCACAGTAATGTAGAAGGCGGGGGACTGGACGAGGAGGAGGAGCACAGAGTAATGTAGAATTCAGAGGAAAGGAGGTGGAGCACAGTAATGTAGAAGGTGGGGACAGGGCTAGGAGGAGGAGCACAGAGTAATGTAGAAGGCGGGGGGGCAGGACGAGGAGGAGCACAGAGTAATGTAGAAGGCGGGGGGCAGGATGAGGAGGAGGAGCACAGTAATGTAGAAGGCGGGGGGCAGGATGAGGAGCACAGAGTAATGTAGAATTCGGAGGAAAGGAGGTGGAGCACAGAATAATGTAGAAGGTGGGGACAGGGCTAGGAGGAGGAGCACAGAATAATGTAGAAGAGGAGGAGGAGCACAGAGTAATGTAGAAGGCGGGGGGCAGGATGAGGAGGAGGAGCACAGTACTGTAGAAGGCGGGGGACTGGACGAGGAGGAGGAGCACAGAGTAATGTAGAATTCGGAGGAAAGGAGGTGGAGCACAGAGTAATGTAGAAGGTGGGGACAGGGCTAGGAGGAGGAGCACAGAGTAATGTAGAAGGTGGGGACAGGGCTAGGAGGAGGAGCACAGTAATGTAGAAGGTGGGGACAGGGCTAGGAGGAGGAGCACAGAGTAATGTAGAAGGTGGGGACAGGGCTAGGAGGAGGAGCAGAGTAATGTAGAAGGTGGGGGGCAGGATGAGGAGGAGCACAGTAATGTAGAAGGCGGGGGACTGGAGGAGGAGCACAGAATAATGTAGAATTCGGAGGAAAGGAGGTGGAGCACAGTAATGTAGAAGGTGGGGACAGGGCTAGGAGGAGCACAGAGTAATGTAGAAGGCGGGGGGCAGGACGAGGAGGAGGAGCAGAGTAATGTAGAAGGCGGGGGCAGGATGAGGAGGAGGAGCACAGAGTAATGTAGAAGGCGGGGGAGAGGAGGAGGAGCACAGAGTAATGTAGAAGGCGAGGGGAGAGGAGGAGCACAGAGTAATGTAGAAGGCGGGGGGAGGAGGAGGAGCACAGAGTAATGTAGAAGGTGGGAGGGCAGGACGAGGAGGAGCAGCACAGTAATGTAGAAGGCGGGGGGGCAGGACAAGGAGGAGGAGGAGCACAGAGTAATGTAGAAGGCGGGGGGCAGGAGGAGCACAGTAATGTTGAAGGGGGGGAGGACGAGGAGGTGGAGCACAGCATTCCTGATATGTGGCCCCCACCCTTGGGAAGAATACACAGTTCCCAAAAGAGAAGAGCTTTCCCCATTTGGCCGGTGAATTAGAGGCCACGTGTTAATGAAGGTGAGGAGGAGCAGAGCATGAACTCCCTGATGTCTTTTGTGCAAGGTGGCCCACACCAAAGCAAACTCTAGACTGAACGTCACCGACACCTAGAGATGAATTGTGAGCTGGGTTATGTCCGATATACCACCAGAATCCTGGGAGCCACCTGCATGCACCCCTGCATCCCATATCTCGCTAGCGGTCCTGGATTCCGAGATATCGAGACTGGCTCTCCAGAACCATTTAGCCAACCCAAGTTTGGACTGTGTTGGTCTAGCCCCAACGAACCCGTTGAGATGTCAGTCCCGTTGGGACCTCCACCTGGGAAGTTATGACCCATCCTAGGTATTGGGAATTATTTCGGCTAGGAGGTCAAGGGAGGAGAATTCAGCCCAGAGGGGCAGTGGCAAATATGGGAGGGAACGAATTAAGGGTTAAAAGCTGAATACACTTCCAGCCCCGTCTTCATTCTGCCTTGGAAGCCATGTCACGTTACATGAGGAGACGGACCATGAAGGAAGTACCTGTGGACTCAGCGCTTCCCTGGGGCCCACATGCTATCAGACACTGTAACTTGATACATATCGCTAACTGCTATCCCCAACCTGTACCCTAATTTTTATCTATACCTCTGGCTGTACTGTATATTTGTAGTTTCTAGTGTGCCTTTCGGCAATTAAAATATTAGTTTTGGTCTGTTCTTTAATCTTGAAACCTAATTTCCCACGTCCGTGAGTTCGGCTAGTACTTATACGCTACCTGGGGTTGGTTTCTGACCCTATATAAGCTTGTTAACAGACCGGGCTTATATCTAATGAGGAACTGGTGGCAGCATACCGTTCTGGTGTTATTAGGGGATCCTGGCAGTGACTGGAGGTTCATATATTCCCGGCCTGGGATGGGTGATATATACTGCCCTCACTGCAGAGTGCCCCGATAACCAGTACGTGACATCTGGCGACTACTTATCCTAGGTGCAGTTCCCTGACTGACCTGAGAACTGCGACTGTGTAAGCTCCATCACCGATTAGTGACGGCTGGGTGATATCTGTATCCCCCCCCCTCCCGGTCCTCTCGTGTGTGTTTTCCTTACAAGTGGTAGCACATCGGTGGGATCGAGATAATAGTGGGTGTGGGACCCCTACTCCCAGACTGCCAGTGGTAGCTTTTGCTGCTGGGTCTTAAGATCAGCTCAGCAGTTGACTGTCAGAGTGCAAATAATATAAGGTGTGTGGGTACATGTGTTGCAGCCCTGTGTCAGTAACCAAAGAGTGCAAGGATGGCCAGTGGCACCAGGTCCCAAACCCAGGCAATGGCCAATACTATAGTGGATCGAAAGGAGGGGAACGATTGTGCTGTTCAAGGTGAGGTGGACTCCAGCCAAGGCTCCCCAAGGAACCTGATACCCATGCTCAGTCCTGCAGTGGGCTGCCCCTCATCTGTCCACCCCAGCGGAGCAGGATCAGATGCCTTCCTGCAAGTGGCTATGGCCAGTCTCGACGCTCAGGACCAGGCCACCTGTGACAAACTCCTGGCAGTGTGGGAACGCCGTGAAGCTGCAGAACCCCAGGCACAGCGTGAAGCTGCAGAGGGCGAGGACTGTCAGTGGGAGCGCGAACACAACAAATGCTCCAACTCCAGCTGCAGACCCCAGCCCGTCGCGAGAGCCTTATATCCGTATCCTGAAGCTACCGGCAGAGGACTTCCCTCTGCTGGACCAAGGAGGGGACTTGGACACTTTCCTGCTGGCATTTTGAAAAAACTTGCCACCAGTACCATCTGCCTGAGGACCAGTGGGTCTGGTTCTTAACCCCTTGACTCAGGTGTAAGGCCCTGGAAATCTTTGGCTACCTGCCCAGCGAGACCACCCTGAGCTATCAGGAAATCAAGCAGACTCTAGTCTGGCAGTACAATTTGACCCCCGAGACATAACAATAAGGCTAGTTTCACACTAGCGTTAACTGCAATACGTCGCAAATGCGTCGTTTTGCCGAAAATACGCATCCAGCAAAAGTTCTTGCTGGATGCGTTTTTTCGTCATAGACTAACATTAGCGACGCATTAGCGACGCATTGCCAAACGTCGCGTCCGTTTTGCGACGCTTGGGCGTGTGGTAGCGGACCGTCGGGAGAAAAAAACGTTTTTTGCTCCCGACGGTCCACTTTTTCCGACCGCGCATGCGCGGCCGGAACTCCGCCCCCACCTCCCCGCACCTCACAATGGGGCAGCGGATGCGTGGGAAAAATGCATCCGCTGCCCCTGTTGTGCGGCGGAGACCACCCTAGCGTCGGGAACGTCGGCCCGACGCACAGCCTAAGCTCCGGAGAATGCAGCGAGGTCCTGTAGACAAGTGGGCAGACTATATGCAGGCCTTGCTGCAAGCAGTTGACCAATGGACCACAGGACTGGAGCTTGCCACCATCCAGCAGCTGAATAAGCTAATTGCAACAGAACAATTCCTGTGGAACTGCTTCGAGGACCTCCAGCAGTTCATCTGTGACCGGAAACCAAAGGAGGCCCCTGCTACAGCCGCCCTAGCGGATGAATACACCAACAATAGAGCACCTGAGGCCGGGAGGGCCTCCAGCAACACCTAGAGGGGGGGTAAGACCAATCCTGCCTGTTTCCCCGGCCCCTAGAATGCAGGGGGCGCACCCCTCTTCTCCCCTCTCCAGGTCGGGGGTGGAACCCTGCCGATGTCATCATTTGCAACCAACCAGGACACTTCAAGGCCATGTGTCCTCAGCGCCATAAGGTCCCGTCCCAAAAACCAACCACTGTTTTGTGTGTGGGAGGGGGTGGTGGTAGGTCACTTGACAATAACCAGCCCGTCACCATTGGCCGCACAGCGATCACGAGACTGCGGTACGCTGGTGCTGAGATGACCCTTGTATGGCCTGTGGTGGTGTCTCCCTGTGATTTAGTACCCAGAAAACCCCTTTCCATCTCCGGGATTGTAGGCGTCGAACCGATGCTGCCCGTCGCCAAGGTGTATTTGGACTGGGGCACCGAGAGGAGAACACTGGAGGAGGGGTATCGGCAAATATTCCCGCCAATGTTTTGTTTGGGACCGATTTGGGGTGACTAGGGTACCAGTACGTTGCCACTGAACCCTCAAGTTCAGCTCCCATAGACTGTCTTCAAATGTCCACTGCTAATGATGATGTATTGAATGTGCCTCCCGCTGCAGAGGGGGAAGCGAAATCTGAAACTTTCCCATATACTGACACTACATGCACAGGGAAGGCAGCTGTGACAGGCAAGAAGTGTGAACATGCCCCCAGGTGTGATCAACCAGTGTGCTTGGATGGGTTGTCCTCTAGTGGGAGAGACTCAGAATTGGAGGGGGTTGCTGCCATGGGAAGTGCAGGGCCCTTAGATGAATCCAGACTGCCGAGTTCAGAAACGCTGCAGGGAGAGGAACAGACTGTGGGTATTGGGTGTGTCATGTCACAGGAGACGTGGAGCCACCAGGTAAGGCCCCAGGGCAGGAGCTCCCCACATCAGGGATTTAGTTATCTTGACCCAGCAACTTGGTCAGGAGCCGAGAGGAAGCGGGCACTACCCACGGTTGAAGTGGTTGTGGCCACTGTCACCAGGAGTGGGAGCGCCAGAACCCAAGTAACCTCAAGGAGGGCCAGCGGCTTCCCCCCCCCCTCCAACCTGGTGGCTGCAGATTCAGATGGAGGTCAGGAGACGGGTCCCGAGGAACTGACGGAAGACGCGACAGTTTCTTCCATTCTGGCCACATCTAGTCAGGGGTTTCAGGCGGCGTTAGACGTTGATGACAGCCTGAAAGCTCTCAAGGAACAGGCGGCACAGCCTCCCATGGAGTCAGACGGCGAGCGGATGGTCTGGGACCAGAGACGGCTGTACTGGATAACGGTCAGCAGGGTACACCAGAGGCGCATGGCCCGGGGCCCGACAGTTAGTGGTACCCTATCCGTTCAGGGTGGAATTGTTGCAGATTGCACACGAGGTTCCGAAGGCCGGACACCAAGGGATCTCTAAAACCAAGGCTAGGCTAGCCCAGCATTTCTACTGGCCTAAAATGGGGGCCGATGTGGCTGCCTACTGCTGCTCGTGTGACACCTGTCAGAGGGTGGGGAAGGCAGAGCCATGCCCCAAAGCCCCACTGGTAACAGAGGGTAGCTGTGGATCTCATTGGACCGCTGTCCATTCCCAGCCGCTCCGGGAAATGCTTCATACTGGTAGTAGATTATGCCACCCGGTACCTGGAAGCGGTAGCTTTGTCGTCCACTCGGGCCAACAAGGTGGCTACCGCCTTACTGAAGATTTTCTCCCAAGTGGGGTTTCCCCCAAGAAATGCTCACCGACCGAAGGACCCAGTTCATGTTGCAGCTGATGGAGTCTCTCTGTAAACAAATACATGTGCAACATCTGGTGGTGGGCCTGTACCACCCACAGACTAATAGCCTGTGAGAGTGATTCAGTGGCACCTTGAAGCAGATGCTTAAGATGTTGGTCGACTCTCATGGGAGAGACTGAGAGCGATTCCTCCCACACCTGTTTTTTTGCCTACCAGGAGGTTCCACAGGTCTCAACAGGGTTCTCTCCCTTTGAGCTCCTGTATGGGCGACATGTGCGGGGGCCCCTGGCTTTGGTGAAAGAGGCATGGGAAGGGGACTTGGCCACCCCTGGAGTGTCAGTCATCAAGTATGTCATGCGCTTCCGGGACAAGATGATGGCCTTGACGCGGCTGGTGCATAACAATATGGCCCAACCCAGACTGACCAGAAAGCGTTGGTACGACCAGAATGCTTGTGAAAGGACCTACCGGGTGGGTCAAAAAGTGTGGGTACTGGTCCCCGTACCACATAACAAGCTTTAGGCGGCCTGGTCGTGCACCAGCAGCTCAACGCTGTCACGTACCTGGACCACGCCCGTGGAAGGAGGAAGGCCTTCCACGTGAACATGATGAAGGTCCATCATGAGCGGGCGGCTTGCGCCCTCCCCATGTGCAACCTTCCCGAGGAAGGAGAGGCAGAAACCCTCCTGGCTCTGCTCACCCATGCCAATGCGGTTAGATCCATTGAAGATGTGGAGGTTGGCAACCAGCTCTGGGAGGACCAACGGTCCCAGTGGGGATCACCCTACACCCCTGCCGGGAGCTGTTCAGCAGCCTGCCTGGAAGGACAGAGACAGCCATCCATGATGTGAACACTGGTAATCACCCCCCAATCTGGCGTTCAGCATATCGGGTCTCTCTCAAGGTGCAGCAGCACATGCGCCAAGAGACTGACAAAATGCTGAAGCTGATCCAGGCATCAAACAGCGTGTGGGCTTCGCCCATAGTCTTTGTTCCCAAAAAGGACCGAACAATCCGGTTCTGCGTGGACAACAGGGGGCTCAATGCTGTGACAGTCACCGATGCGTTCCCCATACCACACATCGATGACCTGCTCGACCAGTTGGCCGGGGCTAAGCACCTGACCATCATGAATCTGAGCCAGGGATATTGGCAGATTACACTGACCAATGAGGCACGGGAACGCTCTGCCATTATTACCCTTTTTGGACTGTACGAGTCCACGGTGATGCCATTCGGCATGAAGAATGCCCCTGCCACTTTTCAGCAGATGGTCAACACACTGCTTAAGACACTTGAAGCGTACATGGCCGCATACCTGGATGATATTGCAATCTTCAGTCCCACCTGGGAGGATCACCTGGAGCATCTGATGCAGATGCCTGGGCGGATCTAATGGGCAGGTTTGACCATCAAGCTGGAAAAATGCCAGCTGAGCATGAGTGAGGTCCTCTACCTGGTTCACCGATTCACCGGATAGGCAGGGGGGGTCTGAAGCCAGAACCTGAGAAAGTGGATGCCATTGCATTGTGGCCCACCCCCCAGGACCAAGAAGCAGGTGATGTCCATCTTGGGGATCGCCGGGTACTATAGGAGATTCGTCCCACACCATAGTACCCTGGCAAAGCCCATGATGGACCTCACCAAGAAGAAGCTGCCCGTCACAGTTGACTGGACAGTCCCCTGCGAGACAGCTTTTTAGGTGCTCAAGACTCTCTCTAGCTTCCCAGTACTACAAGCTGCTGACTTTGAACGTCCGTTTGTAGAACAGACCGACGCCAGAGACTTTGGCCTCAGTGTTGTGCTGTCAGGTTAACTCGATGGGCCAAGAACATCCCAGTCTTGTAACTGAGCAGGAAGCTATTGCCGAGAGACGTGGCCTACTCTACGATGGAAAAAGAATGCCTGGTAATTGTATGGGCTCTGCAGCCCTACTTGTACGGGCACTACTTCACCGTGGAGACGGTCCAAAACCCCTTTCAGCTGGTTACACACGGTCTCCGGGACGAATGGGAGGTTGCTATGTTGGAGCCTCGCGCTCCAGCAATACTTCAACATTCGCCACAAAAGGGGTCGCGACCAAGGGAATGCTGATGGGTTATTCCAGCAAGGGCAGGTTGCGGAAAGGCGTGCGGTGGAACACAGGAATATGATACCCCCTAGTGCCCTCTAAAGTGGGGAGGTGTGAGGGATGAGGGAGACTCCATTTTGAATTTATGAATTCAGACCCCATAGATTATCCAGAGATCTTCCTCCACTCCTGAAGTGGCCCCCCTCACCCTTGGGAAAAGTACACAGATCCCCACAAGAGCAGAACTTTTGCCAAATGGCCTGAGAATTAGAAGCCACGAGTTGAGGCCAGGAGGAGCAGAGCTAGGACCCCCTACTGTCTTTTGTGGAAGTATGCCTACTTCAAGGGAAAACTCTAGACTCTTTGGCACTGACACCTAGAGATGAATTATGAGAGCACCGTGCAGCTCAGGGTTGTGTCCGATAAACCACCAGAATCCTTGGAGCCCTCCGCACGCACCCCTCAGTCTCATATCTCTAGCTGTCCTGGATTCCAAGCTATTGAGACTGGCTCTCCAGAACCACTTAGCCGACCCAAGTTTAGACTCTGTATCGGTCCAGCCCTAACTAACCAGTTGAGATGTCGGTTGTCCTGTTTGGACCTCCCGCTAGGAAGTTATGACCCATCCTAGATATTGGTGATTATTTCAGCTAGGAGGTCAAGGGAGGAGAATTCAGTACAACCAGAAGGGGTGTTGGCAAATATGGGAGGGGGCGAGCTAGGGGTTAAAAGCTAGCTACACACTTTCAGCCCATCTTTGTTCTGTGATGGAACATCCCATCGCATGTGGAGAACGACCAGAAATTAAGGTGCCTGTGGATAGGAGAGCTTCTCTCATCCACAAGTTATACGGAACGGCACATGCAGCTAACTTGCTAATCCCAACGTGTACCCTAGTTTTATCTGTACTTCTGATTGTAATCTCTGTATATTACCCTGTATATATTTGTATTTACTAGTGTGCCTTTTGGCAATTAAAATATCAATTACCGTATTTTTCAGACTATAAGACGCACCGGACCATAAGATGCACCCCAAATTTGGGGCGAAAATTGCAGAAAAAAAGATTTTTTTTATAAGATGGGGGTCCGTCTTATTGTCAGAATTTACAGTATCTTACCTGAGGGCTGGCGGTGGCAGAGCAGGGTCACAGGAGGCATGGTGTCAGCAGAGGTGGGATGATGCGGTACGGCGTGCACCTGAGCAGGGTCCCTTCCTGATTAGGTGGGCGACGCCACAGCCTGGTGTCCATGGGAGGGTTGCAGCAGAGGTGCGGGGATAATGAGCGGTATGGCGTGCGCAGGGTCCATTCCACAGGTGAGGTGACGCAGCGGAGCCGGGTTAATACAGGCTTACCGGCAGTGGTGTGGCGGCGGCAGAGGTGTGGGGATTAGGAGGCGCAGTGCGCGGTATGGCGTTCTGCAAACTCAGCTTCAGGAAAATGGCCACCGTGATCTCCATCTGAGCACGCGCGGCCATTTTCCTGAAGCCCCAGGAAGCAGAGCACTACATCTGCGCACACGCGGCCTCAGGAAGATGGCCGCCACCACCGATAACAACATGATTCACCCGGCTCTGCTGCTTACTGGGCTGCTGCATCACCTCACCTGTGAAAGGGACCCCGCTCACGCCATACCGCTCACTGCGCCGCCTCTATCCCTGCACCTCTGCCGCCGCCACACCACTGCCGGTAAGCCTGTATTCCAACTATAAGACGCACCCCCCATTTTTTTTTTTTTTTGGGGGGGGGGGGGGGAAGTGTGTCTTATAGTCGGAAAAATACAAAATACGGTAATTTTGGCCTGCTCTTTTATCTTGAAACCCGATTTCCCACGACTGTGAGTCCGGCTGGTACTTACACGATACCTGGGGTTGGTTTCTGACCCGATATAAGCTTGTTAACGGATCGGGCTTATACCTAACGAGGAACTGGTGGCAACATAGGTGTTAGGCGAGTATAACTGTGTGTTATTTTTAGATAAAAAGTAAAAGTGTGTTTTGATTTATTTCAAATAAAATACTTCATTCTGGCTGTGTCTTTATTTACCATATAACTATAGGATTAGTAATGGATAGGTGTCTTATAGATGCTTCTCCATTACTAAGCCATGGGCTTGATGTCACCTAACAATACAAAGGTGACATCAAACCCACAAATATGAACCCTACTTGCCACCGCTACAGGGCTACTGGGAAGAGTAGGGCAAAGCGCCAGAATTGGAGCATCTAATAGTTATGCCTTGTCTGGGCAGCTGCGGGCTGCTATTTTTAGGCTGGGGGGACCTATATCAATGGCCCTTTTCCAGCCTGAGAATACCAGCTCCCAGCTGTCAGCTTTAGCAATGCTGGTTGTCAAAAATGGGGGCAGACCCCACACCGGTTTTTTAATTATTTAAAACAGCGTGGGCACCCCTCTATTCTTGATAACCAGCCTTACTGAAGCTGACAGCTGAGGGTTGCAGCACCTAGCTGTGACGTTTGCCTGGCTGATTATCAAAAATACAGGGGAACCCACGTCGTTTTTTTTTTAAATTATTTACAGCGCAGGAGCGGCTGATGAATACTCCCTTCCGCCGCTCCTGCTCTCACTGTTATTAGCGGCAGCAGGTGTCAGATGATGGGAGCAGTAGTCCCATCAGCTGACATCAGTGACTGGAGGTGGAGGTAAACGTTATACCTCCGATCATAGCTGAGAGCTCATGCTGTCTTTTGACAGCGTGGGAACCGCGGCTCTCTGACCAGTGGGGATGATTTCACTGCCGATCAGAAGCAGTGATTGCTGCACTGTCTTGCACATGACAGTGTGGCAAACACTGGATGTTCGGGCCCCCCATTGAAGTGAATGGGATCCGGGTTCAGGTACCCAAACTTTTTGTAACTGTTTGGCCAAACCCGAACATCCAGGTGTCCGCCCAGCTCTACAGAAGACCTCATTACTCACATACTGATGAGAACACTAAATGTAGTTAAATTATCCAAAAAAAATAAAAATAAAAAATGCTAAAATAAAAAAATACATGTAAAAAAGAAAATAAAAACTGCCTGGTGAAAAATTTCTAACAACATATTGAATTCCGGAGGTGAAGTCCTACCAGAATCATCATTGAATGTTCTTTCTGTAGCGCCAGGCACAGACCTGGGAACTTTCTCCAGAACTGAACACCGGCATTGTTCTGGAAGGATCTAGAGCGCCGGTGACATTTTTCAGGACAAGCATCGATATTTGCTTGTCCAGATGAGTACAGCGCCAACGATGGCGTCTATGATCTTGTACGGACAGCTGCACTTGTCTATCGGCCACTTCGGTCTTGTCCCGGGCACCGCGCTGTACTCCCCATGGAGGATTGCCCCTTCTGGGGGTGGAGGGCACGTGGTTGGGGGCGGCAGGACAGTTTTATGTTCTTGCTTGCGGTTTTCTATATTCTCGTAATGGCAGAACGGGTCCAGGAGGGGATGAAAGTTATAACCACGGAGGAACCAGACATCTCCTCGCTCCTCACCACAGTGGATGATGATCCTCCTCTTCCACAATGGTGAGATCCGTGTGATGACAAAACCGTGCGTCTTACCAAAGACGAAGGAGGCGATAATCTCTGGGGCCTTGGTTTCCATGATGGATCCCTCACTAGTTAGATTTTTACACTAAGGTCTCACAATAATAAATGTTATGCCGCCATATGGTGCCACAGAGCATAACACGGAAGAACCGATGTGGAGAAGGGGCTGTTCTGTGGCTTCATTAACACCCACTAGATTGTGTAATTAAAACAACCCAAAACAATAAGGGCCCCCAACGAGACCCAAGTACAGGGGCCTAATGCTGTTAATGGGAAAACAAATCTTGCTAAAGTGTCGGCGTCTTATAGTTATCGGACACTGATCTGTGTGATCGGAGCAGGGCAGGGGGAGGGGAAGCTGCCAGGACGGGCACATCATCGGCGGGGATCAATTACGAGCGTGGGAGACACTTCAGCCACATACTAATCTGACGCAGCAGAGCCGGGTGTGCATGTAGTGAGCGTGCAGCAGTGTTGTGTACATGTCTGTGGCTGCAGAGAGACTGACAACACTTCCATTACCTCCTGCTCCACCCAAGTGCATTATATTACCGATTCCTCCTTCTTACAAAAGGGAAATTTCACTTTGGAGGAAATACATTCTTCCCCATTTTCTGCGTGCGTCCTATAGTCTGGAACATAAGATAATTTAGGGCCGGAGGAGACATTCTTGTTCTGCACGATTTCCTGTGTGTGATGTCAGGGACCCCGGGACAATCAGACATTAGGTGTAAGGAGAACTAGAAACTTTCATCTCTGGCCCAAAACACTTTGTGGGAGATTCATTACTGCTGTTGTAAAAGCCTAAATTTCCAGTAGACGGACTTCTTAGTCGCACTGGGTGCTGGCAGGAGCGTCACCCCCGGCAGGAGCGTCACCCCCGGCAGGAGCGTCACCCCCGGCAGGAGCGTCACCCCCGGCAGGAGCGTCACCCCCGGCAGGAGCGACACCCCCGGCAGGAGCGACACCCCCGGCAGCAGCGACACCCCCGGCAGCAGCGACACCCCCGGCAGCAGCGACACCCCCGGCAGCAGCGACACCCCCGGCAGCAGCGACACCCCCGGCAGGTTCCTCTGCTGCACCAGGTGAATATATCTTTTGGAGCATTTTGCAAAGTGAACCCCTTATATTATTGTGAGGTTTCCATAAACCCCACTGGTGGCGATGGCCGGATTCTGGGTCCCTGGGGAAGTTGTACGAGGGTGCACACCTGTCCACACAGCAGGGAAGGTCCAAGCATTTATAGACACAAGGATGAGCCGTAACATTGCAACCACTTACAATATTGTGTAGATGCCCCCTAGATACCCCCAAAGCTCTGGACCCTTTAAGACCTTGGACGTGTCCTGTACACGAGGCCGCTGGTGACCCTGCAAAACCCTTTTACATTTTTTACAAAAAATAAATAAATTTGAGAACAAAACCTCGACTGTCTGTAAAATAAATCTGCATTTCTCCAGGGTAAACGGAAACAAACGCATAGAAACCATCCAAAAATGTACATTAAAATATACAAGTGTATCGGAGGAGGTAATGAGAGGGTTACAAAATAAATTAGGGGGAGGAGGATGATTGATGGATAATGGATGATGATGTAAGGCTGCATGATTGGGATTCTGGAATGATTTCTCGTGCCTGCCCCCTGCTGGGCTGCACCCGCGTGTACACAGCCCGCAATCGTGGAAAGCCCCGTCCATAAACAGTAAGCTCCACCCACTCAGTATGATGGGAGGAGACTGCACCAGGAAGCTCTGCCTGCACAGATCGGGCAGGATGTGTATACGGGGTGTCTGACCTTGCAGGGTGGGCAGGTGACTGACAGTATTGTATGACCGGGGATAAAGGCCGGTTTTGGGGGGGGTGGGGGGCGTGGGTGGGGGAGGCGGCGGCAGCGTTTATGGCGGACAGTAATCTGCAAAGTACGGGTGCTGAAGAGCCTCATCTGCCGAAATCCTCTGTACCGGGTTGCACTTCAGCAGGTTCTGGAAACAGAGAAGAGAATCGGGGTGAAGGATCATTAGGGGCTAGGTGAGATTCTGGGGGGCAACGATAATGGGCCGGCCCTAAACAGTATATAATAGGACAGGCGTATGATCACAGGAGGCTGCCGAGACCCCCGATACCGATCACGGGGGTGCAGAGCCTCTATGTGAACGGAGCAGCAGTACGTATGGGCGACCACCCCGTCACACGTGCTCCGTCCACACCAGGGTCTGCGGGATGCTTGTGGTCGGTGGGGTCCCAGTGGTAAGACCCCCATAGATCATACATTACTTATCCAGATGGGGCTATATGTAGCTTATAGCACAACCTCTAATAACCGGCACATCAGGGGTTACATCACTGGGGTCCGATTGGACAAAATTCAGGGTCTTGCTCCCTTTCTTTGACTAAGCTCATGTTTAGTAAAAAATAAATATAACAATCTCCCGGAAACCATCAGCAAGTAGGCGGACGCCTGCCCCGCTGTACGATGTGCACACACCTCGCCCCCATGGACGCAGGATGGGTAGTCAATGTTGGGTGGGAGAGAATTCCGATAATAGCGAGCCGGCAGAGTCAGGGTGGGATGATAACGAGACCCCCGTCATCAATAACAAATCAAGATATTAGAAAGGCAGCTAAGAAGATTAACAGATCCGTCTACACCAACTTGCTGATGGTTTCCTGGTAGCAAGAAGACTTGGAGAGCCACAGCTGTCTATTTTATGAATGCTGGGAGTTGTAGTCGCACGTCAGCTGGACACACGACAGGTTTAGATGCAGTAACTTGTGGCGGAGATACCTGTAATAAGTCTCTTCCGGTTGCGTTCAGCTTGGGTACAACATTCACTAGAGATGTAGTCGCCGGGTACATGGGGTAAGGCTGGAAAAGGAAAAAACGGAAATGAACCAATCAGATCGTCCACATAAAAGCGGGAGCTGGGCGGCTATAGACGTAGCTACACTGCAGTACCAGGTATGGCCACTGCACAGAGGACGGCGCTGCACATGGTAGATTACACTGCTGCCATCTAGGGGTAAAATAGCAAATTACATCACAAGTAAAACTGGGAACTATTGGTCTCTTATATTATTATTATTGTTATTATTATTAGATTAGACAGCACATTTTCACGATCTCCGCTTCTTGTAAGTGACTGGAGACCTTCTGGTTCACATTCAGTCCTGACCTGGAGGCTCAGCTTACTATAACACTGTCACGGTCACCGCCCAGGTTTTCATTTCACTGACAGCAATCATAACTGGAGGCCGGTAACCTGCCGATGCCACACAGCTGATTGCTTTGTTACAGTGTATCGGCTCTTCTGTAAGGGGCCATGCAGCTGGGATTTCAGCCCACTGACAGCAAGCAGAGATCTAGATATTGAGGAGGCACGAAGTCTATTAGAAAGTTACAGAACTTTCCATTATTCAGTGACTCTTTGCTGATCGCTGGGGTCAGACTCAGCCCAGAAATGATCGGTAGAGGTTTAAGCCGGACACACGCGTGCCGCCGCTCATCGCCTCCGAGTCTTCCCATTATCGCCACCTCTGCTTGCTGCGCTCTCATCTCTGTCCACAGATGGCAGATGTGTCCTCCCCTCCATTATAAGGGGCATTTCAGGACCCTGCTCTTGGGATTGATGGAGGGCCAGCAGTTAGACCTCGGTAATCAGACCCCTTTCCTGTGTTTGGGAAAATATTGGCTGAGTTCGCACAACCCCTTTAAGTACAGAGCTGCGCTAGTTTGCGGCATGGCCGCCTTGTCATCTCAGTCCCGCTCCTCGGTGCGGCCGCCTCCATCTGTACCCTGCAGCCGGACATCCCCAGCCCCCCAGCTCACCTTATAGTCGGGTAACTTGGTCATCGCCTGCCACTGCTCCTCCGTCGGGGTCCCAAGCAACGTGTGCCGGGTTAAGGAACAGTCCTGACTATAAGGTCTGCGCCCCAAAGTCTACATCCCCTCCCCGACATCCACGGCGGAAAAAGGATATCGGAAAATCCTCTTCAGTTGGTCGTCTACGTCGTTCCCAGGAAACAGCGGCCTCCCGGCATTGGCCAGCTCTGTGGGGCGAGGACGGGACAATAACGTACAGCACGGAACCCACGCCGAGCGCCAGGACCCCACCTGCAGACTTACCTGCGAAGATGCAGCCGGCCGACCACATGTCTATAGAGGTGGAGTAGAGCTTGGCCCCAAAAAGCACATCAGGGGGGCGATACCAGAGCGTCACCACCTGGAGGACAGGATGACACACGGGTGTAAGAGGGGCAGGGAGGTCCGAGGTGCAATGTACCGGACATTAGTACCAGGCTCACCTCCGCGGAGTAGCACCGAACCGGGATCCCAAACGCCCGCGCCAGGCCGAAGTCTGCCAGCTTCAGCTCCCCGTTCTGAGGAGACAGCGGGCACAGAGGTCAGAGCCATGTACAAACGGCCCCGACGGGCATTACCAGCTCGTGCCGACTCCACAGGACTTGAAATAAAAAATATCACTCGACATCTTATAAACTTTTACAAGTGACTTTTCCAGCCTGGGGCCGACCAAAAAGAAAGACTTATCCCCCGGCGGAGCAGTCATCACATCTCCATCCCCTCCTCCAGGTCGTCTTACCCGGTTGATGAGCAGGTTCTGAGGCTTCAGGTCTCGGTGCAGAACGTTGCGACTGTGGCAGAAGGCAAGACCCTTCAGCAGCTGATACATGAAGGACTAAAAGGAGACAGAAGTCAGACACGCCATATACCACAGTACAGGGGGGCCGCTATATAGCACTGCTGAGTGGTCCGCACCATGCATCTCCAATATGGCCGACCCCCCGGGTACAGACTCACACGAGACAAGCGCTGATGCAATAATTTTACCTTCACGATTTCAGGATCTAAGTCGCCGTTACAGCTGTCAAAGTATTTCTTCAGATCCTGCAATGGAAAAAAAAAAAATAAATCACGTCAAGACGTCCAATGACCGACCAACGGATCTGGTGCCTGCACCCAAATATTAGGGGCTCTGCAGGGGAGGGTCTCGATGTTTGGAGGAAGAGCGGAGACCCCGCAGAAGAGCACAACTAATGTGGAGAGGAAGGACAGTGTCGGCTGGATCCAAAAGAGCGCAGGGACTGGTGACCCCACTACAAGGCCGGAAATAGCGAGGTCTGGGGGGCGACCGATGGAGGCAGGAGGAAACAAGGAAGATACAAATCTCAGACAAAGGAAGGAGAAGCGACAATGTAAATGCGGGAAGGAATTTTCGGAAGACCCTAAACAAGATAACACTGCTAAGCCGGAGAAGTTTGGTGGGCTGGACCCCAAGAGATGTGGATATGTAGACTGCAGCTTAGACCAGTATAATGTGAGTGCGGAGGTGGGCTCGGGTGGGAGGTAAAGGACAAAAGACCCCTGTGGGACCCCAGAACTGCACCTAGTGCACCATCACAAGAGGAGCCGCTCAGCGAGTTTCCTTACACTTTCTAGAGAGAACTGAACCGCGCACAGAAGGGGGCGACGAAAAGCGGGATCGGCCACCGCAAACAGAGAGCCCCTCTGGACTTTATGGCTTAGGCAGTGACAAGACGGGTCCCCGACTCATCAACTCTGAGGAGGAGAGGAGCCGAGGAGGGTCCCAAAGAGGCCGCAGGGTGGGCACAAATAGGCTGCATGGGCATTGTAAGATGCTTACTATGGGGGAGCAGGTGCAGTGTCCAGACCCTGCAAGAGAGAAAAATGGGAGGAACTACAGGGGACGACATCCCGATTAAATGACAGAGGAGATAAGTGGGGGGCTGCACGTAGGCTGTGGTCATTTACAAGGAGAGATCGGCAATAATCCCCCCGTCTGCGAGGGGCGGCCACCACTCACCTGATCACAATACTCGAAGACCAGCGTCAGCTTCTTGTCACTGTGCAGAACGTCATGTAACCTGCGAATGGGAAACGGCAGGGTGAGGGTGAGGAGCCATGTGCCATAGCCCCGAGAACCGGGGGATTGTCTACTCTTTTGTGTCCGCCGTTCTTCTAAGAGCCATCACCTTATTATTTTTCTGTCTCTGTAACTAATGGGGGTGTTTGTTGGTCACCATGATGGCTGCATAAGACCAAGCCTCTTCATGCCCACAGGCTCGTCAAGCACAACAGTAGCGACATTTCTCACCCTCTGTGGTCTCGTGACAAGCTGCAGCGGTGACAGCACAACGACAGCTCAGGAACCTGCAGCAATCACCGGGCTCCGCGGTAATGCCCGTGTAGATGGCACTAGATTGCTGAGCTGACTGATTGGCTGCAGCCATGGAACCTCTGCTGGCGCAGGGGAAGGCGAGCAATGCTGATGTGTCAGAAAGCTTTAATCCAACCCCCTTCGGAGGGCAGATCGGAGACGTCTGATCACCAGCGGCCGTTACCTGACGATGTTCTTGTGCTTCAGCTCCTTCAGGAGACAGATCTCTCGGAGAGCGGAGCTGGGGACCCCCTGCAGACACAGAGATGGGGTGACATACACAGCACAGACCCCCGTGCACCCATCACATCCACAGCTCTCACCTCATCGTCATCGTCCAGCCTCACACGTTTCAGGGCCACAATCTCATGGGTCTCGCGGTTCTTGGCTTTGAACACAGTGCCGTACGTTCCTGAGGGAGAATATAAGGGGCTAAAGCAGACAACAATCGTAGAGAATCGTGTCCTGAGCTCCTCCTGTGAGAGGGATGATGGGGGGCACCAGAGCTGTGTGTGCTGCCCCCAACACTGAGAGGACGCATCACCGACATCATCGCCCTCCGCAAGGCCACACCGCCCATCACCGATGACGTCATCAACCTCCTCAAGGCCACACCGCCCATCACCGACGACATCATCGCCCTCCGCAAGGCCACACCGCCCATCACCGATGACGTCATCAACCTCCTCAAGGCCACACCGCCCATCATCGACGACATCATCAACCTCCTCAAAGCCACACCGCCCATCACCGACGACATCGTCGCCCTCCTTAAGGCCACACCGCCCATCACCGTTGACATCATCGCCCTCCGCAAGGCCACACCGCCCATCACCGACAACATCATCGCCCTCCTCAAGGCCACACCGCCCATCACCGACGACATCATCGCCCTCCGCAAGGCCACACCGCCCATCACCGATGACGTCATCAACCTCCTCAAGGCCACACCGCCCATCATCGACGACATCATCAACCTCCTCAAAGCCACACCGCCCATCACCGACGACATCGTCGCCCTCCTTAAGGCCACACCGCCCATCACCGATGACGTCATCAACCTCCTCAAGGCCACACCGCCCATCACCGATGACATCATTGCCCTCCTTAAGGCCACACCGCCCATCACCGATGACATCATCGCCCTCCTCAAGGCCACACCGCCCATCACCGATGACATCATCGCCCTCCTCAAGGCTACACTGCCCATCACCGATGACGTCATCAGGATCCAAAGCGTCATACCGAGGACGAAGGACAGATCGGGTACATCTACAGTACAGAGGATGAAAGCATTAGTCCGCCCCTACAGTAGAGGATGAGGGCAGTAGTCCGCCCCTACAGTAGAGAGGATGAGGGCAGTAGTCCGCCCCTACAGTAGAGAGGATGAAGGCAGTAGTCCGCCCCTACAGTAGAGAGGATAAGGGCAGTAGCCTGCCCCTATAGAACAGATGATGAGGGCAGTAGTCCGCCCCTATAGAACAGAGGATGAGGGCAGTAGTCCGCCCCTATAGAACACAGGATGAGGGCAGTAGTCCGCCCCTATAGAACAGAGGATGAGGGCAGTAGTCCGCCCCTACAGTACAGAGGATGAGGGCAGTAGTCCGCCCCTACAATACAGAGGATGAATGCAGTAATCCGCCCCTATAGCACAGAGGACGAGGGCAGTAGTCCGCCCCTACAGTACAGAGGATGAGGGCAGTAGTCCGCCCCTACAGTAGAGGATGGGGGCAGTAGTCCGCCCCTATAGCACAAAAGATGAGGGCAGTAGTCCACCCCTATAGAACAGAGGATGAGGGCAGTAGTCCGCCCCTACAGTACAGAGGATGGGGGCAGTAGTCCGCCCCTACAGTACAGAGGATGGGGGCAGTAGTCCGCCCCTATAGCACAAAAGATGAGGGCAGTAGTCCACCCCTATAGAACAGAGGATGAGGGCAGTAGTCCGCCCCTATTGAACAGAGGATGGGGGCAGTAGTCCGCCCCTACAGTACAGAGGATGAGGGCAGTAGTCCGCCCCTACAGTACAGAGGATGAGGGCAGTAGTCCGCCCCATAGTACAGAGGATGAGGGCAGTAGTCCGCCCCTACAGTACAGAGGATGGGGGCAGTAGTCCGCCCCTACAGTACAGAGGATGGGGGCAGTAGTCCGCCCCTACAGCACAGAGGATGGGGGCAGTAGTCCGCCCCATAGTACAGAGGATGAGGGCAGTAGTCCGCCCCTACAGTACAGAGGATGGGGGCAGTAGTCCGCCCCTACAGTACAGAGGATGAGGGCAGTAGTCCGCCCCTATTGAACAGAGGATGGGGGCAGTAGTCCGCCCCTACAGCACAGAGGATGGGGGCAGTAGTCCGCCCCATAGTACAGAGGATGAGGGCAGTAGTCCGCCCCTACAGTACAGAGGATGGGGGCAGTAGTCCGCCCCATAGTACAGAGGATGAGGGCAGTAGTCCGCCCCTACAGTACAGAGGATGAGGGCAGTAGTCCGCCCCTATAGTACAGAGGATGAGGGCAGTAGTCCGCCCCTACAGTACAGAGGATGGGGGCAGTAGTCCGCCCCATAGTACAGAGGATGGGGGCAGTAGTCCGCCCCATAGTACAGAGGATGAGGGCAGTAGTCCGCCCCATAGTACAGAGGATGAGGGCAGTAGTCCGCCCCTACAGTACAGAGGATGGGGGCAGTAGTCCGCCCCATAGTACAGAGAATGAGGGCAGTAGTCCGCCCCTACAGTACAGAGGATGGGGGCAGTAGTCCGCCCCATAGTACAGAGGATGAGGGCAGTAGTCCGCCCCATAGTACAGAGAATGAGGGCAGTAGTCCGCCCCTACAGTACAGAGGATGGGGGCAGTAGTCCGCCCCATAGTACAGAGGATGAGGGCAGTAGTCCGCCCCTACAGTACAGAGGATGAGGGCAGTAGTCCGCCCCTACAGTACAGAGGATGAGGGCAGTAGTCCGCCCCTATTGAACAGAGGATGGGGGCAGTAGTCCGCCCCTATTGAACAGAGGATGGGGGCAGTAGTCCGCCCCTACAGCACAGAGGATGGGGGCAGTAGTCCGCCCCATAGTACAGAGCATGAGGGCAGTAGTCCACCCCTACAGTACAGAGGATGAGGGCAGTAGTCCGCCCCATAGTACAGAGGATGGGGGCAGTAGTCCGCCCCATAGTACAGAGGATGAGGGCAGTAGTCCGCCCCATAGTACAGAGGATGAGGGCAGTAGTCCGCCCCATAGTACAGAGCATGAGGGCAGTAGTCCACCCCTACAGTACAGAGGATGAGGGCAGTAGTCCGCCCCATAGTACAGAGGATGGGGGCAGTAGTCCGCCCCATAGTACAGAGGATGAGGGCAGTAGTCCGCCCCATAGTACAGAGGATGAGGGCAGTAGTCCGCCCCGGTCAGTGCACGCTCCCCTCAGCGCCGCCCAGGCCGCACATCCCCGGCCTCTCCTGCCGTTTCTTCGGTTTTCTCACCTTCTCCAATCTTTTCCAGCTTCTCGTATTTCTGCATCTTTCCGCTGTCAGGCCACTCTGCAAATGCGCATGCGTGGATACAAAGCCCCGCCCCATCGGTAATGTGTGCAAAATAAATAAAATGTAAGCCGCTCTCCTAGCCAATGGGAATAGACTACTGGGTGACGTCACGGCTGAAGTCATCACCATGGGAAAAAAGCAGCCACAAAGCCCGCCCAGTCTCATTAACCCCTTAGTGACGGGGCCAATTGACACAGTTCTGACCACTGTCCCTTTATGAGGTTCTAGCTCTGGAGCTTCAGCGGATCCCGGAGATTCTGACATTGTTTCCTCCTGACATATTGTACTTCATGTCAGTGGTAAAAGTTCTACCATATGACTTGCGTTTATTGATGAAAAAAAAGAAATTTGGAGAACATTTTTGCAATTTTTCAATTTTTAAACTATGACTTTTTGTGCCCTTAAATCAGACAGATATGTCACACAAAATAGATAATAAGTAACATTTCCCACATGTCTACTTTACATCAGCACAATTTCGGAAACATATATTTTTTTTTGTTAGGACGTTATAAGGGTTAACAGTTGACCAGCAATTTCTCATTTTTGCAACAAAATTTGCAAAACCATTTTTTTTACGGACCACCTCACACTTGAAGTGACTTTGAGGGATCTATATGACAGAAAATACCCAAAAGTGACACCATTCTAAAAACTGCACCCCTCAAGGTGCTAAAAACCACATTCAAGAAGTTTACTAACCCTTCTGGTGCTTCTTCACAAGAACTAAAGCAATGTGGAAGGAGAAAATGAACATTTTACTTTTCTTTACATTTTCAGAACCAATTTTTTTTTATTTTCACCAGTGTAAAAAGAGAAAATGAACCACAAAAGTTGTTGTCCAATTTGTCCTGAGTACGCCGATACCCCATATGTGGGGGTAATCCACTGTTTGGGTGCATGGCAGAGCTCGGAAGGGAAGGAGCGCCATTCGACTTTTTCAACGCAGAATTGGCTGGAATTGAGATCGGACGCCATGTCGTATTTGCAGAGTCCCTGATGTGCCTGAACAGTGGAAACCCCCAATTCTAACTCCAACCCAAACCCCAACACACCCCTAACCCTAATCCCAATTGTCACAGATCCCTTCTCCGTGGTGTCACTAATTCGTCACGTGCCCGCTCTCAGCACGTGACTTGGGGTTGTGCCTGCGAGGGTTAATCTATCTCCCCACTCTCAGTCCAGCATTCAACCTCTGTCCTATGCTGTAATGGGAGCATAAATCACACACCGACCCAGGCCACACACCCGCTCATACATGCTGCCACCACTCATGGAACACACAGGCGATGAGTCCCGGAAATATTAATACTAATAATGTCTACCACTCATAAGGCTCACACACCTTAGGCTATGGATTCGTTAGAACATTCAAGGTTCAACTTGATAAAGTTTATACTTTAATACAAAAAGGTTCAGTGCTTACAGTAAGAAAAAGGTATAAAAATATGATAAAAAGAAGACATACAATTTATGCAAAAGAGTATAACATAAACAGGAGAAAACTTACAGAAATCATCTAATTTGGTAGTCTGCTTTCTGAGGGGGGGTGAATATGGAGTTGGTGGAACTCATCAGCTTCTCAGGCTACCCTCACATGTGAACACGATTCTTCGTATACAGGTCTAATTTATAGCTTTGGTCTGGAGGTCAGATTTCTAGACCAGCCCCTCAAGTTAATATCATAATTGCCTGTTTTTGATTGGACCATGACCATGCTACCAACGAATATATTATTTTCTCTTTGTGTAAACGTTCTCACAGAGATACTATTAGGCCGTAATTGACATCCATCTTCCAAGAGCTAGGAGGTGTCAAGTGTTACCCTTTCTTCTTGGTCCTAGCTAGACCCCCTGGGGAGATTGGAGACAGAATTCTACTTGTCTCAGGAAAATGCACATTAACATCTGGGTGAGACCTGCTGTCAGGACAGATGTTACATTATCACTAGTCACACATATAACCCTAGACATATGTCACTACACACACACACACACACACACACACACACACACACACACATATATATACACACACATATTTCACCACACCTCCCTCCTTATGAACGTGCATGGGGGTTGACTTACAGGTCAGCTCCTGAGAGCATATCTGGTTCCGCCCCACCATGGTGAGATAGGCCATCAGCATTGCCAGGATCGACTCCCTTCTTATGTTGTATTGTGAAATCATATTGCTGTAATATCAGACTCCATCTAAGCAATTTCCCGTTGTCCCCAACTACTCTGTTGAGCCAACTCAATGGGTTATGATCTGTGATCACGGTGAAGTTGCGCCCATAGAGGTATGGTTGCAGCTTCCGCAGAGCCAACACAATTGCCAAACATTCTTTTTCAAAGCCACTTCTCTGGTCAGGGGTATCTGCCAGTATCCCCTACTCAGGTCCATGATGGTGAGGTACGATGCTTTAGCTAGCTGCTCTAACAGCTCATCTATCCTCGGCATGGGGTAGACCTCACATGTAGTCAGTACATTTAACTTCCTGTAGTCTACACAGAACCGGGTAGTACGGTCCTTTTTTGGGACAAGAACTACAGGCGAGGCCCTGGCACTCTGGGATTTGTGTATCACCTTGAGGTTCAGCATCTCCTCTCCCTGTTCCCTCATGTGTGCCTTCACCTCTGCTGACACCCGGTATGCAGACTGCCGTACTGGGGGATTAGTACCAGTGTCCACATGGTGAACTGCTAAGTGTGTCCTCCCAGGCTCCCCTGTGAAGACTTCGGTGAACTCGCTGAGCGCCCCAATCAGCTCAGACCTCTGACTGTGGGATAGCTCAGGGTTAAACTGCTGACTCCAGGGACTCCATGTACTGAGTCCCGGCCCCCACATCCAGTAACAGATCAGCCTCCCCCTCTTCAGGCAGGCTACAGACAGGTAAGATAAGTGGCGGACACTGACAGCTTTGGGCCCCTGTGCAAGAAATGTGTCTGGGCCCCCCTCCCTGCCCAGCATCATACCTCCCAACTTTTGAAGATGGTAAAGAGGGACAAGGTTTGCGGCGCGCAACGCGCGCCACGGCAAATTTTAGGCCACGCCTCTGAACACACCCATTCATAACTAGTCACACCCATATCCACGTCCCAACCACACCCATTTAGCACTGCTGATCACACTGTTTCATAAACAATAATTATAAACAAAAAAATATGGCCACACAGTGCTCCATACTGTATAATGGCCCCATATGATGCTCAATACTGTATAATGGCCACACATGATGCTCCATACTGTATAATGGCCCCATATGATGCTCAATACTGTATAATGGCCACACATGATGCTCCATACTGTATAATGACCGCACATGATGCTCCATACTGTATAATGACCCCACATGATGCTCCATACTGTATAATGGCCCCACATGATGCTCCATACTGTATAATGGCCGCACATGATGCTCCATACTGTATATTGGCCGCACATGATGCTCCATACTGTATAATGGCCGCACATGATGCTCCATACTGTATATTGGCTGCACATGATGCTCCATTACCGTATAATGACCACACATGATGCTCCATACTGTATACTGGCTGCACATGATGCTCCATACTGTATAATGGCCGCACATGATGCTCCATACTGTATATTGGCTGCACATGATGCTCCATACTGTATAATGACCACACATGATGCTCCATACTGTATATTGGCTGCACATGATGCTCCATACTGTATAATGGCCGCACATGATGCTCCATACTGTATAATGGCCGCACATGATGCTCCATACTGTATAATGGCCGCACATGATGCTCCATACTGTATAATGACCACACATGATGCTCCATACTGTATAATGACCACACATGATGCTCCATACTGTATAATGACCCCACATGATGCTCCATACTGTATAATGGCCGCACATGATGCTCCATACTGTATAATGACCGCACATGATGCTCCATACTGTATAATGGCCGCACATGATGCTCCATACTGTATATTGGCTGCACATGATGCTCCATTACCGTATAATGACCACACATGATGCTCCATACTGTATACTGGCTGCACATGATGCTCCATACTGTATAATGGCCGCACATGATGCTCCATACTGTATAATGGCCGCACATGATGCTTCATACTGTATAATGATCCCACATGATGCTCCATACTGTATATTGGCTGCACATGATGCTCCATACTGTATAATGGCCGCACATGATGCTCCATACTGTATATTGGCACCACTGTACTATGTGCACATATATAGTGTTATATGCACTGAGCACTGACCAGGCTGCAGGACCTCACATTATAATATATTATATTATGTGAGGTCCTGCAGCCTGGTCAGTGCTCAGTGCATATAACACTATATATGTGCACATAGTACAAATATATATCTGATATGTAATGTGGGATGTCCTGGAGCCGGGCTCAGGGTCACACAGTGCAGGGTGAGGATCACCGTGACTTAGGCCATGTGCACACGTTCAGGATTTTTCGCGTTTTTTCGCTATAAAAACGTGATAAAAACGCGAAAAAAACGCTTACATATGCCTCCTATTATTTACAGGGTATTCCGCATTTTTTGTGCAAATGTTGCTTTTTTTTCCGTGAAAAAATCGCATCGCGGAAAAAAAAAGCAACATGTTAATTAAAAATGCGGAATTGCGGGGATTCCGCACACCTAGGAGTGCATTGATCTGCTTACTTCCCGCACGGGGCTATGCCCACCATGCGGGAAGTAAGCAGATTATGTGCGGTTGGTACCCAGGGTGGAGGAGAGGAGACTCTCCTCCACGGACTGGGCACCATATAATTGGTCAAAAAAAAAGAATTAAAATAAAAAATAGTGATATACTCACCCTCTGATGGCCCCCGAAGTGTTCCCGCCTCTCCGGTGCATGCTTTCTCTTCCGTTCCTATAGATGGTGTGGTTCAGGACCTGTGATGATGTCGCTGTCTTGTGATTGGTCGCGTGACCGCTCATGTGACTCACGCGACCAATCACAAGCCGCGACGTCATCGAAGGTTCTGAACCACACCGGCATCTATAGGAACGGACGCCGCTGAGGAGATTGGCTGTCTGCAGAGGGTGAGTATAACCATTTTTTTATTTTTTTTATTATTTTTAAACATTCTATCTTTTACTATAGATGCTACATAAGCTGCATCTATAGTAAAAAGTTGGTCACACTTGTCAAACAGTATGTTTGACAAGTGTGACCAACTTGTCAGTCAGTTTTCCAAGCGATGCTACAGATCGCTTGGAAAACTTTAGCATTCTGCAAGCTAATTACGCTTGCAGAATGCTAAAAAAACCGCAAAAAAAACGCAAAAAAAAATAATGCGGATTTCTTGCAGAAAATTTCCGGTTTTCTTCAGGAAATTTCTGCAAGAAATCCGGACGTGTGCACATACCCTTATTGCTGCAGCTTCAGCTTACATGGAGATCGGGTGACGCTGGAGCCTGGACCTTATCTGTCTGTAAGTTTAAGATGGTGCAATAAGGCCATGTGCACACGTTCAGTATTTTTCGTGTTTTTTTCGCGTTTTTTCGCTATAACAATGTGATAAAAACGCGAAAAAACCGCTAACATATGCCTCCTATTATTTACAGTGTATTCCGCATTTTTTGTGCAAATGTAGCCTTTTTTTCCGTGAAAAAATCGCATAGCGGAAAAAAAAGCAACATGTTCATTAAAATGCTGAATTGCGGGGATTCCGCACACCTAGGAGTGCATTGATCTGCTTACTTCCCGCACGGGGCTGTGCACACCATGCGGGAAGTAAGCAGATTATATGCGGTTGGTACCCAGGGTGGAGGAGAGGAGACTCTCCTCCACGGACTGGGCACCATATAATTAGTCAAAAATAAAGAATTAAAATAAAAAATAGTCATATACTCACCTTCGATGGCCTCCGGAGTCTTCCCGCCTCTCAGGTGCAAGGTGCATGCTGCCGCTTCGGTTCCTATAGCTGGTGTGCGGTGAAGGACCTGCGATGACGTCGCGGTCTTGTGATTGGTCGCGAGACCGGTCATGTGACTGCTCACGTGACCGCGACGTCATGGAAGGTCCTGAACCACACCATCTATAGGAACGGACGCCGCTGAGGAGATCCGCTGTCTGCAGGTGAGTATAACCATTTTTTTTATTTTTTTTTATTATTTTTAAACATTCTATCTTTTACTATTGATGCTGCATAGGCTGCATCTATAGTAACAAGTTGGTCACACTTGTCAAACAGTATGTTTGACAAGTGTGACCAACCTGTCAGTCAGTTTTCAGAAAACTTTAGCATTCTGCAAGCTAATTACGCTTGCAGAATGCTAAAAAAAAAACGCAAAAATACACGCAAAAAAAAAATGCGGATTTCTTGCAGAAAATTTCCGGTTTTCTTCAGGAAATTTCTGCAAGAAATCCGGACGTGTGCACATACCCTTAATCTCACAGTACAGATAGATCTACAGAAAGCAGATAAGAAAGCAGGAATGAGATGAAGCCCTTCACATACCTCCTGCCCGGGACCCCATGGCTTTCTACTAACTTCATCTCTCCTCTCCAGGCCTCCGGCAGAGTGAAACAGGCACGCAGGTGACGTCAGGTCAGCAGACACACAGCCTGCTGTCTGCAATAGGAGGATGCCGGCTGGCACTTGTATGTACACTGCTAATACAGTGCGGGGCCTGCACCGATCTACAGCAGCAGCAGAAAGCCGGGGCCCTGTACGCCCCTGCCTGCAAGGGCCCCCCTCCACCTCCGGGCCCCGGTGCGGCTGCACCGGTTGAACCGGCGGTAGGTCCGCCCCTGGGTAAGACACAGGCCTCCCTGGCATGATGAGCCTTCAGCATATTCACATGAAATAATTTCTGACGCTTTGCATGCTCATCTAGTGTCACCACATAATTAACATCATTCAGCTGCTTATGTACAGTGTATGGTCCCTCCCATGCGGCCTGCAATTTATTCTGTAACATAGGGACCAACACCCAAACCTTCTGCCCCTCCTCGTAGGCCCTCAGTCTGGCATTACGGTCGTTCCAGACCTTCTGGTTGATTTGGGCCTGGGTCACGTTCTCATGGGCCAGGTTACTCAGTTTTTGCATTCTCTCTCTGAGCCGCAGTACATATTCGACCAATGAGACTCCAGTAGTTTCGGGGTCGCCCTCCCAACAGTCCTTAATCACATCAAGTGGCCCCCTGGCCCTCCTCCCATAAACCAGTCCAAAGGGGGAGAATCCAGTAGATGCCTGGGGTACCTCTCTGTAGGCAAACAACAGATGGCGGAGGTACCGCTCCCAGTCTCTCCCTTCAGTCTCCACCAGCATTTTCAGCATTTGCTTTAATGTTCCGTTAAAACGCTCGCAGAGTCCGTTGGTTTGGGGATGATAGGCGCTGGCCACAACATGCTGTACTTGTATTCTTTCACAGAGGCTTTCCATCAGATCAGACATGAACTGGGTTCCCTGATCGGTCAACAATTCCCTGGGGAAACCCACACGAGAACACAGTCAGTAAAGCATCCGCCACTTTGTCTGCTCGAATGGAGGATAGTGCCACAGCTTCCGGGTATCGTGTAGCATAGTCCACCACTGTGAGGATGAACTTTTTACCAGAGCTGCTAGGGATTGCAAGTGGCCTATGATATCCACAGCCACTCGCTGGAAAGGCTCATCGATCACAGGCAGTGGTATCAATGGAGCTTTCTGTATACTCCCGGACTTCCCAACTCTCTGACAAACTACACATGATCGGCAGTAATTGGCAATATCTGTCCCCATCTTGGGCCAATAGAAGTTATGTGTCAGGCGAGCTTTAGTCTTTCGTATTCCAAGGTGTCCGGCCAAAGGAATTTCATGGGCAATCCTCAATAATTGTTCCCTAAATGGATAAGGGACGATCAGCCGCCATTCATAATCCCAAGATTCTGTAGTATCCGTGGGGATAGCCTCTGTATACAGTCTGCCCTGGTCCCAGTATACTTTCTCTGTCAGAAGCAGCAGGGGGTCGGTCTGCAAGACATCTGAGCTCCTCCAGACTGACATCTGTCCTCAGGGCCTCCTGGAAGCTCTGACGGTCAGCCTGCAGGCCCTGGCCTAGTGTGACTGCCAGGCCCTGGTCTGAAGCTGAGTCTTCAGTGTCTGTTATCAGGGACCTTGTTGGGTCTGCCATGTATGGAGGCTCCGGTACCACAGTATGGGCCTCCTGTCCTGGCAGTTCTGTCTGAGACTCATCCTCTAATCGCTGGGCCTGAGTCTGAGCTGCAGCCTGACTCCGGGTCACAGCTGCCACATATTTACAGTCCTGTGCATTGGGACATTTTCCCTCCTCACACGGGATCTCAGGTGGGTCACTTTCTTCCACCTTCTCTGTAGCATTTACTTGCAAGGGAGGAACATAGTGGGACACCATCCTCCCCAGGTCCGTGCCTAGCAACACATTGGTGGGGATAGCCTCTGATACTCCCACTTCCCTCAGTCCTTTCCCTGCTCCCCAGTCCAGGTACACACGGGCCATGGGCACGGCAGGGCTGACCCCTCCAATCCCGGTTATAGACATAGTCTTTCCTGGTATGATATCGGCAGGGGTTATCATGGCTGGACGCACCAGGGTTACCTCTGCCCAGTGTCCCTGAGACCAATGGTGACTTTATTGCCAACAGTGACAGATTGACAGTTCTCATTTGCCCTCGCATCAGAGCCGGCCACAAAGAGGACAGACGGTGGGGACACAGACGGCTTTGTGGTGGTAGTTGGACGTTTCTCCCTATCAGGGCAGACAGCGCTAACATGTCCTACTTTATTGCAGGAGAAGCATCAGCGTGCATCGCCTAGAGAATGTCTATTCTCCGGGGCCCCATATAAGGTGGGCTTGGACATCACTGGTGATCGCCCGGCAGAGGGAGAAGGGTCCCCGTTTGGCTTACCTCCCCTCCAGCTGAATCCCGATGGCTTCCGCACCTCAGGCATCCTGTTAGCCACATAGCAGTCCGCAATCCTTGCAGCCTGATCCGCAGTTTGTGGCTGCCGATCACACACATATTGTTGTATATCCGTGGGGCACATGTGAAGAAATTGATCCTTGACCATAAGATCCGTTAAGCCCTCAAAATTGTTAACAGAAAGTCTCCTGATCCATTGGTGGAACGTGGTCATCAAGGTGCTCACAACAACCGCATAGCTGTCAGTTGATGCACGTTGGAGGTTCCGGAACTTCCTCCGATACACTTCTGGTGTTAGGCCGGCGTCACACTCGGCGTAAGACAATACGCCACGTATTATACGTCCGTACTACGGCCGTAATACGGAGAAATGTTCCCAAAATAGTGATCCGTAGTCAGGGTGTGTCAGCGTATTTTGCGCATGGCATCCTCCGTATGTAATCCGTATGCCATCCGTACTGCGAGATTTTCGCGCAGGCTTGCAAAACCGACATCTAATGGATTTATGTGCTCAAATGTTCGGGAAAACATATATACAGTATATATATATATATATATGTCATTGAGACACATATATATATATTCTGTATTTAGATTTCATTCAGCGCGATATCTGTGATAAGCCGGTAATTCAATTGCCGGCTTTTCATTTCTCCTGCACAAACCCGACAGGATATGAGACATGATTACATACAGTAAACCATCTCATATCCCTTTTTTTTTGCATATTCCACACTACTAATGTTAGTAGTGTGTATGTGCAAAATTTCAGCGCTGTAGCTGCTAAAATAAAGGGTTAAATGGCGAAAAAAATTGGCGTGGGCTCCCGCGCAATTTTCTCCGCCAGAATGGTAAAGCCAGTGACTGAGGGCAGATATTAATAGCCAGGAGAGGGTCCATGGTTATTGGCCCCCCCGTGGCTAAAAACATCTGCCCCCAGCCACCCCAGAAAAGGCACATCTGGAAGATGCGCCTATTCTGGCACTTGGCCACTCTCTTCCCACTCCCTGTAGCGGTGGGATATGGGGTAATGAAGGGTTAATGCCACCTTGCTATTGGAAGGTGACATTAAGCCAGATTAATGATGGAGAGGCGTCAATTATGACACCTATCCATTATTAATCCAATTGTAGGAAAGGGTTAAAAAACACACACACACATGATTGAAAAGTATTTTAATGAAATAAACACACAGGTTGTTGTAATAATTTATTGTTCTCTCAAATCCATTTGCAGTCCCTCGCTTGGCAACATAATAAACGCACAAGATACATACCCTCTCTGATGTACTGTCAGGTCCAACGATGTAATCCATCTGAAGGGGTTAACTAATATTACAAGCAGGAGCCCTGCTATAATGCAGCTGTGCTCCGTGCCTGTAATTCCCCTGCGAATGAATGAAATGTAGGTCAATGACCTACATTTCATTCATTCGCGGTGAGGCGCCCTCTGGTGGATGTTCTCATGAACTGCAGCCTGGGAACTTTTTCCCACGCTCCAGGTCATATGAGGACATCCACCAGGGGGCGCATCACCGCGACTGAAGGAAATGTAGGTCAATGACCTACATTTCATTCATTCGCCGGGGATTACAGGCACGGAGCACAGCTGCATTAGCAGGGCTCCTGCCTGTAATATTAGTTAACCCCTTCAGATGGATTACATCGTTGGACCTGACAGTACATCAGAGAGGGTATGTATCTTGTGCGTTTATTATGTTGCCAAGCGAGGGACTGCAAATGGATTTGAGAGAACAATAAATTATTACAACAACCTGTGTGTTTATTTCATTAAAATACTTTTCAATCATGTGTGTGTGTGTTTTTTAACCCTTTCCTACAATTGGATTAATAATGGATAGGTGTCATAATTGACGCCTCTCCATCATTAATCTGGCTTAATGTCACCTTCCAATAGCAAGGTGGCATTAACCCTTCATTACCCCATATCCCACCGCTACAGGGAGTGGGAAGAGAGTGGCCAAGTGCCAGAATAGGCGCATCTTCCAGATGTGCCTTTTCTGGGGTGGCTGGGGGCAGATGTTTTTAGCCACGGGGGGGCCAATAACCATGGACCCTCTCCTGGCTATTAATATCTGCCCTCAGTCACTGGCTTTACCATTCTGGCGGAGAAAATTGCGCGGGAGCCCACGCCAATTTTTTCCGCCATTTAACCCTTTATTTTAGCAGCTACAGCGCTGAAATTTTGCACATACACACTACTAACATTAGTAGTGTGGAATATGCAAAAAAACGGGGGATATGAGATGGTTTACTGTATGTAATCATGTCTCATATCCTGTCGGGTTTGTGCAGGAGAAATGAAAAGCCGGCAATTGAATTACCGACTTGTCACTAACACCGCTGCGTATTTCTCGCAAGTCACACTGCTGGTCCGTGTGGAATCCGTATTTTTCTCGCCCCCATAGACTTTCATTGGCGATTTTTTTGCGCAGTACGCTGACAAACGCAGCATGCTGCGATTTTGTACGGCCGTAGAAAGCCGTATAATACTGAACCGTAATATACGGCTAATAGGAGCAGCCCCATTGAGAATAATTGTGCCGTATGTTATGCGAGTTTTACGGACGTAGTTTCTGCGCTCTTACGTCCGTAAAACTCGCCAGTGTGACGCCGGCCTTAGGCTGTATTTCCTGACCAGGGCCTCCTTTCTGGCCTCATAGTTTTCATCAAGCTCTGGTGGGAGGCCAGCAAAAACTTCCAGGGCTTTGCCTCTCAACCCTGGGGTTAGATACTGCGCCCACTGCTCATGGGGTAGATGGTATAGCCTGCAGGTTTTTTCAAACCCCTGAAGGAAAGTATCTAAGTCCGTATCCTTCTCTATCACAAGAAAGTTTTACAAACGTGGTCTCCTTGGATTTATGTCCTGGGAGGGGGTTAATAATAATAATAATCTTTATTTATATAGCGCCAACATATTCCGCAGCGCTTTACAGTTTAACAGTTTCAAACACAACAGTCATAGGTAACAACGTTAACAATACAATAATAAAGCAAAATAAGCTGCCCCTGCTCGTGAGAGCTTACAATCTACAACAGGGGTGTCAAACTGCATTCCTCGAGGGCCTCAAACCATGCGTGTTTTCAAGATTTCCTTCTCATTGCACAAGGTGCTGGAATCATTCTGTGCAGGTGATTAAATGATCACCTGTGCAATACAAGGAAATCCTGAAAACATGACCTGTTTGCAGCCCTTGAGGAATGCAGTTTGACACCCCTGATCTACAGTGAGGTGGGGGAGATACAAAGCACAGGTGTGTATTTACAATGATGTATTTACAATGATGGTCCGGCCATCTTCAGGGGGTGGGGGGTAGATGGAGATAGTGAATGGGCTACACACACACACACAAACATAAAATGACTTTGATTAATTAACGTGATTGGCCGCTCTGAACAAATGTGTTTTGAGCGAGCGCCTAAAACTATGCAAGTTGTGGATGGTCCTAATATCTTGGGGTAGAGCATTCCAGAGGATTGGCGCAGCACGGGAGAAGTCTTGGAGTCGGGAGTGGGAGGTACGGATTAGTGCAGAGGTTAGTCGAAAGTCTTTTGCAGAGCGCAGCGGTCGGTTAGGCCGATAGACAGAAATGAGGGAGGAGATGTAAGGGGGTGCCGCACTGTGGAGAGCTTTGTGGGTGAGAACAAGTGCTTTGAATTGTATCCTGTAATGAATGGGCAGCCAGTGTAACGACTGGCGGATGCATCTGAGTAACGATTAGTCAGATAGACGACCCTGGCTGCCGCATTAAGGATAGACTGGAGAAGGGAAAGTCGCGTGAGGGGGAGGCCAATTAATAGAGCATTGCAGTAGTCCAGGCGGGACTGGATTAGGGCGACAGTGAGGGTTTTTGTTGTCTCCATGGTGAGAAAAGGGCGGATTCTAGAGATGTTCTTAGGACTTGTACCCCTCTCTATTTGAGCCATCTGAAGCTGGAAAGCTCTGTCCTCCCGGCGTTCTGCAGCCTCTCTCTCCTCCCGGTCCCGGCGTTCTGGAGCCTGTCGATGCTGTGGAATAAGCTGCATGCGCAGATTGGGATCACTTGTTCCCAGCCGTTGTAAGTCCATTTGTAAAGTACAGTCCATAGGCTCCTCAGCACTGGCATTTCCATCAGGTATCTCTGGTGCAAGAGTTGGCATTGTTGGGTCTCTCGGAGGTGGACTCTCTCCTTGCCCAGATGCTTCAGCACTTTGCTCTATGTCCTGCTCGACCAAGGCGCGTATCAGCAGCTCCCTGGATCTCTCGGCCGTCTCTATTCCTCTCTGCTCAGAGGTCGGTCAGAGCCTCTTTGCTCTGCTTCTTGTACTGGGCTGCCATATCGATGAACAGCCTTTGCCAAATAAAAGATAGAAAAGAAAAACGGGGAGGGGAAACTGTTTGCAAGTATGTCTAAGTAAGCACTGAGTTGAACCTTGCAGAACTGGTGCACTCCTCGCAAGGATACCAATTCTTTAGTACAGGGAATAATTGCTTAAACCATGCACTAATGCTCTAATAGAAATAATTCTATCCCACCACTGCTGCCACCAATTGTCACGGATCCCCACTCCGTGGTGTCACTAATTCGTCACATATCCGCTCTCAGCACGTGACTTGGGGTTGTGCCTGCAAGGGTTAATTTATTTCCCCACTCTCAGTCCAGCATTCAACCTCTGTCCTATGCTGTAATGGGACCATAAATCACACACCGACCCAGGCCACACACCCCCTCATACACGCTGCCACCAGTCATTGAACACACGGGCGATGAGTCCCGGAAATATTAATACTAATAATGTCTACCACTCATAAGGCTCACACACCTTAGGCTATGGATTCTTTTAGAACATTCAAGGTTCAACTTGTTAAAATTTTGTACTTTAATACAAAAGGGTTCAGTGCTTATAGTAAAAAAGGTATAAAAATATGATAATAAAAAGACATACTACTTATGCAAAACAGTATAAAATAACAGGAGAAAACTTACAGAAATCATCTAACTTGGTAGTTTGTTTTCTGCTCCCTGAGGGGGGTGTGAATATGGAGTTGGTGGAACACATCAGGGTCTCAGGCTGCCCTCACATGTGAACATGTTTCTAGGTATACAGGCCTAATTTATAGCTTTGGTCTGGATGTCAGATTTCTAGACCAGCCCCTCAGGTTAATATCATAATTGCCTGTTTTTGATTGGAACACGGCCGCGGCCCCAATGAATATATTATTTTCTCTTTGTGTAAACATTCTCACAGAGATACTATCAGGCCATAATTGACATCTCTCTTCCAAGAGCTAGGAGGTGTCAAGTGTTACCCTTTCTTCTTGGTCCTAGCTAGACTCCCTGGTGAGATTTGGAGACAGAAGTCTGCTTGTCTCAGGAAAATACACATTAACACCTGGGTGAGACCTGCCTTCAGGACAGATGTTACATTATTACTAGTCACACATATAACCCTAGGCATATGTCACTACACACATATAGATATACACATATTTCACCACACCAACCCGAACCAAAACCCTAACCAAAAACCTAACCCTAATAACAACCCTAACCCTAAGTTTTGCCCACCTCACTTTAGCCCAACTGTTACCCTAATGGGAAAATGGAAATAAATGCATTCTTATTTTTTTTTTTTTCCCTAACTAAGGGGGTGATAAATAGGGTATATCAGTGTGTCCAAAATGAACCAATAGGAAAAATCTATTGTTGCCGGTTGCCAGCCGGGAGATCTCGGTGGGCGCACTGCGCATGTGCCCACCATTTTCTTACCGGAAGAAGACGCCAGCGGCCGTGGGGAGAAGCAGGAGGACCGAGGGACACTGATATCGGGGGGCGGGGGGGGTGATCGGAGACCCTATTTCTCTGTCCTCTGATGTGCAATCACATCGGAGGATAGAGAAATTAAATGGCAAATCGCATTTTTTTTTCGGTTGCCATTATACGGTTAATAACGGCGACCACAACCCGGGGGTCAGTAAAAACTGACCAGAATCATGTTCTCTGGGGTCTCGGCTACCCTCGACTCTGGGGGGCGCTATACACTTTTACCACAGCGCCATTAATTAACTAATTAACAGCGTTGTGGTTTAAGTACCCTTAACTACCGCCGTTAAAAGGCGTATCGGCGGTCGTTAAGGGGTTAAGAAAGCTGTTATGGGCGGAGTCATCCTCATTTGTTGTCTGTGTGCACCCAACAAGGTGAGAGGAGCAACATGGCGGCTGCAGCCTTAGGAGGATTAGTGAGGTTACAATGTATTGTCAGGGTGCAAAAAACATATGGTCTTGAAGTTTTATTTAGCACCAGCAGAATAGTGAGTACAGCTCTGGAGTATAATACAGGAGGTAACTCAGGATCAGTAATGTATGTACACAGTGACTGCACCAGCAGAATAGTGAGTGCAGCTCTGGTGTATAATACAGGATGTAACTCAGGATCAGTAATGTAATGTATGTACACAGTGACTGCACCAGCAGAATAGTGAGTGCAGCTCTGGGGTATAATACAGGATGTAACTCAGGATCAGTAATGTAATGTATGTACACAGTGACTGCATCAGCAGAATAGTGAGTGCAGCTCTGGAGAATAATACAGGATGTAACTCAGGATCAGTAATGTAATGTATGTACATAGTGACTGCACCTGCGGAATAATGAGTGCAGCTCTGGAGTATAATACAGGAGGTAACTCAGGATCAGTAATGTAATGTATGTGCACAGTGACTGTACCAGCAGAATAGTGAGTGCAGCTCTGGAGTATAATACAGGATGTAACTCAGGATCAGTAATGTAATGTATGTGCACAGTGACTGTACCAGCGGAATAATGAGTGCAGCTCTGGAGTATACCGTATATACTCGAGTATAAGCCGAGATTTTCAGCCCAGTTTTTTGGGCTGAAATTGCCCCTCTCGGCTTATACTCGAGTCATACCCGGGGGTCGGCAGGGGAGGGGGAGCGGAGGCTGTCTAAAAATACTCACCTAGTCCAGGCGCGGTCCCTGCAGGTCCCTGTCTTCCCCGGCGCCGGCAGCAGCAGCTTCTTCCTGTACTCAGCGGTCACATGGTCCCGCTCATTACAGTAAATAAATATTCGGCTCCACCTCCCATAGGGGTGGAGCCGCATATTCATTACTGTAATCAGCGGTACCATGTGACCGCTGAGTACAGGATGAAGCGCTGCGGCGTCGGGGAAGCAGGGAATGCACCGCGGCAGGACCAGGTGAGTATACAGGGAGGGGAGCGCTGCGCTGCGCGATAGTCACCTGCTCCTCGTTCCGGGCGCCGATCTGTCTCCAGCACTGACGCTGAGGTCAGAGGGCGCGGTGATGTGCACTGAACGTCAGTGCTGGAGACAGATCGGCGCCGGAACGAGGAGAGGTGACTATTGAAAGTGCCAGGGGCCTGAGCGACGGAGAGGGGAGTATGTGATTTATATTTTTTATCGCAGCAAATGGGGCAAGTGTCTGTATGGAGCATCTATGGGCCCATAACGTTCCTGCAGCACTATATGGGGCCATAACGTTCCTGCAGCACTATATGGGGCCATAACATTCCTGCAGCACTATATGGGGCCATAACGTTCCTGCAGCACTATATGGGGCCATAACATTCCTGCAGCACTATATGGGGCCATAACATTCCTGCAGCACTATATGGGGCCATAACATTCCTGCAGCACTATATGGGGCCATAACGTTCCTGCAGCACTATATGGGGCCATAACGTTCCTGCAGCACTATATGGGGCCATAACATTCCTGCGGCACTATATGGGGCCATAACATTCCTGCAGCACTATATGGGGCTATAACATTCCTGCAGCACTATATGGGGCCATAACGTTTGTGCAGCACTATATGGGGCCATAACGTTCCTGGAGCACTATATGGGGGCCATAACATTCCTGCAGAACTATATGGGGCCATAACGTTTGTGCAGCACTATATGGGGCCATAACGTTCCTGGAGCACTATATGGGGCCATAACATTCCTGCAGCACTATATGGGGTGTAACAAAACACTCCGGGATCGCCTTTGCTGGGGTCAAAGGTCACGTGGTTTGTGCATTAAACTCTGAGGCGACAGCAGGTTTCCAAGTAGACTGACCTCAGGTCAGGTTTATTAAAGTGAAAGCAAATACAGAAAACAAAACATAAAAATAAATCCTTGCCTGTCCGGCGCTAACTATACAAATACGTTCCTATCTAACAACTGGGGGGCTTCTCCCACCCAGCTAACATTACACAGTGCATGAGCACAGCTCCCACTCACGTTTGTCTCACACAGACAGGCATTCTGTGTGCCCCAGGCTGACACCTGAAACCTCCAGCTGGTCAGCCTTTATTCCTACACTTATTAACCCCTGAGTATCCTGAAGATACTGAGCGGCCTAATTCACATAGGACAAATACCTGGGCGAGATATACCTGCCCCCGACTACCAGACCGACATGACTCTTACATATCCTCCCCCCCTGCTCAGACCACTCAGGTCGAGCAAGAATACTCTCGAAACAGTGTACTCGGGACAGGGCATCAGCGTTCCCCATCTGCACCCCGGGGCGGTGCTCCACCGTGAACGAGTAAGCCTGCAGAGCAAGGAACCACCGGGTTACCCGACTATTACGGTCCTTGTGGAGATGCATCCACTTGAGAGGGGCATGGTTCGTGACCAGCCTAAACTTCCTACCTGCCAGGTAATATTTGAGGGAGTCGAGAGCCCATTTGATGGCTAGGCACTCTTTTTCAATCACGGCATACCTCTGCTCATGTACATTCAGTTTCCGACTGAGGTAGAGGACCGGGTGTTCGACTCCGTCCCTTACCTGGGAAAGTACAGCTCCGATACCAGTATCAGAAGCATCCGTTTGCACCACAAACTCGCGGCTGAAATCAGGAGTCACTAGTACGGGCTGAGAGCACAAAGCCCGTTTCAGACTGTGGAAGGCCTCGTCAGCCGCTGAGGACCATTTTACCATGACGGAATCCCTCCCTTTGGTAAGATCCGTCAAGGGTGTAGCCATGGCCGCAAAGTTGGGTATGAAGCGGCGATAATAGCCGGCAATGCCCAGGAAAGCTTGAACTTGTTTCTTGTTCACTGGTTGCGGCCAGCCCTGAATTGCCTGTATTTTGTCGATCTGGGGTTTAACCACTCCTCTGCCAATCACGTAGCCCAAGTATCGGGCTTCTTCAAGGCCGATGTGACATTTCTTAGGATTCGCCGTTAAGCCTGCGTCTCTCAGGTCATCAATCACCGCCTGTACCTTCCGGAGGTGAGCTTCCCAGTCCACGCTGTAAATTATGATGTCGTCTAGGTAGGCAGAAGCGTACTGCCTGTGGGGCCTCAAGACTCGATCCATCAATCTCTGGAACGTTGCTGGGGCTCCGTGAAGTCCAAACGGCATGTAGATATACTGGAACAGCCCTTCTGGTGTAGCAAATGCCGTCTTCTCTCTGGCCGCCTCGGCCAGAGGGATCTGCCAGTACCCCTTTGTTAGATCCAGGGTCGTAATATATCGGGCTTTACCCAGCCGATCGATCAACTCATCGACCCGGGGCATAGGGTAGGCATCAAATTTAGAAACCGCATTCAGTTTCCGAAAGTCATTGCAAAACCGTATAGAGCCATCCGGCTTAGGTATCAACACGATTGGACTGGACCAGGCGCTGTGCGACTCTTCAATGACTCCTAAGTCCAACATGGCCTTCACCTCCCGGGAGACGGCTTCACGGCGTGCTTCCGGAATCTGGTATGGCTTCACATGAACTGTGACAATCTCATGTTTCACTAGCCTAGTCTGGCCAGGTTTTTCCGAGAAAAACTGTTGGTTCTGTAACAAACTGCTTAACCTCAGATTTTTGTCGTTCAGAGAGAGTCTCGGCAATCTGCACCTCCGGTATGGTAGGTGAGCAAACCGGACGGGGCAGATCCGCTGTTAGGGCAGCGCGGTCTTTCCAGGGTTTTATCAGATTCACATGATAAATCTGCTCTGGTTTTCTCTTACCAGGCTGGTGCACTTTATAGTTCACTTCTCCAACTCGTTCCATGACCTCAAAGGGGCCCTGCCATTTCGCCAGAAATTTACTATCCACCGTAGGGATTAGGATCAACACCCTATCCCCGGGTGCAAATGTACGGACCTTGGCGCCTCTATCATAACTTTGCCTCTGGGCTCCCTGGGCCTGTAACATATGTTCCCTAACAAGGGGCATGACAGCAGCAATCCGGTCCTGCATTTGCGTTACATGGTCTATCACCGTTTTAAAGGGAGTGACTTGACCTTCCCAGGTTTCTTTTGCGACGTCCAACAGTCCACGGGGACGACGGGCATATAATAGCTCGAAAGGCGAGAATCCTGTGGAAGACTGGGGAACTTCCCTAATGGCAAACAGCAAATAGGGTAACAAGTAATCCCAGTTCTTCCCATCTTTGTCTATCGCCTTCCGGAGCATCTGTTTTAAGGTTTTATTGAACCGCTCAACCAGGCCATCTGTTTGAGGGTGATAGACAGACGTACGCAACTGGTCTATTTGTAAGAGCCTGCAGAGCTCCTTCATCACCCTTGACATAAAGGGAGTCCCCTGGTCGGTGAGTATCTGTTTTGGAATTCCCACTCGACTCAACACTTGTACCAACTCTTTGGCGATCATTTTGGTAGCAGTGTTACGCAAAGGGATGGCTTCGGGATAACGAGTGGCATAGTCCATGATGACGAGGATATGTTGATGCCCACGTGCGGACCGGGGAAGGGGCCCAACCAAATCCATCCCAATTCTCTCAAACGGGACCCCAATAATAGGGAGGGGTACCAAAGGGCTACAGAACCGAGGTTTAGGTGCCGAGATTTGGCACTCTGGACAGGACTCACAATAGTTACGCACATCACTATGTAGGCCGGGCCACACAAAACAATGGGATATCCTTTCTGTGGTTTTTTGTACCCCCAGATGTCCCCCCATTATATGTCCGTGGGCCAGGTCCAGTACCTTCCGCCGATAAGGTTTGGGTACCACTAACTGTTGCACAGTGTCTTCCCCTTTTTTCTCTACCTGGTAGAGTAAACCATTCTCAAGAACCATGTACGGGTACGCTAGCCTAGTGTCAGGTTCTACGGGTACGCTATCTATCACTTTTACATTTTTCCTAGCCTGAGTCAGGGTAGGATCTTTCATTTGTTCGCTGTGGAAGTCATCCAACTGAACTCCCAAATCGGGTAGGCAGGGTGCTGGATGGCTGTCTGCCTCCGCCTCTCGCTGAGTTTCCTCAGTTTCCCCCGCCATAACTGAGAAGGGGAACTGAAGGTTAGATTCAATAACCTCCCCAGCAACATCTTCCTGTGGGGTCTCGTCTAGGAACTCGGGACCTCCAGATGGCATGGGGGAAGATTCACGGTTACAGCTACCGTGAAGGAGCAACTGATTCTCCCACAACTGCCAGAAATGAGGAAAATCCCTGCCCAGGATTATATCATGTAACAATGCGGGAACGAGTCCCACTTTGTGTTGCACAGACCCATAGGGAGTGGAGATACATATGACCGCTGTAGGATATGAGCAGGTGTCACCATGCACACACGTTACAGAAAATTTATCAGACGGACCAGATGGAAGTGCCACCAGACTGGCTTTCACCAGAGTCACCACACTTCCAGAGTCTAGCAATGCCACAACATTTTTCCCCATCTACAGACAATTCACGCAGGTGTTTCGCTGTATCATTTTGACCCGCATTCACACTTACTAGCCGTGTAACCAAAGACATGCGTTTCTTAGAGTCCGTAACGTCGCACTGCATGGGTTTAGTGGTAACAGGACAGTTCGCAGAAACATGGCCCTTCTCATGGCAACAGAAACACCTAACAGGCCCCCTATTGAAACCAGAGTCCGACACCCTTGATCTCGGGGTGCGAGCAGTCCCGTGTTCCTCCCCCACAGTTTTTGGCAATTTTCCTTCCCCCGCAGTCCCTGGAACAGTCTTACCGGTTCCACGAGGAGGAGGTAGAGTTCGGGTAGTAGCGGTATCATCAGGAAGTCCTTCCGCCACGGAATAACGCTCCACCAAGTCCACCAATTGATCCGCTGTCGCGGGATTTCCTTGGCTCACCCACTTTTTCAGCGCCGGTGGTAGTACTCTCAGGTACTTGTCCAGGACGATCCGCTGGATTATCTCCGGAGTTGTCAGTACCTCGGGTTGCAGCCATTTCTTTATCAAGTAGATCAGGTCGAACATCTGCGATCGCGGCGGTTTATCTGGCTGATAGGTCCACTGATGTACCCTCTGTGCGCGGACAGCCGTCGTCACACCCAGCCGGGCCAGGACCTCAGCTTTCAGCCTCTCAAAGTCCTGAGCGACTTCCGGGTCCAAGTCATGGTAAGCTTTTTGGGCCTCACCGGAGAGAAACGGAGCAATTAGATCGGCCACTTCTCTCTCAACGCTGTCCGCTCAAACGTTGCCAGGTACGCCTCGACGTCATCTTCTGCGGTCAGCTTTTGCCAGTACCGACTCACATGGATTCTCCTGGACTCTGCTTCTGGGTCTCCCTCAGGCATGCTCACCAGGCGCTGCGCCACCTGTTGGAGAAGCTGGCGGTCTGCAGTCGTCACGTCCACCAACTCCTTCAGCTGTGCAGCCATCAAGCGGTTAGCTTCCTGCTGTACGGCAGCGGACTGTACTAGGGCTTTCACCACGTCTTCCATACTGTCGCCTGTGCCACGGAGTGCCCGTGTTCTCCACCACAATGTAACAAAACACTCCGGGATCGCCTTTGCTGGGGTCAAAGGTCACGTGGTTTGTGCATTAAACTCTGAGGCGACAGCAGGTTTCCAAGATGACTGACCTCAGGTCAGGTTTATTAAAGTGAAAGCAAATACAGAAAACAAAACATAAAAATAAATCCTTGCCTGTCCGGCGCTAACTATACAAATACGTTCCTATCTAACAACTGGGGGGGCTTCTCCCACCCAGTTAACATTACACAGATCATGAGCACAGCTCCCACTCACGGTTGTCTCACACAGACAGGCAATCTGTGTGCCCCAGGCTGACACCTGAAACCTCCAGCTGGTCAGCCTTTATTCCTGCACTTATTAACCCCTCGGTATCCTGAAGATACTGAGCGGCCTAATTCACATAGGACAAATACCTGGGCGAGATATACCTGCCCCCGACTACCAGACCGACATGACTCTTACAGGGGCCATAACATTCCTGCAGCACTATATGGGGCCATAACATTCCTGCAGCACTATATGGGGCCATAACATTCCTGCGGCACTATATGGGGGCCATAACATTCCTGCAGCACTATATGGGGGCCAAAACATTCCTGCAGCACTATATGGGGCCATAATGTTTCTGCAGCACTATATGGGGCCATAACATTTCTGCAGCACTATATGGGGCCATAACGTTTCTGCAGCACTATATAGGGGCATAATGTTTGTGCAGCACTATATGGGGCAAGTGTCTGTATGGGGCCATAAATAACGTTTGTAGGGCACTACGGCATATGGGGCAAGTGTCTGTATTGAGCATCTTATAGGGCCATAACATTTGTGCAGCACTATAAGGGGCAAATATCTTTATAGAGCATCTTATGGGGCCATAATCAGCATTTGTGCAGCATTATATTGGGCAAATGTGTCTATGGAGCATCTTATGGGGCCTTTATTAACCTTTATGCAGCATTATATGGGGCATATTTTAATATGGAGCATCTTATGGGGCCATAATGAACAGTATGGAGCATTATATGGGGCTCCTGATTCAATATGGATATTCAAAGACACTTAACCTACTGATGTCTCAATTAATTTTACTTTTATTGGTATCTATTATTACTTTTTACATTTACCGGTAGCTGCTGCATTTTCCCCCCTAAGCTTATACTCGAGTCAATGAGTTTTCCCATTTTTTTGTGGCAAAATTAGGGGGGTCGGCTTATACTCGAGTATATACGGTGATATAGGAGGTAACTCAGGATCAGTAATGTAATGTATGTACACAGTGACTGCACCAGCAGAATAGTGAGTGCAGCTCTGGAGTATAATACAGGATGTAACTCAGGATCAGTAATGTAATGTATGTACACAGTGACTGCACCAGCAGAATAGTGAGTGCAGCTCTGGGGTATAATACGGGAGGTAACTCAGGATCAGTAATGTAATGTATGTACACAGTGACTGCACCAGCAGAATAGTGAGTGCAGCTCTGGAGTATAATACAGGATGTAACTCAGGATCAGTAATGTAATATATGTACACAGTGACTGCACCAGCAGAATAGTGAGTGCAGCTCTGGAGTATAATACAGGATGTAACTCAGGATCAGTAATGTAATGTATGTACACAGTGACTGCACCAGCAGAATAGTGAGTGCAGCTCTGGGGTATAATACGGGAGGTAACTCAGGATCAGTAATGTAATGTATGTACACAGTGACTGCACCAGCAGAATAGTGAGTGCAGCTCTGGAGTATAATACAGGATGTAACTCAGGATCAGTAATGTAATGTATGTACACAGTGACTGCACCAGCAGAATAGTGAGTGCAGCTCTTGAGTATAATACAGGATGTAACCCAGGATCAGTAATGTAATGTATGTAGACAGTGACTGCACCAGCAGAATAGCGAGTGCAGCTCTGGAGTATAATACAGGGTGTAACTCAGGATCAGTAATGTAATGTATGTACACAGTGACTGCACCAGCAGAATAGTGAGTGCAGCTCTGGGGTATAATACAGGATGTAACTCAGGATCAGTAATGTAATGTATGTACACAGTGAGTGCACCAGCAGAATAGTGAGTGCAGCTCTGGGGTATAATACAGGATCAATAATGTATGTACACAGTGATTGCACCAGCAGAATAGTGAGTGCAGCTCTGGAGTATAATACAGGAGGTAACTCAGGATCAGTAGTGTAATGTATGCACACACAGACTGCACCAGCAGAATAGTGAGTGCAGCTCTGGGGTATAATACAGGATGTAACTCAGGATCAGTAATGTAATGTATGTAGACAGTGACTGCACCAACAGAACAGTGAGTGCAGCTCTGGGGTATAATACAGGATGTAACTCAGGATCAGTAATGTAATGTATGTACACAGTGACTGCACCAGCAGAATAGTGAGCGCAGCTCTGGGGTATAATACAGGAGGTAACTCAGGATCAGTAATGTAATGTATGTACACAATGACTGCACCAGCAGAATAGTGAGTGCAGCTCTGGGGTATAATACAGGAGGTAACTCAGGATCAGTAATGTAATGTATGTACACAGTGACTGCACCAGCAGAATAGTGAGTGCAGCTCTGGTGTATAATACAGGAGGTAACTCAGGATCAGTAATGTAATGTATGCACACAGAGACTGCACCAGCAGAATAGTGAGTGCAGCTCTGGGGTATAATACAGGAGGTAACTCAGGATCAGTAATGTAATGTATGTACACAGTGACTGGACCAGCAGAATAGTGAGTGCAGCTCTGGGGTATAATACAGGATGTAACTCAGGATCAGTAATGTAATGTATGTACACAGTGACTGCACCAGCAGAATAGTGAGTGCAGCTCTGGAGTATAATACAGGATGTAACTCAGGATCAGTAATGTAATGTATGTACACAGTGACTGCACCAGCAGAATAGTGAGTGCAGCTCTGGGGTATAATACAGGCTGTAACTCAGAATCAGTAATGTAATGTATGTACACAGTGACTGCACCAGCAGAATAGTGAGTGCAGCTCTGGGGTATAATACAGGAGGTAACTCAGGATCAGTAATGTAATGTATGTACACAGTGACTGCACCAGCAGAATAGTGAGTGCAGCTCTGTGGTATAATACAGGATGAAACTCAGGATCAGTAATGTAATGTATGTACACAGTGACTGCACCAGCAGAAGAGTGAGTGCAGCTCTGGGGTATAATACAGGATGTAACTCAGGATCAGTAATGTATCTGTGACTGCACCATATGAATAAAGAGAAAAAAGATAGACCTGACAGAGTGGGAGTCACCACCATATAGATATAAAAAGATAACAACCTTTATTAAACACTTATGCAAAAGACAGCACATTTAAAAACATTTAAAAAGGGATCAAACATATCCCTGTACCAAACAGCCTATAATAAGGCCTAAGCACCGCACCTCCTAATGAAGGGTTAAATACACATGCCCAATATAATGAAAAACGAACGACCCTGTAACTAGCACAATTGCTACAAATAGACTGTCCCCATGGTCCAAATAATGGCTAATAGTGCCTGTCAAATAACAGAAATGTCAGTACCCCATGATGGCATACAACCTGAAAAACAGCAGTAGTAAACACAATCCATAAGATGCAAAATATACAAAAATGCTGTGACCATAACAGGGTTAAAATACCCACCAAAGCGGGAGAGACCGATGACCCAAAGTGTAGGGGCAGGCAATGACCCGTAGAAATCAGTCCTGAGCACAGTGGCATACAGGGGCATGTGTACCCTAACACAGGTAAGTGCGGGCAACAGACACCCAACGCGTGTCGCCACACAGCGGTGGCTTCGTCAGGGGTGATGTCTGTGTGTGCTGCCTTCTGCTTAAATAGCGTAGCCGCAATAACTTACCAAGTGGCAGCTGTGTGAGCAGGCGGACCGCATGGAGAAGCCAGAATGAGGTTCCTATCAGCCGGGCCCGGCTTGTATTTACTGCGCATGCGCCGGCGTCCCAGAGCGGAAGTGTGCACTCCGCTCCTGGTTGCCGTAGCAGCGCATAAACAATCTACAGCGCTTGCGCAGAGTGAGAGGAATGGTTGCCGTAGCAGCGCTTAAACAAAGATGCGATTGCGCACCGGTGATTCGCGGGCTTAACAAGGCTGCACTGAATAATAGTGAGCAGCGCTAGCACAGAAACGAAGAAATGTGTGAAAGGGGAAAGGAGGGGAGGGGAGGGAAACGGGAGGGGCAAACATAACCTAGAGGAATATGCTGCTAAAAGCAGCAGAATAATAATTATGCTGCTGTGGCCCAAGTAAATACATGGCAGACCTAAATCATTAGCAGAAGACAGTATAACACCTTATAATGTATTACTAGGTACCTTGTGCTTAGCTATTACTAGTACTAAAGCCAAACACTGTGGAGTAGGTGATCTATGGCTTTCAAAAAGGAAAAGCTTGAACCCTATCCTATACTCATGAGGGGTTAACAGCTTTAAAGGGCATTTAAGCCCTCAGCACACAATACAGTGGAGTGTAATAAACGTTAGCCCTAACGTTGAAAAAGACCAACGTTGACCCTGTCCTATATTTGAGAGAGATATACAGAATCCAAAAGCATTAATGCTCTAAGCACCCAATACAGTGGCATATAATATACACTGGCCCTAAAAGAAACACATCTCAAAATAACCAAAATAATTTCAAAAATACAAACAAAAAATATATAAGTAAAATACAAAAACCAAAGAAGAGATGTATCTCTTAACATGGGCTATTATTCAAACATCCATGGATGCAAGGCATAAAGAAAAACCGTATATACAGCTAATTGTCCCTTTTACTGTTTGTAAAAACCAGTAAACAACAGGTCTTCATTGATACCAAATGGAACAACACTGTTTAGGTCAAAGATCCACTTGGATTCCCGTTTTAAAAGTTCAAGGGTAACATTTCCACCTCTCATATTCATATTCAATGCTTCAAGTCCCAGAACCTTCGTGCCAGCCCAGTGCGAATGATGTTCATCCAGATAATGTGTTGCCACTGACGTAAGGGTTTTCCCCTTAGCCTTGTCCCTTTGCGCTGTAGTTACATTGGATAGATGTTGTTGTGTACGTCTCCTGAGCTCCTGCGTGGTTTGGCCCACATAGATTTTTGGGCATGGGCAAACCAACGCATAAATCAAGTTCCGGGACCTGCAATTAAAATAAGTCTTGGTAGGGGTCTGTGAAGACAAAAAAGGCACCATAATTTTCTCATCACGAGTGGTAAAGGGGCAAATACTGCAGTTACCGCATGGGAAAGTACCCCTAAGCCTTACCCCTCTGCCCAGTCTAGTGACAGGCCGTTGGAAATGGCTGTGGCTCAACTGATCCCTGAGGCTCCTGGCCCTCCTGGCCACCAAACTGGGTTGGGGGGCGATGTGGGGAAGAAGTTTGGACTCGCTTTGCAAAATGCCCCAATATTTAGACAGAATCCCTCGTAGGTCCTGCCACTGATTGTTAAAAGCCGTGATTATGCCAAGCGGTCTATCATTGGTCCTATGCCTACCTTGTAGTAGACTGTCCCTATCGCTATTCTTGGCCTCCGAGAAAGCACGGGAAATTACCCGTTTGGGATAGCCCCTTTCACGGAACCGTATGGTAAGCTCACGGGAATGTCTAGTGAACTCCCCCTGTTCACTACAATTCCTCCTAACTCTTAAAAATTGTCCCTTAGGGATACCAGTTTTAAGATGTATAGGGTGGAAACTGTCAAAATGGAGGAGGCTATTTGTAGCCGTGGGCTTCCGATAAAGGGTTGTCCGAATTTGCCGACCCCTCACCTGTAGTTTCAAATCCAGGAAGTCAATCTCCGTTTGAGAGTAGTTAGATGTAAGACGGATATTCCAAGGATTGTCATTGAGGGTATTCACAAAGTCCTTACAAAGTTCCTGAGTGCCTGTCCAGACAAAAACAACGTCATCAATATATCGGAACCACTTCATGACATGTTCTGCAAAGTGTTCCGAACAGTATACCGTTGTGGCTTCCCACCAACCCAAGGCGAGGTTGGCATACGCAGGGGCACAACGTGCCCCCATAGCGGTGCCCCTTACTTGCCTGTAATAGACACGATCAAAGGTGAAGTAGTTTTGGTCCAGGACAAACAGTAATAAGTCCAAGATGAATGAGTCATGTCCTCTGTCTCCCGTGGTCCTCAGGTCCAGAAAATATGATACAGCTCCAACGCCCCAATCATGTCCAATACAGGTGTACAACGACTCGACATCAAGTGTGACGAGCCATGCCCCTGGTGGGATCTCGAGGTCCTGAAGTTGTAGGATGAGGAATGTAGAGTCCTTGACATAGGACTTAAGGGACAGAACTAAAGGCTGAAGGAAAAAATCAATATAAACACACGGTTTTTCGAGTAGACCACCTATCCCCGACACAATTGGCCTACCCGGAGGGGCCTGAATGGACTTGTGTACCTTGGGAAGCATGTAAAAAGTGGGAATCCTGGGATATTGGTTGGTTAAAAAATCCCTTTCACGTTTATTAATAATACCGCGTGTGTGCGCAGCCTCCAGTAAACGATTCAGTTTGGCCTGAAAAACACAAGTGGGGTCTGAGGGCAATACCTGATAGCATACTGTGTTGCCCAACTGGCGCCTGGCTTCCTGAGCATATTGATCAACCGGCCAAATAACAAGGTTACCCCCCTTATCCGCTTCACGGATAACGAAGTCCCGGTTGGAACCCAATCTAGCCAAAATATCCTGATCCCGTTGGCTAATGTTCCTCCCCCTAGTGGTATCTAATCTAAGATCATGTACCTCTCTGCAAACGGCATTGAAGAAGCTCTGTACCGCAGGGAACAGAGTGAAAGGGGGAGTGGCCTGTGAAGGCAACCTTCCAGTGAATTTTCTTCTGGGCTGGCACTCCTCACCCTCATCCAGGAGGTCCAGAAGATCCCTCAAAACGAGTCTGTCCGCCATAGGCAATTCATCCAGAGCTGAGGGACGATGATATAACAATTTAAAAGTTAGCTGTCTGCAGAAAAGATAAACATCCTTAATGAAAGTGAATTTGTCAAGTCCACTGGTAGGGCAAAATGAAAGCCCTTTTTCCAGTAATGTTTTTTCTCGTTCTGAGAGAACATAGTCGGACAAATTAATAATTTGTAACTTACCAGTAGGACAAGGCGGATCTAGTATTGGCGTTTCCTTGTCTGCCGCGTTTCCCTCTTGTGTCTGGGTGACCAGACTCTGCGGTTCCGGGCACGTCTCTGTTGAAATGTGTCTCCTCCTCCGACCCCTCCTCCTGCGCCTTCGGCGTCGCTCGGTTCGGAGGATAAAAAACCATCACTGGAGGGTATATCTGACACACTGGCCGTGTTGCTATCCACCTGATCCGGCCCATGGCCAAACCTCTTGTTCCCCTTGTGTGACCATTTATATGCACGACCACTCCTAAAATCCATCTGATCCCTTTTAAATTTTTGTCTCTTTTTGGTGGTTATTTCCTTTTCAAAACTGTCCAGGGTACTCTTAAGTTGCCCCTGAAATGGTTCTACCAACACTTTCTGGTCAAATCCATTCAATTTAACCTCAGATGACCGTATTTTGTCCTTTAGGGACTTCAGAACCCCCTGATCATGTTCAATTAGCATGTCTAAAATTATATATGAACATTTGGACAAACCCATCTCCCAGGTTTTTTGAAAGCTAGCATCAACCTCCCAGGCGGGAAAAATTTGTACCCTAAGACCCCTGGGAATGATCCCCACTCGCTTATATTCTTCCAAAGTTTTCAAATTCCACCAAGTCTTTGCATAAGCCTTGTGAAAATTGACCAATTCCCTCGTTACTTGTTGGAAGTCATCTGCGCCAGACACACTAGCGGAGATATCAACAATGTCCTCTGAGAATAAATTCAAAGCCTGGCTACTCCATGCAGCCTCTCTAGCCGCCAAATCCATGTTGTTACAATAAATATAAAGAATGTAAAAAATATATATAATAATAATACCCAATAGCAATATACACAGGTCACTATAGCTGAACCGTGTGCCAACACCCCGAAAACGCGGGTAACAACCGCATGTGTGTACCGTACAACAAACAAAACAATGGGGGCACCACGATCAGTGGGACTCAACCCAGGTCTATAACAACTGAACCATATGAATAAAGAGAAAAAAGATAGACCTGACAGAGTGGGAGTCACCACCATATAGATATAAAAAGATAACAACCTTTATTAAACACTTATGCAAAAGACAGCACATTTAAAAACATTTAAAAAGGGATCAAACATATCCCTGTACCAAACAGCCTATAATAAGGCCTAAGCACCGCACCTCCTAATGAAGGGTTAAATACACATGCCCAATATAATGAAAAACGAACGACCCTGTAACTAGCACAATTGCTACAAATAGACTGTCCCCATGGTCTCTTTATTCATATGGTTCAGTTGTTATAGACCTGGGTTGAGTCCCACTGATCGTGGTGCCCCCATTGTTTTGTTTGTTGTACGGTACACACATGCGGTTGTTACCCGCGTTTTCGGGGTGTTGGCACACGGTTCAGCTATAGTGACCTGTGTATATTGCTATTGGGTATTATTATTATATATATTTTTTACATTCTTTATATTTATTGTAACAACATGGATTTGGCGGCTAGAGAGGCTGCATGGAGTAGCCAGGCTTTGAATTTATTCTCAGAGGACATTGTTGATATCTCCGCTAGTGTGTCTGGCGCAGATGACTTCCAACAAGTAACGAGGGAATTGGTCAATTTTCACAAGGCTTATGCAAAGACTTGGTGGAATTTGAAAACTTTGGAAGAATATAAGCGAGTGGGGATCATTCCCAGGGGTCTTAGGGTACAAATTTTTCCCGCCTGGGAGGTTGATGCTAGCTTTCAAAAAACCTGGGAGATGGGTTTGTCCAAATGTTCATATATAATTTTAGACATGCTAATTGAACATGATCAGGGGGTTCTGAAGTCCCTAAAGGACAAAATACGGTCATCTGAGGTTAAATTGAATGGATTTGACCAGAAAGTGTTGGTAGAACCATTTCAGGGGCAACTTAAGAGTACCCTGGACAGTTTTGAAAAGGAAATAACCACCAAAAAGAGACAAAAATTTAAAAGGGATCAGATGGATTTTAGGAGTGGTCGTGCATATAAATGGTCACACAAGGGGAACAAGAGGTTTGGCCATGGGCCGGATCAGGTGGATAGCAACACGGCCAGTGTGTCAGATATACCCTCCAGTGATGGTTTTTTATCCTCCGAACCGAGCGACGCCGAAGGCGCAGGAGGAGGGGTCGGAGGAGGAGACACATTTCAACAGAGACGTGCCCGGAACCGCAGAGTCTGGTCACCCAGACACAAGAGGGAAACGCGGCAGACAAGGAAACGCCAATACTAGATCCGCCTTGTCCTACTGGTAAGTTACAAATTATTAATTTGTCCGACTATGTTCTCTCAGAACGAGAAAAAACATTACTGGAAAAAGGGCTTTCATTTTGCCCTACCAGTGGACTTGACAAATTCACTTTCATTAAGGATGTTTATCTTTTCTGCAGACAGCTAACTTTTAAATTGTTATATCATCGTCCCTCAGCTCTGGATGAATTGCCTATGGCGGACAGACTCGTTTTGAGGGATCTTCTGGACCTCCTGGATGAGGGTGAGGAGTGCCAGCCCAGAAGAAAATTCACTGGAAGGTTGCCTTCACAGGCCACTCCCCCTTTCACTCTGTTCCCTGCGGTACAGAGCTTCTTCAATGCCGTTTGCAGAGAGGTACATGATCTTAGATTAGATACCACTAGGGGGAGGAACATTAGCCAACGGGATCAGGATATTTTGGCTAGATTGGGTTCCAACCGGGACTTCGTTATCCGTGAAGCGGATAAGGGGGGTAACCTTGTTATTTGGCCGGTTGATCAATATGCTCAGGAAGCCAGGCGCCAGTTGGGCAACACAGTATGCTATCAGGTATTGCCCTCAGACCCCACTTGTGTTTTTCAGGCCAAACTGAATCGTTTACTGGAGGCTGCGCACACACGCGGTATTATTAATAAACGTGAAAGGGATTTTTTAACCAACCAATATCCCAGGATTCCCACTTTTTACATGCTTCCCAAGGTACACAAGTCCATTCAGGCCCCTCCGGGTAGGCCAATTGTGTCGGGGATAGGTGGTCTACTCGAAAAACCGTGTGTTTATATTGATTTTTTCCTTCAGCCTTTAGTTCTGTCCCTTAAGTCCTATGTCAAGGACTCTACATTCCTCATCCTACAACTTCAGGACCTCGAGATCCCACCAGGGGCATGGCTCGTCACACTTGATGTCGAGTCGTTGTACACCTGTATTGGACATGATTGGGGCGTTGGAGCTGTATCATATTTTCTGGACCTGAGGACCACGGGAGACAGAGGACATGACTCATTCATCTTGGACTTATTACTGTTTGTCCTGGACCAAAACTACTTCACCTTTGATCGTGTCTATTACAGGCAAGTAAGGGGCACCGCTATGGGGGCACGTTGTGCCCCTGCGTATGCCAACCTCGCCTTGGGTTGGTGGGAAGCCACAACGGTATACTGTTCGGAACACTTTGCAGAACATGTCATGAAGTGGTTCCGATATATTGATGACGTTGTTTTTGTCTGGACAGGCACTCAGGAACTTTGTAAGGACTTTGTGAATACCCTCAATGACAATCCTTGGAATATCCGTCTTACATCTAACTACTCTCAAACGGAGATTGACTTCCTGGATTTGAAACTACAGGTGAGGGGTCGGCAAATTCGGACAACCCTTTATCGGAAGCCCACGGCTACAAATAGCCTCCTCCATTTTGACAGTTTCCACCCTATACATCTTAAAACTGGTATCCCTAAGGGACAATTTTTAAGAGTTAGGAGGAATTGTAGTGAACAGGGGGAGTTCACTAGACATTCCCGTGAGCTTACCATACGGTTCCGTGAAAGGGGCTATCCCAAACGGGTAATTTCCCGTGCTTTCTCGGAGGCCAAGAATAGCGATAGGGACAGTCTACTACAAGGTAGGCATAGGACCAATGATAGACCGCTTGGCATAATCACGGCTTTTAACAATCAGTGGCAGGACCTACGAGGGATTCTGTCTAAATATTGGGGCATTTTGCAAAGCGAGTCCAAACTTCTTCCCCACATCGCCCCCCAACCCAGTTTGGTGGCCAGGAGGGCCAGGAGCCTCAGGGATCAGTTGAGCCACAGCCATTTCCAACGGCCTGTCACTAGACTGGGCAGAGGGGTAAGGCTTAGGGGTACTTTCCCATGCGGTAACTGCAGTATTTGCCCCTTTACCACTCGTGATGAGAAAATTATGGTGCCTTTTTTGTCTTCACAGACCCCTACCAAGACTTATTTTAATTGCAGGTCCCGGAACTTGATTTATGCGTTGGTTTGCCCATGCCCAAAAATCTATGTGGGCCAAACCACGCAGGAGCTCAGGAGACGTACACAACAACATCTATCCAATGTAACTACAGCGCAAAGGGACAAGGCTAAGGGGAAAACCCTTACGTCAGTGGCAACACATTATCTGGATGAACATCATTCGCACTGGGCTGGCACGAAGGTTCTGGGACTTGAAGCATTGAATATGAATATGAGAGGTGGAAATGTTACCCTTGAACTTTTAAAACGGGAATCCAAGTGGATCTTTGACCTAAACAGTGTTGTTCCATTTGGTATCAATGAAGACCTGTTGTTTACTGGTTTTTACAAACAGTAAAAGGGACAATTAGCTGTATATACGGTTTTTCTTTATGCCTTGCATCCATGGATGTTTGAATAATAGCCCATGTTAAGAGATACATCTCTTCTTTGGTTTTTGTATTTTACTTATATATTTTTTGTTTGTATTTTTGAAATTATTTTGGTTATTTTGAGATGTGTTTCTTTTAGGGCCAGTGTATATTATATGCCACTGTATTGGGTGCTTAGAGCATTAATGCTTTTGGATTCTGTATATCTCTCTCAAATATAGGACAGGGTCAACGTTGGTCTTTTTCAACGTTAGGGCTAACGTTTATTACACTCCACTGTATTGTGTGCTGAGGGCTTAAATGCCCTTTAAAGCTGTTAACCCCTCATGAGTATAGGATAGGGTTCAAGCTTTTCCTTTTTGAAAGCCATAGATCACCTACTCCACAGTGTTTGGCTTTAGTACTAGTAATAGCTAAGCACAAGGTACCTAGTAATACATTATAAGGTGTTATACTGTCTTCTGCTAATGATTTAGGTCTGCCATGTATTTACTTGGGCCACAGCAGCATAATTATTATTCTGCTGCTTTTAGCAGCATATTCCTCTAGGTTATGTTTGCCCCTCCCGTTTCCCTCCCCTCCCCTCCTTTCCCCTTTCACACATTTCTTCGTTTCTGTGCTAGCGCTGCTCACTATTATTCAGTGCAGCCTTGTTAAGCCCGCGAATCACCGGTGCGCAATCGCATCTTTGTTTAAGCGCTGCTACGGCAACCATTCCTCTCACTCTGCGCAAGCGCTGTAGATTGTTTATGCGCTGCTACGGCAACCAGGAGCGGAGTGCACACTTCCGCTCTGGGACGCCGGCGCATGCGCAGTAAATACAAGCCGGGCCCGGCTGATAGGAACCTCATTCTGGCTTCTCCATGCGGTCCGCCTGCTCACACAGCTGCCACTTGGTAAGTTATTGCGGCTACGCTATTTAAGCAGAAGGCAGCACACACAGACATCACCCCTGACGAAGCCACCGCTGTGTGGCGACACGCGTTGGGTGTCTGTTGCCCGCACTTACCTGTGTTAGGGTACACATGCCCCTGTATGCCACTGTGCTCAGGACTGATTTCTACGGGTCATTGCCTGCCCCTACACTTTGGGTCATCGGTCTCTCCCGCTTTGGTGGGTATTTTAACCCTGTTATGGTCACAGCATTTTTGTATATTTTGCATCTTATGGATTGTGTTTACTACTGCTGTTTTTCAGGTTGTATGCCATCATGGGGTACTGACATTTCTGTTATTTGACAGGCACTATTAGCCATTATTTGGACCATGGGGACAGTCTATTTGTAGCAATTGTGCTAGTTACAGGGTCGTTCGTTTTTCATTATATTGGGCATGTGTATTTAACCCTTCATTAGGAGGTGCGGTGCTTAGGCCTTATTATAGGCTGTTTGGTACAGGGATATGTTTGATCCCTTTTTAAATGTTTTTAAATGTGCTGTCTTTTGCATAAGTGTTTAATAAAGGTTGTTATCTTTTTATATCTATATGGTGGTGACTCCCACTCTGTCAGGTCTATCTTTTTTCTCTTTATTCATATGGTTCAGTTGTTATAGACCTGGGTTGAGTCCCACTGATCGTGGTGCCCCCATTGTTTTGTTTGTTGTATCTGTGACTGCACCAGTGGAACAGTAATCAATCTTTTATTACATTAGCAGTAAATATTGTGTATATTGTATAATGATGCAGCGTCGGACCCCTACGTTCCTGAGTGATGGAGCGGTGTATCTGTGTGATGCTATATATATATATATATATATATACACACACACACAGTGGGGCAAAAAAGTATTTAGTCAGTCAGCAATAGTGCAAGTTCCACCACTTAAAAAGATGAGAGGCGTCTGTAATTTACATCATAGGTAGACCTCAACTATGGGAGACAAACTGAGAAAAAAAAATCCAGAAAATCACATTGTCTGTTTTTTTATCATTTTATTTGCATATTATGGTGGAAAATATCGGATTACTCACCGGTAATGCTCTTTTATAGAGCCCACGACAGCACCCACTGAGAGAGGGGATCCGCCCCTAGGAACAGGAAACCTACAGAGAGATAAAAGGGGCGGCCCCCCCTCGCTCCTCAGTTGTTTTACAGAGAAAAAGGAGGAACCGCCGCCAGGTTTTTTTAGTTTAACAGGTTTAGGCATATATACATATTTACAACCTCATCTCATATTACTCTATTATATACATCTCCCTATTAAGACACCACGTGCGACTAAATAAAGAAAAGGGAGGGATTTGAATGGGTGCTGTCGTGGGCTCTATAAAAGAGCATTACCGGTGAGTAATCCGATATTTTCTATTCGCCACGACAGCACCCACTGAGAGATTTTCAGAGACTATATACTGGGTGGGTTAACTGAATCAAGAACCGAAACCCCAAAGGTTAGGTCAGAAGCAGCAGATAGATCTAATCTATAGTGTCTATAGAAGGTATTTGGTGAAGACCAAGTTGCAGCCTTACATATAAGGTCTATCGGCACATTCGCCCTTTCTGCCCAGGAGGTCGATACGGCTCTTGTGGAGTGTGCTCCCACATGCATTGGAGGATCTCTTCCTCCAGCCTTATACGCCAGGACTATGGCATCTCTAATCCAGCGTGATAGCGTGCTCTTTGTAACTCTGGAACCTTTGGTTTTTCCCTGGAAAGAGACAAAGAGAGCCCTACTCTTCCTCCAGTCCCTAGTCCTCTCTAAGTAGGCTAGAATAGTTCTCTTAACATCTAGGGTATGAAGCCTGGCTTCTTCTGGAGTCGAGTGGTCTTCATAGAAGGTAGGTAACAAGATCTCCTGGGATCTATGAAAACTAGTGGCTACCTTAGGGAGATAACAAGGGTCCGTTTTTAAAATTATTCTATCAGATGTCACGGATAGATAAGGAGGGTCAATTGACAAGGCATGGAGATCACTCACTCTTCTAGCGGATACTAACGCTACTAACAGTATTGTTTTTAGCAAGATGTTCTTTAATGAGGCCGTATGTAGAGGCTCAAACGGGCTTTGTGTCAAGGCATCTAGGACCAGAGATAGATCCCACTGAGGCACCTGTGGCATATGAATAGGTTTTGATCGTTCACATGCTGATATAAAACGAGAAACCCATCTATCTCCCGCCACATCATAACTAAAGAGGGCTCCTAGAGCTGAAACCTGGACTCTTAGAGTATTTACGGACAGTCCCAATTCAAGTCCTTTTTGCAAGAACTCCAATATTGAAAATATAGGTACCTCAGCGGAAAGTTGTGCAGTATGAAATTGAAACCCTGACATAGATTTGGGTAGTGGAAGGCTTTCTACTCTTCATAAGAGTATCTATAAGCCCACTGGAAAAACCCCTTAGAGTTAGTAAGTGCCTCTCAAATTCCATACCGTCAGATTCATGCCTTTTACCCGAGGATGGAAAACTGGTCCCTCAGACAACAGGTCCTTGGTCTGAGGCAGGATCCAAGGGTCTGTAGTCGACATCGCCCTGAGCCAGGAGAACCATGGCCTTTTGGGCCAGAATGGGGCTACCAACAGAACTCTTGCCCCCTCCTCCCTTATTTTTCTTATTACTATAGGTAATAGATTCCATGGAGGGAATGCGTAGGCCAGGTCGAATGTCCATGGCACCTGAAGGGCATCGAATATGTCGGGGTTGTCCAGTCTGCAAAGGGAAGCAAATGTTTTGACCTGACGGTTGGACCTTGTTGCGAATAGGTCTATTTGTGGCACTCCCCATAGGTCTGTTATCAGCCGGAAAATATCTCTGCTGAGCATCCACTCCCCTTGATGAAGGGTATGGCGACTGAGGAAATCGGCACGAATGTTGTCTATACCTCTGATGTGCACCGCTGATAAGGACAACAGATGACTTTCGGCTAACGTCATGATGTCCGATGAGATTTTCATAAGATTTTCTGACCGTGTACCTCCTTGTGTCAAGGTGAAAATGTATTTTCTTATATACCTTTTATACTTTTATATATCTTTATATTCTTTTTGTACTGCTATACTCTTATACTGTGAAACAATAAGTTTTCCCCTGCTAATGCAAATGTAATTGTATTTAAAAATGGCCACCAGTGTTCAGTTTCGTTTCACCCTTGTGTCCGAAGGGACAAGATTCATTTCTTTGGAAACGAAACTAAAGGAATGTGAAGAAGAGGAGGAATCCACCAGGAGACGTTCGACGAATCAAAAGGACTGAGCACTAGACGTATACTGCTTAAACCCCACCTATTGCATTCCCTTTTTAGTATTGTGTATTGGAAAATAAAAGTTAGTTGCTGCTCGGCTCCTCACTGAGGTGAACGCAAGAGCATCAGCAAAGATTGAATCAGCTACGTGTCTGAATCATTTCTTTTTCCGGTACCAGAAGTTCTGCGCTCACATTACAATTTGGAATGACTGGTGAATGAGGATTAATTGTCGTTTTACGACCCCGACACTTGATGATTTAAATAGGCTACTGCCGAGGTGTTGTCTGAGAGGACCCTTGTGTGAGAGCCTCGTAGCTGGGGAAGAAAGTGGAGTAGGGAATAATATATAGCTCTTAATTCTTTTACATTAGAGGAATTAGCTAATTCTGACCTGGACCAAAGGCCCTGAACCACCTGATCACCAAAATGTGCTCCCCAGCCCTCCGGACTAGCATCTGTGGTTACTACGGTAGAAGGGGTAATGACCCATGGTACCCCCTCTGATAGATTTCCCCAATCTAACCACCATGTAAGGGAGTGTACTACCTCTGCCGTTAAGAAAATTGTTCGATCTAAATGTACCCTATTTTTAGTGTCTTCCTGTAATACCAATTTTTGGAGTTGCCTGGTATGGAATTGGGCCCATTTAACCGCAGGGATACATGATGATAGTGAACCTAACAATGACATGGCATTTCTCAGTGACATATTACGCTTTTTGATAGCTAAATCCACTTTACTAATGATCGAAAACTTTTTATCATCAGGCAACCAACATTTTTGCTCTACTGAATCCAGAAGGAGACCTAAACATTTCTGACAAGTGACGGGTTAGAGTCTGGATTTTTCCCAGTTAACAATCCATCCCAGCCTTTGTAAAGAGGATACTACCTCCTCTAACCTTTGCTCACACTGTAAGAAATTTTTCCCCACAATTAGTAGGTCATCGAGATATGGGATGACCAACGTGTCTTTTAATCGTAGAAAGGACATTACTTCCAAAAGTAACTTAGTAAAGACCCTAGGAGCCATAGATAGACCAAAGGGCATTGCTCTATATTGAAAATGACGAACTTGACCGTCTATAACCACTGCTACCCGAAGAAACTGCTGGTGTGACTGGTGTATAGTAAGATGATAATAAGCATCTTTGAGATCAAGTACTACCATGTAACAGTTAGGGAACAAATTTTTAATGGCTGATCAAATGGATTCCATTTTAAATGTTGTGGGTTTTATGAACATATTTAGTTTCCTCAAATTAAATATAGTTCTATAGGATCCGTCAGGTTTTGTAATCAGAAACAAGGGGGAGTAGAACCCCTGCCCGGTTTGAGATGACGGAACCTCTATTAAGACCCGTTTTGCAAGAAGGGACTTAACTTCTACTTCCAATGCTTCTTGTTGTAGTTTGGATTTTAGGGAGGTGAGCCGAAAGGAATCCGGAGGTTTTCGGATGAAGTCTAGGGTGAGGCCTGAGGATATTAATTTTATGGCCCATGGGTTGACAGTTATTTCTCTCCACTGATTGATAAATCCCAGTAGTCTACCGCCCACTGGTGGAATAGGGTTCCCGGGATTTTTCGGACGGTTTGAAGGGACGTTTGTTAAACAAATTGCCTTTCTGCCTGAAGTCTTTGTTCCTCCATTGCTCTTTAAAGCTTCCCTTTCTGCCAAATGCTGGCCTCCTAAATGCCCTTCTGTAAGCAGGAACAAAGGGATTAGGAAAACCTTTTTTACGTTCACCCGCCTTAGTGAGTATCTCATCCAGAATAGTTCCAAAGAGGTACTCACCCTGACAGGGTATGGCACACAACTTGGATCTGGACTGGGCATCCCCCTTCCAGTTCTTTAACCATAAGGCTCGGCGGGCAGTATTTGCGAGGCTGGCTGTCCTGGCCGCCAGGCGGAGAGAATCCACGGAGGCATCGGATATAAATGCCGCAGCGCTCCTAATTAAGGGGATGGATGCCCGCAATTTCTCCCTAGATATACCACTCTTGATATTCTGGTCCAGCTGGTCTAACCAAACCAGCATAGATCTACTGGTACATGTGGTCGAGATTGCCGGCCTAAACGCAGTGACACAGGCCTCCCACGATTTTTTCAAAAGTGCATCCGATTTCCTATCCATGGGATCAGATAAGGAGCCTGCATCTTCCACTGGTAGGGAAGAACGGCGGGAAGTGGATGCGACAGCCGCATCGACCTTTGGAACTTTAGTCCAGGTATTTAAATCTTCGTCCTCAAAGGGGTAACGTCTCTTACAGGATACTGGTGTAAACCCCTTCTGCCCCTTGCTCCACTCTTTTTTAATGAGGTCTTTTATAGTCTGGTTTACTGGGAATACGTGGCCCTTTCGCTGAGATAGACCTGCGAACATAGCCTCCTGGGCCGTTTGGGGTTCTTTAACCTCCGACACCCCCATCGTTTTCCTCACTGATTTGACTAGACTATTTACTCCCTCAGTCGGGAAACAGACATGTTCCTCCTCATCTGAGGAACCAGACAAGTGGGAGACGTCTGAATCAATCTCCCCACTTTCCGCCGACGTGTCAGCATTAGGTGAGGATTTTCTCCTACTCCTCTTTTCAACACTGCCTGAGGGACCACCACCCAACGATTGGAGTTCCTCCCGAATCATGAGCCGTATTTCGTCCATTTTAACGGACTCCTGCCGCAGGGTATTATCTATGCATGCCTGACATAACGTTTTAGAATAAGAGTCAGGCAGGGGCTCAATACATATAGCACACTGCTTGTGCTTGGTCTTCTCCTTGCTTTTTGCCTAGAGGGACATAAGCAGAGGAGACCAATATAAGCTCTGAAGGAGCTGAATACCCAAACATTCTGAAGCATACTATACCGATTGTTGGGTGGAACGTCCGGTCTGGGGTGTGGAACGGGATGATTTCCTTCCCGATTTATCAGTGGAATCACTCTTCCTGGAGTGTCCACTATTCCTTTTTGCAGCATTACCACTTTGCATTAGTGGCTCTTCTACAGGGTGCTCACTGACTTCCTCGTGGGACGACATAATGCGCACTGTTTTCTCTTCCTATCGGACTTTTATAGTGCGGACTATCAATCTCAGCCCCCGCAGCTGCAATCCCCCCCTTTTTTTTTTTTTTTTTTTTTTTTTATAATTACCTGCATCAGGAAACCTGCGAACACCGCCAGGAGGAATCCAACATGGCGGTTCCCCCGGAAATGCAATGCCGACCTCAGGGGGTCGGCCATACTACATCCGGGATTCCGGACGCACTGCGCATGCCCCGGCGTCTGCCGCATTTTTCCGGCACTGCAACCCCACGCATCGTACCTGAGGGACCGGGGGGAGCCACAGCTGTTCAGCGCCACACCGTTCCAGACCGGGATCAACCAGGTATGCCATGGTCGTCTTTCAACAACGATGTCCCAGCAGGGAGATCGTTGGAACCTTTCAGGCCCCACTATTCGGCCGGTGCAGACGAGGAGGGAACCATCAGGAATCCCCGACTCTGCCTTTACTCGCTCTGGAGCCCCTGCTGCTCAGCAGAGACGTACAGGCGGCATCCAGGCGAGTTTTCCTCTTCTCAGACACCGCTGTACAGTGTCTACAGAGATCTTCTCTGTGGGCTTCCTTCTAAGAACAGGAAACCAACTGAGGAGCGAGGGGGGGCCGCCCCTTTTATCTCTCTGTAGGTTTCCTGTTCCTAGGGGCGGATCCCCTCTCTCAGTGGGTGCTGTCGTGGCGAATAGAAAATAAGTATTTGGTCAGAAACAAACAATCAAGATTTCTGGCTCTCACAGACCTGTAACTTCTTCTTTAAGAGTCTCCTCTTTCCTCCACTCATTACCTGTAGTAATGGCACCTGTTTAAACTTGTTATCAGTATAAAAAGACACCTGTGCACACCCTCAAACAGTCTGACTCCAAACTCCACTATGGTGAAGACCAAAGAGCTGTCAAAGGACACCAGAAACAAAATTGTAGCCCTGCACCAGGCTGGGAAGACTGAATCTGCAATAGCCAACCAGCTTGGAGTGAAGAAATCAACAGTGGGAGCAATAATTAGAAAATGGAAGACATACAAGACCACTGATAATCTCCCTCGATCTGGGGCTCCACGCAAAATCCCACCCCATGGGGTCAGAATGATCACAAGAACGGTGAGCAAAAATCCCAGAACCACGCGGGGGGACCTAGTGAATGAACTGCAGAGAGCTGGGACCAATGTAACAATGCCTACCATAACACACTACGCCACCATGGACTCAGATCCTGCAGTGCCAGACGTGTCCCACTGCTTAAGCCAGTACATGTCCGGGCCCATCTGAAGTTTGCTAGAGAGCATTTGCATGATCCAGAGGAGTTTTGGGAGAATGTCCTATGGTCTGATGAAACCAAACTGGAACTCTTTGGTAGAAACACAACTTGTCGTGTTTGGAGGAAAAAGAATACTGAGTTGCATCCATCAAACACCATACCTACTGTAAAGCATGGTGGTGGAAACATCATGCTTTGGGGCTGTTTCTCTGCAAAGGGGCCAGGACGACTGATCCGGGTACAAGAAAGAATGAATGGGGCCATGTATCGTGAGATTTTGAGTGCAAACCTCCTTCCATCAGCAAGGGCATTGAAGATGAAACGTGGCTGGGTCTTTCAACATGACAATGATCCAAAGCACACCGCCAGGGCAACGAAGGAGTGGCTTCGTAAGAAGCATTTCAAGGTCCTGGAGTGGCCTAGCCAGTCTCCAGATCTCAACCCTATAGAAAACCTTTGGAGGGAGTTGAAAGTCCGTGTTGCCAAGCGAAAAGCCAAAAACATCACTGCTCTAGAGGAGATCTGCATGGAGGAATGGGCCAACATACCAACAACAGTGTGTGGCAACCTTGTGAAGACTTACAGAAAACGTTTGACCTCTGTCATTGCCAACAAAGGATATATTACAAAGTATTGAGATGAAATTTTGTTTCTGACCAAATACTTATTTTCCACCATAATATGCAAATAAAACGATAAAAAAACAGACAATGTGATTTTCTGGATTTTTTTTTCTCAGTTTGTCTCCCATAGTTGAGGTCTACCTATGATGTAAATTACAGACGCCTCTCATCTTTTTAAGTGGTGGAACTTGCACTATTGCTGACTGACTAAATACTTTTTTGCCCCACTGTGTATATATATATATATATATATATATATATATATATATATATATATATATATATATATATATATATATACACACACACACATGCATACATACACCCGCACTATATGAGGTTACAGATGAGTCACCATATGCAGATTCAGTGTCCAGATAATTTGACAATCTCTCTTGTTTATGTAAACTGTGAGTAGCAGCAGAGACCTGAGCGCAGCTCCTCTCCTCTATGTAGCAGCTCTTACACCACATGTTGGGATTAGCATCTGATGTGAACAGGGGGCTCCTCTCAGCTTTTAGTCGACCCCAGACCTTGGTCATGTGACTGCAAATTGTCAAGTTTTTTTCCATTCTCCAGCCTGTAATGCACAGCTGCTATCAGTGTGGAGCTCCTCTCCTGCCTGCAAGTCTCACATTATAGGACACTTCTCTCCTATACAGAAATCGAAGATCTCCGTATAAATGCATTAGGACATGAGCTCAGTCTGGAGTGTGGTCCTGTATGGTGTATGCAGCTCCTCTCCTGTACGTAGTGATTGACAGCTGGTATCAGCCGGGACCTTCACTCCTGTATACAGAAATGAGGTTCTGCAGCAGGCTGGGGTCTCGTCTGCCTCCTGGTTATGGTCTTCTGGTGGCTTTGTGCTGGTTTCATGGCCTTCAGCTGTATTTTCGGGTTTTTAAGGTCTTCTATGTGTTGTGTCCTAGGGGGTCCTGGCTTTGCCTCCGAATAAGCTCTGCGTACAGACCGCCCGTCCGCAGCAGCTCGCGGTGCGTCCCACTCTGAGAATAAAAGAGAAGCAGCTTCATTACACAGAAACAAGCAAGCAGCTCCTCTTCTGTACGTAACGAGGCTCAGACACAAGCGAGCAGCTCCTCTCCTGCATGTAACAAGGATCAGACACAAGCGAGCAGCTCCTCTCCTGTGTATAATGAGGATCAGACACAAGCAAGCAGCTCCTTTCCTGTACGTAATGAGGCTCAGACACAAGCGAGCAGCTCCTCTCCTGTATGTAACGAGGCTCAGACACAAGCGAGCAGCTCCTCTCCTGTATGTAATGCGGCTCAGACACAAGCGAGCAGCTCCTCTCCTGTATGTAACGAGGATCAGACACAAGCGAGCAGCTCCTCTCCTGTATGCAACAAGGATCAGACACAAGCGAGCAGCTCCTCTCCTGTATGTAACGAGGATCAGACACAAGCGAGCAGCTCCTCTCCTGTATGTAACAAGGATCAGACACAAGCGAGCAGCTCCTCTCCTGTATGTAACGAGTCTCAGACACAAGCAAGCAGCTTATCTCCTGCGTATAATGAGGCTCAGACACAAGCGAGCAGCTCCTCTCCTGTATGTAACGAGGATCAGACACAAGCGAGTAGCTTCTCTCCTGCGTATAATGAGGATCAGACACAAGCGAGCAGCTCCTCTCCTGTAACGAGTCTCAGACACAAGCTAGCAGCTTCTCTCCTGCGTATAATGAGGATCAGACACAAGCGAGCAGCTCCTCTCCTGTATGTAACGAGGATCAGACACAAACGAGCAGCTCCTCTCCTGTATGTAATGAGGATCAGACACAAGCGAGCAGCTCCTCTCCTGTGTATAATGAGGATCAGACACAAGCGAACAGATCTTCCCCTGTATGTAATGAAGCTGATACACAAGAAAGCAGCTCCTCTCTTCTATGTAACGAGGCTCAGACACAAGCAAGCAACTCCTATCCTGTATGTAATGAGGATCTGACAAAAGTAAGCAGCTCCTCTCCTGTATGTAATGATTAGATAAAAGTATGCAGCTCCTCTCCTGTATATAATGAAGCTCAGACACAAGCCAGCAGCTCCTCTCCTATATATAATGAGGATCAGACAAAAGTAAGCAGCTCCTCTCGTGTGTATGGTAATGAGTATAACACACAAGCAAGCAGCTCCTCTCCTATATGTAATGAGGATCAGACAAAAGTAAGCAGCTCCTCTGGTGTGTATAGTAATGGGGATCAGACACAAACAAGCAGCTCCTCTTCTGTATGTAATGAAGCTCCGACACAGGCAAGCAGCTTCTCTTGTGTGTATGGTTATGATGATGAGACACAAGCAAGCAGCTCCTCTCCTGTATGCAATGAGGCTTAGACAAGCAAGCAGCTCCTTTCCTATGTAGACTAAAATAATATGACATTAGCATGGAGCTTCTCTCCTGTATGTAATAATGAAAACTTGACATCACAAAGCTCCTCTCCTTTACACAATATTAGGGACTAGACATCAGCATGAAGCTCCTTTCCTGTACATTATAATGAAGGTATGAGAACACCAAGGAGCTCCTCTCCTGCACTCAGTACTGAAGATCTGGCATCAGCATGGAGCTCCTCTCCTGTATACAGACAGCTGTAGAGATCAGTGTGCAGATACATGACAGCACCCAGCACATAGATCCCCATTGGCAGTGACACAATAAAGGACCTCACTCTTTGTCACAGGGCCGTCCAGGGCAGCAGTGTGTGGAGAGGATCTGTAACGCTCTCATTAAAGTGGATAGGAGCTGAGCCCCTGCTCTGCAGAGTCAGGACAGTGGGGTACACCTGGTCGCTGATAACTGATCAGTGGGGGTGTCTGACACCCGCCCATACGATACTGATGTCCTATCTTCAAGATAGCGCGACAAAATCACCACCCTGGACAACCCCTTTAAGTAAGGACTGTGGGCTCACCTCCACGATACGGCCCTTTGATAAGACCACGATGATATCGGCATCTGCAATGGTGCTGAGCCGGTGGGCAATGACCAAGACGGTGCGGCCGGAGGAAGCACGATCCAGCGCCATCTGCACCATCCTCTCAGACTCTGCGTCCAGCGCACTTGTGGCTTCATCTAAGATTAATATCCGGGGGTCTTTGAGGAGAGCGCGGGCGATGGCCACCCGCTGCTTCTGACCTCCGGAGAGGGTGACTCCACGCTCACCTGTCAGTCAAGAGAAATGGGTCCGAAAAAATAAATTATGTGACACGTATCACAAGGACAAGGACGCAGTATACAGGAACTTATCCTCATGTTATCACCCTTATCAATTACAGCCAGTTACTGTCATCTGTCCCTCTGTACGGCCTACACAACCCCAGGGTAAATACAGGAACTTATCCTCGTGTTATCACCCTCATCAATTACAGCCAGTTACTGTCATCTGTCCCTCTGTACGGCCTACACAACCCCAGGGTAAATACAGGAACTTATCCTCGTGCTATCACCCTCATCAATTACAGCCAGTTACTGTCATCAGTCCCTCTGTACGGCCTACACAACCCCAGGGTAAATACAGGAACTTATCCTCGTGCTATCACCCTCATCAATTACAGCCAGTTAGGGTACCTTTACACAGTGCAATTTTGATCGCTACGACGGCACGATTCGTGACGTTGCAGCGTCGTATGATTATCGCTCCAGCGTCGTAGACTGCGGTCACACGTTGCAATACACAGCGCTGGAGCGATAATTTCATGACGTATTTGCGATGTAGAAGCCGTCGGTTACTGTGCGCACATCGTATACAACCTGTGTCACACAATGCAATCATGCCGCCACAGCGGGACACTAGACGACGAAAGAAAGTTTCAAACGATCTGCTACGACGTACGATTCTCAGCGGGGATCCGGATCGCAGTAGCGTGTCAGACACAACGATATCGTAAATGCATCGCTGGAACGTCACAAATCGTGCCGTCGTAGCGATCAAAATTGCACTGTGTAAAGGTACCCTTACTGTCATCTGTCCCTCTGTACGGCCTACACAACCCCAGGGTAAATACAGGAACTTCTCTTCACATTATCACCCTCATCCTTCCTCCTGTACTGCCCGTTCTGACACAAAGGGAAGAGGAACAAGAGCTTTTCTTCATGGTGTCACCTCTCTTACTGTCATCCTTCCTCCTGTACTGCCTCCTGCGACCCAAAGAGAAGAGGAATAAGAGCTTTTCTTCATGGTGTCACCCCTCTTACTGTCATCCTTCCTCCTGTACTGCCTCCTGCGACCCAAAGAGAAGAGGAATAAGAGCTTTTCTTCATGGTGTCACCCCTCTTACCATCATCCTTCCTCCTGTACTGCCTCTTCTGACACAAAGGGAAGAGGAACAAGAGATTTCCCTCATATTATCATCCCTCTTACTGTCATCCTTCCTCCTGTACTGCCTCCTGTGACCCAAAGGGAAGAGGAATAAGAGCTTTTCTTCATGGTGTCACCCCTCTTACCATCATCCTTCCTCCTGTACTGCCTCTTCTGACACAAAGGGAAGAGGAACAAGAGATTTCCCTCATATTATCATCCCTCTTACTGTTATCCTTCCTCCTGTACTGCCTCCTGTGACCCAAAGGGAAGAGGAACAAGAGCTTTTCTTCATGGTGTCACCCCTCTTACTGTCATCCTTCCTCCTGTACTACCTCTTCTGACACAAAGGGAAGAGGAACAAGAGATTTCCTTCATATTATCATCCCTCTTACCATCATCCTTCCTCCTGTAATCCAAAGGGAAGAGGAACAAGAGCTTTTCTTCATGGTGTCACCCCTCTTACTGTCATCCTTCCACCTGTACTACCTCTTCTGACCCAAAGGGAAGAACAAGAGCTTTTCTTCATGGTGTCACCCCTCTTACTATCATCCTTCCTCCTGTACTACCTCTTCCGACACAAAGGGAAGAGGAACAAGAGATTTTCTTCATGGTGTCCCCCCTCTTACTGTCATCCTTCCTCCTGTACTACCTCTCCTGACACAAAGGGAAGAGGAACAAGAGCTTTTCTTCATGTTGTCACCCCTCTTACTGTCATCCTTCCTCCTGTACTACCTCTTCTGACACAAAGGGAAGAGGAACAAGAGCTTTTCTTCATGGTGTCACCCCTCTTACTGTCATCCTTCCTCCTGTACTACCTCTTCTGACCCAAAGGGAAGAACAAGAGCTTTTCTTCATGGTGTCACCCCTCTTACTGTCATCCTTCCTCCTGTACTACCTCTTCCGACACAAAGGGAAGAAGAACAAGAGCTTTTCTTTATGTTATCACCCCTCTTACTGTCATCCTTCCTCCTGTAACCCCAGAGAGGATATGTGCTCTATGATTGTCACATATAAAGGGGGCTTTTTTCTAAAGATTAAGGTGTGAGTTACTGCACATATAATTAACCCTGCGCCAAATCAGGCAGCTTGTTTGCCTTGGAAGTTTACTGGTATTTGGCCTTTTGGAGACTGTGCCGATATGTGAATGTACGAACACCGCATGTTTTGAACTTTTTTACTTATTTTGTGGGTTGTACGTTTCTTCTGGGGTCAAAGCTTTAACAACTGACGTGAATTTCGCTCGACTTTCTTTTTAAACTAATTGTTATGCTTTGATGTAAAATTGCATGAAGGCAACGACTGTAAAGTGCTGGTTTTTCACTATGTATTTTCACAATGTGTCAGATCTGCTCCTCTCTTACCCTAATGAACAGCGATGAAACTCCTCTGCTACCTCATTACAGAGCACGAGGCTCCGCTACCATCTTGTCGCATTTCTGCAACGTGCCAAGTGTCAGGGTATGTGCGGGTATGTGCGGGGAGGGCAGAGTAATGGGCGCACTTATAATACAGGCTGTGCTAATCATAGGGGATACCATCTTTATAATAGGGGACACCATCTTTATAATAGGGGCCGTCATCTTTATAATAGGGGACACCATCTTTATAATAGGGGCCCGCCATCTTTATAATAGGGGCCCGCCATCTTTATAATAGGGGCCCGCCATCTTTATAATAGGGGCCCGCCATCTTTATAATAGGGGCCCGCCATCTTTATAATAGGGGCCGTCATCTTTATAATAGGGGCCGTCATCTTTATAATAGGGGACACCATCTTTATAATAGGGGCCCGCCATCTTTATAATAGGGGCCCGCCATCTTTATAATAGGGGACACCATCTTTATAATAGGGGCCCGCCATCTTTATAATAGGGGCCCGCCATCTTTATAATAGGGGCCCGCCATCTTTATAATAGGGGCCGTCATCTTTATAATAGGGGACACCATCTTTATAATAGGGGCCCGCCATCTTTAAAATAGAGGCCGCCATCTTTATAATAGGGGACACCATCTTTATAATTGGGGACACCATCTTTAAAATAGGGGCCGCCATCTTTATAATAGGGGCTGCCATCTTTATAATAGGGGCCCGCCATCTTTATAATAGGGGCCCGCCATCTTTATAATAGGTGACACCATCTTTATAATAGGGGGCACCATCTTTATAATAGGGGACACCATCTTTATAATAGGGGACACCATCTTTATAATAGAGGACACCATCTTTATAATAGGGGCCCGCCATCTTTATAATAGGGGCCCGCCATCTTTATAATAGGGGCCGTCATCTTTATAATATGGGCCCGCCATCTTTATAATAGGGGACACCATCTTTAGAATAGGGGCCGTCATCTTTATAATAGGGGCCGTCATCTTTATAATAGGGGACACCATCTTTATAATAGGGGCCCGCCATCTTTATAATAGGGGACACCATCTTTATAATAGCGGACACCATCTTTATAATAGGGGACACCATCTTTATAATAGGGGACACCATCTTTATAATAGGGGCCCGCCATCTTTATAATAGGGAACGCCATCTTTATAATTGGGGACACCATCTTTAAAATAGGGGCCGCCATCTTTATAATAGGGAACGCCATCTTTATAATAGGGGCTGCCATCTTTATAATAGGGGCCGCCATCTTTATAATAGGGGACACCATCTTTATAATAGGGGACACCATCTTTATAATAGGGGCCTGCCATCTTTATAATAGGGACACCATCTTTATAATAGGGGACGCCATCTTTATAATAGGGGCTGTGAATATAATAGGGGACACCATCTTTATAATAGGGGCTGTGCATATAATAGGGGACACCATCTTTATAATAGGGACTGTGCATATAATAGGGGACACCACCTTTATAATAGGGAACGCCATCTTTATAATAGGAGACGCCAACTTTATAATAGGGGCTGTGCTTATAATAGGGAACACCATCTTTATAATAGGGGCTGTGAATGTAGTAGGGGACACCATCTTTATAATAGGGGCTGTGCATATAATAGGGGACACCATCTTTATAATAGGGACTGTGCATATAATATGGGACACCACCTTTATAATAGGGAATGCCATCTTTATAATAGTAGACGCCATCTTTATAATAGGGGCTGTGCTTATAATAGGGGACACCATCTTTATAATAGGGGCTGTGAATGTAGTAGGGGACACCATCTTTATAATAGGGGACACCATGTTTATAATAGGGGCTGTGAATATAGTAGAGGATACCATCTTTATAACAGGAGACACCATCTTTATAATAGGGAACGCCATCTTTATAATAGGGGCTGTGAATATACTAGGGGACACCATCTTTATAATAGGGGACACCATCTTTATAATAGGGGCTGTGCATATAATAGGGGACACTGCTTATAATATAGGGGCCGTCTTTACAATAGGGGACACAGTGCTTATAATAAGGGACACTGTGCTTATAATAGGGGACACTGCTTATAATAAGGGCCATGCTTACAATAGGGGGCTGTGCTTATAATAGGGGGGCCGTGCTTATAGTAGGAGCTGCTCTTTGAGAAAGGAGGAACGACTCACCTAGCAGTGTATTATATCCATCTGGAAAGTTACGGATAAAGTCATCGGCATTTGCCAGTTTCGCAGCTTCTTGGACCTCAGCGTCACTGGCGTCTGGTCGTCCAAAGCGAATATTCTCCATGATGCTTGTTCCAAAGAGAACAGGTTCCTGAGTGACAGGAGAGAGGGGACAATAAGCAGCGATGTCTGCACTATGTCTCTACAAGACCCCGCAGTCGGTTCCTCTGTGACCCGAGAACAGTGAGGCCCCCAAACTATGAGAAGTTCCCGAGCTCCTCTGCATCCTCATTACAGCAGTCACCGTATCTGCCGGCTCAGTACACCGCCCCGTTCTCCTCCATCACCTTATTACAGAGCAGTCGGCTCGTCTCCCTCCTTATTGCAGAGCAGTCGTCTCGCCTCCCTCCTTATTACAGACCGGTTGGCTCGTCGCTCTCCTTATTACGGAGCAGTGACCTCCGCTGTCACTTACAGACCGGGGTAACTTCTTCGTTGCCGTCATCCGTCGGGGCAGAATATAACGTACCCGTCTGACCATTATCGGGCCCTTGCCGGAGTATCCGATCTGTCTCTCACCTGATTAATGAATCCGATGACCTCTCCTCTTAACCACGAGGGGTCCAGTAATCGGATGTCGACTCCGTCCAGCTCCACCGCACCCATGCTGGGGTCGTAGAATCGCTCCACCAGTGCCGCCACCGTGGACTTCCCTAAATCCCAGCACAAACAACGGTCAGAATAAACATTGTACAGAGGGAAGGAAACTATGTAACCTTCCAAAAGAAAGGGGTCTCCGTCACTCTTCTGTTCTTACCTCCCCCTGACTGTCCCACGATGGCCACCGTCTTACCAGGGGGAACGTACAGGTCAAATCCACTCAAGACTTCTTGTCCTGGCCGAGTGGGATAACTGGAGAAGCGGAGGTGTATTATTGTGGAGCCTTATCCGTCTCCCTCCTGCCCTCGCCAGTCAGTGAATTATTAAAGGGGTCGCTCAGAAATAGAAGATCAAGACAGCGTCATCCACAGGTTGTGTGTGGTATTGCAGCTCGGCTCCATCCACTTCCATGTAAAGGAGCTGCAGTACCAGACACCACCAGAGATTTACTAAAGCTCCAGAGCTTGCACCATCTTTGTGGACGAATCCCCCTCACTGTACGGAGTATAAGACCACCTTACCGACATTGCTAAACCTCCAGATCTTACCTGAAGGAGACATTACTGAAGTGGATTTCTCCCGTCAGCTGAGGAAGTTTCTTCCCTCCTCTGAGCGGGATCTCTGGCTGCAAACGCATGAACTCAAAGACTCGGCCCCCTGCACTAAGACCCCGGACCACCTAAGAGACAGAAATACATCCTATAAATGGAGGGGACTATTACTAAAAAGGTTTGCAAATATGAAAAATTTCAGCCTACGTCCATCATAAAAGCTAGAAAGAGCGCCCCCCCGTGATGAAGTGGCCATAAGAGCGCCCCCCGGTGATTACCATAAGAGCGCCCCATGGTGATGGCCATAAGAGCACCCCCCCGGTGATTACCATAAGAGCGTCCCCCAGTGATGATGTGGCCATAAGAGCGTCCCCCGGTGATGACGTGGCCATAAGAGTGTCCTCCAGTGATGACGTGGCCATAAGAGCGTCCCCCCGGTGATGACGTGGCCATAAGAGCGCCCCCCGGTGATTACCATAAGAGCGCTCCCTGGTGATGGCCATAAGAGCACCCCCTGGTGATTACCATAAGAGCGTCCCCCGGTGATGACGTGGCCATAAGAGCGTCCCCCGGTGATGACGTGGCCATAAGAGTGTCCTCCAGTGATGACGTGGCCATAAGAGCGTCCCCCCGGTGATGACGTGGCCATAAGAGTGTCCTCCAGTGATGACGTGGCCATAAGAGCGCCCCCCGGTGATTACCATAAGAGCGCCCCATGGTGATGGCCATAAGAGCACCCCCCCGGTGATTACCATAAGAGCGTCCCCCAGTGATGATGTGGCCATAAGAGCGTCCCCCGGTGATGACGTGGCCATAAGAGTGTCCTCCAGTGATGACGTGGCCATAAGAGCGTCCCCCCGGTGATGACGTGGCCATAAGAGCGCCCCCCGGTGATTACCATAAGAGCGCTCCCTGGTGATGGCCATAAGAGCACCCCCTGGTGATTACCATAAGAGCGTCCCCCGGTGATGACGTGGCCATAAGAGCGTCCCCCGGTGATGACGTGGCCATAAGAGTGTCCTCCAGTGATGACGTGGCCATAAGAGCGTCCCCCCGGTGATGACGTGGCCATAAGAGTGTCCTCCAGTGATGACGTGGCCATAAGAGCGCCCCCCGGTGATTACCATAAGAGCGCTCCCTGGTGATGGCCATAAGAGCACCCCCTGGTGATTACCATAAGAGCGTCCCCCGGTGATGACGTGGCCATAAGAGCGTCCCCCGGTGATGACGTGGCCATAAAAGCGCCTCCCGGTGATGAAGTGGCTATAAGAGCGTCCCCCGGTGATGGCTATAAGAGCGCTCGTTCTTTTATAAATTGGGGAAGATTTTTTTTTTTCTCTTTTTTAAAAAGTAATATTTCCTCCAGCCTTTTCTTTTTTCCATTTTGCACCGTTCGCTGTGTGCTCTATAATTTTTTATGTTTTGCCATTTTTTGCACAATAAAACCTTTTTTTTTTTTTTTTTTTTTTTTTTAATATTGAGCCGCAACATTCTTATTGAATTGTGCAATGTTTTTTGTTTGTTTGCGGGATTATTTTTTTATCCTTACCAGTTTGGGGTATATTTGGTGGGATTACCAAGAAACAGCAATTCTGGTATTTTGTACAGTGTTCACCATTGGGGTTTTTTTATAATGTGATAATTCTATAGTTCCCGGATGCGGTGACGCTAATTATGGACACTTTTTTTTAATCAGGATAATGTTTTATGTTTTTCGTTGTTATACTGCAACGTGCAGCTATGATAATCACATGGAGGCGATAAGGTGGGGAATAGGGTGAAGCCCCCTCCTTCTGTTAACCACTTAGACGCTGTGGCCAGCATTGATGCAGTATATATTACAGACAGCTCCATTGCTGGCACCATAGCCATGATGCAGTACCATGGCGGATCGCAGGAACTGTATGGTCCTCATGAAATTTGGTGCGAATCCATTTGCAAGATCCGGTGAAGCATTCATGTCAGTAATCTGTGGCCGCCGGACGGGAGCCCTGAGATCCACCTTTTACCTGACAATCCACGACTCCAACTTTGATTAGCCGGACTGGGCTGACATCAACACATGTGACATTGCCCCAGACTGACTAATCAAAAAATGAGCAACAGATGAGGCGGTTCTCAGGAATCCCGTCCAGCGGCCCAAGATTATGACATAGCGCTGGACCGGATCTTGCACCAGCTCTAGTATGATGCAATAGTTTAGTATAACGGGGGATTCAGGGATCCTTCCGTTTTTTCTTATTCCCACCTCTACAGACCTCGATTCCCATCATGCTCACCTGTCCAAACAGAACCGAGGTGTTTGCCATAGACCTGTGTAAAATAAAATAAAGACAGTGAGGAGGTACAAACGTCGCTGCGCCGATCTTTGACATACAAGTACACGGCGGACAAACCTCTGTACGGTCTGAGAAGCCACCAAAAAGGACATGAGGTCCCCGGCTGAGAGTTCATTTCCTGCCATTAAAGAACCGCCGGCAAATATGGTTCCCAGGACAATACCTGGAGAAAAGCAGAGAGGATCAGTGTGCGACAGGGGGTCTCATATAATGTATACAGCTCTGCAGACCCCACACTGGGATCCGTACATATTATTTACTATTCTACGTCTCTCACTTCCATCTTCAGAGGCAGGAGGCGCTGCTGAAATGGTATCGATGGCGGCTAGTCAGGCTTTAATTACTAGGATGCGTGCAGGACTGCCGATACCTGGTAAAGGCAGTCACATCAGCAGCGCCTCCCGCTGCCTACGGACCATACTGCACCCCTGAGTGTAACTTACAGTTCAGAGCGACGTTGGAGAGACCCTGGAATACGGCGATGCCAACACCCAGGACTTCATTCATCTGAGCCGACTTGTCCACCTCGGCAGAGTACAACCTGCGTGGATGGAGGAGACACGTCACAGGACGCCAGGAGCAGAGCACTATCATGTCATACCTAGGTACATCCTTATCTGGGAAAGCTGGGGCACTATATGGCGGTCCACAGTGACCCAGCACCTGGAATTACAAGACTTCAGCAGATAATTAGTGTAATGCTGCGCTCTCCAACACTCACTCCACCTCGCGGTCTTCCATGGCGAACGCTCTCACCGTGCGCACATTTCCTATCGCCTCGTCCGCCACACCCGTCGCTTTTGCAATCTGCAAATACAATACATTGTTCACACGACTGATGTCACGAATGTAGGTTATATCCATGGAGGGGCCTCCCACCTGCTCCTGGGCCCGACGTGACAATCTGCGCAGAAAGGAGCCGATGACGGCCCCAGCTCCCACCAGCAAGGGCATCACCACCACCAGGAGGCCCGTCAGCTTTGGGGAGATGTAATAGAGGGATACGAAGCAGCCGAACGTCTGGGTGATGTTCCTGAGGCCCTAGAAGTCATTAAAGTAGCCATTAGGGATTCCACAAGGCTTTCTAAAGACCCAGAACGGCATCAGATTTATATTGCATCACATTGTGTTCCTGCACCCGTCTGTTACCGATTAGGATAAGACACCCCGCACCGGCTCACCTGGGATATCACTTGCTTAAAGGCGGACTTGAACTCTTGGACGTCGGAGGTGAGACGATTTACTAGAAGTCCAGTCTTCTGAGCATCAAAGAAAGCTACATCCTGACTGTGGCAGAAAAAAAGAAGATCAGAAAAGCATTAACCTGCAGTCCGGGGCATCTTTGTGCTGCTGCTGTGTTTATCTACACCGACACATTGTGACAAACCCTAAGCTGTGTCAGCAGAACTAGATCAGGTTGGGGTTTTTAGCCCCTGGATGATTCCCTTGCATCACTGACAGCAAGCAGAGATCTCGGAAATAGAGAGGAATTAGAAAATTAGAAACTTTTCATTAACCCCTTAAAGACTAGGCTATTTTACATCTTTTTGCAATTTTGTTTTCCCTGCTCTTCATCCAAGAGACATAAGTTTTTATTTTTATGTCCATGTGATGGATTGTTTTTTGACGGAAAAAGTTATAATTGTGACTGACAGCATTCACTTTACCGTATAATGTGCTGGAAAATTGGAAAAATTCTAATTGAGGCAAAATGATGAACAAATAACTACAATTCAATCGTTGTTTCTTGGGTTTTGTATTTATGGTGTTCAGTGTACGGTAAAAATCACCCGAGATCGTGATTCTCCAGGTCGGTGCGATTACGGCGACACCAAACGTGTCCGGTGTTTTCTATACTTTAGTGGATGAAAAAATATCAGAACTTTGTAAACAAACGAAAAAAAGTATTTCCTGATATTCACAACTTTTTTTTATCTCCCCATGGATGGAGTTGTGCGACGGCTCGTGTGTTGCGTGCGGAGCTGATGGTAATATTGAGGTACACTCCACATTTTTAGTGTTTTTGTATTTGGGGGATTAATGCGGCATCAAAATAAGTCAATTCTGGTATTTTCGATTTTTTTTTAGATTTTATTAGTGTGAGCATTTACCCAAGCGGTAATTCCAAATAAGTATTTTATTGTTTTACATTTTGCAATTATATTTGTGAAAAAGTGACTGACTTAATATTTAACATTTTTCTTGAATATTTTTTAGTATTTTTTTTTTACATTTAATACTGTGGTTTATTGTAAAATAACTGGTCTGAATAAATCCATGCCAGACATGGAAACCTTCAAAAGAGGGCTGCATTTCATGGCAACCCATCTGCACTCGCCATTGTGTCACATGGGGGGCTCAGGAGCTCTGGAGAGACGGCCGCCATGTTGGAGTAGAATACCCCAGCACTACATAGCTGACCGGACCTATGGATATAATGATCTGCTATTAGATGACATTACGCCGGACACAGGACGAGTCCGCACACAACACTCACTGTAGAAGAGAAGTGAACAAAGCCTTCCTCATACTCCCGGCCACTTGTTCCCCGACTCGAGACAGCAGAATGATGTAACCGCAGGTCAGTAATCCCTGAGGGATGCAAACAAGAGTCAGTAATGTACATATATAATAATACATAATCTACTAGTCAGAAAGGGAAATGCCTGCAAACAGTGATGATGACAATAACTCAGACGTCTTAATATCATTTATAGGATGGTCTAATACATAGTAAAAACAGAGGATATAGTGAAATATGTATAGGTATAAATGTATGTTTGTAGTGAAATATGTATAGGTTTATATGTGTGACCAGCAGTAGTTTAACATCTGCCCTGAAACTGCAGGTCTCACAAAGGTCACAACTTATGGTATCCTGAGCAAGCAGGCTACTGTCTCCAATCTCGACAGGGGATCTGCTGGGAACCAGGAAGGAGGGGAAACATTTCACACCTCCTTGCTCTTTTGAAGAGAGATGCCAATTACAGCCTGACACTATCTATCTCTGGGAAACTTTACACCAAGAATTTCAGAGAAAATAATATATTCATTGGTGGAGCGGCCATGGGCCAATGAAAAAACAAAAAACTAAACCAAAACTAATTTATACAAAATCTTTATTACAAAACTAGGATAAATAAACCGACACACCTTATTAAAAAACCCTTCTATATGAGACTGGGTTTACAAACTGGCCTGTATGTTCATGTATGGCCTCAGAGGCGAGATCTGAGCACAGATAAGTGTATCAGATTTTTAATTATTTGTTCTTTGATGTTCACCATGTGTATACTTTAACAAAATTGTCACTGAATTCATGCGCCTTTAATATATAGAGAGTAGTACATCTCCTTTGCTTGTGATAATTTACCAACGGAGTTGATACATGGCATATGGATATTGGGGTTAATTCACTGTGCATTTTTCTTATAATTGTCATATACCTATGCTTCCATTGTAGCCCACTAGTACAGCCCCATAGGCACTTTCCCTGAGCAGTCTCATTTGTCTATAGGGAACTGCCTAGGGTCTATAAGGGATAGCCGCCGAGGAGCGGGGGCGCCACTTTGCGTTCAAGAGGGTGCCAACCTCCGCTGTTAGGCAGGGTAATCTGGGCAGGGGCGCATAAGGGTATAATAGCCAGTGAAGGAGGTTTAGAATAGACGGTCATGTGTGCCACATGTTATCAAACTTAGCCTTTTGAGGCAGCAAATTGTTTTTTTGTCATTGTGGCACTTTGGTGTAATATCATCTGGCATCTGTTTTGTTTATATTAGGTTGGGCCCCAGGTGTGGGCGAGTATGTGGTGTCCATGAACAAATTTATTTATTAGGGACCCACAGGGCACCTAGGGTCAGCCGTCGAGGAGCGGGGGCGCCACATTGCGTCCAAGAGGGTGCCAACCTCCGCAGATAGGTAGGGGGTACCCTAGGGATGTGTAGGTACCATATGTGAGGTAGGTGTTCCACCTTCTTTGCTTTTGAACATACAGGCCAGTTTGTAAACCCAGTCTCATATAGAAGGGTTTTTTAATAAGGTGTGTCGGTTTATTTATCCTAGTTTTGTAATAAAGATTTTGTATAAATTAGTTTTGGTTTAGTTTTCTGTTTAATAATAATTTTGGGTCATCGTTTAATAAAAGTTTCAATGAAAAAACAAGCAATTATAATATTAAGCTGAGAGGCTGGTCTAGAAATCTGAGCTCCAGGGTGACTCTATAAATCAGGCCTGTATACATAGAATCGTGTTCTTAACAAGTGAGAAGGAATATACCTAAAGGATTATAAAGATGTTTAAATACTCAAAAATATAAAATAACATACATGTACATATGTCAAGATACTCAGATATACGGCCAAGAAAAAAGTGAGAACCACTCAGTTAAGAGAAAGAATTCTCATAGAATAGTGTTCACAGATTGATGGCAGCCAAACTGATGTGATCTAGTCCATCCATTCCCCCCTCAGGGAGCAGAAAGCAGACTATAAAGTTAGCTATTTCTGTAAGTTTTCTCCTTTTTATTTTTATAACTGTTTTGCATATTTGTGTGTCTTTTTATTACCATCTTTTATACCTTTTTCTTTATTGTACGCACTGTACCTTTTTGTATTAAAGCATAAAACTTTAACAAGTTGAACCTTGTATGTTCTAAAGAATCCATAGCCTGAGGTGTGTGAGCCTTATGAGTGGCAGACAGTGGTAGTAATATTTCTGGGACTCATCGCCTGTGTGTTCGGTGAGTGGTGGTAGTGTGTATCAGCAGGTGTGTGGCCTGGGTCGGTGTGTGATTTATGCTCCCATTACAGCATAGGATAGAGGTTGAATGCTGGACTGAGAGAGGGGAGATAGATTAGCCCTTCCAGGCGCAACCCCAAGTCGCGTGCTGAGAGCGGGTACGTGACTAATTGGTGGCAGCACGGTAGGATACGTGACAGAGGGAAATGCCACTCATTCTCACAATAGTGCTGATTCCTGCAATGCCGCCAATGACCACCAGAGGGCGAACCAACCTATAGTTCCAGGTGTATTGGGAACATCCCAATGGCGACTACAGGAGCTAAATAACGGCAGAACCTATAGATGGTCAGCTCTTCCGTCAGCCTGTAGGACCGGTCCCGGGAGGCCCTTACCTGGGCTGCATACAAAGACAGCAGCTTCACAGCCGGAACGCGGATTTCTCGGAGGTAGTTCCCCACATGCTCCCTTGTGTAACGGGCAACGACATTCACCAGCTCCCCAAGAATGAGCGGGATCTGAATATTCAGCAACGCCGCCCCAAAAGCCAACTGAGAAAAAAAGACGGAGACGGACGGAATCACAGATCAACAACGGATCCAGCAAAACTGTCTGATAAAGGAGGAAATTGACTGCACAGGAGGCAACAGGAGATGCAGGATCTAAATATCCACCATATAAAGACTGTACACAATTATACACTGCCCTCCTCCAGAGCTGCACTCACTATTCTGCTGGTGCAGTCACTGTGCACATACATTACATTACTGATCCTAAGTTACATCCTGTATTATACTCCAGAGCTGCCCTCATTATTCTGCTGGTGCAGTCACTGTGTACATACATTACATTACTGATCCGGAGTTACATCCTGTATTATACCCCAGAGCTGCACTCACTATTCTGCTGGTGCAGTCACTGTGTACATACATTACATTACTGATCCTGAGTTACATCCTGTATTATACCCCAGAGCTGCACTCACTATTCTGCTGGTGCAGTCACTGTGTACATACATTACTGATCCTGAGTTACCTCCTGTATTATACTCCAGAGCTGCACTCACTATTCTGCTGGTGCAGTCACTGTGTACATACATTACTGATCCTGAGTTACCTCCTGTATTATACTCCAGAGCTGCACTCACTATTCTGCTGGTGCAGTCACTGTGTACATACATTACATTACTGATCCTGAGTTACATCCTGTATTATACTCCAGAGCTGCACTCACTATTCTGCTGGTGCAGTCACTGTGTACATACATTACTGATCCTGAGGTACATCCTGTATTATACCCCAGAGCTGCACTCACTATTCTGCTGGAGCAGTCACTGTGTACATACATTACATTACTGATCCTGAGTTACATCCTGTATTATACCCCAGAGCTGCACTCACTATTCTGCTGGTGCAGTCACTGTGTACATACATTACTGATCCTGAGTTATTTCCTGTATTATACTCCAGAGCTGCACTCACTATTCTGCTGGTGCAGTCACTGTGTACATACATTACATTACTGATCCTGAGTTACCTCCTGTATTATACCCCAGAGCTGCACTCACTATTCTGCTGGTGCAGTCACTGTGTACATACATTACTAATCCTGAGTTACCTCCTGTATTATACCCCAGAGCTGCACTCACTATTCTGCTGGTGGAGTCACCGTGTACATACATTACATATCCTGAGTTACATCCTGTATTATACCCCAGAGCTGCACTCACTATTCTGCTGGTGCAGTCACTGTGTACATACATTACTGATCCTGAGTTACATCCTGTATTATACCCCAGAGCTGCACTCACTATTCTGCTGGTGCAGTCACTGTGTACATACATTACTGATCCTGAGTTACATCCTGTATTATACCCCAGAGCTGCACTCACTATTCTGCTGGTGCAGTCACTGTGTACATACATTACTGATCCTGAGTTATTTCCTGTATTATACTCCAGAGCTGCACTCACTATTCTGCTGGTGCAGTCACTGTGCACATACATTACATTACTGATCCTGAGTTACATCCTGTATTATACTCCAGAGCTGCACTCACTATTCTGCTGGTGCAGTCACTGTGTACATACATTACATTACTGATCCTGAGTTACATCCTGTATTATACTCCAGAGCTGCACTCACTATTCTGCTGGTGCAGTCACTGTGTACATACATTACATTACTGATCCTGAGTTACATCCTGTATTATACTCCAGAGCCGCACTCACTATTCTGCTGGTGCAGTCACTGTGTACATACATTACATTACTGATCCTGAGTTACCTCCTGTATTATACCCCAGAGCTGCACTCACTATTCTGCTGGTGCAGTCACTGTGTACATACATTACATTACTAATCCTGAGTTACCTCCTGTATTATACCCCAGAGCTGCACTCACTATTCTGCTGGTGGAGTCACCGTGTACATACATTACATATCCTGAGTTACATCCTGTATTATACCCCAGAGCTGCACTCACTATTCTGCTGGTGCAGTCACTGTGTACATACATTACATTACTGATCCTGAGTTACATCCTGTATTATACCCCAGAGCTGCACTCACTATTCTGCTGATGCAGTCACTGTGTACATACATTATATTACTGATCCTGAGTTACATCCTGTATTATACTCCAGAGCTGCACTCACTATTCTGCTGGTGCAGTCACTGTGTACATACATTACATTACTGATCCTGAGCTACATCCTGTATTATACCCCAGAGCTGCACTCACTATTCTGCTGGTGCAGTCACTGTGTACATACATTACATTACTGATCCTGAGTTACATCCTGTATTATACCCCAGAGCTGCACTCACTATTCTGCTGGTGCAGTCACTGTGTACATACATTACTGATCCTGAGTTACATCCTGTATTATACCCCAGAGCTGCACTCACTATTCTGCTGGTGCAGTCACTGTGTACATACATTACTGATCCTGAGTTATTTCCTGTATTATACTCCAGAGCTGCACTCACTATTCTGCTGGTGCAGTCACTGTGTACATACATTACATTACTGATCCTGAGTTACATCCTGTATTATACCCCAGAGCTGCACTCACTATTCTGCTGGTGCAGTCACTGTGTACATACATTACTGATCCTGAGTTATTTCCTGTATTATACTCCAGAGCTGCACTCACTATTCTGCTGGTGCAGTCACTGTGTACATACATTACATTACTGATCCTGAGTTACATCCTGTATTATACTCCAGAGCTGCACTCACTATTCTGCTGGTGCAGTCACTGTGTACATACATTACATTACTGATCCTGAGTTACATCCTGTATTATACCCCAGAGCTGCACTCACTATTCTGCTGGTGCAGTCACTGTGTACATACATTACATTACTGATCCTGAGTTACATCCTGTATTATACTCCAGAGCTGCACTCACTATTCTGCTGGTGCAGTCACTGTGTACATACATTACATTAGGCTACGTTCACATTTGCGTTGTGCGCCGCAGCGTCGGCGCCGCAACGCACAACGCAAACAAAAACGCAGTTGCGTTTTGAACAAAAAACGCTGCGTTTTGCGCCGCATGCGCCCCCTCTCAAAATCTATACAATGTTTTGCATATTTATTGGAAAACGCATGCGTCGTACAACGCACCACGACGCAAGTACTTGCGTCGTCTGCGTTGTCAATACAAATCAATGGGAAAAAAGGCGCATCGACGACGCAAAAGCGACGCAAACACGACGCATGCATTTTTTAAAAAGTCAGCGCCGCAAAAAAAATGCAACATGTTGCGTTTGCCGCGCCCTGACAGGTGCGCCCTAACGCCGCATGCGGCGTACGACGCACCAAAACGCATGACAACGCATGTACATGCGGCCCCAATGTTAAAGATAGGGCCGCACGACGCATGCGTTTTGTTGCGGCGACGACGCTGCGGCGCACAACGCAAATGTGAACGTAGCCTTACTGATCCTGAGTTACATCCTGTATTATACTCCAGAGCTGCACTCACTATTCTGCTGGTGCAGTCACTGTGTACATACATTACATTACTGATCCTGAGTTACATCCTGTATTATACCCCAGAGCTGCACTCACTATTCTGCTGGTGCAGTCACTGTGTACATACATTACATTACTGATCCTGAGTTACATCCTGTATTATACTCCAGAGCTGCGCTCACTATTCTGCTGGTGCAGTCACTGTGTACATACATTACATTACTGATCCTGAGTTACATCCTGTATTATACCCCAGAGCTGCACTCATTATTCTGCGCTCACATATGACGTCACTCGCTTACAATCACGGCTGACATCAGTGCCAGGAGTTGCGGCCGCAGAAGCTTCCAGAATTCTCTCCAGCAGAACTCGGGCTCCGGTCTGCGGCTCTCGGACAGGACAGGCGGGGGGCGCTGCACCTCCACCTGGCACAGTGCAACCTTCCCCCACAGCCCCGCAAAGGTGGGGCCCAGCAGCAGCGCCAGCGTCCTGCCCTTGTTGGGGGTGCGGCAGGGGGCATCTCGGAGGCGGGGGACTTCTCGGAGGCGGGGGGCTTCTCGGAGGCGGGGGACGTACAGCTGCAGACGTGGCGCTGACGGAGGAGCGCGGGAGATGCAGGACAGCGACAGGAGCCTGGAAGAGAAGACACAGGGATCACTGCGGCCATCATCTTCACCTCTGCTTGCAGTCAGTGAATGGAAACCCATGGAATCCTCCGGGTCTGAGGTTTCTAGTCACTGACAGCAAGCAGAGATATCTATAGAATAAGCAGCAACATGCTGAGCCTTGTAGTTCTTCACAAATCCTCATGTCACGAGGAGCTGGAAGTATAGGTAGCAGTTCTACAGGTCTTGATGGGACTTGTAGTTCCCCTCTGTCACTGTTTAGGTCACATGGAAGGACACTCAGTGTTGGCCTCTCAGTGCATGCTGGGAGTTGTAGTCTTTCACTCGTTGTCGAAACTACAGTTCCCTGCGGGATGTGCGTATGACGTCAGTTCTTACCTGACGGGGCCCGGGCAGCGCCGGAGACCGGCCTGCAAGACGTGCAGCAGCATGACCGGCAGCGGACACCGGCAGCCTCCACGGAGCTCCGCCCCCACCGGCAACTACCCTGCTCCCGGCTCACACTGATTGGTTGGACTTTGATCATGTGATCATAGGGGGAGTGGTTAGTGGCTGATCTAAAGGCCGGTGTGTCCCCTGTCTGGTAATGGACCGCTGTGGAGGAGTCGGTGTGAGGGGCCAGACGGTGTGTGAGGGCCACAGAGACCCTGAGGGGACTGCACACAGTGAGCACCAATCAGACAGCGTGCTGCGGGTCATGTGACCTCAGGGCGGGAAAGTTCAGGTTGAGGTGAAGACTTCTGAGGGAGAAACAACAACCGACAGGAAAATGTCGCCATTCTGTGGTGAATTATTACATGGGTTCCACCAATGATGGCGCAGCAGACGTGCCTCTGTAACCTGCTGCTATCAGTACAAGCAGGGTGTATAATGACATACAAGGGGCCATCATCTGCTTGTGCCGCCATGACGCTTCTCCAGACAGAACTTGTGTCACCTCATAACATTTTATAGCTTCGTTTCCGCCATATTGTTGTGCCCTGAGCAGCGTTACACTGCTGTGACCCCAATACTGTGCCCCAAAGATAACTGCAGCCCCCTGAAAATACCGCTGTAAATAATAATATTTATTTTTATATAGCGCTAACATATTCCGCAGCGCTTTACAGTTTGCACACCTCTTGTTTGCCAGACGGCCTCCATAGTAATAAAACTCCTCTACAGGGCCCTATTGTTAATACTACTCCTCTAGAGGGCCCCCACTAGTAATACTCCTCTTGAGTGCCCCCCACTAGTAATAATACTAGAGTGCCCCCCACTAGTAATACTACTCCTTTAGAGTGCCCCTACTAGTAATAATACTAGAGTGCCCCCCACTAGTAATACTACTCCTCTAGAGTGCCCCTACTAGTAATAATACTAGAGTGCCCCCCACTAGTAATACTACTCCTTTAGAGTGCCCCTACTAATAATAATACTAGAGTGCCCCCCACTAGTAATACTACTCCTCTAGAGTGCCCCTACTAGTAATAATACTAGAGTGCCCCCCACTAGTAATACTACTCCTCTTGAGTGCCCCCCACTAGTAATACTACTCCTCTTGAGTGCCCCCCACTAGTAATACTACTCGAGTGCCCCTACTAGTAATAATACTAGAGTGCCCCCCACTAGTAATAATACTCCTCTAGAGTGCTCCTACTAGTAGTAATACTCCACTAGAGTTCCCCTACTAGTAATAAAACTCTAGAGGGCCCCAACTAGTAATAATACTCCTCTAGAGTGCCTACTAGTAAAAAAAACTAGAGTGCCCTTACTAGTAATAATACTCCTCTAGTAAAAAAAAAACTCCTAGAGTGCCTCTACTAGTAATAACACTCTTCTAGATGGCCCCTACTAGTAATAATACTCCTGTAGAGTTCCCTTGCTAGTAATAATACTCAGAGTGCTCAATAATACTCTTCTAGAATGCCCCTTTTAATAATACTCCTCTAGTGTCCCTACTAGTAATAATACTCGAGTGCCCCTATAAGTAATACTTCCCTAGAGTGCCCTTATTAGTATTAATACTCTTCTAGTTCCCCTATTAGTTTTAATAATCATCTAGTGTGCCCCTAATAGTAATAATACTCCTCTATAGTGCCCTATTAGTAATAATACTTTTCTACAGTAAACCTGATAGTAGTAATACTCCTCTATAGTGCCTTATTACTAATAGTACTCCCCTAGAGTGCCCCTATTAGTATTAATACTCCTAGCATGCCTCTACTAGTAATATTACTGCATTAGAGTTCCCTTTTAGTAATAATATTTTTAGAGTGCCACTATTAGTGATGTTTATTTAGAGTGCCCTTATTAGTAATAATGCTCTTCTAGAGTGCCCCTATTAGTAATGCTACATTTCTAGAGTGCCCTTATTGGTAATAATACTCATAGAGTTCCTCTATTAGTATTAACAGTAGGACTACCGGACTGGTGACCCCCTAGAACTGCCAAATGGAGTAATTTTGGCTCCTGGCTTGTTTTCATTCATTTTTACTTTCTTGCTCCTGGTATTGTTGTAACTTTAATTTATAGAATGCAAAATAGCAAGAATATTGTCAAGCTTTAGTGCAGTTCTTCTAGCCATATGAGCAATTAGAAAAACTGCAGGCCGTATTCTACACAAATTATGTAGTCCACTCGAGAGTTCACTGGTTCAATGACGGATGTCCTGTATATGTCAAGCATATTTGCAAAAATGCTAATTATTCTAAGTCAAAGCCAACATTTATTCTTAACATACAAGTAAATGAAAACTAAAAGAAATAATAACATTCAGCGACAGAGACTTGCATAATATAGTAGGAAGTCAAAATGACTCCTTTTGGTAATTAAAGGTAAATTTTGAAAAAAAGGTACTCTTTTTTTTTCTCAAAATTATTTATTGTCACAAAATCTTTTTTTCGCATCCTTTATGAGTAAAAATTACCAAGTCTCAAGCTGGAATTCAGAAAAATGTAGTCACAGAAGAGAAATAAAAATAGCGAGGAGTCAAAATGACTCCATCGGTAGTTCTAGGTTTAATACTCCTCTAGAATGCTCCTAGTAGTAATAATACTCCTCTAGAGTGCCCCTACTAGTAATAATACTGTAGAGTGCCCCTACCAGTAATAAAACTCCTCTACAGTGTCCCTTCTAGTAATGCAACTCCTCTAGAGTGCCCCTACTAGGAATAAAACTCCTCTTGAGTGCCATTACTATTAATAAAACTCATCTAGAATGCCTCTACTAGTAATAATACTCATCCGGAGTGTCCCTACTAGTTATAAAATGTCCCTAGAGTTCCCCTACTAGTAATACTCATCTAGAGTGGCCCTACTTGTAATAATACCCCACTAGAGTGCCTCTACTAGTAATAGTACTCCTCTAGACTGCCCCCATTAGTGATAATACACTAAAATGCCCTTATTGGTAATAATACTCCCCTAGAGTGCCCATAATAGTAATAATACTCCTCTAGACTGCCCCTACTAGTAATAACACTTCTAAAGTGTCCCTTCTAGTAAAAACTCCTCTAGTTCCCTTCTAGTAATCAAACTCCTCTATAGTGCCCCTACCAGTAATAAAACTCCTCTAGAGTGCCCTACTAGTAATAGTACTTCTCTAGAGTAACCCTACTAGTAATAATACTCCTCTAGACTTTCCCTACTTGTAATAATACTCCTCTAGAGTGCCCCTATCAGTAATAATACTCCTCTAGAATGCCCTTATTGGTAATAATACTCCCTAGAGTGCCCCTATTAGTAATAATACTTTTCTAGAGTACTAATATTAGTGATATAACTCCTTTAGAGTGCCCTTACTAGCAGTAATACTTCTTTAGCGTGCTCTTATTAATAATACTCCTCTAGAGTGCCCTTATTGGTAGCAATTCTCTTATAGATTTCCCTTTTAGTAATAAAACTCCCCTATAGTGCCTTTTTTTTAGTAATAATACTCCCCTAGAGTTCCCCTATTAGTTATAATACTCTGGAGTGCCTATATTGGTAATAATACTCCTCTAAGCTGCCCCTATTAATATTAATCCTCTAGAGTGCCATTATTAGTAATAATACATTTCTAGTGCTCTTATTAGTAGTAATACTCCACTAGAGTGCCTCTATTAGTAATAATACTTCCCTATAGTTCCCTTATTAGCAATAATAATCCCGTAGAGTACCCTTATTTGTAATATTACTCCTTTAAAGTGCCCTTATTAGTAATACTACTCCTCTAAAGTGCCATTATTAGTAATAACACTCCTCTAGAGTGCACCAATAATAATACTCCTTTAGAGTGCCCTATTAGTAATATTACTCATCTAGAGTGTCCCTATGAGTAATAACAGTCCTCTATAGTGATGAGCGAGTATACTTGTTGCTCGGGTTTCCCGAGCACACTCGGGTGATCTCCGAGTATTTGTTAGTGCTCGGAGATTTCTTTTTTATCGACGCAGCTGCATGATTTATGGCTGCTAGCCAGCCTGAGTACATGTGGGGGTTGCCTGGTTGCTAGGGAATCCCCACAAGTCACTACTCCTCTAGCGTGCCCCTATTAGTAATAATACTCCTCTAGCGTGCCCCTATTAGTAATAATACTCCTATGAGTAATACTCCCACCCTTCCATATGTAATAGTATTTATGCTCCATGTCAGTGCCCTCATTAGTAATACTGCCCCTCCCATAGTAATGTTTTTACACACTGCCTCCATTACTATTACTGCTGCCCCAATGTACAGTCGTGGCCAAAAGTTTTGAGACTGACACAGATTTTGGTTTTCACTTTTTGTCTCTTCAGTGTTTTTGCTCTCTTAGTCAAACATTTACCGTATTTTTCGGACTATAAGATGCACCGGACTATAAGGCGCACCCAGGTTTTAGAGGTGGAAAATAGGGAAAAAAATATTTGAAGCAAAAAAATGTGGTAAAATATTTAATAACATACTATTATATGTGGTGTTATTATATATAATAGTATGTTATTATGTTGGAAGCTGCGGGACCAGTGTGGTGTCTGTGAAGTACTGTATGAAGACGCTGGAGGGTGAGTATAAGAATGGGGGCACAGGGCTTATATTGAAAGCACCACTCCAGCACTGCAAAATAACACTGGAGTGCTGCTTTAAAATCCCATGGGAGAACTATAACTCCCAGCATGTCCTGCAGATCCTGACATGCTGGGAGTTATAGTTCACCAAAGGAGTGGCAGAGTGCTTTATTGTGTTTTGTAAAGACTAACCTCTTAATTGTGGCAGCCAGCCAGCCACTGTGGTAAGGTGAAAAGCATCCCATGACTGCACACACAGAGCCCTCCCTCTTGTTGCCTTTCCACAGCACAGGTTATGAGGAAGCCTGCAGATTCTAGTGGGGAGTCTGAAGGACCTGTGATGATGTCAAGAAGAGGGAGGTCTCTGAGCTGCCATGTGATGCTCCAGCCCGCCCACTCCTGACATCACACAGGTCCTCCTTGTGCACAGCACTCAGCGTTCAGCCCAGGCAGGTATGCAGCGATCTCCTCTCCCCTGGCCCCTGCTGCTGCTGCTGCCTCCTCCTCCCCCGGACACACAGATCTCCCCAGCTGCTGCAGGAATCCAGAGCTGAGGAAACCATGTGTGTCCCTGCTTAGGCTACTTTCACACTAGCGTCGCACGACGAATTGCGTCGTTGCGACGTACCGACGCAAGCAGTGAAAGCGCCGCACAACGGGGGCAGTGGATGCTGTTTTTCAACGCATCCGCTGCCCCATTGTGATGTGTGGGGAAGAGGGGGCGGAGTTCTGGCCGCGCATGCGCGGTCGGAAAAGGCGGACACGACGCACCAAAAAACGTTACATGCAACGTTTTTTGGTGGTGACGGACCGACGCAACCGTCGCACGACGGTTGCGACGTGTGACAATGCCTCGCTAATGCAAGTCTATGGAGAAAAAACGCATCCTGCAAGCACTTTTGTAGGATGCGTTTTTTCTACAAAAGGACGCATAGCGACGTGCAGTGCACGAAGCTAGTGTGAAAGTAGCCTTAAGTGCAGTATTCATTTGCTGCTCCAGGCTCACAGCTCAGCTGACAGGTGGGTGGGGAAGCAGCTAATGAATATTCACTGCACTTAATCATCGGGACCACATGGTTTCCCCAGCCTGATTCTGATTCCGGCAGCCGGGACATTTTTCTGCCTCCTGAAGTGGGATAACAGTGCGATCCCACTCGCTGCTGCTCCCCTCCCCACATGCTACATCCCTACCATAAGACGCACCCACACTTTCCTCCCAAATTTGGAGGAAAAAAAGTGCGTCTTACGGTCGGAAAAATACGGTATATGGTTACGGACGTACAATTATAATTACAATTATCCCATAATTGACACCTTTATTGACAAATCCATGAAGTTTCTGTGATTCCTCAATATTACTTGCGCTGTCCCATATTCTCCAGAATTGTGCCCTTCACCTGGCAACTGGATATTGGCTTCTGGGTTTTTCCTGACTGATGGCCACCCGTTCTTGTCTCATTAGAACTCAGAGTTTATCATAATTTCTGGGTTTTGTCTCTTTTTGAGGATCGTAGCTTCTCAATGGGACTGAGATCTGGGGAGTTTCCTGGACCTAAAATCTCAATGTTTTGTCATTGAGCCTCTTGTCACTTTTGCTTTGTGGCCTGATCTTCGTCATGCTGGAAAAAGCATCATCACACATTGAGAGTGAGCCCCTCCATGGATGATAAGCTCCCACACATTGTGATTGAGCCCCTCCATGGATGAGAAGCTCCCACACATTGTGAGTGATCCCATGGGTGAGAAGCTCCCACACATTGTGAGTGAGCCCCTCCATGGATGAGAAGCCCCCACACATTGTGAGTGAGCCCCTCCATGGATGAGAAGCCCCCACACACTGTGAGTGATCCCCCTCCATGGGTGAGAAGCCCCCACACGTGAGTGAGCCCCTCCGTGGATGAAAAGCCTCCACACACTGTGAGTGATCCCCCTCCATGGATGAGAAGCCCCCACACATTGTGAGTGAGCCCCTCCATGGATGAGAAGCCCCCACACATTGTGAGTGAGCCCCTCCATGGATGATAAGCCCCCACACATTGTGAGTGAGCCCCTCCATGGATGAGAAGCCCCCACACATTGTGAGTGAGCCCGTCCATGGATGAGCAGCCCCCGCACATTGTGAGTGACCCCTCCATGGATGAGAAGCCCCCACACATTGTAAGTAAAACCCCTCCATGGATGAGAAGCCCCCAGACATTGTGAGTGAGCCCTCAATGGATGAGAAGCCCCCGCACATTGTGAGTGACCCTCTCCATGGATGAGAAGCCCCTGCACATTGTGAGTGACCCCTCCATGGATGAGAAGCCCCCACACTCAGGAGGCTTTACTGCGGTCAGACACAGGACTCATGGCAGCGTCATCTTCTCTTCTCCGGACAATTATTCTTACAAGTGGGCCAAACAGTGTGAGGGGGCTTCATCAGAGAACATAACTTTACCCCAGTCCTCTGCAATCCCATATTTGTACTTCATTCAGAATGTCAGTCTGTCCTTGATGTTTATATTGGGGAGAAGTATCATCTTTGCTGCCATTCCTAACAGGCAACCTTCAAAAACCTCTGCCTCACTGTTTGCTGATGCACTGACACCTGCCTTCTGCCATTCCTAAGCAAGCTCTGCACTTGTGTTGAACCAATCGTGTAGCTGAATCCTAACTGGACTTTCTTGGGCACTCTGAAGTCTTCTTCACGGCTGTTAATCCTTTCTTTGAAGTTTTTGATGACCCAATACATTTTTGGTCTATTGGGCTGTCTTAGGCTACTTTCACACTAGCATCGTGCACTGCACGTCGCTATGCGACGTTACGGCGCACCGACGCTAGCAGTGAAAGCGCCACACAACCACAACGGGGGCAGCGGATGCTGTTTTTCAACGCATCCACTGCCCCATTGTGAGGTGCGGGGAGGCGGGGGCGGAGTTCCAGCCGGGCATGCGCGGTCGGAAAAGACGGGAACGACGCACCAAAAAACGTTACAACGTTTTTTGGTGGCGACTGTCCGCCGCAACACGCCGCAACCGTCGCACGACAGTTGCGATGTGTGGCAATGCGTCGCTAATGCAAGTCTATGGAGAAAAAACGCATCCTGCAAGCACTTTTGCAGGATGCGTTTTTTCTGCAAAACGACGCATAGCGACGTGCAGTGCACGACGCTAGTGTGAAAGTGGCCTTAGCATCAATGTACTTGCCTGTAAAGCCCTTTTGATGCAAAGCGGTGTTTACGGCACACGTTTCTTTGGAGTTAACATGGTTAATAGAAGACGACAATGATTTCAAGCCCTATCCACCTTCAACATCAATCATTCTTTACTTGCAATTCAGTAAGTATGACAGAATGATATCAGCTGCCTTGTCCTCATTAACACTTTCTCCTGAGCTAATGAGAAGTTCGCTGATATTAAGTAAGCAGGTCTTCTTTGTTGCTGGGCTGCAATTCATTGAAAATGCATAATTCCCAAGTTTCCTAGAAGATAAAGATGAAGAGACTATGTGGCACGTGCCCTTAAAGGGACTCTCTCACCCCCTCCAGCCGTTAGAAACTAAAAGAGCCACCTTGTGCAGCAGTAATGCTGCATTCTGACAAGGTGGCTCTTTTAGTTATTGGTGCTGTAACTGCAGAAATAAGGCTGGTTTCACATTTGCGTTTAAAAACGCATGTGGTAAAAAAACGCATGTAAACGCGTGCAAACGCTGCGTTTTTTAGACGCATGCGTTTTTGCATGCAGAAAAAAATGTGGCGTTTTGCCGCGTTTACATGCGTTTTTTCCTGCGTTTGCGTTTTTTAAACGCATGCTGAGAATTGTGACAGCTGCCAATCATCAAAATCAACTAGAAAACCCACTATAAACAGAAATAGCTAGGGTTAGGATCCCTAGTAACCCTAGGGATTCTAACCCTAACCCTAGGGATCCTAACTCTAACCCTAGGAATCCTAACCCTAGGGATCCTAACCCTAATCCTAGGGACCCTAACCCTAAGGGTTAGGGTTAGGATCGTTAGGGTTAGGATCCCTAGGGTTACTAGGGATCCTAACCGTAACCCTAGGGATCCTAACCCTAAGGGTTAGGTTTAGGATCCCTAGGGTTACTAGGGATCCTAACCTTAGGGTTAGGGTTAGGATCCCTAGTAACCCTAGGGTTAGGGTTTTCTTGTTTTTTCTTGTTTTCTTGTGTTTTTCTATAGAAACGCATGCGTTTACATAGACAGCAATACATTTTTTTGCCGCGAAAAAACGCATGTGTTTTTTTGCGGCAAAAAAACGCAGCTAGAAATTACTACAGGTTGCATTTCTGCAACAAAACGCAAGCATAAAAAAAGCATGCGCTGTCAAAAACGCGTCAAAACGCATGCGTTTTTAATGTTAAGTATAGAAAAAAAAACGCATGCTTTTTTAGCGCTAAAATGCAGCGGCAAAAAACGCAAGTGTGAAACCAGCCTAAAGCGTTTTATAATGTCGCAAAAATACCTGTCTTTAGTCCTGGAGGCAGGTCTTAACCCCCCTGCTGCACACGCCACACTGCCGTCACTCAAGGCTTCTTCGGCGCCGCCCCCTCCGCGCTATTTTCAAATCAAATCCGGCGCCTGCGCTGTTTTGTTCTGCCTGGGGCAGGCGCAGTGAGCGCTGCCCGTCTGACCTCAGATGCAGTCTCGCAGACTGCGTCTGTGCGGCCACCCAGCTTGTGAATCCCAGCTCCGCAGTGGGTTATGCATTATGCACAGTGTCAGCCACTCACCCAGGTCCCCGCCTTACAGCGTGTGTATCTTCAGCTGATCGAGACTGCATCTGAGGTCAGACGGGAATCGCTCACTGCGCCTGCCCCAGGCAGAACAAAACAGCACAGGTGCCGGATTTGATTTGAAAACAGCGCGGAGGGGGCGGCGCCGAAGAAGCCTTGAGTGACGGCAGTGTGGCGTGTGCAGCAGGGGGGTTAAGACCTGCCTCCAGGACTAAAGACAGGTATTTTTGCGAAATTATAAAACGCTTTATTTCTGCTTTGACTGCACCAATAACTAAGAGAGCCACCTTGTCAGAATGCTGCATTACTGCTGCACAAGGTGGCTCTTTTAGTTTCTAACGGCTGGATGGGGTGACAGAGTCTCTTTAACTACATCCATTTACGTCCTCCTCATCCCATGACCACACAAAGAAAATGTTAGAAAGTGATTAAGAGCAATGTAAAAACAATGGCAGACTTGCAAACAATTTTTACCAATCTATCCTACATGGATTTTTTTTCTAGTTTTTCAGTTCATGGTATGGTAAAATGGATACTGTCCTTCAAAGTTACAACTCTTCCTGCGAAAAACAAGCCCTCATATGGCGACCTCAGTGGAAAAAGTTAAAAAGTTGTGACTCTTGTAAGAACCAGAGGAAAAATGCATATTGTCAAAATTAAAATTGGCGTCCGAGGCAAAGAATGACAGGGGTTGTCTAGATGGGACAACAGACTGCATGCTTTCCATGCAACTGCTGAATTGTGACAATGTGCAATGTGCATGCTGTCACAATCCCCCGGTATTGCTGATGTGTGTGGACGGTGACGGGACTGCATGTCTGTAAGTTGCAAACTTGCGGCCTAGTCTTAGTTGAGTATTTGAGTGTTGAAGGCGCCTACACTTCTGATGATCTGTCAATGTGAACAGTGCATGATGTTTTGTTACAATGTTATTCAACCATGTCTGACTTCGTGCTCGTCTGAGTTACGATCGCATCGTTCATCTTTTAATCCCTTCATGACCCTGGAGCTTTTTTCGATTTTGTTTTTCGCTACCCTCCTTCCCAGAACCATAACTTTTTTCATTTTCCGTCAATATGGCCATGGCTTATTTTTTGCGGGACGAGTTGTATGTTTGATTGACACTATTGGTTTTACCATGTCCTGTACTCGAAAATGGGGGAAAAATTCCAAGTGCAGTGAAATTGCAAAAAAGTGTAATCCCACACTTGTTTTTTTTGTTTGCCTTTTTTTGCTAGGTTCACTAAATGCTAAAACTGACCTGATATTATGATTCTCCAGGTCATTACGAGTTCATAGACACCAAACATGTCTAGGTTCTTTTCTATCTAAGGCTTCTTTCACACTAGCGTCGGGCTCGGCCCGTCGCAGTACGTCGGGCCGAGGTCCCCGACGCTAGCGCTGTCTCCGCCGCACAACGGGGGCAGTGGATGCATTTTTCCAGTGCATCCGCTGCCCCATTGTGAGGTGCGGGGAAGTGCGGGGAGGTGGGGGCGGAGTTCCGGCCGCGCATGCGCGGTCGGAAAAAGCGGACCGTCGGGAGCAAAAAACGTTACATGTAACGTTTTTTGGTCCCGACGGTCCGCCACAGCACGGTGCAACCGTCGCACGACGGTTGCGACGTGTGGCAATGCGTCGCAAATGCGTCGCTAATGTTATTCAATGCTGAAAAAACGCATCCTGCAAGCACTTTTGCAGGATGCGTTTTTTCGGCAAAACGACGCATTTGCGACGTATTGCAGTTAACGCTAGTGTGAAAGTAGCCTAAGTGGTAAAAAAAAAATCCAAAGTTTGCTAAAAATAAAAAAAATTGCGCAAATTTCCGATACCTGTAGTGTCTCCATTTTTCGTGACCTGGGGTCGTGTGAGGGCTTATTTTTTGTGTGCCGTGCTGACGTTTTTAATGATAGCATTTTGGTGCAGATACGATCTTTTGATCGCCCGTTATTGCATTTTAATGCAATGTCACGGCGACCAAAAATACTTAATTCTGGCGTTTTGTTTTTTTCTTGCTATGCTGTTTAGCGATCAGGTTAATCCTTTTTTTTTATTGATAGATCGGGCGATTCTGAACATATGTGGGTTTGATTTTATTTTTATTGTTTTATTTTGAATGGGGCGAAAGAGGGGTGATTTAAACTTTTATATTTTTTTCATATTTTTAATCACATTTTTTTTACTTTTGGCATGCTTTAATAGTCTCCATGGGAGGCAAGACGCTGGCACAACTTGATCGGCTCTGCTACATAGAGGCGGTGCTCGTATTTTCGTCCAATGGCCGGAAGCATGTGTTAAATGCCACTGTCAGAGTTTGACAGCGGCATTTAACTAGTTAATAGGTGCGGGCAGATCGCGATTCCGCCCGTGCCTATTGCGGGCACGTTGTTGAAAACAGCATGTCGCGGCTTTGAGGTGGGCTCACCGCCGGAGCCCACCTCAAAGCGGGGCTTCTAACGTAGGATGTACTGTTCCGTCCGATGTCAGAAAGGGGTTAAACAATTATCTGCTCATGTGACTGAACCTTTAAGAAGTTAGTGTACAGAGCACAAATGAACGCGGCCCTAAGCAATAACAGCCTGAGCTGGAGACATTGCCCCAATATGGGACAGTCCCCCTGGAGCTGGGATGTAGGGAAATGTTTTCTTGTGCTGTTAACTTTCCTAGTAAGGAATGCGTCTGCAGTTTTTAGCAATTCTTTCTTCATAACAATCCAGAGTTTGTAAACTGTTACTATAAAAACGGAAGCAGCAAACTGTGAAAACCTACATTTGTGTCTGTCTCAAAACTTTTGGCCACAACTTTGGCAAAGAAGGAGGAAAAATATAATAACTCCCAACAGTCCTTCCAGCCAGTGATGCCAGCTGTTTTGCAACACCAGAAAGTGTGATTAGTTATAATGTCCCTGGCAGACAGAATCACACATGGTAGATACACAGCTCCACAGGCAGGATCACATATGATGGGATGAAGTACATCGACTCGGCACACAGTATCACACACGATTAGATACACAGCTCAGCAGCAGACATAGCACAGGTCACATGATGTAAGGAGACCATGGATTGAGCCATGCTGTTCAGGCCTGGTGATTGCTGCGCTGCAGCAGGGAGGGGGTTACAGCTTGTTGTCAGCTCTGGGCTTGTGTAAGACACTGATAGCAGCCAATCAGGAGGCAGGGAGGTCTATACTCAGCCACGCCCCGTCCTAATCCCTGCACTCAGCAGCTGGGACACTACAATAGCACAGACCGGGCCCCAACAAGAGCCAGACACCCCCAGCCCAGGGCCCCAACAAGAGCCAGACACCCCCAGCCCAGGGCCACAGCAGGATCCAGACACCCCCAGCCCAGGGCCACAGCAGGAGCCAGACACCCCCAGCCCAGGACCACAGCAAGAGCCAGACACCCCCAGCCCAGGGCCACAGCAGGAGCCAGACACCCCCAGCCCAGGGCCCCAACAAGAGCCAGACACCCCCAGCCCAGGGCCACAGCAGGAGCCAGACACCCCCAGCCCAGGGCCCCAACAAGAGCCAGACACCCCCAGCCCAGGGCCCCAACGAGAGCCAGACACCCCCAGCCCAGGGCCCCAACAAGAGCCAGACACCCCCAGCCCAGGGCCACAGCAGGAGACAGACACCCCCAGCCCAGGGCCACAGCTGTTCCAGGGACACAAGGGAATATCTAAAGGCTGCAATGAGAAGAGGAGCCCCGTACAGGCTGGGACAAGGTGAGACGTGCACCCTCTGCTGTCAGCAGGGCCCTCTACATGGATCTACTGCAGGGGGTCATCACAGGGGTCTGCAGGCCTCACCGGCCCTGGTGCTGTCATCTGTGACATGGGTACAGAATCTCCTACAATCCTGATACTGGGAATTCTGATTCCGTCTATTATGGGAATATGGAGCGGTCGTAATGTTCGGTCATCATGCATAAATTATAGGAGCTGTTTGCCACTTCTGTGTTATCACCCACTTATGGTTTTGGCTACAAATACTGATGTAAAATACTGACCGTGTGAACGTGGCCTAAGGCATACATTGTAGAGGTCACTGACCTGATTATAATGTGTGTGTATATATAATGGCCGGACACTATTATCAGCTCCGTGACCTCTTAGTGTCAGTAATGTCCGGTCACTGTAACTATTGCCGCGTGTATAGGAAGCTCTTCATACCGAATATATCTGCCAAAATCATACACCAGTGTGACCTGGAGGATGACGGATTATCTAGAATATTATAGGGCCATCCTCGCCTAATTTATAAGAGAAATGGCTTCTTTTGCTTTCAGTCGTCGCCTCTCTTCACGCAGTTTGTTTAGGGGAATCTAGTATGTTACCCGTCCTGTCAGTGGGCAACTCCTCTCCTATCAGGGCTGCAGAGCGTCGCATCCGCGGTAGATACCGTCATGGAGGCACTGCAGGTCATTACAGTACATGGTGTTGTCCTAACGAAACCTGTAATGTACTGTGTGGTGTTATGTAATGTGTGTAATAAGAAATACCTACAGTACATTGTGTTATACTGCAGAGCTGCACTCACTATTCTGCTGGTGGAGTCAGTATGTGGAATATGAGTGCAGCTCTGGGGTATAATACAGGATGTAACTCAGGATCAGTAATGTATGTACACAGTGACTGCACCAGCAGAATAGTGAGTGGAGCTAAGGGGTATAATACAGCATGTAACTCAGGATCTGTAATGTATGTACACAGTGACTGCACCAGCAGAATAGTGAGTGCAGCTCTGGAGTATAATACAGGATGTAACTCAGGATCAGTAATGTAATGTATGTACACAGTGACTGCACCAGCAGAATAGTGAGTGCAGCTCTGGAGTATAATACAGGATGTAACTCAGGATCAGTAATGTAATGTATGTACACAGTGACTGCACCAGCAGAATAGTGAGTGCAGCTCTGGAGTATAATACAGGATGTAACTCAGGATCAGTAATGTAATGTATGTATACAGTGACTGCACCAGCAGAATAGTGAGTGCAGCTCTGGGGTATAACACAGGATGTAACACGAGGCTGAAGTTGGTTTCTTATTCGTTCAGTTTCTTATTCGGAGCTGAAGTTGGTTTCTTATTCGTCAGTTTCTTATTCGGCAATTTTTTCTTTTCTGTTTTTTATAGGTTTAACAACAAAAAATAATCATCACAATAATAAAACACAATGCAGCGAGGAGCCCTGATGTGAATACGCTTAAAAACGGCTACAAAAACAATAAAACTGGCACAAAAATGGGCATCAAAGTGGGCACCAAAGAGCGCTGAAGAAAGGGTTAAATGCCTTTGGGCCACTGATCTCACACTGCTGACATATAGAACAAGGCGCCCCACATCCAAACCAGTTATTTCCAGCCTGGCCCAAATGGGTTCTGGGCACCAGAACTGGCATCAAAGTGGGCAAACAGCCCATTTTCACAGATTTGAATAAGTAACTGATGTTTTTAAGGGGTTAAATGCCTTTGGGCCACTGATCTGACACGTAAAATACACAGAAAGTGATGCCCTGCATCAAACCCAGGTCTCTCCAGCCTGGCCCAAATGGGTTCTGGGCACCAGAACTGGCATCAAAGTGGGCAAACAGCCCATTTTCACAGATTTGAATAAGTAACTGATGTTTTTAAGGGGTTAAATGCCTTTGGGCCACTAATACGACACTTAAAATACACAGACAGTGATGCCCTGCATCAAACCCAGGTCTCTCCAGCCTGGCCCAAATGGGTTCTGGGCACCAGAACTGGCATCAAAGTGGGCAAACAGCCCATTTTCACAGATTTGAATAAGTAACTGATGTTTTTAAGGGGTTAAATGCCTTTGGGCCACTAATACGACACTTAAAATACACAGACAGTGATGCCCTGCATCAAACCCAGCTCTCTCCAGCCTGGCCCAAATGGGTTCTGGGCACCAGAACTGGCATCAAAGTGGGCAAACAGCCCATTTTCACAGATTTTAATAAGTAACTGATGTTTTTAAGGAGTTAAATGCCTTTGGGCCAATGATCTGACACTTACAATACACAGAAAGTGATGCCCTGCATCAAACCCAGGTCTCTCCAGCGTGGCCCAAATGGGTTCTGGGCCCCAGAACTGGCATCAAAGTGGGCAAACAGCCCATTTTCACAGATTTTAATAAGTAACTGATGTTTTTAAGGAGTTAAATGCCTTTGGGCCACTGATCTGACACTTAAAATTCACAGAAAGTGATACCCTGCATCAAATCCAGGTCCCAGCAGCCTGGCCCAAATGGGTTCTGGGCACCAGAACTGACATCAAAGTGGGCAAACAGCCCATTTTCACAGATTTGAATAAGTAACTGATGTTTTTAAGGGGTTAAATGCCTTTGGGCCACTGATACGACACTTAAAATACACAGACAGTGATGCCCTGCATCAAACCCAGGTCTCTCCAGCCTAGCCCAAATGGGTTCTGGGCACCAGAACTGGCATCAAAGTGGGCAAACAGCCCATTTTCACGGATTTGAATAAGTAACTGGTGTTTTTAAGGGGTTAAATTCCTTTGTGCCACTGATACCAGAGTGCACACATATAGAACAGGGAGCCCCACAATAAAACCAGGTCTCTTCAGCCTGGCCCAAATTAGTTCTGGGCATCAGAACTGTCATCAAACTGGGCAAACAGATTTGAATAGGGACCTGCTGTTTTTAAGGGGTTAAATGGCTTTGGGCCACTGATCTGACACTTAAAATACACAAATAGCGATGCCCTGCATCAAACCCAGGTCCCTCCAGCCTAGCCCAAATGGGTTCTGGGCACCAGAATTAGCATCAAAGTGGGCAAATATAGTGGGTTGGTGTCGGGAATGCCTTGGTTACAGCATCAAAACCCTGTTATTAACTGGGTTACTGAGGAAATTGTTCAATGGTCCTTATCTAAGTCCTTGAAGTGTGTATCTGTGTTGTCTGTCGGTCTGGAAGCTATTCCGGAGTATCTGAAGGTCTTTGAAGACGTGTTCTCTGAAAGCGAGGCTGAGGTTCTACCGCCACATCCATCTTTTAATTGTGCCATCAATTTATTCTGTCTTGTCCTGAGCGGCTGGCCATGAAGGAGTATATTGCCGAGAGTCTTCGTAAGGGGCATATCCGCCCTTATGTTTCTCCTGTGGCAGCTGGCTTTTTCTTTGTAAAGAAAAAAGATGGTGGTTTGAGTCCTTGCCTCGACTTTCGGGAACTCAACAAAATCACTGTGAGAAAAACTTAGGCTACTTTCACACTAGCGTCGGGAACAACCCGTCGCTGTACGTCGGGCTGACGTTCCCGACGCTAGCGTGGTCTCCGCCGCACAACGGGGGCAGCGGATGCATTTTTCCCTATGCATCCGCTGCCCCATTGTGAAGTGCGGGGAGGTGGGGGCGGAGTTCCGGCCGCGCATGCGCGGTCGGAAAAAGCGGACCGTCGGGAGCAAAAAACGTTACATGTAACGTTTTTTTCTCCCGACGGTCCGCTACCACACGCCCAAGCGTCGCAAAACGGACGCAACGTTTGGCAATGCGTCGCAAATGCGTCGCTAATGTTAGTCTATGACGAAAAAACGTATCCAGCAAGAACTTTTGCTGGATGCGTATTTTCGGCAAAACGACGCATTTGCGACGTATTGCAGTTAACGCTAGTGTGAAAGTAGCCTTACCCACTTCCTCTCATTCCTGACTTGTGTAACCAGTTGTCTGGGGCCAAATGAATTTCAAAGTTAGATTTGTGGGGAGCCTATAATTGGATAAGTGTTTGAGAGGGAGACGAGTGGAAGACGGCGTTTCTTACGTGAGAAGTTCTTTTTGAGAATCTTTTTACGTCCTTCGGGCTAACAAACACCCCTGGCCATTTTTCAAAATTTTATTAATATTGTGTTTGCTGATCTGATCGGTCACTTTGCGATTATTTACCTTGACGACATCTTGGTTTACTCCCCTGACAGTGAAACCCATTTTCACTATTCGCGTACTGTCCTTCATAGACTCAGGGAAAAACTACTTTTTTCAAAATGTGAAATGTTAATTTTTTGTACAGGAGTTATCATTTTTGGGTTTGATTGTTTCCAATGAGGGGTTTCGCATGGATCCCAAGAAGGTGCAGGCTATTAGTGATTGGGTTCAGCCCCGTGACTTGAAGGGTTTGCAACTAGTGATGAGCGAGTATACTCGTTACTTGGGTTTTCCCGAGCACACTCGGGTGGTCTCCAAGTATTTATGTCTGATCAGAGATTTCGTTTTCCTTGCCGCAGCTGCATGATTTACAGCTACTAGACAGCTTGATTACATGTGGGGATTCCCTGGCAAACAGGCAACCCCCACATGTACTCAGGCTGGCTAGCAGCCATACATTATGCAGCTGCATCAACAAAAACTAAATCTCTGAGCAGTCACAAATACTCGGGAGACCACCCGAGCGTGCTCGGGAAAGCCCGAGCAACGAGTATACTCGCTCATCACCATTTGCAACGCTTCTTGGGGTTTGCAAACTACTATCGAAAGTTCATCAAGTGTTTTTTGCAGGTAGTTAATAGTGATGAGCGAATATACTTGTTGCTCGGGAAATCTCCGAGTATTTGTGACTGCTCAGAGATTTAGTTTTTGTTGACGCAGCTGCATGATTTATGGCAATTATGGCACTTAGCCTCTCTCTTCCCACTGCCCTGTAGCGGTGGCAATGGGGTAATAGTTGGTTGGTTGATGTGACCTTTGAATTGTAAGGTCACATCAAGCCCGGCTTAGTAATGGAGAGGTGTCAATAAGACAGCTATCCATTACTAATCCTATAGTTGTTAGAGGTTCAATAAAGACACAGCCAGAATAAAGTCTTTTAATTAAATAAAACCATAAACACATTTTGCCATCTTTATTATTCAGTTAATCCATGAGACGCCCTCGATCTCCTGTAATGAATAAAAAAAAACAAACAACAATATACCTGTCCGTCGTTCTGTCCCACGCAGTAATCCATATCTGGGGAAAATACAGTTTGCAACCAGGACTGTGCTAAGATGCTACCAGCCCAGCTGCAAACTACTGGGGAATGAGGAGATGCTGCCAGCGTAGCCTCAGTGACTAGCGGTGAAGTCACTGAGTCTACCCTCCCTGCTTGCCTGACCCGCGCTGAACTCTGGAGCGTGGGAAAATGCCAGTTCATTTTCCCACGCTGCAGAGTTCGTTGCAGTTCAAGCCGGAAGGGAGGGCAGACTATGTGACATCAGCACTAGTCTCTGTAGCTGCACTGGCAGCATCTCCTCATTCCCCAGTAGTTTGCAGCCATGGCGGTTGCATTTCAGCACCGCTCCTAGTTGCAAACTGTATTTTCCCCAGATATTGATTACTGCGTGGGACAGAACGACTGACAGGTATGGTATATTGTTGTTTTTTTTTTGTTTTTTTAATTACAGGAGAACAAGGGCGTTGTATGTATTAGCTGGATAATAAGGATGAAAAACTGTGTTTAGTGTCTTATTTCATTAAAATACTTTATCCTGGCTGCGTCTTTATTGAACCTGTAACAACTATAGGATTAGCAATGGATAGGTGTCTTCTTGACACTTCTCCATTACTAAGCCGGGCTTGATGTGACCTTACAATATAAAGGTCACATCAACCCCCAAACTATTACCCCATATACCACCGATACAGGGCAGCGGGAAGAGAGAGGCTAAGTGCTGAAATTGGTGAATCTTAAAAATGCGACATTTCTGGGGAGGCTGAGAGCTAGTGTTTGTAGCCATGAGGGGTCAATATCCATGGCCCCTTCCTAGGCTATGAATATCAGCCCGCAGCTGTCTGCATAGCTTTTTCTGGAATTTATAAGGGTTCCCCATGTCATTTTTGGGGGGCCACCCTATTTTAATAGCCAGTAAACACTAAAAATACAGCTGTGGGCTCATATTCATAGCCTGGGGAGATCCATGGGTATTAACCCCTTCTTAGGCTATAAACATTGGCCTCCAGTCGCTGGCTTTCCCTCTCTGGATTGGAAAATTACGCGGGAGCCCGCAACATTTTTTTTTCCCCAAAAAATAATCTTTTATTAATTATATACATGTCCTCTAATTTGCACACACACTATACTAATTGTATTGATCACTGACATATACAGTACATATCTAACTATTCTGCATCTACTTAGTGTATGTAAACCATGTCTTCTATCCTGTCGGCTCCAGCAGTGATTTTAGAGAGGCTGACAAATGAATTACCAGCTATTCTTCTATGTATCTCTCTCTGCAATATAAAGACTATATATATACAGTGTGTATATATATATATATATATATATATATATATATATATATATATATATATATATATATATATATATAAAACCATATGCAAGAAGAAAGAGAAGGCACTCACCAATCTAAATTTCCCAACTTTATTTCATCTTAATGTTAAAAAAATTCCATGGCCGGGGGAGTGAGGAGCGGAGTTCTTGTGAGCAGGGATAGACGACGGCCGTTTGTGCTTGCGCTTCCACGGGTCAGTGTTTTTTTTAACATGAAGATGAAATAAAGTTGGGAATTTTAGATCGGTGAGTGCCTTCTCTTTCTTCTTGCATATGGTCATGGATTTTCGTGTATTTTCAGAAGAGCACCTATGATCTTGATGCATGGCTGATGCTAGGACTATTATTCATTAATACCTGAACCCGAAATTTTTCGATAACCTCATTTCACAGACAGTGCCGTTCGTTTTTGGTCTTCTTGGCGTTTATATATATATATATATATATATATATATATATATATATATATATATATATATATATATATATATATATATATACATACATACATACATACATACATACATACATACATACATACATACATACATACATACACACACACACACACACACACACACACACACACACACACACACACACACACACACACACACACACACACACACACACACACACACACACACACACACACACACACACACACGCTATTGAACCTGTTCTACGCCCGGGTGGCGAGCATTTATACTGGTATATGGTCTCCATCCTGGTATGCGCCTCTTCCATCCTGCCCCCTAATCTTGTCATGTGCTGCTACCATCTTGCACCCCCATCCTGTCATACGCTGCTCCCATCCTGCGCCCCCATTCTGTCATATGCTACTCCCATCCTGCGCCCCCATTCTGTGATATGCTACTCCCATCCTGCGCCCCCATTCTGTCATGTGCTACTCCCATCCTGCGCCACCATTCTGTCATGTGCTGCAACCATTCTGCGCCCCCATTCTGTCATGTGCTGCTCCCATCCTGCGCCCCCATTCTGTCATGTGCTGCTCCCATCGTTGATGGCCCCCATAAGATGCTCCATAGCATAATATGCCCCGTATGCTGCTGCTGCGATTAAAAAAAAAAATGACAGACTCACCTCTCCTTGCTGGGCGCCGAGTGCCTAAGCAGGTGGGAACACCAGCGCACTATGGGGGTCAGGTGCTGGAGTCGCCGCTGGCTAAGGCCCCCGGTGTAACAGCGTGTCCCTCCCCCGGCCTGTGTCCCTGGACTGCTATGTAATCAGGCTTGAGTCAACAACCAGAAGGGGGAGCTTTCCCTCATGGAGGGATGGATCCCAGGACACAGAACAATAGACTCATGTGTTGGCTGATTCAATTGTGTGGTGACTTGCGAAGGGCTGGGATCGTATGCTGAGGCGAGATCCTGGTGCCCGTGTGTGGAGGATTAAAAGCTGCCACGTGGAATGGTGTTGTGTCCCTCATCTGCTGGATCCAGTAAACCCATCCCAGGATTATTTTTCTTTTCCCTGGCTTCGGATTGCCAGGTGGCGCCCCCGGATCTGCTCCCTTTGTGTGGACTCATTGTAGACTAATTACGGACGCTGCAGAATTACTTTGATTTGTGTTGTCCCAGTTCCCTGTTCCGATAAATTTTAATGGATTGATTACTGGTGTGGTGTCTCTTCCTGCTCTGTCGCATGCCCCGTCACACCCGGCACTTGCGATATTCACCTGTCCCTGTTCCACCGCCGCGCGCCACTCTGTCATCCGTGTCCTCTGGCTGTGACTGTTGAGGCAGGGGGCGCGCACTGACCACGTCATTGCGCCCTATGACCTGAACGTCACAGCCAGAGGATGCGGAAGACCCGGCGGTGGAACGGGGACAGGTGAATATAGCATGGCTCACCCTCCCCCTTCATACTCACCCTCCTGGTGCGTCTCTGCTTCTCCGTCGGAGATCACGGTATGCGTTCAGTGCTTACTCATACCGCGATCTCCTGGGCCACAATCCTCCTCCCCAGATGCGTCACACTGTGGGATCCAGACTGTGCAGACGCGTCGCGCTTGCGCAGTCTATAAAGGCTTTGGACAGAGTGACGCTATCAGCGATATATATATATATATATATATATATATATATACACACACACACACCACACATTTATTCTATGTGTATATCTCTATTCTATCGTAATCTAACCTGTCACTCTGATTAAAATGTACGTGGCTGATCATTTGCCGGCTTTCTATCTATCTAGAATATATATATATTTTGAAGAATATTACGTTTTAAAACTATGTGTAAATGATTAATAACATTTCTGTATGTAAAATCTCATGTTAAAATCGCACTGCAGTCGGATGTAGATCGGATGCTAGGTGTGAAAAGTCAGATTGTACTCGCACAAAAAACGCCTGACACTCACATGACACTTGCATTGCACTCGTCAGACTTTCCTGCAATAAATAGGACCGATTTTTAAATCGCTAGTGTGTCTCCAGTCTGTGTATGTAATAGTGGTGTGAGATCAGTGGCCAAGGTCATTTAACCCCTTAAAATTCAGTTACTTATTCAAATCATTAAAATCAATGCCAACTTTGATGCCAATTCTCACGGCCAGAACCCATTTGGGAAAAGCTAAAGTGACATGAATTTCATGCAGGGCATCAAAATGCATGTAATAATGGTGTCAGATCAGTGGCCCAAAGTCATTTAACCTCTTAAAAAATCACTTACTTATTCAAATATGTGAAAATGGGCTGTTTGCCCACTTTGATGCCAGTTCTGATGCCCAGTACCCATTTGGGCCAGGCTAAAGGGACCTGAGTTTGATGCAGGGCATCACTATCTGTGAATTTTAATCGTCAGATCAGTGGCCCAAAGGCATTTAACCCCTTGAAAACATCAGTTACTTATTCAAATCTGTGAAAATGGGCTGTTTGCCCACTTTGATGCCAGTTCTGGTGCCCAGAACCCATTTGGGCCAGGCTGGAGAGACCTGGGTTTGATGCAGGGCATCACTTTCTGTGTATTTTACGTGTCAGATCAGTGGCCCAAAGGCATTTAACCCCTTAAAAACATCAGTTACTTATTCAAATCTGTGAAAATGGGCTGTTTGCCCACTTTGATGCCAGTTCTGGTGCCCAGAACCCATTTGGGCCAGGCTGGAGAGACCTGGGTTTGATGCAGGGCTTCACTGTCTGTGTATTTTAAGTGTCGTATTAGTGGCCCAAAGGCATTTAACCCCTTAAAAACATCAGTTACTTATTCAAATCTGTGAAAATGGGCTGTTTGCCCACTTTGATGCCAGTTCTGGTGCCCAGAACCCATTTGGGCCAGGCTGGAGAGAGCTGGGTTTGATGCAGGGCATCACTGTCTGTGTATTTTAAGTGTCGTATCAGTGGCCCAAAGGCATTTAACCCCTTAAAAACATCAGTTACTTATTCAAATCTGTGAAAATGGGCTGTTTGCCCACTTTGATGCCAGTTCTGGTGCCCAGAACCCATTTGGGCCAGGCTGGAAATAACTGGTTTGGATGTGGGGCGCCTTGTTCTATATGTCAGCAGTGTGAGATCAGTGGCCCAAAGGCATTTAACCCTTTCTTCAGCGCTCTTTGGTGCCCACTTTGATGCCCATTTTTGTGCCAGTTTTATTGTTTTTGTAGCCGTTTTTAAGCGTATTCACATCAGGGCTCCTCGCTGCATTGTGTTTTATTATTGTGATGATTATTTTTTGTTGTTAACCCTATAAAAAACAGAAAAGAAAAAATTGCCGAATAAGAAACTGACGAATAAGAAACCAACTTCAGCCTCGTGGATGTAACTCAGGATCAGTAATGTAATGTATGTACACAGTGACTGCACCAGCAGAATAGTGAGTGCAGCTCTGGAGTATAATACAGGAGGTAACTCAGGATCAGTAATGTATGTACACAGTGACTGCACCAGCAGAATAGTGAGTGCAGCTCTGGGGTATAATACAGGAGGTAACTCAGGATCAGTAATGTAATGTATGTACACAGTGACTGCACCAGCAGAATAGTGAGTGCAGCTCTGGAGTATAATACAGGAGGTAACTCAGGATCAGTAATGTAATGTATGTACACAGTGACTGCACCAGCAGAATAGTGAGTGCAGCTCTGGAGTATAATACAGGATGTAACTCAGGATCAGTAATGTAATGTATGTACACAGTGACTGCACCAGCAGAATAGTGAGTGCAGCTCTGGGGTATAATACAGGATGTAACTCAGGATCAGTAATGTAATGTATGTACACAGTGACTGCACCAGCAGAGTAGTGAGTGCAGCTCTGGAGTATAATACAGGAGGTAACTCAGGATCAGTAATGTATGTACACAGTGACTGCACCAGCAGAATAGTGAGTGCAGCTCTGGGGTATAACACAGGATGTAACTCAGGATCAGTAATGTATGTACACAGTGACTGCACCAGCAGAATAGTGAGTGCAGCTCTGGAGTATAATACAGGAGGTAACTCAGGATCAGTAATGTATGTACACAGTGACTGCACCAGCAGAATAGTGAGTGCAGCTCTGGGGTATAACACAGGATGTAACTCAGGATCAGTAATGTATGTACACAGTGACTGCACCAGCAGAATAGTGAGTGCAGCTCTGGGGTATAACACAGGATGTAACTCAGGATCAGTAATGTATGTACACAGTGACGGCACCAGCAGAATAGATCAGTTGTTGTGTGTTACTATTATGTGGACACTGTATAGTTGTCATTCTCCTCATATTAATGCACTCTATGGCGGTATAATGCTCGGTTTCCAGGTCAATTTTCTGGGTATTAGTGGAGACACCTGATAGGTGATGACGTTCATGTGTTGCAGGTAAACAGCTGTGTATAAGAATAATAAGTATCTAAATCCTCACGTGTGATACAGTCTGCTGAACTGCAGTATCTAACTGTTGGATAAGTTGTGATCCTTTGTGCTAAATCTTGTGGTTGTCATTTTATTTTGGGCTCGTTCTTGTGATCCTGGGATCAGCTGTGTAATTAGAAGCTGTAGGTCGGGAGCGCTGTGTGTGGATGGGTCGGGATGAGACATGAGGCTGCGCACTTCTCCTCCCAGTGCTGTGACCGGGGGGCAGCAGGGCCTAAGATGGGGAGACCAGGACCCCATCTGCCAGCAGTGATGCATGACGGGGGGCATCACTACCGCACAGACAAACCTGCCACTATTGTGATCCTGTGCGGTGAACTAAATTTTTCTTTTATATTTGAGACTTTGAAGGAACGTGGTCAAACACCGTATCTTGGTACAGCATATATCCACAGAGCCACCCGCATGCCATTTATAATGGTGCACCATAGCGCTGCTGCTAAGCCACGTGGCCCCCGTAATGGTTATTCCATGAGAGCCAGATGCACACTACTAAGCAACATTTTTAAGATCCTTTTCGCCCTCCCTTCATTGTGATCTGTGACACATTGTTTCCAAGTGTTGGATTTTCTGTACCTGGTCACATGTAGCTCACTTATTTTTCATACATCAAAATTGCTTCTTTTGTTTTCTTTTTTTATTCTCACGCCTTGTCTGAGAATAGCTGTTGAGCGACAGAGGTCGTCCTGTGACCCGACACTAATGGTTGTTCTTTTGTCGTTGGTGAGCAGAGCCCTGTTTACAGTCCGCTCTGCCTGTGGGGGGCGCTGCGTGACTCTTGTGATGTGGTGACCCTAAACTGCGAACTCCTGCCTCTTCATCTGATCGCAGCATTTATGCTGTCCTCATCTGGGCCAGGGGTGAAGAAACGCTCCCTGCCCTGACCTTACGTAACTAGGGGCGGCCTCCTCCAGTGCTTTACTGCTGTTTATGCCCTCAGTATTGGTCTCTCACCCCTGATACAATATTATAAATCGGACGAGTGCAATGCAAGAAAGCCTCGCACTGCCCTCTGACCAATGTTATTCAGCGAGTCCGCGCTCATCTGCAAGTTATCCCTCCGCTCTGAGACTGAGGAGAAAGTGGATGGGAGAATCAGATCGCACTCGTCAGTGCAAGTCGATGGGTACGGAAAAAAAATCGGAGACACACAGACCATGCGTATACTCTGATTCTTTTTTTTGCACACATCTCTAGGAAACCTGACATTTCAACAGCCAAGTATAGTAAATTGACAGCCTGAATAGACTATCTAGATGTCTTGTAGAAATTGAAGGTCATAAGCCTCCTACATATAAACTAGCACCCTTTAGTGCCCTTCATGTGTTACTAAAGGGTGCTTAGCCTTATTAAACCTATTAAATATTTACATTAAAAAAGAAAAAAAAAACGTCTGCTTCCCCCCTATTTTTGATAACTAGCCAAGGTAAAGCAGACAGCTGTGGTCTTATATTATCAGGCTGGAAAGGTCCCTGGTTATTGGGCTATTCCCAGCCTAGAAATACCAGCCCGCAGCAGCCCCAGAACTAGCGCATCCAATGAAATGCACCAATTCTGGCCCTTGGCCCGACTCTTCCCGATGGCTTGGTGGCTGTTGGGGTAATGGTAGTTGGGGTTGATGTCAGATGGCATCAAGCCCTGGGGTTAGTAATGGAGAGGCATCTATCAGACACCCCCATTCTTAACCCAGTAATTTAAAGGAAAAAAACATGCACAAAAATATTTTATTTAAAAAAAACTCCCCCTGACTCTAGACCTTGTTTCACCAATTTATTAAGAAAAAAAAATTCAGTCCAGGGATTCCAATGTGGTCCACCGAATCCGAAGTAGTCCACAAATGGGAACCTAAAAGACATAAAATAGGTAAAGAAATAAAAACAAGAAACACTCCCTCATTCACCATTGTATTAATAATAAATAATCCCTGCAGCTCCGTCATAATCCAAGGTCTTCTCACGAAGTCCAATGATACTCTACTGCAAACGATGGAGCGTTGTTCTGAGAACGGCACTTCGTGGGTCTCTCCCAGTCAGGTCTCACAAGCGATGACGTTACTAACATCATCTAGTCACTCGTGAGACATGACCTGGAGTAACCTATGGTTGCAGTACAGAATTGGAGCTGCTGACTCCTGCAAGACCCGGCCGCTCTGAACAGCGATGATTTAATTACGGTAGCTACACCGCTCATCAGTCGTCGAGTCACACTACTCTCTATGAGACTTGGCCACTATATTTGTTTGTTTTGGTTTTTTTTCTTTTAACTTACTGGGTTAATAATGGGGGGGGTGTCTGATAGATGCCTCTCCATTACTAATCCTTGGGTTTGATGCCAGCTGACATTAACCTCATAAACCATTACCCCTATTTCCCAGGCCAAGCGTCAGAAGTTGCACATCTAATGTTGGGTGGTATTTTTAGGATGGGAAGGGCCCAATAACCAAGGACCTTCCCAGCCTGATAATATTAGCCCACAGCTGTCTGCTTTACCTTGGCTGGTTATATAAATAAAAAAAATATAGGGGGGACCCGATGTCTTTTTTTTTTTAAATTATGTATGTACTGTATATACTCGCGTATAAGCTGAGACCCCAAACTTTGCCACAAAAAAACTGGGAAAACTTAATGACTCGAGTATAAGCCTAGGGTGGAAAATGCAGCAGCTACTGGTAAATTTCAAAAATAAAAATCGTTACCAATAAAAGTAAAATTTATTGAGATATCAGTCGGTAAAGTGTTTTTAAATATCCAGATTGAATCAGGAGCCCCATATAATGCTCCATACAGTTCATGATGGGCCCCATAAGATGCTTCATATTAAAATATGCCCCATATAAGGCCGGTTTCACACGTCAGTGGCTCCGGTACGTGAGGTGACAGTTTCCTCACGTACCGGAGCCACTGACACATGTAGACACATTAAAATCAATGCATCTGTGCAGATGTCATTGATTTTTTGCGGACCGTGTCTCCGTGTGCCAAACACGGAGACATATCAGTGTTCGTGGGAGCGCACGTATTACACGGACCCATTAAAGTCAATGGGTCCGTGTAAAACACGTACCGCACACGGACGTTCTCCGTGTGCCGTGCAGGAGACAGCGCTCCAGTAAGCGCTGTCCCCCCCCACATGGTGCTGAAGCCACCATTCATATCTTCTGTGCAGCAGCGTTTGCTGTAAAGAAGATATGAATAATCCATTTTTTTAGTGGTATTTCGTGTTTAAAATAAAGCTCCATGTCCCCACCCCCTGTGCGCCCCCCCGCTGTTCTGAAAATACTCACCCGGCTCCCTCGTTGGCTGTCGCTGCTTCCTGTCCTGGCCGCACCTTCTACTGTATGCGGTCACGTGGGGCCGCCGATTACAGTCATGAATATGCGGCTCCACCTCCCATAGGGGTGGAGCCGCATATTCATTACTGTAAATGAGCGGCCCCACGTGACCGCATACAGTAGAAGGTGCGGCCAGGACAGGAAGCAGCGACAGCCAACGAGGGAGCCGGGTGAGTATTTTCAGAACAGCGGGGGGGGGGGGCGCACAGGGGGTGGGGACACAAAGGTTAATAATGGCCCCATAAGATACTCCATAGGCACATTTGCACCATACAGTGCTGCATAAAGGTTAATAAGGGCCCCATAAGATGCTCCATAGAGATATTTGCCCCATATGCTGTTGGTGCGATATAAAAAAAAAATGACATACTCGTCGCTCAGGCCCCCGGCACTTGCAATATTCACCTGTCCTCGTTCCACTGCCGGGCACCGCTGTGCCTTCCGCGTCCTCTGCGCTGACGTTCAGGCAGAGGGTGCGCACTAACCACGTCATCGCACCCTCTGACCTGATCGTCACTGCAGAGGACGCGGAGACGGAGCCCGGTGGTGGAACGAGGACAGGTGAATATCGTGCAATGCTGCTCACCCTCCCCATTATACTCACCTTCTCCCGGCGCGGTCCCTGGCAGCTTCCCTGATGGTCTTCTCCGGGCACTGACAGCTTCTTCCAGCGTTGAGCGGTCACCGTTACCGCTTGTTACAGTAATGAATATGCGGCTCCACCCCTATGGGAGTGGAGTCACGTCCATATTCATTACTGTAATGAGCGGTGCCATGTGACCGCTCAACGCTGGGAGAAGCTGTCAGCGCCCAGAGACCATCGGAGATGCAGGGACCGTGCCAGCTTATACTCGAGTATATACGGTATTTAAAAGGTTAAATAAGACGCCCTTTAGTGCCACACGAAAGGCACTAAAGGGTGCAAGTTTATTATATGTGGGGGGCTTGTGAAATTGTATAGCTACAGCACATCTATCTGTCTTTTGTATAGATGATTACTTTATTAGTTGCTGTGATTATCTATGTAATTTCTAATATGTAAAAGATGATGTTAAAAACGGATTGCATACGCATGTCATTCGGATGCTAGATGACAAAAATCTCATTTTAATCGCATGATACGCCTCTACTTTTCTGGATCAACATCTGACCTAAAGGTAAGACTCTGCATAGTGGTCTTCCCTTAAAAAAAGAAACCCTCTCTCTATAAAGCAGAAAGGAGTTTCGCTCTGGAGGACCCCCGTTCTTTAAATGGAAATAAAACAATAATTGACAACTTATTAAATATGTGATCAAAAGCATTTTTGGGCAAATCAGAAGCCAATGTAGAGGGTCCTAGCAAGTGAGTGAGGGTCTCTGTTGCAGATAGCCGCACCCACCTGCTACCCCCATGAGGACCCATGTTATGATTAAAACACCATACCCCAAGTCAGACTTAATTGCAGATATTTCCTGTCAGTCATGAATGCTCCCTCACCAAGGGCCTCTATTATGGATTAACTGATCCCCCTGTAACAGCCCGGATAGAGAACCGAGCGCATTTGGCTTTTTGGGATCTCTAATAGTGATGAGCGAATATACTCGTTACTCGAGATTTCTCGAGCACGCTCGGGGGTCCTCCGAGTAATTTTTAGTGCTCGGAGATTTAGTTTTTCTTGCCGCAGCTGAATGATTTACATCTGTTATCCAGCATAAGTACATGTGGGGGTTGCCTGGTTGCTAGGGAATCCCCACATGTAATCAAGCTGGCTAACAGATGTAAATCATCCAGCTGCGGCAAGAAAAACTAAATCTCCGAGCACTAAAAAATACTCGGAGGACACCCGAGCGTGCTCAGGAAATCTCGAGTAACGAGTATATTCGCTCATCACTAAGATTCTTTATTATTGACATTTGGAACTTTGAAAGAAAATCTGATATTTTGGGCTTCTTATTATTTGGAGGATTGGAGGCTGATGCTACCCACCAGCACTTACAGATGGGAGTTCTTTGGGCCACCTCCCCTGCTGGTGTCTCCGTGGTCTCCTCCCGCTCGGCACCGGTCTGTGTATAGCACATACACTGTAGAGTGGCGGTTGTTGTTTGCCTGTACAGTACCAAGTAGATGACGGCAGTTTCCGGTGCACAGCTCATTGTGAGTCACTTGCTAATTATCCGTGAAGTGCTCCCTGAGCTATGTATGAATGCAGTCACCCCACATACCACGGGTTGTGGCTTGGTGCACGACAACGAGGTAACACGTGAAGTCAGAGCCCCGGTCTCATCACCAGCTCTAACCCTCACACACGTCATATATCATTTATATATACAACTATTGTCTATGGATGGTCCCATCATCTCTGTTTGGGATTTTGTAGGTTTCTCTTAGGACACTGCAGACCGTTCTCATCCCATAACATGGCCTTATAATTGTTTGTTGTGACTTTTGTTTCTGCACCAAAGGATAGTCTTATGGTGGCAGCTGTCTGTCCATAAGACCAACACGTAAGGATGGCCTTGTGGTGTGGTGGTGGTGTTGTGTTGTTTGTTTGATTTGATTTTTTTTTTATTTTTTTTTTTGGGGGGGGGGGGGTTTATTAACCATTGTCACGGCCTCTCTAACTTTTGTCTGTTGGAGAGGATAGCATTGTAGTGACTTTTGCCTTTGTGGTTCTTTTTGTCAGTCTTCATCACAGAGAATAGTCTACTTTCATCCCCAGTTACCATGCTGGGGCCAACTGAGTAATGGACCTATTTATTTTCCTGGGGGCCACAGATGACCGTTTACTCTGTAAAGGTGGATAGCCTCCGGTTGGATTTTCAATCTTCACAAAGACTGGCATTGCGGCGGGCCTTTTGTTGGTGCAGAGCTTTGCCCTTGCGGCGGGCCTTTTGTTGGCGCGGAGCTTTGCCCTTGCTGCGGGCCTTTTGTTGGCGCGGAGCTTTGCCCTTGCGGCGGGCCTTTTGTTGGCGCGGAGCTTTGCCCTTGCGGCGGGCCTTTTGTTGGCGCGGAGCTTTGCCCTTGCGGCGGGCCTTTTGTTGGTGCGGAGCTTTGCCCTTGCGGCGGGCCTTTTGTTGGTGCGGAGCTTTGCCCTTGCGGCGGGCCTTTTGTTGGCGCGGAGCTTTGCCCTTGCGGCGGGCCTTTTGTTGGCGCGGAGCTTTGCCCTTGCGGCGGGCCTTTTGTTGGTGCGGAGCTTTGCCCTTGCGGCGGGCCTTTTGTTGGCGCGGAGCTTTGCCCTTGCGGCGGGCCTTTTGTTGGTGCGGAGCTTTGCCCTTGCGGCGGGCCTTTTGTTGGCGCGGAGCTTTGCCCTTGCGGCGGGCCTTTTGTTGGCGCGGAGCTTTGCCCTTGCGGCGGGCCTTTTGTTGGCGCGGAGCTTTGCCCTTGCGGCGGGCCTTTTGTTGGCGCGGAGCTTTGCCCTTGCGGCGGGCCTTTTGTTGGCGCGGAGCTTTGCCCTTGCGGCGGGCCTTTTGTTGGCGCGGAGCTTTGCCCTTGCGGCGGGCCTTTTGTTGGCGCGGAGCTTTGCCCTTGCGGCGGGCCTTTTGTTGGCGCGGAGCTTTGCCCTTGCGGCGGGCCTTTTGTTGGCGCGGAGCTTTGCCCTTGCGGCGGGCCTTTTGTTGGCGCGGAGCTTTGCCCTTGCGGCGGGCCTTTTGTTGGCGCGGAGCTTTGCCCTTGCGGCGGGCCTTTTGTTGGCGCGGAGCTTTGCCCTTGCGGCGGGCCTTTTGTTGGCGCGGAGCTTTGCCCTTGCGGCGGGCCTTTTGTTGGCGCGGAGCTTTGCCCTTGCGGCGGGCCTTTTGTTGGCGCGGAGCTTTGCCCTTGCGGCGGGCCTTTTGTTGGCGCGGAGCTTTGCCCTTGCGGCGGGCCTTTTGTTGGCGCGGAGCTTTGCCCTTGCGGCGGGCCTTTTGTTGGCGCGGAGCTTTGCCCTTGCGGCGGGCCTTTTGTTGGCGCGGAGCTTTGCCCTTGCGGCGGGCCTTTTGTTGGCGCGGAGCTTTGCCCTTGCGGCGGGCCTTTTGCTGGCGCGGAGCTTTGCCCTTGCGGCGGGCCTTTTGCTGGCGCGGAGCTTTGCCCTTGCGGCGGGCCTTTTGTTGGCGCGGAGCTTTGCCCTTGCGGCGGGCCTTTTGTTGGCGCGGAGCTTTGCCCTTGCGGCGGGCCTTTATTGGCGTGGAGCTTTGACCTTGCCACGGGCCTTTCCCGGCGTACAGTGGGCCTTTCTCTGCACAGTGCTTGGCCTTACGTATTTATCACTGTAGCACAAGGTACAACATTTTGTCTTTCTTGTCACTGTGGCAGGATAGATGTATAATTCCGCTCTTTCTTCCACTTTTAATTATGAGGTCTCAAAGGTTAATAAATAGACAAATCCTGTGCTTAACCCTTTGGTGGAAGTGTATACATCTCATCCATACACAGTGTACAATAGACAGGGAATACCAGTCGGATGATTACCGGTGACTGGTTAATTACACCCCGTGTTGTTGGTCGCTGTGAGCCGGGTGGAGCCTCGTGCGTGTTTTCTGGGTTGTAATGTCCTGGACGCAGTGCAGACAGGTGACGGCGGCGGGCGGCCGGACAGGAGGATCATAGTGAACCCTGGCTCCGATTCAGACTGGCAGGTAAATCAAAGGCGATAATATGGGGGATCAGGAACCATCTATTTGATCCAGTGGATCCCAATGGAGAGTGAGTGATGAATTGATCTGGAAGCTTATGAAAAAAGAGTGAAGATATGTTTTACCCTTTGCTGCATTGTGACAGATTTGCTAATTTCACAGCGTTTTCAGTCGGATTTTTTTTTTTTAATTCGTCCTGAGCTATATCATGTTATACTCCAATCACATCCAGAGCTGCACTTGCAATCCTCCTGCTTCCCTGTTCTTTCAGTGAGATGGAGATAAACCGCTGTTACCAGAGACCACCAGCAGAATTTCGAAAAGCAGCTTTGGATGTGACTGGAGCAATCAACTTGAAATTCTTAAACTGTAAGGATGGGGTCCCTTTATATTTATTCAAGGGTTTGGGAAAGCTGGGTGCCAAAAGGGACCTAAGAAATGACTTTTGTTCAGATTCATGTAGAAATGTTCATTTGAAGTAATATAAATAAAGTTGGTTTTTCCTCACTAGATCTGGAGATCTGCTCTCAGGGGCCGAACTGTGACCTGTAGGACGTTTCAGATTGGAGCTCGCGCCCTGTTCTCTTCAATAAGCTTTATTTGTCTCCTTATGGACATCCACTTTAGGGCCCCCTCTAGTGGTGACACATGAATGTGCGGTGGAGCCGGGGTGACGCTTGTTTATCCGGAGTTGCACATGGCTTGTGTTACTTTGTCACTAGGCTGCCGGCCAAGACACCGGCCAGGACACCGTGTGCTCCAGCCGGGGAAAAGTGCTGCCCGCAGATCTCCAGGAAACGCTAAGAATAGCCCTGTTTATATCAGACGGGCGTAGCGGGTCCTCGTTCTGATCGGACACTATAATGTGTGTCGCCCCAGGGTCACCACAGTACAAGGTACAGGGCGGAGCAGCCTGCAGAGCGCAAAGTGTGTGTGGCACTCCATAGGGGCTATACTCCAGTCACACATAAATCTGGTATCGTACTTCATATCTCCCGGCATCACCTGCTGGTTCAGGGTTGTTCTCATACAGTCATTTTCCAAACTGCCCTGAGAAATTCGCCTTTTTTTGGGGGGGAGGCACTTATGTCGTATGTCCCTGCATCCCTTGCTGGTTCATTGTCTGCTCTGGATGTTTCAAATCGCCCAAATTCCATGTCGATTCCAGTCTCCAGTTACATCTCAAGCTGCGTGTAGAAATCTGACATCATGAGGTCAATGTTACATCTTCCAGTTTGTCCTGCTGGTTCAGTGTCTGTTCTGTGGTTCACTTAAGAGGAAAATCTGCTGCCTTGTTTTTGGGGCTTTGTCTTTACATCTCTGCTCGCCTCCTGCTGGTACATTGTCTTTTGGGAGCATCCAGAGCTGAATGTAGAAATCCTCTGCCTTTTCGTGCCAGTGTAACATTCTCCTCTGCTGGTTCAGTGTCTGATCTGGACTCTAGTCACAACCAAAGCTGGGTGGTAGATGATCTATGCCGGGAAACTCACTAATAAGGCAGCTAACACCGTATACAGCAGAGTAATGTCAGATGTCACCACATCTACAACCCAGGAGAATTGAGTGCAGCTTTGGATGTGAATGGAGTACAAATCAGTACAAAGTAATGAGGTTAGAAATAAGTACACTGGTAACTTTGTATGTGCCTGTAAAGTTTTATGTTTCAGTTTATCCCTTCCATTCTCAGCTTTTTTTGTGAAGACTGCCACGATATTTGTGCTTATTATCCAGCATTTTATGGCTTTATTTTATTTACACACCTGGATTATTTTTTTCTGAATTCCCCCATATAGAAATGTCAGGGATGAAAAAAGGCAGTAAAAGTGTGAAAAGTGACCCCAGACTGCGGTTTGTAGGACTGGACGTATTTTCTTGCTGACATTTGGTTGCAATTATTTATTTTTTTGGAAGGAGAAAACAAACAAATGCTGTGAATATGGTGGTAATGTTTCCAAACTCCAGCTAATTCCCCCCCGGATGACCTGCTGGCGCTTTGTGTTCCAGCTGAGCTGCGGAGGGCGATGTCTTGAGGATGGAGACGCAGGAGCAATTCCGAGAATATCAGAGGTTAGAAGACTTCGAGGAGGATTCGCCTCCGGGAGAAGAGGATTTACTGGTGCACGTTCCTGAAGCCGTCAAAGGTAAGAGCCCGACCAGCGATCGGCAAAAATCTTACAGGGGTTTCCGGTCTCAGTGATTTTCCACTACTTTCCCATAATTATGACCCATCTTTAAGATGTCGGATTGGAAATGGTCTGAGGTTTAGCACCCTGCGTACGGCATCAGACGACGTAAACCGTGCACAGAGCCGAATGCCGCAGCTCCGAAAACTGTTTACTGGCTGCTGCGGATGAGCACCTATTCAATTAGAAGCTGAGCTGTAATACCACTCTCTACATGTACATTAGTGTGGCACTGTTTTTCGAAGATGACAACTATTTTTTTTAATCCCCGGACAACCTTTTTAAGGCTACTTTCACACTAGCGTCGGGTAACATACGTCGTAATGCGTCGTTTTGGAGAAGGTTGCCCGCAGGATGCGTTTTCTCCATACACTTGCATTAGCGGCGGATTGCCACACGTCGCATCTGTCGTGCGACAGATGCGTCGTGTTTTGGCAGATCTTCGGCACAAAAAAAGTTCCATGTAACTTTTTTTTGTGCGTCGCGTCCGCCATTTTTGACCGCGCATGCGCTGCCGAAACTCCGCCCCCTCCTCCCCGGACTGCAGAATGGGCAGCGGATGCGTTGTAAAACTGCATCCGCTGCCCACATCTTGCAGTTATTTTACAGCGTCCGTCGGTATGTCGGCCCGACACATTGTGACGGGCCTGTACCGACGCAAGTGTGAAAGTAGCCTAAGACTCATGGGGAAATACATTGGGCAGCACGGTGGCTCAGTGGTTATCACTGCAGCCTCACAGTACTGGAGTCCTGGGTTCAAATCCCATCAAGCACAACATCTGTCAGGAGTTTGTATGTTCTCCCCGTGTTTGCGTGGGTTTCCTCCGCGTTCTCTGGTTTCCTCCCACATTCCAAAGACATACTGATAGGGAATTTAGATTGTGAGCCCCAATGGGGACAGCGATGATAATGTGTGCAACCTGTAAAGCGCTGCGGAATATGTTAGCGCTATATAAAGATTATTATTATTATTGTATGACAAAATTGAAAAAGTTGTAGTTGGGTGCGCAGAGGTATCAGTCATATCAAGCCCTTGGGGGGCCCAAAGGTTTGCCCACCACACAAGAACCTAGTGATATAAGGGGCTGTGGTACAGATCTGTATGCTATAATTTGGGTTCTTTCTTTTCTTTCTCTCCCTCCAGACTCCTGGCATCACATTAAGAACTTGGATAACTTCTTCACTAAGATATCCTTCCTGATGGACTAATAAAAGCTGCAAATAAAGCTCCGAGGACTGGGAGGAGGGTGGGTGGGGACTGGGAGGAGGGGGGGTGGACTGGGACTGTGGACTGGGAGGAGGGGGGTGGACTGGGATTTTGGACTTGGAGGAGGGGGTGAACTGGGACTTTGGACTGGGAGGAGGGGGGTGGACTGGGTGGAGGGTATTAGGACTGGGAGGAGGGGGGTGAACTGGGACTGGGAGGAGGGTGGGTGGTGGGGGACTTGAGCAGGTTTAATGTTCAGGAGTCTAAAAATAAAATGGGTGACAGTCGCAGTGTGAGAAGTGATAGAGCTGAGACATGTCTGGACAGAGGATCTGACCCCGTAGATAACCACGTGCCCCGACACTGACATCCGGGGCTGCAGTGGAGCTGATTTACCTGTTTGCACTTTTCCTTGACCACTTGCTGCACATTTACCATTTTCACCAGAAGAATGGCTTCGCCTGCATGGTGCTGTCCGACTTCTTTGAACTTGTGTAAGTATAAAACATTTCTGCTGAGTTGTTGTATCTAATCCTATCCTGTGTGATACTGTCTGCTGAGCTGTGTATCTAATCCTATCCTGTGTGATACTGTCTGCTGAGCTGTGTATCTAATCCTATCCTGTGTGATACTGTCTGCTGAGCTGTGTATCTAATCCTATCCTGTGTGATACTGTCTGCTGAGCTGTGTATCTAATCCTATCCTGTGTGATACTGTCTGCTGAGTTGTTGTATCTAATCCTATCATGTGTGATTACCTGCTGAGATGCTCTTATTCTCTTGTGAGCTCTTGGGACTTCTCTTATAACCTCTGCCCATTTTCCTCCCTTGCAGCCAGTTCCTGTTTGTTGTTATGTTCACCACCTTCCTATTTCACTGTGTGGAATATGACGTCCTTTTTGCCAACAAACCCGTCAACCACACACATTCAGGGGCCAGTCCTGACCGAAACAAGGTGACCCTGGCTGACGCCATCCTGCCTGCCCAGCAATGTGCCCTCAGGTGAGTGCCATGCTGTAACACTGATCTGAGTGATGTAAGATCACCATCTGCCAGCAGAATAGTGAGTGCAGCTCTGGAGTATAATACAGGATGTAACTCAGGATCAGTAATGTAATGTATGTACACAGTGACTGCACCAGCAGAATAGTGAGCTCAGCTCTGGAGTATAATACAGGAGGTAACTCAGGATCAGTAATGTATGTACACAGTGACTGCACCAGCAGAATAGTGAGCGCAGCTCTGGGGTATAATACAGGATAAGTAATGAGATGTGTATTTCTTATCTCTTTTGCACACACAGGATTCAGGAGAGCGGTTGGATCATCTTCCTTCTGGTCATGGCGGCCATATTTTGGCTTTATCGCCTGATCAAGATGTTCTGCAACCTGCTGAGTTACTGGGAGATCCGAAAGTTCTACATCCGAGCACTGAAAATCCCATCGGTGAGTAGTCGCAGTTGTCGCTGGGTATTGTGCTCCTCTATGTATGTTGGGGGAGGATTACTACAACATATACAGGTGCTTCTCACAAAATTAGAATATCACCAAAAAGTGAAACTTGTATAGAGTCATTCCACACAGAGTGATCTATTTCACATGTTTATTTCTGTTAATGTTGATGATTATGGCTTACAGCCAATGAAAACCCAAAAGTCATTATCTCAGTAAATTAGAATACTTTATAACACCAGCTTGAAAAATGATTTTAAAATCTGAAATGTTCCCAACTGAAATGTCTGTTCAGTAAATGCACTCAATACTTGGTCACGGCTCCTTTTGTATCAATCACTTTTTCCTTCCACTCCACTTTCCATTAATATTCTTGGATACAGCACTGTGTGAACAGACGGCTTCTTTATCAATGACCTTTTGTGGCTTCCCCTCCTTGTGGAGTGTGTAAGTGACGCCTTTTGGACACATGTTAGGTCAGCAGTCTTCCCCATGATTGTGGAGCTACTGAAACAGACGGGACCTTTATAAACACTTAGGAGCCTTTACACATGTTTTTTGTTAATTATTGTAATTTACTGAGATAATGACTTTTGGGTTTTCATTGGCTGTAAGCCATAATCATCAACATTAACAGAAATAAACATGTGAAATAGATCACTCTGTGTGTAATGACTCTATAGAATATAGGAGATCCACTTTTTGTGTTGAAAAACTGAAATAAACTCACTTTTTGATGTTATTCTAATTTTGTGAGAAGCACTTGTACATTCTCCGGCCCACCCTGACATTAGTAGTCCTGGGCCGATCCAGCGGGGCGAGAGCAGGACGGGGCTGGAGTAAGTTGGTGCAGGTGCTTATTTGTTTGTCAGTCCTGGGTCTAGCTGAATCCTCACCTGCAGTATCACCGTACTTCATCTTTACCCCTAATTGTCAATGTCTCCCCCCTGCCCTTCTTTTCTTGCTCCGTTTTGCAGGATGAGTTGTGTAACTTCACGTGGCAGGAGGTCCAGTCCCGTCTCATCTCCCTGCAGAGAGAGCAGCCCATGTGCGTCCACAAGAAGGAGCTGACCGAGCTCGACATCTACCATCGCATCCTACGCTTCAAGAACTACATGGTGGCCATGGTGAACAAGAGCCTCCTCCCTGTCCGCTTCCGACTCCCTCTGGCCGGGGACATCACGTTCCTCAGCCAGGGGCTTAAGTACAACCTGGAGCTTCTCTTCTTCTGGGGTCCTGGGTCTCTTTTTCAAAACAAATGGAACTTGCAGCCCAAATACAAGCGTCCAGGGCAAAGGCTGGAGCTTGCTCAGGAGCTGAGCCGCACCATTGTCCTCCTCGGACTGGCAAACCTCTTCTTGTGCCCGTTTATACTGGTCTGGCAGATACTCTACGCCTTCTTTAGCTACACCGAAGTCATCAAGAGGGAGCCGGGCAGCCTGGGCGCCAGACGTTGGTCACTGTACGGCCGACTTTACCTGCGCCACTTTAACGAGCTGACGCACGAGCTGCAGGCGCGGCTGAGTCGCGGTTATAAGCCGGCTACAAAGTACATGAACTCTTTTGCATCTCCGCTTTTGGCCATTGCCGCCAAGAACCTGGGCTTTTTCGCTGGGTCCCTGCTGGCGGTCCTCATCGCTCTAACCGTATACGATGAAGATGTGTTAACTGTCCAGCACATACTGACCGCCATTACAGTCCTCGGAGTGTTGGTCACTATAGCCAGGTGAGAGAACAGAATGCTTCTCCAGGAGGGGTGGCACTTATTGTGGGGTTGTCTGCAGGTTGAGTGTGTTGTAGTGTCTCTTCTTTATTAATATTCATTTTCTCGCAGGTCATTTATCCCTGATGAGCACATGGTGTGGTGTCCGGAGCAGCTCCTGCAGTGTGTCCTAGCCCACATACACTACATGCCGGACCACTGGCAAGGGCACGCTCATAAGCTGGAAACCCGCGATGAGTTGGCACAGCTCTTCCAGTACAAGGCGGTAAGTAGTCCCTAGCCCTATAATGTGTGGGAGGCATAATATAGTTGGGGCTGCCATTACTGTGTGGTGTGGGGCTTGGACATGTGCTGGGTCTGTAGTGGTGTAGTGCGCTGCTGGGTCTGTAGTGTTTAGTGCGCCGCTGGGTCTGTAGGGGTGTAGTGTGCCGCTGGGTCTGTATGGCGGTGTAGTGTGCCGCTGGGCCTGTAGGGGTGTAGTGTGCCGCTGGGCCTGTAGGGGTGTAGTGTGCCGCTGGGCCTGTAGGGGTGTAGTGTGCTGCTGGGCCTGTAGGGGTGTAGTGTGCCGCTGGGCCTGTAGGGGTGTAGTGTGCCGCTGGGTCTGCAGTCACGTAATGATGTACTATTTCTGTAGTTATATATTGTATGTTGCAGAGTTTGTTTATTCTGGTTGTCTTATACCTTCCTATTCATTTTCCTGCTACTGTAGGTCTTTATTCTAGAAGAACTCCTCAGCCCCATCATCACCCCGTTCATCCTGATCTTCACCCTGCGCCCCAAGTCCCTGGAGATCATTGATTTCTTCCGCAACTTTTCCGTGGAGGTGGTGGGAGTCGGTGATATCTGCTCATTCGCTCAAATGGACATTAGGAAACATGGAAACCCACAGGTGACTCCTCGCAGCTCCGGCAGGGGCAGCTTTACTTTTAGGCTAAGTTCACACTGGGCGTTTCTTTATGCTAATTTTCAGCTGCTTTTTACAGTATCAGCAAAGCCTTTGAGATTATCAGTATTTTGCATGTTTTTTTACATAGAGCACGTCACTTCTTTCTGCGCTTTTCACCCATTGACTTGAATGGGTGGTGAAAAACACACCAAAAACGCAGGTATCATGTTAATTTCCTGATGAAGAAGTAACTATATACTTCGATACGCGTAAAATAAGCCACCATCTTTCAGTTCATCAATTGAGGAATAATGTCTTCAGCCGCGCGGATAATCTCCACAGATTTCTTTTACTCTGGTTTAGATCTAACGCCTGAGATTCCTGCAGGTGACGGGTATTGCTTTGTCACCTCCACCTTCTAACCCCCTTGTATGGTTTTGTGCTGCCCACAGTGGATGTCAGAGGGGCAGACTCAAGCCTCCGTCTACCAGCAGGCCGAGAACGGGAAGACCGAGTTGTCTTTGATGCACTTTGCGATCACGAACCCGCGCTGGCACCCCCCACTGGAGAGCTCCATGTTTATCGGCCACGTGAAGGAGAAGGTTCAACAAGACGCAGCCAACGCTCCCCCCGCCCAGCAGATTCTGTGTGATGCCCCCATCTGCAGCTCCATCCTGTCAAATGAATCTGGGACTGCGGTCAGTACTGCCCTTCCACTGCTGTTATTTTTGCCATGCCCCTCCCACGCTGTATTATTTTAGCCATGCCCCTCCACCGCTGTATTATTTTAGCCATGCCCCTCCACCGCTGTATTATTTTTGCCATGCCCCTCCACCGCTGTATTATTTTTGCCATGCCCTTCCACTGCTGTATTATTTTTGCCATGCCCCTCCCACGCTGTATTATTTTTGCCATGCCCCTCCAGCGCAGTAGAGAAGTAAATTTGAGGGGGCACCACGGTCAGTGGGATCACACCAAGACCTATAAGTAGACCAATGATTGAGAACAGAAGAACCAGACCAGGTCTTATAAACAGGGATCACCACACATAAGGATAAGGCACAAGTTTAGACACAACTTTATTATGAAAAAACAAATAAGTAGCAAAACACGAACAATTAAAAACATTTTAAAAACATTATTATACATAAAGCCCATAATAAGGTTATAACCCGCACAGGACTCGGAAAAATATTGAAAAAGGTGGCTGATACCACTGTGCCTACATAGACAGCTCTGCCACACTATAATAAGTGAGACCCTAATTCATAAATAGTTACTAGATAGTTTGTAAATAATAAAGGGTTCCAGAACCATAATATTTCTCAAATAGTCCTTATAGGCATTACAATACTGAACGGCACAGTGCACCCCATCACTCAAAATATACACAGGCACAGCTAGAAGTAAAAGAACCGACCAATGGGCTGTAAAGCAATATAAAGTATAGGACCCACAGTGCCCCAACAAAATCTGAACACTGGAAAGTAAATACCAAGGCCGCATGCAAGCCCAATAGTCTAGGTATACCATAAGTGCAATAGCCAATGGTGCCATTACAAGGTGTGCATCCGAACAGAGTCCTAGTGCGGGCAGCGCGGATGCCCAACGCGTGTCGCCACCAGCCGATGGCTTCGTCGGGTTCTTTTTGCCATGCCCCTCCACCGCTGTATTATTTTTGCCATGCCCCTCCCCCACTGTACTATTCAGCACTTTTTAATTCCACTCGTTGTTAAGTCTGCTGTGCCATCTTTTTTTTTTTTTTTTTTTTTTTTTTTAGCCTGATAATTTGCTGGCCAGTGTTCTGGTCCATCCAGTCCTGACTGCCAGTGGGTTGCCCACCCGAGACCGCCGCTTTGCTCAGCCCACTACGACAGCATCTGCTGCAGCGAGTGTCCTGGCATCTCTGTCAGCTTCGCAGATCTCCAGTCGACCACAGGGGATGCACTCCAACAGTTCTCTGTACACCAGCGACCGGACGGTCCTGCAGCAGAGGTCAGTGACCGAGACGAAAATTCTGCTTATTTCTTATTAACCGCATTTCTGGTGTTTGTCAATGGGCTAAAAATATGGAGTGTGACTTAAAATGTAGGTATTTTGTTGGAAACAGTTCGTGATCAGATTGTTACTGCATGCAGTAAAGGGAGATCCTGTGGAATGTGTATACGGCACCACCTGCAGGTTATTAACTTGTACTGCAAATGTAAAAATGCAATCATTGAAACCCAATAGAATGATTCTCTTCTCTCTCAGCACCATATCTCCCAGTGAGTCTCAGATCCAGAGCATTTCTCACTCGTCTCTTTTGGCCTCTGAATTTGCATCTGCTGAGATGAGCTTACACGCCATTTACATGCACGAGGTAAGACTACACGGCTGTGTCCATACGTGAGTCCGTGTGCCGCTCTGGCCTGTGCCTGTCTCTGTGTCGGTAGGAGGGTGAGACATTCCGGGTTTGTCATTCCAGGTACACCAGAATCAGGGCTCCTCACAGCGCCCCCTAGGGATGTGGCAGGTGGCAGACATGTCACCGCATCAGAGACAAGCGCCAGGTATGTGCCCCTCTGGCCTCGGCAGGGCCGGCGCTCAAACCCCCCTCCCCTCTGGCCTCAGTAGGGGCCTGGTGCAAAACACCCCCCCCCCCCCCCCAGCCTTGGTCAGCAGGGCCCGAACCCCCTCTGACCTCTCATGTTTCCACACTACAGGCAGCAGGTCCGGTCATCGCTCCGGCTATCGGGGTCTGCGCCTTGGTGGATGGGAGGAGGAGGAACAGGAGGCAGAAGAAAGGACCCCCCTCCAGGCGGCGTCCTCCGCACACAGCACAAGCAGCAGCGGGAGCAGCTAGCACACGGCACTCCGGTGAGTAGGGTCAAGAGAAAAAAGGCAGAAAAAAGTGAATTAAGTGATAGGATGGGGAGACATTCTGTAATTACAGTCTGAGCTTTCGTCATCTTGTAGAACGTGTCATGGCTGGAGAACAGAGCGATGACGTTCTCAGTATCACACCTGCTGAGCCGTGTATCTAATCCTAACACACGATGGATGCACGGCTCAGCAGTACGGTATTACACGTGGTGGGATTAAATTGTATCGCAGATGTCTGGATTGTATGCAGCCGGACATCTTTATCTTCCTCACTATATTTTCGGCTTTCTTGCAGCTCGGGTTCTGCAGATATTTATTCCTGGGATGGATTTTGGGGTCTTGCTTCCCCCAACATCAGCGATTTCAGAAGATATTGGTGTGTGCTTGGCTTGTATGAGAGCGGATTGGGGGACTCTGCGACATTTTCTGTACATTAAGGGGTCCTTGAGTCCTCCCCCATCCCATCCCTCTCTTTCTTAAAGGAACAGCGTCTGTATTAATGTCAGTGACTTGGATCCGCTGCTCGCTGTGTCTTTGGAGATTTCCTTACAGTGTTATTATCTATTGTCACCGGGTGAAGAACAGCTCCCAGGACTCGGCCGCTCTGTCCGATCACAGACCCTCCTGCTTCGTGGGAGACTGGAGGTGCTTCGCAATAGTTTCTCCAACTACCACCTCCATCATTGTCGTGCCACCACTCCTCATTGAAGGCGTACAGAGTCTGCCGCCATCAATGGTGACATCACGGCCGGAGGCTGGTGCTAAATCTCCGGTGGATGCCAGGACGTGCGTTACAGAAGTGCCTTTGTCCCGGGGTGCGCTGCCCATCTGGCCGGGGCACAGCGCCCACATTCATGTCTAAGCAATGCTGCGCCAAACATTTCACGTGCTGCTCACCACTGCTCCATAGTCACTACAGACAGAGGTGACCCCTGCTCTTTCTGAATGTTTTTTTTTTCTTTTTTCTTAAAGGGGGTCTCCATAAAACTAAATGCTTGCCCTGCCTTCATGGATGTAGTTCTCTGTGCTGCCTGCCTATTAGCATTACCTTTAAATAGGTAAAGTTTCTCTATTCATGACTTAAATGTACATGCCCCAGGATTGGGAACGGGGGGTGAAGGCAGCGTCCCGGAATAACACTATTATACTACACTGCTGCTCAGGAAGAGACGTGTGCAAATGGATCGCCCGGCGGGATCACCTAACCATGGGAGATGGCTACTGCTCTCTGTTATCAGCCAGTAGTGGAGAGCATCATTTCTATAGATACTCTGCCTCCATGAGGCGATAGCGCCCCCTCAGATCACTCCAGCCACCATCGGAGAGTGTTGGTACATGGAGTATTGGTGCTTTATGGGGTCTCTGATGGTCTCCCGCTGCACTGGGTCTGCTCCACCTGTACATATCTCGTGTGCACTTATTACAGAGATGCGGCTGATGACTGCCAAGCTGCACCCATAGATGAGGTCGGTGGCGGCCCTGTGCCCGGCGGAGCTGCCCGCACCTTATAATGATGCACGGTGGACGCTGGGCTGCGGCATGGCTCATTTTGCAATAAATGTTTACATCCTTGTGGATAATAAATGGCGGCTGCGTGTGGTTTCTTGTGTAGTCCTATGGCATAGGGGCCAGGGTGGCCTAATAGAAGCTGGTGTGTACAACCTATTGTTCTCTGTTATCAGCCAGGAGCCAGGCCAGAGCTGTGCTAACTGCAGGACTGATGGAGTTAATGTTCTTGGGTATTGTCCGTTCCTGTCCTCTATGCTCAGATGCAGGAAGCCTCTATATACGTGGCCATTTCTCTCTCAGAAGACTAGGAAAGTTGTACCGGTAGCCATAGTGATAGAAGTACACACAATCATACATAATATACCGTGTGTGGAAACCAGAGGGGCGATAAGCGGCTGCTGGACATCTCCAGGGGAAGGATTGGAGGGCAGGTTCAGTGCCAGCGTGAAGTACACAGCCTAGAAAGGCATGAAACGCCAGACCCAGGGTCAGTAGGAAATCCTCTGCTTGCTTCTGGTGATGTGGCTGCATTTATTACCGTCCGGCGCTGTGATAACCTTTCGCATGCTGCTGGATACTCCCCTGCATTGAGTATATTGGGTCTGGAGAGAGGAATGCCTGACTCCGCCCCTGAGGATCTTTGTGTCACTCCAGGCTGAGATCATGCAGCGCGTCGGGGTCCAGATCTGCCGTTGCCGCACTGACAGCAGCGTGTGAACGTGTCCTATAATAACGGGACTCCGCTTGGAGAAGCCGCGCTCCGCCTGGTAATAAACATTCGCTCTTTATTGAGAAGTACAAGATGAGGAAACATAAAATGAATCTCTGTTGCTATCACACATATATAAAGACAAAACTGATGGTGGGAGCGGCACCCCAGGTAACGTCAATCGGCCATTAATTTTTTAGAAATTACAAAAAAATAAGTGATTGGGGGCTGGGATGATTTATGTCTGAGACGCGAGGTAAGGAGTGACCTCCACATCATTCCAGATCCTATTATGCAAAAAATCATATTTTTTTTTCTTGTCCGCCAAAACTAAAAGTGCCCCCTTAGGCGAGGGCCATCATCAATAATTTATTTCCGGCTGTGATTCTGATGCTGTCTGATTTTCCTTTTGCGCACGGTGTAAGCAGGCCGCTCCGCACGTGGTTCATGACGTGTATTCAACTTATAAGAAACTACTTAAAATGGACGGTGCAACACGTGGAATCTAATATAAATTGCCGCAGCCAATCAGACGTCAGCTTTCAGGGGTTTACTGCATATTTTGGCTGCTGCAGCATCAGACCCAGCGTAATGACAGATTTTGTGGGTGTATACCCTCCTGGGTACGATAGTTTTATGTAGTAAGCTCCTCGCCCTGGTGCGGCCATCACGTCTCTCGCTTCTCCTGCAGGGACATGGACTGACACCGCACACGAGACGTCACCTCCTGCGTCCTCAACGTGATGCCGAAAATGTCCTCGTGGTATCTGTTCTGGTCCTACAAGAAGGGAAGGGACAAGAATAAACTATAATGATCCCTCCTCACCAATCGGATCTTACGCCCGTCTAATGCAATCCTCTCCAATCTCACAGTAATTCAGTATCTAATACAATCCCAGGTACCAGACGACGGCTTCACCCTTCTCCAATCTGATCTGTGCAATCGTTGGAAATCGATTATATATCTGCCTTCATTATAAACTCCGCACATATAAAACACCTGCCACCAATCCGATCGTAACCCTCCCCCGTCTGATAAACCTGCTCCCGGTCTATCCCATCAGTATGATGCCAATATCTGCACCCACCAATCTGATCCAATCCATCTGCGACAGTCCTTGAAATCAAATTTGGGATGGGAGCAGCAGATATTTATTGAGATTAGATGGATGATATTAGGATCAGAGGTGATACATGTGTACCTGAAATCAGATCCCAATACACATTTACTACGTCCATCACCAATCTGATTGCATCTCCTAAATCTCCATCTTCCATGGATCTCACCACCAGCCTTCCGCTAAACCTGCCCCCTATGTCACCCCAATATTACCAGAATACCGATTTTATTTTTTGACTGAGGTTGGGATGAATTTATAAAAAAAAGCACAGTTCCAATCTGATCAAAATATGCATTCAATACAATCAGATCTCCAACCAACCATATGAAACCAGCAATCACCATAAAACTGTCAGCAATCCACCACCAGTTTGATATCTTAATCTTTAATATTCTACAACAATCTTAGAAATCTGCCGTCTACTATCCACCAAACGTGATCCATCCTCCACCAATCATGATTCATCCATCAACCTGATCCTGACCATAACGATTCATCTACCAATCTGATCCTGCCAATCATGAGTCATCCACGAACCTGATCCTGCCAATCGCGATTCATCTACCAATCTGATCCTGCCAATAACGATTCATCCACCGATCCTATAATTCACCTCCACCCCACTTTGATCCCACCAATCAAAATATATACATCAACAATCTGATCCATGATTCATCCACCACCAATCATATCTTAAAGAGAATGCGTCATGAGAAAATTATCCAATGTTTAAAGCGAGGTTTTGGTGTTAAAAAAAAAACACTTAATTCACAATCTTTAAAAATACAAAAAAAAACCTTCCAAATCTCCCACAGAGGTACATTAGACTGTAAACTTTCCATTGATTCTGGAAAAGTACATCTACATTAGCAGCAATGAACACTCTGCCCCTATGTGTTGTATTGAAGCATCTCATGAGCGTGTGCAAAGGTCATTGAGAAGGAAGAGGGAGGAAGTGAGCTGTGACATCACCTATTGTGATTAATGGGTCTTGTGTCTTAGCTGTATTCTGATAACTACTCTGTCAGTTTAATCCTGCCTCTATCGATAATGAGTCTGCTGAAAGGACAGGTAATACGAGTCGAAAACAAGCCCCAGGGGCCAGTACAAAAAGGATTACTAAATTATTTAAAAAAAATACAATAGTGTCCAAAGTGAAGATTTAATACAAAAATCTGATTTAATTCAGCAACTTATTCCCAGACGACATTCTCTTTAAAACATCCTCAATCTGATTTTTCCTCCTGATGATTCCTCTAGTAATCCCAGGTACGGCCCTATATCCCCCTTTATCTCACCAATCTGATCACAACCATCTCATGCATCGGCTCAGTCTCACTAACAAGCCGATATTCACATCTCATTACATAAATCTACATTAACTGCACAGATAACAGCAGGTGTCACATGTTAGTTACCTCCAGAGCAGCATTCACAGTTCTGCTGGTTTCTTCTAGTATGTATATGGGTGGATTATCTACAGTCAGACATGTGAGCGTACAACTGAGCACCAGTGTGAATCTCTGCTCTCCAGTAACAGGGAACCAGCAGAATGCTGAATACAGCTCTGAAGGTGACTGGGGTATAAGACATAACTGAGCAAAGCTATAAAAGTGTATAAACAGGTGAAGTTCTCTTAGTTCCACATAATTATCGTACCCTCAGCTCCCCAATGTAGTCTCCAGCTTCAACGATGCTCATGTCCCCCTGGGACACCAATATAAGCTGAACTGTCTGCAGGACATCAGTGGCCATAGTGACGTCACCGCATATGTACATGTGTCCGTTACTGTGATGCAGCACCTCGTACACGTGACACGCCAACTGCATGCGCAGGATGTCCTGTACATACGTCTGAAAAAGAAGAATTCATTATAGAGTCACCATTAGGGGGAGCTCCCTGTATACAGAGATACATGATAACATCCTGTCTGCAGACACCACTAGGGGGAGCTCCCTGTATACAGAGATACATGATAAGATCCTGTCTGCAGCCACCACTAGGGGAGCTCCCTGTATACAGAGATACATGATAAGATCCCGTCTGCAGTCACCACTAGGGGGAGCTCCCTGTATACAGAGATACATAAGATTCTGTCTGCAGCCACCACTAGGGGGAGCTCCCTGTATACAGAGATACATGATAAGATTCTGTCTGCAGCCACCACTAGGGGGAGCTCTCTGTATACAGAGATACATAAGATCCTGTCTGCAGCCACCACTAGGGGGAGCTCCCTGTATACAGAGATACATGATAAGATCCTGTCTGCAGCCACCACTAGGGGGAGCTCCCTGTATACAGAGATACATAAGATCCTGTCTGCAGCCACCACTAGGGGGAGCTCCCTGTATACAGTCATATATGCTAAGACTGTCTTTTTTTCTCTTAGGCTTAGGTGAGGCAGGTATCGCAGTCTTTTACTATAAGTCGGCAAGCTAAGATGGATATTGAGGTTTTCATTGATATTTACCAAAGTGGAGCGACTTGGAGTCTTGGAACTGGTTTCAGGGCTTTATGGGAATATCCAGCTGGTGGATCTGTTACGGAAGCCATATGTATTCTTGTAGGTGACCACTAGATGGCGAATGTGATCCATAGAGCTAAAATCCCTGCAGTTCTAACCATCTTTTTATCATTAATAAAATCACATTAACCCTTTCCAGTGTGGGATCACCTCTCACCTTTGGGCAGCCTGGCTGGCGTGAGAAGGCCGTGTAGATCTGGCTGAGGGCACCCCTCTTCTGGGCGTCATAGGTTTCCTCCTTATATATGTGGTCAAGTTCTGGGCACCTGGATCCAAAGACCAAAGTCATTTCACCAGGAACTAAACCTGCAAAAGGGAAATAACAACAATAACCTTGGTGTGGACTTTATTTCTGCAATCAGTCCGAGTCACTTGTTCTCCTGGTCTCCAGCATCTGCAGAGGAATCGGGAGATAATGCTGGAACCGGACAGATGGTGAGTTATAGTCTGACAACCGAGCTCACAAGTCACAAACATAGAACAATGCAATAATTATTACCTTTATTTTCAAAGTCGTAAAGTCTCTGCTGCCAGAAGCCCCTGAAGGGCGCAATACCCGTCCCCGGCCCCACGAGGATACAGGGCGCCGTAATGTCAGATGGCAGATGGAAAGATGGAGCCCTGCACACAGACAGCGACACGTCAGATCAATCTGAGACATGTATTATCATATGTGGGGGCAGTAATATAGTAGTTATATTCTTGTACATAGGAGCAGTATTATAGTAGTTATATTCTTGTACATAGGGGCAGTATTATAGTAGTTATATTCTTGTACATAGGAGCAGTATTATAGTAGTTATATTCTTGTACATAGGGGCAGTATTATAGTAGTTATATTCTTGTACATAGGGGCAGTATTATAGTAGTTATATTCTTGTACATAGGAGCAGTATTATAGTAGTTATATTCTTGTACATGGGGGCAGTATTATAGTAGTTATATTCTTGTACATAGGAGCAGTATATTCTTGTACATAGGGGCAGTATTATAGTAGTTATATTCTTGTACATAGTGGCAGTATTATAGTAGTTATATTCTTGTACATAGTGGCAGTATTATAGTAGTTATATTCTTGTACATAGGAGCAGTATTATAGTAGTTATATTCTTGTACATAGGAGCAGTATTATAGTAGTTATATTCTTGTACATAGGAGCAGTATTATAGTAGTTATATTCTTGTACATAGGGGCAGTATTATAGTAGTTATATTCTTGTACATAGGGGCAGTATTATAGTAGTTATATTCTTATACATAGGGGCAGTATTATAGTAGTTATATTCTTGTACATAGGAGCAGTATTATAGTAGCTATATTCTTGTACATAGGGGGCAGTATTATAGTAGTTATATTCTTGTACATAGGAGCAGTATTATAGTAGTTATATTCTTGTACATAGGAGCAGTATTATAGTAGTTATATTCTTGTACATAGGAGCAGTATTATAGTAGTTATATTCTTGTACATAGGAGCAGTATTATAGTAGTTATATTCTTGTACATAGGGGCAGTATTATAGTAGTTATATTCTTATACATAGGAGCAGTATTATAGTAGTTATATTCTTGTACATAGGGGCAGTATTATAGTAGTTATATTCTTGTACATAGGAGCAGTATTATAGTAGTTATATTCTTGTACATAGGGAGCAGTATTATAGTAGTTATATTCCTGTACATAGGAGCAGTATTATAGTAGCTATATTCTTGTACATAGGGGCAGTATTATAGTAGTTATATTCCTGTACATAGGGGCAGTATTATAGTAGTTATATTCTTGTACATAGGAGCAGTATTATAGTAGTTATATTATTGTACATAGGAGCAGTATTACAGTAGTTATATTCTTGTACATGGAGCAGTATTATAGTAGTTATATTCTTGTACATAGGAGCAGTATTATAGTAGTGATATTCTTGTACATAGGAGTATTATAGTAATTATATTCTTGTACATAGGGGGCAGTATTATATTAGTTACTTTCTTGTATATAGGGGCAGTATTATAGCAGTTATATTCTTGTACATAGGAGCAGTATTATAGTAGTTATATTCTTGTACATAGGAGTATTATAGTAATTATATTCTTGTACATAGGGGGCAGTATTATATTAGTTACTTTCTTGTACATAGGGGCAGTATTATAGTAGTTATATTCTTGTACATAGGGGCAGTATTATAGTAGTTATATTCTTGTACATAGGAGCAGTATTATATTAGTTACTTTCTTGTACATAGGGGCAGTATTATAGTAGTTATATTCTTGTACATAGGGGCAGTATTATAGTAGTTATATTCTTGTACATGGGGCAGTATTATAGTAGTTATATTCTTGTACATAGGGGGCAGTATTATAGTAGTTATATTCTTGTACATAGGGGCAGTATTATAGTAGTTATATTCTTGTACATAGGAGCAGTATTATAGTAGTTATATTCTTGTACATAGGAGCAGTATTATGAGTAATTCTTACCCTCTGACAAAACAAGGCACGGGCGCTCCAGGAGTCAGCTGATCCAGCCATGTTGAGCACACGCCATAATGCAGAGGGCCTTTATTCTCTACATAACACATACAATACATTTAGATTTTCTTACACCAGACAGTGTATATACAGTATACGGAGTATTAATATTGTGTACATTTTTTTATCCATTAATCCATTTCTCCATAGTTCCTGACAGTCCATACTTACCCTGTGAGTGATACAACACCACTGCTACAGTCAGGTGTATCTGGTCGGGGTAGGCCTCCAGAGAGGAGCTGATGGAGTAGTATCGTGGTTGGAGGAGGGGTAGTTGCGTCAGCAGAAGGGAGCTGGGGACACTGATAGATGGGAATTCCTCCAGCACTTCCACCAGAGTAGGGCACCGGTACCACTTCCACTCCTCGTACTGACGGGCCTCCTGTGAGGGCGAGTTATATCATAGTTTAAGCTTGCACATATATGTGAAAGGTTGTGTCTGAGTGTCTCCTTGGGAGTATTTAGGTTCTCTGCAGCTTTGAGTAATATATGAGAAGGGGAGGAGCCAAATAATGTCAGCTCCACCTTCGGCTCCTCATGGGTGGTATTAACTTAAGCACCTCCCCCTTTTTCTAAGCAACAAAATATGGGCAATGAAGGAAAGGATGTTGGGTTGTGTCCAAACTTTTTGACACTTAATGACCTGCAGTCCAGATCGTACCTGGCTGAGCATCTCTAGCTGCTGCCGTTCCTCCGGATCCTCACAGAGGACGCTGAGCAGCTGCAGGAACTGAGGTGTGGGGGGTGTAGTAATGTCCAGGTAATTAGTCAGAGCCTGTCGCAGAGTACAAGGTGGGATTCTGGTGTCAGAGACCCAGGTAGCCTTACGGCCTGTCCCCAAACCTGAGAGGAGATACACAAAGTGGAGCATAAACTGGAGACTGCAGAAAGTAGGACACTAAAGATGGCGGCAGCTCCTGCTTACGTCGGCTCGAGTCTTTGTCCATGGTTTCCACCTGCACAGTGTCGTTAGCGGGAGGAGGGTCTTCTACCCTTTCCAGCAGAGCCTGCACCAGCTCTTCTCGGTTACATGGGAAGACCCCCAGGTGGTCTCCAGGGGAATATCTCAGCTCATCCTGACCCTCGGTGTTCAGCTTGATTATGATGGTTGAGCGGCTGAGGTTAGAGGAGAGGCAGAAGGTGGGCGACATAGAATGGTTATGAACCCCCCAACCACCTACCAGAAAAAAAAACGCCACCCCTAACAAAATAGATACCCCATAAAAGTGATGACATACATCACATAATATAAGATATTATTTTATAGTGTTCTGATGGCTCTCCGATACCAGAGGAGGAGGAGGTACAGAGGAGTCTGCAGAAGGAAGAGAAGGACGGACAAAGAAGCCTGCAGGAGGAAGAGGAGGAGGGACAGAGGAGCCTGCAGGAGAAGGAGGGACAAAGAAGCCTGCAGGAGGACGAGGAGAAACAGAGGAGCCTGCAGGAGGAAGAGAAGGAGGGACAAAGAAGCCTGCAGGAGGAAGAGGAGGAGGGACAGAGGAGCCTGCAGGAGGAGGAGGGACAAAGAAGCCTGCAGGAGGACGAGGAGGAGGAACAGAGGAGCAGGAACAGAGGAGCCTGCAGGAGGATGGGGGGGAGGGACAGAGGAGCCTGCAGGAGAAGGAAGAGGAGGGACAGAGGAGCCTGCAGGAGGAGGAGGAAGAGAGACAGAGGAGCCTGCAGGAGGAGAAGGAGGAGGGACAAAGAAGCCTGCAGGAAGACGAGGAGGAGGAACAGAGGAGCCTGCAGGAGGACAGGGAGGAGGGACAGAGGAGCCAGCAGGAGGAGGAGTAAGAGGGACAGAGGAGCCTTCAGGAGGATGAGGAGGAGGAACAGAGGAGACTACAGGAGGAGGAAGCTGGACAGAAGAGCCTGCAGGAGGACAAAGAAGAGTGACAGGAGCCTGCAGGAGGAAGAGGAGGAGGGACAAAGAAGACTGCAGGAGGATGAGGAGGGACAGAGGAGTCTGCTGGAGGATGAGGAGGAGGAACAGAGGAGCCTGCAGGAGGAAGCGGAGGAGGTACAGAGGAGCCTGCAGGAAGAAGAGGAGGGACAGAGAAGCCTGCAGGAGGAAGAGGAGGAGGGACAAAGGAGCCTGCAGGAGGAAGAGGAGGAGGGACAGAGGAGCCTGCAGGAAGACAAGGAGGAAGGACAGAGAAGCCTGCAGGAGGAGGGACAGAGGAGCCTGCAGGAGGAAGAGGAGGGGGGAAAAAGGAGCCTGCAGGAGGATGAGGAGGAGGGACAGAGGAGTTCGCAGGATGAAAACGTGGAGGTATAGAGGAGCCTGCAGGAGGAGGAGGGACAGAAGAGCCTGTAGGAGGACGAGGAGGAGGGACAGAGGAGCCTGCAGGAGGAAGAGGAGGAGGGAAAAAGGAGCCTGCAGGAGGATGAGGAGGAGGGACAGAGGAGTTCGCAGGATGAAAACGTGGAGGTATAGAGGAGCCTGCAGGAGGAGGAGGGACAGAAGAGCCTGTAGGAGGACGAGGAGGAGGGACAGAGGAGCCTGCAGGAGGAAGAGGAGGAGGGAAAAAGGAGCCTGCAGGAGGATGAGGAGGAGGGACAGAGGAGCCTGCATGAGGAAGAGGAGGAGGGACAGAGGAGCCTGCAGGAGGAAGAGGAGGGAAAGAGGAGCCTGCAGGAGGAAGAGGAGGAGGGACAGAGGAGCCTGCAGGAAGGAGGGACAGAGGAGACTGCAGGAGGACAAGAAGGAGGGACATAGGAGCCTGCAGGAGGAAGAGGGACAAAGGAGCCTGCAGGATGACAAGGAGGAGGGACAGAGGAGCCTGCAGGAGGAAGAGGAGGAGGAAGAGGAGGAGGGACAGAGGAGCCTGCAGGAGGACAGGGAGGAGGGACAGAGGAGCCAGCAGGAGGAGGAGTAAGAGGGACAGAGGAGCCTTCAGGAGGATGAGGAGGAGGAACAGAGGAGACTACAGGAGGAGGAAGCTGGACAGAAGAGCCTGCAGGAGGACAAAGAAGAGTGACAGGAGCCTGCAGGAGGAAGAGGAGGAGGGACAAAGAAGACTGCAGGAGGATGAGGAGGGACAGAGGAGTCTGCTGGAGGATGAGGAGGAGGGACAGAGGAGCCTGCAGGAGGAAGCGGAGGAGGGATAGAGGAACCTGCAGGAGCAAGAGGAGGAGGTACAGAGGAGCCTGCAGGAAGAAGAGGAGGGACAGAGAAGCCTGCAGGAGGAAGAGGAGGAGGGACAAAGGAGCCTGCAGGAGGAAGAGGAGGAGGGACAGAGGAGCCTGCAGGAAGACAAGGAGGAAGGACAGAGAAGCCTGCAGGAGGAGGGACAGAGGAGCCTGCAGGAGGAAGAGGAGGGGGGGAAAAAGGAGCCTGCAGGAGGATGAGGAGGAGGGACAGAGGAGTTCGCAGGATGAAAACGTGGAGGTATAGAGGAGCCTGCAGGAGGAGGAGGGACAGAAGAGCCTGTAGGAGGACGAGGAGGAGGGACAGAGGAGCCTGCAGGAGGAAGAGGAGGAGGGAAAAAGGAGCCTGCAGGAGGATGAGGAGGAGGGACAGAGGAGTTTGCAGGATGAAAACGTGGAGGTATAGAGGAGCCTGCAGGAGGAGGAGGGACAGAAGAGCCTGTAGGAGGACGAGGAGGAGGGACAGAGGAGCCTGCAGGAGGAAGAGGAGGAGGGAAAAAGGAGCCTGCAGGAGGATGAGGAGGAGGGACAGAGGAGCCTGCATGAGGAAGAGGAGGAGGGACAGAGGAGCCTGCAGGAGGAAGAGGAGGGAAAGAGGAGCCTGCAGGAGGAAGAGGAGGAGGGACAGAGGAGCCTGCAGGAAGGAGGGACAGAGGAGACTGCAGGAGGACAAGAAGGAGGGACATAGGAGCCTGCAGGAGGAAGAGGGACAAAGGAGCCTGCAGGATGACAAGGAGGAGGGACAGAGGAGCCTGCAGGAGGAAGAGGAGGAGGAAGAGGAGGAGGGACAGAGCAAGAGGAGGAGGGACAGAGGAATCTGCAGGAGCAGGTAGAAACATCTGGAGGAGGAAAGGGGAGCCTGGAAAGGAAAATGAGACAAAAGATTGTTGTTGTGTCCATTATCGCCCCTCCAGCTTAAAAAAACAAACAAAACAATGTGCCCCTAGGACTGTTTCATAGAAATTTTAAGTCAAGTAATGGAGCTGCAGTGTAAAGCATGTGGGATAAGCGTAGAATCCTGATCCCCACCCACAGGGAGCCGCACAATGTCCCTGTACACCAGATCTACATCATCCTGCTGGATAATCGCACCGCTCCAACCCCAGCGCCTCACCTGGACTTCTCACTTTGCAAATTCTCCTTTGAGATGAGTGTCGCCTCGTACACCTTCCTTCTGTGCACCTGAGAAAGACCTAAGAGGGATCGAAGCAAAACCCGACAGATCAGATGTAACACAGACATTATAGAAAGATGACCTAACAGAAGGGCCCCCACAGTGAGTCCAGGGACCCCAATGTCTCACTCCTCACAGGGAGCACAAGCACAGCTCCCTGCAAACAGCTCCACGTATCTCAGCTCCCTGCCAGCAGCTCCACGTATCTCAGCTCCCTGCAAACAGCTCCACGTATCTCAGCTCCCTGCCAACAGCTCCACGTATCTCAGCTCCCTGCAAACAGCTCCACGTATCTCAGCTTCCTGCAAACCTGTGAGTGCATCTCTGGAGATGTAGTTTCTCTACATTGGATCACAGACGGGAAGAAGCGAGGTCAGATCTCAGAACTATGAATGCAGCTCTGGAGGTGACTGGAGAATGAAACAATGTAACTTAAAGGGCACCTGTCACCCTGTTTTTTCGGTATGAGATAAAAATACTGTTAAATAGGGCCTGAGCTGTGCATTACAACAGTGTATTTTGTGGACCCCGATTCCCCACCTATGCTGCCAAAATACGTTACCAAAGTAGCCGTTTTCGCCTGTCAATCAGGCTGGTCTGGTCAAAAGGGCGTGGTGTCTTCCCCCAGATCTTGCTTAGTTTTCCGTTGGTGGCGTAGTGGTTTGCGCATGCCCAAGGTCCCGAATCCACTGCACAGGGGAGTTAAAAGAGCGCGATGTGCACTATTTCATTGGTGATCGGTGGGGGCGGCCATCTTCCTTTGGCCGCGCGTGCGCAGAAGCGGCGCTCTGCTGGCCGCGGCTTCAGGAAAATGGCCGCAGGATGCCGCACGTGCGCAGATGGAGATCGCGGCGGCCATTTTCCTGAAGCAGAGTTTGCATCTCGGCTTCAGGAAAATGGCCGCCGCGATCTCCATCTGCGCACGCGCGGCATCCCGTGGCCATTTTCCTGAAGCCGCGGCCAGCAGAGACCCGCTTCTGCGCACGCGCGGCCAAAGGAAGATGGCCGCCCCCACCGATCACCAATGAAATAGTGCACATCGCGCTCTTTTAACTCCCCTGTGCAGTGGATTCGGGACCTTGGGCATGCGCAAACCACTACGCCACCAACGTAAAACTAAGCAAGATCTGGGGGAAGACACCACGCCCATCTGACCAGACCAGCCTGATTGACAGGCGAAAACGGCTACTTTGGTAAAGTATTTTGGCAGCATAGGTGGGGAATCGGGGTCCACAAAATACACTGTTGTAATGCACAGCTCAGGCCCTATTTAACAGTATTTTTATCTCATACGGAAAAAACGGGGTGACAGGTGCCCTTTAAGACAGGTAGAAGAGATGTGAAGCAGAAAACAGGGAAATACCGGTAACGAGGTCCGGGGAGGAGGCCTGGATGGACATGCGGTACATGGACCTCTGCCAGCTGCCTTTGGCTTGGAAAAAGTCAGGAATATTTAAGTCGGTGTCATCTCCAACACAAAATGTGTCACAGGCGGCCTGAGGAGGAGAGAAAGAGGTGGTGTTACATAGGACTGCAAGTGATATCTACTACATTATCTGTACTCAGAGAGTTATCACTGTGTTATCTGTGGTGTTACATAGGACTGCAGGTGATATCTACTATATTATCTGTATTCAGAGAGTTATCACTGTGTTATCTGTGATGTTACATAGGACTGCAGGTGATATCTACTATATTATCTGTATTCAGAGAGTTATCACTGTGTTATCTGTGATGTTACATAGGACTGCAGGTGATATCTATATTATCTATTCAGAGAGTTATCACTGTGTTATCTGTGGTGTTACATAGGACTGCAGGTGATATCTACTACATTATCTGTATTCAGAGAGTTATCACTGTGTTATCTGTGATGTTACATAGGACTGCAGGTGATATCTACTACACAAGTTCATACAGGGGGTGAAATAAATATTGAACACGTCACCAATTTTCTATGTAAATTTATGTCTAAAGGTGCTATTGCCATAAAATTCTCACCAAATGTCGGTATTAACCCGTGCAATACACACAGGCAAAGAAAGCACCATAGATGCCCATAAATTATGTGAAATAATGAGAAATGACACAGGGAATAGTATTGAACACATGACGAAAGAAAGTTGCAGATAGCCATGGAAAGTTGTAACACCTGCTGAAATTTATCAGTACTTAGAAGGCAATCCTGCCACTTTGTGATAAATAATATCAGCTGGTTCAACTGATGGCCTATAAAATGGGGTTTCATTACCCCAATAGACCAAACAAGAAACATCTCATGATCGGTAAAAACAATGAGTGTCTCAAGACCTTCACAACCTTATTGTTGCAAAACATACTGATGGTATTGCATACAGAAGAATTTCTAATCTACTGAAGCTTCCAATGAGCACTGTTGGGGTCATAATCTGGAAGTGGAAAGAACAGAATTTCACCATAAACCGGCCACGACTAGGTGCTACGCACAAGATTTCAGACAAAGGAGTGAAAAGAATTATTAGAAGTGTTGTCCAAGAGTAATACACACAACCTCCATGGCCTGTATGCACGCTCACCACGCAACCTCCATGGCCTGTATGCACTCTCACCACAGAACCTCCATTGCCTCAATGCACAAATGAACAGACTTTCTTCATAGAAAAATCTCTGCCATCTATCAGGATGATGAAGATGAAACCAGGGAGGACATTTCAGCAAGACAATGATCCCAAACACACAGCCAAGGAAACTACATTGGTTTCAGAGAAAGAAAATAAAGTGGCTAGAACGGCCGAGCCGATCACCGGACCTGAATCCTATAGAAAATGTATGGAAGGAACTAAAGCTCAGAGTTCATAGAAGGAGCCACGGAAGCTTCAAAATGTGACGAGTGTTTGTGCGGAAGAATGGGACAAAATCCCACCTGAGCAATGCCTGCGACTAGTTTCTCCACACAGCAGGCATCCTGAAGCTTCATCACCAACAAAGGCTTTTATACGACGTATCATTACATTTCAGAAATGCGTTTAGTCCTTTTTCCCTGCGTCATTTCTCATTATTACACATAACTTATGGACATCTATGGTGATTTCTTTACCTGTGTGGATTGGATGGGTTGTTACCGACATCTGCTGAGAATTTCATGGCAATAGCACCTTTAGAAATAGATTTACTTTGAAAATTGATGACGTGTTCAATACTAATTTCACCCAGAAAATTTCCTGCTGCAGGGAATTGGTTAATGTCCCCGTGTTGGTGGTTGTGGCAGTGTAGGACAATGGTGGCTCCATGCGGGTCCCTCCCTCCTTATCGCTCTCCATTTCCCCCTCTCAGCAGCAGGGAAGGAAAGCGATTGTGATAGAGGGGCTGCAGTGTTTATCCAGCTAAGTCCAGGACAGACCCTCCCTAATACGATGCCAGGAGGAAACTGTCATGTCACAGGCGAGACCTGGGCGCACGCACCGCACCGGCCGATCCGACACTCAGCCACCGTCAGGAGTGTAAGAAATGGACGCAAATAATGATACTGATCTACTCTGCCATCAACCAGAGCTGCAATCACAATTCTGCTGCTTCCCTGTGGGAGCGCATATGGAAAGTATGGTAAAGACATAGCTGATGGAGAGAAACTGAAGACAGGCGCCAAATACCAGCCAGCAGAATTGTGAATGCAGCTCTGGAGGTGGTTGCAGCACAGTTGCTGGACAGTATTATACAGCTTTAAATCCTTTTTGGTTTTTTTATATTTTCAGATGTCACTTTTTATCTCCACCCCATCCTGACCCAAGAGGAAAGTGATGGAGAACAGGGCGAGGACTAATGACCATTGTCGGCGTTATCTTCTGGTAGATAAGGATGGGTGGTGTGAGTCTAGGTGATTAATGGCTTCCATCCTCACCCTCAGATTATCTGTGAGAACCAGACTGGAATTAGGCAAGTCACAAGGTTTCTTTCCTTTTATGTCATTTAATAGCTTCATGACATTTTCCATATAAAATGCACAGCAGTATACTGCAGTATATATTCTGTCCACCAGATGTCAGTACAACACGCTACACGCTGGACTAATAAAAACAACATGTTGCTTTACATCCTGCTGTGAAACAATCCATTTATTAGTGATCTTTTTTTTTTTTTTCTTTTACCCAAAGATTCCTGAAGTTGTAAACCTAAATAGTCACAGGCATACTGGTGGCCGGGGGCACAATGGTATAATGGCATGAGAGTCATATTAAATCATATCTCACCTTGAACACAGCCTTGGCCCAAGCCCGGAAAGAGTCCTCCTGCCCGCAGAGCTCATCGCCCTCCCCAATCTCCAAGATACGTTCTCCCCCCAACTCCTCTAGTCGGGTGTCTACAGCGTGTCCAAAGGCACAAAAATGTGGGTATGCTCGAGAACCCAGGCCGAACACCGAGAACCTGGAAATCAAAGAAGATAATGAAGGATGGGCAAGAATAACATGATATGGCTGCCACAGAGAATCAGACCATTACCGGAGCGTCCCCAGCGGCCCCGCACTGTCAGTGTTACTGGATTCCTTCCGCTTCTTCTTCCAGGTTGCAACAAGTTGATCAGTCTGAGAGACACTATTAAATCGCGTCTTATAACTCCTGCAAAATTAGAATATAAATGATAAAAAAACACATTACTAACTGTACAGGGGAAAAGGGCGGCACTAGAAAAATATATTCCCACCATGTGTAATATAACTACTATAATACTGCCCCTATGTACAAGAATATAACTACTATAATCCTGCCCCTATGTACAAGAATATAACTACAATAATACTGCCCCCTATGTACAAGAATATAACTACTATAATACTGCTCCTATGTACAAGAATATAACTACTATAATACTGACCCTATGTACAAGAATATAACTACTATAATACTGACCCTATGTACAAGAATATAACTACTATAATACTGCCACTATGTACAAGAATATAACTACTATAATACTGCTCCTATGTACAAGAATATAACTACTATAATGCTGCTCCTATGTACAAGAATATAACTACTATAATACTGCTCCTATGTACAAGAATATAACTACTATAATACTGCTCCTATATACAAGAATATAACTACTATAATACTGCCCCTATGTACAAGAATATAACTACTATAATGCTGCTCCTATGTACAAGAATATAACTACTATATTACTGCCCCTATGTACAAGAATATAACTACTATAATGCTGCTCCTATGTACAAGAATATAACTACTATAATACTACCCCCTATGTACAAGAATATAACTACTATAATACTGCTCCTATGTACAAGAATATAACTACTATATTACTGCCCCTATGTACAAGAATATAACTACTATAATGCTGCTCCTATGTACAAGAATATAACTACTATAATACTACCCCCTATGTACAAGAATATAACTACTATAATACTGCCCATATGTACAAGAATATAACTACTATAATGCTGCTCCTATGTACAAGAATATAACTACTATACTACTTCCCTATGTACAAGAATATAACTACTATAATACTGCCCCTATGTACAAGAATATAACTACTATAATACTGCCCCTATGTACCAGAATATAACTACTATAATACTACCCCCTATGTACAAGAATATAACTACTATAATACTGCCCCTATGTACAAGAATATAACTACTATAATACTGCCCCTATGTACAGGAATATAACTACTATAATACTGCTCCTATGTACATGAATATAACTACTATATTACTGCCCCTATATACAAGAATATAACTACTATACTACTGCCCTATGTACAAGAATATAACTACAATAATACTGCCCCTATGTACCAGAATATAACTACAATAATACTGCCCCTATGTACCAGAATATAACTACTATAATACTGCCCCTATGTACATGAATATAACTACTATAATAATGCTCCTATGTACAAGAATATAACTACTATAATACCGCCCCTATGTACAAGAATATAACTACTATAATACTGACCCCTATGTACAAGAATATAACTACTATAATACTGTCCCCTATGTACAAGAATATAACTACTATAATATTGTCCCCTATGTACAAGAATCTAGCTACTATAATACTGCCCCCTTAATACAAGAATATAACTACTATAATACTGCCCCTATATACAAGAATGTAACTACTATAATACTGCTCCTATGTACAAGAATATAACTACTATAATACTGCTCCTATGTACAAGAATATAGCTACTACAATACTGCTCCTATGTACAAGAATATAACTACTATAATACTGACCCCTATGTACAAGACTATAACTACTATAATACTGTCCCCTATGTACAAGAATATAACTACTATAATACTGTCCCCTATGTACAAGAATATAACTACTATAATACCGCCCCTATGTACAAGAATAGAACTACTATAATACTGACCCCTATGTACAAGAATATAACTACTATAATACTGTCCCCTATGTACAAGAATATAGCTACTATAATACTGCTCCTATGTACAAGAATATAACTACTATAATACTGCCCCTATGTACAAGAATATAACTACTATAATACTGCCCCCTTAATACAAGAATATATCTACTATAATACTGCTCCTATGTACAAGAATATAACTACTATAATACTGCTCCTATGTACAAGAATATAGCTACTATAATACTGCTCCTATGTACAAGAATATAACTACTATAATACTGCCCCTATGTACAAGAATATAACTACTATAATACTGCCCCCTTAATACAAGAATATATCTACTATAATACTGCTCCTATGTACAAGAATATAACTACTATAATACTGCTCCTATGTACAAGAATATAACTCCTATAATACTGCCCCCTATGTACAAGAATATAAGAATATAACTACTATAATACTGCCCCTATGTACATGTAGCTTATCCCTTACATGACCCCATACCACTTGTCGGTACACATGATCCTGTATATAGTGATTAGTGTGGACTCGTTGGTTCTGATAACATGCGCCGTGTGCGCTCTACACGGCCGCTGTGACTTTTTTGAACTATGTGAGAACATGACTGGGCTCTAAAATTAATCTTTAGCGCTTCCTTCCTGTGGATCCTGTTTCCTGCTGGATGTAGGATAACTTCACATAATAAATGATTGGTGTGGCCCGTGATCCCAACAAATATGGGAATTAACTATTCCTTTCTGGAGGAGCAGTGTCTGCCTGCTGGATTAATATGGCCACGTGGCTGCCATTAGTTGTCATCCAGTTTGACGAGGTAGATTTTCTTGAATAAATATGGAGCAGAAAGACTCACCAATTCAGCACCCCATAATGATTCCCGAAGCTTGTGGGAGCCGTCAGCAGCCGGGATACAAGACACAGCCCAATCGATTTCTGGATTTAGTGGTTAAACTTGAAGCTTGTGGATATCAATGCAAAATCATCAACAAGTCCTCAACTATTATTGGCCATAATACCATTGTCCTCGTATGGGCCCTTATGCTCCAGAGACCAGGTGAGACTGGAACCCATAACCCGTAAAAGTGCCATTTGTTATCGTGCTCAGATACTGTGCCATATGTGGGCCAAGGAAAATGTTCCTACAATTCTAAATAATAATGCTATATAGTGTTTCCAAAGCGCTACAGGGTAATATTAACATACCATACAGCATATAACACTGTCTCAAAGGAAATGCTGCCATACAGTGCTCATGTAACCCTAACTAATAAGTCATGTCAGACTAACTTAATTTCCTTCTATGACAAAATCACTGACTGGGTGGATCAGGGAAATGCTGTAGATATACACTGCTCAAAAAAATAAAGGGAACACTCAAATAACACATCCTAGATCTGAATGAATGAAATATTCTCATTGAATACTTTGTTCTGTACAAAGTTGAATGTGCTGACAATAAAATCACACAAAAATCATCAATGGAAAACAAATTTATTAACCAATGGAGGCATGGATTTGGAACGATAATCAAAATGGAAAATCAAATTACAGGCTGATCCAACTTCAGTGGAAATGCCTCAAAACAAGGAACTCATGCTCAGTAGTGTGTGTGGCCTCCACGTGCCTGTATAACCTCCATATAATGCCTGGGCATGCTCCTGATGAGGCGGCGGATGGTCTCCTGAGGGATCTCCTCCCAGACCTGGACTGAAGCATCCGCCAACTCCTGGACAGTCTGGTGCAACGTGACGTTGGTGGATGGAGCGAGACATGATGTCCCAGATGTGTTCATTCGGATTCAGGTCTGGGGAACGGGCGGCCAGTCCATAGCTTCAATGCCTTCATCTTGCAGGAACTGCTGACACACTCCAGCCACGAGGTCTGGCATTGTCCTGCATCAGGAAGAGCCCAGGGCCAACCGCACCAGCATATGGTCTCACAATGGGTCTGGCTACCTCTGGCGAGCACATGGAGGGCTGTGCGGCCCTCCAAAGAAATGCCACCCCACACCATTACTGACCCACTGCCAAACCGGTCTGTTGTGAATTCTGCTTTTGGGCTCCCTCCGGTGGTTGTAGGTGGTAATGCAGTTGCCCCTGAGTTGCAGTCCTGGTCAGGTGTATCTGCTGATTGCAGTTCTAACTGGGGTATTTAGGCATGCAGGATTCATTAGTCCTTGCCAGTTCTCAATTGTTGTTGGGAGGTGTAGGACCTCTGCCTGGTTCCTCCTGCCTTTCTGCCAAATCAGCAAAGATAAGTGTCTGGTTTTTTCTTCCCTGTGGCACACATGTTGTGTGCTTCACAATTCAGTGCTATTCTTTGTGTTTTCTTGTCCAGCTTAGATTGTGTCAGTATTTTCTCAGTCTTGCTGGATTCTCTGGAGTGGCAGCTATACATTCCATGTCTTTAGTTAGATTGTGGAACTTTTTGTATTATCTGCTGTGGATATTTTTGGAAGGGTTTTAATACTGACCACCTAGTAATCTGTCCTATCCTTTCCTATTTAGCTAGAGTGGCCTCTTTTGCTAAATCCTGTTTTCTACCTGCGTGTGTCTATTCTTCTCCTACTCACAGTCATTATTCGTGGGGGGCTGCCTATCCTTTGGGGGTCTGCTCTGAGGCAAGATAGCATTCCCATTTCCATCTATAGGGGTATTTAGTCCTCCGGCTGTGTCGAGGTGTCTAGGAAGTGTTAGGCACACCCCACGGCTACTTCTAGTTGCGGTGTTAGTTCAGGATTGCGGTCAGTACAGGTTCCACCAACTCCAGAGAAAGTTTCATGCGGCTCCAAGGTCACCAGATCATAACACCGGTCATGCTGAAGGATGTTGCAGGCAGCTGATCGCTCTCCACGGCGTCTCCAGACTCTGTCACGTCTGTCACATGTGCTCAGTATGAACCTGCTTTCATCTGTGAAGAGCACAGGGCGCCAGTGGCAAATTTTCCAATCCTGGTGTTCTGTGGTAAATGCCAAGCATCCTGCACGGTGTTGGACTGTGAGCACAACCCCCATCTGTGGACGTCGAGCACTCAGACCATCCTCATGGAGTCGGTTTCTAACCATTTGTGCACACACATGCATATTTGTGGCCTGCTGGAGGTCATTTTGCAGGGCTCTGGCAGTGCTCCTCCTGTTCCTCCTTGCACAAAAGTGGAGGTAGCGGTCCTGCTGCTGGGTTGTTGCCCTCCTATGGCCCCCTCCACGTCTCCTGGTGTACTGGCCTGTCTCCTGGTAGCGCCTCCAGCCTCTGGACACTACGCTGACAGACACAGCAAACCTTCCTGCCACAGCTCACATTGATGTGCCATCCTGGATGAGCTGCACTACCGGAGCCACTTGAGTGGGTTGTAGAGTCCGTCTCATGCTACCACGAGTGTGAAAGCACAACCAACATTCAAAAGTGACCAAAACATCAGCCAGAAAGCATTGGTGCTGAGATGTGGTCTGTGGTCCCCACCTGCAGAACCACTCCTTTATTGAGGGGGTCTTGATAATTGCCAATAATTTCCATCTGTTGTCTATTCCATTTGCACAAGAGCATGTGAAATTGATTGTCAATCAGTGTTGCTTCCTAAGTAGACAGTTTGATTTCACAGAAGTTTGATTTACTTGGAGTTATAATCTGTTGTTTAAGTGTTCCCTTTATTTTTTTGAGCAGTGTATTATATCTTGACTTCAGCAAAGCATTTGACAAAGTATCTCACACAATCCTTATTGAAAAAATGACTAAGTATGGAATGGACAAGGCAACTGTTAGGTGGACTCATAACTGGCTTAGTGATCGGACACAAAGAGTGGTCGTAAATGGCTGCACATCCAGTTGGAAGAATGTCTTAAGTGGGGTACCATAAGGCTCTGTCCTGGGCCCTGTATTGTTCAACATCTTTATCAATGATTTAGATGAAGGAATTGAGGGTAAACTGATTAAATTTGCTGATGACACAAAGCTAGGAGGGATAGCTAATAGTGATGAGCAAATATACTCGTTACTCGAGATTTCCTGAGCACGCTCGGGTGACCCTTCAAGTATTTTTTAGTGCTCGGAGATTTAGTTTTCATCGCCGCAGCTGGATGATTTACATCTGTTGGCCAGCATAAGTACATGTGGGGGTTGCCTGGTTGCTAGGGAACCCCCACATGTACTTATGCTGGCTAAGAGATGTAAATCATTCAGCTGCGATGAGGAAGACTAAATCTCTGAGCATTAAAAAATACTCGGAGGTCACCCGAGCGTGCTCGGGAAATCTCGAGTAACGAGTATATTCGCTCATCACAAATAGCTAAAACTAGAGAACAGAGAGCGAGGATTCAAAAAGATATAAATAAACTGGAGCAGTGGGCAGAAACTAACAGAATGATTTTTAACAGGGAAAAATGCAAAGTACTACATCTGGGCAATAAAAATGAAAAAAGCATAAACAGAATGGGAGGAATAGGGCTAAGTAACAGCACATGTGAAAAAGACTTGGGTATACTAATAGATCACAGACTGAACATGAGTCAACAGTGTGATGCAGCAGCACAAAGGGCAAATGCAATTCTGGGATGTATTAACAGAAGCATACAGTCTAGATCACATGAAGTCATTATTGCCCTCTACTCCTCCTTGGTCAGACCTCATCTGGAATACTGGGTCCAGTTTTGGGCACATTTTAAAAAAAGACATCAACAAAGTGGAGCAAGTTCAGAGAAGAGCGACCAGAATAGTGACCGGTCTGCAAACCATGTCCTATGAGGAACGGTTACAGGATCTGGGAATGTTTAGCTGCAAAAAAGAAGACTGAGCGGAGACTTAATAGCTGTCTACAAATATCTCAAGGGCTGTCACATTGTAGAAAGATCATCTTTATTCTCATTTGCACAAGGAAAGACTAGAAGCAATGGGATGAAACTGAATGGGAGGAGACAGATTAGATATTAGAAAAAACTTTTTGACAGTTAGGGTGATCAATGAGTGGAACAGGCGGCCACGAGAGATGGCGAGTTCTCCTTCAATGGAAGTCTTCAAACAGAGGCTGGACAGACATCTGTCTGGGATGAATTAGTGAATCCTGCTGTGAGCAGGGGGTTGGACCAGATGACCCAGGAGGTCCCTTCCAACTCTACCATTCTATGATTCTATGTTACTGCTATACAGTTCTCATATAATACTGCCATAGAGTGCTCAAATAATACCACCCTACAGTGCTCATATCATAGTGCCATACAGTGCCCATATGTTACCGCTATACGTTACCCATATAATACCACCATACAATGCTCATATCATACTTCCGCACAGTGCTCATATGATACTGTCATACACTGCCCATATGTTATCGCTATAGAGTGCTCATATGATACTGCCATAGAGTGCCCATATAATACCGCCATACAGTGCTTATATGATACCGCCATACAGTGTTCATGTAATACTACCAGTGCTCATATAATTCCGCCATACAGTGTTCATATCATACTGCGATAGCGAGCGCATATAATACCGCCACACAGTGGCCATATCATAATGCTATACAGTGCTCATATGATACCGCCATACAGTGGTCATATACTGCCATACAGTGCTCATATGATACCACCATACAGGGCCCATATAATGCCACCATACAGTTCTCATATAATACCACCATACAGTGCTCATACCATACAGCTATACAGTGCTCATATGATACAGTCATAGAGGGCCCGTACAATACCACTATACAGAGCTCATATAATACCGCCATACAGTGTTCATATCATACTGCGATAGCGTGCCCATATAATACCGCCACACAGTGGCCATATCATAATGCTGTAAAGTGCTCATATCATACTGCTATACAGTGCTCATATGATACAGTCATAGAGGGCCCGTATAATACCACTATACAGAGCTCATATAATACCACCATACAGTGCACATATAATACAATTATATACAAGTCACCATACAATGCTTGTTACAAGCCTTAGATGGTCAGACATTCATGGCGCCACTAGGGTTGAGCGAAACGGGTCGATCATTTTCAAAAGTCGCCGACTTTTGGCTAAGTCGGCGTCTCATGAAACCCGATCCGACCCCTGTGCTTGTCGGCCATGCGGTACGCGACTTTCGCGCCAAAGTCGCGTTTCAATGACGCGAAAAGCGCCATTTCTCAGCCAATGAAGGTGAACGCAGAGTGTGGGCAGCGTGATGACATAGATCCTGGTCCCCACCATCTTAGAGAAGGGCATTGCAGTGATTGGCTTGCTGTCTGCGGCGTCACAGGGGCTATAAAGGGGCGTTCCCGCCGACCGCCATCTTACTGCTGCTGATCTGAGCTTAGGGACAGGTTGCTGCCGCTTCATCAGAAGCAGGGATAGCGTTAGGCAGGGTCCACTAACCACCAAACCGCTTGTGCTGCAGCGATTTCCACTGTCCAACACCACCTTCGGTGTGCAGGGACTGTGGAAGCTATTTTTTTTTTTTTTTCCCCTCAGCGCTGTAGCTCATTGGGCTGCCCTAGAAGGCTCCGTGATAGCTGTATTGCTGTGTGTACGCCACTGTGGAAACCAACTGCTTTTTTCAAAGCACATATCCTCTTGTTCCTTTCTGCACAGCTATCTTTTTTGTTTGTCCACACTTTTTATTTAATTTGTGCATCAGTCCACTCCTATTGCTGCCTGCCATACCTGGCTTACATTACTGCAGGGAGATAGTAATTGTAGGACAGTTTTTTTTTTTTTTTTGTTTTTTTTTTTTGTGGGAGATTAAGATTGGCATTTCTGCTACAGTGCCATCCCTGTGTGTGCCATCTCTCACTGAGTGGGCCATAGAAAGCCTATTTATTTTTTCCGTGATTTGTGTTCTAAAATCTACCTCAACACAAAAACAGTACATCAATCAGTGGGAGAAAAATATTGGCCTCAGTCAGGGCTTGTGTGCCACTGCTGTGTGTGCTATCTCTCATTCAGTGGGCTATAGCAAGCCTATTTTTTTTTTTTTTTTTTTAATATTATTTGGTTTCTAATTCTCCCTGAAAAAAAAAAAAAAAACCTAAAAAAACAGTGGGAGAATAATATTGCCCTTTCAGCTTGTGTGCCAGTCTTGACTCCTGGGTGTGCCACCTCTCTCCCTCTCATTCAGTGGGCCATAGAAAGCCTATTTATTTTTTTTTTTAAATATTATTGGGTTTCTAAAGTCTCCCTGAAAAAACAAAAAATACATAAAAAAACAGTGGGAGAGTAATATTGCCCTTTCAGCTTGTGTGCCAGTCTTGACTCCTGGGTGTGCCACCTCTCTCCCTTTCATTCAGTGGGCCATAGAAAGCCTATTTATTTTTTCCGTGATTTGTGTTCTAAAATCTACCTCAACACAAAAACACTACATCAATCAGTGGGAGAAAAATATTGGCCTCAGTCAGGGCTTGTGTGCCACTGCTGTGTGTGCTATCTCTCATTCAGTGGGCTATAGCAAGCCTATTTTTTTTTTTTTTTTTTTTTTTTAATATTATTTGGTTTCTAAAGTCTCCCTGAAAAAAAAAAAAAAACATAAAAAAACAGTGGGAGAGTAATATTGCCCTTTCAGCTTGTGTGCCAGTCTTGACTCCTGGGTGTGCCACCTCTCTCCCTTTCATTCAGTGGGCCATAGAAAGCCTATTTATTTTTTGGTTTTTTTAATATTATTTGGTTTCTAAAGTCTCCCTGAAAATAAAAAAAAAAAATACATAAAAAAACAGTGGGAGAGTAATATTGCCATTTCAGCTTGTGTGCCAGTCTTGACTCCTGGGTGTGCCACCTCTCTCCCTCTCATTCAGTGGGCCATAGAAAGCCTTGTTTTTTTGTTTTTTTTTTAATATTATTTGGTTTCTAAAGTCTCCCTGAAAATAAAAAAAAAAAACATAAAAAAACAGTGGGAGAGTAATATTGCCATTTCAGCTTGTGTGCCAGTCTTGACTCCTGGGTGTGCCACCTCTCTCTCTAATTGTGGGCCATAGAAAGCCTATTTATTTTTTGGTTTTTTTAATATTATTTGGTTTCTAAAGTCTCCCTGAAAATAAAAAAAAAAAATACATAAAAAAACAGTGGGAGAGTAATATTGCCCTTTCAGCTTGTGTGCCAGTCTTGACTCCTGGGTGTGCCACCTCTCTCCCTTTCATTCAGTGGGCCATAGAAAGCCTATTTATTTTTTGGTTTTTTTAATATTATTTGGTTTCTAAAGTCTCCCTGAAAATAAAAAAAAAAAATACATAAAAAAACAGTGGGAGAGTAATATTGCCATTTCAGCTTGTGTGCCAGTCTTGACTCCTGGGTGTGCCACCTCTCTCCCTCTCATTCAGTGGGCCATAGAAAGCCTTGTTTTTTTGTTTTTTTTTAAATATTATTTGGTTTCTAAAGTCTCCCTGAAAATAAAAAAAAAAAACATAAAAAAACAGTGGGAGAGTAATATTGCCATTTCAGCTTGTGTGCCAGTCTTGACTCCTGGGTGTGCCACCTCTCTCTCTAATTGTGGGCCATAGAAAGCCTATTTATTTTTTGGTTTTTTTAATATTATTTGGTTTCTAAAGTCTCCCTGAAAATAAAAAAAAAAAATACATAAAAAAACAGTGGGAGAGTAATATTGCCCTTTCAGCTTGTGTGCCAGTCTTGACTCCTGGGTGTGCCACCTCTCTCCCTTTCATTCAGTGGGCCATAGAAAGCCTATTTATTTTTTGGTTTTTTTAATATTATTTGGTTTCTAAAGTCTCCCTGAAAATAAAAAAAAAAAATACATAAAAAAACAGTGGGAGAGTAATATTGCCATTTCAGCTTGTGTGCCAGTCTTGACTCCTGGGTGTGCCACCTCTCTCCCTCTCATTCAGTGGGCCATAGAAAGCCTTGTTTTTTTGTTTTTTTTTTAATATTATTTGGTTTCTAAAGTCTCCCTGAAAATAAAAAAAAAAAACATAAAAAAACAGTGGGAGAGTAATATTGCCATTTCAGCTTGTGTGCCAGTCTTGACTCCTGGGTGTGCCACCTCTCTCTCTAATTGTGGGCCATAGAAAGCCTATTTATTTTTTGGTTTTTTTAATATTATTTGGTTTCTAAAGTCTCCCTGAAAATAAAAAAAAAAAATACATAAAAAAACAGTGGGAGAGTAATATTGCCCTTTCAGCTTGTGTGCCAGTCTTGACTCCTGGGTGTGCCACCTCTCTCCCTTTCATTCAGTGGGCCATAGAAAGCCTATTTATTTTTTGGTTTTTTTAATATTATTTGGTTTCTAAAGTCTCCCTGAAAATAAAAAAAAAAAATACATAAAAAAACAGTGGGAGAGTAATATTGCCATTTCAGCTTGTGTGCCAGTCTTGACTCCTGGGTGTGCCACCTCTCTCCCTCTCATTCAGTGGGCCATAGAAAGCCTTGTTTTTTTGTTTTTTTTTTAATATTATTTGGTTTCTAAAGTCTCCCTGAAAATAAAAAAAAAAAACATAAAAAAACAGTGGGAGAGTAATATTGCCATTTCAGCTTGTGTGCCAGTCTTGACTCCTGGGTGTGCCACCTCTCTCTCTAATTGTGGGCCATAGAAAGCCTATTTATTTTTTGGTTTTTTTAATATTATTTGGTTTCTAAAGTCTCCCTGAAAATAAAAAAAAAAAATACATAAAAAAACAGTGGGAGAGTAATATTGCCCTTTCAGCTTGTGTGCCAGTCTTGACTCCTGGGTGTGCCACCTCTCTCCCTTTCATTCAGTGGGCCATAGAAAGCCTATTTATTTTTTGGTTTTTTTAATATTATTTGGTTTCTAAAGTCTCCCTGAAAATAAAAAAAAAAAATACATAAAAAAACAGTGGGAGAGTAATATTGCCATTTCAGCTTGTGTGCCAGTCTTGACTCCTGGGTGTGCCACCTCTGTCCCTCTCATTCAGTGGGCCATAGAAAGCCTTGTTTTTTTTTTTTTTTTTAAATATTATTTGGTTTCTAAAGTCTCCCTGAAAATAAAAAAAAAATACATAAAAAAACAGTGGGAGAGTAATATTGCCATTTCAGCTTGTGTGCCAGTCTTGACTCCTGGGTGTGCCACCTCTCTCTCTAATTGTGGGCCATAGAAAGCCTTTTTATTTTTTTCCTTCATTTGTGTTTTAAAATCAACCTCAACACAAAAACACTACATCAATCAGTGGGAGAAAAATATTGGCCTCAGTCAGGGCTTGTGTGCCACTCCTGTGCGTGCCATCTCTCATTCAGTGGGCCATAGAAAGCCTTGTTTTTTTGTTTTTTTTTTAAATATTATTTGGTTTCTAAAGTCTCACAGAGAAAAAAAAATAAATAAATTAGGTGGGAGATTAATATTGACATTAGTGCTTGAGTGACAGTCCTGCGTGTGTGTCATCTCTGTGATTTGGTGTCACAGAAAACAGAGTGTGTAACATTGTGCCTGATTTTCCTTGTGGTCTCACCAACCTGTTAAGGGATATTGAAATCATACTGAAGTTATAGCTCACCGTGTAAGTTGTTTGACAGCAACAAATAAAGTTAGTTTGGTTACGATTTTTAAACAATGAGGAAGTCTGGTGCAAGAGGTCGTCGTGGGCGTTCATTGTCAGCTGGTAATGATGGTAGTGGTAGTGGAGCATCAGGTGGTCGTGGGGATAAAAATATTCCACCTAAGTCTGGAGCTGTGGAGCCAGTTTCGTCGTCAGGCTACACAAGGCCTCGAACGCTCTCTTTTCTGGGAGTAGGAAAACCGCTTTTAAAGGCTGAGCAGCAACAGCAAGTTTTGGCTTACATTGCAGACTCAGCCTCTAGCTCTTTTGCCTCCTCTTCCGAAACTGGTAAATGTAAAAGCAGCGCGTCGCTTGTGGATGTTCACGGTCAGGGACAAGTCGCTTCCTTGTCCTCCTCAGCAAAAACTACAACAAGAGAGAAGGATGCAGCAGGCGACACAACGGGTCACTCCATGGAGCTCTTTACACATACCGTCCCTGGCTTAGAAAGTGAAACATTTAACAGGCCATGCCCATTACAAGTAGATTCTGACATGGAGTGCACTGATGCACAGCCACAGCCAGAGTACTATGCTGCTCCTTTGACTCAGACCACCACATTGCCCTCTCAGGGTACAGATCCACAATCAGACCCTGATGAGACTATGTTGCCCCGCCACGAACGCTATACCACCGACCGACACAGTGACACAGACGAAGTTGCACACGAGCTCGAAGAGGAGGTAATAGATGACCCAGTTATTGACCCCGATTGGCAGCCATTGGGGGAACAGGGTGCAGGCGGCAGTAGTTCAGAAGCGGAGGTGGAGGAGGGGCCGCAGCAGGCATCAACATCGCAACAGGTTCCATCTGCCGGGCCCGTATCTGGCCCAAAACGCGTGTCAAAGCCAAAACCTGTTGGAGGACAGCGTGGCCATCCGGTTAAAGCTCAGTCTGCAATCCCTGAAAAGGGATCCGAGTCTAGGAAGAGTGCAGTCTGGCATTTTTTTAAACAACATCCAACTGATCAGCGCAAAGTCATCTGTCAAAAATGTTCAACTAGCTTAAGCAGAGGTCAGAATCTGAAAAGTCTAAATACTAGTTGCATGCATAGACACTTAACCACCATGCATTTTCAAGCCTGGACTAACTACCAAACGTCCCTTAAGGTTGTAGCACCCTCGGCCAATGAAGCTAGTCAGCAACGCAACATCCCTTCCGTCACTGTAAGGCCACCATTTTCCGCACCACCGGCAGTATCTGTGCAGGTTTCTTTGCCAGCCAAAAGCAGTCAGGGTCAGGGAATCACCAGTTTAGTAGGAGGAAATATTGCATCTAGGGCACCGGCGGAAACAATACCGTCTCCAACCGTCTCTCAGTCTGCCATGTACACCGGCACACCCGAAAGTTCCACGATCTCCTGCTCTCCAGTCCAGCTCACCCTACATGAGACTCTGGTTAGAAAAAGGAAGTACTTATCCTCGCATCCGCGTACACAGGGTTTTAACGCCCACATAGCTAGACTAATCTCGTTAGAGATGATGCCCTACCGTTTAGTTGAAAGCGAAGCTTTTAAAGCCCTGATGGAGTACGCTGAACCACGATACGAGCTACCTAGTCGACACTTTTTTTCCAGAAAAGCCATCCCAGCCCTGCACCAGCATGTTAAACAGCGCATCGTCCATGCACTTAGGCAATCTGTGAGTACAAAGGTGCACCTGACTACAGATGCATGGACCAGTAGGCATGGCCAGGGACGTTATGTGTCCATCACGGCACACTGGGTGAATGTGGTGGATGCAGGGTCCACAGGCGACATCAATTTAGGGACAGTTGTGCCTAGCCCACGGTCTAGGAAACAGTTGGCTGTAGGCGTTCGCACCCCCTCCTCCTCCTCCTCGTCCTCCTGCAGAAGCTACAGCTCTTCCACAGAACGCAGTCGGCCAACCACTCCATCGGCAGATGACACTGTTGCACACCAGTTGTCCCATTATGGGCCAGCTACTGCCAAGCGTCAGCAGGCTGTATTGGCTATGAAGTGTTTGGGCGACAACAGACACACCGCGGAAGTTCTGTCCGAGTTCTTGCAACAAGAAACGCAGTCGTGGCTGGGCACAGTAGATCTTGAGGCAGGCAAGGTAGTGAGTGATAACGGAAGGAATTTCATGGCTGCCATCTCCCTTTCCCAACTGAAACACATTCCTTGCCTGGCTCACACCTTAAACCTGGTGGTGCAGTGCTTATTGAAAACTTATCCTGGGTTCTCCGACCTGCTCCTCAAAGTGCGTGCACTTTGCTCACATATCCGACGTTCGCCTGTACACGCCAGCCGTATGCAGACCTATCAGCGGTCTTTGAACCTTCCCCAGCATCGCCTAATCATAGACGTTGCAACAAGGTGGAACTCAACACTGCACATGCTTCAGAGACTGTGCGAACAGAGGCGTGCTGTTATTTATTTGTGGGAGGATACACGGGCAGGCAGTAGGATGGCAGACATGGAGTTGTCAGGTGTGCAGTGGTCGAAGATACAAGACATGTGTCAAGTCCTTCAGTGTTTTGAGGAATGCACACGGCTGGTTAGTGCAGACAACGCCGTAATAAGCATGAGCATCCCCCTAATGCGTCTGCTGATGCAAAGTTTGACGCACATAAAGGAGCAGGCGTCTGCACCAGAGGAAGAGGGAAGCCTTGATGACAGTCAGCCATTGTCTGGTCAGGGCAGTGTACAGGACGAGGTAGCGGGCGAAGAGGAGGTGGAGGACGAGGAGGATGATGGGGATGAGTATATTTTTAATGCGGAAACTTTCACGGGGGCACAGGAAATTGGTTGCGTGTCACGGCCGGGTTCTGGTTTTTTGAGGGACACAAGTGACGTAGATTTGCCTGCAACTGCCCCTCAACCAATCACAACCGGAGATTTGACAACTGGAACTTTGGCCCACATGGCGGATTATGCCTTACGTATCCTAAAAAGGGACACACGCATTACGAAAATGATGAACGATGACGATTACTGGTTGGCCTGCCTCCTTGATCCACGCTATAAAGGCAAATTGCAAAATATTATGCCACATGAGAACTTGGAACTAATATTAGCAACCAAACAATCAACTCTTGTTGACCGTTTGCTTCAGGCATTCCCAGCACACAGCGCACGTGATCGTTCTCACACAAGCTCCAGGGGGCAGCAGACTAGGAGTGTTAGGGGTGCACACATCAGAAGTGGCGTTGGACAGAGGGGTTTTCTGACCAGGTTGTGGAGTGATTTTGCTATGACCGCAGACAGGACAGGTACTGCTGCATCAATTGAAAGTGACAGGAGACAACATTTGTCCAGTATGGTTACTAACTATTTTTCATCCCTTATCGATGTTCTCCCTCAACCGTCATTCCCATTTGATTACTGGGCCTCCAAATTAGACACCTGGCCAGAATTGGCAGAATATGCATTGCAGGAGCTTGCTTGCCCGGCAGCAAGTGTCCTATCAGAAAGAGTATTCAGTGCTGCAGGTTCAATATTAACCGAAAAAAGGACTCGTCTGGCTACCCAAAATGTTGACGATCTAACATTCATTAAAATGAACCACAACTGGATTTCGAAATCTTTTGCCCCACCTTGCCCGGCCGACACCTAGCTTTCCTATGAAAAGCTCTTGCCTGTGAATTACTTTTCTAATGTCTAATTTGCTGCAGCTGATTGTACAGCATACGACATGTTTACACCTCCCTAAATGGCAAAACTCCCCACACGGGGCCGTGGTATCGCGACTTGGCGCAAGCACCCGTGAGACTGCTGTTTGTCTGAAGAGGTGGGTGTGCTCGCTTTTGGTTGACGGCATTGCTACTGGGTCCCTCATAGTACAATGTAGTGTCTCTGGCGGTGGTGGTGCGCACCCAACGTCAGACACACCGTTGTAACATGAGGGGCCCTGGGGCGGTCCCGCCGGCCTCAAGAGAGTTCCCCCCTACCCCAGCTCAAAATGTGCTCTACCACGTGCAAAATTATGTCGCACAGCTCCACCAATCTTTAGTCTATTCGCTGACATCATTCAATGTCTGGCACTGACAATACAAATTTGTAGACATCTATGATGCAACTTAAAGTAGTCTGTGTCTGTGTCCTATATTGGCACCATTAAATAGTTACTGCCAAATTACAATGTCAGAAACTCAGTAGATGAGCCCACCCCTGTACCTAAGTATGCCACCTTTTTTTTTTGTTTTGGTTGTTTTGCGAGACATTAACATCTATTTATATTTTGGGAGTACTGGGACAGACACTCCTTGCACTACTCCTCCACTCACCACCAAGCTGCCTGTGTATCCATGTAACCGCTGTAAAACTGCCATGAGCCTATTGTTTGTTATTTTAGGCCTTTGATAGCCTGTCTGCGGTCCCTACTTTAAATACTCCTCCACTGACCAGACCACTGCTGCCCGTGTACCCCTGGAACCAATTATAAAGTGCCTACAGCCAGCCCATTTTCTTATGTTAGGCCTTTGAAGCCTGTCTGCGGTCCCTACTTTAAATACTCCTCCACTGACCAGACCACTGCTGCCCGTGTACCCCTGGAACCAATTATAAAGTGCCTACAGCCAGCCCATTTTCTTATGTTAGGCCTTTGAAGCCTGTCTGCGGTCCCTACTTTAAATACTCCTCCACTCACCACCACCAAGCTGCCTGCCCGTCTATCCATGTAACCGCTGTAAAACTGCAATGAGCCTATTGTTTGTTATTTTAGGCCTTTGATAGCCTGTCTGCGGCCCCTACTTGCAATACTCCTCCACTGACCACAATGCTGCCTGGAGTGCCTGCCTGTGTATCCATGTAACCGATGTAAAACTGCCATGACTGCCTACTGTTTGTTATTTTAGGCCTTTGATAGCCTGTCTGCAGCCCCTACTTGCAATACTCCTCCACTGACCACACCAATGCTGCCCGTGTACCCCTGGAACCTATTTAAAAGTTCATAGAGCCTAGTTATATATTTTATTTACTATTAATAAGGCCATGATGGACTACGCTGTACCACGCTACAAGCTAACCAGTCGACACTTCTTTTGCGAGAAAAGCCATCCCAACCCTCCACCAGCATGTAGAAGACCGCATTGTCCATGCACTCTGGCAATCTGTGAGTACAAAGGTGCACCTGACAACAGACGCATGGACCTGTAGGCATGGCCACGGAAGATTACGTGTCCATTACGGCGCAATGGGTTAATGTGGTGGATGCATGGTCCACAGGGGACAGCCTACTAAGTCTGTCTGCAGTCCCTAATTCAAATTGTGCTCCACTGTCTAAATCGGAACTTCCACCTTCTGGCTTTCGGCCTATAGTATCAGAAATTAAACTGCATTTGGCCTTCAACTTTGGTTAGGGCCTACTAACGGCTTCTGCCCCTCCCTGGTGTTGCCCTCAACTAAATAAAGCTGAGCTTCAACCTTCTGCTCCAAATTACCATTTTGAAAAATGCAATAGGCTTTTCAGGCCTACTAAAGGAGTCTGTCTGTGTGCCCCTCCCTGGTGTTGTCCTCAACTAAATAAAGCTGAGCTTCAACCTTCCGGCTCTCATTATGTGGTTTTAAAAAAAAAAAAAGGTGGTTAGGGCCTACTAACGGCTTCTGCCCCTCCCTGGTGTTGTCCTCAACTAAATAAAGCTGAGCTTCAACCTTCCGGCTCTCATTATGTGGTTTTAAAAAAAAAAAAGGTGGTTAGGGCCTACTAACGGCTTCTGCCCCTCCCTGGTGTTGTCCTCAACTAAATAAAGCTGAGCTTCAACCTTCCGGCTCTCATTATGTGGTTTTAAAAAAAAAAAAGGTGGTTAGGGCCTACTAACGGCTTCTGCCCCTCCCTGGTGTTGTCCTCAACTAAATAAAGCTGAGCTTCAACCTTCCGGCTCTCATTATGTGGTTTTAAAAAAAAAAATGGTGGTTAGGGCCTACTAACGGCTTCTGCCCCTCCCTGGTGTTGTCCTCAACTAAATAAAGCTGAGCTTCAACCTTCCGGCTCTCATTATGTGGTTTTAAAAAAAAAAAAGGTGGTTAGGGCCTACTAACGGCTTCTGCCCCTCCCTGGTGTTGTCCTCAACTAAATAAAGCTGAGCTTCAACCTTCCGGCTCTCATTATGTGGTTTTAAAAAAAAAAAAGGTGGTTAGGGCCTACTAACGGCTTCTGCCCCTCCCTGGTGTTGTCCTCAACTAAATAAAGCTGAGCTTCAACCTTCCGGCTCTCATTATGTGGTTTTAAAAAAAAAAAAGGTGGTTAGGGCCTACTAACGGCTTCTGCCCCTCCCTGGTGTTGTCCTCAACTAAATAAAGCTGAGCTTCAACCTTCCGGCTCTCATTATGTGGTTTTAAAAAAAAAAAAAGGTGGTTAGGGCCTACTAACGGCTTCTGCCCCTCCCTGGTGTTGTCCTCAACTAAATAAAGCTGAGCTTCAACCTTCCGGCTCTCATTATGTGGTTTTAAAAAAAAAAAAGGTGGTTAGGGCCTACTAACGGCTTCTGCCCCTCCCTGGTGTTGTCCTCAACTAAATAAAGCTGAGCTTCAACCTTCCGGCTCTCATTATGTGGTTTTAAAAAAAAAAATGGTGGTTAGGGCCTACTAACGGCTTCTGCCCCTCCCTGGTGTTGTCCTCAACTAAATAAAGCTGAGCTTCAACCTTCCGGCTCTCATTATGTGGTTTTAAAAAAAAAAAAGGTGGTTAGGGCCTACTAACGGCTTCTGCCCCTCCCTGGTGTTGTCCTCAACTAAATAAAGCTGAGCTTCAACCTTCCGGCTCTCATTATGTGGTTTTAAAAAAAAAAATGGTGGTTAGGGCCTACTAACGGCTTCTGCCCCTCCCTGGTGTTGTCCTCAACTAAATAAAGCTGAGCTTCAACCTTCCGGCTCTCATTATGTGGTTTTAAAAAAAAAAAAGGTGGTTAGGGCCTACTAACGGCTTCTGCCCCTCCCTGGTGTTGTCCTCAACTAAATAAAGCTGAGCTTCAACCTTCCGGCTCTCATTATGTGGTTTTAAAAAAAAAAAAGGTGGTTAGGGCCTACTAACGGCTTCTGCCCCTCCCTGGTGTTGTCCTCAACTAAATAAAGCTGAGCTTCAACCTTCCGGCTCTCATTATGTGGTTTTAAAAAAAAAAAAGGTGGTTAGGGCCTACTAACGGCTTCTGCCCCTCCCTGGTGTTGTCCTCAACTAAATAAAGCTGAGCTTCAACCTTCCGGCTCTCATTATGTGGTTTTAAAAAAAAAAATGGTGGTTAGGGCCTACTAACGGCTTCTGCCCCTCCCTGGTGTTGTCCTCAACTAAATAAAGCTGAGCTTCAACCTTCCGGCTCTCATTATGTGGTTTTAAAAAAAAAAAAGGTGGTTAGGGCCTACTAACGGCTTCTGCCCCTCCCTGGTGTTGTCCTCAACTAAATAAAGCTGAGCTTCAACCTTCCGGCTCTCATTATGTGGTTTTAAAAAAAAAAAGGTGGTTAGGGCCTACTAACGGCTTCTGCCCCTCCCTGGTGTTGTCCTCAACTAAATAAAGCTGAGCTTCAACCTTCCGGCTCTCATTATGTGGTTTTAAAAAAAAAAAATGGTGGTTAGGGCCTACTAACGGCTTCTGCCCCTCCCTGGTGTTGTCCTCAACTAAATAAAGCTGAGCTTCAACCTTCCGGCTCTCATTAAGTGGTTTTAAAAAAAAAATGGTGGTTAGGGCCTACTAACGGCTTCTGCCCCTCCCTGGTGTTGCCCTCAACTAAATAAAGCTGAGCTTCAACCTTCTGCTCCAAATTACCATTTTAAAAAATGCAATAGGCTTTTCCGGCCTACTAAAGGTGTCTGCCCCTCCCTGGTGTTGTCCTCAACTGAACAAAGCTGAGCTTCCACATTCTGGCTTTCGGCCTATACTATCAGATATTAAACTGCATTTGGCCTACTAGTGTGGTTAGGCCCTTGAAACAGTGTCTGCTGCTCTTGGGTTTGCTACTCCACTGAACAAAGCAATGCCGCCTGTTTAGTCCTGTTACCAATTTTGAACTGCATGTAGCCTACTTTATTCTTTGGCCCTATATCTGTTTCCTCCTCATCCTGCCCATTGCCCAGCCACTGCTAAATGAGTCTGCTGGTACATTGACCGAGACCACTACATTCCCCTTGTACTCTACACAGCCAGAATCTGTCCCTGCTGAAAGTAAGGTTCCCCTTCCCGCATGTTATACCACCTTACACAGGGACAAAGAGGAAGGTGCAGATGAAAGTGCAGGTTCCTTCATCAGGTGGGGGGGCATACTCGTTGGCGACGTCACTGGCACAGGGCCCCTCAGAGTACGCAAAAGTGTCGCTGCTGGTGGGAGGCGCCCCCGCCATGCAAACACACCGCCGTACTTTGAGGGGCCCTGTGCCAGTGGCAATGCGAACGAGTGGGCCCCCCCCCTGCTTGCTCAGGATCACAGCACTTGCAACTTTTAAATAATTACCTTTCCCTGCAACACCGCCGTGACGTAGTCCGCATTTCCTGGGCCCACGAAAAACTTGAGCCGGCCCTACTCCCCCCACAACTTTTGCCAAATGACCCCCAATTCCCTATGCCCAACTATTATTATAAAGTTAATTAAGATTGACAAGCTTCAGAAACAAGAATGGATGTTTTTGGCATTAAAATGGGCACTGTAGGTGTTTTCCTGGCCTCCACTCACTGCCGACTATGCTTCCCCATTGACTTGCATTGGGTTTCGTGTTTCGGTCGATCCCCGACTTTTAGCGATAATCGGCCGACTGCACTCGACTCGACTTTGGACAAAATCGGGTTTCCCAAAACCCTACTCGATCTTAAAAAAATGAAAGTCGCTCAACCCTAGGCGCCACCTCACTCTGGCAGGGTAAAGGCCGGTGTACTCACTTCTGTTGCTCCGGCTGGAGGGCAGCGATGTTGGGGGACGTCATTTCCATAAGTTCCCGGGCAAATCCCTATGAAGTATAATACCGCATATATAGAAGATGTTGGACTCAGGGAGATTATACCGCGGCTGCAGGAGCAGGTAAGATTTCACAGCGTTATTTACCTCGCCGTTTTCCGGTGGGTCACCGTTGCCGAACGTGCTTGTAACTACCAGAACCAGTGTCTCGTGCACCAGGTCCACCGTATCGTACTGATCCATACAAATCACCTACACAGGAGAGATGACAAAGGACTGTGACGGCTAAAAGGAGCCCACCATCCCCATCACCCTCCACACCTGGAATCTGACTACCAGCGATCTGGAAACATCAAGAGGCAAGAGACAGTTCTGTAATTCCAAGTTGCGTCCACTTTAGGTTCCCCATTCTCTGTAGGCCCTAAACTAGGGATGAGCAAGTCGATTGGCAAGACCTGGACCAGTGGCCACGTCAGTAGTCATTGGTCGTAGGACAAGAGCCCTATAGACCGTCTCCTACCTGCAGAATCCTGGCACCTCTTTTGATTTGTAGGCCCAGCTTGACGTCATTGCACCGAGTCTACAAATTAGAGGAACTACCAGAAATGCCGCGGGTAGCAGGGAGTTCACAACGCTCCCGTCTGGTGTCCACTGGACCATGGTCCTGTTTATCAAGTCACTTATCTCCACTGTAAACCCAAAACACTCACTGGGACCCACTTACTCAAGTTATCATGTCCTCGTGCTCAACAACTATCTTCTTACCTTGGGATCAAAGGCATACGTGAAGATGTTGCAGAGTTTCTGAGCATAGGTCTCAGAGCGGCCGGTTTCGGTGGCATAGAGGATGGTGGCCTTTACTCTGCGAGCCATGGCCTGACCCATCAGTTTAGCGGAAAACTTCACAGCGCTATAGGGAACAAGGACAATATATTGATACCTTTTGGGTTATTAGCTTGGACATCTAACACGATGGTGGTGATGGGGTTCCTTCAGGGCGGGATGACCCATTATTCCCACAACAGTAGATAAAATCCACATGTTGAGCTCTTCCAGAATCTTTGTCACTTACTTTGCTACCTCCTTGAAGGTTCTCTTCCTGGTGATGGTGCTCTGAGATCCCTTCCAGATGTGGTGCTTCCAAGGGTCAGGCTAAAATATCAAGACTGTCATTAAGAAAGAGTCCAGAAGACATAGACAAGAACCTCAAAAGCTGATGGTCGTATATGGCGTTACGTTTTTCGTTCTTACATTTGGTCTATGTATGGTCATTTATCAACACCAGATAATGTCCTGGTGATGGCACCTGGGCTGAGAGGGTCTGAGAATGAAGAAATGTCTCACCAACCATTGACAGTAGCAAGATACCCAACTAGGTACGATCAACTTGATTACTCAAAGGACAGAAATCACAACAGACATTGAAGAACCAAAAGATGGAAATAGTGCTGGAGAAGTCATGGAGAAATATGGAGACTCTGACCCCGGAGGTAGAAGACGAGACCTTAGAGAGTTGTCAGGTACCTGGTACAGAAAGGACGGAGAAAGGTGGTAATTGACCATCTCTTGATGGAATACCGGGGTCAGACTGGCAGACATCGGTGGCATAATCCAGACCCAGTCAGCTGGGCAACCTCCTCGTAGGCGGGTCTCATGTTCCATGTGTTTCATGAAGGACTCTGTGGCTGCATGGTGGTCCACGATGGTGACCTTATCACTCTGAAATAGACATGACGCCAGAACATAATGACAAAAGACTAGGTGACCACCATGAACCCTACACATGGTCAGGTCACACAGGGGAGTAACCCACTGTGCAGCACAGATGTGGAGTTACCTGGTAGCTATGTAGTACTGCGATGTTAATCTCCAGAGCGGCCCGGTCCTTCCACAGGGATGAGGTTTTCTTGGTGTCCAGTCCGAGCTTCTTGGCCACGTCCTGTAAAGATTGCCGAGGTTTGAATCAATCTGGTAAAGCAGCACTAGTGAGATATTTCTGTGCACAAGTGTTTATAGTACAAGCTTCACGTCAGCGACAAAATATCTAAGGAAACATCTCAGTATGTAAAAGAACTTACAATGAGCCAGAACCGGAGCTCCTTCAGCTGGAAGTGTGAGCGCAACCCAGGAGAAATGAGGCTATATGGGACAGATATATGCAATGTGTGGAGAAAAGCCTGTGCCCCCACATCCACCTCCAGGAGCTTTCCTGACCTCCCGCTCTACATCCATAGACACCAGCAAAATGACATTCCAAAACCGTACACAGTATTTCTGACTTGTGTTGGGTCATGTGGATTTTTTTTCCTGCACTTCTTTTTATGCATCCTAAAATTGTATGAACTTTTTAGCAGCTGCCTGACACTGGAGTTTGCAGGTCAGTTTTAAGTTCATTTTTCACGTTCTTTTCGATAGCAGTTTTTCACTAACGCAGAGAACTCTACAATGAGAGTAGGGAATGGAAGGCAGGGAGTCTCCCGGGGCAGGTGAGGTAGCACCACTACGGTACAGACAAGAAGGGAAGGCAGGGAGTCTACCCGGGCAGGCAGGGTAGCACCACTATGGTACGGACAAGAAAGGAAGGCAGGGAGTCTACCCGGGCAGGCAGGGTAGCACCACTATGGTACGGACAAGAAAGGAAGGCAGGGAGTCTACCCGGGCAGGCTAGCACCACTATGGTACGGACAGGAAGGGAAGGCAGGAAGTCTACTGGGGCAGGCGGGCTAGCACCGCTACGGTACGGACAAGAAGGGAAGGCAGGGAGTCTACCGGAGAATGCGGGCTAGCACCGCTACGGTACGGACAAGAGAAGGCAGGGAGTCTACCGGGGCAGGCGGGCTAGCATCACTATGATATGGACAAGAAGAGAAGGCAGGGAGTCTACTGGGGCAGGCGGGCTAGCACCACTACGGTACGGACAAGAAGGGAAGGCAGGGAGTCTAGCCAGGCAGGTGGGCAAGCACCATGGTACGGACAAGAAGGGACAGCATGGAGTCTACCGGGGCAGACGGGCTAGCACCTCTATGATATGGACAAGAAGGGAAGGCAGGGAGTCTACCGGGGCAGGCGGGGTAGCACCACTATGATATGGACAAGAAGGGAAGGCAGGGAGACTACCGGGGCAGGCGGGGTAGCACCACTACGGTATGGACAAGAGCGGAAGTCCTGTTCTATGCACTCGCCTCAGTTATATTGTATCGATATGAGTCGCACAGGTTCCGCATCCCAATCTCGGTGCTCATGTACCAGCCATTAAACGGCACCGCTGGGAACTCCAGCCCTCCAATCTCCAGGAGCAAGCTGCTCACGGCAGGCAATGCGTACCACTTCAATCCCAATTCTGAAAACCACTCGTAGCTGGAAATCAAAATAAAAGACAAAAAACGTTAATTAAATAGTTAGATGTGATAAATGGTTTCATTTTAGAGACCGTGACCAAAAACAAAAAAAAATCATCGATCATCAGGAACTATCACACAGGGGATGTCTTTGGAAGTTTGGCACTGAAAAAAAGGGGTAATAGAAAAAAAACTGGTGGTCTAGGGCAGTAATGGGTTAATGGGGACGGACTTGTGTGGTCTAGAAAAAGAAAGTGGATACTGGCGATAACTATGGTGGTCTGCAATAACAAAGTGGATAATGGTGACATCCCTGGTGACTAGAGTGGTTAATTGGTTAATGGTGACATCCCTGGTGGGCTAGAGTGGGGAATATTGACATCCCTGGTGGTCTAGATGGGTGAATAGGGACATCCTTGGTGGTCTAGATTGGTTAATGGTGACATCCCTGGTGGTCTATTGTGGACAAATGGTGAAAGCATTTATGGTGGTGTAAGGCAGTGCATGGATTTAAAGGGGTTTTCAACTTCTGTTAAAATCACATTTAGCTATATTTTAATACATACAGATATAAAGGGGCTGGCTTAGATATTAGAATTGTGACCTCCAGCCCCCTTCACACACAGCACTAATCACCTGCGGATCCCGGTAAAGCTGAATACTGGGAAACCTTTGACACTACTAGTCTTATTATGAACAGATCTAAAAGTATTATTAGCTAGTGGACAGCCCCTTTACATCCCTGGTGGTCTAGAGGTATCACATGCTCAGAAATCAATATATCTGGGGGTCTGAGCTATAAATGCAAGAAAACAGCCGTCCTGAACATTTTTGGTGGAAACGCCTTTCATCTTTTACATTCGAACTCCTGTGAACCTACAGATATTACGACTCGCATCAACAAAAGAAAGCCATGCAGGACTTTGTGCCTTACTTTGGGTGTCTGAGAGGCACCTCCAAGACAAGTTCAGGTGGAATTTCAAAGATTTTTGGGTCATCTCCATTGGCTTGTAAGAGAAGAGGCAACACGTCAAATCGGCCACCTTTTGGCTTCCAGCCCAGCTGGACACATAACTGTAAGGTGGAAAGTGCTGATTAATGCCTTTGACAATCGTTTACCATTGAAAAGGAGAAATATAAAGAATGACTGACTGTAGAGCAGAAGATGGTGAGACCAAGGAAGACATAAGCAGGGGGAGAATTAAGGAGTTCAGCACTGGAGGAAAAACAAAAAACAAAACAGTAATCGTACCTCGGTCAACTCCACATTCATGGGATCTCCCACCACAGTCTCGTCCTCCTGTCTGTATCCTGCATAGCGGATTAATTGGCTGTTCCAGATCCTGAAATCCGACGTCCCATCTTTTCTCTGGGGGAAGATGGTGATCGCCGACCTGTGCTCAGAAAGATATAAAAAAAAAACATGAAAAATCCATAAAAGTGACGCCGACCAAGATGCCTGATATGAGGGCAAGTTGTAGATTCCAGAATGAAGAGAAACGCCACCATCCTTCCCCTGCATTGTCAGCCATTATCAAGGGAACCAGGGGTCGTCCAGCTTCATACAGAATATTTAAAGAGGGGTTCCCACTTAGGAATATCTATTGTTATAAACCCGGTTAGGAAATTCTGGGGTATTAGAGGGTCCTCTGTTCTCCGGTGTTCAGGATCCTCATATTTTAGCCATCTTGTAATACTTAGTTTCTCCTGTGGGGGAGCTGCAGGGAGACTCAACACTTACTGTCAGGTTTCTCCACCAATTGCTTCATCAGGGGGACACTTTGTATTGCAATCCTCTCATTGTCCAGGGACTGCGTGGACAACCCCTTTCATTTCTACGTATGGTGGGCTCCAGGGCTGTTCTGAAGACCCCCTCAGAGACTACTATGAATACAACATACCTGATATTGCCTTTGTTGGTGGAGTATTTGATATGGTTGCAGATGTAGGTGAACATCTCGTGGGTGGTCCTGCAGTCTCTGGCGTCAAACAACTACAGAGATACAAAGTATCCAGAGCTCGGAATGTTTATAAACACAACGATCCACATTAGAGACCGCGGACTGGGAGTACCTGAAGCTTGGACCACTGTATCCGGCCCACGCAGCGCGCGGCGTTCCTCCAAGCCTGCTTGGCGCCAAAGATCAGCTCACTCTCCTTGAGCTGATAGGTCCCTGTGGCGAGGACCTCCTGCTCCACCTCCTTCACCCGCTCGATGTGCGACTTCGCCTGGGACCTAAGACGGATACAAATGGGTTTTAGGTGATCCGGTGACTTTTATTTTCGTAAATTTGCCCTTGTGCAAAATGTGCGTCGGGGGGTCAGAGCATTGGGGGGGGGGGGGGGTCAGAGCATTGGGTAGGGGGATGTCACACGCTGCTACCATTGCTGCCACAGTGGCCATTATATGCGCAAAAACTAATTGTTGGAGTTTTACTTTAACCCCTTCCTGATATGAGACTACGAGAGCCTTGTGGTGTAAGGAGCGCGCTCAGGAGTCGAGGACAGCGGTGATCAGTGCTGGCTCCGATCGCTGCTGTTTAACCACTTAAATGCCATTGTCAATCCCCGACTGGGAGATTTAGGTCACACGATCCCGGCGTTGCACCGACTCGGGTGCCAATCGCTTTCCTCCTGCAGGGTGGTGCTGATGGGTTACCCTTGAAGCCCAGACACAGAACAAGTGATCAAACACAGGGTCAAAAGTGAAATAAAAAGTTATAAAAAATCTCAACAAAAATAAAAAATATATAAAAAATAAAAAAATGTTAAAAAATAAAACATTCAATCTCGCTGCGTCTGAATTAGTCCAAATATTATTAACACTTTAATATGAAATTATTTAATCTGTTCGGTAAGAAATTCTGTTGAATACGACCAATTGGTTGAAGGCAAAACTTGCATCTATTTTTTTACTGAAAGGACACAACTTTGGAACGGAGGGGCACAGAACAAAAGAACTGTTGCAGAATCAGTGGAGCAGCAGGATCGGAGGAGAAAATCAGTTTCAATAAATAGAAAAAAAAGAAAAAAAAATGCTCATCCTGGGCCTCCTGGTGCAGTCACTCACCTTTTGATGGAGCTGTAGTACTGGTTGATGAAGTCTTTGGCCTTAGGTAGAAGTTCTTCTGCGGATTTTGGTTCTCGCGGTTGAGGACAGGACATCTGGGGTGGAAACATGACAGAGCCCAAGCAGCGAGCCTTTGTGCAGGGCACGTCCTGTATACAAGATGTAATGGCGGTTACCAGGTTCTGCTGATGGACATTGGAAGCAGCAGCATAGCGCCGCCCTGCAGTCAGACATGTGCTAGAACAGCGTGGCTCTAACTGTATCTCATCTAAGCTCCCACAATCCACCGTGCAGGAAAGCCGCAGAGTTCAGCTTCACATGTGAAACGAGAAATATAAAGAAAAAAAACTACAGCAGAACTCAGCAGAGAACCCAATACACTGGATTCTGGGACAGCTCTGCTTAGGATCATGGATGATGTAAACTGACATTTTACCACTAGGTGGCGCTGGTAACTCACTGCTGCACATTATGTAACACCACACTGGCTTTCCATAGGAGAACTGCATGAAGAGCAATTCCATAAAACAGTCCTATTATCAGAATTGCCTAGAAGCAGGAGGCGCAATCCCAGAACAAATCAAAATGAGAAAGTATAATAGATATATCCAGAGTATGTAGCCATTCCTGTACCTGCTCGGCCTGCACATTCAGTATGTCGTAGGACAGGGTCCGGTTCTCCCAGTTCTTGATGCGAAGACATTTTTGGTTCTGACCTCCGTTAACAGGACTGTAAGGGGAGAATAGGATCAGTAATGTAATGTATGTACACAGTGACTGCACCAGCAGAATAGTGAGTGCAGCTCTGGAGTATAATACAGGATGTAACTCAGGATCAGTAATGTAATGTATGTACACAGTGACTCCACCAGCAGAATAGTGAGTGCAGCTCTGGAGTATAATACAGGATGTAACTCAGGATCAGTAATGTAATGTATGTACACAGTGACTCCACCAGCAGAATAGTGAGTGCAGCTCTGGGGTATAATACAGGATGTAACTCGGGATCAGTAATGTAATTTATGTGCACAGTGACTGCACCAGCAGAATAGTGAGTGCAGCTCTGGGGTATAATACAAAATGTAACTTGGGATCAGTATAGGTTATATAATATAATGTCTTCCACACTCCATTGGCTTGTATGGAGTTTTCAAAACTACATGACCATGTGTGTATGTCATGCTCCTGGGTTCAAACCCTTGATTCTGTGCTTTGTGGTCGGATTCTCGGTCTGCCAAGCCACAATAGATATATCTTTCTTTTCTCCTGTTTAGTTTCTGTTATCCTTTATTCAGTCTCTTTAGGGTAACAGATGTTTTCATTTACTCATTTCTCTGCCCTATCACCTTTCCAGTGCGACTTTATATACTTTCCCCCTGCTGGTATTTTCTTCTGGTGACAGTCTCATTTGCATGTCCAGCCATACTGCTGTAGTTTATGCCAGTCAGTGAAAGACCAGCTAGGGTTCATCTCTGCAGTTTATGTTCTTTACCCTGCACCTATCTTCTATTTCTTTGTAGAAAGTAGGTGGCATATTTTTGCATCATTACATACTTAATCCTTTATTTTGTATTTCATGGTTTTACTCACTCTGGGATCTCTTTATTTCAGCACACTTTCTCTTTTGTAGGAAATTTGCACTGTGCTCTGCCCTACGGTTCTTTAGGAGGAACGTGAAGTGCTCGAAGGCCTTTCTAGTCTGTGGTTATGGCTATCTCAGAAACCACAAGGGACTAAGGGGTCAGGATCTCTAGTCTGTACAGGAACCGGCAGGGTCAGTAGAAGGTTTCAGTGCATTACCCATTTCCCGAGTTACTACACTTTCATAACAGCGACAACCTCTCTGGTGACAGATGGGGGAAGACGACCCCGGTTATCAAGATAAGTGCTGGACAGCCGCAGTTTGTTGATGACCTGTGATAGATATATATTATAGGTTGATTACATGGTATGACATGTGCATTAGGATGGGAACAATCTGTGCCACGGACCAATCAGAGCAGGACACCATTATACTGAACAGACACAAAGATCCACTAACAGCAGCTTTCTGACAGTTTCCAGCTTACAATGGTAGAAAAGAAAATGAGAATTAACAGAGTAGTAAAACTTCTAGTGATGGGGGGACGTGTTTACCAGGACACGAGGCACAGGGAGCCGCGCACGGGAAAGCTGGACGTACAAAGCGGCGGACGTCACCTTCCTGCACAGAACAATGGAGATCCTGGCACCTCGCACGGCGGCTTCACTGGCTCAGATATATGGGAAATGAGACGTTAATACTGGAACTGGGCACGTCCTTCCTCGCACTGGTGCGGACAGCTGGGAGAAGTGTTGGATCAGTGACCTCCACGTCATCAGCTCCATGTCAAGTCCCACCGGGGACCACAAACCTCTTCCTTCAGGACTGAGAAAGGAAGAAAACAGCTGAAGAGGCAGACGGCAGCGCCGGCCCGAAGCCCTCGCTGAGCTGGTTACCCCAAGTCAGACGCCGGCCCGAAGCCCTCGCTGAGCTGGTTACCCCAAGTCAGACGCCGGCCCGAAGCCCACTCGGAGCTGGTTACCCCAAGTCAGACACCGGTCCGAAGCTCTCGCTGAGCTGGTTACCCCAAGTCAGATGCCGGCCCGAAGCCCTCGCGGAGCTGGTTATCCCAAGTCAGACGCCGGCCCGAAGCCCACTCGGAGCTGGTTACCCCAAGTCAGGCACCGGTCCGAAGCCCTCACAGAGCTGGTTACCCCAAGTCAGACGCCGGCCCGAAGCCCTCACAGAGCTGGTTACCCCAAGTCAGACGCCGGCCCGAAGCCCTCGCGGAGCTGGTTACCCCAAGTCAGACGCCGGCCCGAAGCCCACTCGGAGCTGGTTACCCCAAGTCAGACGCCGGCCCGAAGCCCTCGCGGAGCTGGTTATCCCAAGTCAGACGCCGGCCCGAAGCCCACTCGGAGCTGGTTACCCCAAGTCAGGCACCGGTCCGAAGCCCTCACAGAGCTGGTTACCCCAAGTCAGACGCCGGCCCGAAGCTGGTTACCCCAAGTCAGACACCGGCCCGAAGCCCTCGCGGAGCTGGTTACCCCAAGTCAGACTTGTTGCAAGCGATTGTTAGCGGGTTCTCCCCTTCCCCAGTACGCAGATGTATGAGGGGCAGGAGGATTCGGATAATGGCCTGTTGTGGATTCTGTTTGTGGGCTCCCTCTGGTGGTTACTGCTGGTACTGGGTGACTTTGGTGGGTTGCGGCCTTTGGTTTCCACCTGTCCATCAGTGGCTGGGTGTTTCCTATTTTACCTGGCCTTTCTGTCATTTCCCTTGCCGGCTATCAATGTATTCAGATGTGCTCTGTTTGGTTCCTGCCTACCTGCTCCCAGATCTTTCAGGATAAGCTAAGTGCTGATTTTCAGTTGTTTGGTTTTTTGTCCAGCTTGCTTATTATGTCTCTATGCTAGCTGGTAGCTCTAGTGGACTGAGATTCTCCCCATGTGCCATGAGTTGGCACATGGGTTCTTGTAATCTCAGGATGGTTTTTTTGATTAGGGTTTTTTGCTGACCGCTCAGTCCCCTTTTGTATTGTTCTGCTTTCTAGTTTACAGCGGGCCTCAATTTGCTAAAACTATATATATCATCTCTATGTGTGTGCCTTCCTCTCATTTCACCGTCAATACATGTGGGGGGCAACTATATCTTTTGGGGTTCATTCCGCTGGAGGCAAGTGAGGTCTTTATTTTCTCTGCAGTGCTAGTTAGCTCTTAGGCTGGTGCGTGGCGTCTAGAACCAACGTAGGCACGCTCCCTGGCTATCTCTAGTTGCGTTTGTCAGGCGTAGGGCAGCGGTCAGCCCAGGTTCCATCACCCTAGAGCTCGTCCGTAATATATTTGTACTTTGCTTGTCCTGTGCTATCCCTAGCCATTGGGATTCATGACAGTATAGCCGGCCCACAAAGTGTTAATTGTTTGGGCTGAAGCAGGAGAAAGAGAAGTGTTTAAGGGAATTTTTTTTTTTTTTTTTCCCCTTCAGAGTTTTGCTGCCTAGCCCTTAATTGCTGTCTAGCTGCTTCTTACCTCCTCTTAACCCTTGAATGGCTCTGATCTTAGCTGTTTAACATGGATGTCCAGAGTTTGGCTTCCAGCCTGAGTAATCTCGCGGCAAAAGTTCAAAACATACAGGATTTTGTTGTTCACACTCCCATGTCTGAACCTAGAATTCCTATTCCAGAGTTCTTTTCTGGAGATAGATCTACCTTCCTGAATTTCAGGAACAATTGTAAATTGTTTCTTTCTTTAAAATCTCGCTCCTCTGGAGACCCTGCTCAACAGGTCAAGATTGTAATATCTTTCCTGCGGGGCGACCCTCAGAATTGGGCATTTGCATTGGCACCAGGGGATCCTGCACTGCTCAGTGTGGATGCGTTTTTTCTGGCATTGGGATTGCTCTATGAGGAACCTAACCTGGAGATTCAGGCTGAAAAGGCTTTATTAGCCCTCTCTCAGGGGCATGATGAAGCGGAGATATATTGTCAGAAGTTTCGGAAATGGTCGGTGCTTACTCAGTGGAATGAGTGCGCCCTGGCTGCAAACTTCAGAAATGGTCTTTCTGAGGCCATTAAGGATATTATGGTGGGGTTCCCTACGCCTACAGGTCTGAATGAGTCTGTGGCTATGGCCATTCAGATTGATCGGCGTTTACGGGAGCGCAAACCCGTGCACCAGTTGGCGGTGTCTTCTGAACAGGCACCGGAGACTATGCAATGTGATAGAATTCAGTCCAGAAGTGAACGGCAAAATTATAGGCGGAAAAATGGATTGTGTTTCTATTGTGGTGATTCAGCTCATGTTATATCAGCATGCTCTAAACGCACAAAAAGGGTTGATAAATCTTTTGCCATTGGTACTCTGCAGCCTAAGTTCATTTTGTCTGTGACTCTGATTTTTTCACTGTCTTCCATTTCCGTCGATGCCTATGTGGATTCGGGCGCTGCCCTGAGTCTTATGGATTGGTCATTTGCTAAACGCTGCGGTTTTAGTCTGGAACCTCTGGAAGTTCCTATTCCTCTGAAGGGAATTGACTCTACACCATTGGCTATGAATAAACCGCAGTATTGGACACAAGTGACCATGCGCATGACTCCCGTTCATCAGGAGGTGATTCGCTTCCTTGTACTTTATAATTTACATGATGTACTAGTGCTTGGTCTGCCATGGTTACAAACTCATAATCCTGTCCTGGACTGGAAAACAATGTCTGTGCTAAGCTGGGGATGTCAGGGGGTTCATGATTATGCACCTCCGATTTCTATCGCTTCATCTACTCCTTCTGAGATCCCTGCGTTTTTGTCTGACTATAGGGATGTTTTTGAGGAGCCTAAGCTCAATTCGCTCCCTCCGCATAGAGATTGTGACTGTGCTATAGAATTGATTCCTGGCAGTAAGTTCCCTAAGGGTCGTTTATTTAATCTGTCACTGCCAGAGCATACTGCTATGCGGAATTATATTAAGGAGTCCTTGGAAAAGGGACATATTCGTCCATCTTCGTCCCCTCTGGGAGCAGGTTTTTTTTTTGTGGCAAAAAAAGATGGTTCCCTGAGGCCTTGTATAGATTATCGCCTTCTGAATAAGATTACAGTCAAGTATCAGTATCCATTGCCATTATTGACTGATTTGTTTGCTCGCATTAAGGGGGCTAGGTGGTTCACTAAAATAGATCTTCGTGGTGCGTATAATCTGGTGCGGATAAAACAGGGTGATGAGTGGAAAACTGCATTTAATACGCTTGAGGGCCATTTTGAGTATTTGGTAATGCCTTTTGGACTCTCCAATGCTCCGTCAGTCTTTCAGTCCTTTATGCACAATATTTTCCGTGAATATCTGGATAAGTTTATGATTGTGTATTTGGATGATATTTTGGTGTTTTCTGATGACTGGGAGTCTCATGTTCTACAGGTCAGGAAGGTGTTTCAGGTTCTGCGGGCCAATTCTCTGTTTGTGAAGGGCTCAAAGTGTCTCTTCGGAGTCCAGAAGATTTCTTTTTTGGGGTACATTTTTTCTCCTTCTACTATTGAGATGGATCCCGTCAAGGTTCAGGCGATTTGTGACTGGACACAACCTACATCTGTTAAGAGCCTTCAGAAGTTCTTGGGGTTTGCTAATTTTTATCGTCGGTTCATTGCTAATTTTTCCAGTATTGTTAAACCTTTGACTGATTTGACTAAAAAGGGTGCTGATGTTGCTGATTGGTCTCCTGCGGCCGTGGAGGCCTTTCAGGAACTTAAGCGCCGGTTTTCTTCTGCTCCTGTGTTGCGTCAACCAGTTGTTTCACTTCCTTTTCAGGTTGAGGTTGATGCTTCCGAGATTGGAGCGGGGGCGGTTTTGTCACAGAGAAGTTCTAATGGCTCGGTGATGAAGCCATGTGCATTCTTCTCTAGAAAATTCTCGCCCGCCGAGCGCAATTATGATGTGGGTAATCGGGAGCTTTTGGCCATGAAGTGGGCATTTGAGGAGTGGCGTCATTGGCTTGAGGGTGCTAAACATCGTGTGGTGGTCTTGACTGATCACAAGAATCTCATTTACCTTGAGTCTGCCAGGCGTTTGAATCCTAGACAGGCTCGTTGGTCGTTGTTTTTTTCTCGTTTCAATTTCGTGGTTTCATACCTGCCAGGTTCAAAGAATGTGAAGGCAGATGCTCTTTCCAGGAGTTTTGTGCCTGACTCTCCTGGAGACTCTGGGCCTACTGGTATCCTTAGGGATGGGGTAATATTGTCCGCCGTATCCCCAGACTTGCGACGTGCATTGCAGGAGTTTCAGGTGGATAAACCGGATCGTTGTCCACCAGAAAGACTGTTTGTTCCAGATGATTGGACCAGTAGAGTCATCTCCGAGGTCCATTCTTCTGTGTTGGCTGGTCATCCTGGAATATTTGGTACTAGAGACTTGGTGGCCAGGTCTTTTTGGTGGCCTTCCTTGTCTAGGGATGTGCGTACCTTTGTGCAGTCTTGTGAAGTGTGTGCTCGAGCTAAGCCTTGCTGTTCTCGGGCCAGTGGGTTGTTGTTATCCTTGCCCATCCCGAAGAGGCCTTGGACGCACATTTCCATGGATTTTATTTCTGATCTCCCGGTTTCACAGAAAATGTCCGTTATCTGGGTTGTGTGTGACCGCTTTTCTAAGATGGTTCATTTGGTGCCCTTGCCTAAGTTGCCTTCCTCCTCTGAGTTGGTCCCTTTATTTTTTCAGAACGTGGTTCGTTTGCATGGGATTCTGGAGAATATCGTTTCTGACAGGGGATCCCAGTTTGTGTCTAGATTTTGGCGGACGTTTTGTGCCAAGATGGGCATTGATTTGTCTTTCTCGTCTGCATTCCATCCTCAGACGAATGGCCAGACAGAGCGAACTAATCAGACCTTGGAAACTTATTTGAGGTGTTTTGTTTCTGCTGATCAAGATGACTGGGTTGCTTTTTTGCCACTGGCCGAATTTGCTCTTAATAATCGGGCTAGTTCGGCCACGTTGGTCTCTCCTTTTTTTTGTAATTCGGGGTTTCATCCTCGTTTTTCCTCTGGTCAGGTGGAGTCTTCGGATTGTCCTGGAGTGGACGTGGTGGTGGACAGGCTACATCAGATTTGGAATCAGGTGGTGGACAATTTGAAGTTATCTCAGGAGAAGACTCAGCAGTTTGCTAATCGCCGTCGCCGCGTGGGTCCCCGACTTCTTGTTGGGGATTTGGTGTGGTTGTCTTCTCGTTTTGTCCCTATGAAGGTCTCTTCTCCTAAGTTCAAGCCTCGGTTCATCGGTCCTTATAGGATCTCGGAGATTCTTAACCCTGTATCTTTTCGTTTGGATCTCCCAGCATCGTTTGCTATTCATAATGTGTTCCATCGGTCGTTGTTGCGGAGGTATGAGGTGCCCGTTGTTCCTTCGGTTGAGCCTCCTGCTCCGGTGCTGGTGGAGGGAGAACTGGAGTATGTTGTTGAGAAGATCTTGGATTCTCGTGTTTCCAGACGCAAACTCCAGTATTTGGTTAAGTGGAAGGGTTATGGTCAGGAGGATAATTCCTGGGTGGTCGCCTCCGATGTTCATGCGACTGATTTGGTCCGCGCCTTCCATAGAGCTCACCCTGATCGCCCTGGTGGTTCTCGTGAGGGTTCGGTGACCCCTCCTCAAGGGGGGGGTACTGTTGTGGATTCTGTTTGTGGGCTCCCTCTGGTGGTTACTGCTGGTACTGGGTGACTTTGGTGGGTTGCGGCCTTTGGTTTCCACCTGTCCATCAGTGGCTGGGTGTTTCCTATTTTACCTGGCCTTTCTGTCATTTCCCTTGCCGGCTATCAATGTATTCAGATGTGCTCTGTTTGGTTCCTGCCTACCTGCTCCCAGATCTTTCAGGATAAGCTAAGTGCTGATTTTCAGTTGTTTGGTTTTTTTGTCCAGCTTGCTTATTATGTCTCTATGCTAGCTGGTAGCTCTAGTGGACTGAGATTCTCCCCATGTGCCATGAGTTGGCACATGGGTTCTTGTAATCTCAGGATGGTTTTTTTGATTAGGGTTTTTTGCTGACCGCTCAGTCCCCTTTTGTATTGTTCTGCTTTCTAGTTTACAGCGGGCCTCAATTTGCTAAAACTATATATATCATCTCTATGTGTGTGCCTTCCTCTCATTTCACCGTCAATACATGTGGGGGGCAACTATATCTTTTGGGGTTCATTCCGCTGGAGGCAAGTGAGGTCTTTATTTTCTCTGCAGTGCTAGTTAGCTCTTAGGCTGGTGCGTGGCGTCTAGAACCAACGTAGGCACGCTCCCTGGCTATCTCTAGTTGCGTTTGTCAGGCGTAGGGCAGCGGTCAGCCCAGGTTCCATCACCCTAGAGCTCGTCCGTAATATATTTGTACTTTGCTTGTCCTGTGCTATCCCTAGCCATTGGGATTCATGACAATGGCCACCTGCATCCACCTAGTGATGGCGGAGAGCGCAGCTCCAGAGGAATCTGCTGCAATTCACATTGCAAAGCAAAACCTCGACCTTCCGGCTTTTCTGTCCAGTACGTCATTAGTCCATGGCAGCCTCACTAGAGCCCTGCGGACTCCCACCAGCCGGCATTCCCTTCTGATTAGCAGGTCCGGAGTGACGTCACGCTGCGATGAGATGGCAAATCGCTAGTGAACGTATTTGCCAATAGTCCCAAAACTGGAGAGCAAAACAGGCGGAGATAATGCAAATGGCGCCCAAACGTGTGCGATCCTGGCATTGTGATGGCGTCCGGGCACAAGGTCTCTCATCATGGCAACAAAAATATAAACTTCCACAGCGTATAGACCCCTGCGCCCCCGTATTCTGCAGCCTGCCGTGCATCTTGTAGCCGGCAATGCAACATCTAAGTGCATGCATCTACACATGGTCACAGGAAGTATCGGACTCATTATCTGCTGTACAGTAGACTACCTCTCCATGCTAAGCAGTTATGTATTATCTGCTGCACAGGTGACTATCTCTCCATGTTATACATACTGGCACTGACTATGGTGTCCTTTACAATGCACTGCCTCTTCATTATGCACTGACTTGTATGATCTGCCATATATTATACTGCTGCTATACTGACTTGTATTATCTGCTATACAATGCACTATCTCTCCATGTCACACTGACTTGTATCATGAGCAACAGGTTATGATATTAGTCAGTGTGACATGGAGAGGTAGTGCATTGTATTGTATTGCTAGATGTACTGCATTAGATTACCAGGCTGCACAGATTTGTATACTCAACCATATATTATACTGTCTCTTTACACTGCACTCACTTGTATCATCCTCTTCTACAATACACTACCTTACCATGCTGCACTGACTTACAGTACAGACCAAAAGTTTGGACACACCTTCTCATTTAAAGATTTTTCTATATTTTCATGACTATGAAAATTGTACATTCACACTGAAGGCATCAAAACTATGAACTAACACATGTGGAATTATATACTGAACAAAAAAGTGTGAAACAACTGAAATTATGTCTTATATTCTAGGTTCTTCAAAGTAGCCACCTTTTACTTTGATGACTGCTTTGTACACTCTTGACATTCTCTTGATGAGCTTCAAGAGGTAGTCACCGGGAATGGTTTTCACTTCACAGGTGTGCCCTGTCAGGTTTAATAAGTGAGATTTCTTGCCTTATAAATGGGGTTGGGACCATCAGTTGTGTTGTGCAGAAGTCTGGTGGATACACAGCTGATAGTCCTACTGAATAGACTGTTAGAATTTGTATTATGGCAAGAAAAAAGCAGCTAAGTAAAGAAAAACGAGTGGCCATCATTACTTTAAGAAATGAAGGTCAGTCAGTCCGAAAAATTGGGAAAACTTTGAAAGTGTCCCCAAGTGCAGTGGCAAAAACCATCAAGCGCTACAAAGAAACTGGCTCACATGAGGACCGCCCCAGGAAAGGAAGACCAAGAGTCACCTCTGCTTCTGAGGATAAGTTTATCCGAGTCACCAGCCTCAGAAATCGCAGGTTAACAGCAGCTCAGATTAGAGACCAGGTCAATGCCGCACTGAGTTCTAGCAGCAGACACATCTCTACAACAACTGTTAAGAGGAGACTTTGTGCAGCAGCCATTCATGGTAAAATAGCTGCTAGGAAACCACTGCTAAGGACAGGCAACAAGCAGAAGAGACTTGTTTGGGCTAAAGAACACAAGGAATGGACATTAGACCAGTGGAAATCTGTGCTTTGGTCTGATGAGTCCAAATTTGAGACATAACAAAAAAGTGTGAAACAACTGAAATTAAGTATATAATTCCACGTGTTAATTCATAGTTTTGATGCCTTCAGTGTGAATGTACAATTTTCATAGTCATGAGAATACAGGAAAATCTTTAAATGAGAAGGTGTGTCCAAACTTTTGATCTGTACTGTATATCATCTGCCATATAGTACACTAATTCTCTTCACTGCACTGACTTGTATGCAATACAATGCACCACCTCTCTATGTTACACTGTGTTGTATCATGTGTTATACATTTGATTACTTTTCCAGGCTGAACTGACTTGTATAATCTGCCATATATTTGACTGCCTCTCCACACTTCACTAACTGTACAATGCACTACCTCTTCAAGCTGCACTGACTTATAAGGTTTCTTTATAATTAATGTAAAAGTGAAAAGTTGTAGGGAAAGTGAAGATTGTACATTAAACCCCATATTTGCTGCTTTGAGGGCATCTAGTGATTGGCTTTTTACAAAGCACCAAACCTCCAGCTGTGAAGTGACTGATGGACCCTGCAAGGAGAAGAGCTGAAGGGAGAGGGCTCCAGTCCACATCATGGCTCTTCCTACAGTCTGCGGTGTGTGAGCGTCTTGCTGTGACCCCTGGGTGAATTGATGGATAGCAGCGTGATGAAGCTGCCAGCATATAAATACAATGTCCTGCGATATACTTATCACATGAGCCCCTGTAGAATCTGCTGAGTTTTGAACCCCGGACGACACCAAAAATAACCAGAGGACAAACTTCGGGATGCCCGTCACTCTCCAGGTGGCATTGGTGCCCAGAACCCATCATCACTGATGGTTACCAGTCTGCAGAATATATCTGGTGTGACGCTCTGTGGAGTATATCCGTACGGATCTGACAGATCAGCGGTGTAGGAATACTCAGAACTTATCACTTTGTATCTGTCCAGAGACTTCAGGAGAAGAGCGATGCTCTGCAGAGAGATGGAACCAGGAACGTCCATCACAATCAGTGGAAACGTCATCATTCCCATTGTGGGTCCAGTAGTGACGGACACAGAGCAGCGTCTACCGGGCACATTTACCTCTGGGCCCTCAGTCCGTGGCTCCTATACATCCCGATCAGGAATCACTATTCACCTGGGGGCCCGGGGGTCACCTGGCTGCAGGGAAGAGACGTCGCACGGACCCCCAATCCATCAGGTGTCCTTTTCAGGGATCAAAGGACTCAATATAGGTCAATGACAGCAGTGACCAATACTCGGACCCTTACTAATGCACAGAGCACTTACTCATCAATACTCGGACCCTTACTAATGCACAGAGCACTTACTCCCCAACACTCGGACCCTTACTAATGCACAGAGCACTTACTCCCCAACACTCGGACCCTTACTAATGCACAGAGCACTTACTCATCAATACTCGGACCCTTACTAATGCACAGAGCACTTACTCATCAATACTCGGACCCTTACTAATGCACAGAGCACTTACTCATCAATACTCGGACCCTTACTAATGCACAGAGCACTTACTCATCAATACTCGGACCCTTACTAATGCACAGAGCACTTACTCATCAATACTCGGACCCTTACTAATGCACAGAGCACTTACTCATCAATACTCGGACACTTACTAATGCACAGAGCACTTACTCATCAATACTCGGACACTTACTAATGCACAGAGCATTTACTCATCAATACTCAGACCCTTACTAATGCACAGAGCATTTACTCATCAATACTCGGACCCCTACTAATGCACAGAGCACTTACTCATCAATACTCGGACACTTACTAATGCACAGAGCACTTACTCATCAATACTCGGACCCTTACTAATGCACAGAGCACTTACTCATCAATACTCGGACACTTACTAATGCACAGAGCACTTACTCATCAATACTCGGACACTTACTAATGCACAGAGCATTTACTCATCAATACTCAGACCCTTACTAATGCACAGAGCATTTACTCATCAATACTCGGACCCCTACTAATGCACAGAGCACTTACTCATCAATACTCGGACACTTACTAATGCACAGAGCACTTACTCATCAATACTCGGACCCTTACTAATGCACAGAGCATTTACTCCCCAACACTCGGACCCTTACTAATGCACAGAGCATTTACTCCCCAACACTCGGACCCTTACTAATGCACAGAGCATTTACTCATCAATACTCGGACCCTTACTAATGCACAGAGCATTTACTCCCCAACACTCGGACCCTTACTAATGCACAGAGCATTTACTCATCAATACTCGGACCCTTACTAATGCACAGAGCATTTACTCATCAATACTCGGACCCTTACTAATGCACAGAGCATTTACTCCCCAACACTCGGACCCTTACTAATGCACAGAGCACTTACTCATCAATACTCGGACCCTTACTAATGCACAGAGCACTTACTCCCCAACACTCGGACCCTTACTAATGCACAGAGCACTTACTCATCAATACTCGGACCCTTACTAATGCACAGAGCACTTACTCATCAATACTCGGACCCTTACTAATGCACAGAGCACTTACTCATCAATACTCGGACCCTTACTAATGCACAGAGCACTTACTCATCAATACTCGGACACTTACTAATGCACAGAGCACTTACTCATCAATACTCGGACACTTACTAATGCACAGAGCATTTACTCATCAATACTCAGACCCTTACTAATGCACAGAGCATTTACTCATCAATACTCGGACCCCTACTAATGCACAGAGCATTTACTCCCCAACACTCGGACCCTTACTAATGCACAAAGCACTTACTCATCAATACTCGGACACTTACTAATGCACAGAGCATTTACTCATCAATACTCGGACCCTTACTAATGCACAGAGCACTTACTCATCAATACTCGGACCCTTACTAATGCACAGAGCACTTACTCATCAATACTCGGACCCTTACTAATGCACAGAGCATTTACTCAATACTTGGACCCTTACTAATGCACAGAGCACTTACTCATCAATACTCGGACCCTTACTAATGCACAGAGCACTTACTCATCAATACTCGGACCCTTACTAATGCACAGAGCACTTACTCATCAATACTCGGACACTTACTAATGCACAGAGCACTTACTCATCAATACTCGGACCCTTACTAATGCACAGAGCACTTACTCATCAATACTCGGACCCTTACTAATGCACAGAGCATTTACTCCCCAACACTCGGACCCTTACTAATGCACAGAGCACTTACTCCCCAACACTCGGACCCTTACTAATGCACAGAGCACTTACTCATCAATACTCGGACCCTTACTAATGCACAGAGCACTTACTCCCCAACACTCGGACCCTTACTAATGCACAGAGCACTTACTCCCCAACACTCGGACCCTTACTAATGCACAGAGCACTTACTCATCAATACTCGGACCCTTACTAATGCACAGAGCACTTACTCCCCAACACTCGGACCCTTACTAATGCACAGAGCACTTACTCCCCAACACTCGGACCCTTACTAATGCACAGAGCACTTACTCCCCAACACTCGGACCCTTACTAATGCACAGAGCACTTACTCATCAATACTCGGACCCTTACTAATGCACAGAGCATTTACTCCCCAACACTCGGACTCTTACTAATGCACAGAAGACTCACTAAACATATGTAGCACTTACTCAGATTAAAAGGATATTCTCAAGTTATTAAATTGCTTTAATTAGCTAGACAACATGAAAATAAGCAAGTTTGCAATTGTCTTGCTTTTTCTATCTGCTTTCGTATTTTTTTTAAATGAAAGCTTTTATCTTTCATTTTATACAGCTGGTTTCGGTGGAGCTCGAGCACTATACAGTTAGTCCTCGGGTTACGACGGTCGCGAGTTACGTCGTTTCGTGGTTTCAACGCTTTACACGACGCCTCATTCCGACTTACGCGGTTTTGCATCGCAAGTCGAACTACGTGCAACTACGTGCAGCGGCGGAAGAATAGAGTCCAGTACTGTATACTGCACCCGGTTACACGAGGAAAACGAGTCTCCTGCACGCCGTAACACCCTTCATTATGGCTCCCAAACGTAAGCAAGACTCATCTGATACCAGTGCATCAAAGAAAAGGAAGGAGTAAACTGTTTATTACTGTTACAGCACTTACAGTACAGTATTTCATTATTAAACGTACTGTACAATATTTTACTGTACCTATGTTTATTGATAATTATGTAGGGTACTGTGTTAGGATAGGTGTTTGGATAGGCTAAGTGTTTGCAGTACTCTACTGTTATTATGGTACAGTACTGTATGAACGTATGGTCCGACTTACGTCGAAATTCGGTTTACGACGCCGCATAAGAACAGATCAACGTCATAAGTCGAGGACTACCTGTAATAATTATTATTATTTTTATTTCTACAGCACCAACATATTCTGCAGCACTTTACATTTATTGCCTGCCTAGACCCTGGTCAGTGTGCGCAGTAGATACATTGCAGAAGAGATGTTAACTCCTAACCTACCAGTCAGCTCTCTCCAGCCCTTTATTGTTATTGGCTCACCTCCCTCCATCTCCCTCTCAGCCACTGACAAGCTGATGTTATGTCTTTTTAAAATCACCAGCTCGCAGCATCGACTTCTCCCAGAGCAGGTCTCCTAATCATGGCTCTCACTGTCCAGAGTGGTGTGCTTGTTCAAATGCCCTGGTTTCTCTATATGTAAATATATTGTGTATACTTCAGGACCAAGCACGGATAGGTGAATGCGTTACTGCAGAACTTGTGCTGAGCTTTATAGTTCTACTAATGCTACAGCTCTGTTACTCACCACAACTGTCACTGTAGGAAGAGCGGCCGCCCTGCCAGAAAGTGAGGCGAGTGTAAGGAGACTGCATAGCTCAGAGCTGCTCAAGAAATAACTTGAGAATACCCCTTTAAGATCACTAACTCTCAAAACTTGTTAGTACACAGAGCACTAGCTCACTATTACGCAGCGCAATCTGCACAAACTCACTAATAGCCATACTCAAAAATCATACTAAAAATAAATAAGGTGAACAAAATGACTTTTATGCTCAAGTATTAATATTAAACATTTCAGCTTTGATATTGAGCCCTTTACAAGTGAATACTGCAATGTTAGAAGCTGCGTTAAATACAGATCTCACCGATGTTCAAAAATAATTCATAAAAATATCTACAGCATACATTAATATAATTTGCATACTGAAATTGACAGTGCAGGCCGCAAATGTTTTTACATTTACAGAGTCTTGTAAAAGGGGTGGCCTTTATACTCTCTCCACTTGAGCATGTATTTAATAGTCTGCGTTCAATTGTGTGGGACCGCCATGGGCACAAACATGACACCTGCCTAGGTCAATATTGCCATATGGGAATTGGAGGACAACCTTGTCTTATTACCTACCATTTTAACAATATATTGAGACGGTGGAGGTACATAGGCAATGTTTTCTTTATCTGGACAGGTAATATTGAGGAATGTACTGAGTTTGATAACTTTTTGAACTCCATACATATGCATTACATTGTTCATTGTTATTTATATAATTCCTGGGTGTGTTGTGACCTGTAATCACATGCAACTGGTCATAACAATTCATCTGTTTAACTCCTTTACGACCTTTGACGTATGTCCCTGCCTTTGATGTAGGCTCACAGGCAGAGCCAACATATTTTCCTGCACATGATGGCTGGTTTAATCAGCCATCATGTGCCTCTAACAGTTGTTCCCGCTGTCAGTCTCTGAAAGCGGCATTTAACATGTACCAACAGGGGGGCTCCCTAGTTTGTCAGGACAGCTGAGGGTCTGCTGACGACCCCTGTGCCTGTCATTACGATCCTCCTGTGATAGTCACCCCATGGCCGGTGTTCGTAGGAGATCATGATTTTAGCTATACATAGCAGCCCTAATGCACTGCTATGTATAGTACAAGCGATATGACGATCGCAGCTTCAAGTCCCCTAAGGGAACCATTAAATATGATAGAACGTGAGAGAGAAAAAAAGTTTTTAAAGACATGAAAAAAATAAAAACATGCAAGTTCAAATCACCCCCCATTTACCCTGTTATTAAAAATACACATATTTAGCATCACTACATTAGTAAAAGTGCGATGTATCAAAATATAAAATTAAACCCATCGGTAAATGGCATAAAAAGAAAACAAATCAAAATGCCAGAATTATGTATTTTTTTGGCCAACACAACATTGTAGAGAGAGAATACCCCAACAGACAAACAAAGGATATTGAGCAGTCTACTTTCATCCCAGTCCCAATAATACTAAGATGAGAAGAATGTCCACCAACGTTCACCATCCAACCTGACGGAACTGGAGAGGGTCTGCAACTTGTTGTTGCATCATTCCAAAGAAGACTCCTGGCTGCACTAGCTCAAAAGGGGCTTATCCTCAATACTGAGCAAGGGGTCTCAATACTTATGACCATGTGATATTTCAGTTTTTATTTTTTAATAAATTTTCAAAAATGTCTACATTTTTTTTTTCAGTGAAGATGGAGTGCAGAGTGTACATTAATGAGAAAAAAAAATAACTTTTTAATTTACCAAATGGCTGCAATGAAATAAAGAGTGAAAAATTTAAAGGGGTCTGAATACTTTCTGTACCCACTGTATATGCATTTTTTTCTTACCTGGTGTAAATATCACTGTTCTCCTTAATCTGACATTCCTTAGATACGGCCCCGTCATCCACATATGTAAATCTACTCTTGTCAGCCAAGGGGGCAGGGCCCTCTGCTTTATTCTGGAGGCATCTTCATGAGGATCCCACCACGATGGGAAGAGGAAGAGGCACCCATATCTCAGGAATGGAGAGGAACAAAAAAGATAATTCCAGATTCAGGAGAACAGCAGATTTTACACCAGGAAAAAAAAAAAAACTCCCAAAAACATATTACATATGACAGGTCCCATTGGGGCAGTTTGACGCTAACTTTGCCCCGAGACTCAGCCGACAACCTCTTCTCTCCTGTGTGACGGCGTTTACTGGTATTCTGTTTGTAGAACGCTATTTACTATTCTTAGTTTTTGTAGACAGTTGGGAATATAATATCTCACCCACAAGCAACAAACATCCCCAGGATGATTCCGCATTATTGACTTTTCCTTTAATAAACCATCATTAATATTATTTTCTACAGATTTTGGGAAGTCCCACACGGACGGGCTTAATCACTGAGCAGTTGTTTTGTGGCGTATTTATATTTTCTCCATAGATCTTAATTTACACATTCATAGATTTATAATCTATAAATTCTCATTGCCTTTGTTAGCACTTTATTGGTTGGAAATGATGGGCATTTCATTTGTATTAATTGATTAACTGACGAACCTCACAACTGGCGGCTTCTAATAATGCGCTCACATTACATTGCCGCCAGGTCCAGTATGGAGATATGGGCTTTTATATGGATGTGGACAAACTGTATCTCTCGCTCTTACTTGTTGACGCTCACGTTTCATTCAGGAGCATGTTGAGGATAGCGTCCTCCATTAACACATGGTGCTGCACATATCGTATTCAGTTCCAATGTACTGTATAACACATGTATATTATACCAATTAGGTTTAACAATCCTTTTTGTGTAATTATTTTAAATGCAGGAACTTAGTTGTTACATGGATTTAAACCATAGCACTTTGGGAGTTTCTGTGTATGATAGTTCCTCACTAGTACCAGGCCAGATGAGGAAAACGTCGTCTATGTACCTCCTAAACCTCAAAACTAATAAAAGTGGAGTGATACATAAACCATGTCCTCCTCCAATTCCCCCCATGTGCATATTAGCTTATGTAGGTGCTATGTTTGCACCCATTGCAGTCCCTCACAAAATGAAAAAAGAACTAGTCTATGAATATGGAATAGATATTTTAAAGTACTAGCTCAAGAAAAGAAAATATAAAAGCCATATCTTCTTCAAAGAACTGGAATTCTGAAAACAGAATCTCACCTATGCAGTACACTTGGGCACTTTCTGTATATAATTGCATGTTGATATGTAGTACTTATTATAAAGTGAATTACTTTATGGACTTTGGTGATTGATAATTCTATTTACAGCTGCTTGTAATACCCCTATTATTGTATTAAAAATGGTACAAAGCCGAAATGTCGCATGCTTGGCAAAGGTACGAGGTAATCTGGAGAAAACTGGTTAATATTTCCCAGCGCTGCAGGTCCATTCCATAAAATGGAGTTTATTAATTCTAGACCTGGCTCGATCTATACATTCAGCACTAGGAAGCACTCGTTCTATTTTTTTTTCCTTTTATAGAATACTTGGGCATGGAATAAAGAGCCGCCGGATTGAGTGCTCCCTTTTCTGAATGTCGGTGTCCAGGGGTCAGATCTTGCACCCGCTTTTTACTAGGGCTCGTGTTGCTTTATCTTTTGGTTTTCCTGCATATTGTTACTAATACACAGGGAGATTAGAAATCAGCAACTAATACACAGATTGTTAATAGTATACGGCCTATTATTAACACTCACTTATAAGCAGACTATTACTTAAAACAGAATAATTAGACCCCTATTCAGAGCACTTACTCATCAATACACCAACCCTTACTAAATCGACAGAGCATTTACTCACCAATACACCAACCCTCACTAATAAACAGAGCATCTACTCACCAATACACCGACCCTTACTAATCGACAGAGCATTTACTCACCAATAAACCGACCCTTACTAATCGACAGAGCATTTACTCACCAATAAACTGACCCTTACTAATTAACAGAGCATTTGCTCATCAATACACCGATCCTTACTAAACCACAGAGCATTTACTCACCAATACACAGATGCTTAGTAAAACCACACACTAATAATCACTAATGCAAAGAGTAAATCAGCATTCCTTTGTAAAAGAAAGAGCACCTTTCTGACACTTTTAGTGGTGCACTTACCCACTGATACAGAGCATTGCTGACACTTTTGTAGTAGTGCACAATGAACACTCTCACCTATATGTAACACAGAGAGCACTTACACACCGATACTCAGAAAGTGTGCCAGAGATGACAGGTAATACAAGGAGCATTTACTCACCGATTGAAAGCATTTCTGGCACACATTCACTGATCTGGCGTTTCGGTTCTTAATACAGCGAGTACTTTCTCACCGATCCATTGTTTCCAGACCACTTATGGGTACAGTGTGATTTTCCATTTTCTATGCACAAATTCTTTGACCTCGGTGATATTAAAACATAGCATTTTTTTCTGCCAAAACCTGCGCCCTTGCCGTGTTTTTCCGGGGGATTACTTGTGCAATTTGTCCACCGCACATGTTTAGAACAGTTTTTTTTTTATTCACCAAAAATACATAAAAAATGCTGCAATTGTAAAATGCAACTTCTGCTCTGCACCCCCCACCACCCAGCTGCTGCAAGTAAACAGCCTTAATATTGCTAGATTACAATACTGTCACAAAGCACCTACTCACTGATCCAGTTTCTCCTACCTGATTAATAACTAATACAGCACTTACTCAGCGATCAAGCTCTCTGATCCAAATACTAAAGCCAGATTGGCATGGTGATCATTGCTCGTGGGAACACTCCGCTTCCTATGTGCACCCTTACATACTCCCGGAGCGTAAACTCACGGATTGTGTTTCTGACCCGCTTACTCACTGATCCAGGATTTCTAGCATAATGTACTTACAAACACACTACTACTACTACTACTACTACTTTACTGATGATTTATTAACTCTTGGAGCACAAACTCACTGCCACATAAGGTTTCCGACACACTTGCATACTAATCCACATGCGACTTACTCACTGATCTCCTCTGTACTTGGCTCGTTAATACTCCAGCCATGCCAGTGATTATACTGATATCTTCAGCTGACCTCTAGCCCCTGTGCGCACAGCTCCACATTCACCATCAGAAAGTCGCATCATGTGTGGCACAATGGTGCACTTACTCACTGTTCACCATCCCGCAGCGTACTCACTATTTACCCCTGAGCTCCTGCCTTCATCCTCTCAGTCCCAGCTCTTACCCTGCAGTCCCAGCGCTGCGCCGTCACTTCCACTGACCTTTCTCATTAGCCAGCTATGTAAAGCCGGGCACGGACACCTGATCCGGGCACAAGAGCAGGCGGCGGACGGAGCTATATCCAGGGCCTGTGCCAGCGACACCTGCAGAGCCGCAGGATATACCAGGCTGCAGAGCATTGCACACTGATACTACGAGAATATGCGCTGCTGCCAGGCTGCAGAGCATTGCACAATGACCCAGAGACAGGCTGCGGAGCATTGCACACCGATACTACGAGAATATACGCTACTGCCAGGCTGCAGAGCATTGCACACAGAGCCAGAGAGGCTGCAGAGCATTGCACACTGATACTACGAGAATATGCGCTGCTGCCAGGCTGCAGAGCATTGCACACTGACCCAGAGACAGGCTGCAGAGCATTGCACACTGATACTACGAGAATATACGCTGCTGCCAGGCTGCAGAGCATTGCACACAGAGCCAGAGAGGCTGCAGAGCATTGCACACTGATACTATGAGAATATACGCTACTGCCAGGCTGCAGAGCATTGCACACCGATAGTACGAGAATATACGCTGCTGCCAGGCTGCAGAGCATTGCACACATACTATGAGAATATGCGCTGCTGCCAGGCTGCAGAGCATTGCACACAGAGCCAGAGAGGCTGCAGAGCATTGCACACTGATACTATGAGAATATACGCTACTGCCAGGCTGCAGAGCATTGCACACTGACCCAGAGACAGGCTGCAGAGCATTGCACACTGATACTATGAGAATATGCGCTGCTGCCAGGCTGCGGAGCATTGCACACAGAGCCAGAGAGGCTGCAGAGCATTGCACACAGACCCAGAGACAGGCTGCAGAGCATTGCACACAGACCCAGAGACAGGCTGCAGAGCATTGCACACCGATACTACGAGAATATACGCTACTGCCAGGCTGCAGAGCATTGCACACTGACCCAGAGAGGCTGCAGAGCATTGCACACTGACCCAGAGACAGGCTGCAGAGCATTGCACACTGATACCACGAGAATATACGCTACTGCCAGGCTGCAGAGCATTGCACACAGAGTCAGAGAGGCTGCAGAGCATTGCACACTGATACCAGGAGAATATACACTGCTGCCAGGCTGCAGAGCATTGCACACATACCCTGAAAAATGCTGCAGCGCATTGCACACTGATACTACGAGAATATACGCTGCTGCCTGGCTGCAGAGCATTGCACACTGACCCAGAGACAGGCTGCAGAGCATTGCACACTGATACTACGAGAATATACGCTGTTGCCAGGCTGCAGAGCATTGCACACAGAGCCAGAGAGGCTGCAGAGCATTGCACACTGACCCAGAGACAGGCTGCAGAGCATTGCACACTGATACTACGAGTATATACACTACTGCCAGGCTGCAGAGCATTGCACACAGACAGGCTGCAGAGCATTGCACCCAGGTCATGTTTGCACGGTGCATTTTCCCCACTTTACTATCGCTGCAGGTTTCCGCATTAGATCTGCTCTGATTTGCAGTTTTGTTGCGGTTTTTATACATTTTGGTGCAGAAGGACTTGGGTTTTGCACTCTAGGCCTCATCAGCAGCACAGACTGATCGCTCCCAGCCCCGGGACGTTCCCCGCTCCATCTCCTCCTCCTCTGCTTTGATTGACAGCTCATAGAGAAGGGAGGAGCAGGAGGGGAACAAGCAGGTGAGGAGAGGCCGCACCATGCTGCTCCGAGCGCCTGTGCTTGGTTTGAACAGTCATTTTGTGCTGACAGAGACCCTTATAGAGGGGATGGTGTTTAGTACATGCTTTCTTTACAGGTTTGCCATAAGGTTCTATGCTAGGAGATTATTTGGTTCATGTGGTGAGAAGCATCGCAGCCACACACACAAACATTCCATGTGCTGCCGCCACCGTGCAGCCCCCGTAATACACCGGGACCCCTGTAATACACCCGGACCCCCGTAATACACCCAGACCCCCGCAATACACCTTACCATACACCCGGACCCCTGTAATACACCCAGACCCCCGCAATACACCTTACCATACACCCGGACCCCTGTAATACACCGGGACCCCTGTAATGCACCCGGACCCCGTAATACACCCGGACCCCCGCAATACACCCGGACCCCTGTAATACACCCGGACCCCTGTAATACGCCGGGACCCCTGTAATACGCCGGGACCCCTGTAATGCACCCGGACCCCTGTAATGCACCCGGACCCCTGTAATGCACCCGGACCCCTGTAATACGCCGGGACCCCTGTAATACGCCGGGACCCTGGTTATACGCCGGGACCCCTGTAATACACCGGGACCCCTGTAATACACCGGGACCCCTGTAATACACCCGGATCCCTGTAATACGCCGGGACCCCTGTAATGCACCCGGACCCCTGTAATACACCCGGACCCCTGTAATACACCCGGACCCCTGCAATACACTCGGACCCCTGCAATACACCCGGACCCCTGCAATACACCCGGACCCCTGTAATGCACCCGGACCCCTTTAATGCACCGGGACCCCGGTAATACGCCTGGACCCCCGCAATACACCTCACCATACACCTGGCACGATGCAAAGCTCAACCTAGTTGATAAAACCAGATCAGGATTTGGATTTTTTTTAGATCTTTCAGTCACACAAGTCTGATAAGTGCAGTAATAAACCCAAAGCCGTTCTTCAGACCCTCATTACTTGTGACCACTCACCTCATAGCAGAAGCAAAACTTTGAGTTTGAGGGTCCGAATTCAAAATCTCCACTAGCGCGACCCCGACTATTGCAGTCTCCATCTTCTCATATCTGGGCCCTATTAGTCTGCACCACTGGGGGCCACAGTCAGGAGCGGGCCCCTGTGCACATACAGTATAAGGGCCCCTGTGCACGTACAGTATAAGGGCCCCTGCGCACATACAGTATAAGGGCCCCTGCGCACATACAGTATAAGGGCCCCTGAGCACATACAGTATAAGGGCCCCTGAGCACATACAGTATAAGGGCCCCTGCGCACATACAGTATAAGGGCCCCTGAGCACATACAGTATAAGGGCCCCTGCGCACATACAGTATAAGGGCCCCTGAGCACATACAGTATAAGGGCCCTTTGCAGCCCAATAGCTCCTCATAATGCACATTTTGGAGGTTGATGTGGCCCCCGGATCTCTTGGGCCCCTGTTGATGTTGTCTGCACCCACTATGGTTCTGACCCTGAGCCCAGGACTGAACCTCCGCGGACCCGTGCACTTCTGGACAACGTGGCCTGTTCTCGAAGGGTTAACCCAGCGCTGACAACCAGCTGAGGCCCATTCAGTGGTGAGCAGTGATCCGGTGTCTGTGGCCGGGATCACTGATCCATTACTAGCAGGATACAATGAGGGAACACAATGTATCCGGAGTCTCGTGGCTGCGGGTCCAGACCCCGGTACGGTAAGGTGCCCATGGCCGGCAGCACTCGGCTGCGGAGCTTACAATCATCCTGACCGGGATTTGTGAGTTTCACGTTCCCGGCTCTGGACTCAACGCTCCACAAAAAGCTCCTGACACAGGTGTGAGCCCCGGGTGTCAGAGCCACGGAGGCACGGGGTTAACTTTCTGATAAACTTTGCTTCAGTTCTTCTCCATTCCCAGACCTCTGCTTGCTGTCAGTGAATGAGAACAGCGCGGCTCCATGCAGAAAACCCCATAAATGAGTGACCGTTCAGAGCACAAGACGACTTTGTTACAATGTGTCGGTGCAGGCTGTTCCGCTCGCAGAGCATTGTCTACACTGGATACAATGTACCCACAGGGCTGGATAGATACAGCGTCACCGGAGCCAAAGTTCTCATTCACTGACAACAAGCAGAGATCTATAAAATGGTGAAGACGTGAAGCACAAAGTGTCTTATAGAGCAGAGGTGTCAAACTGCATTCCTCGAGGGCCGCCAACAGGTCATGTTTTCAGGATTTCCTTAGCATTCCACAAGGTGCTGGAATCATTCTGTGCAGGTGATTAAATTATCACCTGTGCAATACAAGGAAATCCTGAAAACATGACCTGTTGGCAGCCCTCGAGGAATGCAGTTTGACACCTCTGTTATAAAGTGTCCGAACTTTGCACTTCCCCGATATTCATGCACAGGTGATGGGGGCGGCAGGTGCTCACCTGGGGGTCACCTTCTCGGTCAGGGCCACCTCCTCCTCGGCCGCTTCCTCCTCCTTGTGGCAGCAGTTTATGGAGAAGGGCGACGGCAGCTCCTTGAGGCGACTGGCGGAGGTGCCCATTTATAAATGGGTAAATCTCCTTCCCTCGATCTCCGCAGAACAAGACTCTCAGACAGGAAGTGTCTTTTCCTTTTCCCCCCAATTAACAATGCTCAGGAGCGGCCCTTCCCAAACGAGGTAGCCCCCTATCACCGCGCGCCGGCCCCCGGAGCCACGACCTGCCCTACAGATTGCGTTGTGCTGAGAGTGATTCCGGGGGGAAATGAGACAACGATCTGCGAGATTTCTCCACCCGATCATTGCAAAATAAAAACCGATTGTCGCAAGGCTTAACCCGTAATGTGCCAGGGCAGCGCTGAGCGTCCGTCGCGTACCCGGGCAAATGTGGTGCTGCAAAGTGTGTGATACGTGATATGATTAGATACGGCTCAGTAGACAGTATCACATGTGATAGGATTAGATACACGGCTCAGCAGACAGTATCACATGTGATAGGATTAGATACACGGCTCAGCAGACAGTATCACACAAGGATAGGATTAGATACACAGTTCAGCAGACAGTATCACATGTGATAGGATTAGATACATGGCTCAGCAGACAGTATCACACAGGAGAGGATTAGATACACAGCTCAGCAGACAGTATCACACAGGATAGGATTAGATACACAGCTCAGCAGACAGTATCACACAGGAGAGGATTAGATACACGGCTCAGCAGTCAGTATCACACAGGGATAGGATTAGATACACAGCTCAGCAGACAGTATCACACAGGAGAGGATTAGATACACAGCTCAGCAGACAGTATCACACAGGAGAGGATTAGATACACGGCTCAGCAGTCAGTATCACACAGGGATAGGATTAGATACACAGCTCAGCAGACAGTATCACAGGATAGGACTAGATACACGGCTCAGCAGACGGTATCACACGTGACATTGGTAGATACACGGCTCAGCAGCAGAAGGTATCACACAGGATAGGATTAATTACGTTGCTCAGTAGATGGTAGCACATGTGACAGGATTAAATATGTGGCTCCGCAGGAGGTATCAGACATGGCGGGTTAGATGCGTGGCTCAGGAAACCATATGAAATGTGGCGGTATTAGATGGACGGCTCAGACAACGGTGCCATGTGTGATGGGGTTAAATAGCAGGTCAGACAACAGTGCTGAAACAAGAGTCCTGCAGAGTGGATGTGAAAGAGGAAGAACAAGATCGGGTATACCTTTCTCACACTGGTACCGGGACTGTCTCCAATGTTGCAGGGGGGAAGACTTTGAGACAAGGACCGATCCTTGCATGTGACTGCAGTAGGTGGGGCCGGGTTAAAAAGCGCTGCGCGCGGGAAAGGAGGTGGAAAAGCTAAGCAGCAGTTGGGTGCAGAGACAGCAGAGCACCCCTTGAGTGCAGGCCGACTAGACAGATCCCGAGCGTTTCGGTCTACTGTAAGTGGACGACAGGTTCCCGCTGAGCTCCACACCAGGAGGTGACTCTGAGTTGAGACCAGTGACTGTAACGTGCGCGCAGTGAGAAGCCGGTGACCAGGCCAGAGCCCCATAGGTACCTGTGTACACCGCGGAGCGAGGCTTTGTTCCGGCGGTACTTTTCTCTGGACTGAGCACAGTGTTTGGCGTTTGTCAGTGCAGGAGCGCTCCGCATCCTCCAAAGACCCGTCACCTGCTCCGTGGATTGGAGCCCCGTCCTCTACAGACACCTCTGAGACGTCACGTGCCGCTGTTGGAGAACCGAGACGCTGCAATCAAGAAGACTACAGACTGACAAGTTTCATTGCCTTTGTTTCTTCCTATCGGACTATGGTTCGTCCGTGTCCCTTCCGAGCGCCCAGTTCTCCCTTACTCACCTCCCGAGTCCTCACACTCCCTGCGCGGAGTGTACGTGCTGTTAATAAACCTGCTAACTCTTCATCTGCCTCCTGTCCGTGACGACCTCTCACGTTCCTGCGATTTCTACAGATGGACGATGCAGCGCTGCTCTGCCGGCAGCTTCAGCAATCAGTGCAGTACAGCAGCACCGCCGAGGAGGCACAAAGCTGCTCCTGCACAACTCAAAGTTTTGCGTCACTCCAGCTTTTAGACTAGTGATGAGATCTTTGGCAGGACCAAGCACCCCCGACTAATTCATGATAATTTACGGCACCGTAGTGGCCTACATTGTGGCGCCGGGGGGGAAGGTAACATTTGTGGCGGTGACGCACGGCAGTTGAACGATGCACCGAATTCAGGTCGGCAAAACTGGGGTACGAAACATTGGTGTTGATGAATGGCGCCCTGTATGTCCTCAGTGTGAGTATACGCTGTATACACATGATGTGTGAGCGCACAGTGTCTGCAGGGGCTGAGCAATGATTGGTGCCTTGTGGCTGCCGTTCCACCAATCACAGAGCCGGCTGCTCCTCCGGGGTTGGATGTCAGTCACTGCTCCTCCCTGTCAGTAAACGCCCCAGAGGTCTTCTCCTCAGACTGCAAACACTCTGGACACAGATCCTGGTTCTTGTCCCTCCCTCCATCACTAGGTGATGTCCGCTGACGCTATTTCAGAGAGTAAATGGTCTGCGTACTGTAGGACTACTAGTCTCAGCATCCCCCATCTGGATGGGAGTAATTGTCCTAGCAGAGTTATCCGGCTTCTCATGCCCGTAATGTCCTGACCCGAACCGACAGCCTCGTAGACCTATATGAAGCTGACCAGTGTCTGGGGCCGGGCCGGACATCGTGGTCCTGCCACTGGGGCTACGGCGATGTTTTGGGACCCTCCCCGCGGCCGCACTCATGGCGGGCACATTGGTTGTCCTCAGCTTTTCCACAAACACATGAAAAAGTAATGGACGCGAAGAATGGCGCAGGAGCCAGTGTACGCCGCTGGGCGCCGGGTGATGTTTTCTGAGAACGGATATGACGCTGCGTGTGAACGAGGCCTTATGTTCATTGAGCACAGATCCTGCCAAAATGAGTCGCAGCTGGAAGACGCCGTCATGGCGGAGGGAGGAGATGGCGATCAGCAGCAGTCAGCGGCGGCATCACCAGCTGATCGGTATGTTATGGACTGTCCAGTCTGGTGGTACCGCAGGCGATCGGCAGAATATCTGACCACTGCATGGTGGAGACAGTCAGCAGTCCGGTCACGGTGTGGCGGTATTATCTACTAGTATGTGGTGGTATATGGGGACATTAGTTGCCATTTCCCTTATGACTCGGGTCGGACTAGTTCTTGCACATCCAGGATTCTGATACACGACCGTCGTCCCTATATTTTCCCCAAAAACTGTGTGACCCTAAGGCTGCCGTCACACCATCAGTATTTGGTCAGTATTTTACATCAGTATTTCTCAGCCAAAACCAGGAGTGGGTGATAAATACAGAAGTGGAGCAGATGTTTCTGTTATACTTTTCCTCTAATTGTTCCTCTCCTGGTTTTGGCTACAAATACTGATGTAAAATCCTGACCAAACACTGACAGTGTGACGGCAGCCTTAGGCCGGTTTCACATTTGCATTTGTAGGAGCTGCGGACTTCCTCCGTGAAGCCCCGCCCTCGGCTGCACCTCCGCCGCTAGCTCCGCCTACTTCTGCATGCGGCCTGCGTACCTACCTTTAACATTAGGTACGCAGGTCGTGCCGCTGTATGCAGATGCTTCCGCATGCGTCATTTTGACGATGCAGAAAAAAATTTTTTGCTACAAGCTGCGTCCTACGCTGGTCAAAACGACGCATGTGGAAGCATCCGCATACAGCGGCACGACCTGCGTACCTAATGTTAAAGGTAGGTACGCAGGCCACATGCAGAAGTAGGCGGAGCTAGCGGCGGAGGTGCGGCCGAGGGCGGGGCTTCACGGAGGAAGTCCGCAGCTCTTGCAAATGTGAAACCGGCCTAAGGCTGCGGTCACACGCTCAGTATTTGGTCAGTATTTTACAAACTAGCCTTAGAGAGCAGAAATCACAGCGCGAAACACCAGGACCCGGCCATGTGCCGGCAGCAGTGCCCTGCGTCAGTCATGATGAGCGGCACCAGGGCACTATACAGATGGGGCATTATTATAAGGAGGCACAATAGAGGTGGGGGCATTATTATAAGGAGGCACTATAGAGGTGGGGGCATTATTATAAGGAGGCACAATAGAGGTGGGGGCATTATTATAAGGAGGCACAATAGAGGTGGGGGCATTATTATAAGGAGGCACTATAGAGATGGGGGCATTATTATAAGGAGGCATAATAGAGGTGGGGGCATTATTATAAGGAGGCACAATAGAGGTGGGGGCATTATTATAAGGAGGCACAATAGAGGTGGGGGCATTATTATAAGGAGGCACAGTAGAGGTGGGGGCATTATTATAAGGAGGCACAATAGAGGTGGGGGCATTATTATAAGGAGGCACTATAGAGATGGGGGCATTATTATAAGGAGGCATAATAGAGGTGGGGGCATTATTATAAGGAGGCACTATAGAGGTGGGGGCATTATTATAAGGAGGCACAATAGAGGTGGGGGCATTATTATAAGGAGGCACAGTAGAGGTGGGGGCATTATTATAAGGAGGCACAATAGAGGTGGGGGCATTATTATAAGGAGGCACTATAGAGGTGGGGGCATTATTATAAGGAGGCACTATAGAGGTGGGGGCATTATTATAAGGAGGCACAGTAGAGGTGGGGGCATTATTATAAGGAGGCACAATAGAGGTGGGGGCATTATTATAAGGAGGCACAGTAGAGGTGGGGGCATTATTATAAGGAGGCACAATAGAGGGGGCATTATTATAAGGAGGCACAGTAGAGGTGGGGGCATTATTATAAGGAGGCACAATAGAGGTGGGGGCATTATTATAAGGAGGCACAGTAGAGGTGGGGGCATTATTATAAGGAGGCACAATAGAGGGGGCATTATTATAAGGAGGCACAATAGAGGGGGCATTATTATAAGGAGGCACAGTAGAGGTGGGGGCATTATTATAAGGAGGCACAATAGAGGGGGCATTATTATAAGGAGGCACAATAGAGGGGGCATTATTATAAGGAGGCACAGTAGAGGTGGGGGCATTATTATAATGAGGCACAATAGAGGGGGCATTATTATAAGGAGGCACAGTAGAGGTGGGGGCATTATTATAAGGAGGCACAGTAGAGGTGGGGGCATTATTATAAGGAGGCACAATAGAGGGGGCATTATTATAAGGAGGCACAGTAGAGGTGGGGGCATTATTATAAGGAGGCACAATAGAGGTGGGGGCATTATTATAAGGAGGCACAGTAGAGGTGGGGGCATTATTATAAGGAGGCACAATAGAGGTGGGGGCATTATTATAAGGGGCATTATTACTGTGCGGGGCACTGATTATAGCAGCATATGGATTGTATAGAGGTGCAGGGACGAGTTATGGCTGCAGTAAAGGTTATGGCGGTCCGGGCCAAATGAAAAAGAAAAGGGAAAATGAATGACAGCAATGAGTGACACGTCAGTGGTGACAAACGGCACAATACAGAGATACAGTATATGGTCTGCAGCGCGCGGGTGTAGAGCTGATGTCACCAGTATGTGGTCACTGTATGGCGGTAATAACACTACTGTATATACCAGGATATTTGTTATATTGCTGTATTAGTAAATCTTCTATAGCAGTATTATTAGAAATATAGGTAAATCTTATATGATTTGGAAACACTGCCCATCAGACAGTATCACACAGGATAGGATTAGATACACGGCTCATCAGACAGTATCACACAGGAGAGGATTAGATACACGGCTCAGCAGTCAGTATCACACAGGAGAGGATTAGATACAGCTCAGCAGACAGTATCACACAGGAGAGGATTAGATACACGGCTCAGAAGACAGTAACACACAGGATAGGATTAGATACATAGCTCAGCAGTCAGTATCACACAGGAGAGGATTAGATACAGCTCAGCAGACAGTATCACACAGGAGAGGATTAGATACACGGCTCAGCAGTCAGTATCACACAGGATAGGATTAGATACACGGCTCAGAAGACAGTAACACACAGGATAGGATTAGATACACGGCTCAGCAGTCAGTATCACACAGGATAGGATTAGATACATAGCTCAGCAGTAAGTATCACACAGGATAGGATTAGATACACGGCTCAGAAGACAGTAACACACAGGATAGGATTAGATACACAGCTTAGCAGACAGTATCACACAGGATAGGATTAGATACACAGCTCAGCAGTCAGTATCACACAGGATAGGATTAGATACACGGCTCAGAAGACAGTAACACACAGGATAGGATTAGATACACGGCTCAGCAGACAGTATCACACAGGATAGGATTAGATACACGGCTCAGCAGTCAGTAACACACAGGATGGGATTAGATACACAGCTCAGCAGACAGTATCACACAGGATGGGATTAGATACACGGCTCAGCAGTCAGTATCACACAGGAGAGGATTAGATACATGGCTCAGCAGTCAGTATCACACAGGATAGGATTAGATACACAGCTCAGCAGACAGTAACACACAGGATAGGATTAGATACACAGCTCATCAGACAGTATCACACAAGAGAGGATTAGATACACAGCTCAGCAGTCAGTATCACACAGGATAGGATTAGATACACGGCTCAGCAGACAGTATCACACAGGAGAGGATTAGATACACAGCTCAGCAGACAGTATCACACAGGAGAGGATTAGATACACGGCTCAGCAGTCAGTATCACACAGGAGAGGATTAGATACACAGATCAGCAGTCAGTATCACACAGGAGAGGATTAGATACACAGCTCAGCAGACAGTATCACACAGGATAGGATTAGATACACAGCTCAGCAGACAGTATCACACAGGATAGGATTAGATACACAGCTCAGCAGAGAGTATCACACAGGAGAGGATTAGATACACGGCTCAGCAGACAGTATCACACAGGAGAGGATTAGATACATGGCTCAGCAGACAGTATCACACACGATACGATTAGATACACGGCTCAGCAGACAGTATCACACAGGATAGGATTAGATACAGGATAATTTTGGGTTGTAGCTGATTCCATGATGGGAGTTGTAGTACATTCAGTATTATAAAGCGTGTGATGAGGACATTTACATTTTCTCAGGAAGGTTTTCTCAAAATGTTTAATAATTTATTCTTATACAACCGAATAAAGTGTCTCCTGCACTTGTGGAACTACTAGTCTCAGCATGATGCAGGCTGCAGCTAGTTAGTGCATGCTGAGACTTGTAGTGGAGAGTCAGAGGTTGTTGTGACACTTGATGGACCGGACCTGCAGATCAGGGGGTAGATCATGGATCTTGTACGTACCCGTCCAGGTGTTTGGGATCTTTCTGGGGCGATGCGGATCCCATTGTCGTCTGCTGGCAGGAACAGACAGGACAGGCTCTGCGGTGCGGAGCTCCTCCGCCGCCAGGTGCGCACTGCCAGGTTGGGAGGCGTCTGCTCAGCAGAGCCAAGAGGAAGATTACTCACATTGGCCGCCATTCACCATTGTTGTTTCTCCGCCTTACTTTCTATACCTTTTGCGTCACTTTTGAACTTCTCTTTCTTTGTCTGATTTTGTTGTTTTTAGTTTTCCTCAATCACTTTCTTATCCTGATGTATAAGGCCGGATTCACACCACCTGATATTTCCAGTACCAGAAATACCACTACTGGAGATATCGGTGTCCGTGTGTGTAATACTTTCAGGACATGTGTGCCACATCTGTACCACACGTACCGGCGCCTGAGAAGCAGCGGTACAGTTATTGCTGTTACCTGGCGCCGGCTGTTAAAGATGACTCTCATCATTTTCCCCTGCTCTGCCAGCAATCAGCACGAGCAACGGAGAATGAAGAGTTATTTTCAACTGAAAACAGCGACAGCGGCAGCTGTTGTGACTACTACTCCATCAGCCTACACCTGCTGCCCCTCATATCAGTGAGAGCAGGAGCGCCTGATTGGAGTATTCATTAACTGCCGTCTGCACTATAAATAAATAAAAAGAACTGACATGGGTTCCCCTTTATTTTTGATAACCAGTTAGGCAAAAACTCACAGCTGTGGGCGGCAACCCTCACTTGTCAGTGTTAGCATGGCTGGATATCACGAATAGAGGGGTCCCCACGCTGTTTTTTTCAATTAAGTAAAACTTAAAAAAACCGCGTAGGGTCTCTCCCATTTTTGACAACCAGCCTTGCTAAAGCAGACAGCTGGGGGCTGGTATTCTCAGGCTGGTAAGGGGCCATGGCTATTGGGTCCCCACCAGCCTTAAAATTGCAGCTGCCAATTCTGTTGCTACGCCGGGATCATCCCACTTGCCCTGTAGCGGTGGCAAGTGGGGTTTGTATTTGTGGGGTTGATGTCACCTTTGTATTGTAAGGTGACAATCCATGACTGAGGGATAAACCATTTTCCACCTGGACGGTGCCAAGATGCGACCGTCCAGACTGAGAACCACTGAGGAATGAGCTGCTGCAAGCGCAGCGTCAGTGACCGGCGGTGATATCATCGGGGTTACCGGCAGTCAGTGAGGCTGCGTTACCAGCCGGGCCCCTGAACTGCGGTGCCCTGAGCACAGTGAGAAAAAAGTTTCTGAGTTCACCGCAGGTCACCGTGAGAATTTCCATGCAGTGCTCACATACACCAGCCATAGCTGATACTATATTTTAATAATAATAATAATAATAATTTTATTTATATAGTGCCAACATATTCCGCAGCGCTTTACAACTTATAGAGGGGACTTGTACAGACAATAGACATTACAGCATAACAATAAACACAGATCAAAACAGATACCAGGAGGAATGAGGCCCTGCTCCTCGCAAGCTTACAATCTATAGGAAAAGGGGAGACACGAGAGGTGGATGGTAACAATTGCTTTAGTTATTTGGACCAGCCATAGTGTAAGGCTCGGGTGTTCATGTAAAGCTGCATGAACCAGTTATCAGCCTAAGTATGTAACAGTACAGACACAGAGGCTATTAACTGCATGAAGTGTATGAGAACACGATGCGAGGAACCTGATTATATAGTTATTAAGGTTGAAGGAAGACTTTAAGTCCATCTAGTTCAACCCATAGCCTAACCTAACATGCCCTAACATGTTGATCCAGAGGAAGGCAAAAAAAACCCATGTGGTAAAGAGTAAGCTCCATCATGGGGAAAAAAATTCCTTCCCGACTCCACATACGGCAATCAGACTAGTTCCCTGGATCAACGCCTTATCAAGGAATCTAGTGTATATACCCTGTAACATTATACTTTTCCAGAAAGGTATCCAGTCCCCTCTTAAATTTAATTAATGAATCACTCATTACAACATCAGCAGAGAGTTCCATAGTCTCACTGCTCTTACAGTAAAGAATCCGCGTCTGTTATTATGCTTAAACCTTCTTTCCTCCAGACGTAGAGGATGCCCCCTTGTCCCTGTCTCAGGTCTATGATTAAAAAGATCATCAGAAAGGTCTTTGTACTGTCCCCTCATATATTTATACATTAAAATAAGATCACCCCTTAGTCTTCGTTTTTCCAAACTAAATAGCCCCAAGTGTAATAACCTATCTTGGTATTGCAGACCCCCCAGTCCTCTAATAACCTTGGTCGCTCTTCTCTGCACCCGCTCCAGTTCAGCTATGTCTTTCTTATACACCGGAGACCAGAACTGTGCACAGTATTCTAAGTGTGGTCGAACTAGTGACTTGTATAGAGGTAAAATTATGTTCTCCTCATGAGCATCTATGCCTCTTTTAATGCATCCCATTATTTTATTTGCCTTTGTAGCAGCTGCCTGACACTGGCCACTGAATATGAGTTTGTCATCCACCCATACACCCAGGTCTTTTTCATTAACGGTTTTGCCCAGAGTTTTAGAATTAAGCACATAGTTATACATCTTATTACTTCTACCCAAGTGCATGACCTTACATTTATCCCCATTAAAGCTCATTTGCCATTTATCAGCCCAAGCTTCTAGTTTACATAAATCATCCTGTAATATAAAATTGTCCTCCCCTGTATTGATTACCCTGCAGAGTTTAGTGTCATCTGCAAATATTGAAATTCTACTCTGAATGCCCCCTACAAGGTCATTAATAAATATGTTAAAAAGAAGAGGGCCCAATACTGACCCCTGTGGTACCCCACTACTAACCGCGACCCAGTCCGAGTGTGCTCCATTAATAACCACCCTTTGTTTCCTATCCCTGAGCCAACTCTCAACCCACTTACACATATTTTCCCCTATCCCCATTACTCTCATTTTATGTAACAACCTTTTGTGTGGCACCATATCAAAAGCTTTGGAAAAGTCCATATATACTACGTCCACTGGGTTCCCTTGGTCCAGTCCGGAACTTACCTCTTCATAGAAGCTGATCAAATAGTCTGACATGATCGGTCCCTAGTAAACCCGTGCTGATACTGGGTCATGAGGTTATTCCTCTTCAGATACTCCAGTATAGCATCCCTTAGAATGCCCTCCAGGATTTTACCCACAGTAGAGGTTAAGCTTACTGGCCTATAATTACCGAGTTCAGTTTTTGCCCCTTTTTTGAATATTGGCACCACATTTGCTATACGCCAGTCCTGTCGTACAGACCCTGTTATTATGGACTCTTTAAAGATTAAAAATAATGGTCTATCAATGACTGTACTTAGTTCCTGCAGTACTCGGGGGTGTATCCCATCCGGGCCCGGAGATTTGTCAATTTTTGTGATTTTTAGACGCCGCCGTACTTCCTGCTGGGTTAAGCAGGTGACATTTAATGGGGAATTTTTATCACTAGTCATTTTGTCTGCCATGGGATTTTCTTTTGTAAATACTGATGAAAAAAAGTCATTTAGCAGATTGGCTTTTTCCTCATCCTCATCCACCATTTCACCCAGACTATTTTTAAGGGGGCCAACACTATCATTTTTTAGTTTCTTACTATTTATATAGTTAAAGAATATTTTGGGGTTATTTTTGCTCTCTCTGGCAATGAGTCTCTCTGTCTCAATCTTTGCTGCCTTGATTTGCTTTTTACAGAATTTATTTAATTTTTTGTATTTATTTAATGCCTCCTCACTACTTACTTCCTTTAATTCTCTAAATGCTTTCTTTTTGTCACTTATTGCGCCCCTTACAGCTTTATTTAGCCATATTGGTTTCCTCCTATTTCTAGTATGTTTTTGGTTTTGTTTTGTTTTTTGTTTTTTTTTATTAAGCCACACAGGGATAGTTAGGTTAATGCATTGAGGCGGTAGGCCAGTCTGAACAAATGCGTTTTTAGGGCACGCTTAAAACTGTGGGGATTGGGGATTAATCGTATTAACCTAGGTAGTGCATTCCAAAGAAACGGCGCAGCACGTGTAAAGTCTTGGAGACGGGAATGGGAGGTTCTGATTATTGAGGATGCTAACCTGAGGTCATTAGTGGAGCGGAGGGCACGGGTAGGGTGGTAGACTGAGACCAGAGCGGAGATGGAGGGTGGTGCTGAGCCATGGAGTGCTTTGTGGATGAGGGTAGTAGTTTTGTACTGGATTCTGGAGTGGATGGGTAGCCAGTGTAATGACTGGCACAAGGTAGAGGCATCGGTGTAATGGTTGGTGAGGAATATGATCCTGGCAGCAGCATTCAGGACAGATTGGAGCGGGGAGAGTCTGGTAAAAGGTAGGCCGATTAGTAGAGAGTTACAATAGTCCAGACGAGAATGAATAAGAGAAACAGTAAGAGTTTTTGCAGTCGAAAGTAAGAAAAGGGCGAATTCTAGAAATATTTTTGAGATGCAGATAAGAAAAGCGAGCCAGTGATCGGATGTGGGGGGTGAATGAAAGCTCGGAATCAAGGATGACCCCAAGGCAGCGGGCATGTTGCTTGGGAGTAATGGTGGAACCGCACACGGAGATGGCAATGTCAGGCAAAGGTAGGTTAGTAGAGGGAGAGAACACGAGGAGTTCAGTTTTTGACCGGTTCAGTTTCAGATAGAGGGAGGACATGATGTTAGAGACAGCGGTAAGACAATCACTGGTGTTTTCTAAGAAGGTCGGAGTGAAAGCAGGAGAAGAGGTGTATAATTGGGTGTCGTCAGCATAGAGATGGTACTGGAAACCAAATCTACTGATTGTTTGTGCAATAGGGGCAGTATACAAAGAGAAGAGGAGGGGGCCTAGGACTGATCCTTGAGGAACCCCAACAGTATTTTGGTCACACAGTGCTCATGTAATCCTACTATACTCTGCCAACATAAGAGCCGTCGTGTGAGGACATAGTCTGCAAATACAATGCTGACATACAGCGGTCACATAGTGCTTTATAGCACCCAAACAATACTGCCATACCGAGCCGCATAGTACTGGGAAGGAAATGTAAAGCTTCAATCTCATATTTGCACCTGCATGCTGACTGGCTCCATGTATGACTAATAAGGACTAGAATCCTCTTTTGGAGGAAGCAGGACAATAGGAAGATGATCGGAAGCAGCGCCGCCACAATCGCTCATCACCGCAGTCACACAGGTCATGGCTATACTCGGGGACGGCAGGTTTTCCCGGAAAGTATATTATTTTTACGCTGCTTGCAGGAAATATCGCGTCTGACTCCGATGTATATAATTCCAATAAATGGTGTCCTGTGCCGCGACGCTCTAGACCTCAGCGACTGGTGACATCAGAAATTCTGCACAAGCCAAATATATGTCACATCAGAGGGGTCCAGTCCGGACAATGCTCTGTGAGCGCGGACAGTTCAGCAGCACAAACCTCCATCCTGTCCAGATAGTTTCCTACATTGTACCTGCAAGGATTCCCTGTATCAGTCCAGAGGACAAACACGTCTCTTACGTCTCATCTGCTGGATCCCGAACCCTTGATATGGATGAACAGATGGAATGTAGCACGGATACAGCAAGGGGAATCAGCCGCAGGAACGGAGGCTGCAGAGGCGGGATGGCGTGTGCAGAAACAGAGGACATAGAGGCTGGATGGCATGTGCAAGAATGGAGGCCATTGAGGCTGGATGGCATGTGCAAGAATGGAGGCCATAGAGGCTGGATGGCATGTGCAAGAATGGAGGCCATAGAGGCTGGATGGCATATGCAGGAATGGGGGCCATACAGGCTGGATGGCATGTGCAGAAACGGAGGCCATAGAGGCTGGATGGCAGGCGCATGAACAAAGGCCATAGAGGCGGTATGGCGTGTGCAGAATCAAAGGCCATAGAGGTGATGGCATGTGCAGGAACAGAGGACATAGAGGCTAGATGGCATGTGCAGAAATGGAGGCCATAGAGGCGGCATGGCGTGTGCAGGAATGGAGGCCATAGAAGCTGGAGGAATGGAGGCCATAGAAGCTAGAGGAATGGAGGCCATAGAGGCTGGAGGAATGGAGGCCATAGAAGCTGGAGGAATGGAGGTCATAGAAGCTGGAGGAATGGAGGTCATAGAGGCTGGATGGCAGCTAGAGGAATGGAGGCCACAGCATGGATATACTGTATGAAGGTTGCTGCAGTGAGGAGAGCCAGTGAGAGGAACGGAGGCTGTAGAGGCTGGATGGCAGCAAGAGGAACAACAGCTGAATAATTTGGAGACTCCACATAAAAAGACTAATGAAACTGGGAAAACAGCGCAACAAAATAGTGCATTTGATGTGGCAGAACTGAGGAGGTCAGGAGACTCCTGGATGAGATTGTCACGATCCAATTTTGGATTTGTGGCAGATCTGGTTTGCCTCAGTTTAAGACCTTTTTTCCTTTCTGGTCATCGGGGGTTAATGCAGCTTTTCCCCCCCGGATGCCGCTGGTGTTATTGCATTGCTGCTGGGTCAGCTGATGTTTGTGGTGACCCCTCCCTCCATCCTTTAAGAGGTCACCTGGTTCATCAGCTGACTGTCGGTGTTAGTTCATTCTTCAGCGACCAAGCTGGGAGTAGGAGCTTGCTGGGAACTGTTGTTCTACTGCTGTGCCCAGTGAATCTGGTGTTTCTTCCTGCTGTGCTGTGCCTTGCAGCATTAAGCTAAGTGTTGTTTTCCTTTACCTTGTCTGTATTTCCTTACCCCATGTTGTATTAGTGCAGCGGTGGGACCAGTGCTCTCACCTGCCAGTTCCCTACTTCGGAATAGGTGCAGGGCAAGTGAGGGACTAGGTATCCTGGTCGGCGACGGGTTGAAAGAACCCGTATAGGGACGGTAGCAAGATCAGGGCACATCTGCAGGCCAGTGCAGGAGGTGCCCATTCCCCCAGTCCCTACCGACAGGGCCCGCCGTTGTAATTGTGTCCCCGGTGTTCCCTTGTGTGTTGTGCTGTTCGTTACAGACCTACGGTTGGGTCGTTTTTACCGGGTCAGTCACTCCGTGACATTAACACCGAAAGTCAGCTGATGAACCAGGTGACCTCTTAAAGGATGGAGGGAGGGGTCACCACAAACATCAGCTGACCCAGCAGCAATGCAATAACACCAGCGGCCACCGGGGGGGGGGGGGGGAAACTGCATTAACCCCCGATGACTTGAAAGGAAAAAAGGTCTTAAACTGAGGTAAACCAGATCTGCCACAAATCCAAAATTGGATCGTGACAGAGATGCAGCAGAGATTAGTGCAGTAGCAGAAGCATAGCAGAGCTGTGTTTGTCAGGAGGCACCACTATATAGCAGAAAGGAGTGGTATGCAGAAGCCATCCATGAAGCGATGCTGGGCATTTCACAGCAGAGCTGGTGCAGAGCAGTCCACACACCAACGTCAACTACCTAAATACTCAGGCAGCGCTCCACCACCCGCGCTGCTGGATGAGGTGAGAGTGTGAGCTCAGAAGTGCTGCTGGGCAATGAGGAGGCTGTGACCGACACAGCGGTGGACACCGCGATATCAGCCGTCTATAAGGAATCAGCGTTGTACTTTGGACATTATCGGCAGCGTGTATGGCCACTAGCACCCATCTCCCATCCCAATATATGTTACTGACGAAGGTCCTTTGTGAGACCGAAACGTTTTTCTTGGGATACAATAAATTATCCATTTCTTCTCACCACAAAGTTGAGTGCTGGGTTTTGTATTCACTTGATATAACGGTTTGGGAACCTACCCATGCACCCTCTTAGGTTGTGCACACGTTAATCTATCAATAGAGGATTGTTCAGTGTCAGACGCCAAAGGATTTTTAACTTCTGGACTTGAAAGTTCTCGTTCCCTGATAGAGAGCAGAGATCTGTAAACCGGCGTGGACCCGAAAAATGGCGTATATTAGAAAGTGGCTAAACGTTTCACATCGAGGCCACGTCACTGCAGACAGTGCAGGATTTGGGGTCTGATTGTAGCCCCCCGCTGACCACCAGAAAAGGTGACTCAGGAACGTGCCGTGCACTGGGCGCGGTAACATTATCCCAAAACCCTCCAGGGACAAATCTGTGACCGTACGAGTCCCCGAGTCAGGACATAGGGACACTCGCCAGGACGTCACACCCCTGTGTTATTGTCCTGTGTAAACAGTCAGTACTGGCAGCACTCCGACCAAGCCCCCCCTGTGTGATGTGGTCTGTCACTGCGGTCACCCCCTCTCCCTTTCCTTAGCAGGGAGGGGACACAATCTCTTCCTCCGGAATCCTGCCTTTATTATTGGGAATCCGGGCAGGACCTGGCAGCTCGGTAAGGTCCAGACGCAGTCAGTCCTACAAGATAAATATTCCCACTGTCCAGTCCTGAGCTGCGGGGCGACGGCCACTAAGCAGCACGGATGATGACAAATGATGCGGCCGACGCGTTTTATGATCGACCCCATCCTATTATTACATGTTGGCTGTTAGGCTCTCATGAATTGGCCAATTTGTGCACCAAGTCCCTTCATTTTTAAGGTCTTTCCTGCAGCATTAATGCCGCTCCGATTCCATGTATTCAGGGTCTGCAGACTACAGCGTTCAGAGCGCAGCTGCTTTATCTTAGCTTCATTAGGTGTTGCTGACGGATCTCATCAATTCTCCAGTTTGTGCTGATGTGAAGATCGGCCTCCGGCAGTGATGGTCAGCACATCCCCCGCTGAGATGATTGCGCTGATGACGCATTTGCAGATCTGTTTCGTGCCATTCAGGATCAGCCACATCTCCGGATCAAATAAAGCCAATTCCCAGCGCGTTTCTGGGTTGTCGTTATCTTTTGATCATATATTAATGCCCACAACGCCCAGTCTTCTCATTAGACAATGAATTGCGGAATTGTGAGCTGATCTTCAATATATATGGATGCCGACGCATTTCACGATCTGAATGTCTCACGCCTTCATTGTAGGAAAGTAATGCACACGACAGATCTCAGAAGGGACTTTGTCTTTCCTAAATGATGTGGATGTACTAGGAACTTCCTGGGATCTTCCTTATTAGATGATGTACACAACGCGTTTCATGATCGGCCTCATCCCTTTATTATATAATGATAATGGACCTCGTCAATTCTCCAAATGATGATGATGCACATAACATACATGAGGATCAGGCGCATCTCTTAATCACAGGTGAAGACAACGCGTTTCTAGATAATTTTATTACAGGATGCTGAATAAACATTTTGGGAGATATTTAAAGGTAACCTGTCACCCCGTTTTTTGAAGATGAGCTAAAAATAGCGTTAAATAGGGGCAGAGCTGGGCGTTACATTAGTGTCTTTTGTGTGCCTTTATTACCCACCTATGCTGCCGAAATACCTTTGTAAAGTCGCCGTTTTCTGCTGTCACTCACGCTGGTCTGGTCATATGGGCGTGGTGACAGCGCTGTTTCTCCCCCAGAATCCTGCTCATCATTAAGTTGGTGGCGTAGTGGTGTGCGCATGTCCAAAAGGCGAATCCACTGCCCAGGTGATGAAAAACAGCGCGATCTGCGCTATTCAGCCGTTTACCGGTGGGCGCGGCCATCCTTCCTGTGGCCCCGCGTGCGCAGATGGAGCGCTCTGCTGCCCGGGGCTTCAGGAAAATGGCCGCCACGATCTCCATCTGCGCACGCGCGGAATCCCGTGGCCATTTTCCTGAAGCCCCGGGCAGCAGAGCGCTCCATCTGTGCACGCGCGGCCACAGGAAAGATGGCCGCGCCCACCGGTAAACGGCTGAATAGCGCAGATCGCGCTGTTTTTCATCACCTGGGCAGTGGATTCGCCTTTTGGACATGCGCACACCACTACGCCACCAACTTAATGATGAGCAGGATTCTGGGGGAGAAACAGCGCTGTCACCACGCCCATAGGATCAGACCAGCGTGAGTGACAGCAGAAAACGGCGACTTTCCAAAGGTATTTCGGCAGCATAGGTGGGTAATAAAGGCACACAAAAGACACTAATGTAACGCCCAGCTCTGCCCCCATTTAACGCTATTTTCAGCTCATCTTCAAAAAACGGGGTGACAGGTTACCTTTAATTTTTTGCAGTTTTTTCTGTTAGCATGTTGACAATTGGCAAAGCAGATACTAAATGGACCTTTAAAAATGTCCCTCATGCTTTATTGACTTCACGTTGTAGACTCTGTCCAGTATCTTCATGGGATGGGATGGCGTCAGTTCACACAACGCATTTTAGATCTGGCTTTTGTGGATTGGACTTTTTCAACAAATAATATGTGTTTCAAGATCAACATTGATGCCTTTGTTGGACATCACAGTTGTCCACAGCACTTTTTGGAACTGACCTCGTGAATTCTTTAGATGATGCTGATGACTAACGCATTTGGAGAGCGGCCTCGTGCACAGACTGCATCAATCATTAGTTTATCCCTTTGTCTGATTTAAACAGCGTGTTTCTAGATTACCGTCGTCCTTTCAGCACACAACGCATTTTAGGTCTAAACCCTCCATAAGATGACGCTGATTAACAGAATAACTCAGAATTGGCCTCAGCTGATGCCCAGAATGAGTTTTGGGATTAGTATGATCCTCTTCATCCCATGAAGCTGAGTCACAACACATTTCAGATAACCTTGAAATTGAGGAACACCATGCAGTTCAGGGCTGGACCCGTCCCTTCATCATCTGTCTGATGGGCACAGTGCAGATCAGGATCTGCTTGAATATATATATATATTTAATAATGCTCAGCATAAATAAGTACACCCCCTAATGGAAAATAAGCTTATCAATATCCAACTGAATACAAGAACAACTTCCAAGATTTTGACAAGTTTCATAGAACAATGACTGTAAGGTTAATAATACAACCTTCAATACAAAATCTTCAGTTTTACGCAAAGTAGTCGATGCAAAAATGAGTACACCCCACAACAAACACTATATCTAGTATTCTAGTATTATGGAAGTGCCTCATGATGTGTAAAAATGGCACCGAATCTTCTTGGTCTGGAATGAACAAGTTGGCGACATATTGTAAGATCGATCTTTTTTTATTCTTCAAGATTGAGCTCTGTGAGTGTCTGGGTGCTGGATGGAGAGTGGCAACTATTTGTCTTCTCAGAACTCCTCATCGCTGTTCAGTTGGAGTCAGATCAGGAGATACTCGGCCACCGAATCACTGTCACCCTGTTCTTCTTCAGAAATTCAGGTATCGCCCCATATCGCTGCCCCCGTTCGCCTACAATCTCCTTGTACAGCACGTCCACGCTGTACTATCTCACTCTTTGACGACCTATAGTCCAGTTTCCATCTCCACCACTCCACCAAAACTGCCCTGACCAAAATTACTAACGACCACTGCCAAAGCCAACAGACAATTCTCTTTACTCCTCCTTCTAGACCTGTCCGCTACTTTCCACACCGTCCACCACTCCATCCTACTACAAATCCTCACTTTCCTTGGCGTCAAGGACCTTGCCCTTTCCTGGATCTCCTAAACCTCTCCCACCGCACATTTAGCATTGACCATGTCTATATCACCTCCTCATCGCAACCTCTCTCTGCTGGTGTCCCTCAAGGTTGTGTCCTGGGACCCCTACTCTGTCTATACTGGTTACACTTTTTGTATCACTGTTGTTCCAGTATCTGACTGATAAGTAAAGCTTTGCTGATCTTCCTGTAGCCTTTATCTTTCTTGAGTAAAGAAATATTTGTTTTTCTCAGATCTTGCGACATTTCTCTTCCATGTGGTGCCATTACTGACAGCTTAAAACGAGAAGAGGTTTTCTTTATAGACAGAGGGCTAAAAGAGGAGGATACTTAGTCTCACTGATGTAATAAAGAATTGGACTGACGTGTGGTTAAAATATTGTTTATTATAGAATTTTGTAGTCTAAACTTTAACTTTACCCCTAAGACATCAAATTGCTTAAAAGGGCAAAGCCCCTGGATATTAACCCTCACTAACAGGTTATAAAACCTATGAAGCTATGATGGCTCGCACACGACAAATTTGGAAGTGACGGTGCTAGTGAAAGGAGCACAAAGTTCCGAATATACTAGATATGAAGATCACTGCACACGTACAAGTTGAAGGTATGCTTAGGGTGGAAATTTTATTTATAGTGGTTTTTTGGAGAAAGCGACTGGTAAGCGTTGACGTTTCGGCTAGTATATAGCCTTGGTCACAACGTCGCTAAAATATGAAGAGTCTCTCTTGATTTGAGAAATGGTGATGTAGAGCAAGGAAATTTATTATCCCTGACAATTTGGTTGATTGTCATATATCATAGGATATTCTTTGCCAATGGTTGGTAGGGATGAGGATGGCAAATCTGTGCCAGGGGCCCTGGTGGTATGTATGAAGGCTTGTTTGTCCAATGATGTGGCGTCCAGACCCCAGTGGGCGTAGTACTACAAGGCCCAGTGTTTGTCCGGCAATAAATCCATAGGTGGCGCAGCGGTGTGAGGCTGACACTCCCGTGTCTCAGCTTAGACACGGGAGTGTCAGCCTCACACCGCTGCGCCACCTATGGATTTATTGCCGGACAAACACTGGGCCTTGTAGTACTACGCCCACTGGGGTCTGGACGCCACATCATTGGACAAACAAGCCTTCATACATACCACCAGGGCCCCTGGCACAGATTTGCCATCCTCATCCCTACCAACCATTGGCAAAGAATATCCTATGATATATGACAATCAACCAAATTGTCAGGGATAATAAATTTCCTTGCTCTACATCACCATTTCTCAAATCAAGAGAGACTCTTCATATTTTAGCGACGTTGTGACCAAGGCTATATACTAGCCGAAACGTCAACGCTTACCAGTCGCTTTCTCCAAAAAACCACTATAAATAAAATTTCCAAACCTAACCTTTAGTTATTATAGCTAAAATATGTATTTCTAAAATAGGATGAAGATAAAACACTAATAATTTGCTGATAGTATTTAGATTATTCTAGCTGACCATTGCTTATCCTAGATATAATGGACGGCCCCCGGGGTACTACCCAAAGATGAGGCATAAAACTTCGCTCCTGCCCCCCAACCTGTTTCACAGGATACATGTAGTTATCAGGGGATGGGACAATGGGGGGCTCCCTGGAAAGTCTTATTTCATATCAGTTTTATTCCCTCATATTTAAAGTGACTGTGAAACGCGACGATCTTCTCAGCATTTTCAGCGCAGTTGTAAACTCTCTAGTATTCTCTGTTATCAGCTATGTTAAGTCTATAACAAGGGGCCCACCTCCAATGTGTCACCTGTAATTTTGGGGTCTTCTTCTATGGCAGAGGAGCCTATAAACATGAGTCAGGGTGCAGCTGCCACCTATGCATTTACAGTCTCTATTGCTCCCTGCTATCAGCCATTCAGTTTTTGGAGATTGACTGTAGGACAGATGAAGTGAAGAAGGAAGAGACATTATAGCTGAATTCACATGTGATGCAGTTGACAACAACTTTAGTGCAGAATCACAATCTGTATCCTTTGCTCGGAATTTGTTTTTTTTCTTTTTTTTTGCCCTATTCACATATTAAAGAAAATTTTCTAGTGGAAAAAAACATAAAAAAAACAAAAGAATTAATCCCATACTCCTCATAGATACAAATTCTGAACGGAGAAGCCAGTGAGTTACCCCCATTGTATTGGCTTCCCTGACTTTGAGCCCCTCATGAATCAGCAGAACTGGATGAACAGTCACAGGTCTCTGCCTAATACATCAGAGTCCGTCCGGTCTGTAGTGTTATACATAAGAGCTGCTAGGACTTATGTGTCACCCACAGGACCAGGACCTGCTGGAGAACTTCCCACCGCCCATCACTGTGGAATCACTGGAAATAATCAGCATTATTACACCATCCGTGCACGGGAAACCGCAAGGCGAAAGCCTCCGATCTATAACCAGATACATAAGGCTGCAGCAGGGTGACGGTGTGAGACGTGTCCTGTCCTCTCAGGACCCTCATCATCCTCCCTGACACACAGCCGCCCCCTCTTCATATGTCCACATGGATTGCAAATGTTCAGGAAAAGACCTGCAGATCTGCACAGATGAAATCCTAAACGGATTCCACAAATATCAGTGATTAATGCAGTGACCGAAATAATGGAATATAACAGGGGGCAAATACTTCTCAACAATGCTGACGATTAATGGCGTTCAATAAAGAACAATACAATATTACAATGTTAAGAGCCAATTAATTATAGGATATTAAATTTTCTCAACACTAAAAGTCTTTGTCTTACAGCTGACACGGAAGTGCTGACTACAGACTCACTGTCAAGGAGCATGTGGATCCATCCAGAAACTGCGGCGTGTGACCGGAGAGTAAAGATATGTAGATTCTAAAATATGTTAAGAAAATTACTGGGTACAAGTAACAATTCACAAAAGATAATACTGCAACTATGCACAAGAATAAAACTACTATAATACTGCCCCAATAAACAAGAATATAACTACTATAATACTGCCCCTATGTACAAGAATATAACTGCTATAATACAGCTCCGATATTCAATAATATAACTACTATAATACTGCTCCTATGTATAAGAATATAACTACTATAATACTGCTCCTATGTACAAGAATATAACTACTATAATACTGCTCCTATGTACAAGAATATAACCACTATAGTACTGCTCCTATGTACAAGAATATAACTACTATAATACTGCTCCTATGTACAAGAATATAACTACTATAATACTGCCCCTATGTACAAGAATATAACTACTATAATACTGCTCCTATGTACAAGAATATAACTGCTATAATACTGCTCCTATGTATAAGAATATAACTACTATAATACTGCTCCTATGTACAAGAATATAACTACTATAATACTGCTCCTATGTACAAGAATATAACCACTATAGTACTGCTCCTATGTACAAGAATATAACTACTATAATACTGCCCCCTATGTACAAGAATATAACTACTATAATACTGCCCCTATGTACAAGAATATAACTACTATAATACTGCTCCTATGTACAAGAATATAACTACTATAATACTGCCCCTATGTACAAGAATATAACTACTATAATACTGCCCCTATGTACAAGAATATAACTACTATAATACTGCTCCTATGTACAAGAATATAACTACTATAATACTGCTCCTATGTACAAGAATATATGGTAACTACTATAATACTGCCCCTATATACAATATAACTACTATAATACTGCTCCTATGTACAAGAATATAACCACTATAATACTGCTCCTATGTACAAGAATATAACTACTATAATACTGCCCCCTATGTACAAGAATATAACTACTATAATACTGCCCCTATGTACAAGAATATAACTACTATAATACTGCTCCTATGTACAAGAATATAAGTACTATAATACTGCCCCTATGTACAAGAATATAACTACTATAATACTGCTCCTATGTACAAGAATATAACTACTATAATACTGCTCCTATGTACAAGAATATATGGTAACTACTATAATACTGTTGAGGGAGGATCTAAATTGATCCTTCACGGTTGACTCAGTGATTTCCAAATTAATCTACAGGGCGTTGCCGGCAACTGAAAATGACCAGACGGAGACGTGTGTCTCTGTATGGGGGATCGAGCAGATCTCTGGTCCCCGTTTATTGTGTATAACCTTTCATAATCATAGAAATTATACTTCAACCAATCAGCATAAGAACACACTTTCAGCACTTAACCTATAAGAATGCAGGAAAAACTTAACCCATGAGGATACAGAAAAACCAGAAACTACATATATGGTCGTGTCTTCTTGGCATAGAAAAAGCATACCAGGTGCCCCAGAGTCTTGTATAGCCATACACCCCCGAGTCCATTATCTGGTTCAAGAGAACACACTGGCCTTGTAGCAGAACATAAACAATAGCCTAGTTGAATAACAGACTTGTGAACTACAAGATAAAGTTACTTCATGGCAGCTATAACCTTTAACCTAATTAAATAACAGAAATAACAGAATTTATCTCTAAGCATCAAGAAAATGGAGTCAAAAGCACAAAATGGAGAATCTTTCTTAATTTGTTCCTTCACATTCCTCCCTAGATAAATTTTGTTAATTAATGTCCAGCATCAGAGGTACTATCCCAAGCTATAAGCTCGAGGGGTACTGGTCTTCACATGGCTGGTGCCATGTTACCAGCCATGGCTGTTGCGGCGTTCCCGTCCCCCCTGTATACTAGAATTTACGAATAACAATTATTGATAACAGTGGTGGGGATCTTTTGAAGATAGCCATGCGCTTGGCTTCATCATCTTCATCAGGTAACTTTGAGAAATCGGTGTAGAGAAGAGCAGGGGTGGCAACGCTTTTGGTTTCATCATTAGTTGTCCTAGTGCAGAATTTCCTAATACATACAGAAATACACCAAAGAACAAGTTTTAGTATTACATACATAACAAGGATAAAGGCAGCGATGTGTAACAAACTTTGCAAGATTTCAGCTATCCAGCCCCCAAGTCCCTCAAATCAATTGGCTAGATTAAGAAAGGAGAAGGTTTCTGCCCACCAACTGTCCTTATTACGGTCATTGTCTTTATCATATTAATCTTCGAGTCTTTGAATGTCCTCTAACTTTAACTTCATAATGACAGCTAGCGGGTCCAATAACCTGACACATACCACCCTGTGCTGCTGTTAAGTAATCCAGTACTACAGTATGTTGATTAGTGACTATGATAAGTTGGTTTTGGACAACAACAGTAGTATTAAGTATATCCAATATATCCCAAATTTGATCATCTAGATAATCTGTGGCCCTAAGCAATTTATCCCACATTTGTGTAATCATAGGGTAAATGGAAATAGAACTGACAATTTTATTGGCTATACCCATCTGTACTACTAATCTTTCATGATATTGTACAAACTTATTATTTAAGGATATTGGGAAATTTAGGCTGCCCCATGAGGTTACCAATATTATTATATGGAAATACGAAAAACCAAAACATTATGTCCCCTTATTTGCTACTAGTCTGTTTGACCAGCTTGCAGTGCGATACGTGGATCGTCGTCGGCCTTCCTTCCAGCTTTACTGACATAGGAGTGATACTGAGGACTTGGTAGGGACCGTCATACAAGGGTTCTAGTCCGTGTTTTCTGACATGGCTTTTCACGACCACAAAACCACCAGACTTTAAGTTGTGACACATGTCGGTTTCTGCTGAATCTGGAAGGGAAGAAGAAACTAAAACATTGGTGTTAGCAAGATTTTTACTAAACTGAATAACATATTGAACAGTACGGTCAGTTTCCTCTGATAACTACTGAGGCTGGAAATTTGCAACTGGGGGCCTAGCACCAAATAATATCTCATATGGGGACAGGCCATGTTTTGCCTTAGGGGTAGTACGAATGTGGTACAGTACAATGGGTAGGAGCTCTGGCCATGGAGCCGTAGTCTCCTGCATCATTTTGGTCAATTGTCCCTTCAGTGTGCCGTTCAGCCTCTCAACTTTCCCACTGGATTGTGGATGGTACGGAGTATGGAGGGCTACAGTGGATCCAAGCATTGTCAGAACCTCCTGATACACATGAGAAGAAAAGGACGGGCCTTGGTCACTTTCGACGACTTCTGGAACACCATATCTGCATATAACTTCCATCACCAGTTTCTTTGCTTTGGTTTTAGCAGTCATGTTGGTAACTGGGAATGTTCCCGGCCAACTGGAGTACATGTCGACAACCACCAGACAATATTCATACCTTCCAGACTTAGGCAACGTGATGTGGTCCACCTGGAGCCTTTGGAAAGGATAGTCGGGCTTAGCAAGGTGCTTCGGGGGTACACGTTGAAGTTGACCGGGATTGCAGGTCTGACACATATTACATGCACGGTTGAGTGCTGTCAGGACTCTAGAAATACCTGGAGTCCAGTAAAATTTTTGTACATTTTTTTCCTCGATGTGTGGGCCCATGTGCCCACGTGGCAATAGCAGGGTACATCCGCTTAGGGAGACACACAAGTTGGTCCTTTTTCCAGACACCATTGTCCTTACATGCTCCATCAGCCTTCCATTGCTTCACTTCTTCTTTTGGAGACATTCTCTGCATCGTCATTAAGCGGTCTCGCAGGGTCTGGCAGAAAACTTCAGTCTGTCGTGGATCATCAGGTTCCTGTAGAGTCAGTGTTTCTTGTAACTGTTTACACTGAGAGCGTGTGGTCACTATAGCTGGTATGATCGGTTCAACGGGTAGGAGAGCAGCAGCTTTTGCTTGCATATCTGCAAATGCGTTACCAACAGTCTGTGGACTGTTCCTAGGACCGTGCGCCTTAACTTTGATAATGGCCACCTGGGTAGGTAATTTGATTGAGTCCATGAGGGTTTTAACAGCTTCAACATTCTTCACTGGAGTCCCGGCGGTGGTAACAAACCCTCGATTGGCCCATAGGGCTCCGAAATCAGGAGCAATACCAAATGCATACTGTGAGTCCGTGTATATATTAGCCCGCCTGTCTTTGGCCAGAACACATGCAGTAGACAGAGCCTGAAGTTCTACTTCTTGTCCTGACAGTGAGGGAGGGAGTGCAGCTCCGTGCACTACAGTATCTTCCATAGTAACAGCGTATCCGGTGTGGAATCTGCCAAACTCATCAGCATATCTTGAACCATCTTTCAGGGCATTTTAGAGAGGTTGCATTATGCGGGATGCATCCGGTATCCACTGACGACAATAAGAAGTACATAGTCCAAGAAAACGCTGGAGTTCAGTCTCATCTTTCGAAAAAGGAGGGGAGCTGACAGCTATTTTTCTTTCTTTTGTGAGGTGTCTGACACCCTGAAGGAGACAGTGACCCAAAAATATCACTTTACCAAGGCAAAACTGAAGTTTCGAGGCCGAAACCCGACAGTTCAGATCTGCCAGATACTTGAGGAGGCTAACAGTGGCAGCAATGGCTTCCTGCTCTGTTCGTGCACACAACAAAAGATCATCCACATACTGAAGCAGCGTGACATAGGGGTGATCTAACTGCCAGAGTAAAAGACACTGGCCCATATTTTTTGCAAATTGATTGGGACTGTTTTGGGCCCCTTGTGGCATAACTGTCCACGTCAATTGTCATCCCTGGTAAGTGAATGCAAACAGAAACTGGTAATTTGGGTGGAATGGAATGCTGAAGAAGGCATTGCCAAGGTCGATGACTGTGAACCAAGCAGCATCCTGAGGTATCTCGGACAAAAGAGTATGTGGATTAGGCACCACCGGAGTTTCTAGAACAGTAGCTGCAGTAACTGCCCGTAGATTTTGTACCAGCCGATACACAGTGGGTTGGCCGGGTGGGGGCTTTTTCTTAATGGGAAACAAGGGCGTGTTATATGGGGAAACACAGGGTACCAGGGCACCATTATCGAGTAACGTTTGTATTTGCCCCTTGAGACCCCGCTCCTGATCATGTTTCAAAGGGTATTGATGAACTTTGGGAAAAGGAGCACCAGGTTTGAGAAACACTTTTACTGGTTTTACAGGCATTATTGGGGGTGGATCTGAGCCTATCAGGGCCATCATAACTGTAGAAAGGGCACGTAGGATACAGATCTCCTCACTATCTTTATCTGCATAGGTGTTATATAACGTAAGTACCATCTAACCATCATCTTGGAATTGTATTCTGGAGCAGAACTGTGATAATAAATCTGATATCTACACCGATTAAAACAAGCTCTTGGTCTGAGAATTGACATGGCGGGGCTGGGGACATAGGGTTAAAAGGGATATTGGAGTATGGGACTGGATTTGTGTAAGGTGGGAGGGCAGGAGCTGAAGTCTGTTGCATGGACCACTGATAAGGAACCAGCTGTGTCCTTGTAGCTGTGGTGGGGGCTGAGGTTGGAGCAGGAATCGCTGCGGCTACTGGTTTAACCTTTGATTTCCCTGCTGATGCAGAATGGGCTAAGTTCTGAAAACCTTTTTTACTACTTTCAATGCATCATCTGGAGTGGAAGTCTCGATATCAGGTCTAACTGACATTATTGCCTCTTTCAATTCAGATTTAAGGCCGGACATTAAAGCTACTACAAAAAGGTGTGTATGGGCTTTATTTTACAATGAGACCCAGATCTTTAAATACTACCATAAGACGCCCATAGAACTTCTCGGCAGTCCAGGATATATTGGTGCCTTGGGGTTAAGGGGCATAGGGCTTACAGTTGGGAGAAGAGGCTTAATTTCCTGGGGAGGGACCATATTATCTAGCAGGGAGACCCCCTGTCCCAAATTTTTAATTGTTTGCTTTCCCGACACATTAACTTCAGTCACTTTCTCAGTTCCTTCTTACACCACAAACATCCAGTTTTTTGTCATAGTAATAGACAACTTTCCTTTTTCAACGTAGCAAAAATCAGATTTCACTTCCTCTGTTGATCCTCAATTTGCTATATATCAACCACTCAACTTGAAGCAGGTGAATCTTTTACCAATCTTTCGATCACACAGAGTGATAACCAAACAATCACTTACAAGTTTCCTTCTAAAACTAGGCACCATATTTCACTTTCAACTTCCAACTTCAACTTACAATATTTCTTTCTACTGCAAAACAATATTGCTGCTTTAAAAAAAACACAGATCTCCCAACACGTACTACACCAAGGACAGAAAATACAGAAAATCTTGAAGGCAGCTACGTGCCCCCTCCCATCAGGTATTCAGCAGACATAAGAATTCACAGCTTTCCTCAACACAGAAAGGAGAAAGCAATCACGCAGCTGTTTGACTCACCCCTCCCATTATTATTATTATTATTATTATTTATTGTTATAGCGCCATTCATTCCATGGCGCTTTACATGTGAGGAGGGGTATACATAATAAAAACATAATAAAAACAAGTACAATAATCTTAAACAATACAAGTCATAACTGGTACAGGAGGAGAGAGGACCCTGCCCATGAAGGCTCACAATCTACAAGGGATGGGTGAGAATACAGTAGGTGAGGGTAGAGCTGGTCGGGCAGCGGTTTGGTCGATCGGTGGTTACTGCAGGTTGTAGGCTTGTCGGAAGAGGTGGGTCTTCAGGTTCTTTTTGAAGATTTCGATGGTAGGCGAGAGTCTGATGTGTTGTGGTAGAGGGTTCTAGAGTAGGGGTGATACGCAAGAGAAAACTTGTATACGATTGTGGGAAGAGGAGATAAGAGGGGAGTAGAGAAGGAGATCTTGTGATTGTGATTATTACACGTTTATTACAGGTTCTCATAATTTGGGGTGGAGATAGTAGCGGAGGGGCTGACAGGGCTGACCACGTCGATAGTGGGGGACAGGACATCACGGGGAGGAACAGAAGTGGAATGGGTGGTGAAAACATGAGGTTGGGCAGGGAGTTGAGGTACAGATGTGGTCTGTGGGAGGTATGATGAAGGTGTTGGTGGGATTGGGAACGGTGAAGTTAAAGGGGAAGAATGGAAAGGGGAAGGTAGGTACTGGGAAATACTGAGGGGGGAAGGAAGGAATGGCGAAGGAGTAGAAGTAGGATGGACGGGAGGAGAATGGACGGGAGGAGGATGGACGGGAGGAGGATGGACGGGAGGATAGACGGCAGCTTGAGAGGGGAAAGGTGTTGAAACCTGAAGGGTAGGTGGAGGGGCTTGGGACATCGCCTGCGCTAGAGCAGTGTGGCAGCCTTGCATCACATGCATCTGCAGGTCAGGAGTTAGGGCACCGTCTCACAATGGCACTTTGGTCGCTACGAAGGCACGATCTGTGACGTTCCAGCGATATACATACGATCTCGCTGTGTCTGACACGCTACTGCGATCAGGGACCCCGCTGAGAATCGTACGTCGTAGCAGATCGTTTTAAACTTTCTTTCGTCGCTGGATCACCCGCTGTCATCGCTGGATCGGCGTGTGTGACACCGATCCAGCAATGTGTTCGCTTGTAACCAGGGCAAACATCGGGCCACCAAGCGCATCAGGTATTTTAGAAATTTCACACAGAAACAGAATACAGCAGTTCTCAGACTTAATTAATTTCTACAAAACCGTCATCACACAATTCATGTGCCAGACCACCTTAGAAAAACCCATGATTGACAGATTTCTTTCACCATCTTTGGGCTAACAGTATCAGATTCATCACACAAATTCAAAGTCTTCTTTTTCTTCCACGGAAACTGATTCTCCTTTAGAGCTAAATATCCTTACTTTAGTCGTGCACAATACCAGAGCGGCCGTATTAGTTTGTTCCACTGGGTCTACCTGTCCCCCTCTGGGACAACCCAAAAACGCGGTACTCAGTGAAAGGAGGAGGGCATCTCAAACTAACCCTCCGGATACCCCTGGACATATACATATATATCTATATATTCCTGAGTTACACATCCTACCCATCTTCGATCACCTCACCGCGCCTGATTCTAACAGTGATCAGGATTACAGGATATTTTGACTATAAAGAGTTACATCACTGGTCAATCCGGGTGTCTGTCCCTAATGAGGTACGGTTCGAGCACTGGGCTCCCAACGGAACTACACCTCTATATAATTCCACCCAAGAATCACCCCACCATCGGGGACAAACCTCAGATCCTCTTTGCAGCAACAAACACTGGAAAACCACAACAAACGGTCAGTCTGAACATTATAACTGCCAACTTACCGTGGTTGCTGTGGGGGATGACCAGTCCCAATTTTCCAGTGCCTGTGTCCAGTCCGAGGGTCCTTTGTCTTGTTGTTCTCCGGGGGGCAGAGGCGTTCCTGTTTGGGGCCCCACGGTCGGGCGCCAACTGTTGAGGGAGGAGCTAAATTGATCCTTCACGGTTGACTTAGTGATTTCCAAATTAATCTACAAGGCGTTGCCGGCAACTGAAAATGACCAGACGGAGACGTGTGGCTCTGTATGGGGGATCGAGCAGATCTCTGGCCCCCGGTTATTGTGTATCACCTTTCATAATCATAGAAATTATACTTCAACCAATCAGCATAAGAACACACTTTCAGCACTTAACCTATAAGAATGCAGGAAAAACTTAACCCATGAGGATACAGAAAATACAGAAACTACATATATGGTCGTGTCTTCTTGGCATAGAAAAAGCATACCAACAGGTGCCCCAGAGTCTTGTATAGCGATACACCCCCGAGTCCATTATCTGGTTCAAGAGAACACTCTGGCCTTGTAGCAGAACATAAACAATAGCCTAGTTGAATAACAGACTTGTGAACAACAAGATAAAGTTACTTCATGGCAGCTATAACCTATTACCTAATTAAATAACAGAATTTATCTTTAAGCATTTCTTACAAATGGAGAGGCAGTGGGAATACTAAAAGGTAATTTTAAGGACCACAGGGAAAGAAAAATTTTGGGAATACAAACTAATGAATATGTTTAATTCGTTGACACTAGGACTCAATTTAACACCTGGATTTGAGTCACTACATGGATACAATTCACACCTCCACCAGACAGACTCCAGATAACTAAGAAGATTATTCCCACTGCCTCTCCATTTGTAAGAAAATGCCTAATTTGATTACCTTGGCTTATCTATGGACTCATCACATTTCCCACCCCCTAACAAATGTCCTACTGTAGTATTCTTTAAATGTTGTGCTTGTTTCTTATTAATCTATTTGTAATCTTGCCTGAAGGAGGAGCCACTGTGCTCTGAAAGCTTGCAAGCATATTATTTTCTGGTTAGCCAATAAAGGTATCACTCCTAGAATACTTCTGTCATCATTGGGCAGAAAAGTATTCACATCGATGATCCTGATAAATGGTTGATTTAGGGGAAATCTTACAAGCAGCAATGTCCTTGCCTGTAAAGCAATGTTGACTATTTGGAGGTACTCATGGTTATTAGAAGAAGACCATTATTACAAACGCCAGCCCCTTGTTAAAGCAACCAGCCTGCTTTTATCATTCTAATTGAAATATATCAGCTGCGTTGTCCTCGTTAACATTTCATCCTGAGCGAACGAGAAGATCACTGAAATTATTTAAACAGCTCATTCTGTGTCATGGCTGAAAATCTGGGGAAATGGGATTACATTTAGTTACATAGGTTGTTACAAAGGGTGTTATGTAGTTATATAGGTTGCTACATAGTTACACAGGTTATTACATAGGTTGTTACATAGTTACATAGGTTGTTACATAGTTATAAAGGCTGTTATGTAGCTACATAGGTTGTTACATATATAACGATTTGGATTAAAAAGTAACTTTTAATTAATTATTAAAATCTGCAACTACCATAAACAACAAACAAAAATGAAAATTTGTGCAAGGTGCGAAAGACAAACAACAATCAAAATATTGCGGGATGCATCATACGCAGATGGGGTATTATATTATAGCTCCCCTTTATCCGCTGTGCTTAGATCCCTAATCACCATACCACCCCTAATAATAACCAAATCTGAAATCCAAGTAGCAGTATAGGGGTGTGCTGTTATGATCCGGTGACCTTGGAGCCGCATGAAACTTTCTCTGGAGTAGGTGGAAACTATACTGACCGAAAATCCTAAACTAACACCGCAACTAGAAGTAGCCGTGGGTGTGCCTAAAAAATCCTAGACACCTCGACACAGCCGTAGGACTAAATACCCCTACAGATGGAAATAGGAATACTACTTTGCCTCAGAGCAGAACCCCAAAGGATAGGCAGCCCCCCACGAATATTGACTGTGAGTAGTAGAGGAAAGACACACGCAGGCAGAAAACAGGATTTAGCAAAAGAGGCCACTCTAGCTAAATAGGAAAGGATAGGACAGAATACTAAGCGGTCAGTATTAAAACCCTTCCAAAAATATCCACAGCAGATAATACAAAAAGTTCCACAATCTAACTAAAGACATGGAATGTATATCTGCCACTCCAGAGAATCCAACAAGACTGAGAAAATACTGACACAATCTAAGCTGGACAAGAAAAAAAAAATGAATAGCACTGAATTGTAAGCACACAGCATGTGTGCCACAGAAACAAAAACCAGACACTTATCTTTGCTGAATTTGGCAGCAAGGCAGGAGGAACCAGACAGAGATCCAAAACCTTCCAAAAATCATGGACAACTGGCAAGGACTAATGAATCCTGCACACCTAAATACCCCAGTCAGAACTGCAATCAGCAGATACACCTGACCAGGATTGCAACCCAGGGACAACTGCATTACCACCTACAACCACCGGAGGGAACTCAAAAGCAGAATTCACAACAGTACCCCCCCCTTGAGGAGGGGTCACCGAACCCTCACCAGAGCCCCAGGCCGATCAGGATGAGCCAGATGGAAGGCACGGACCAAATCAGCAGCATGGACATCAGAGGCAAAAACCCAAGAATTATCCTCCTGGCCATAACCCTTCCATTTGACAAGGTACTGAAGCCTCCGCCTCGAAAAGCGAGAATCCAAAATCTTCTCAACCACATACTCCAACTCCCCATCAACCAACACAGGGTCCGGAGGATCAACAGAGGGAACAACGGGCACCACATATTTCCGCAATAAAGATCTATGGAAGACATTATGGATAGCAAAAGAGGCCGGAAGGGCCAATCGAAAAGACACCGGATTAATAATCCCAGAAATCCTATAAGGACCAATAAACCGAGGCTCAAACTTAGGGGAAGAAACCTTCATAGGAACATGACGGGAAGACAACCAGACCAGATCCCCAACCCGAAGCCGGGAACCAACACACCGACGACGGTTAGCAAAACGTTGAGCCTCCTCCTGAGACAACACCAAATTGTCCACCACATGAGCCCAAATCTGCTGCAACCTGTCAACCACAGAATCCACACCAGGACAGTCAGAAGGCTCAACCTGCCCAGAAGAAAAACAAGGATGAAAACCAAAATTACAAAAGAATGGCAAGAAAGCCACCCAATCATCCTGATCAGCAGACACAAAGCATCTCAAATAAGTTTCCAAAGTCTGATTAGTTCGCTCGGTCTGGCCATTTGTCTGAGGATGAAATGCGGAAGAAAAAGACAAATCAATGCCCAGCCTAGCACAAAAGGCCCGCCAAAACCTAGAAACAAACTGGGAACCTCTGTTCTGACACAATATTCTCCGGAATACCATGCAAACGAACCACATGCTGAAAAAACAACGGAACCAAATCTGAAGAGGAAGGCAATTTAGGTAAAGGCACCAAATGAACCATCTTAGAGAACCGGTCACAAACAACCCAGATAACCGACATCCTCTGGGAAACTGGAAGAACAGAAATAAAATCCATAGAAATATGCGTCCAGGGCCTCTCAGGGACCGGCAATGGCAAAAGCAACCCACTAGCACGGGAACAACAAGGCTTGGCCCGCGCACAAGTCCCACAGGACTGCACAAAAGAACGCACATCACGTGACAAAGAAGGCCACCAAAAGGACCTACCAACCAAATCTCTGGTACCAAAAATACCAGGATGGCCAGCCAACACAGAACAATGAACCTCAGAAATCACTCTACTAGTCCATCTGTCAGGAACAAACAGTTTCCCGACGGGACAGCGGTCAGGTTTGTCAGCCTGAAATTCCTGAAGAACCCATCGTGAATCAGGGGAAATGGCAGAAAGGACCACCCCTTCTTTCAGAATGCCGACCGGTTCAAGGACCTCAGGAGAATCAGGCAAAAAACTCCTAGAGAGGGCATCAGCCTTAATATTCTTAGAACCCGGAAGATACGAGACCACGAAATCAAAACGGGAAAAAAACAGGGACCATCGAGCCTGTCTAGGATTCAGCCTTTTGGCAGACTCGAGGTAAATCAGATTTTTATGATCGGTCAAGACCACAATACGGTGCTTAGCTCCCTCAAGCCAATGTCGCCATTCCTCAAACGCCCACTTCATAGCCAACAACTCCCGATTGCCGACATCATAATTGCGTTCAGCAGGCGAAAACTTATGGGAAAAGAAGGCACACGGTTTCATCAAGGAACCAATAGAATTCCTCTGACACCGGAGCAGAAGTAAATCGGCGTTTAAGCTCCTGAAAGGCAGAGACAGCCGCAGAGGACCAATTCGTCACATCAGCGCCCTTCTTCGTCAAATCGGTCAAGGATTTAACCACACTGGAGAAGTTAGCAATGAAATGGCGATAAAAATTAGCAAAGCCCAAAAATTTCTGAAGGCTCTTCACGGATGTGGGCTGAATCCAATCATGAATAGCCTGAACCTTAACCGGATCCATCTCAATAGATGAGGGAGAAAAAATGAAGCCCAAAAAAGAAACCTTCTGCACTCCAAAGAGACACTTAGACCCCTTCACAAACAAAGCATTATCACGAAGGATCTGAAATACCATCCTGACCTGTTCCACATGAGACTCCCAATCATCGGAAAAAATTAAAATGTCATCCAAATATACAATCATGAATTTATCAAGATAAGTCCGGAAGATATCGTGCATGAAGGACTGAAAAACAGATGGAGCATTAGAGAGCCCGAATGGCATCACAAGGTATTCAAAATGGCCTTCGGGCGTATTAAACGCAGTTTTCCATTCGTCACCCTGCTTAATACGAACAAGATTATATGCCCCCTGAAGGTCAATCTTCGTAAACCAACTAGCCCCCTTAATCCTAGCAAACAAATCGGAAAGCAAAGGCAAAGGGTATTGAAACTTGACCGTGATCTTATTCAGGAGGCGATAATCAATACAGGGTCTCAAGGAGCCATCCTTCTTAGCAACAAAAAAAAAATCCAGCTCCCAACGGTGAAGAAGATGGCCGAATATGCCCTTTCTCCAAAGACTCCTTAACATAACTCCGCATGGCGGTATGTTCAGGCACAGACAGGTTGAAAAGTCGGCCCTTAGGAAACTTACAGCCTGGAATCAAGTCAATCGCACAATCACAGTCCCTATGCGGTGGAAGGGAACTGGACTTGGGCTCATCGAATACATCCTGAAAATCAGACAAAAACTCTGGAATTTCAGAAGAGGAAGAAGAGGAGATTGACATTAAAGGAATGTCATTATGAACCCCCTGACAACCCCAACTAGTCACAGACATAGACTTCCAATCCAACACAGGATTATGTACCTGCAACCATGGAAAACCCAGCACAATAGCATCATGGAAATTATGCAACACCAGAAAACGACAATCTTCCTGATGGGCTGGCGCCATGCATATGGTCACCTGTGTCCAAAACTGGGGTTTATTTTTAGCCAAAAGTATAGCATCAATGCCCCTTAAAGGAATAGGGTTCTGCAAAGACTGCAAGGGGAAACCACAACGCCTGGCAAACTCAAAATCCATTAAGTTCAAGGCGGTGCCTGAATCCACAAACGCCATGACAGAAAACGATGACAATGAGCAGATTAAGGACACAGATAACAGAAATTTAGGTTGTACAGTACTGATGGTAACAGAACTAGCGAACCTCTTTCTACGCTTAGGGCAGACTGAAACGACATGAGAAGCGTCGCCACAATAAAAACACAACCTATTCTGACGTCTGAATCCTTGTTGTTCCGTTCTAGACAGAATCCTATCACACTGCATTGGCTCAAGCATCTGCTCTGAGGACAACGCCACAGCGCGCACAGTTCTGCGTTCCCGCAAGCGCCGATCAATCTGAATGGCCAGAGACATAGAATCACTCAGACCGGAAAGCGTGGGAAACCCCACCATAACATCTTTAACGGATTCAGAAAGACCCTTTCTGAAAATTGCCGCCAAAGCATAATCATTCCATTTAGTCAGCACAGACCATTTTCTAAATTTCTGACAATACAATTCTGCCGCTTCTTGACCCTGAGACAGGGCCAACAAGGTCTTCTCCGCTTGATCCACAGAATTTGGTTCATAATATAATAATCCTAAAGCCTGAAAAAAGGCGTCTACATTAAGCAAGGCCGGATTCCCAGATTCCAGGGAAACTGCCCAATCCTGAGGATCGCCACGCAGCAGGGAGATGACTATTTTAACCTGCTGAATGGGATCACCAGAGGATCGAGGTCTCAGAGCAAAAAACAGTTTACAGTTGTTTTTAAAACTAAAAAATTTGGACCTGTCCCCAAAAAACAAATCAGGAGTAGGAATCCTAGGCTCTAAAACCGGAGTCTGAACAATATAATCAGAAATACCCTGTACCCTAGCAGCAAGCTGGTCTACACGAGAAGCTAATCCCTGAACATCCATGCTAACACAAGACTCCTCAGCCACACAGAGAAAAAGAGGGAAGGAAAGACAAAGCAGGCTACAGAAAAAAAATGGCTCAACACCTTTCTTCCCTTCTTCTGAGATGCATTTAACTCATTGTTGGCCAGTTGTACTGTTATGATCCGGTGACCTTGGAGCCGCATGAGACTTTCTCTGGAGAAGGTGGAACCTGTACTGACCGCAAACCCTAAACTGACACCGCAACTAGAAGTAGCCGTGGGGTGTACCTAACACATCCTAGACACCTCGACACAGCTGGAGGACTAAATACCCCTATAGATGGAAATGGGAATTCTATCTTGCCTCAGAGCAGAACCCCAAAGGATAGGCAGCCCCCCACAAATATTGACTGTGAGTATAAGAGGAAAGACACACGCAGGCAGAAAACAGGATTTAGCAAAAGAGGCACCTCTAGCTAAATAGAGAAGGATAGGACAGAATACTAAGCGGTCAGTATTAAAACCCTAAAAATATCCACAGCAGAAAATTCAAAAATTCTACATCTAACTAAAGACATAGAATGTATATCTGCATCTCCTGAGAATCCAACATGACTGAAAAAATCCAAACGCAGTCTAAGCTGGACAAAAACACAATGAATTGCACTGAATTGTAAAGCACACAGCATGTGTGCTGCAAAGGCAAAAAACAGACACTTATCTTAGCTGAATTGGCAGCAGGGCAGGAGGAACCAGACAGAGATGCAAAACCTCCAAGAACAATGGACAACTGGCAAGGGCTAATGGATCCTGCACTCCTAAATACCCCAGTCAGGGCTGCAATCAGCAGAAACACCTGCCCAGGATTGCAACCCAGAGACCACTGCACTACCACCAACAACCACCGGAGGGAACCCAAGAGCAGAATTCACAACAGTTATATAGGTTGTTACATAGTTACATAGGTTGTTACATAGTTACATAGGTTATTACATAGTTATATAGGTTGTTACATAGGTTGTTATATAGGTTGTTACATAGTTACATAAGTTGTTACATAGGTTGTTACATAGGTTGTTACATAGTTACATAGGTTGTTACATAGCTACATAGGTTGTTACATAGTTACATAGGTTGTTATATAGGTTGTTACATAGTTACATAGTTTGTTACATAGGTTGTTACACAGTTACATAGGTTGGTGTCATGATTCTCAATGGCGAGAGAACATAGCCCAGCATATATGAGAACTAGCTCTTGGAAGATGGAAACTATACTGACCATGAACTAAACCTGCCGCACAACTAGAAGTGGCCGGGTAGCATGCCTACGTTTTTTTATCCCTAGATGCCCAGCGCCAGCCGGAGAACTACCTAATCCTAGCAGAGGAAAAGACAGTCCTGGCTCACCTCTAGAGAAGTTTTCCCAAAAGGCAGACAGAGGCCCCCACATATATTGGCGGTGATTTTAGATGAAATGACAAACGTAGTATGAAAATAGGTTTAGCAAAAATCGAGGTCCGCTTACTAGATAGAAAGAAGACAGAAAGGGCACTTTCATGGTCAACAGAAAACCCTATCAAAACACCATCCAGAAATTACTTTAAGACTCTAGCATTAACTCATAACACCAGAGTGGCAATTTCCGCTCACAAGAGCTTTCCAGACACAGTAACAGGAACAAAATGCAAAAACACACAAGGACAAAAGTCCAACTTAGCTGGGAGTTGTCTAGTAGCAGGAACATGCACAGAAAGGCTTCTGATTACATTGTTGACCGGCATGAAACTGACAGAGGAGCAAGGTTATATAGCGACTCCCACATCCTGATAGGAGCAGGTGAACAGAGGGGATGATGCACACAAGTACAATTCCACAAGTGGCCACCGGGGGAGCCCAGAATCCAATTTCACAACAGTACCCCCCCCTCAAGGAGGGGGCACCGAACCCTCACCAGAACCACCAGGGCGATCAGGATGAGCCCTATGAAAGGCACGGACAAGATCGGAGGCATGAACATCAGAGGCAGTGACCCAAGAATTATCCTCCTGACCGTATCCCTTCCATTTGACCAGATACTGGAGTTTCCGTCTGGAAACACGAGAGTCCAAGATCTTTTCCACAACGTACTCCAACTCACCCTCAACCAACACCGGAGCAGGAGGCTCAACGGAAGGCACAGCCGGTACCTCATACCTGCGCAACAATGACCGATGAAAAACATTATGAATCGAAAAGGATGCAGGGAGGTCCAAACGGAAGGACACAGGGTTAAGAATCTCCAATATCTTGTACGGGCCGATGAACCGAGGCTTAAACTTAGGAGAAGAAACCCTCATAGGGACAAAACGAGAAGACAACCACACCAAGTCCCCAATACAAAGCCGAGGACCAACACGACGACGGCGGTTGGCAAAAAAGCTGAGTCTTCTCCTGGGACAACTTCAAATTGTCCACCACCTGCCCCCAAATCTGATGCAACCTCTCCACCACAGCATCCACTCCAGGACAATCCGAAGATTCCACTTGACCGGAGGAAAATCGAGGATGAAACCCCGAATTACAGAAAAACGGGGACACCAAGGTGGCAGAGCTGGCCCGATTATTGAGGGCGAACTCCGCCAAAGGCAAAAAAGCAACCCAATCATCCTGATCCGCAGACACAAAACACCTCAAATATGTCTCCAAGGTCTGATTAGTCCGCTCGGTCTGGCCATTAGTCTGAGGATGGAAAGCAGACGAAAAAGACAAATCTATGCCCATCCTAGCACAGAATGCCCGCCAAAATCTAGACACGAATTGGGTCCCTCTGTCAGAAACGATATTCTCCGGAATACCATGCAAACGAACAACATTTTGAAAAAACAGAGGAACCAACTCGGAAGAAGAAGGCAACTTAGGCAAGGGAACCAGATGGACCATCTTAGAGAAACGGTCACACACCACCCAGATGACAGACATCTTATGAGAAACAGGCAGATCCGAAATAAAATCCATCGAGATGTGCGTCCAAGGCCTCTTCGGGATAGACAAGGGTAACAACAATCCACTAGCCCGAGAACAACAAGGCTTGGCCCGAGCACAAACGTCACAAGACTGCACAAAGCCTCGCACATCTCGTGACAGGGAAGGCCACCAGAAGGACCTTGCCACCAAATCCCTGGTACCAAAGATTCCAGGATGACCTGCCAACGCAGAAGAATGAACCTCAGAGATGACTCTACTGGTCCAATCATCAGGAACAAACAGTCTACCAGGTGGGCAACGATCAGGTCTATCCGCCTGAAACTCCTGCAAGGCCCGCCGCAGGTCTGGAGAAACGGCAGACAATATCACTCCATCTTTAAGGATACCTGTGGGCTCAGAATTACCAGGGGAGTCAGGCTCAAAACTCCTAGAAAGGGCATCCGCCTTAACATTCTTAGAACCCGGTAGGTAAGACACCACAAAATTAAACCGAGAGAAAAACAACGACCAGCGCGCCTGTCTAGGATTCAGGCGCCTGGCAGACTCAAGGTAAATTAAATTTTTGTGGTCAGTCAATACCACCACCTGATGTCTGGCCCCCTCAAGCCAGTGACGCCACTCCTCAAAAGCCCACTTCATGGCCAAAAGCTCCCGATTCCCAATATCATAATTCCGCTCGGCGGGCGAAAATTTACGGGAAAAAAAAGCACAAGGTCTCATCACGGAGCAGTCGGAACTTCTCTGCGACAACACCGCCCCAGCTCCGATTTCAGAAGCGTCGACCTCAACCTGAAAAGGAAGAGCAACATCAGGCTGACGCAACACTGGGGCGGAAGAAAAGCGGCGCTTGAGCTCCCGAAAGGCCTCCACAGCATCAGGGGACCAATCAGCAACATCAGCACCCTTCTTAGTCAAATCAGTCAATGGTTTTACAACATCAGAAAAACCAGCAATAAATCGACGATAAAAGTTAGCAAAGCCCAAAAATTTCTGAAGACTCTTAAGAGAAGAGGGTTGCGTCCAATCACCAATAGCCTGAACCTTGACAGGATCCATCTCGATGGAAGAGGGGGAAAAAATGTATCCCAAGAATGAAATCTTTTGAACCCCAAAAACACACTTAGAACCCTTCACACACAAGGAATTAGACCGCAAAACCTGAAAAACCCTCCTGACCTGCTGGACATGAGAGTCCCAGTCATCCGAAAAAATCAGAATATCATCCAGATACACAATCATAAATTTGTCCAAATAATCGCGGAAAATGTCATGCATAAAGGACTGGAAGACTGAAGGGGCATTTGAAAGACCAAAAGGCATCACCAAATACTCAAAATGGCCCTCGGGCGTATTAAATGCGGTTTTCCACTCATCCCCCTGCTTGATTCGCACCAAATTATACGCCCCACGGAGATCAATCTTAGAGAACCACTTGGCCCCCTTTATACGAGCAAACAAATCAGTAAGCAGTGGTAACGGATATTGATATTTAACCGTGATTTTATTCAAAAGTCGATAATCAATACACGGCCTCAAAGAGCCGTCTTTCTTAGACACAAAGAAAAAACCGGCTCCTAAGGGAGATGACGAAGGACGAATATGTCCCTTTTCCAAGGACTCCTTTATATATTCTCGCATAGCCGCGTGTTCAGGCACAGACAGATTAAATAAACGACCCTTAGGGTATTTACTACCCGGGATCAAGTCTATGGCACAATCGCACTCCCGGTGCGGAGGTAGTGAACCAACCTTGGGTTCTTCAAAAACGTCACGAAAGTCAGACAAGAATTCAGGAATCTCAGAGGGAATAGATGATGAAATGGAAACCAAAGGTACGTCCCCATGAGTTCCTTTACATCCCCAGCTTAACACAGACATAGCTCTCCAGTCAAGGACTGGGTTATGAGATTGCAGCCATGGCAATCCCAGCACCAAAACATCATGTAGATTATACAGCACCAGAAAGCGAATAACCTCCTGGTGATCCGGATTAACACGCATAGTCACTTGTGTCCAGTATTGTGGTTTATTACTAGCCAATGGGGTGGAGTCAATCCCTTTCAGAGGTATCGGAGCCTCCAATGGCTCCAAATCATACCCACAGCGTTTGGCAAAGGACCAATCCATAAGACTCAAAGCAGCGCTAGAGTCGACATAGGCGTCCGCGGTAATAGATGACAAAGAACAAATCAGGGTCACAGATAGAATAAACTTAGACTGTAAAGTGCTAATTGAAACAGACTTGTCAGGCTTCTTAGTATGCTTAAAGCATGCTGATATAACATGAGTTGAATCACCACAATAGAAGCACAACCCATTTTTTCGTCTAAAATTCTGCCGCTCGCTTCTGGACAGAATTCTATCACATTGCATATTTTCTGGCGTTTTCTCAGTAGACACCGCCAAATGGTGCACAGGTTTGCGCTCCCGCAGACGCCTATCGATCTGAATAGCCATCGTCATGGACTCATTCAGACTCGCAGGCACAGGGAACCCCACCATAACATCCTTAATGGCATCAGAGAGACCTTCTCTGAAAATCGCCGCCAGGGCGCACTCATTCCACTGAGTAAGCACAGACCATTTGCGGAATTTTTGGCAGTATATTTCAGCTTCATCTTGCCCCTGAGACAAGGACATCAAGGCCTTTTCCGCCTGAAGCTCTAAATGAGGTTCCTCATAAAGCAACCCCAAGGCCAGAAAAAACGCATCCACATTGAGCAACGCAGGATCCCCTGGTGCCAATGCAAAAGCCCAGTCTTGAGGGTCGCCCCGGAGCAAGGAAATTACAATCCTGACCTGCTGTGCAGGGTCTCCGGCAGAGCGAGACTTCAGGGACAAAAACAATTTGCAATTATTTTTAAAATTTTGAAAGTGAGATCTATTCCCCGAGAAGAATTCAGGCAAAGGAATTCTAGGCTCAGACATAGGTGCATGAACAACGAAATCTTGCAAATTTTGTACCTTTGTGGCGAGATTATTCAAACCTGTAGCTACACTCTGAAGATCCATTTGAAACAGGTGAACACAGAGCCATTCAAGGATAAGAAGGAGAGAAAGAGAGGAAGGCTGCAGTATAGGCAGACTAGCAAGTGATTCAATTAAGAGCACACTCAGAACTAGAGGGGAAAAAAAAAAAAAAAATAAAAAAATTGTAGCAGACTTCTTTTTTCTCTCCTTTCTCAGCCAGTAATTTAACCCTTTTTTTTGGGCCGGTCAAACTGTCATGATTCTCAATGGCGAGAGAACATAGCCCAGCATATATGAGAACTAGCTCTTGGAAGATGGAAACTATACTGACCATGAACTAAACCTGCCGCACAACTAGAAGTGGCCGGGTAGCATGCCTACGTTTTTTTATCCCTAGATGCCCAGCGCCAGCCGGAGAACTACCTAATCCTAGCAGAGGAAAAGACAGTCCTGGCTCACCTCTAGAGAAGTTTTCCCAAAAGGCAGACAGAGGCCCCCACATATATTGGTGGTGATTTTAGATGAAATGACAAACGTAGTATGAAAATAGGTTTAGCAAAAATCGAGGTCCGCTTACTAGATAGAAAGAAGACAGAAAGGGCACTTTCATGGTCAGCAGAAAACCCTATCAAAACACCATCCAGAAATTACTTTAAGACTCTAGCATTAACTCATAACACCAGAGTGGCAATTTCCGCTCACAAGAGCTTTCCAGACACAGTAACGAAACAGCAGCTGTGAACAGGAACAAAATGCAAAAACACACAAGGACAAAAGTCCAACTTAGCTGGGAGTTGTCTAGTAGCAGGAACATGCACAGAAAGGCTTCTGATTACATTGTTGACCGGCATGAAACTGACAGAGGAGCAAGGTTATATAGCGACTCCCACATCCTGATAGGAGCAGGTGAACAGAGGGGATGATGCACACAAGTACAATTCCACAAGTGGCCACCGGGGGAGCCCAGAATCCAATTTCACAACAGGTTGGACTGCGTAGACCCGTGTGTCGTAAATAGTGCCTTCCCCCCTACCACCAATCCTGAAAAGACAATGCGAACAGGCTCAGATGGGTTGAACTAGTCGGTCACAGTTTATTAATTTGATAAACAGGGAGGGGCAAATTACATTTCGCAATGGGCTCATAGCCATGGGCTCAGTCTGCGACCGACAGGCGGCCAGCCAATGAGCAGCTACGAAGCTTCGCCCCTCCCTCCATTTCCGCTGTGACGTAAAAATAACAGTATTATTATCGTCCGCTTTAAATTTCGAGTGTTAAAAACATGTTTTAAAGTCACAAAAACATTAGTAAATATGTAGGGGAGGGAGTGTGGGGGACAATTGCTTCCAGAGGGTCAGCCGGGGAGAAAGAGGAAGAAACTGACCCCGGCACCTGGATTTAACCCTTGTGGGTGTGGCCGGACGCCCCTTCCTCTCTCTTCGCATTGGTCAGCTAGGCATCCCAATTAGCGCATCACCTGGGGGAGTAGTGTGAGGGGGGGATGTTATGGACTGGTAATTTAGGAGAGACATGCGACTAGCTCTGAGCAGGTGGTAACTATACAGACCGCAGTTCCTGATCTTAACACAACACTAGCAGTAGCCGTGGGATGTTCCTGTCACTCCCTGGACACCTCGTCACAGCCGGAGAACTAGCTACCCCTAAAGGGAGAAACAGGAAAGCTATCTTGCCTCAGAGAAAATCCCCAAAGGATAGGACAGCCCCCCACAAATAATGACTGTGAGAGGAGAAGGAAATGACATACGTAGTATGAAACAAGATTTAGCAAAGGAGGCCACTTCTAGCTAGATAGATAGTACAGGAAAGAACACTGTGCGGTCAGTAATAAAAACTAGAAAAAGTCCACCGCAGAGATATGCAAAAATCTCCACACCTGACTAAAGGTGTGGAGGGCAACATCTGCAGCCCAGAGCTTCCAGCTTAGCTGAATAGATCCATACTGATAAGCTGGACAAATGAGCAAAACATACAATGTGCTGAACAATAAAGTCCACAACAAGTGGACTGCAAAAGGACAAGCAAGGACTTATCTTTGCTGAACTGGACAGAGTGTCAGGGAAATCCAAAAGAGCAGTGACTCCAAGCAGGAACAATTGACAACTGGCATTGATTGAGGAATAAGGCCAGACTAAAATAGCCGAGCCAGAAAGACGATCAGTGGAAGCAGCTGCTGATGCTAAATCCAAGAAGCAGCTATACCACTCAAAACCACAGGAGGGAGCCCAAGAGCAGAATTCACAAAAGTGCTACTTACAACCACCGGAGGGAGCCCAAGAGCGGAATTCACAACAGTACCCCCCCTTGAGGAGGGGTCACCGAACCCTCACCAGAGCCCCCAGGCCGATCAGGACGAGGCAAGTGAAAAGCACGAACCAAATCGGCAGCATGGACATCGGAGGCAACCACCCAAGAATTATCCTCCTGGCCATAACCCTTCCACTTGACAAGATACTGAAGCCTCCGCCTCGAAAAACGAGAATCCAAAATTTTCTCAACCACATATTCCAACTCCCCCTCAACCAACACCGGGGCAGGAGGATCAACAGAGGGAACAACGGGTACCACATATCTCCGCAACAAAGATCTATGGAAAACATTGTGGATGGCAAAAGAGGCTGGAAGGGCCAAACGAAAAGACACTGGATTGATAATCTCAGAAATCTTATAAGGATCAATAAACCGAGGCTTGAACTTCGGGGAAGAAACCTTCATAGGAACATGACGAGAATATAACCAGACTAAATCCCCCACACGAAGCTGAGGACCAACACACCGACGGCGGTTAGCAAAATGCTGAGCCTTTTCCTGAGACAACGTCAAATTGTCTACCACATGAGTCCAAATCTGCTGTAACCTGTCCATCACAGAATCTACACCAGGACAATCAGAAGGCTCAACCTGAAAAACGAGGATGGAAACCAAAATTACAAAAAAAAGGCAAAACCAAAGTAGCCGAACTGGCCCGATTATTAAGGGCAAACTCGGCCAACGGCAAGAAAGCCACCCAATCATCCTGATCAGCAGACACAAAGCATCTCAAATAGGTTTCCAAGGTTTAATTAGTTCGCTCAGTTTGGCCATTTGTCTGAGGATGGAACGCCGAAGAAAAAGACAAATTAATGCCCATCCTAGCACAAAAGGCCCGCCAAAACCTGGAAACAAACTGAGAACCTCTGTCAGACACAATATTTTCCGGAATGCTATGCAAACGAACAACATGCTGAAAAAACAATGGAACCAAATCAGAAGAGGAAGGCAATTTAGGCAAAGGTACCAAATGGACCATTTTAGAGAACCGGTCACAAACCACCCAGATAACAGACATCCTCTGGGACACAGGAAGATCCGAAATAAAATCCATGGAAATATGTGTCCAGGGCCTCTCAGGGACAGGCAAAGGCAAAAGCAACCCACTAGCGCGGGAACAGCAAGGCTTAGCCCGGGCACAAGTCCCACAGGACTGCACAAAAGAACGCACATCCCGCGACAAGGAAGGCCACCAAAAGGACCTAGCCACCAAATCTCTGGTACCAAAAATCCCAGGATGACCGGCCAACACTGAACAATGGACCTCAGAAATTACCTTACTTGTCCATCTATCAGGAACAAACAGCTTCCCCACAGGACAGCAGTCAGGTTTATCAGCCTGAAATTCCTGAAGCACCCGCCGTAAATCAGGGGAGATGGCAGAAAGAATCACCCCTTCACTAAGAATGCCAACCGGCTCAAGAACTCCAGGAGAATCAGGCAAAAAACTCCTAGAGAGGGCATCCGCTTTAACATTCTTAGATCCCGGAAGATATGAAACCACAAAATCGAACAGGGACCATTGAGCCTGTCTAGGGTTCAGCCGCTTGGCCGACTCGAGGTAAATCAAATTCTTATGATCGGTCAAGACCACAACGCGGTGCTTGGCTCCCTCAAGCCAATGTCGCCACTCCTCAAATGCCCACTTCATAGCCAACAACTTCCGATTGCCGACATCATAATTGCGTTCCGCAGGCGAAAACTTTCGGGAAAAGAAGGCACATGGTTTCATCAAGGAACCATCAGAATTCCTCTGTGACAAAACGGCCCCTGCCCCAATCTCAGAAGCGTCAAGCTCAACCTGAACAGGAAGAGACACATCCGGCTGACGCAAGACAGGGGCAGAAGTAAATCGGCGCTTAAGCTCCTGAAAGGCCTCAACAGCCTCAGAGGACCAATTTGTCACATCAGCGCCTTTCTTCGTCAAATCGGTCAGGGGCTTAACCACACTAGAGAAGTTGGCAATGAAACGGCGATAAAAATTAGCAAAGCCCAAAAATTTCTGAAGGCTCTTCACAGATGTGGGTTGAATCCAGTCATGAATGGCTTGGACCTTAACAGGATCCATTTCTATAGACGAAGGTGAAAAAATAAACCCCAAAAAAGAGACCTTCTGAACTCCAAATAGGCACTTAGACCCCTTCACAAATAGAGCATTATCACGAAGCATCTGGAATACCATCCTGACCTGCTTCACACGAGACTCCCAATCATTGGAAAAAATGAAAATATCATCCAAATACACAATCAAGAATTTATCAAGATAATTGCGGAAAATATCATGCATGAAGGACTGAAATACAGAAGGAGCATTAGAAAGCCCGAACGGCATCACAAGGTATTCAAAATGGCCTTCGGGCGTATTAAATGCAGTTTTCCATTCGTCACCCTGTTTAACACGAACAAGATTATATGCCCCTCGAAGGTCAATCTTGGTAAACCAACTAGCCCCCTTAATCCGAGCAAACAAATCAGAGAGCATAGGTAAAGGGTATTAGAATTTGACCGTGATCTTATTAAGGAGGCGATAATCAATACAGGGTCTCAAGGAGCCATCCTTCTTGGCAACAAAAAAGAATCCCGCTCCCAATGGTGACAAAGACAGCCGAATATGCCCCTTCTCCAAGGACTCCTTAACATAGCTCCGCATAGCGGTATGTTCTGGCACAGACAGGTTGAAAAGTCGGCCCTTAGGGAACTTAGAGCCTGGAATCAAGTCAATAGCACAATCACAGTCCCTATGTGGAGGAAGGGAACTGGACTTGGGCTCATCGAATACATCCTGGAAATCTGACAAAAATTCAGGAACATCAGAAGAGGGGGAAGAGGACATTGACATTAAAGGAACGTCACTATGTACCCCTTGACAACCCCAACTAGTCACAGACATCGATTTCCAATCCAACACTGGATTGTGTACTTGTAACCATGGAAAACCCAGTACAACAACATCATGTAAATTATGCAACACCAGAAAACGACAATCTTCCTGATGTGCTGGAGCCATGCACATAGTCAGCTGAGTCCAATACTGAGGTTTATTCTTGGCCAACGGTGTAGCATCAATACCCCTCAATGGAATAGGGCTCTGCAAAGGTTGCAAAGAAAAACCACAGCGCCTGGCAAATTCTAAGTCCATTAAGTTCAGGGCAGCGCCTGAATCCACAAATGCCATGACAGAGAAAGATGACAATGAGCAAATCAGGGTCACAGACAGGAGAAACTTAGGCTGTACAGTACTAATGGTAACAGATCTAGCGACCCTCTTAATACGTTTAGGGCAATCAGAGATAGTATGAGCTGAATCACCACAGTAAAAACACAGCCCATTCTGACGTCTGTATCCCCTCTGTTCCGCTCTAGTCAGAATCCTATCACATTGCATAGGCTCAGGACTCTGTTCAGAGGATGCTGCCATATGGTGCACCACTTTGCGCTCGCGCAGGCGCCGATCAATCTGAATGGCTAGAGACATAGATTCGCTCAGACCAACAGGCGTGGGGAACCCCACCATAACATCTTTAAGGGCTTCAGAAAGACCCTTTCTGAAAATTGCTGCCAGAGCATCCTCATTCCATTTAGTGAGCACAGACCATTTTCTAAATTTCTGGCAGTATAATTCTGCCGCTTCCTGACCCTGGCACAGGGCCAACAAGGTTTTTTCCGCATGATCCACAGAGTTAGGTTCGTCATACAATAATCCGAGCGATTGAAAAAATGCATCTACATTAAGCAATGCCGGATCCCCTGACCCAAGGGAGAATGCCTAGTCCTGAGGGTCACCACGCAGCAGAGAAATAACTATTTTAACTTGCTGAGTGGGGTCACCAGAGGAACGGGGTTTCAGAGCAAAAAACAATTTGCAGTTTTTTTTAAAGTTCAAAAACTTAGATCTATCCCCGTAAAACAAATCTGGAATAGGAATTCTAGGCTCTAAGGCTGGAGTCTGAACAACATAATCTTGGATACTCTGAACTCTTGCAGCAAGCTGATCCACACGAGAAAACAAACCCTGAACATCCATGTCCGCACCCAAATCCACCCAGAGATTAAGAGGAAGGAAAAAGACAAAACAGACTAAAGAAAAAAAAAATGGCTCAGAACTCTTTTTATTTTTTTTCTTTTGAGATGCATTCAACTCATTTGTGGCCAGTTGTACTGTTATGGACTGGTAATTTAGGAGCGACATGCGACTAGCTCTGAGCAGGTGGTAACTATACAGACCGCAGTTCCTGATCTTAACACAACACTAGCAGTAGCCGTGGGATGTTCCTGTCACTCCCTGGACACCTCGTCACAGCCGGAGAACTAGCTACCCCTAAAGGGAGAAACAGGAAAGCTATCTTGCCTCAGAGAAAATCCCCAAAGGATAGGACAGCCCCCCACAAATAATGACTGTGAGAGGAGAAGGAAATGACATACGTAGTATGAAACAAGATTTAGCAAAGGAGGCCACTTCTAGCTAGATAGATAGTACAGGAAAGAACACTGTGCGGTCAGTAATAAAAACTAGAAAAAGTCCACCGCAGAGATATGCAAAAATCTCCACACCTGACTAAAGGTGTGGAGGGCAACATCTGCAGCCCAGAGCTTCCAGCTTAGCTGAATAGATCCATACTGATAAGCTGGACAAATGAGCAAAACATAGAATGTGCTGAACAATAAAGTCCACAACAAGTGGACTGCAAAAGGACAAGCAAGGACTTATCTTTGCTGAACTGGACAGAGTGTCAGGGAAATCCAAAAGAGCAGTGACTCCAAGCAGGAACAATTGACAACTGGCATTGATTGAGGAATAAGGCCAGACTAAAATAGCCGAGCCAGAAAGACGATCAGTGGAAGCAGCTGCTGATGCTAAATCCAAGAAGCAGCTATACCACTCAAAACCACAGGAGGGAGCCCAAGAGCAGAATTCACAAAAGTGCTACTTACAACCACCGGAGGGAGCCCAAGAGCGGAATTCACAACAGGGGGAATAGGCACTGCACGGTGTTTCCTATTAGCTTCTTCCATAAAGGGCTCCGCAGTCCGAGGCACGTTCCCTATGCAGTACCGTGCCTGCCAGACTGTGGAGACCTGTGTGTCGTAACTAGTGCCTTCCCCCCTACCACCAATCCCGAAAAGACAACGCAAACAGGCTCAGATGGGTTGAACTAGTCGGTCACAGTTTATTATTTTGATAAGCAGGGAGGGGCAAATTAAATTTCGCAACGGGCTCATAGCCATGGGCCCAGTCTGCGACCGACGGGCGGCCAGCCAATGAGCGGCTACGAAGCTTTGCCCCTCCTTCTATTTCCGCCACAGAGGATCATGTGTACTACCTACACGTGACTCCGACCCCCACCCATCAGCGTTAGGGCCTGTTCAATCCCGTTTTGTAGACCTGACAAAAATATATCAAGCCCAATGTCCGTGAGATGAATGCCTTCAGACCTCAGCAGTCCTGAATTGTCGCCTTCCAGTTGGTAGTGGCGAACTACGATGCCGAATTTTGATTTTACAAATCTTGCCACTCTCAGGTTGACCTTTTTTTCTTGATCGTTCTAAGCCTCTTGGGTCCTTAGCCCCGTGCCAGACCGCTCGTGGCACTATCTCCGACCATACCAATATCATATCAGGTAACAGGTGGAAAAAACGCTCGATATCAGCTGTCATCGTTGTACTGAGCTCGATACATCTCCGTTTTCCCAGATTGTTGCCGCTGGCATGCAAGACTAGTCTCACCGGCCATTTGGCCCTCTTAGCGATGTCCAAGACTTCTGGGAAGATTTTTTGCCACTGTAGGCCTCTTATCCATCTCCAGTTTGATCTCTACATTCCTGAAGCCTAAATTCACACCACCGGGCCGATGTTCGGCCCGTTTCTTTGCCCAGTAGATGTATGAATGTCCCACCACCCAAACTGACGGTTTTTGGTCGCCTGGAAAAGACAAGATATGTTACTTAAGCAGGTCAGGTCTAATGTATCTGGCGAAGCATGCGGATTTCCATCGACCCAACCGCTGCACTTCGGCCTCAGGGATCCCAGCCTTAGCCGCCTCAGTAGCAGCCCCTATATGGAAAGAATGTGTCCCGTATTCCGACGGGTCGACGCTAACGGCTTCGAGACAACGATTAAAAATTGTGTGGAACTGGTATTTGGTAAGGGGGGAGCCGTCTGCGTGTGACAGAATCTACCCGCGCGTTTCGTTGCGTGTATCTTTTCACTACGTTAAGTGGGCATACGGGACCGTCCGACGACTTAACAAGGACCCACGTCCCTCTCCCGGCGGGGTCGCATTTGGATTTACGCACCCTAATGCGCAGTGCATCGTTACATATGACGAGGTCTTCTTTGATTAGTTTGCCCTCTGATGAGATTTTTGAATGTGGCACCAGCTCGCTAATCCGTAGCGCTCCGAAAAAGGCGACACTAGGACTGACTCGTATTGGGAAGTGCAAACCGACGGGGAAATCATGATAATATCATGCAGTAGACTCAAAGAAATGGGACGACGACACTCCTGACTAGGTTGGAGCCTTTTCCAGCCTTTAACGGCTTGTCTAATGAAAAAATACTTCGTCACGTCCGCCCACCCCAAAAGCTGGAAGAAAAAGGCTATTCCCGAAAGATGACGCTGCGCCGATGTTCCCAATGTGCCTCTTTGTCTGAGTAAATTCAGAAGATCAACCAGCACCTCGCATCTCGCCCGATCGCACCTATCCACCGGTCTTCCGTGAATTAATGAGCACCACTCGTCCCATGCCTTACCGTAAACCAGCCAGGTAGCCGGCGTAACTGATGCGCGGATCAGTGGCATCATTGATTGGCTACCGTGTCCAAAAGGAGTGTTGGACACTGGACACCCGATGGTTGCGACCGACAATTGCTTCCAGAGGGTCAGCCGGGGAGAAAGAGGAAGAAACTGACCCCGGCACCTGGATTTAACCCTTGTGGGTGTGGCCGGACACCCCTTCCTATCTCTTCCCATTGGTCAGCTGGGCGTCCCAATTAGTGCATCACCTGGGGGAGTAGTGTGAGGGGGGAATAGGCACTGCACGGTGTTTTCCTATTAGCTTCTTCCATAAGGGGCTCCGCTGTCCGAAGCACGTTCCCTATGCGGTACCGTGCCTGCCATTACATAGGTTGTTACATAGTTACATAGTTACATAGGTTGTTACATAGTTACATAGGTTGTTACATAGTTGCATAGGATGTTACATAGGTTGTTACATAGGTACTGTAGTATAGTGACCCCTGTGGCAGCTAGGGGGCGCTGTGTGTGCTCCTTGGGATATGCCTTGAGGCATATCTGTTGTGATAATGGTAGTAAAACAGTGACTGGCAGTGTAGTGAATGGCCGATATGTGTCGCAGAGGGAGTCTGTGTGGTAAGTCTGATGCAATGTTGTTGTCCTGGGACCTGTAGTCCCTCAAGAGCTTGTATAGTTGTAAGGAAGATTTACTAGGCTAGTTGTGTGAGATGGGCGGGAAAAACTAGCCTCACATCCACACTCCCACCTGTGGGAGTGGTTAGTACTATATAATGTGACTGAGGTCTGGTCACATGGGCTCTGAGTGTGGATCTGAATGGTCTGTGCTGGAAGTTCCTGACCTCGCACAGACCAGGCTGAGGAACGGATGGAGATCCGTGTTGTACTGACCGGGGTCAGAGTGAGAATGTCTGAAGGATAGCTCTGTGGAAGAGAGGTGTCCGAGAACCTGTGCGGCAATGACAGGTAACGAATGGAGATTCGTGTTGTACTGACCGGGGTCAGAGAAAAGGAAAGAGAGAGTGTGAATGTCTGTAGGATGCCCCTAAGGAAGAGAGGTATCCGAGAACCTGTGCGGCACCCACAGGTAACGGAAAGGAACCGTGTTGTACTGACTGGGGTCAGAGTGAAAGAAAGAGAGAGACATTGTGTCTGGGGCACCTCTGAGGCCAAGAGGTGTCCAGGAACCCATGAAGGTTGCCAACGGGTAACGGTCTGAAAACCGTGTGGAATGCTGACCGGGGTCAGAGACGAACTGTGGTAAAGTTGAATACGTCCAGATGGTGTTCAAACTGTTACTAAGTTCCTGTGGATGTGGTTTATGTTGTGCGAAATAAACCTAAGAGACTGTGATTTGATAGAAAACCGTGCCCGAGTGCGTTATTCCCGTGCCAAGCGAGTGTCCCCCAAGACACGTAGTAGGCGCTATGCTACAATTAGTGCTCGAAGCGGGCAAACGGTTCCCTAAGAAGCACATGTGCAGTGCTGGCTAAGCCAGAGGAGTCGAACGGTCTGACAGCCGTGTGTGATACTGATCGGGATCAGTGAGATAAAGTGTTTGTGTAATAATGCTGTAACTCGGCAGGGTTACGAAGGTGACAAGCATCTTGCTGTAACTCGGCGGGGTTATGAAGGTGACAAGCATCTTGCTGTAACTCGGCGGGGTTATGAAGGTGACAAGCATCTTGCTGTAACTCGGCGGGGTTATGAAGGTGACAAGCATCTTGGTGTAACTCGGCGGGGTTACGAAGGTGACAAGCGTCTTGCTGTGGATCGGCGGGTCCACAAAGTCTGCGGTTGAGCCGTACAGAGCATTGTGGAGTGCGGCTGCAGTTGCTGCTAGAGGTTCAGCAGCAGCGGCTTGTGATTGCCAGCAGGAGCTGGTGAAGTGTTTGAGAAAAAAAAAACACATTTTTTTTCTTCTTTCCGTGCAGACTCTTAAAGGGCCGGTGCGACCCAAAGAGACGTGTTTTCTTATGTACTGTGTGAACTGGTACTGTTGGGTGTACCCCAGAGAAGGGGTGGTGTCCCTAAAGGGTAGCATCCCAAAAAATGGGGCGGAAAACCCAAACAGGGATGGTTGCTAAAAAAGGGGTGGAGTCCCAAAAGGGGGTGGTATCCCAAATGGGAGTAGTTGCCCAGAAAGGTGTTGTGACCCTAAAGGGGGTGGAATCCCAAAAGTGGGCGGTAACCGGAACAAGGATAGTGGCCTGAAAGGGGGTGGAATCCCAAAAGTGGGCGGTAACCGGAACAAGGATAGTGGCCTGAAAGGGGGTGGAGTCCCGCGGGATGGTGGTTTCCCAAAAGGGGGCGGGGCATCCCAAAAGGATGATTCAGTCGGACTGTTGTCCGGGGCAAATGAATTATTGTGTATGAAAACTGATGCAGAGAATGCACCCCCTATAGTTGACAGTCCTGGATTATGCGTGACCAAGGAAAATGGTGGAAGATCCCAACTTACGGACATGTGTCACAGTATGACTGTTAGTGATGTGGTAGATAAAATGTGTGAAGCTGACACCCAGAAAGAGTGTGACTTGAGGGTTCACCATGCTGTGGGGTATAACACAGACTATGCGGGTGACTGTGACGCTGGAGAAAAGGGAGAACAGTAAAGAAGAGCCCACTAGAGGAGTGGGGCCTGAAGTAGAAACCCGGTTAAAGCAAGAGGAGCTTTGGAGACAGGCTGCTGAGTGCCGTGTGAGAGCCTAATGGAAGAAAGTAATTGGAAGGAATGGTCAAGCCATGCAAGAGATGGTGGATGGGTTTGGAGTGGTGAGGTTGAGAGTGACATAGGTGGGAGACCTTGTTGCAAAAATGTGGTGACGAAAGGTCTGTTGACACGGACAGATGGTGACTTGGCGGCTTAAGTTCAAGACTTACATGTTGACCGCTAGGGGCTGGAAAAAACCTAACAAAGGTGTGATGATGAGGATGGTGTGTGATAAGTGTTCAACTCTACGGGTTTGAACAGAGGGGGGGGAATATGTAGTATAGTGACCCCTGTGGCAGCTAGGGGGCGCTGTGTGTGCTCCTTGGGATATGCCTTGAGGCATATCTGTTGTGATAATGGTAGTAAAACAGTGACTGGCAGTGTAGTGAATGGCCGATATGTGTCGCAGAGGGAGTCTGTGTGGTAAGTCTGATGCAATTTTGTTGTCCTGGGACCTGTAGTCTCTCAAGAGTTTGTATAGTTGTAAGGGAGATTTACTAGGCTAGTTGTGTGAGATGGGCGGGACAAACTAGCCACATGTCCACGCTCCCACCTGTGGGAGTGGTTAGTACTATATAATGTGACTGAGGTCTGGTCACATGGGCTCTGAGTGTGGATCTGAATGGTCTGTGCTGGAAGGTCCTGGAGAGCCCCATGTGTTGGGAGTGTCGGCTCTCTGGAGAGCACATGGCGGGGGCTCTGGACCTCACACAGACCAGGCTGTGGAACGGATGGAGATTCGTGTTGTACTGACCGGGGTCAGAGTGAGAATGTCTGAAGGATGCCTCTGGTGAAGATAGGTATCCGAGAACCTGTGTGGCAATGGCAGGTAATGAATGTAGATTCGTGTTGTACTGACCGGAGTCAGAGAAAAGGAAAGACAGAGTGTGAATGTCTGTAGGATGCCCCTAAGGAAGAGAGGTATCTGAGAACCTGTGCGGCACCCACAGGTAACGGGAAGGAACCTTGTTGTACTGACCGGGGTCAGAGTGAGAGACATTGTGTCTGGGGCACCTCTGAGGCCAAGAGGTGTCTATTAACCCATGAAGGTTGCCAACAGGTAACGGTCTGAAAACCGTGTGTAATGCTGACCGTGTCCCCCAAGACACGTAGTAGGCGCTATGCTACAGTACATAGGTTGTTACATAGGATGTTACATAGGTTGTTACATAGTTACATAGGTTGTTACATAGTTACATATGTTGTTGCATAGGGTGTTATATAGGTTGTTACATAGTTACATAGGTTGTTACATATTACATAGGTTGTTACATAGGTTGTTACATAGGTTGTTACATATGTTGTTGCATAGGGTGTTACATAGGTTGTTACATAGTTACATAGGTTGTTACATAGGTTGTTACATTGGTTGTTAGATAGTTACATAGGTTGTTACATAGTTACATAGGTTGTTACATAGGTTGTTACATAGTTACATAGGTTGTTACATAGGTTGTTGCATAGGGTGTTACATAGGTTGTTACATAGTTACATATGTTGTTGCATAGGGTGTTACATAGGTTGTTACATAGTTACATATGTTGTTGCATAGGGTGTTACATAGTTACATAGGTTGTTACATAGTTACATAGGTTGTTACATAGTTACATAGGTTGTTGCATAGGGTGTTACATAGGTTGTTACATAGTTACATAGGTTGTTACATAGGTTGTTATATAGGTTGTTACAGTTACATAGGTTGTTACATAGTTACATAGGTTGTTACATAGGTTGTTGCATAGGGTGTTACATAGTACATAGGTTGTTATATAGGTTGTTACATAGTTACATATGTTGTTGCATAGGGTGTTACATAGGTTGTTACATAGTTACATAGGTTGTTACATAGGTTGTTACATAGGTTGTTACATAGTTACATATGTTGTTGCATAGGGTGTTACATAGTTACATAGGTTGTTACATAGGTTGTTACATAGTTACATAGGTTGTTACATAGGTTGTTGCATAGGGTGTTACATAGGTTGTTACATAGTTACATAGGTTGTTACATAGGTTGTTATATAGGTTGTTACAGTTACATAGGTTGTTACATAGTTACATAGGTTGTTACATAGGTTGTTGCATAGGGTGTTACATAGTACATAGGTTGTTATATAGGTTGTTACATAGTTACATATGTTGTTGCATAGGGTGTTACATAGGTTGTTACATAGTTACATAGGTTGTTACATAGGTTGTTACATAGGTTGTTACATAGGTTGTTACATAGTTACATATGTTGTTGCATAGGGTGTTACATAGTTACATAGGTTGTTACATAGGTTGTTACATAGGTTGTTACATAGGTTGTTACATTGTTACATAGGTTGTTACATAGGGTGTTACATAGGTTGTTACATAGGTTGTTGCATAGTTACAAAGGTTGTTACAACAAGAACAAGAATATACCTTAATAAATGCTGAAGCCCCCCCGCACACAGTGCCTCCCCTACATGAAGTCATTCTCTGTAGGTTTGGTGCCCGCTTCCTTTTCACGCCGTTCTCGCCCTCGTGACACTTATTCCAGGAAGTCGTTGGTCTTGGAGAATGGGAGAGTTTCCTGTGACACAGGAGTGATCTCCACACCCAAAGATAAATTGGGAAAAGTTTGTGGAGAAAGTTGTGGCTGTGGTGTGCAGTCATTCTCAGTGTCCCGGTTACTCACGGCTTCCTCCGACCGGACACGTAATTCCCAGAAAATGCTGCAATGTCCATTCTTCCCAATTATCATCTGAGGAGGACACGACCGTTCCTTCCCTTACGTCAAATCTCCAAGTCCTCAATGTCACCAGTACTAGTAAGTGGTTATCACATATCATGGATTCCTCCCACTTTATATGTTAGTGCCCCGCCATAATGCCCAGTACTACAGCGCTCCTCTATCTGCAGTGACCATTTGAGTTCATCCTGAGCCTCCTTGTTCATAAATAGAATTCCAGAACAGTGAAAACTGGCACTAAGCGAAGCAGAGCAGGACTACACAAATGACACTATACCAGATATTACATTTATGATGAGATCTATCATTAGTGATATTATAAAACAGATGGAAGAAAATAGTAAAATATTCAGGCAACATTGTTTATAGGTTTGTCGGGTCACAGATTTTACCCTGAATCACTTACTTGTGTGAATGTGGCGTTACATATTAGGGGAAAAACTGCCTCTGTATATGCTAGAGAACAGGTGACATACTATAAAGTGACCAGCAGATGGCGATGGAGCAGCAGGTAATCGTCCTGCACATACACTGTATGGAGAAAAGTATTGGGCGCGCGTCGTAACCAGCAAATTCCATTTTCTTCTTCAGTTCAGCTGCCCCCCTTGTAAAACATACGGCCCCATTGACCCTCGCTGTATAACATCCGACCCCATTGACACCAGGTGTATAACATCCGGCCCCATTTACCCCCAGTGTATAACATACGGCCCCATTGCCCCCAGTGTATAACATCCGACCCCATTGACCCTCGGTGTATAACATCCGGCCCCATTACCCTCAGTGTATAACATACGGCCCCATTGCCACCAGTGTAGATCATACGGCCCCGTTACCCTCGATGTATAACATCCGACCCCATTACCCCCAGTGTATAACATCCGACCCCATTACCCCCAGTGTATAACATACGGCCCCATTGACCCTCGGTGCATAACATCCGGCCCCATTACCCCCAGTGTATAACATACGGCCCCATTGCTCCTCGATGTATAACATCCAGCCCCATTGACACCCGGTGTATAACATCCAGCCCCATTGACCCCCGGTGTATAACGTCCGACCCCATTAACCCCCGGTGTATAACATCCGATCCCATTGATTCCCCGGTGTATAACATCCGGCCCCATTGACCCCCCGTGTATAACATCCGACCCCATTGCCGCTGGTGTATAACATCTAACCCCATTGCCCACGATGTATAACATCCAATCCCATTGATCCCCCGGTGTATAACATCCGGCCCCATTGACCTCTGGTGTATAATATCTAACCCCATTGCCCACGATGTATAACATACGGCCCCATTGACCCTCGGTGCATAACATCCGGCCCCATTACCCCCAGTGTATAACATACGGCCCCATTGCTCCTCGATGTATAACATCCAGCCCCATTGACACCCGGTGTATAACATCCAGCCCCATTGATCCCCCGGTGTATAACATCCGGCCCCATTGACCTCCGGTGTATAATATCCAGCCCCATTGACCCCCGGTGTATAATATCCGGCCCCATTGACCCCCGGTGTATAATATCCGGCCCCATTGACCCCCGGTGTATAACATCCAACCCCATTGCCGCCGGTGTATAACATCTAACCCCACTGCCCACGGTGTATAACATCAGGCCCCATTACCCCCGGTGTATAACATCTAACCCCACTGCCCACGATCTATTACCCCCGTTGTATAGCGTCCAACCCCATTGCCCCCCCATGTATAACATCTAACCCCATTGCCCAGGGTGTATAACATCCGGCCCCATTGACCCCCGGTGTACAGCATCCTATAGGATTTTTACAGGATGAAAAGGGTGAAGTGGTCAAAAATGATGTTGAGAAGGCTGAACCTTTAAATTCCTATTTTGCATCTGTGTTCTCTAAGAAAACAATTGTAATATCAACTGATCTTCACGGTGCCATTGAAGGAATAAAAGAACCCACATTATCCATAAACCGAGAGATGGTGAGGAAACTCTTAGCTAATTTACATGGATTTACATTTCCTGGTCCAGATGAATTACATCCTAGGGAACTGAAAGAGTTAGTGGAAATTGCAGAACCTCTAGTCGGAAAAATCCTGGAAAACAGGAGAAGTCCCAGAAGATTGGAGAAGGGAAAATGTCCTTATCTTCAAAACAGGGAAAGAAGGCAGAGCCAGGAAATTACAGGCCAGTGAGCCTTACTTCTATACTAGGAATATATACTTGTATAAGCCGAGTTTTTCAGCACATTTTTATACTGAAAAAGCCCCCCTCGTATTTTTCAGACTATAAGACACATTTTCTTTTCCTCCAAAAATTTGGAGGAAAATAGTGGTGTGTCTTAGGCTATGTGCACATGTTTTGGATTTACTGTGGATCCGCAGTGTTTTTTACCGCAAGTGATTTACAGTACAATGTAAATCAATGGAACAAAAATCTGTGCTAATGGTGCATAAAATTCCGCATGGAAAACGCAGTGGATTAAAAAAAGGACCATGTCAATTCTTTGTGCGTTTCTGCACCCATTCCATTATAGAAAAACGCAGGGCTAAAAATGCACAAAATCCACAAAAAAAAGATTTTGACCTGCGTTTTCTGCCAAGAGATGCAGAATCTGCACAGAAAATTCCAGAGGCAAATCCGCAACGTGTGCGCCATAGCCTTATAGTCCAGATGTATCTGCTGTGGATGGGGAGGTGGGTGGGGTGGCAGCAGCGGTGCAGTGGGTCACAGGAGGCAGGAGCCAGCTGCTGTGGCTAATACCTATGCCTGCTGCTAAAGAGAAAAGAATATTCACTGCTCTCCACGCCCATGAGAGTGGAGAGAAGTGAATATTCATTTCTCTTTAATAGCGGACATGCTGTTACCTGCAGCTGCTGGGCTATGAAGTGTGCTCGCTACTTAAATGAATGAATATTCACTGCTCTCCACGCCCATAGGCACAGAGAGCAGTGAATATTCATTCCCTTTAGTAATGGGCACATGTGATCTTCCGCCCATGCATACCAGGATGGGGAGGAGGAGGCCATGCATACCAGGATAGGGATGAAGAGGTCATGCATACCAGGATGGAGATGAGGGGGCCATGTACACCAGGCTTATACTTGAGTCAATAAGTTTTCCCAGTTTCTTTTGGTAAAATTAGGTGCCTCGACTCATATTCGGATTGGCTTATACTCGAGCATATGCAGTAAGTACTTGGATAAGAATACAGTAATTAATGAGAGCCAGCATGGGTATGTAACAAACAATTCATACCAGACTAATCTAATTTCCTTCTATGATGGAATCACTGCTTGCAACATCCTTCAGCATGACCGGTGTGGCAGTGGGTCAGTAATGGTGTGGGGTGGCATTTCTTTGGAGGGCCGCACAGCCCTCCATGTGCTCGCCAGAGGTAGCCTGACTGCCATTAGGTACCGAGATAAGATCCTCAGACCCTTGTGAGGCCATATGCTGGTACGGTTGGCCCTGGGCTCCTCCTAATGCAGGACAATGCCAGACCTCATGTGGCTGGAGTGTGTCAGCAGTTCCTGCAAGATAAAGGCATTGAAGCTATGGACTGGGCCGCCCGTTCCTCAGACCTGAATCTGATTGAACACATCTGGGACATCATGTCTCGTTCCATCCACCAACGTCACGTTGCACCACAGACTGTCCAGGAGTTGGCGGATGCTTTAGTCCAGGTCTGGGAGGAGATCCCTCAGGAGACCATCCGCCGCCTCATCAGGAGCATGCCCAGTCGTTGTAGGCATGGTCCTGATGAGGCGGTAATTTTTTTTTTTTTTAATGGCAATTTGAGAAATGACGAGGGATAATGTATTCCTTTCTTTTTTTTCACAATAGAAAAAGCAACAAGTGAATTGAGCCCAGCAGAGGTGGGGACTCATTCTCGACCTATGTGATAACGTTGGGCAGTCACATGCGGGGTAAGTGCTTTATTTTCTAATATGCAAATTGCCTATTCAGAGAGAAAGAGGACTTGAACTCTATAGCGCCACCTGTTGGAAGTAGCGATCCTACACGTCACAATCAACCCTTTAACGAGTCTTGCAATATGACTTAGGATAATATGCTTCCAAAAGGTAACGTCAGCAGCGTGACGGTTCATGCAGATTTTTTTTTTTTAAATGTAGATGAACTTCAAATGATTGCAAGTATTAAAAAGAAAAACCTTACATCAGCTCATTTAAGTAGATAAAAAATACCCCACATTTGCTTATTATGCATTTGCATTGCATTAATAAATAAATTACACATATTACTTTTATATCTACTCCAAAAACAACTGCTGAAGAACATGGCAATTTCTCCCACATAATGCAAAGCCCGTCACAGCCACGTCTGTAGGAAAAATAGTTATGGCTGCTGAAATGTGGTCATTAAGGGGTTAAAGTTGATGGGAGTCTTATTAACAAGTAGATTAAGCTTTATTTTTAATGAATTTTGAGACCAAATCTGCTTCAAAATCTTGATTGAAAATGGACGTGAACACTCCCTTAGAAGTCTATGGTGTATGTGCGAGTTCAGACCAATCCCGGGGGTGTCTATTACCATACGCCATCAACAGGATCTATATTTTTTACTGCAATTGATCCATAAAGTATTTTGTACATAGAAGTGATGAAGCGAGTGAACCATAAAGACCCCCACGTGGCGATGCAAGAACTTACAGTAAGTGTTCTCACTGCCGGCTGCTGCAATCTTACATTATTAGCAAAGTGCATCATAAAAGAAGGGAAATGCAGAACGTAAGAGGACGTGTGGACAGCGATCAGTAACCAGAAAGGCCGTACTGGGCCCCGGCCATAAGGGGAGGCCAATGTAACACCCCAGGTAACCGGTTGTTACAGTGATGTTGCCTTCTCTTCGGGGAGGGTGATGTCATGCTTGGAGGCAATGGAGTTCTCTTTACCAGGTAAGGCAGTCACATACAACACATTCCGAATCCAGGCGAGAAGGGGAACCCAGGACCCAGATTCAGGGGAGCTTCCCTCAGATAGAAATATCCTGGTCTGGAGGAGTTAGTTAGTTGGTCCAGGCAGGGAGACCAAGGAGAGCAGACGTCTAGGAGAGACGCAGAGGAGACAGCAGAGCTGACAGCCAGGATTGAGCTGCAGCTCCAGGAAAGACAGAGAACCCAAGGGGTTGAATGTGGTGGAGCTACAGAGGAAAGGAGCAGAGGAGAGAGAAAGCGCTCAGAGGCAAACTGCGATCGGGCACCCTCAGAACCAGAACACAGCAGCCGGATACCGGGAGCCCGAGGTTGTGGATAACTGTAAGGTCCACGACAAAACCGGAGGGCTAAGAACTGTACATGATTTGCCCACACCACATCTGAGACGCAGCAGCACCTGAAGAGCCCGGGGCATGTTAGAGTCCCTATAAAACGGTTCAAGCCGCCCGTCATGCAGGTACCTGTTCTAGGACACGGGAAAAGAGGACTTTGCCAGTAAGCTTCAGGCAGCAGGGACTTCATACAACAGCGCAAGGAGGAAAGGCTCACGGACCTCAACTGGGAAGGAGATTCTCCCATTGCCTCCAAGCCGGCCGGACCAAAGGACACCTGTACCTGGTACCCTCAACTGTGGACTACTACCACCGGTAAACCAGGTAAAGACTTTACAACACTGTGTCCTCCAGTTATTTACCAGCAAACTATCATCCCACCCGTACACCTTGGGAGCCCTGGTGATCCTGCTTCACCTGTGGGAAGCGTCACCATCCAGCCGCCATACCATCACCCGGGAAGACCCCCTTAAGCGGCGTCCCTTGTTGTTCCCCTTTAATTGGGCGGCAAGGGCCACGGACCGGGTCACAGCCACCGTGACATACCCTTTGAGTACCGGACCCGGTACCGAGTAACCACGGCCCTGGGGGGCGACTCACCAACATGACAGGGTGACGTGGGAAGATTGGGAGCTGACAGGGCTATGGGGTTTAAGTTTTTCCCTAATGGGGTTAATATTACATGCTGGGAGGGGTACTGATTCAGTTATAGAAGGAGGAGAGGTTGGAGGAGGAGTTATGGGGGACATTGTAAGAGGGGGAAGACATCTTAGTAGAGCAACCATTTTGAGTACCCTCCTTCATGACAAGAAGCTGTGAAGTACTTCTGGGATGGAGGTTGAGGCCCTGCTGCAGCGTTTGCGGGATGCAGCGGGAACACAGGGCCCAGAATGGCTTCAGGCTTCAATCAACAGCCTGCTACAGGGGCCGGTGGCCAGAGCTTCCCAGGCTCCTCTGGATGGGCGCCGGGCGTGGAGGTTTAGGTCTCCAGGGCGCTTAAGCCCCAATGTCACCCCCCGGGTCCAGCGCCGAAATAGGAGCCCCTCCGGGGACCCTCTGGTTAGAAACGCAAACGCAGGCACTGGTCCAGTGGCCTCGCGTCACACTGCCGGGAGGAATACTGCTGAGCGGAGGGGCCTGCCGCAGGGGGAGGAGTCGGCCTCCCCCCATCTTCAGCGACACAGCGTAGGAGCGGCGGGCTCAGGCACGGGAACTGGGCCCACTCAGCAGAGGAAATCGTGGGAGTCTAGGAGACGGAGGCCGTATGTAGCGGCTCCTCAATGTCGGGAGCGTTGCATGCGGCAGTCAGCAGGCTCGGGTAACAGCACGCTGCCAGTTGCAACGCAAAGTGTCACCGTTCAGCGCGGTGAGACAATGGGGGTGAAAACAGCGCAGGTTCCTTTACAGGGACACGGGCAGCAGCCGGTTGCCTCGGTCGCCAGGACAGATGAGAGGCATGAGGAAACGGTTGGAGCCGCCTTACACGGGCATCTACAGGATGGCTCAGCTCCCAGTGCATCAACAGCGACGGCTCCATGAGTCCCGGCACAGATGGCTACCTCGGCATCAGACGTGGGCCAGAGGTCTGTGGGACAGGGTGACCCAGGAGCTCTGGATTCAGGGACTGCTAGGTCCAGGAGGGAGCCTCGACAACTTCAATTGGATGCTGGATTTTCGGCTGCTGTTTTCACAGCGCCCAGGCAGCTAAGTGAGATTGATCATAATTTTCATTTTAACCCTTGCTTAGCTTCTCCAGAGTTTAGGACTCAGCATGCGATCTCCGGGGAAGTCAGCGGGGCTATGGGGTTCATTTTTGAATGGCCTGCGGGATTTAGCGATGTTATGGGGGTCGGGGCTGCAAAGGGGGGAGTCACCGTCAGCTGCCTGGTTAGGGAATTCTAACATGGTATTAGGGACTGGGAGTGCATCTGAAATATCTGAGGCTTACGGCAGTGCTGGGGTTAGGATCAGGGTCGCAGATTCTTCAGTGGGTAGTGGCGTGGAGAAAAAGAACATACGGTACATCTAGATGATGCAGCTAAAGGGGAAGTGTACGTGTGTTTTGAGGGATAGAGTATAGAGATTCTCATAGATGTTAGATATAAATATCTGCTTGTATTGAGGTAATAAAAAATTACAGGACAACACGTTTTGACTCCTACACCCTGGAGTCCTCATCAGGTCATTAAAAAATAAATCATGTCAAAAGATCAGCCACACTCTCTTTATATACATTCAACTTCCAAAGGATCAAATAGGGCGGAGTGCTGGAGGAGCTCTAAATCCCCACCCAGATAAATGAAAAGACCACCCCATACAAAAGGGACAAATCCTCCCATAACACATTCTAATTAATACACTAATTTACTTGTATCTGTATATACCCTATATATAAGGAAATACTATATAAAATACCATAAAAATAAAAAGCAAAAAAAAAATCCCAATTTTTTTTTTAAATAATAAGAAAATAATATATATATTTTTTTTCTTTTTAATTTCTTTCACTCCTCCCTTCTTTGTTTTTACTTTTCTCCAAATATTTTCTTTAAAAACGGAATCTGATAAAACCAATGAGGACTCAAATCGCCCCATAAAAAGATTAGCTAAACTTGGCGTGACCCGAGTCCCCATTGCGGTGCCGAGCTTCTGAAGGTACAATGAATCCTGAAATGAAAAACATTATGTTGAAGTGTAAAATCAAGTCCTTTTAATAGGAATTCTATTTGTGCTGCAGAATTCCTATTAAAAGGACTTGATTTTATACCTAAACATAATGTTTTTTCATTTCGCGCCAAGTTTAGCTAATCTTTTTATGGGGCGATTTGAGTCCTCATCGGTTTTATCAGATACTATTGTTAAAGAAAATATTTTGCTATATAAAAGGAACATAGATGATCTAGTTACATTCTGGCGCGGCACTTCTGAAAAAGCAAGGGAACTAATGGACAATCTTAATTGTAATGATTGGGGGATTTCTTTGGTAGCAACTGTCAATAGTGATAAAATTATGTATTTAGATTTAGATATCTCTCATGAAGACAATAAGATAGTTACAAAAACATTTTTTTAAAAAGTGGATAGCAACAGTTATTTAGATTTCAGAAGTGCACATTATACCAAATGGAAAAGAAATATTCCACACGGCTAATTTCTACGGATTCGAAAAAACTGCAGTAAAGCTTCGGATTATACTGCACAGTCTGAAATCCTTAAAAAGAGATTTTCGGATAAAAAATATCCACAGAAACTAATAGACGTTACTTTTGAAAAAAATCTGAGTAAAACACAATGGGAATGTTTGGTGAATAATGAACAGGAACCCAAAGAGGGGGGTGAAATTGTAGAGAAAAAAATTCTAAAAACCCCCCCAAAAATCAGGGTCGTTTTAAGTTTATCTTCATCACAGGTTTTAATAAAGGAAATAAGCTCATAAGGAGTATTTTAAATAAACACTGGCACTTGCTATTAAAGGATTCTTTTTAAAAAAAAAAAAATAAAAAAATATTCTACCAAATCAGCCTGGTATCACTTTTAGGCCGGGATCACACATACGTGAGATACGGCCGAGTCTCGCAGGGGAAAAACGAGCTCTGGCGCCGGCACTCCGGAGCGGAGCGTGCAGCTGCACAGCAACACATGGCCGTATGAGACAAACAAAAAATGCAGGAGTATACAAATGCAGATCAAAAGATTGCCGCACCTGCACCATGAGCAAAATCGATAACATCTAACAGCACAGGAGAAACATTTATGTTAAAGCAACATTTAACCTGTGAAAGCACTATTGTGATTTATGCAATCCTCTGTTGGTGCGGCCTACAGTATGTCGGCCCAAACGCTACGTGCTAGAATGAATGGACACCGCCACAACACTAAAGTCGGCTTAGTCCAACACAGTTTATCCAGACACTTGTTAATTAAACACCAAAAAGTTTAATATTACGGTGACTCCTGTAGATGTTCCTGAAAATATACCAAATCGGAACCAAGTGCTCAACAGGAAAGAAACTTTGTTTCCCAATGGTTCTGAATGACGTGGTAGAGAAAGTCTGAATAATACTGTAGGAGGGACGGTATAATGGTTCTGATATTGGTTGAATACCTCTTTTTATGATTATTTTGTTTTTATGAATATTTATGATTGTTTTTTAGAAATTGAAAGGAGAGAGCAAAGGGAAATAAAGAAAAAGAGAAAAGTGAAGACAAAGAAGGGAGAAGTGAAAAACGAAAATGAAAAATTTGTTGTTTTTTTTTTAATTAAACATTTTTTTTTATTTTTTTTTAATTTTTATGACATTTTATATGGTATTTCCTTTTATGTAGGGTATATACAGATACGAGTAAATTAGTGTATTAATGAGAACATGTCCTGGGAGGATTTGTCCCTTTTGTATGGGGTGGTCTTTTCATTTATCTGGGTGGGGCTTTAGAGCTCCTCCAGCACTCCGCCCTATTTGATCCTTTGGAAGTTGAATGCATAAAGAGAGTGTGGCTGATCTTTTCATATTATTTATTTTTTAATGACCTTATAAAGACTCCAGGGTGTATGAGTCGAAACTCATTGTCCTGTAATTTTTTATTACCTCAATACAAGCAGATATTTATATATAACATCTATGAAAATCTCTATACGGGAGCGCCGGCCAGGGCTGCCATCAGGGCATTACTGCCCTGACTGGCATATGGGGCCCGGTGGGCAGAGGGGGCCCGCATCGGGCCCCGTCTCATCTGCTCACCGGGCCCCCCGTACAGGCGCTGCGGCACGCTATTGATGTGCGGACCCGCGCCCGCACTTCAATAATTAACAGCCACCAGCCAATCGGAGGTTGGCAGCTGACTTGAGCCGCAGCGCGCACTTCGCCGGAGTCTGACGTCATTGTCAGCCGCCGGAGAGTGCACGCTTCACCTGCGTGGAGGGAGGGAGCTTCGCCCGCCGCAGGAGTGCGGCCAGGTAAGAACACCTTGTGTTTTTTTTTTTTTTTTGAGAGCGGCGATCCAGGGGGCCCGGGGCAGAATGCTGGACATGCTGGGGCAGAGATGCAGGACACACTGGGGCAGAGATGCTGGACACACTGGGGGCAGAAATGCTGGACACGCTGGGGCAGAAATGCTGGACACGCTGGGGGCAGAAATGTTGGACACACTGGGGCAGAGATGCTGGACACAGGGGGCAGAGATACTGGACACACTGGGGCAGAGATGCTGGACACACTGGGGCAGAAATGGTGGACACACTGGGGCAGAGATGCTGGACACGCTGGGGCAGAAATGGTGGACACACTGGGGCAGAGATGCTGGACACACTGGGGGCAGAAATGCTGGACACGCTGGGGCAGAAATGCTGGACACGCTGGGGGCAGAAATGCTGGACACGCTGGGGGCAGAAATGTTGGACACACTGGGGCAGAGATGCTGGACACAGGGGGCAGAGATACTGGACACACTGGGGCAGAGATACTGGACACGCTGGGGCAGAGATGCTGGACACACTGGGGCAGAGATGGTGGACACACTGGGGCAGAGATGCTGGACACACTGGGGCAGAAATGCTGGACACACTGGGGCAGAGATGCTGGACACACTGGGGCAGAAATGCTGGACACGCTGGGGCAGAAATGCTGGACACGCTGGGGCAGAGATACTGGACACACTGGGGCAGAGATACTGGACACACTGGTGCAGAGATACTGGACACACTGGGGCAGAGATGCTGGACACACTGGGGCAGAGATGCTGGACACACTGGGGCAGAAATGCTGGACACACTGGGGCAGAGATGCTGGACACACTGGGGCAGAGATGCTGGACACACTGGGGCAGAAATGCTGGACACACTGGGGCAGAGATGCTGGACACACTGGGGCAGAAATGCTGGACACACTGGGGCAGAGATACTGGACACACGGAGGCAGAATGCTGGAGACACTGGGGACAGAAATGCTGGAGACACTGGGGGCAGAAATGCTGGACACGCTGGGGCAGAAATGCTGGACTGTTATGACCCCAATGGCGAGGGTCTCAGAGGAACGTGGTAGTCTGCAGAGTACAAAAATCCAGCTCATAGGGCAGTGGTGACTGGGTTGACCATATATCTACTCCTAACGCCAACACTAGAAGTAGCCGGGGATCATTCCTACGTTGATTCTAGATGACACGCGCCAGCCGGAGAATCTAGCTACCCCTAGTAGAGGAAAACAAAGACCTTTCTTGCCTCCAGAGAAGGGGACCCCAAAGCTGGATAGAAGCCCCCCACAAATAATGACGGTGAGGTAAGAGGAAATGACAAACACAGAAATGAACCAGGTTTAGCACAGAGAGGCCCGCTTACTGATAGCAGAATAAAGAAAGGTAACTTATATGGTCAACAAAAAACCCTATCAAAATCCACACTGGAAATTCAAGAACCCCCGAACCGTCTAACGGTCCGGGGGGAGAACACCAGCCCCCCTAGAGCTTCCAGCAAAGGTCAGGATATAGATTTGGAAGAAGCTGGACAAAAATACAAAACCAAAACAAATAGCAAAAAGCAAAAGGCAGACTTAGCTGATATAACTGGAACCAGGATCAGTAGACAAGAGCACAGCAGACTAGCTCTGATAACTATGTTGCCAGGCATTGAACTGAAGGTCCAGGGAGCTTATATAGCGACACCCCTAACTAACGACCCAGGTGCGGATAAAAGGAATGACAGAAAAACCAGAGTCAAAAAACTAGTAACCACTAGAGGGAGCAAAAAGCAAATTCACAACAGTACCCCCCCCTTAGTGAGGGGTCACCGAACCCTCACCACGACCACCAGGGCGATCAGGATGAGCGGCATGAAAGGCACGAACTAAATCGGCCGCATGAACATCAGAGGCGACCACCCAGGAATTATCCTCCTGACCATAGCCCTTCCACTTGACCAGGTACTGAAGCCTCCGCCTGGAGAGGCGAGAATCCAAGATCTTCTCCACCACGTACTCCAACTCGCCCTCAACCAACACCGGAGCAGGAGGCTCAGCAGAAGGAACTACAGGCACAATGTACCGCCGCAACAAGGACCTATGAAATACATTGTGAATAGCAAACGACACAGGAAGATCCAGACGAAAAGATACAGGATTAAGAATTTCCAATATCTTGTAAGGCCCAATAAAACGAGGTTTAAATTTGGGAGAGGAGACCTTCATAGGAACAAAGCGGGAAGAAAGCCATACCAAATCCCCAACGCGTAGTCGGGGACCCACACCGCGGCGGCGGTTGGCAAAGCGCTGAGCCTTCTCCTGTGACAACTTCAAGTTGTCCACCACATGATTCCAGATCTGCTGCAACCTATCCACCACAGAATCCACCCCAGGACAGTCAGAAGGCTCCACATGACCCGAAGAAAAGCGAGGATGGAAACCAGAGTTGCAGAAAAAAGGTGAAACCAAGGTGGCGGAACTAGCCCGATTATTAAGGGCAAACTCAGCCAACGGCAAGAATGTCACCCAATCGTCCTGATCAGCAGAGACAAAACACCTCAAATAAGCCTCCAAAGTCTGATTGGTTCGCTCCGTCTGTCCATTAGTCTGAGGATGGAAAGCAGACGAAAACGACAAATCAATGCCCATCCTACTACAAAAGGATCGCAAGAACCTGGAAACGAACTGGGATCCTCTGTCTGACACAATATTCTCAGGGATGCCGTGCAAACGAACCACGTTCTGGAAAAACACAGGAACCAGATCGGAAGAGGAAGGCAGCTTAGGCAAAGGAACCAAATGGACCATCTTGGAGAAGCGATCACATATCACCCAGATAACGGACATGCCCTGAGATAGCGGAAGATCAGAAATGAAATCCATGGAGATATGTGTCCAAGGTCTCTTCGGGACAGGCAAGGGCAAGAGCAAACCGCTGGCACGAGAACAGCAAGGCTTAGCTCGAGCACAAGTCCCACAGGACTGCACAAATGACCGCACATCCCTTGACAAGGAAGGCCACCAAAAGGACCTGGCCACCAGATCTCTGGTGCCAAAAATTCCCGGGTGACCTGCCAACACCGAGGAATGAACCTCGGAAATGACTCTGCTGGTCCACTTATCCGGGACAAACAGTCTGTCAGGTGGACAAGACTCAGGCCTATCAGCCTGAAATCTCTGCAACACACGTCGCAGATCCGGAGAAATAGCTGACAAGATAACTCCATCTTTAAGAATACCAACAGGATCAGCGACTCCAGGAGCATCAGGCACAAAGCTCCTAGAAAGAGCATCGGCCTTCACATTCTTTGAACCAGGTAAATACGAGACAACAAAATCAAAGCGGGAGAAAAACAATGACCAGCGGGCCTGTCTCGGATTAAGGCGTTTAGCAGACTCGAGATACATCAGATTTTTGTGATCAGTCAAGACCACCACACGATGCTTAGCACCCTCGAGCCAATGACGCCACTCCTCAAATGCCCATTTCATGGCCAACAACTCCCGATTGCCCACATCATAATTTCGCTCGGCAGGCGAAAACTTCCTAGAGAAAAAGGCACAAGGTTTCATAACAGAGCAACCAGGGCCTCTCTGCGACAAAACGGCCCCTGCCCCAATCTCCGAAGCATCCACCTCAACCTGAAAGGGAAGTGAGACGTCAGGCTGGCACAAAACAGGCGCCGAAGTAAACCGGTGTTTCAACTCCTGGAAAGCCTCCACGGCAGCAGGAGCCCAGTTAGCTACATCGGAGCCCTTCTTGGTCATATCCGTCAAAGGTTTCACAATGCTAGAAAAATTAGCGATAAAACGACGGTAGAAGTTAGCGAAGCCCAAGAACTTCTGAAGACTCTTAACTGACGAGGGCTGAGTCCAATCAAGAATAGCTCGGACCTTGACTGGGTCCATCTCCACAGCAGAAGGGGAAAAAATGAACCCCAAAAAGGGAACCTTCTGTACACCAAAGAGACACTTTGAGCCCTTGACAAACAAAGAATTTTCACGCAGAATTCCAAAGACCAACCTGACCTGCTCCACATGCGAATCCCAATTATCAGAAAAAACCAAAATATCATCCAGATAAACAATCAAAAATTTATCCAGATACTTCCGGAAAATGTCATGCATAAAGGACTGAAAAACTGAAGGCGCATTGGAGAGCCCAAAAGGCATCACCAAGTACTCAAAATGACCTTCGGGCGTATTGAATGCGGTTTTCCATTCATCACCTTGCTTAATGCGCACAAGGTTGTACGCACCACGAAGGTCTATCTTGGTGAACCACTTGGCACCCTTAATCCGGGCAAACAAGTCAGACAACAGCGGTAAAGGATACTGAAATTTGACAGTGATCTTATTTAAAAGCCGATAATCAATACAAGGTCTCAAAGATCCGTCCTTTTTTGCCACAAAAAAGAATCCCGCACCAAGAGGGGAAGAAGACGGACGAATATGTCCTTTTTCCAGAGACTCCTTGATATATGAACGCATAGCGGTATCTTAGGTTCTGACCTAGGATTTCTGATAACATAGTCTTGTATGCCCTGCACACGAGTAGCCAGCTGGTCCACACTTGTAATCAAGGTCTGGACATTCATGTCTGCAGCAAGCATAGCCACTCTGAGGTAAAGGGGAAGAAGAAAAAAAAAAAAAAAAACTCAGAATCTTCTTTCTTATAATCCCTCTTCTGCAATGCATTAAACATTTAATACTGGCCTGGCAAACTGTTATGACCCCAATGGCGAGGGTCTCAGAGGAACGTGGAAGTCTGCAGAATACAAAAATCCAGCTCATAGGGCAGTGGTAACTGGGTTGACCATATATCTACTCCTAACGCCAACACTAGAAGTAGCCGGGGATCATTCCTACGTTGATTCTAGATGACACGCGCCAGCCGGAGAATCTAGCTACCCCTAGTAGAGGAAAACAAAGACCTTTCTTGCCTCCAGAGAAGGGGACCCCAAAGCTGGATAGAAGCCCCCCACAAATAATGACGGTGAGGTAAGAGGAAATGACAAACACAGAAATGAACCAGGTTTAGCACAGAGAGGCCCGCTTACTGATAGCAGAATAAAGAAAGGTAACTTATATGGTCAACAAAAACCCTATCAAAATCCACACTGGAAATTCAAGAACCCCCGAACCGTCTAATGGTCCGGGGGGAGAACACCAGCCCCCCTAGAGCTTCCAGCAAAGGTCAGGATATAGATTTGGAACAAGCTGGACAAAAATACAAAACCAAAACAAATAGCAAAAAGCAAAAGGCAGACTTAGCTGATATAACTGGAACCAGGATCAGTAGACAAGAGCACAGCAGACTAGCTCTGATAACTACGTTGCCAGGCATTGAACTGAAGGTCCAGGGAGCTTATATAGCGACACCCCTAACTAACGACCCAGGTGCGGATAAAAGGAATGACAGAAAAACCAGAGTCAAAAAACTAGTAACCACTAGAGGGAGCAAAAAGCAAATTCACAACACTGGACACACTGGGGCAGAGATGCTGGACACACTGGGGCAGAAATGCTGGACACGCTGGGGCAGAAATGCTGGACACACTGGGGCAGAGATACTGGACACGCTGGGGCAGAGATGCTGGACACACTGGGGCAGAGATGCTGGACACACTGGGGCAGAGATACTGGACACCCTGGGGCAGAGATGCTGGACACACTGGGGCAGAGATACTGGACACCCTGGGGCAGAGATGCTGGACACACTGGGGCAGAAATGCTGGACACAAGGGGGCAGAGATGCTGGACACACGGAGGCAGAATGCTGGAGACACTGGGGGCAGAAATGCTGGAGACACTGGGGGCAGAAATGCTGGACACGGGGCAGAATGCTGGACACACTGGGGGCAGAATGCTGGAGACACTGGGGGCAGAATGGAGATACGGGCATGATTGGAGACACGGGGCAGAATGAAAGACATGGGGGCAGGATTGGAGACAGATCGTGCAGGATCATGGGGCAGGATGGATACGATGGAGACTGATGGGGCAGGATGGGGAGATCATATGGGGCAGGATGGATACTCATGAGGGCAGGATGCGAGAACATATGGCTGGAGCCAGGAATGAGATACACGGGCCAGGATGGGGGATATTATTACCATAGGGGCTAATTAAGGGATATTATTACTGCAGTGATATATTTATTTTATTTTCTGAGGACACTGTTTTAAATGGGGGGGCGGTCCTGTTACTGTGTAGAGTGATACTATGTCGCCTTCTTCATGTGGTGTAATGTAGAAGTTGGGAAAAATTAAGTAATGTGTTCTGCAAGCGGAGTCCGAGATAACTGTGTTATTTCCTGCAGAAACGAGTCCTGGCTGGAAGAAGTGACAGCGGTCTGTGCTGGATGAAAGATGAAGGACTTCACCTAGAGACGTCACTGGTGAGTCAGTGTGTTACCTGTTTCCTGACACTATACACTGTATACTATATACAGAGGTCCTGTGTATGTCACCAGTGATCACTGTATTACCTATACATTATATACAGAGCTCCAGTGTATAATTTCACTAGTGATCACTGTATTACCTGTACACAGACACTGCATACTAAGTACAGATCTCCTGTGTATAATGGCACTTATGGTGATATTAGTATTGTGTTTTTTTATTACTGATCAGTATTGTAGTATTCAGTCACTATGTGGTGGTAATATGTGGTCTGGTCATGGTGTTGCGGTATTTGTCCCTTGTATGTGCTATTATTTGGTCACTATGTGGTGGTAATATGTGATCTGGTCATGGTGTTGTATTTGTACCTTGTATGTGCTATTATTTGGTCACTATGTGGTGGTAATATGTGGTCTGGTCATGGTGTTGTATTTGTACCTTGTATGTGCTATTATTTGGTTACTATGTGGTGGTAATATGTGGTCTGGTCATGGTGTTGTATTTGTTCCTTGTATTTGATATTATTGGTCATTTTAAAAATAGAATAATAAATAAAAATATACCTAAATTGTATTTCATATTTTAACAAATATTTAGTAGGTTACAGTAGAGTAGGGCCCGGCCAAAAGTATCTACCGTGTTATGGTGGTGGCTTAAAAAATCTTTTGGCCAAAACAAAAGCTGCTGTTATATGTGTGATCTGGTGATGGGAACTGTTAATGTGTGATAGGTGAGAAGTGGAGTTTTTCCAAGAGAGAGCGGTGGGACTGTGGACAGTTCGAGGGGTGGAGCGTGGAGGCGGGGCTGGGGTGGAGCCTGAGTCTCAAGGGGGCCCCGAAAACTTTGCCAGTATGGGGCCCCAAAATTTCTAGTGGCAGCTCTGGCGCCGGCTACATACTGGGATTTTCCTTGCTATCTATCGCTTTACCACGGATGTCTGAGGGCCTTTTCCGTGTGCCCAGTCGGCCGAGCTGCAGACCGTTCACCTCGGATCCCCTTTCAGTGCTTCATTTTCGCCTTTGACTAGGTGAGTGCAATTATATTGTCGTGCAATTTACACCTAGTTTCTACTGCACTTAGATCGTGCGCGCCGTTGTTCCCTTTTTTCTCCTGTCCTCAGGGTTGTTTGGATTCAGCGCATATAAAATGTGATCACTCATCAAAGTTCATTGGAAAAGGGGGGACGTCTGTAGGTAACTACCTGTCCTGGAGGCTGCTGTCATATGCTGATGTGAAGTCTGTGCCTGGTCCCCCAACTTTACCTACAGCATAAATGACTGGTATTCTGTGGCAGATAAAGCATTGGATGACCTCCTGAACCAGTTTACAGATGCACCAACAACCTCGCCACCTTATTTATGGCACCTCTGAAAATGCACTGCGGTACCCCTGTGCGGGCGTGCTGATCCCAGCAGTGCCCCAGTACGGGGTGCCCTAGGACCGTGCGGCCGCGCCCCGGCTGTGCCCCGATGCGGCCGAGTCACACCAGAGGAAGCCCTGATCATGGCCATGTCACAGATATTGATTTCTAGGGAATTGGCTTGGTTTGTTTTCCATTATGTGGAATGTATATGTAGTATGGTGATGTTCTTTCTATCATAAACAGTGATGATGCAGTAATTTAATCCTGATGTTTTCTGTTCTAAACAATGTTGATGCAGTAACTTTGTTCAGCCACCGGATGTCACCCTTGAGTAATAGACAAGATAATGACAATGTTGTTGCAGGGGTCTAAGGGGTAACGTCTCTCCTTATGGAGAGTGACATACCATCTCTGGCTTGTCAAGGTACACCGTGTCTGCGAACTGAGATACTGATTGGCTTTTATCCTAAGTCATATTGCACGACTCGTTAGAGGGTTGATTGTGACTTGTAGGATCGCTACTTCCAACAGGTGGCGCTATAGAGTTAAGTCCTCTTTTTCTCAGAGGAGGCAATTTGCATATTATATTTCCCAGAGGAGCATTGCACGGCGAATAAGCCTCCTTACCTTGACAAGCCAGAGATGGTATGTCACTCTCCATAAGGAGAAACGTTACCCCTTAGACCCCAGTCCAGAGCCTCTCACCTAGCCAAATCAGTTCTCATGCTTCGCACTGATGAGGGCCAACAGCCCGAAACACCGTGTCTGCGAATTGAGATACTGATTTGGCTTTTATCCTAAGTCATATTGCACGACTCGTTAAAGGGTTGATTGTGACTTGTAGGATCGCTACTTCAACAGGTGGCGCTATAGCGTTTAACCCCTTTCTGCCAGCTGACGGAATAGTACGTCAGCTGGCAGATCCCCCGCTTTGAGGTGGGCTTCGGCGGTGAGCCCACCTCAAAGCCGCGACATGTCAGCTGTTTTGTACAGCTGACATGTGCGCGCAATCGCGATCCGCTCGCGCCCATTAACCAGTTAAATGCCGCCGTCAAACGCTGACAGCGGCATTTAACTAGCGCGCACGGCGGGAAGCGCTCACACCGCTGACCCCCGTCACATGATCGGGGGTCAACGGTGCATTGCCATAACAACCAGAGGTCTCCTTGAGACCTCTATGGTTGTTGATGGCCGATTGCTTTGAGCGCCACCCTGTGGTCGGCGTTCACAGTACACCTGCCTTTCTGCTACATAGAGGTGATCTGTGCTTCACCTCTATGTAGCAGAGCCGTTCGTGTAGTGCATGCTCCTATGGAGGCTATTGAAGCATGCCAAAATTTAAAAAAAAGTGTTGAAAAATATATAAAAAAAAAAAATATATAAAAGTTCAAATCACCCCCCTTTCGCCCCAATCAAAATAAAACAATAAAAAAAAATCAAACCTACACATATTTGGTATTGCCGGGTTCAGAATCGCCCAATCTATCAATAAAAACAAAGGATTAACCTGATCGCTAAATGGCGTAGCGAAAAAAAAATCAAAGCGCCAAAATTACATTTTTTTGGTCGCCGCAACATTGCATTAAAATGCAATAACAGTCGATCAAAAGAACGTATCTGGACCAAAATGGCATCATTAAAAACACCAGCTCGGCACACAAAAAATAAGCCCTCACCTGACCCCAGATCACGAAAATTGGAGACGCTACAGGTATCGGAAAATGGCGCAATTTTTTTTTTTTTTAGCAAACTTTGGAATTTTTTTTCACCACTTAGATAAAAAAGAACCTAGACATGTTAGGTGTCTAGGAACTCGTATTGACCTGGAGAATCATAATATCAGGTCAGTTTTAGCATTTGGTGAACCTAGCAAAAAAGCCAAACAAAAAACAAGTGTGAGATTGCACTTTTTTTGCAATTTCATCACACTTGGAATTTTTTTCCCGTTTTCTGTTACACGGCATGGTAAAACCAATGGTATCGTTCAAAAGTACAACTTGTATCGCAACCAATATAACAGATATGGCACTCACCCCGAAGATGCTGTAGTTAATGTCCTTTATTTGCTACATCCAGCATTTAGACATTCATGGAGAGGTGGCAGGGAAGAGAGAGGGGTGCGGGGAGGCAGGTGAGGACGACGGCCGTTTCGCGCGAATGCGCTTCCACGGGTCCAGGTGCAAAAACACACGTCACTTCCTTTTTAAGGGGTAGACAATAAAGTGAGAAAGCGTACAAAATTGTAGAAAATAATATTACGTACATTTTGCGATAGAAATGAGTACAAAGACATACTATTTTAGTTATAAAAAACTTATAAAAATACCGCCATATCGAGCTTATCGTTAAGGCCAATTGGACCTTGGGCGTTTGCTTTTATAATCCACCTTGCTTCATGTTGGAGTAGAATTTTAGTCCGATTGCCGCCTTGGGAAGGGGATTTAACAACCTCTAAACCTGCAAATCGTAAAACATCAGGATTTGCGTTATGCCGCTTTTTTACATGTTCAATCAACCGTAAGGAGCCTTTTCCTGTGGAAATCGACCTATAATGTTCCCTGAATCTCGTTGCTTGCGGGCGGATATAAAAATAGACAAAAAATTATATAAACTACGTATTTGCTTTTACACAAAATCCTGGACCGTATGCGTTCTAGAGCCTATATGCAGGGGATTATGCGTTAAATGGAGATGGCAATAATTACAATTTCCACATTTGTGATTTCCTTGAGGCAGGGATTTCTCTAACCAATTATGATTTTCTGGCAAAAGACGATTATGGACAAGAAGATCTCCCAGATTTTTAGTACATTTATACGCAAATTGGGGTTGAATAGAAGTTATTTTAGGAAGATCCCTATCACTTTGCAGGACATGGCAGTTTTTTCTAATCGCAGAGTATATTTCTTTGTCCATTTGGCTGTGCGTGAAAGCAAAAGGAAATCTCTGCTGTTTTTGTTCCGATTGTCTTATTTTTTTACGATTTTTTAGCAGATCATTTTGTGATAGTTTATTAACCCTAAATTCTGCATCAGCTAATATATTAGAAGGGTAATTTCTTTTCAAAAAACCTTTTTTAAGCTCAGCAATTTGTTCTTTAAGGCCGGGGTCACACTAGACCGTATTACGGACGAGTGCAATGCAATAAAAAATCTCATTGTGCTCGGCCCAATGTTAATCTATGGTGCAGCTCCCATCATCCGATATTTTCTCCGCCGTATTCAGGATCCGAGTGAAATTGCAGCATGCTGCGATTGTCAGCGTATCTCGGCCGAGACTCGCCAATGCAAGTCTATGGGTGCGAGAAAAAATCGGATTCCACACGGGCCATGCGTGTGCATTGCGAGAAATACGCACCGGTGTTAGAGAAAAGCCGGTAATTCAATTGCCGGCTTTTCACTTCTCCTTCACAAACCCGACAGGATATGAGACATGATTACATATAGTAAACCATCTCATATTCCTTTTTTTTTGCATATTCCACACTACTAATGTTAGTAGTGTTTATGTGCAAAATTTGGTTGCTGTAGCTGCTAAAATAAAGGGTTAAATGGCAGAAAAAATTGGCGTGGGCTCCCGCGCAATTTTCTCTGCCAGAGTGGTAAAGCGAGTGACTGACGGCAGATATTAATAGCCAGGAGAGGGTCCATGGTTATTGGCCCCCCTGGCTACAAACATCTGCCCCCAGCCACCCCAGAAAAGGCACATCTGGAAGATGCGCCTATTCTGGCACTTGGCCACTCTCTTCCCACTCCCTGTAGCGGTGGGATATGGGGTAATGAAGGGTTAATGTCACCTTGCTATTGTAAGGTGACATTAAGCCAGATTAATATTGGAGAGGCGTCAATTATGTCACCTATCCATTATTAATCCAATTGTATGAAAGGGTTAAACAACACACACACACGTTATTAAAAAGTATTTTAATGAAATAAACACACAGGTTGTTTTAATATTTTATTGCTCTCTCAATCCACCTGAAGACCCTCGCTCTGAAAAATAATAAACCCACAATATACATACCTTCGGATGAACTGTCAGGTCCCACAAAGTAAATCCATCTGAAGGGGTTAAATCAATTTACAGGCAGGAGCTGTGCTAAAGCACTCGCTCGTGCCTGTAAACCCCGGGTGCTGAAAGGAAAGCTGGGTGATCTGTACTTACATTTAGTTGCGGTGAGGCGCCCTCTGCTGGATGAACTCATATGAACTCGAGCGTGGGAACTTTTCCTAAGGCTCCAGTTCATGAGAACATCCAGCAGAGGGCGCCTCACCGCAACTCAATGTAATAATGTGTGTGGTTTTTTTTAACCCTTTCATACAATTGGATTAATAATGGATAGGTGACATAATTGACGCCTCTCCATTATTAATCTGGCTTAATGTCACCTTACAATAGCAAGGTGACATTAACCCTTCATTACCCCATATCCCACCGCTACAGGGAGTGGGAAGAGAGTGGCCAAGTGCCAGAATAGGCGCATCTTCCAGATGTGCCTTCTCTGGGGTGGCTGGGGGCAGATGTTTGTAGCCAGAGGGGGCCAATAACCATGGACCCTCTCCTGGCTATTAATATCTGCCCTCAGTCACTGCCTTTACCACTCTGGCGGAGAAAATTGCGCGGGAGCCCACGCCAATTTTTTCTGCCATTTAACACTTTATTTTAGCAGCTACAGCGCCCAAATTTTGCACATACACACTACTAACATTAGTAGTGTGGAATATGCAAAAAAAAAGGGATATGAGATGGTTTACTGTATGTAATCATGTCTCATATCCTGTCGGGTTTGTGCAGGAGAAATGAGAAGCCGGCAATTGAATTACCGGCTTTTCACACATATCGCGCTGAATGAAATATAAATACAGAATATATATATATGTGTCACAATTACATATCTATATATATATATATATATATATATATATATATATATATATATATATATATATATACTGTATATATTTTTTAACGAACATTTGAGCACATAAATCTATTAGATGTTGGTTTTGGAAGCCTGCGAGAAAATCTCGGCATACGGATGTCACACGGATGTCAAAGGGATCATTTGATGCGAGGAAATCGCATCCTCGCACTGCACACGGATCACTGTTTTGGAAACATTTCTGCGATTCTCGTCTGTGAAAAACGGACCGTTTTATTATACGTTGTGTGTGTCCCCGGCCTAAGGATCGAGTCGTTATTATTTATTTTTCTGTAACGCACCATCTGGCTGTAAGGAATGCTTTGTCTCGTTTGTAATGGATGCGCCCTATTGAAATGTAACAAGTTATTTGTTGCTGTAGGTTTTTTGTGCACCTTAGTAACGAGTTCACCGTCGAATATGTTTATTTTTACATCGAGAAATTCTAATTGACTTTCACCAAAAGTAGAAGTAAAACGCATGTTGTCCTTATTTACGCTGTTTAAGTGTGTGACAAAGTTGTCAAAAACATTTTTTGAGCCGTCCCAGATGATAAATATATCATCAGCGAATCTTAAATAAAGTTTCATATGTTTCAAATAAGGATTTGCCATAGATGTGATATACTTCTCTTCAAAGGCGGCTAAACATAAATTAGCAAAAACGCACGCGACGGGCGTACCCATGGCTGTGCCTGTGCATTGCAAATACCATTTATCAATAAATTTGAAGGCGTTATGCGATAAAACAAATTCAAGGCTTTCCAAAATGAAAGCGATGAAATCCGAGTCTTTTTCAGTATTGCAAAGGATTTTTTTAATCGCTTCCAAGCCTTCCTTTGTTTGCGGAATTCGTGTATAAAGGCTCACGATGTCTATAGAAGCGAGAGCAAAACCCGGCTGCCAATCAACAGTTTTAAGGGCTAACAAAAAGTCTCCAGAGTCTTTGACAAAAGACGGAATTTTTTGTAGTAATGGTTTCAATAACCAGTCTAGAAACTGTGACAACGGTTCTGTTAGAGATTCATTCCCCGAAATTATGGGGCGTCCTGGGGGATGCGAGGCATTTTTGTGAATCTTTGGGATTCTATACCAATGAGGTATTTTAGGATATTCAGGTAAACGTTTTTCTGCTCTAGTTTTAGATAAGGCACCTTTTACCACAAATGTATTCAGCAGAGAGCGTAGTTTTTCTCTGAATTTTACAGTGGGGATACTATGTAATGGTATATACGTTGTTCTATCATTAAGCTGAGATAGAGCTTCAGTGATATAATAATTTGTATCGGATATTACGATATTGGCCCCCTTGTCTGCTTTTCTTATAATAACGTCCTTCCATCGTTGCATCTCTCGGAGAGCCTTTTCCTCATTGGATGTTAAATTCTTCCTAGGCTCTCGATATATAATCGCCTCCACATATTTCAGGACTAAATCATGAAATAAGTCTATTGAATTCCCTGGAGAAATCAGTGGCATATAGTTAGACCGAATTCCTCCTCTAAAAGGTTCCACCATTGTTTTAGCGATGTCATCATCCTTGGATTGTTCTACATGGCCAACTTCTTCACTCAGATTCGTTAGTAACCACATGTCATCAGTCTCGCTGTTATCAGAAGGTGGAAATGCCATAAAACCAAGATTTCCTATAGTGGCTGGACTTTCTGTTGTAGGTACGCATGTCTCTTGCCATTTTATTTTATTATTCGCAAACTGTTTGTGTCGATGAATTTTCCTTACACTTTTAATCAGGTCTATTTTAAAATTGGTTAAGTTGAACTTTTCTGGTAAACAGAAGTTTAGCCCCAAAGACAAAACTCTTTCTTGATCTGCTGACAAAATGTTATTAGACAAATGAATAATTCGGAGTTGGTCATCAGTTATGTTCACTTCCTCCACGACACTTGTTTGCGTTTCTTTTGCCTTCCCCTCACCGGGTTTTCTTCCTAAAGGGATTTCCACAGACTGTGATGTAGTTGCGGTATTACCATCTTCCCCCTGTTCTTCCAATCCGCTTGAATCGGAATCTGTAATCCAGCCATCTTTCATTGATGTTTTCCTATTTGAGTTTTTAGAGGGGCGAAAAAATCTTCTCTTGTTTTTTTTTTCCAGGAAAAGATTTGCCCCGTTTCAAAGTCATTTTTATCCCTTAGGAATTTTTATTTTTTCTTTTGCTTTGTATCTATGGATAATTACCAAATTTTTTCTCCAGTTTCTTGAGGAATGTTTTATATTGTGTTTCTGCTATTCTCGCTGACAATTGAGCACCACCCATGTATGCTTTTACTGAAAGTGTTTCAAGTCTGCTTGTCCTCGCTTAGCGAATAGCCTGTGAAGATTAACCAACCTGGTGCCGCTCAGTTTCTAAATCTTCTATTTTGGTTTATTTCAAAAGTACATCTCGTCCCGCAAAAAATAAGCCCTCACATGGCCATATTGATGGAAAAATAAAAAAGTCATGGCTCTGGGAAGGAGGGGAGCGAAAAACGAAAACGAAAAAACGGAAAAAGCTCCGGGGGTGAAGGGGTTAAGTCCTCTTTTTCTCAGAAGAGGCAATGTTGTTGCAGTAATTTTGTTCTGCCACTGGAGGTCACCTTTGAGTAATAGACAAGATAATTACAATGTTGTTGCAGTAATGTTGTTCAGCCACTGGAGGTCACCCTTGAGTTACGGACAGGAAGATTCTGGAAACAGGACAGTTACCTCAGAGGGAGTTTTCTGGGCTTGAGAAGCAGCGCGTAGGGTTGAGCGAAACGGATTGGTCATTTTCATAAGTCGCCGACTTTTGGCAAAGTCGGGTTTCATGAAACCCGACCCGATCCCAGCGTGGGATCGGCCATGCGGTACACGATCTTCGCACCAAAGTCGCGTTTCTTATGACGCTTTCAGCGCCATTTCTCAGCCAATGAAGGAGGACGCAGAGTGTGGGCAGCGTGATGACATAGGTCCTGGTCCCCACCATCTTAGAGAAGGGCATGGCAGTGATTAGCTTGCTGTCTGCGGCGTCGCAGGGGCTATAAAGGGGCGTTCCCGCCGACCGCCATCTTACTGCTGCTGATCTGAGCATATGGAGAGGTTGCTGCCGCTTCTTCAGAAGCAGGGATAGCGTTAGGCAGGGTACATTCACCCCCAAACCGCTTGTGCTGCAGCGATTTCCACTGTCCAACACCACCTTTTGTTTTTGGGACAGTGGAGGCTCGATTTCTCGTCATCAGCTCTGTAGGTTATAAGGCTCCCTGATAGCTGCGTTGCTTTGTGTACGCCGCTGTGTAAACCAACTGCTTTTTTCAAAGCACAAATCCTGTTGCTCCTTCCTTTCTGCACAGCTATCTTGTGTGTTTGTCCACACTTTTGACTTTTGTGTGCAGCCGTCCTTTTTATTGCTGCCTGCCACACTTTTCTGAGATTACTGTAGGGAGATAGTAATTGTAGTACAGTCCCCTTTTTTTTTGTTATATCTCTTCAAGCCACTTTCTGCCACAGAAAACCTACTGTATAACTGTGGGCCTGATTTCTTCCTAATTCTCCCAGAAAAAAAAAAAAGTGGGAGATTAAGATTGGCAAATCTGCGTTAGTGCCAGTCCTGTGTGGCATTTATTTATTTTTTTTCTGCCACAGAAAACCTACTGTATAACAGTGGGCCAGATTAAATCACTTGTCTCACATATCCCCCCAAAATAAATAAAGGGAGAATAATCTTGCCAAACCTGTGCATGTGTGCGAGTGCTGTCTGTGGTATCTGTCAGTCATTTTGTGCCACAGGAACTATACCGTGATATAGTGGCCCTGATTCAATCCCTTGTCTACCATATCAAAAAAAGAGGGACATTTCTATTGCCAGTGTTTTTATCTGCGTCACTCCTGTTAGTGCCATATTTGCCAGCCTCTTTCTGCCAATCAAACTGTGTAGTGTAATACAGTGGGCCTGATTTTTCCCTGGATTCTCCCACACATAAAAAAGGGAGATTTACATTCCCAACAAGTTCACGCACACCTTGTACCTGGTTTTACAGGACCACATAACGGTTGTTAGTTTGGTAACATTTTTCCAAGAATGAGGAAGTCTGGTGGAAGAGGTCGTAGCCGTGGGCGGTCATTGGCAGCTGGTAATGATGGTAGTGGTGGTGGTCATGGTCGTGGAGCATCAGGTGGTCGTGGGAAAAGCAGTATAGCCCCTAAGTCTCGAGTTGTTGAGCCAGCGTCATCGTCTGGCTACACAAGGCCTCGAAGGCTCCCTTTTCTGGGAGTAGGAAAACCACTTTTGAAGCCGGAGCAGCAGGAACAAGTATTGGCTTTCCTTGCTCACTCTGCCTCTAGCTCTTTCGCCTCCTCCTCGGAAAGTGCCAAATGTCAGAGCAGTGCGTCGTCAGTGGATGCTCCCGGTCAGGAACAAGTCGCTTCCTTGCGTCCTTCACCCAGAACAACAGTGAAGGATGCGTCAGGCGACACAACTGGTTACTCCATGGAGCTCTTTACACATACCGTGCCTGGGTTAGAAAGGGAAATTGTTAACAGGCCATGCCCATTACAAGATGAATCGGACATGGAGTGCACAGATGCACAGCCACATTATTATGCTGTTCCTTTGACTCAGATCAGAACATTGCCCTCGCAGTGTACTGATCCAGAATCTGACCTCGATGAGACTATGGAGCCCCGTCACGAACGCTATAGCACCGGCTTACACGGTGACCCAGAGCAAGGTGCACAGAACATAGAAGAGGAGGTCATAGATGACCCAGTTGTTGACCCCGATTGGCAGCCATTGGGTGAACAGGGTGCAGGCGGCAGTAGCACTGAAGCAGAGGAGGAGGACCCGCAGCAGGCATCAACATCGCAACAGGTTCCATCTGGCAGGCCGGTATCTGGCCAAAAACATGTGGCAAAACCAAAACCAGTTGTAGGACAGCGTGGCCATCAGGTTAAAGTAGCTCAGTGTGCAATACCTGAAAAGGTATCCGATAGGAAGAGTGCAGTCTGGAATTTTTTTAAGCAAGATCCCAATGATCAGCGCAAAGTCATCTGTAAGAAATGCTCAAGGACCTTCAGCAGAGGTCAGAATGTTAAAAATTTAAATACAAGTTGCATGCATAGACATTTAACCACCATGCACTTGCAAGCCTGGACAAACTACCAAACGTCCCTTAACGTTGTAGCACCCTCTCACAATGAAGCTAATCAGCAAGGCGACATCCCTTCCCTCACTGTAAACCCATCGTTTACCACACCACCTTCAGGTAATGTTGCGGTTTCGTCGCAAGGCCAAAGCAGTCAGGGAATCACCAGGTTCGTGGTTGGAAAAATTGTATGTTGGGCACCATCAAGAATACCATCACCAACCCTCTCTCAGTCACCCATGTCCACCGGCACCCCCGCCAGTTCCACCGTATGCAACTCTCCAGTCCAGCTCACCCTACATGAGACTCGTTAGGAAAAGGAAGTACTCATCCTCGCATCCGCGTACACAGGGTTTGAACGCCCACAGTGCTAGACTAATCTCGTTAGAGATGATGCCCTACCGGTTAGTTGAAACCAAAGCTTTCAAAGCCCTGATGGACTACGCTGTACCACGCTACGAGCTACCCAGTCGACACTTCTTTTCGAGAAAAGCCATCCCAGCCCTCCACCAGCATGTAAAAGACCGCATTGTCCATGCGCTCAGGCAATCTGTGAGTAGAAAGGTGCACCTGACAACAGATGCATGGACCAGTAGGCATGGCCAGGGGCGTTACATCTCCATCACGGCACACTGGGTTAATGTGGTGGATGCAGGGTCCACAGGGGACAGTAATATTGGGACAGTTCTGCCTAGCCCACGGTCTAGGAAACAGTTGGCTGTAGGCGTTCGTCCCCCCTCCTCCTCCTCGTCCTCCAGCAGAAGCGAGAGCTCGTCCACAGACCGCAGTCGCACGACCACTCCATCCGCAGCTGCCACTGTTGCACACGAGGTGTCCAATTATGGAACAGCTAGTGGCAAGCGTCAGCAGGCTGTATTGGCTATGAAGTGTTTGGGCGACAACAGACACACCGCGGAAGTTCTGTCCGAGTTCTTGCAGCAAGAAACTCAGTCATGGCTGGGCACTGTACATCTTGAGGCAGGCAAGGTAGTGAGTGATAACGGAAGGAATTTTATGGCTGCCATAGCCCTTTCACAACTGAAACACATTCCTTGCCTGGCTCACACCTTAAACCTGGTGGTGCAGTGCTTATTGAAAAGTTATCCGGGGTTACCCGAACTGCTCCTCAAAGTGCGCAGACTTTGCTCTCACATCCGCCGTTCGCCCGTACACTCCAGCCGTATGCAGAACTATCAGCGGTCTTTGAACCTTCCCCAGCATCGCCTAATCATTGACGTTGCAACAAGGTGGAACTCCACACTGCACATGCTTCATAGACTGTGCGAACAGAGGCGTGCTGTTATGTATTTGTGGGAGGATACACATACACGGGCAGGCAGGTAGATGGCAGACATGGAGTTGTCAGCTGTGCAGTGGTCGAAGCTCCAAGACCTGTGTCAAGTCCTTCAGTGTTTTGAGGAATGCACACGGCTGGTTAGTGCAGACAACACCATAATAAGCATGAGCATCCCCCTAATGCGTCTGCTGATGCAAAGTTTGACGCACATAAAGGAACAGGCGTCTGCAGCCGAGGACGAGGGAAGCCTTGATGACAGTCAGCCATTGTCTGGTCAGGGCAGTGTACAGGACGAGGTAGCGGGCGAAGAGGAGGTGGAGGACGAGGAGGATGATGGGGATGAGTATTTTTGGGATGAGGAAGCTTCTCAGGGGGCAATAGAAACTGCTGGCGGTGCAAGGCCGGGTTCAGGGTTTTTGAGGGAGATAAGTGACGTTGATTTGCCAGACAGTGCTCCTCAACCCAGCATATGCACTGACTTGACAACTGGAACATTGGCCCACATGGCGGATTATGCCTTGCGTATCCTCAAAAGGGACCCACGCATTATAAAAATGATGACAGATGACGATTACTGGTTGGCCTGCCTCCTTGATCCTCGCTATAAAGGAAAATTGCAAAATATTATGCCACATGAGAACCTCGAACAAATATTAGCAACCAAACAAGCAACTCTTGTAGACCGTTTGATTCAGGTATTCCCAGCACACAGCGCCGGTGATGGTTCTCACACGAGCTGCAGGGGGCTACAGGGCAGAGGTGTTAGAGGTGCACAGATCAGAAGTGGCGTAGGACAGAGGGGTTTTCTGACCAGGTTGTGGAGTGATTTCGCAATGACCGCAGACACGACAGGTACAGCAGCATCTATTCAAAGTGACAGGAGACAAGATTTGTCCAGTATGGTTATTAACTATTTTTCCTCCATTACCGATGTTCTCCCTCAACCGTCATTCCCCTTTGATTACTGGGCATCCAAAATAGACACCTGGCCTGAATTGGCTGAATATGCATTGCAGGAGCTTGCTTGCCCAGCAGCTAGTGTGCTGTCAGAGAGAGTATTCAGTGCTGCTGGTTCAATACTGACCGAAAAAAGGACTCGTCTGGCGACCCAAAATGTTGATGATCTAACCTTCATTAAAATGAACCACTCATGGATTTCAAATTATTTTGCCCCACCTTTCCCGGCTGACACCTAGCTTTCATGTAAAAAGGTCTTGCTTTGGGACTGGTGTTACTGACTGTTTCAATCTCGTAATTTGCAGCTGCTGTTTGTCCAGCATATGACATGTTTACACCTCCCTAAATGGCCTAACTCCCCCCCATGTGGCCGTGGTCTCGCCACTTGTGGCAAGCACCCGTCAGAGTGCCGTTTGTCTGAAGAGGTGTGTGTGCCCACTTTTGGTCGACGGCACTGGCACTGGGTCCCTCATAGTACAATGAAGTGTCTCTGGCGGTGGTGGCGCGCACCCAACGTCAGACACACCGTTGTAACATGAGGGGCCCTGGGCTTGTACCGCCGGCCAGGAGACAGTGTCCCCCCCAAGGTCAAACAGTGCTCTACCACTTGCTAAATTATCTGTCGCTGCTCCACCACTGTTTAGTATAGGCGCTGAAATCCTTCCATGCCTGGCACAGACAATAACAATTTGTTGACATGTATGATGCTAGTTAAAATAGTCAGGGGCCCTGTCCTACATTTGCACCAGTAAATACTTTGCGCAAAATTACAATGTCTGAAAGTCAGCATAGGAGCACACCCCTGTACCTAAGTATGCCACCCTTTTTTTGGTGGGGGGTTTGGTTTTCTTTTGGGAGACATTAACATCTAGTTTGTTTTTGGGAGTACTTACTGTGTCAGACACTCCTTCCAATTGTCCTCCACTAACCACACCAATGCTGCCTGTGTACCCCTGTAACCAATTTAAAACTGCATAGAGCCAACTTTTTTAGTTAACACATACTACCTTTGTCTGTCTGCACCACTAAATCACGCTGTAAAAAGATGGATAGGTGGAGGGCACCACAAAATATGTCAGAAAAAGGAAGGTTCACTGTGGGCTTGTAGCAAAGCATAGAAAAAAACAACAAGAGAAAGATCATGCCCACATGTAAAGGAACACCTCCAAACATATATTAATATCAAAAAATACTTTTTATTGACAATGAACCTCAAGAACTGCATATACGTACATGCAAAGAATGACACCACAAAACACTTAGGGCTGTCCCACACGTCCAGATAATTCCGGTACCGGAATAAATCGGTACCGGAGTTATCCGTGTCCGTGTGCCTGTGAACTCACGTAGGCCATACGTGCGGCACACGTGTGCCGCCCGTATGGCGAGTGGGTACCACACGGAGTGTGTGGTACCCACGCGTGTGGTACCCTGCATCGTGCTGAAGCCGCGATTCATATGTTCCCTGCAGCAGCGTTTGCTGCAGAGAAAATATGAAGAATAGTGTTTAAAATAAAGATCTATGTGTCCGCCGCCCTCCCACCCCCTGTGCGCCCCCCCGCTGTTCAGAAAATACTCACCCGCTCCCTCGTTGGCTGTCGCGGCTTCCTGGTCTGGCCCCATCTTCTCCTGTATGCGGTCACGTGGGGCCGATCATTTACAGTCATGAATAAGCGGCACTACCTCCCATAGGGGCGGAGCCGACTATTCATGATTGTAAATGAGCGGCCCCACGTGATCGCATACAGTAGAAGGCGCGGGGCAGAGAGGAAGGAGTGACAGCCAACGTGGGAGCGGGTGAGTATTTTCTGAACAGCGGGGGGGCGCACAGGGGGTGGGGGGGCGCACAGGGGGTGGGAGGGCGGGGGACAGGTAGATCTTTATTTTAAACACTATTATTCATATTTTCTCTGCAGCAAACGCTGCTGCAGGGAACATATGAATCGCGGATTCAGCACCAGTGGGGGGGACAGCGCTTACTGTAGCGCTGTCTCCGGCACGCCACACGGAGACCGTCCGTGTGAGGTGCGTGTTTTACACGGACCCATTGACTTTAATGGGTCCGTGTAATACGTGCGCTCCCACGAACACTGACATGTCTCCGTGTTTGGCACACGGAGACACGGTCCGCAAAAAATCAATGACATCTGAACAGATGCATTGATTTTTATGGGTCTACGTGTGTCAGTGTCTCCGGTACGTGAGGAAACTGTCACCTCACGTACCGGAGCCACTGACGTGTGAAACCGGCCTTAAAAACACTTAAAAATTGCAATAATGCAAAAACAACATGCCTATACTGGAGTGTTTGTCAATAGGGAAGATGACAACCCACAGAAAGTATGCTTCCCTCAATGAAGTGATCACAAAGATCTAACCACACAGACAAAATGCAAGGGTTAATAACCGCTCAATAATGTGGTGTTAATGTTGCAATACCATAACTACCCAGCACAAAGTGCATAATTGATGTGCAGAAAAACTGCAACAATATTCAGATCCTGGTCATGTAGCACAAAATAAAGCCCTGATGAACATGTGCCAAGAATGGAGTACAGTTAGAAAAATAACTCAGAAATGTACACATGTGGCCTGCGAGGGGAAGGGAGAGGGAGAGCTAAAAAATGCAAAAGCCCAAAAACCTCAATCCCACAAAGGCAAGTTGAAGGAGAAGATCAAAGCCAAAGAGGCGGAGCTTAGTGGTTTTGATGCACAAACTGTGGTCTTACCATTCCAACAATGCTTAAAGGAAATTGTTGAGGCTTTTGAGAAGGATATCACACAGAGGAAAAAGAAAAAGTTTATACAAGACAAAGGGGATTTTGACAATCAGCAAATTTTCAAATGGACACATCATGGCAATGCACGGTTTAGTAAGTTTGGTGGTCTAAGTGGACAAAAGCCCACTCCATTGGCTACGGTTGGTGACTACTCTGTGAGCGATTTTTTTATCTTCAGGCACAAGCGACCAGGAAAGCGCCACAGAAGAGGTCGCCGGAAATCAGCCTGTTCAAAAGAAGAAAGGGCGGCGACACCAAACATGGTCCCCAGTGCGCAGGTATCCACCGAGGGGCAACAGGAGGAAGTAATGATCCAAACAGAAGAAGGCACTACAGGTAATTTGCAAGTCATCAATTTGTCAAAATACGTGCTGTCCAATGAGGAAGAACAGCTATTGAGGAGGGGGCTGTCTTTCTCCCCGATGAAAAAACTAGACAAGTTGACCCTGACTAAAGACGTATATTTATTTTGTCGCCAACTTGTATTTAAGTTGTTGTATCACCAACCTTCACTTGCAGACTCATTACCTCTGGACGAGAGACAGGTCTTTCATGATCTGATGCATTTGTTGGATGAAAATGAAGACTTGGCCACTAGGAAGATGGACAGAAGGTGGCATCTACCTACACAAGTTACGCCGTCGTTTACCATCTTTCCCGCAATCCAAATCTTTTATGAATTGGTGAGTCAGGATATTGCTTGTCTTAGATTGAATAACCAGCAAGGGGAGAACCTGGGGTACAGGGAAAGAAAAGTTTTGGCAGGACTTAAGAAAAATCCGTTGTTTATCATAAAGGAGGCAGATAAGGGGGGCAATATAGTGTTATGGCCGATAGAAATGTATATCAAGGAGGCTCGTCGACAACTTAATGATACCAGTTGTTATCAAATATTGCCCTCTGACCCCACAGCTACGTTCAAGAGGAAGCTGGATTGTTTGCTCTTGTCAGCCAAATCCAACGGCATACTGGATGGCAGGGAATTGAAGTTTCTGTCCACAGCTTCTCCGATCATCCCCACCCTGTATTTGCTCCCAAAAGTCCACAAGTCCATACGTGAGCCACCGGGCAGGCCCATAGTGGCGGGTATTGGCAGCCTCTATGAGAGACCATGCATATACCTGGATCATTTTTTGCAACCTCTTGTCATCCGTTTAGGTTCATACATTCAGGATACGTCCCATCTGATCCGCCAGCTACAGGATTTGAGGATCCCCGAGAACACATTGCTTGTAACAATGGATGTTGCCTCTTTATATACTTGCATCAACCATGCTTTGGGAATTGAAGCAGTCTCGTTTTCTTGGATAAGCAAACCACAGGTGACCGTAGACACCAATCTTTTATGGTGGACCTTCTATCTTTTGTACTGACCAACAGCTACTTCGTCTTTGACAGAGTTTTTTACAAACAAATCTCTGGCACTGCAATGGGCGCTCGCTGTGCTCCCTCCTATGCCAACCTCTTCATGGGTTGGTGGGAGGAGACACAGGTGCGCCCATTGCAGGCCTTTAAGATCAATGTATTTCGTTGGTTCCGCTATATTGATGACCTGTTGGTCTTATGGACGGGGACTAAAGCTGAATGTGAGGAGTTCATCACTATGCTTAACACTAATCCATATAATATCTCTCTAACAGCATCCATCTCTGCAATATCAGTTGAATTTCTGGATCTTCAAATTATAAAGTCTGGGTGTCATATTCAAACAAAGATTCATCGCAAGATTACTGCTACCAACGGTTTACTCCATTTTTCCAGCTTTCACCCTTATCATCTGCGAAAAAATCTGCCAAAGGGACAGTTTTTGAGGGTAAGATGCAACTGTAGCTCTGATATTGACTTCCGGGAAGGAGCACGGGATTTAACGACCCGCTTGTCTGAGCGAGGTTATCCGCATAAAATTATATCGTGTGCCTTTGAGAACGCACGGCACAGTGACAGACAGAGTCTCCTTCAGCCTAGGGCCAGGGACGAGATGTCGTCTACCAACGTAATTACGGTTTATAACAGCCAATGGCAAGATATTCATGACATCTTGAGCAGACACTGGGGTATATTGCTAAGTGAGGCGAAACTTAGGCCTCATATATCTAATACACCCAGGTTGATTGCCAGGAGGGCCCAAAATATAAAAGACTGTCTAACTACTAGCCATTTCAGGAGACCAACTACCAATTTGGGGACGGGGATCCGTCTTAAGGGATCTTTCCCGTGTGGCAGTTGCAATATTTGCCCTTACATGGTTGCTACTAACATTCTTATGCTCTCCGTTTTTCCAGAACAAATTGAAACAAAGATATATGCTAACTGCCGATCCAGAAATGTGGTGTATCTACTTGCCTGTTCATGTCCGAAGATCTACGTTGGGCAGACAAGCCAAGAAATCAGGCGTAGAATCCAACAGCATATGTCCAACATCAGCAGAGCAAAGGGGGATAAAGAGAAGGACAAACCGATTTCATCTGTGGCATCTCACTTTTTGGATAACCATGCCAGCAAGTATGACAATTTACGGGTCATGGTTCTGGATCAAGTGTTGAGCAATATACGTGGGGGTGATCGGACGAAGGAACTATTACGTCGAGAATCCCGTTGGATCTTCAATCTAAAAAGCTTATCACCCAATGGACTAAACGAGGAACTTCTCTTTTTCTGGTTTTTATGGCTGAGTTGGATTCGCTCCATATTTTGTATCGTGCCACTATAAAATCATCCACATGTTGGACAATATGTGTAATTGTTGGAGTTACTTTGTCTGTGTTTGCATTGCTCTTACATACGTAAATACATGATGCCATTTGCATTTATTGGTCTATGTATATTCCTGAATTGGGCTCCATGGCTTCCTTTTCAATTCAAGTAGGGTTAAATGTTGCAATACCATACATTTGGCTTTGCCATGACTTAGTGCGCAGGTTGCATCATGCATAGGTATACGAGGGTGTCGAGAATGATGCTAATGCATATTCTGTTATGGACGCGGCTGACGAACTGAATCTATGTCTGTTTACAACCTACTGTACTCAGGTATTCTTCTCATGGTCAAATTATAGCTATATATATCTGTTATGGGGGCATATGGCACTTACAACACATACATGCATGTTTGTCTATGCGCGAAGTCATGAGTTTTCATTTTTGCACATATACTGTGCAGCGCTATGCATTTGTGCGGCACACACAGTGCAGGTATTGGCGCTGTATTCATCCTTCTTTGCAATCAACTCTGTGGCGATATTTTACTAATATATCACATTCATGTTTGTGCGCAAACACATTCACTGTTTTGCTATTTTTCAATTTGACATAATAGGGCTGTGCTCTTACTCAGTGATTATGCGCTTAGCTCCCTACAGATGTAATTGATTATATGTATTTTTCTCGATCTGCTATGTAAAGTGTGCCTATTATAACATGGGGGACTGGGATGTGCGGTGCGCGTGCGCCAAAACCATCCTCTAATTTTGCGTAGTAATTACTTGTTCTTGTGCCAAGCATTTTTTTGGACATGGGGGTTTTGGATATGTGGTGCGCGTGCGCAGATCGCCTTTTTCGGCGCCTGCGCAGCAACTATCCGGCATCCTGGGTCCCAGTTTGTGAGACAGTTTCCTCTATGTGTGCGCGCATGCGCCTTAACAATTTTGATCAAACTTTATTGCTCCAGCCTGGATTATGACACAGACAAGATGGCTGTGGCCATGTGGCACTACATGCGCGTACTCTGTCCTGATCTCCGTACACAGGTGAATATGCTTTATGCCTTTAGGGATGTGTATATATGTTACCGCACTGGATGTTCACACTACATGATATTCTTTCCCTGAGGAAGCCGCTATCCGTGACCCACATGTTGCTTCCCCACTTCACACAAACTCTTTTTCATGGTTCTGGACTATTGGTATGACGGGGGTTCTTTGTGGGATTGAGGTTTTTGGGCTTTTACATTTTTTAGCTCTCCCTTCCCCTCGCAGGCCACATGTGTACATTTCTGAGTTATTTTTCTATCTGTACTCCATTCTTGGCACATGTTCATCAGGGCTTCCAGTATAGGCATGTTGTTTTTGTATTATTGCAATTTTTAAGTGTTTTTAAGTGTTTTGTGGTGTCATTCTTTGCATGTACGTATATGCAGTTCTTGAGGTTCATTGTCAATAAAAAGTATTTTTTGATATTAATATATGTTTGGAGGTGTTCCTTTACATGTGGGCATGATCTTTCTCTTGTTGTTTTTTACTAAATCACGCTGTCCTCCACTGAAAAAGCTGAGCTTCAACCTTCAGGCTCTCATTAAGTATTTTTAAATGTAACACTGCAATTGCCCTACTACTTGGGTTGGGGCCTAGTAACGGTGTCTGCCGCTCCTTGGTGTTCTCCTCCTCCTTGGTGTTCTCCTCCAGGTTTCCTTGTCTGAGCTTCAACCTTCAGGCTGTCATTAAGTTTTTTTAAATGTAACACTGCAGTTGCCCTACTACTTGGGTTGGGGCCTAGTAACGGTGTCTGCCGCTGCTTGGTGTTCTCCTCCACTGAACAAAGCAGTGCCGCCTGTTTCCTACTGTTAGCAATTTAGAACTGCATTTAGCCTAGTTACTTATTTGGCCCTACTCACTGTGTCAGCCTCTCATTACAGTTGTCCTCCACTGAACAAAGCAATGCCGCCTGGTTAGTCCTGTTGCCAATTTTGAACTGCATTTAGGCCACTTTATTATTTGGGCCTATATCTGTGTTTCCTCCTCATCCTGCCCATTGCCCAGCCACTGCTAGATTAGCCCGCTGGTACATTGACCCAGACCACTACATTCCCCTTGCACTCTACACAGCCTGAATCTGACCCTGCTGAAAGTCTGGTTCCTCTTCCCGCATACTATACCACCTTACACGGGGACAAAGAGGAAGGTGCAGGTGAAAGTGCAGGTTCCTTCATCAGGCGACGTCACTTGCACAGGGCCCCTCATAGTACGCAAAAGTGTCGCTGCCGGTGGAAAGTGCCCCCGCCGTGCAAACACACCGCCGTACTGTGAGGGGCCCTGTGCCAGTGCCAATGCGAACAAGTGGGACCCCCTCTTGCTTAGGATCACAGCACTTGCAACGTTGCAATACTTACCTCTAACTGCTCCACTGCCGTGACGTAGTCCACGTTTCCTGGGCCACTAAAAACTTGAACCAGCCCTACCCCCCCACAACTTTAGCCAAATGACCCCCCAATTTTCAATGGCTACCTATTATTGTAAGGTAAATTAAGATTGACAAGCTTAAGTAACAAGAATTGATGTTTTTGGCATTAAAATGGGCACTGTAGGTGTTTTCCTGGCCTCCACTCACTGCCGACTATGCTTCCCCATTGACTTGCATTGGGTTTCGTGTTTCGGCCGAACAACGACCCCGACTTTTCAAGAAGATCGGCCGATTTCACTCGACTCGACTTTTGACAAAGTCGGGTTTCCCAAAACCCGACTCGACCCCCAAAAAGTAAAAGTCGCTCAACCCTAGCAGCGCGGTGATGGAGAGAGGGGAATCCACAGCTTGAGGCATTCCTGTTTTGGGACAATGTGATCTCAAGAAAGCAGCTCTTGTGAGTAAGGGTATGTGTCCACGTTCAGGAATGCATCAGGATTTGGTTAGGATTTTTCATCAGTATTTGTAAGCCAAAACCAGGAGTGGAACAATTAGAGGAAAAGTATAATAGAAACATATACTCCACTTCTGCATTTATCACCCACTCCTGGTTTTGGCTTACAAATACTGATGGAAAATCCTGACCAAATCCTGATGCAATCCTGAACGTGGACACATACCCTTAGGCTACTTTCACACTTGCGTTGTGTGATGTACGTCGCAATGCGTCGTTTTGGAGAAAAAAACACATCCTGCAAAGTTGCCCGCAGGATGCGTTTTTTCTCCATAGACTTGCATTAGCGACGCATTGCGACATATGGCCACACGTCGCATCCGTCATGCGACGGATGCATCGTGTTTTTGGCGGCCGCGACTCACAAAAAAAGTTCAATGTAATGTTTTTTTGTCAGTCGGTTCCGCTTTTTCCGACCGCACATGCGTGGCCGAAACTCCGCCCCCTCCTCCCCGCTCATCACACTGGGCAGCGGATGCATCGTAAGACTGCATCCGCTGCCCACGTTGTGATTAATTTAGCACAACGTCCGTCGGTACGTCGGCCCGACGGATGTGTGAAAGTAGCCTAAGCAGAGAAGTGTGACCGGTCACCGACTGTGTAGTTAGCTAGGGTTAGGCTACTTTCACACTTGTGTTTTTCAGCTTCCGTCACAATCCGTCTATTTATTTTCCCATAGACTTGTATTAGCGACGGATTGTGACGGACGGCCTCACGTTTCATCTGTCGTGCACTGGATCCGTCGTAAAATAGCGGTCCGTCAGGCGGAGAAAACGCACAGAGGAACATTTTATCGGCACGTCGGAAAATCGCTCAGCGACGCATCCTGCGCTGCCCATCTTCGGCCACAATGGAAGCCTATGGACGCAGGATCCGTTGCTGACCGTCACACACAGGAATCCAGCGATGGATCCCGTTTTTCCCCTCTGAGCATGCCCAGAAGGATTTTCAAATCCGGAAAAAGGTGTCTCTCTCTCGCTCTCTCTCTTTCTTTCTCTCTCTCTCGTCCCTGCACATTTATTTCTCGGAAATTGTGGACGACGCATTCGTCATTACACTGGATGCGTCACACACGTTTTTCACTATTTTGGTGATGTCCGTCGATTTGCTGCACAATGACATACAGCAGAAAACGCAAGTGTGAAAGTAGCCTAAGGCTATGTGCACACGCTGCGGATTCCGCTGCTGAATTTTCCGCAGTGGATTTGATACATCCGCAGTGAAAAACCGCTGCGGTTTTTACTGTGGATTTATCGCGGTTTCTGGTGCAGTTTTCTCTGCGGGTTTTCACCTGCAGATTTTTATTTGAGCACATTGAAACCCGCAGCGGAATCCGCACAAACAATTGACATGCTGCGGAAAATAAACTGCTGCGTTTCCACGCGTTTTTTTCCGAAGCATGTGCACTGCGGATTTCATTTCCCATAGGTTTACATTGTACTGTAAACTTACGGGAAACCACTGTGGACCTACTGTGGTTCCGCAGCGAAATCCGCAGCGTGTGCACATACCCTTAGGCCCCAATTCATTTGTGGGTTTTTTATCAGCTATTTTTCATTTTTTCTTGTTTGCTGCTGTTTTTTTTGCGAGTAATGATTCAAAAATGTGCACGTGGTTGATGAATATTGTACAAAGTGTAAAATAGCTTTTATTTTTGTCTTTAGCCCCTTAACGACCTTTGATGTATATATACGTCAAAGGTCGTGTCCCTGCAATCCGTGCGGACTCCGGAGCTGAGCCTGCATGTTTTCCAGCACAGGCGATCAAAAGATAGTATCTACACCAAAATGGAATCAATAAAAACATCAGCTTGACGCGCAAACAATAAGCCCTCACCCAGCCCCAGAGCATGAAAAATGGAGACATTACGCCTCTCGGAAAGTGGGGATTTTTTTGTGTGTTTTTTTTTGCACACTTTGGATTTTTTTTTTTGACCACTAAAATAAAACAGAACCTATACATGTTTGGTATCTGTGAATGCGTAATGACCTGGAGAATCATAACAGCAGGTCAGTTTTAGCGTTTAGTGAGCATGGTAAAGAAAAAAAAAAAAAAATTGTGGAATTGTATTTTTTTTGCTATTTCACTGCACTTTGATTTTTTTTTTCCCGTTTTCAATATACGATATGGTAAAACCAATGGTGAAGTTCAAAAGTACAACTCGTCCCGCATCTCTAATTGGTAAGTCTGTTCTCCGCCGACATCTGCTAATGATCAGTCTGTCTCTGCCATCTCTAATCCATATTTTCCTTTACAGAAGTTCAAGAAAGAAGCATGAAATACCAAGAATCTGTGCCTGCGCTAAAGATGTAATGTAACTGATCCGTATGTGCACGATGCGCAGCGACCTTACAGAGGCCTGTAGTATGCCAGCATGCAAGGATGTGTGACCGAGTGGTGAGCGCAGTGCTCGGGCCAGGAGTCCTGCATATACTGAACATAACGATAACTAAGTCCAAAAACATTAGACCAGTGAGACCAGAAACCCTCCAGTCGTTTGTTCTGAGGTTTTCACATGCAGATGTAAAGGTTCTTACCTAGATGGTATAGAAGTGAAATTTATGGAGTCCGTTGTCGTTATCTGTTTTTTTATCTATTAACTCTATAACTGTGCCCCTGACTCTACAGATTATATTTTCTGATATTTTCTCTGTTTCTTCATTTTTATTATAGATATGAAACAAAGACCACAGTGGCCGACACAGAGCCGATCCCGTAACTAATAAGAGCAATCATGGCTGCATTTAGACTAACGAGACCTTGGACTTTTGAACGACGACATGAAAAGTGACATAAGTGCAGGACGTTACACAGGACAATAACGCTGCTGTATAAATCCTCATAGACTGATCAGAATGATAATAATAATAATGTGAACTGTCTGTGTCTCAGTTTGTTTGTTTGGATTTTTTTTCAGATGCAAACGTAAATGGTGGATGCCGAAATGCTTTGCTAGAACATCCAGGAGCAAAGTCATGAACATGTAGGTATTTTAACACTTCCCACAAATGGACATGCCCTCATTTCCTAAATGCTGTCTTCTAGATGCAAAATTATACAATGACTCGTCCTGGTAGTTACACAGGTAAAAGATCAGTCCGCTTACAAGTGCATGTGAATTTCATATTTCTACAATGAGCTATTAATTTATCAATGATTATTAATAATAATGTTAATAGTAACATTATTTAAAAATATAATATTATTATTATTAATTAGTAATGACATCTATCTAAATCGTGTGGTGACGTATATGAGACAGGTAATGCATTATGTTTGTCGGTGTCCCTATGAGACAAGGATTTGTTCTTGATTATTACATTACAAGGTATTTATTTGTGATCATTTCTTCTATTTCTCCAACAGCAAAAAAGAGCATGATAAAAAACAGAGCCGCATTCCAAAGTAAGGAAACTCTTCCCCCATTATTGTATGTGACATGTTGTTACACTAAGGCTCATTATATCAGGGGCAGATACACTTTGTGTCTTCCCTTTATGTCTTTATATTATACGGTATATTTTTAATGGAAGAAACCAATATATTTAAATGTCTATCTATATGTCCCATTATGAGAGAAAAGAATTTCCCTTTTCAGTTCATGTCTTCCAAACTCACTAACCTTCCCGTCCTTTCGTCCCCCTTCTAAACACTAGGTTCCTCAGAGTATTCATCTGCTGCTTTACCATCACAGCAGCAGAATAGAGAAAAACATGTAAGTATAATTTTTTTTCATTTAAAGATTTTAAGATTAACAAATTCTACATCAGTGTCTTCTTAAGTATTGATTATCATATAAAGAGTCAGTAGGTGACAAATTAGTTTAATTCTTATGCATAGAAAATAAGGTAGGAGGACACCTAATTATTTTACATTCAAAGATAGATTATTTTTACAGAAGCAAGGCACTGCCATGGGCACGGCATGGCGCCATCGTATGCAAATCTCTTTCTCAGCCCATAGGAGGAGATTTTCCACGGTAGCCCCCAGGCCACTTCCCACATGCAGTGCTAGTAGAGATACATTGATGACCTGTTAATAATTTGGCAGGGCACCAAAATCGAACGTAACGATTTTATAACTGTGTTGAACCACAATGACTTCCATGTCAGGTTCACTTACAGGTTTCATTAACAACAAACTCATTATTTGATTATCCAAATCAAAACATCTGGGAATAGCCTAATACAGACGGATATCTTCAGAAAGAAGATTAATTCATTATTGCACACAACTACCACCATGATTGTATTCATGCCCCCCGATGTAGGCAGCTCCACAATAAAGTCCATTGATATAGACCCCCAAGGGCGGGACGGAACAGGTAATGCTTGTAGAAGACCCGTAGGTGCCACATGAGGAGTCTTGTAACGGGCACATACCTCGCAAGAGAGAACATAGTCCTTGGTTGTTATGACCCCAATGGCGAGGGTCTCAGAGGAATAAGTAAGTCTGCGACATACAAAAATCCAGCTCATAGGGCAGTGGTAACTGGGTTGACCATATAACTACTCCTAACGCCAACACTAGAAGTAGCCGGGGAACATGCCTACGTTGGTCGCTAGATGTCTCGCGCCAGCCGGAGGACTAACTACCCCTAGAAGAGGAAAACAAAGACCTCTCTTGCCTCCAGAGAATAGACCCCAAAAGTCGGATACAAGCCCCCCACAAATAATAACGGTGAGGTAAGAGGAAATGACAAACACAGAGATGAACTAGGTTTAGCAAAGAGAGGCCCACTTACTAATAGCAGAATGTAGTAAGATAACTTATATGGTCAACAAAAACCCTAACAAAATTCCACACTGGAGATACAAGAACCCCCGAACCGTCTAACGGCCCGGGGGGAGAACTCCAGCCTCCCTAGAGCTTCCAGCAAGGTTAGGATACAGATTATGTACAAGCTGGACAAAAATGCAAACAAAAACAAATAGCAAAAAGCAAGAAAGCAGACTTAGCTTAATTTAGCAGGAACCAGGATCAGTAGACAAGAGCACAACAGAATAGCTCTGATTACAACGTTGCCAGGCATTGAACTGAAGGTCCAGGGAGCTTATATAGCAACACCCCTGACCTAACGACCCAGGTGAGCATACAAGGGATGAATGACATACCCAGAGTCAAATCACTAGTAACCACTAGAGGGAGCCAAAAGGTAAATTCACAACAGTACCCCCCCCTTAGTGAGGGATCACCGAACCCTCACCAAGACCACCAGGGCGATCAGGATGAGCGGCGTGAAAGGCACGAACTAAATCGGCCGCATGTACATCAGAGGCGACCACCCAGGAATTATCCTCCTGACCATAGCCCTTCCACTTGACCAGGTACTGAAGCCTCTGCCTGGAGAGACGAGAATCTAAGATCTTCTCCACCACGTACTCCAACTCGCCCTCAACCAACACCGGAGCAGGAGGCTCAGCAGAAGGAACCACAGGCACAACGTACCGCCGCAACAAGGACCTATGAAATACGTTGTGAATGGCAAACGACACCGGAAGATCCAGGCGAAAGGATACAGGATTAATGATTTCCAATATCTTGTAAGGACCAATGAAGCGAGGCTTAAATTTGGGAGAGGAGACCTTCATAGGAACAAATCGAGAAGACAGCCATACCAAATCCCCAACGCGAAGTCGGGGACCCACACCGCGGCGGCGGTTGGCAAAACGCTGAGCCTTCTCCTGTGACAACTTCAAGTTGTCCACCACATGACTCCAGATCCGCTGCAACCTATCCACCACGGAATCCACCCCAGGACAGTCAGAAGGCTCCACATGTCCCGAGGAAAAACGAGGATGGAAACCAGAGTTGCAGAAAAATGGCGAAACCAAGGTGGCGGAACTAGCCCGATTATTAAGGGCAAATTCAGCCAACGGCAAGAAGGTCACCCAATCATCCTGATCAGAAGAGACAAAACACCTCAAATAAGCCTCCAGAGTCTGATTAGTTCGCTCCGTTTGTCCGTTAGTCTGGGGATGGAAAGCGGACGAAAACGACAAATCAATGCCCATCCTACCACAAAAGGATCGCCAGAACCTGGAAACAAACTGGGATCCTCTGTCCGACACAATATTCTCAGGAATGCCGTGCAAACGAACCACGTTCTGGAAGAACACAGGAACCAGATCAGAAGAGGAAGGCAGCTTAGGCAAAGGAACCAGATGGGCCATCTTGGAGAAACGATCACATATCACCCAGATGACAGACATGCCCTGAGACACCGGAAGATCCGAAATGAAATCCATAGAGATGTGTGTCCAAGGTCTCTTCGGGACAGGCAAGGGCAAGAGCAACCCGCTGGCACGAGAGCAACAAGGCTTAGCTCGGGCACAAGTACCACAGGACTGCACAAATGACCGCACATCCCTAGACAAGGAAGGCCACCAAAAGGACCTGGCCACCAGATCTCTGGTGCCAAAAATTCCCGGGTGCCCTGCCAACACCGAGGAATGAACCTCGGAAATGACTCTGCTGGTCCATCTAGCAGGCACAAACAATCTGTCAGGTGGACAAGAGTCAGGCCTACCAGCCTGAAATCTCTGCAACACACGTCGCAGATCTGGAGAAATAGCAGACACGATAACTCCTTCCTTAAGAATACCCACAGGTTCAGCGACTCCAGGAGCATCAGGCACAAAGCTCCTAGACAGAGCATCGGCCTTCACATTCTTAGAACCTGGTAAATACGAGACCACAAAGTCAAAACGGGAGAAAAACAATGACCAGCGGGCCTGTCTAGGATTCAGGCGTTTAGCAGACTCGAGATACATCAGATTTTTGTGATCAGTCAAGACCACCACACGATGCTTAGCACCCTCGAGCCAATGACGCCACTCCTCAAATGCCCACTTCATGGCCAACAACTCCCGATTGCCCACATCATAATTTCGCTCTGCCGGCGAAAACTTCCTAGAGAAAAAGGCACAAGGCCTCATAGCAGAGCGACCAGGGCCTCTCTGCGACAAAACGGCCCCTGCCCCAATCTCCGAAGCATCCACCTCAACCTGAAAGGGAAGTGAGACGTCAGGCTGGCACAAAACAGGCGCCGAAGTAAATCGGCGTTTCAACTCCTGGAAAGCCTCCACGGCAGCAGGAGCCCAGTTAGCTACATCAGAGCCTTTCTTGGTCATATCCGTCAGCGGTTTAACAACGCTAGAGAAATTTGCGATAAAACGACAGTAGAAGTTAGCAAAACCCAAGAACTTCTGAAGACTCTTAACTGACGAGGGTTGAGTCCAATCATGAATAGCTCGGACCTTGACTGGATCCATCTCCACAGCAGAAGGGGAAAAAATGAACCCCAAAAAGGGAACCTTCTGTACACCAAAGAGACACTTTGAGCCTTTTACAAACAAAGAATTTTCACGCAGAATCTCAAAAACCATCCTGACCTGCTCCACATGCGAGTCCCAATCATCAGAAAAAACCAGAATATCATCCAGATAAACAATCAAAAATTTATCCAGATACTTCCGGAAAATGTCATGCATGAAGGACTGAAAAACTGAAGGAGCATTAGAGAGCCCAAATGGCATCACCAAGTACTCAAAATGACCTTCGGGCGTATTGAATGCGGTTTTCCATTCATCGCCCTGCCTAATGCGCACAAGGTTGTACGCACCACGAAGGTCTATCTTGGTGAACCACTTGGCACCTTTAATCCGGGCAAACAAATCTGACAACAGCGGCAAAGGATACTGAAATTTGACAGTGATCTTATTTAAAAGCCGATAGTCAATACAAGGCCTCAAAGATCCGTCCTTTTTGGCCACAAAAAAGAATCCCGCACCAAGAGGGGAAGAAGAAGGACGGATATGCCCCTTCTCAAGAGACTCCTTGATATATGAACGCATCACGGTATGTTCAGGTACCGACAGATTAAACAGTCTCCCCTTAGGAAACTTACTGCCAGGAATCAAATCTATTGCACAGTCACATTCCCTATGAGGAGGCAGTGCACTGGACTTAGACTCGCTGAAGACATCCTGATAATCAGACAAATACGCCGGAACTTCCGAAGGCATAGAAGAAGCAATAGACAAGGGCAGGGAATCTCCATGAATTCCATGGCAGCCCCAACTTGACACTGACATAGCCTTCCAGTCCAAGACTGGATTATGGGTCTGTAACCATGGCAAACCCAAAACAACCAAATCATGCATTTTATGCAGAACAAGAAAACGTATTACCTCCCGATGTTCGGGAGTCATGCACATGGTAACCTGTGTCCAAAACTGCGGTTTATTTTTTGCCAATGGCGTAGAATCAATACCCCTAAGAGGGATAGGATTTTCCAATGGCTCAAGAACAAATCCGCAGCGCTTGGCAAATGACAGATCCATAAGGCTCAGGGCAGCACCTGAGTCCACAAACGCCATGACAGGATACGATGACAGTGAGCAAATCAAAGTTACAGATAGAATAAACTTAGGTTGCAAATTACCAATGGCGACCGGACTAACAACCTTAGTAAGACGTTTAGAGCATGCTGAGATAACATGTGTAGAATCACCACAGTAGTAACACAAGCCATTCTGGCGTCTATGAATTTTCCGCTCATTTCTAGTCAGGATTCTATCACATTGCATTAAATCAGGTTCCTGTTCAGACAACACCATGAGGGAATTTGCGGTCTTGCGCTCCCGCAACCGCCGGTCGATTTGAATAGCCAGGGCCATAGAATCATTCAGACCTGTGGGAATGGGAAAACCCACCATCACATTCTTAATGGCTTCAGAAAGGCCATTTCTAAAATTTGCAGCCAATGCACACTCGTTCCACTGGGTCAGCACGGACCATTTCCGAAATTTTTGGCAATACACTTCAGCCTCGTCCTGGCCCTGAGACATCGCCAGCAAGGCTTTTTCTGCCTGAATCTCAAGATTGGGTTCCTCATAAAGCAAACCAAGCGCCAGAAAAAACGCATCAATGTCAGCCAATGCCGGATCTCCTGGCGCCAGCGAGAAAGCCCAATCCTGAGGGTCGCCCCGTAAAAAAGAAATAACAATTTTTACTTGCTGAGCGGAGTCTCCAGATGAACAGGGTTTCAGGGACAAAAACAATTTACAATTATTCCTGAAATTTCTAAATTTAAATCGGTCTCCGGAAAACGGTTCAGGAATCGGTATCTTAGGTTCTGACATAGGATTTCTGATAACATAATCTTGTATGCCCTGCACACGAGCAGCAAGCTGATCCACACTTGTAATCAAGGTCTGGACATTCATGTCTGCAGCAAACACAAGCCACTCAGAGGTAAAGGGGACAAGAAAAAAAAATGAGAGAGAGAAAACAAACCTCAGAACTTTCTTTCTTATAATCCCGCTTCTGCAATGCATTTAACATTTAATACTGGCCTGGCAAACTGTTATGACCCCAATGGCGAGGGTCTCAGAGGAACAAGTAAGTCTGCGACATACAAAAATCCAGCTCATAGGGCAATGGTAACTGGGTTGACCATATAACTACTCCTAACGCCAACACTAGAAGTAGCCGGGGAACATGCCTACGTTGGTCGCTAGATGTCTCGCGCCAGCCGGAGGACTAACTACCCCTAGAAGAGGAAAACAAAGACCTCTCTTGCCTCCAGAGAATAGACCCCAAAAGTCGGATACAAGCCCCCCACAAATAATAACGGTGAGGTAAGAGGAAATGACAAACACAGAGATGAACTAGGTTTAGCAAAGAGAGGCCCACTTACTAATAGCAGAATGTAGTAAGATAACTTATATGGTCAACAAAAACCCTAACAAAATTCCACACTGGAGATACAAGAACCCCCGAACCGTCTAACGGCCCGGGGGGAGAACTCCAGCCTCCCTAGAGCTTCCAGCAAGGTTAGGATACAGATTATGTACAAGCTGGACAAAAATGCAAACAAAAACAAATAGCAAAAAGCAAGAAAGCAGACTTAGCTTAATTTAGCAGGAACCAGGATCAGTAGACAAGAGCACAACAGAATAGCTCTGATTACAACGTTGCCAGGCATTGAACTGAAGGTCCAGGGAGCTTATATAGCAACACCCCTGACCTAACGACCCAGGTGAGCATACAAGGGATGAATGACATACCCAGAGTCAAATCACTAGTAACCACTAGAGGGAGCCAAAAGGTAAATTCACAACACTTGGTATCCTTCAGGCAAGTTGGCCACCAGAAGAATCAGCTCAGGAACTCTTGTGTCTTCTGTACCCCCCTGTGACCAGCCAACTTGGAGTCATGTACCAACTTGAGGATCTGCAGACGGACGACCTCCGGGACGTAGATACGTCGATATCTGAGCCACATGCCACCTTTAAAGACAAGATTAATATCCACAGGTGGGTTGGCCAGAAATACATCACCTTCATAGGCCTCCCTGCACTCCTTCCACAAGTCCTGATCGTGGATAACTCCGATGAAATTGGCATCAGATAGAATGGTCTTGGACGGGGCTCCAGGTACGGAATCCGCAGCATGGATTCGGGATAAAGCATCAGCCTTCCCATTACGAGAACCTGGACGGTACAAGATAACAAAGTTAAATTGATTTAAAAGTAAGTTCCAACGAGCCTGACGAGGAGAAAGACATCTAGAGGATCTAAGGAACTCTAGATTGCGATGGTCAGTTAGCACTATGATCTGTTGTGCAGCTCCTTGCAGATGATGCCTCCATTCTTTGAAAGCCGCAATAATAGCCAGCAATTCCTTGTCTCCCACGTCGTAATTCTTCTCTGCTGAGGTTAGTCTACGGGAAAAGAAAGCACAAGGATGTAGCAGACCCTTCTCTCCAGTTCTTTGGGAGAGAATAGCACCCAAAGCGTTATCAGAAGCGTCCACCTCCACAATGAAAGGAAGTGTTGGATCTGGGTGTATCAACAGCGGTGCTGATGTGAAACAGATCTTAAGCCGATCAAAAGCTTTTGAGCCTGTGATGACCACTTAAAGGGCTTTTCCTTCTTTGTCAAGGAAGTAATGGGACGGACAATATCAGAAAAATTTCGAATGAAGCATCTGTAGAAATTTGCAAAACCAATAAAACGTTGGACCTCCTTAACGTTCTTGGGTACCGGCCAGTCAAGGATAGCCTGAATCTTACCAGATTCCATGTTCAGCCCCTGGGGAGAGATGATATAACCTAAGAACTGTATCTCAGAACGATGGAACTCGCATTTCTCCGGCTTAATATACAGATGGTTCTCTTTCAGACGTCTTAAAACAGTTTTGACATGTTCTTCATGTTCCTGTAGAGAGTCAGAAAAGATTAGTACATCGTCCAAATAGATCACTACAAACTGGTCCAACAAATCTCTGAAAATGTCATTAGCAAGGTGTTGAAATGTTGCAGGGGCATTACAAAGCCCGAAGGGCATCACAAGAGATTCAAAGTGTCCATACCGGCATCTGAATGCTGTCTTCCACTCATCCCCTGGACGAATACGCACCAAATTATAAGCCCCACGAAGATCCAGTTCAGAGAACACCTTAGCATGGCGGACTCTTTCCAGTAATTCGGGAATCAGAGGCAAGCGGTAACGGTTTCGTACGGTTACCTTATTGAGTTCTCGATAGTCAACACAGGGTCACAGGGTCCCATCCTTCTTCTTTACAAAAAAGATAGGTGCCCCTGCTGGTGAGGAAGAAGGACGTCTGAAGCCTTTGGCCAGATTTTCATCAATATACTCCTTTAAGGCTTGAAGCTCAGGTGCCGCCAAAGGGTATACGTTACCAAAAGGAATGGCTGTCCCAGGAAGCAGCTCAATGGGACAATCATAATGCCTGTTTGGAGGAAGCTGATCTGCATTCTTCTTGTCACAGAAGTCAGAGAACTCTTTATAAGCTGGAGGTAAAGAAAATACCTGTACATGTGGTTCCGTAGCTGTGGACTCAGAGACAGCTTCTGTTAACGCTGAGTTGCTCCTTGTTGGGAAGATAATCTCCTTGGTCTCCCAGTTGATAATTGGGTTCTCAGAACGCAACCAAGGAATGCCTAAAATCACAGGAAAATGAGGAGAAGAAATTAACAAGAAAGTTGCTCCTGATGATTAGGCTCCAACAAAATTTCAAGGGGTACGGTCTCCTGATCCACAGGCCCAGAGATTAAAGGTGACCTATCCACTGTTTCCATGGTAATTGGAGAGGCTCTTTGCTGAATTTTAATACCATGTTCCTTGGCAAATGCGATATCCATGAAATTGCCACCTGCACCAGAATCAATCATAGCTGAACTGGAAATCCACTGTCCTGAACACAGGTTCTTAATAGGGAGAGAACAGTGAGAGTTCTTCTCCTTCAGCTCCTTGGGGGGTGAAGTCATAGAAAATGAATGGAATACAGCGTTTAAAGGCAGGCTACATTCAGAGATGTCAGATTCATCATCACAGTTGTCATACTCCCCTATTGCTGCTAGCACCTTGTTAGGCCGTCTAGGACACTTAGGACAATTGATCAAGAAGTAGTCAGACAGGCCGCAGTAGAAACATAGACTTTCACGAAGGCGATGCTCCCGGCGCTCATTGATCTCACGCCTCTGAACGGAATCAATTTGCATGGGCACCTCCTCCACCTCCCGAGAGGTTTTACCTGCAGGCTCTTTGGATGGAAGGGAAAAGTTAGAAACACGGTTATATGCAGCAAATTTCTCCTGCCTACGCTCAGTAAGGCGAATGTCTATGCACACACAATCTATATATATAATTGTCTAAGGGTTTTTCTGTCTGTCTGTCTGTCCCGTTTATTCATTCGCTGATTGGTCGAGGCCGCCTGGGCCTCGACCAATCAACGACGGGCACAGCATGGCGACGATGATGTCATAATGGAAATCCCGCGTCTCTGATTGGTCGAGGCTGCCAGGCCTCGACCAATTAGCGACGGTCACAGTATCGACGTAGATGTCATAATGGTTGCCATGGCGACGATGATGTCAAAAAGGTTGCCTCGACCAATCAGCGACGGGCACAGTCGGAATCATCATTGTCCATATACTACGGGGACATGCATATTCTAGAATACCCGATGCGTTAGAATCGGGCCACAATCTAGTGCTGTATAAATGTCTCTAGCTCTTGTGGTGACTCAGAGCGGGCTAGTTCATCTTTTACAATACTAGACAGACCCCTTTTAAAAATAGGCAATTGTGCATAACTGTCCCAATTGGTATCTACCGCCAATCTCCTGAATTCAGTGGCATACTCAATAACAGAACGTTTAGCCTGGCGTAAAGACAACAAAGCAGATTCAGCGGTTGCATGGCGATTAGGGTCAAACATTAATGCCATAGCGGCCAAGAAATCATCCAAGTCATTTAACGATGGGTCACGAGACTCAATCATCGGATTCGCCCAGGCGAGCGCTCGTGAGGTCAGTAGCATTATTACACACAATACTTTGGATCTATCAGTAGGAAAATGGTCAGCATGCACATCAAAATATAGCATACATTGATTCACAAAGCCATGAAATTTGTCGCGATCACCATTAAATCTGAATGGGGGCAACTTAGGTGGGCCAGCTGGTGGCGGTTGCCCAGAGGGTAAAGTCACTTGTGCAGCTATTTGCGTGCTTATGTCCTGAAAAGCCCGTCCATACTGGGACTCTATGCCAGCAAGTTTGTTTTCCTGGGCTGCCATGCGGTTGCTCAAGTCCTGCAAAGTTTGTCCAAACACTTGTTGTGTTCAAAGCTTCCAAACTTCTTTTGCAGACATTCCACATCTTTCTGCAGTGATCTAATTATGGAAAACACCTGCACTAATTTGCTTTCTGCAGTCATTGTTCCAGCAGTCTCCTTTTTTTTTAGGCTAGAGTATCCTGTAATAATTATAGGGGGTAACTCAGGAGACTCTTTGCGTGGAACAAGACAACTACAGGACACAGTTTTATAAGTGGTAAAGTCTATATTATCACACGGTGATTCAAACAGGTGCAGAGAGAAACTCAAGTCCACAACACTTGGTGCAAATAAACGCAGCTTAGCAGTCTATAGGAAACTTCAGAGGAAAATGCAATCATGCAGAAAGTGTTATGGTTTCCAATGGCAAGGAAACATCAGAAGCATAGAATAAACGGACAAGCTCTCGGGTGATGGAAACTAGAGCTGACCGCGATGCTAAACCTACACACCACACTAGAAGTAGCCAGGGGGCATTCCTGCGTTGTCTCTAGATGCCGCGCGCCAGCCGGAGAACTAACTACCCCTGGTAGAAGAAAACACAGTCCTGGCTTGCCTCCAGAGAATGTCCCCACAGGAGATAGCAGCCCCCCACATATAGTAACGGTGAGAACAGATGAAAAGACACACGTAGTATGAAAGCAGATTTAGCACAGAGAGGCCCGCTAACTAAATAGCAGAAAGATACAACAGAGGACTTCGCGGTCAGCTGCAAAACCCTTCAAAACACCATCCTGAAATTACCTTAACTCATGTGACAACTCATGCCACTGGAGTGGTAATTTCAGCCCAACAAGAGCTTCCAGCTGCAGAGATTCACATAAGTGCAAACTGGACAAAACATACAAAAATAGACTTAAGGACTAAAGTGTCCAACTTAGCTGAGCAGAAAACTGGGAGCAGGAACATGCAACAGAATCACTCTGGATACATTGATGGCCAGCATTAGAATGACTGAGGAGCAAGGTTAAATAGGATACTCCCACATCCTGATAGGAACAGGTGAACTGAGAAGGCAAAGCTTGCAGGACACCAGTACCACAAGAGACCACCGGGGGAGCCCACGAACCGAATCACAACAGTACCCCCCCCTTAAGGAGGGGGCACCGAACCCTCACAAGAACCACCAGGGCGATCTGGATGAGCCCTATGAAAGGCACGGACCAAATCAGAAGCATGAACATCAGAAGCTGTAACCCAAGAATTATCCTCTTGACCGTAGCCCTTCCATTTCACCAGATATTGAAGTCTCCGTCTGGAAACACGGGAGTCCAAGATTTTCTCCACCACGTACTCCAATTCACCCTCAACCAGCACAGGAGCAGGAGGCTCAACAGAAGGCACAAGTGGTACCTCATACCTCCGCAATAATGACCGATGGAAGACATTATGGATAGCAAAGGATGCTGGGAGGTCCAAACGAAAAGACACAGGGTTAAGAATTTCCAAAATCTTATAAGGACCGATGAACCGAGGCTTAAACTTAGGAGAAGAGACCCTCATAGGGACAAAACGGGAGGACAACCACACCAAGTCCCCAACACGAAGACGAGGACCAACACGACGATGGCGATTAGCAAAACGTTGAGTCCTCTCCTGGGACAACTCCAAATTGTCCACCACCTGCCCCCAAATACGATGCAACCTATCCACCATGGTATCCACTCCAGGACAATCCGAAGACTCCACCTGACCAGATGAAAAACGAGGATGGAACCCTGAATTGCAAAAGAAAGGAGAGACCAAAGTGGCAGAACTGGCCCGATTATTAAGGGCAAACTCAGCCAACGGCAAAAAGGAGACCCAGTCATCCTGATCAGCAGACACGAAACACCTCAAATAAGTCTCCAAGGTCTGATTAGTACGTTCCTTCTGGCCATTTGTCTGGGGATGAAATGCAGACGAAAAAGACAAATCAATGCCCATCCTGGCACAAAACGCCCGCCAAAATCTGGACACAAACTGGGATCCCCTGTCGGAAACGATATTCTCCGGAATACCATGCAGCCGAACCACATTCTGAAAAAACAGGGGCACCAACTCAGATGAGGAAGGCAGCTTGGGCAAGGGCACCAAATGAACCATCTTAGAAAAGCGGTCACACACCACCCAAATGACGGACATCTTCTGAGAAACAGGGAGATCAGAAATAAAATCCATAGAGATGTGTGTCCAAGGCCTCTTAGGAACAGGCAAGGGCAACAACAACCCACTAGCCCGAGAACAACAAGGCTTGGCCCGAGCACAAACATCGCAAGACTGCACAAAAGTACACACGTCCCGAGACAGGGAAGGCCACCAGAAGGACCTAGCCACCAAATCTCTGGTACCAAAAATTCCCGGATGACCTGCCAACGCAGAAGAATGAACCTCCGAGATGACTCTATTGGTCCACTCATCCGGCACAAACAATCTACCAGGCGGACAACGATCAGGCCGATCCGCCTGAAACTCTTGTAAAGCACGTCGCAGGTCTGGGAAGACAGCAGACAATATCACCCCATCCTTAAGTATACCCGTAGGTTTAGAATCACCAGGGGAATCAGGTTCAAAACTCCTAGAAAGGGCATCCGCCTTCACATTCTTAGTACCTGGCAGATACGAAACCACAAAATTAAACCGGGAGAAAAACAACGACCAGCGCGCCTGTCTAGGATTCAGACGTCTGGCCGACTCAAGATAAATCAAATTTTTGTGATCAGTCAAGACCACCACCTGATGTTTAGCACCCTCAAGCCAATGACGCCACTCCTCGAATGCCCACTTCATCGCCAAAAGCTCCTGATTACCGACGTCATAATTTCGCTCGGCGGGCGAAAATTTTCGAGAAAAGAACGCACAAGGTCTCATCACTGAACAATCCGAACTTTTCTGCGACAAAACCGCCCCCGCTCCGATCTCGGAAGCATCAACTTCCACCTGAAAAGGAAGAGAAACATCAGGCTGGCACAACACCGGAGCAGAAGAAAAACGGCGCTTAAGCTCCCGAAAGGCCTCCACAGCAGCAGGAGACCAATCTGCAACATCAGCACCCTTCTTAGTCAAATCAGTCAAAGGCCTGACAACGCTAGAAAAACCAGTTATGAATCGACGATAAAAGTTAGCAAAGCCCAAAAATTTCTGAAGGCCCTTAAGAGAAGTCGGTTGCGTCCAGTCACAAATAGCCCGAACCTTCACAGGATCCATCTCAATAGAAGAGGGGGAAAAAATGTACCCCAAAAAAGAAATCTTCTGAACCCTAAAAACACACTTTGAACCTTTAACAAACAGAGAATTGGTCCGCAAAACCTGAAAAACCCTCCTAACTTGTTGAACATGAGATTCCCAGTCATCCGAAAAAATCAAGATATCGTCCAAATACACAATCATAAATTTATCCAGATATTCACGGAAAATATTGTGCATAAAATACTGAAAGACCGAAGGGGCATTTGACAGACCAAAAGGCATCACCAAATACTCAAAATGGCCCTCGGGCGTATTAAATGCGGTTTTCCACTCATCCCCCTGCTTAATTCGCACCAAATTATACGCACCGCGAAGATCAATCTTAGAGAACCACTTCGCCCCCTCAATGCGAGCAAATAAATCTGTCAGCAATGGCAAAGGATACTGATACTTGACTGTGATCTTATTCAAGAGTCTATAATCAATACAAGGTCTCAAAGAACCATCGCTTTTAGCTACAAAAAAGAACCCCGCTCCAAGAGGAGAGGAAAACAGGAGACTGCAATTAGAGCTGGAGTGCAACTTCAGAGGAAGGAAAAAAAAAAAAAAAAAAAAGGTTTCACACAGTTCCTTTTCTCTCCTGCTTCAGCCTATAGATTAAACATTTTGTCTGGCCATACTGTTATGGTTTCCAATGGCAAGGAAACATCAGAAGCATAGAATAAACGGACAAGCTCTCGGGTGATGGAAACTAGAGCTGACCGCGATGCTAAACCTACACACCACACTAGAAGTAGCCAGGGGGCATTCCTGCGTTGTCTCTAGATGCCGCGCGCCAGCCGGAGAACTAACTACCCCTGGTAGAAGAAAACACAGTCCTGGCTTGCCTCCAGAGAATGTCCCCACAGGAGATAGCAGCCCCCCACATATAATAACGGTGAGAGCAGATGAAAAGACACACGTAGTATGAAAGCAGATTTAGCACAGAGAGGCCCGCTAACTAAATAGCAGAAAGATACAACAGAGGACTTCGCGGTCAGCTGCAAAACCCTTCAAAACACCATCCTGAAATTACCTTAACTCATGTGACAACTCATGCCACTGGAGTGGTAATTTCAGCCCAACAAGAGCTTCCAGCTGCAGAGATTCACATAAGTGCAAACTGGACAAAACATACAAAAATAGACTTAAGGACTAAAGTGTCCAACTTAGCTGAGCAGAAAACTGGGAGCAGGAACATGCAACAGAATCACTCTGGATACATTGATGGCCAGCATTAGAATGACTGAGGAGCAAGGTTAAATAGGATACTCCCACATCCTGATAGGAACAGGTGAACTGAGAAGGCAAAGCTTGCAGGACACCAGTACCACAAGAGACCACCGGGGGAGCCCACGAACCGAATCACAACAAGAAAGTCTATGAAGCACAGTTATTCTTGAGGATACTTGACACGAATAAATCCTTGTCTTAGTCCAGGCACAGATAGATATGCTTATTAGGCAGTTCAAATCCTATCTTAGCTCAACCAGGGAGGCCTGGTTAATAGTCTCAGGTTATTGCAAAGCAGAAACAGCTTTCATGTCCAGCAAATGCAGATGGAAGTAAACACGAACAGCAGATGAAGGAGGATTACTGGAACTGGTGTATGCAGCAGGAACTCAGAGCAGAGTAGCAGGATCACCACACAGGTTCACAGGAGCAGGTGTATAGCCAGGGAGTAATCAGAGGTCAGGAGCTGGATGCAAGGCAGGATACTGTTATGGTTCTCAATGGCAAGAGAACATAGCCCAGCAAACATAAGTACTAGCTCTTGGAAGGATGGAAACTAAACTGACCATGAACTAAACCTGCCGCACAACTAACAGTAGCCGGGTAGCGTTGCCTACGTTTTTATCCCTAGACGCCCAGCGCCGGCCGGAGGACTAACTAATCCTGGCAGAGGAAAATATAGTCCTGGCTCACCTCTAGAGAAATTTCCCCGATAGGCAGACAGAGGCCCCCACATATATTGGCGGTGATTTTAGATGAAATGACAAACGTAGTATGAAAATAGGTTTAGCAAAATTGAGGTCCGCTTACTAGATAGCAGGAAGACAGAAAGGGCACTTTCATGGTCAGCTGAAAACCCTATCAAAATACCATCCTGAAATTACTTTAAGACTCTAGTATTAACTCATAACATCAGAGTGGCAATTTCAGATCACAAGAGCTTTCCAGACACAGAAACGAAACTACAGCTGTGAACTGGAACAAAATGCAAAAACAAACGAGGACTAAAGTCCAACTTAGCTGGGAGTTGTCTAGCAGCAGGAACATGCACAGAAAGGCTTCTGATTACAATGTTGACCGGCATGGAAGTGACAGAGGAGCAAGGTTAAATAGCGACTACCACATCCTGATGGAAACAGGTGAACAGAGGGGATGATGCACACCAGTTCAATTCCACCAGTGGCCACCGGGGGAGCCCAAAATCCAATTTCACAACAGTACCCCCCCCTCAAGGAGGGGGCACCGAACCCTCACCAGAACCACCAGGGCGATCAGGATGAGCCCTATGAAAGGCACGGACCAGATCGGAGGCATGAACATCAGAGGCAGTCACCCAAGAATTATCCTCCTGACCGTATCCCTTCCATTTGACCAGATACTGGAGTTTCCGTCTGGAAACACGGGAGTCCAAGATTTTTTCCACAACGTACTCCAACTCGCCCTCAACCAACACCGGAGCAGGAGGCTCAACGGAAGGCACAACCGGTACCTCATACCTGCGCAACAATGACCGATGAAAAACATTATGAATAGAAAAAGATGCAGGGAGGTCCAAACGGAAGGACACAGGGTTAAGAATCTCCAATATCTTGTACGGGCCGATGAACCGAGGCTTAAACTTAGGAGAAGAAACCCTCATAGGGACAAAACGAGAAGACAACCACACCAAGTCCCCAACACAAAGCCGAGGACCAACCCGACGCCGGCGGTTGGCAAAAAGCTGAGTCTTCTCCTGGGACAACTTCAAATTGTCCACTACCTGCCCCCAAATCTGATGCAACCTCTCCACCACAGCATCCACTCCAGGACAATCCGAAGATTCCACCTGACCAGAAGAAAATCGAGGATGAAACCCCGAATTACAGAAAAAAGGAGACACCAAGGTGGCAGAGCTGGCCCGATTATTGAGGGCAAACTCCGCTAAAGGCAAAAAAGCAACCCAATCATCCTGATCTGCAGACACAAAACACCTCAAATATGTCTCCAAGGTCTGATTCGTCCGCTCGGTCTGGCCATTTGTCTGAGGATGGAAAGCAGACGAGAAAGACAAATCTATGCCCATCCTAGCACAGAATGCTCGCCAAAATCTAGACACGAATTGGGTTCCTCTGTCAGAAACGATATTCTCCGGAATACCATGCAAGCGGACCACATTTTGAAAAAACAGAGGAACCAACTCGGAAGAAGAAGGCAACTTAGGCAGGGGAACCAAATGGACCATCTTAGAGAAACGGTCACACACCACCCAGATGACAGACATCTTCTGAGAAACAGGAAGATCCGAAATAAAATCCATCGAGATGTGCGTCCAGGGCCTCTTCGGGATAGGCAAGGGCAACAACAATCCACTAGCCCGAGAACAACAAGGCTTGGCCCGAGCACAAACGTCACAAGACTGCACAAAGCCTCGCACATCTCGAGACAGGGAAGGCCACCAGAAGGACCTTGCCACCAAATCCCTGGTACCAAAGATTCCAGGATGACCTGTCAACGCAGAAGAATGAACCTCAGAAATGACTTTACTGGTCCAATCATCAGGAACAAACAGTCTACCAGGTGGGCAACGATCAGGTCTATCCGCCTGAAACTCCTGCAAGGCCCGCCGCAGGTCTGGAGAAACGGCAGACAATATCACTCCATCCTTAAGGATACCTGTAGGTTCAGAGTTACCAGGGGAGTCAGGCTCAAAACTCCTAGAAAGGGCATCCGCCTTAACATTCTTAGAACCCGGCAGGTAGGACACCACAAAATTAAACCGAGAGAAAAACAACGACCAGCGCGCCTGTCTAGGATTCAGGCGTCTGGCGGACTCAAGATAAATTAGATTTTTGTGGTCAGTCAATACCACCACCTGATGTCTAGCCCCCTCAAGCCAATGACGCCACTCCTCAAAAGCCCACTTCATGGCCAAAAGCTCCCGATTCCCAACATCATAATTCCGCTCGGCGGGCGAAAATTTACGCGAGAAAAAGGCACAAGGTCTCATCACGGAACAATCGGAACTTCTCTGCGACAAAACTGCCCCAGCTCCGATTTCAGAAGCGTCGACCTCAACCTGAAAAGGAAGAGCAACATCAGGCTGACGCAACACAGGGGCGGAAGAAAAGCGGCGCTTAAGCTCCCGAAAGGCCTCCACAGCAGCAGGGGACCAATCAGCAACATCAGCACCCTTCTTAGTCAAATCAGTCAATGGTTTAACAACATCAGAAAAACCAGCAATAAATCGACGATAAAAGTTAGCAAAGCCCAAAAATTTCTGAAGACTCTTAAGAGAAGAGGGTTGCGTCCAATCACAAATAGCCTGAACCTTGACAGGATCCATCTCGATGGAAGAGGGGGAAAAAATATATCCCAAAAAGGAAATCTTTTGAACCCCAAAAACGCACTTAGAACCCTTCACACACAAGGAATTAGACCGCAAAACCTGAAAAACCCTCCTGACCTGCTGGACATGAGAGTCCCAGTCATCCGAAAAAATCAAAATATCATCCAGATACACAATCATAAATTTATCCAAATAATCACGGAAAATGTCATGCATAAAGGACTGAAAGACTGAAGGGGCATTTGAAAGACCAAAAGGCATCACCAAATACTCAAAGTGGCCCTCGGGCGTATTAAATGCGGTCTTCCACTCATCCCCCTGCTTAATTCGCACCAAATTATACGCCCCACGGAGATCTATCTTAGAGAACCACTTGGCCCCCTTTATGCGAGCAAACAAATCAGTCAGCAGTGGCAACGGATATTGATATTTAACCGTGATTTTATTCAAAAGCCGATAATCAATACACGGTCTCAAAGAGCCATCTTTCTTAGCCACAAAGAAAAAACCGGCTCCTAAGGGAGATGACGAAGGACGAATATGTCCCTTTTCCAAGGACTCCTTTATATATTCTCGCATAGCAGCATGTTCAGGCACAGACAGATTAAATAAACGACCCTTAGGGTATTTACTACCCGGAATCAAATCTATGGCACAATCGCACTCCCGGTGCGGAGGTAATGAACCAAGCTTAGGTTCTTCAAAAACGTCACGATATTCAGTCAAGAATTCAGGAATCTCAGAGGGAATAGATGATGAAATGGAAACCACAGGTACGTCCCCATGCGTCCCCTTACATCCCCAGCTTAACACAGACATAGCTTTCCAGTCAAGGACTGGGTTATGAGATTGCAGCCATGGCAATCCAAGCACCAACACATCATGTAGGTTATACAGCACAAGAAAGCGAATAATCTCCTGATGATCCGGATTAATCCGCATAGTTACTTGTGTCCAGTATTGTGGTTTATTACTAGCCAATGGGGTGGAGTCAATCCCCTTCAGGGGTATAGGAGTTTCAAGAGGCTCCAAATCATACCCACAGCGTTTGGCAAAGGACCAATCCATAAGACTCAAAGCGGCGCCAGAGTCGACATAGGCATCCGCGGTAATAGATGATAAAGAACAAATCAGGGTCACAGATAGAATAAACTTAGACTGTAAAGTGCCAATTGAAACTGACTTATCAAGCTTCTTAGTACGCTTAGAGCATGCTGATATAACATGAGTTGAATCACCGCAATAGAAGCACAACCCATTTTTTCGTCTTAAATTCTGCCGTTCACTTCTGGACAGAATTCTATCACATTGCATATTCTCTGGCGTCTTCTCAGTAGACACCGCCAAATGGTGCACAGGTTTGCGCTCCCGCAGACGCCTATCGATCTGGATAGCCATTGTCATGGACTCATTCAGACCCGCAGGCACAGGGAACCCCACCATAACATCCTTAATGGCATCAGAGAGACCCTCTCTGAAATTCGCCGCCAGGGCGCACTCATTCCACTGAGTAAGCACAGCCCATTTACGGAATTTCTGGCAGTATATTTCAGCTTCGTCTTGCCCCTGAGATAGGGACATCAAGGCCTTTTCCGCCTGAAGCTCTAACTGAGGTTCCTCATAAAGCAACCCCAAGGCCAGAAAAAACGCATCCACATTGAGCAACGCAGGATCCCCTGGAGCCAATGCAAAAGCCCAATCCTGAGGGTCGCCCCGGAGCAAGGAAATCACAATCCTGACCTGCTGAGCAGGATCTCCAGCAGAGCGAGATTTCAGGGACAAAAACAACTTGCAATTATTTTTGAAATTTTGAAAGCAAGATCTATTCCCCGAGAAAAATTCAGGCAAAGGAATTCTAGGTTCAGATATAGGAACATGAACAACAAAATCTTGTAAATTTTGAACTTTCGTGGTGAGATTATTCAAACCTGCAGCTAAACTCTGAATATCCATTTTAAACAGGTGAACACAGAGCCATTCCAGGATTAGAAGGAGAGAGAGAGAGAGAAAGGCTGCAATATAGGCAGACTTGCAAGAGATTCAATTACAAGCACACTCAGAACTGAAGGGAAGGGAAAAAAAAAAAATCTTCAGCAGACTTCTCTTTTCTCTCCTTTCTCTGTCAATTAATTTAACCCTTTTTGGCCGGTCAAACTGTTATGGTTCTCAATGGCAAGAGAACATAGCCCAGCAAACATAAGTACTAGCTCTTGGAAGGATGGAAACTAAACTGACCATGAACTAAACCTGCCGCACAACTAACAGTAGCCGGGTAGCGTTGCCTACGTTTTTATCCCTAGACGCCCAGCGCCGGACGGAGGACTAACTAATCCTGGCAGAGGAAAATATAGTCCTGGCTCACCTCTAGAGAAATTTCCCCGATAGGCAGACAGAGGCCCCCACATATATTGGCGGTGATTTTAGATGAAATGACAAACGTAGTATGAAAATAGGTTTAGCAAAATTGAGGTCCGCTTACTAGATAGCAGGAAGACAGAAAGGGCACTTTCATGGTCAGCTGAAAACCCTATCAAAATACCATCCTGAAATTACTTTAAGACTCTAGTATTAACTCATAACATCAGAGTGGCAATTTCAGATCACAAGAGCTTTCCAGACACAGAAACGAAACTACAGCTGTGAACTGGAACAAAATGCAAAAACAAACGAGGACTAAAGTCCAACTTAGCTGGGAGTTGTCTAGCAGCAGGAACATGCACAGAAAGGCTTCTGATTACAATGTTGACCGGCATGGAAGTGACAGAGGAGCAAGGTTAAATAGCGACTCCCACATCCTGATGGAAACAGGTGAACAGAGGGGATGATGCACACCAGTTCAATTCCACCAGTGGCCACCGGGGGAGCCCAAAATCCAATTTCACAACAGGATACTCTAGCACAGACTGAAGGCTGGGGTGGAGTTTTATAGCAGGAAAACACCATGCACATGAGACCAAAGACGCCATCTTGGAAAAGGGCAGTAATGCACAAAAGGTAAAAAATGTTCAGAGTCCTGACAGTTGGATCCAAAATGGCTGACTTCAAAATGGCCACCATGGTCACCACCCGTCTTGAAAAGTTTCCCCCTCCCATATACTAATGTGCCACAAACAGGAAGCTGCTATCACCAACTATTCCCATTTTATTTAGGTGTATCCATATACCGTATATACTTGAGTATAAGCCGAGAATTTCAGCCCATTTTTTTAGGCTGAAATTGCCCCTCTCGGCTTTTACTCGAGATACCTAGGGGTCGGCAGGGAAGGGGGAGCGGCAGCTGTCTAATAATACTCACCTGCTCCTGGCGCGGTCCCTGGTTCTCCGGGCGCTGACAGCTTCTTCCTGTAGTGAGCGGTCACATGGTACCTTTCATTACAGTAATGAATATGAACTCCACTCCCATAGGGGTGGAGCCGCATATTCATTACTGTAATGAGCGGTAACCGTCTGACTGCTCACTACAGGAAGAAGCTGCCGGCGCCGGGAAACAGAGATGTAGGGACCGCGCCGGGAGCAGGTGAGTATGGCTGGGGCAGTGCGCGATATTCACCTGTTCCTCGTTCCACCGTCGGCGCCGCTTTGTCTTCTGCGTCCTCTGCACTGACGCTCAGGTCAGAGGGCGCGATGACGCAATCAGTGCGTGCCACCCTCTGCCTGAACAGTGCAGAGGATGCGGAAGACACAGCGGCGGCCGTCGGTGGAACGGGAAAGGTGAGTATAGCAAGTGCCGGGGGCCTGAGAGGTGATTATGTGATTTTTTAATCTCAGCAACAGCATATGGGGCAAATATCTGTATGGAGCATCTTATGGGGCCATGTGCAGCATTATATGGGGCAAATATCTGTATGGGGCCATGTGCAGCATTATATGGGGCAAATATCTGTATGGGGCCATGTGCAGCATTATATGGGGCAAATATCTGTATGGGGCCATGTGTAGCATTATATGGGAAAAATATCTGTATGGAGCATCTTACGGGGCCATGTGCAACATTATATGGGGCAATTATCTGTATGGGGCCATGTGCAGCATTATATGGGGCAAATATCTGTATGTTGCCATGTGCAGCATTATATGGGGCAAATATCTGTATGGAGCATCTTATGGGGCCATAATCAACATTTGTGCAGCATTATATGGGGCATATTTTAATATGAAGCATCTTATGGAGCCCATCATACACTGTATGGAGCATTATATGGGGTGTATTTTGTATGGAGCATCTTATGGGGCCATCATGAACTGTATGGAGCATTATATGGGGCTCCTGATTCAATATCGATATTCAAAAACACTTAACCTACTGATGTCTCAATTAATTTTACTTTTATTGGTATCTATTTTTATTTTTGACATTTACCAGTAGCTGCTGCATTTCCCACCCTAGGTTATACTCGAGTCACTAAGTTTTCCCAGTTTTTTTTGTGGCAAAATTAGGGGTCGGCTTATACTCGGGTCGGCTTATACTCGAGTATATACGGTAAATGGCCCACCCTATATATATATATACATGGCTGTAATTCTTCCTCTAATGGGGTCAATGAATCTCAGTTGTGGAGAAATGAGATAATGAACGTAAGGTCACAAAAGGAGCAATACATGGAATATGGGCACAGAAATCAGTGACCCCTATGTGCCATTTGCCCCTTTGGTCCTTCAGGCTGACCTTTTCCAGTTTATTGCTCATGTAGCACCCAAAGGGCACAGAAGGGCATTAATAAAGAATGATAAATGGTAAGTGGACACTAAGAGGCACTGATTTTTGTGTCAGTTTGCCATTTATTGCCCCTTTAATGATGCCATTTATTTCTATTCAGTGCCTGAATGTCCCCATTTAATCACCTGAAGCTCAGGATGACTGACTTGGGCTTTGTACTTGTGCAGTCTCTTTGGCCAGATTAGTAGAAGGCCCCTGTAGTGCTCTGTCGTACACCCGCTCTCCTAGTGCCTGCGGCGTGATGTCATCAATGCGCTAGGATGTATCGCTATTAAATACATAACAGACAGCGTTCTTAGGCTTAAAAGCGCCCCCTACTGGAGCTGTGCAATACTGTGCGCTGTCCTGTAAAATTCTGAATTTGTCAGAAATATCTTACACCTAGTCATGAATGATGTAGTTATCCGCACTATGGTGGGCTCACACAATGTGATCACAGTGTATGTTTCAGTCCTAAATGCAAGTTTTCCTCTGGATTTGGAACAACACAGCAGTAAATGCACCATTGTTGCATTGTATGAACCCACTGTAACACTCCCTATAAAGGAGCGATTACAATAATGTTCATTTATGAGATTTATTTATTACTGCATGTAATCAATGTTATGTGCTCAGTAGTGAGGAAGAGGAGCAAGAGGTGGGCAGGGATTGCTCCAAATAAGAGAGGAAGACCAAAGCAAAGACACCATCAGACTGTACAGCTCTGGCAAAAATTAGGAGACCACCACATCAAATCCCTGTCATGGCCGCCCAATCTCCAGACCTGAACCCCACTGAAAACCTCTGGAATGTAATCAGGAGGATGATGGATAGTCACAAGCCACCAAACAAAGAACTGCTGACATTATTGTACCAGGAGTGGCATAAGGTCACCCAGAAGCAGCGTGACAGACTGGTGGAAAGCTGCCAAGACGCATGAAAGCTGTGATTAACCCCTTTACCCCCAAGGGTGGTTTGCACGTTAATGACCGGGCCAATTTTTACAATTCTGACCTCTGTCCCTTTATGAGGTTATAACTCTGGAACGCTTCAACAGATCTTAGCGATTATGACATTGTTTTCTCGTGACATATTGTACTTCATGATAGTGGTAACATTTATTTGATATAACTTGCGTTTATTTGTGAAAAAAATGGAAATTTGGCAAATTTTGAAAATTTCGCAATTTTCCAACTTTGAATTTTTATGCCCTTAAATCACAGAGATATGTCACACAAAATACTTAATAAGTAACATTTCACACATGTCTACTTTACATCACAATTTTGGAACCAAAAATTTTTTTTGTTAGGGAGTTATAAGGGTTAAAAGTTGACCAGCAATTTCTCATTTTTACAAGACTATTTTTTTTTTTTTTAGGGACCACATCTCATTTGAAGTCATTTTGAGGGGTCTATATGATAGAAAATACCCAAGTGTGACACCATTCTAAAAACTGCACCCCTCAAGGTGCTCAAAACCACATTCAAGAGGTTTATTAACCCTTCAGGTGTTTCACAGGAATTTTTGGAATGTTTAAATAGAAATGAACATTTAACTTTTTTTCACACAAAATTTATTTCAGCTTCAATTTGTTTTATTTTACCAAGGGTAACAGGAGAAAATGGACCCCAAAAGTGGTTGTACAATTTGTCCTGAGTACGCTGATACCCCATATGTGGGGGTAAACCACTGTTTGGGCGCATGGCAGAGCTCGGAAGGAAAGGAGCGCCATTTTACTTTTCAATGCAAAATTGACAGGAATTGAGATGGGACGCCATGTTGCGTTTGGAGAGCCCCTGATGTGCGTAAACATTGAAACCCCCCACAAGTGACACCATTTTGGAAAGTAGACCCCCTAAGGAAAGGAACTTATCTAGATGTGTGGTGAGCACTTTGACCCACCAAGTGCTTCACATAAGTTTATAATGCAGAGCCGTAAAAATAAAAAATCATATTTTTTCACAAAAATGATCTTTTCGCCCCCAATTTTTTATTTTCCCAAGGGTAAGAGAAGAAATTGGACACAAAACGTTGTTGTGCAATTTGTCCTGAGTACGCTGATACTCCATATGTGGGGGTAAACGACTGTTTGGGGGCATGGCAGAGCTCGGAAGGGAAGGAGCGCCGTTTGACTTTTCAATGGAAAATTGACTGGAATTGAGATGGGACACCATGTCGCATTTGGAGAGCCCCTGATGTGCCTAAACATTAAAACCCCCCACAAGTGACACCATTTTTGAAAGTAGACCCCCTAAGGAACTTATCTAGATGTGTTGTGAGAACTTTGAACCCCCAAGTGTTTCACTACAGTTTATAACGCAGAGCCGTGAAAATAAAATTATTTTTTTTTCCACAAAAATGATTTTTTAGCCCCCAGTTTTGTATTTTCACAAGGGTAACAGGATAAATTGGACCCCAAAAGTTGTTGTCCAATTTGTCCTGAGTAGACTGATACCCCATATGTGGGGGGAACTGTTGTGAATTCTGCTCTTGGGTTCCCTCCGGTGGTTGTTGGTGGTAAAACAGCTGTCTCTGGGATGCAATCCTGAGCAGGTGTCCCTGCTGATTGCAGCTCTGACTGGGTATTTAGATGTGCAGGATCCATTAGCCCTTGCCAGTTGTCCATTGTTCTTGGAGGTTTTACATCTCTGTCTGTTTCCTCCTGCCCTGCTGCCAAATCAGCAAAGATAAGTGTCTGGGTTTTGTTTCTGCAGCACAAATGGTGTGTGCTTTACAATTCAGTACTATTCATTGTTTTTTCTTGTCCAGCTTAGACTGTGTTTGGATTTTTTCAGTCAAGTTGGATTCTCAGGAGATGCAGATTTACACTCCATGTCTTTAGTTAGATGTTGGAATTTTTGTATTATCTGCTGTGGATATTTTTAGGGTTTTAATACTGACCGCTTAGTATTCTGTCTGCGTGTGTCTTTCCTCTAATACTCACAGTCAGTATTTGTGGGGGGCTGCCTATCCTTTGGGGGTTCTGCTCTGAGGCAAGATAGAATTCCCATTTCCATCTATAGGGGTATTTAGTCCTCCGGCTGTGTCGAGGTGTCTAGGATGTGTTAGGTACACCCCACGGCTACTTCTAGTTGCGGTGTAAGATTAGGGTTTGCGGTCAGTACAGATTCCACCTTCTCCAGAGAAAGTCTCATGCGGCTCCAAGGTCACCGGATCATAACAGGGAACCACTGTTTGGGCGCATGGCAGAGCTCGGAAGGGAAGGAGCGCCATTTGGAATGCAGACAGATGGATTGGTCTGCAGGCGTCACGTTGCATTTGTAGAGCCCCTGATGTGCCCAAACAGTAGAAACCCCCCACAAGTGACCCCATATTGGAAACTAGACCCCCCCAAGGAACTTATCTAGATAAGTTGTGAGAACTTTGAACCCCCAAGTGTTTCACTACAGTTTACAACGCAGAGCCGTGAAAATAAAAAATCTTTTTTTTCCCACAAAAATGATTTTTAGCCCCCCCAATTTTTATTTTCCCAAGGATAACAAGAGAACTTGGACCCCAAAAGTTGTTGTCCAATTTGTCCTGAGTACGCTGATACCCCATATGTTGGGGTAAACCCCTGTTTGGGCGCACTGGAGACCTCGGAAGGGAAGGAGCACTGTTTTACTTTTTCAAAGTAGAATTGGCTGGAATTGAGATCGGACGCCATGTCGCGTTTGGAGAGCAAGTACAAAGAAAGAAAAAAAGCCAGCTCACCGATATATGCAAGAAGCACGGAACTTCGTCCTGACTCGACGTGATGCAAATCCAAGTAAAAGAGAAAAATGTTCCAGCTTCTTTGATAAAATGTAAAACTTTAATCCATCATATAAAATAGTAGAGGACACACTCCTGGGACAATGCCATATCACAAGTGAAGAAAGCTACGCGTTTCGACCATACGGTCTTTGTCACAGCTGTCAGTACGATTACAGCGATACCTCATTTATATTTTTTTTATGTTTTGGCGCTTTTATACGATAAAAGCTATTTTATAGAAAAAATAATTATTTTGGCATCGCTTTATTCTGAGGACTATAACTTTTTTATTTTTTTGCTTATGATGCTGTATGGTGGCTTTTTTTTTGCGAGACAAGATGAAGTTTTCAGCGGTACCATGGTTATTTATATCCATCTTTTTGATCACGTGTTATTCCACTTTTTGTTCAGCGGTATGATAATAAAGCGTTGTTTTTTTTTTTTTTTCTTACGGTGTTCACTGAAGGGGTTAACTAGTGGGACAGTCTTATAGGCTGGGTCGTTATAAACGCGGCGATACTAAATATGTGTACTTTTATTTTTTTTTTTTTTTTTAATTTAGATGATGAAATGTATTTATGGGAATATTTTTTTTTTCTTTATTTAGGATTAGGATTTTTTTTTTTCTTTTTTTTTTACACATGTGGAATTTTTTTTTAAACTTTTTTACTTTGTCCCAGGGGGGACATCACAGATAGCTGATCTGACAGTTTGCACAGCACTCTGTCAGATCAGCGATCTGACTGACAGCGCTGCAGGCTTACCAGCGCCTGCACTGGATCTGGAAGTAATCCCTGCAGGACCCGGATGCAGCCCTGCGGCCATTTTGGATCCGGGGCCTGCAGGGATAGGAGGTAAGAGACGCTCGGAGCAACGCAATCGGGGGTCTCAGGGAAGCCCGCAGGGAGCCCCCTCCCTGCTCGATGCTTCCCTATACCGCCAGAACACTGCGATCATGTTTGATCGCAGTGTGCCAGGGGTTAATGTGCCGGGGGCGGTCCGTGACCGCTCCTGGCACATAGTGCCGGGTGTCAGCTGCGATAGTCAGCTGACACCCGGCCGCTATCGGCCGCGCTCCCCCCGTGAGCACGGCTGATCGCTGTGACGTACTATCCCGTCGAGGGTCAGATAGGCCCAGGTCACCTCGACGGGATAGTACGTCTAAGGTCAGAGAGGGGTTAAACATCATGGTTATTCCACAAAATATTGATTTCTGAACTGTTCCTGAGTTAAAACATTAGTAGTGTTGTTTCTAAATGATTATGAACTTGTTTTCTTTGCATTATTTGAGGTCGGAAAGCCCTGTTTTGTTGTTTTTGTTTTTTTTTATTTTGTCCATTTCTCCTTTTCAGAAAAAAATACAAAATTTATTGCTTGAAAATTTGGAGACATGTTGTCAGAAGTTTATAGAATAAAAGAACAATTTACATTTTACTCAAAAATATACCTATAAAGAGGAAAATCAGACAAACTGAACATTTTGCAGTGGTCTGTTCATTTTTGCCAGAGCTGTAAGTACAGAGATATGGAGTATAGAGATATCACAGGTTGCATATGATTGTAGATATTTATTAATATCTGATGAATGACTTGTTATCACTGAGTATAGACTGAGGAGGATAGAAAACATTGCTGTACATAGTGATTTAGGGGTCTCCTACTCCAGGATTATAGAGGGCACAATTTTCTGAGCTCTTGGTCTTGTCTGAGCAGTGTTGCCGCTTCAATGTGGCCATGGCGCACTGAAAACAGTTTTGCCAATGGCCGGTATGACTGGCAAAGATGAAGGTAGAGGCGCTGGTGGGTGGCGCAGAGGAGGGAGACATACAGTGTAATTGTATTTGACCTGTGAGAAAATAAAACAAATGTCTCCTAGAGCCGACCCGCTGATACCACTACTGATCCCGCATCTCCAGTCCGGCACGCTCTCGGGTTACTACAAGGCCATTTACAACACTCACTCCCCAGCTATGACGCCCTTCCTGAGCGGCCTTCACATGAGCCGGAGGTTCCCTCCTCTTCTCCCTACATCTTCGCACCTCCTCCGTGTGCCCTCCCAAACATCTAAGTGCACACAGCGCCTACTACCCTCTGACTCCTCCACTAGCTGGGCATAGGTCTGCTACTAAGCCAGTGCACTCGTGCCATGATTTATATTATTGCTTTATTTATTTATTCTTCCTTTCCTCCTTTTTTTCTGTCACGATTAACTTTATACATATCAACAGGGGTGGGATTCAAATTTTTAACAACAGGTCCTCTAAGTCGCGGCGGCCGGAATTTTGGCCACGCCCATTTTCAATAACCCCGCCCATACTAATAAGCCACGCCCAGTTCAATAGACAGACCAGACACCATATCACCACAGTGACCTATAATACTATCTACAAGGCACAAATACCGCCACACCATGACCAGATGACATATTACCACCACAGTGATCGAATAATATCAAATACAAGGAACAAATACCACAACATCATGACCAGACCACATATTACCACCACATAGTGACTGAATACTACAATACTGATCAATAATAAAAAAAACACAATACTATCACCATAAGTGCCATTATACACAGGAGATCTGTACTTAGTATGCAGCGTCTGTGTATAGGTAATACAGTGATCACCGGTGACATACACAGGACCTCAGTATATAGTATACAGTGTATAGTGTCAGTGTATAGGTAACACACTGACTCACCAGTGACATCTCTAGGTGAAGTCCTTCATCTTTCATCCCGCACAGACCGCCATCACTTCATCCAGCCAGGACTCGTCTCTGCAGGAAATAACACAGTTATCTCGAGTTCCACTTGCAGAACACATTACTTAATTTTCCCAACTTCTACATTACATCACATGAAGAAGGCGACATAGTGTCACTCTCACAGTAATAGGACTGCCCCTCCATTTAAAACAGTATACTCAAAAAATAAAATAAATACATCACTGCAGTAATAATATCCCTTAATTAGCCCCTATGGTAATAATATTCGCCATCCTGGCCCCCGTGTGTCTCATTCCTGGCGTCAGCCATATATTCTCCCATCCTGCCCTAATGAGTATCTATCCTGCCCCATATGATCTTCCCATCCTGCCCCATCTGTCTCCATCGTATCCATCCTGCCCCATGATCCTGCCCCATCTGTCTCCAATCCTGCCTCCAGTGTCTCCAGTCATGACGCCATGTCTGTCATCCTGCCCCGTGTCTCCATTCTGCCCCTGTGTCAAGCATTCTGCCCCAGTGTCCAGCGTTCTGCCCCCGTGTCCAGCGTTCTGCCCCAGTGTCCAGCGTTCTGCCCCAGTGTCCAGCGTTCTGCCCCAGTGTCCAGCGTTCTGCATCAGTGTCCAGCGTTCTGCCCCAGTGTCCAGCGTTCTGCCCCTGTGTCCAGCTTTCTGCCCCAGTGTCCAGCTTTCTGCCCCAGTGTCCAGCTTTCTGCCCCTGTGTCCAGCTTTCTGCCCCAGTGTCCAGCTTTCTGCCCCCGTGTCCAGCTTTCTGCCCCCGTGTCCAGCTTTCTGCCCCCGTGTCCAGCTTTCTGCCCCCGTGTCCAGCGTTCTGCCCCCGTGTCCAGCGTTCTGCCCCCCTGTGTCCAGCTTTCTGCCCATGTCCAGCTTTCTGCCCCAGTGTCCAGCTTTCTGCCCCAGTGTCCAGCTTTCTGCCCCAGTGTCCAGCTTTCTGCCCCTGTGTCCAGCTTTCTGCCCCAGTGTCCAGCTTTCTGCCCCCGTGTCCAGCTTTCTGCCCCAGTGTCCAGCGTTCTGCCCCCGTGTCCAGCGTTCTGCCCCCCTGTGTCCAGCTTTCTGCCCATGTCCAGCTTTCTGCCCCAGTGTCCAGCTTTCTGCCCCAGTGTCCAGCTTTCTGCCCCAGTGTCCAGCTTTCTGCCCCAGTGTCCAGCGTTCTGCCCCCGTGTCCAGCGTTCTGCCCCAGTGTCCAGCGTTCTGCCCCCGTGTCCAGCGTTCTGCCCCCGTGTCCAGCGTTCTGCCCCCCTGTGTCCAGCTTTCTGCCCATGTCCAGCTTTCTGCCCCAGTGTCCAGCTTTCTGCCCCCCTGTGTCCTGCTTTCTGCCCCCCCTGTGTCCAGCTTTCTGCCCCCCTGTGTCCAGCTTTCTGCCCCCCAGTGTCCAGCTTTGTGCCCCCCTGTGTCCAGCTTTGTGCCCCCCTGTGTCCAGCGTTCTGCCCCAGTGTCCAGCTTTCTGCCCCAGTGTCCAGCGTTCTGCATCAGTGTCCAGTGTTCTGCCCCCGTGTCCAGCGTTCTGCCCCCGTGTCCAGCGTTCTGCCCCCCTGTGTCCAGCTTTCTGCCCCTGTGTCCAGCTTTCTGCCCCAGTGTCCAGCTTTCTACCCCCCTGTGTCCTGCTTTCTGCCCCCCCTGTGTCCAGCTTTCTGCCCCCCTGTGTCCAGCTTTCTGCCCCCCTGTGTCCAGCTTTCTGCCCCCCTGTGTCCAGCTTTCTGCCCTGCCCCCCCCCCCGATCTCCGCTCTCAATAATAATAAAAAAAAAAAAACAAGTTCTTCTTACCTGACCGCGATCCTGCTCTATCTGCTTATCGGTGGGGGCGGCCATCTTCCTGAGGCCGCGCGTGCGCAGGTGGAGTGCTCTGCTGCCCGGGGCTTCAGGAAAATGGCCGCGGGATGCCGCGCATGCGCAGATGGAGATCGCGGCGGCCATTTTTCTGAACCCCAGATGCGAACAGGTAAATTCTGCGCCGCCGGCGACCCGCCCCCCCGCATTGTGCCGCCCCCCGCATTGTGCCGCCCGGGGCGGCCCGCCGCCCCCGCCCCCCCCCCCTTCCTACGCCACTGCCAGGGGGGGCCCGATGACCGGGGGCATGGTAACCGGAACGCTGGCAGATGGAAATTCTAGAAAACGGCTGCCCCGTACCGGGTCGTACCGGCTGAATCCCACCCCTGCATATCAAGGTTGGCCCTCAACCTTTCGTTTTGGCCCACTGTGTACTTGAGTTTGACATCCCTGGATACAACATGGCTGTATATACTGAACATAATGATAACTAAGTCCAAAAACATAAGACCAGTGAGACCAGAAACCCTCCAGTTGTTTGTTCTGAGGTTTTCACATGCACATGTAAAGGTTCTTACCTAGATGGTATAGAAGTGAAATTTATGGAGTCCGTTGTTGTTATCTGTTTTTTTTATCTATTAACTCTCTATAACTGTGCCCCTGACTCTACAGATTATATTTTCTGATATTTTCTCTGTTTCTTCATACATATGAAACAAAGACCACAGTGGCAGACACAGAGCCGATCCCGTAACTAATAAGAGCAATCATGGCTGCATTTACGCTAAAGAGACCTTGGACTTTTGAGCGACGGCCTGAAAAGTGACATAAGCGCAGGACGTTACGCAGGACAATAACGCTCTATAAATCCTCATAGACTGATCAGAATGATAATGTGAACTGTCTGTGTCTCAGTTTGTTTGGATTTTTCTTCAGATGCAAACGTAAATGGTGGATGCCGAAATGCTTCCAGAAAACAACCAGGAGCAAAGTCAGGAACATGTAGGTATTTTAACACTTCCCACAAATGGACATGCCCTTATTTCCTAAATGCTGTCTTCTAGATGCAAAATTATACAATGACTCGTCGTGGTAGTTACACAGGTAAAAGATCAGTCCGCTTACAAGTGCATGTGAATTTCATATTTATACAATGAGCTATTAATTATTATTAATAATAATTAGTGATGAGCGAACGTGCTTGCCACTGACTACCCGGTACTCGCCCAAGTATCACTATGCTCGGTGTACTCGGCGAGCACCGAGTATTTGTGGGATTATTTGGTGGGAGCTCGGTGGTGTCAACATCCTTGCTTTGCAGGCATACGTTGCATTTTTTTGTCTGCTAGCCTTGGTCTACTCATTTAGTGGTTTAAAATTAAAAAAAAACAAAAAACATCTCCGTTAGACGCTTGGTGTACCTGTGGTCTCCATATACTTGCTTTTCAGGTGTAGAGATCAGATTGAAGAATCCATTTTGTCTTCCTATTCAGAAACGTCTGGCTCATATGAGCAAACTTGAGCAAGGTAGACATTTCCTTTTATGGACGCATTCCTTCTTGTTATTGTGACCTTTAACCTACATTCCAGAAGTTGAACGTTATCAGTAGAATAGATACTCTTTTGTTAGAGAATATGAGCGCTTGTACGCATGTCTGTAATGCTTATCTCTTTGCCATATAAAAAGAGGGGTGAGAGACCAGGGGGGCCAGATGCGCTCCTGGGCGATCCCTGCATATGATCACACAACTCTTGTGCTGCGTGTCATTACTTGGATCTCTCTACATCAGAAAGCCAGGGACGGATGAGGACTCAACAATTCTGGCGCCTGAACAGGGACCTGAGGAGAGAGTGTTTGCTCGAGATTTACCTGCGGATACGGACAACGGAGATCTGGGATAATGGACGGCAAATGAACTGAAAAACCTGGCCAGGTAAGAGACATTATTAGTTCTCTTTTATCTGCCCTGTATTATCCGAAAGATCTCTATGAGCCGTGTCACGCTGGGTTAGTCTAGTAGTGAGTAGATACCTATAAAACTCGGGTTACCATATTGTATAGATTTATGAGTCTAGTCCCTGGCAGTGTGTGAGCAGTGTGTGAACAGTGTGTGAACAGTGTGAAGGTTGTGACATGTTGTGAAAGAAGAATAGAAGTACGTAGAACAATAAGCCACGATTGTTAGAACAAGGTTATTGGTGAAGTCAGCCTAACTGGGTTATGAGGTAGCGTCCTTCTGGGAGACCTCCGCCCATGCTTGACTCTCCTATAGAACTTGTTTCTACATTCCCTGGATAAGGTTTGATAGAATGAGCCCAGGACGCGGTTTTCATGAGCCTGGGACAAGTATGCTAACTGACACAGAAAGTTTTGTGATCTGTATGGTGTTGCTGGGTCTGTGTGCATAATAGCACTTAAGTACGTCCTGCATATTAGAAGAAACGGAGCAGACAAGCCCTTCAATATTTTAGCTCCCTAGGAGAGAAGGCAACGAGACGCCACCAACAGAGGAAGTGGTTGTCCAAACGTCACCTGGGGTAGAAATAGCAAATATTGAAAGGATATTTTAGCTCCCTAGGAGAGAAGGCAACGAGACATCACCACAGTGATTGTCCAAACGTCACCTGGGGTAGAAATAGCTAAAATGAGAAATAAACAGACCAAAACTGTCTTAGGACAAGTGGAAGCAGCAGATATCATACAGGAAAGATGTGGAAAGGCAGTCAGAAGTCAGATTAGAAGAGTGAGAGAAAAATTGGGAATTTCAGAAGCACTTATGTTCAGTACAGAATGGGAAAGACTGAGTAAAGAAAGAGGAGGAATTATCAAAGACAATGGGTGGGAAGAAATCATACACTGTATGATAGAGGTCTCAAAAACAGCTAAAGAGGAGAATTGGAAATATGATCCAGACACTTCCAAATGGATCATGGGAAAGGGAAAAAGTTGTAATATAATCCCACCACCTTACCTAGATCCAAAAGCCCAATCATTTGTACCATCTGGAAGAACAGAAGGAGGAAAACAGAGGGAAAGGGGGTCAACAGGTGTGATTATGCAGAAATTTGGGCAAAGTATTGAAGAATATAGTCAAGAACTAGAAAATAGCTTTAGGGATGAAGGATTGGATATGACTGATGCTTCAGTAAGGAGACTTTTTACAAAACAATTAATAGAGGGGCTAGATCCGAAAATCAGAGAAAAATTTAAATCCTCTACTCCAGATTGGAGAACAATTGAACAACCAAATATTGTGAAACAACGATGTTTAGGAATAGCCATGGATATGAGAGAGAATCGTAAGCCTGTTAGAATAGCACAAGCTAATACAGGAGGAAGAGTGAGACACAATTTTCTTTGCCACTACTGTAAAAAGCCAGGTCATTTCCAAAGAGAGTGCAGGAAGAAGTTGGCAGATATAAAGTCAGGCAAATTTGTTCCCAGAAATAACCCTCCCCAAACGGACAACCAGCAGAAATCTACCATCATAGATGGTCCCATACCAGATTCAGATTGACTCAATGTGTTACAAACTTCCCTACCAGCTAGAAGACCTATGATTCAGGTGAATGTGGGGGGGAGAGAGATTCCATTTTTGATAGATACAGGTGCAACTTCCTCAATTTTGAATCAAGATTTTCTTCCAAATCTGGAAGATATTTCAGAACAAACAACTTTTGCTGAGGGTTATGATGGGGTAATTCGAACACTGCCATATACTGTGCCCCTAGAGGTCTCGTTAGGACCTAAATGTTTTGCATCCAGATTTTTGTATGCCAGAGGTGCCCCAACATGTCTGTTAGGAACTAATGTACTAAAGAAATTAGAAGCTAACATCAATTTTAGGGACGATGGCACAGTTATGTTGACTATCCCTGATAATGCAGAATCATTAGAACAATATGTCAGAATTCAGGCTTTTGAGGATTATGCTGAAGAAAAAGAGTGCACCACAGATCTAGACCTCTCAATGATCCCAAAAACACTGTGGGCACAGGGTGACACTGATGTGGGATTATTGCATATTTCTCCTGTAAAATTATCTGTGCAACCAGGAGCTGTTCTCCCACAGCTCAGACAATACCCTGTGAGTGCCCAGCAGGAATTAGCGATTACAAAACAGATAGAGGGATATAGAGAGAAAGGAGTTTTGGTAGAGATACAATCACCTGCTAACACTCCTCTGTATCCAGTCAAAAAGAGAACTCTTGATAAGAGTTCTATGCCCAAATATCGTATGGTACATGATCTAAGAGAAATAAACAAAGTTCTAGATCCAATCACCCCAGTTGTACCCAATCCTCATACGTTACTATCACAGATACCAGCCAGTTCTCAAGTGTTTACTGTAATAGATCTTTCAAATGCATTTTTCTCGGTTCCTTTACACCAAGACAGTTGGCATTTGTTTGCATTTACATTTAAGGGCAAACAGTTGGCGTGGACACGCCTTCCACAGGGAATGATACACTCCCCTACTCTTTATTCAAATGCCCTACAAACAGTTCTTCAGAGGTTTGGACCTGAAACACAGGTAGTAATTTTGCAGTATGTGGATGACATACTACTTTGCTGCCCAGATCTAAAAACCGCAGAAAGGTCTACTGTGAGTTTACTATGTTTTCTAGGAAAAGAAGGGTGTAAAGTGAATAGACAAAAGCTACAAGTTTGTCAGACCAAAGTGGTCTTTCTAGGTCATTGCATTTCTCAAGGTAAAAAGCATCTTACACCTCAAAGAACTGAAGCAATAAGACAGATGAATGAGCCTAGAAATCATAAACAGCTACGAGCATTTTTAGGAATAGTGTCTCATTGTAGACAATGGATTATACATGCCAGTCAACTAATGCAACCACTGTATGACTGTGTAAAAAATGAACCTTATTTGTTGACAAAAGAAGGTCAGATTTCGTTCCAACAATTAAAAGATGCCCTTGTTTCAGCTCCAGCGTTAGGGCTACCAGACTATCACATTTGCTAGGCTTCAGACTCTTAATTTAGCAACACTGCTACCTCTCGAGTCTGAAGGGGGGAATAAGGACACTGATCCACACGCAAATTTTTTCCCTACAGATACACATGATTGTACAGAGCTCATTTTACAAGAGACGGTAGGCTTACCCAATGTATCCGAAACACCACTTCAAAATCCAGATTTAGAGCTGTTTATAGATGGTAGTAGGTTTGCAGATGACACAGGTAACTTTCATACAGGGTATGCAGTTGTGTCAGAATCTGAAACTCTCAAAGCACAACCTCTTCCACCGAAACAGTCTGCACAAGAAGCAGAACTAACAGCATTGATTGAAGCGCTAAAAATAGCTGAGAATCAGACAGCTAATATATACACTGATTCTAGGTATGCACATGGTATTGTGTTTGACTTTGGAGTAATCTGGAGAGCTAGAGGTTACATGACAGCGTCAGGCCAACCTGTAAAACATGCTTCTCTGATCAAACAGATCTTAGAGGCTGCACAAGAAACAAAAGAAGTAGCAGTAATTAAGGTAGCTGCACATGTGAGACTCGACACTAGGGAATCTAGGGGAAATGATAGGGCTGATAAAGCAGCCAAGGCAGCAGCGGTCAAACCCTTACAGCAGGTTCATACTGTAAACCCCACAGAAAATACTGAAGATAGACTGAGACAAGCACAGGAAGATGCAGGAGAAGAGGAGAGGGACAGGTGGAAAAAGGAAGGGGCAGAAGAACAAGCAGGAATTTGGAAGAAAGATGGACTAATATGTCTACCTAGAGCCTGGTACCCGATTGTAGTTGGTGGACTGCACCACCCTACTCATGTGTCTGCAAATGCAATGACACTACTGGCAAAGCAAGTCTGGTTGGCTCCAGGTTTTGGCAACTACGCAAGAGACTATTGTGCAACATGCGCTATATGCCTGGCACATAATCCCGGACAGACAACAAAGACCCCTATGAAGCATCACGTCCGACCTCTCTATCCGTTTCAGCGATTACAAATAGACTTTATCCAGCTGCCAAAAAGTAATGGGTATGAGTATGTGTTGGTGTGTGTGGACATGTTCTCAGGGTGGCCAGAGGCCTATCCAGTTCGGAAGGCTTCAGCTAAAAACACTGCTGTAAAGCTAGTTGCCGAACTGATACCCCGTTACGGTCTCCCTGAAGTGATCGAGTCAGATAGGGGTACTCATTTCACTGGAGAAATATTTCAAAATGTACTGAAAATGTTGGGTGTTGAAAGTCAGTTACACACTCCATACCATCCTCAAAGTTCTGGAAAGGTGGAACGCATGAATGGAACTTTAAAATTAAAAATACAGAAAGCCATGGCTGAAACAGGAAAGCCTTGGACAGAATGCCTTCCACTGGCCCTTTACTCAATACGCAATACCCCAAGGGGTAAGACTAAACTGTCTCCATATGAAATTTTGTTTGGTAGGACTGCCAATTTAGGATGTTATTTTCCACAGCAACTTGTGTTAAATATTGAGTCATTGACTTCTTATGTGCAAAATCTTCAGAAACAATTAACTAAGGTGCATGCACAAGTTTTTGCTTCCCTTCCAGATCCTGACAACATTGAAGGAAGTCACAAGTTGGAACCAGGTGATCAAGTCTATGTAAAAAGACACACCAGAAAGGCTCTTGAACCAAGATTTGACGGACCCTTCCAAGTCCTGTTGACAACACCTACATCAGTCAAGCTTGAAGGAAAGGCATCATGGATACATGCAAGCCATTGCAAAAGAGCAGTATAAAACTCATAACATTGATGTTAATAGTATTAACCTCAACGGAGGCATGGGATAGACTAAATTCTTTAACCCCTTTGAACAATAGATTCGTACAACATCATAGAAAATTAGTACATGACTTGTTAAATAATACACAACCCCTAGCAGATTGTTGGATCTGTACCCATTCACCAGTATCAGCCACAAGTATACCTTTTCTAGCAGTTCCCGTGTCAGTTGAAGAAATATTCGCTTGGCCTAATTGTTCAGACAACCTGGCCAACAACCAAATTGGTAATACTAGGCTGTGGAATACTACAATCGCCATACCAATTGTGGGATGGGTAGAATTTCCTTGGTGGCAGGGTAATCTTACAGGAAGAATAGGCAACTTACAATATTTTGCATTCAGGGGAGGAAAATGGGTACCTAGAAATAAGACTGGATTAACTGATTTAGGACAGGTCCCCACTGAAAATCTACAGCTCAGTTTCAGTACAACCACCGACTCTTCTTATGCTTTCAAACCTACAATGTTGGAAAGGTACATACATAATAGAAAATGGGAACATTCTGCGTTGTTCCCCCAAGGTGATGCAAACAGTTGTACAAGCAAACCGGGGAACCTGGTTTGTAATGAATCCGATGAGTATATCAGAGGAATGCCTTTATGTGGGAATCCCGCAGCCGGGTACTGTAGCCCCTTGGGACAAAAACCCTCTTGGTGTATGCTTCAGAATGTATCTAGATTTGTGGATTTGGCTCACAGATTGGTATTGCAGCACTCAGCACTATGGGATCTGCCTGAAGGTACATTTTGGATATGCGGAGAAGGAGCATATAAATGGCTTCCCGTAGGTATAAAGGGTACTTGTACATTAGGACGCCTAACCCCGGCTACTTTCATAATTTCAAATAAACAAGTGAATATGCAAGCCGTGCCCAAGCACACACTGTATAAAAGAGCTGCAGATAACTCACCACGTCCCTCAGGGAGACCACACATAGTGCAAATGGGTATAGCCAATAAAATTGTCAGTTCTATTTTTATTTACCCTATGTTAACACAAATGTGGGATAAATTAGTTAGAGCCACGGATTATCTAGATGATCAGATCTGGGATATATTGGATATACTAAACACTAGTATAGCTGTACAGAATCAGCTTATAATAGTCGTCAACCAACATACCCTGGTATTGGATTATCTAACTGCCTCACAAGGGGGTATGTGTCAAATCATCGGACCCACCTGCTGTCATTATATAGACCCGAATAGTACGATGAGTATGACATTCAAATTAAAGGATATACAACGACTCAGAGATCAGTATGATAAAGACAATGACCAGAATAAGGATAGCTGGTGGTCTGATACTTTCTCTTTTCTCAACCCAGCCAACTGGTTCAGAGGAATCGGTGGGTGGGTTGCTGGGATTATGCAGAGCATAATACATATAGTTATGATTATTGTAGTCATATACGTACTATTCCAGATTGTGCTCAAGGGTATCTCAGTATGCACAGATAAATTTTGTGTAATAGATGCAAGAGTATAAATTTTCTTCTTTATTCTTATGTTATCCTCTAGTGATTCTAATTAATATTACTGTACTAATCTTTGTTTTTTTATATTTTAGTATACTTATTGCAAAACAAAGAAAAGGTTGTGAGAGTTAAACGGAAGAATTGATACTAGATTTGATTCTCTTATTAATGATATAAGCGTGTACATGTGTAATACCAAAAATAAAGGCTTTGTCTTTGGCCCTGTGGTAATCTAAAATATGGATATGTTAAAGGGGATTTGTGATAGATCATAAAAGGAATATGTCAAAGGGGGGAATTGTAGAGATCAGATTGAAGAATCCATTTTGTCTTCCTATTCAGAAACGTCTGGCTCATATGAGCAAACTTGAGCAAGGTAGACATTTCCTTTTATGGACGCATTCCTTCTTGTTATTGTGACCTTTAACCTACATTCCAGAAGTTGAACGTTATCAGTAGAATAGATACTCTTTTGTTAGAGAATATGAGCGCTTGTACGCATGTCTGTAATGCTTATCTCTTTGCCATATAAAAAGAGGGGTGAGAGACCAGGGGGGCCAGATGCGCTCCTGGGCGATCCCTGCATATGATCACACAACTCTTGTGCTGCGTGTCATTACTTGGATCTCTCTACATCAGAAAGCCAGGGACGGATGAGGACTCAACACAGGCATACTGATCACATACAAGTTTTCTCCAAATTAATCAATTTGTATTGAACTTTTCAAATATTTCAGTAGTCCATTTAAAATGGACAAGGCAAGGGACGGGGAAGTGGACTTGATGCTGATGGTGCATGCAGAGGACGAGGTCGTGGCCAAGCTGAAAGTGGGCCACAACAAAGACGCACATCTTCTCGCTCGACCTTCTTGTACCAGTTTCTAGTTGACCGCAGCACACCACTATTTAAGCCAGAGCAGTGTGAAACGGTTGTTGGTTGGATAGCGGATAATACTTCCAGTCACTTAGCCACCACCACGTCTTACACACGGTCAAGTCTGAGTAGCTGTGAGTGTGGACCGGATATTACTCACCCTGATCCTCCTTCCTCCCACCATGCCGAGTACCCTGAGACAACTGATCCCACACTTGGGACACTCCGAAGAACTGTTCAGTTTTCCCTTTAAAGATTCCGGACTCTCGGACCGTCAACTTGAAGAGGGGCCAGATAAGATCGCATGTAGAGATGCTCAAAGATTTGAACAGCCACAGTCACATGAAGGCGATGGTGGGAAAGTGTCGCAAGAGGTGGATGATGATGAGACACAATTGCCAGAAAGTCAGGAGGAGGAGCAGGGTGTGGATGTGGAAGACGAGGTGGTGGATGATATAGTGACTGACCCAACCTGGCAGGAGGACATGCAGAGCAAGGACAGCAGCACACATGGGGAAGGAGGCATATCCCCCAACAGTCAGGAAGAAGCAGTGTGGTGGCCACAAACAGAAGGCGTGCATCCGTTCCCTATAACACCAACATGAAGGAAGTTGCCATTCCACCTGTTAGATCTTCCTGAGTCTGGTTATTTTTTAAAGACTCTGCCGATAACCCCAAACAGGCCATTTGCAGCACCTGCCATGCCCGCATCAGCAAGGGTAGCAAAACTACCAGCATGATTAGGCACATGGCAGCAAAACACCCGGCTTTGTTGGCCGAGCTCCAGGCTCCAGGAACACTGTCTGCAGGTGACACCACTGCTACTTCCACTGTTTTGCGTAGAAGCCAATCCCCAGTCCACATGTGAAGATGACTCGTGCCCTGCACCAGTTGTTGCCCACAGTCAACCAGCACCATCATCAAGCCCGTCCACGTCCTTGTCCCAGCGCAGCCTTCAGTTGTCTATACCCCAGTCATTGGAACGCAAGTGGAAATACGCAGCCAGCGCCCCACAGGCACAGTACTAAATTCTAACATTTCTCTTCTGCTTGCGCTCGAAATGTTGCATTGAAGGCTCGTTGAGACATAAGCTTTCCGCAACCTGATGGCGGCTGCCGTCCCAAGGTACTCGGTCCCCAGTCGCCACTATTTCTCCCGGTGTGCCATACTGGCATTACACCAGCACGTGTCCCACAACATTACCCATGCCCTCAACAATGCTGTTACTGGGAAAGTCCACCTAACCACGGACACGTAGACAAGTGCTTGTGGCCAGGGATGGTACATCTCACTGATGGCACCCTGGGTTAACATAGTGGAAGCCGGGACCCAGTAGGACCTTGGGATGGAACACATCCTCCCCACGTCGAGGATTGCGGGCCCTAGGTCAACCAGGGTTGCCCCCAGTCTACAGCTCCTGCACCTCCTCCTCCTCTTCAGCCTCCATCTCTGAAACGACCACATCAGTCAGAAGCTGGAAGCACTGCAGCACTGCCTCAGCCAAGTGGCAACATGCTGTGCTGAAGCTAATCTGCTTATTTGACAAACCGCACAATGCTGAAGAGTTGTGGACAGCGCTGAAAGACTGGTCAGATATTTGGATGACACCGCTGAACCTACAGCCAGGCATGGTCGTGTATGACAATGGCCGGAACCTGGTGGCGGATCTGAGGCAAGGTGAGCACACACGTACCTTGCCTGGCCCATGTGCTTAACCTTGTCGTTCAACATTTTCTCAAAAGCTACCCATAGCTGCAGGATCTGCTAGTGAAAGTACGCCGTATGTCTGCCCATTTTAGAAAGTCAGCTACAGCTTCAGCAACTCTTGCAGTGCTTCAGCAGCATTTGCAGCTTTCGGCTCACCGACTGGTGTGTGAAGTCCCCACGCGTGGAACTCTACACTGCATATGTTGGAAAGGATTTGTGAGCAGAAGAGGGCAGTTGTTGACTACCAACATTAACAAGGTCGTCGATATTCAGTTCAGACTCCACACATAAGACCTCTGGAGTGGACATGGATGTCAGACATTTGTACCATCCTACAAAACTTTGAGGACTGCACCAAGATGGTGAGCGGCGATGACGCCATAATTAGCGTCACCATCCCACTTCTCTGCATTCTGAAAACCTCTCTGCCCACAATTAAAGAGGATGCATTGCAGGCAGAGCACGAGGACATGGAGTAAGGTACCATACAGGGGGATTACCCTCAGCCCAGCCTCATGTCTTCCCAACGTGGATAGGTACACAATGACGTGGAGGAGGAAGAACAGGCGCTACTTTCATGTGCTGTAGATGGTACAACAAGCACAGTTGTCATATCTTCTGTTCAGCAGGGATGGCCGGAGGAGTAGGATGAGAAGGAGGACAGCATGGTCAATCGTCCTGTTGGTGAGGACACGGAGGTCTTGCCTGTTAGCAGTCTGGCACGCATGGCTGACTTTATGTTATGTTGCGTTTCCCGTGACCTTCACATTATTAAAATTTTGGGTGACACTCATTACTGGTTGGTGACACTTCTAGACCCACGCTACAGGGAGAACTTTTAATTTCTTCTGCCAGACGCAGAGGTGTACTAAAATGCTGCAGTACCAGAGGGCCCTTGTCGTGAAATTACTTAGAAAATTCCCATGTGAGAACGCTGGCAGCAGATGTCACAGTTTGTTGTACAACCAAGGAGAGAGAAGAGACCGCACCAGTGATATTATACCAGAGAGAGAAGAGACCGCACCAGTGATATTATACCATAGAGAGAAGAGACCGCACTAGTGATATTATACCAGAGAGGGGAAAGACCGCACCAGTGATATTATACCAGAGGGAGGGAAGAGACCGCACCAGTGATATTATACCAGAGAGGGGAAAGACCGCACCAGTGATATTATACCAGAGAGAGAAGAGACCGCACCAGTGATATTATACCAGAGGGAGGGAAGAGACCGCACCAGTGATATTATACCAGAGAGGGGAGTGTTGTGTATCCGCTTTTTGGGCTCCCCTGGTGGTTGCTGGTGGTACTGGTGACTTGTTTGCACTTTGCTTCTTCTGTTCACCTGCTTCCATCAGTGTTTGGGAGTTTCCTATTTAGCCTTGCTCTCCAGTCATTTCCTTGCCGGTCATCATTGTAACCAGAGCCTTCGGTTGCATGTTCCTGCTACTAGTCTGCTGATCAGCTAAGTGGACTTTGTCCTTTTGTTTTGTACCTTTTGTCCAGTTTGCAGTTTTTGTAATTCTCTGTAGCTGGAAGCTCTTGCGGGCTGAAATTGCCACTCCTGTGTCATGAGTTGACACAGGAGTCTTAAAGTAATTTCAGGATGGTTTTTTGAAAGGGTTTTCAGTTGACCGTGAAGTCCTCTTTTGTATCCTTCTGCTATCTAGTAAGTGGACCTCTCTTTGCTAAATCTACTTTCATACTGTGTATGTCTTTTCCTCTTAATTCACCGTTATTACATGTGGGGGGCTGCTATCATCTTTTGGGGTATTTCCCTAGAGGTAAGCCAGGTCTGTTTCTTCCTCTACCAGGCGTAGTTAGTCCTCCGGCTGGCGCGTGGCATATAGGAAGCCGTAGGTATGCTCCCTGGCTACTGTTAGTTGTGTGGTAGATTTAGCTCACGGTCAACTCGAGTTTCCATCACCCGAGAGCTCGTTCGTTACTTATGTGTTTTTTACGTTCCCTTGCCATAGGGAACCATGACAGTATGACCGGCCTACAAAGTGTTAATTATTTGGGCTGAAGCAGGAGAAAAAGAAGTGTTGAAGGGAAATTTTTTTTTTTTCCTTCCCTCAGAGTTTTGCTGCCTAGCCTGTCATGATTCTCAATGGCGAGAGAACATAGCCCAGCATATATGAGAACTAGCTCTTGGAAGATGGAAACTATACTGACCATGAACTAAACCTGCCGCACAACTAGAAGTGGCCGGGTAGCATGCCTACGTTTTTTATCCCTAGATGCCCAGCGCCAGCCGGAGAACTACCTAATCCTAGCAGAGGAAAAGACAGTCCTGGCTCACCTCTAGAGAAATTTTCCCAAAAGGCAGACAGAGGCCCCCACATATATTGGCGGTGATTTTAGATGAAATGACAAACGTAGTATGAAAATAGGTTTAGCAAAATCGAGGTCCGCTTACTAGATAGCATGAAGACAGAAAGGGCACTTTCATGGTCAGCAGAAAACCCTATCAAAACACCATCCAGAAATTACTTTAAGACTCTAGCATTAACTCATAACACCAGAGTGGCAATTTCCGCTCACAAGAGCTTTCCAGACACAGTAACGAAACAGCAGCTGTGAACAGGAACAAAATGCAAAAACACACAAGGACAAAAGTCCAACTTAGCTAGGAGTTGTCTAGTAGCAGGAACATGCACAGAAGGCTTCTGATTACATTGTTGACCGGCATGAAACTGACAGAGGAGCAAGGTTATATAGCGACTCCCACATCCTGATAGGAGCAGGTGAACAGAGGGGATGATGCACACAAGTACAATTCCACAAGTGGCCACCGGGGGAGCCCAGAATCCAATTTCACAACAGTACCCCCCCCTCAAGGAGGGGGCACAGAACCCTCACCAGAACCACCAGGGCGATCAGGATGAGCCCTATGAAAGGCACGGACAAGATCGGAGGCATGAACATCAGAGGCAGTGACCCAAGAATTATCCTCCTGACCGTATCCCTTCCATTTGACCAGATACTGGAGTTTCCGTCTGGAAACACGAGAGTCTAAGATCTTTTCCACAACGTACTCCAACTCACCCTCAACCAACACCGGAGCAGGAGGCTCAACGGAAGGCACAGCCGGTACCTCATACCTGCGCAACAATGACCGATGAAAAACATTATGAATCGAAAAGGATGCAGGGAGGTCCAAACGGAAGGACACAGGGTTAAGAATCTCCAATATCTTGTACGGGCCGATGAACCGAGGCTTAAACTTAGGAGAAGAAACCCTCATAGGGACAAAACGAGAAGACAACCACACCAAGTCCCCAACACAAAGCCGAGGACCAACACGACGACGGCGGTTGGCAAAAAGCTGAGTCTTATCCTGGGACAACTTCAAATTGTCCACCACCTGCCCCCAAATCTGATGCAACCTCTCCACCACAGCATCCACTCCAGGACAATCCGAAGATTCCACTTGACCGGAGGAAAATCGAGGATGAAACCCCGAATTACAGAAAAACGGGGACACCAAGGTGGCAGAGCTGGCCCGATTATTGAGGGCGAACTCCGCCAAAGGCAAAAAAGCAACCCAATCATCCTGATCCGCAGACACAAAACACCTCAAATATGTCTCCAAGGTCTGATTAGTCCGCTCGGTCTGGCCATTAGTCTGAGGATGGAAAGCAGACGAAAAAGACAAATCTATGCCCATCCTAGCACAGAATGCCCGCCAAAATCTAGACACGAATTGGGTCCCTCTGTCAGAAACGATATTCTCCGGAATACCATGCAAACGAACAACATTTTGAAAAAACAGAGGAACCAACTCGGAAGAAGAAGGCAACTTAGGCAAGGGAACCAGATGGACCATCTTAGAGAAACGGTCACACACCACCCAGATGACAGACATCTTCTGAGAAACAGGCAGATCCGAAATAAAATCCATCGAGATGTGCGTCCAAGGCCTCTTCGGGATAGGCAAGGGTAACAACAATCCACTAGCCCGAGAACAACAAGGCTTGGCCCGAGCACAAACGTCACAAGACTGCACAAAGCCTCGCACATCTCGTGACAGGGAAGGCCACCAGAAGGACCTTGCCACCAAATCCCTGGTACCAAAGATTCCAGGATGACCTGCCAACGCAGAAGAATGAACCTCAGAGATGACTCTACTGGTCCAATCATCAGGAACAAACAGTCTACCAGGTGGGCAACGATCAGGTCTATCCGCCTGAAACTCCTGCAAGGCCCGCCGCAGGTCTGGAGAAACGGCAGACAATATCACTCCATCTTTGAGGATACCTGTGGGCTCAGAATTACCAGGGGAGTCAGGCTCAAAACAACTAGAAAGGGCATCCGCCTTAACATTCTTAGAACCCGGTAGGTAAAACACCACAAAATTAAACCGAGAGAAAAACAACGACCAGCGCGCCTGTCTAGGATTCAGGCGCCTGGCAGACTCAAGGTAAATTAAATTTTTGTGGTCAGTCAATACCACCACCTGATGTCTGGCCCCCTCAAGCCAGTGACGCCACTCCTCAAAAGCCCACTTCATGGCCAAAAGCTCCCGATTCCCAATATCATAATTCCGCTCGGCGGGCGAAAATTTACGGGAAAAAAAGGCACAAGGTCTCATCAAGGAGCAGTCGGAACTTCTCTGCGACAACACCGCCCCAGCTCCGATTTCAGAAGCGTCGACCTCAACCTGAAAAGGAAGAGCAACATCAGGCTGACGCAACACTGGGGCGGAAGAAAAGCGGCGCTTGAGCTCCCGAAAGGCCTCCACAGCATCAGGGGACCAATCAGCAACATCAGCACCCTTCTTAGTCAAATCAGTCAATGGTTTTACAACATCAGAAAAACCAGCAATAAATCGACGATAAAAGTTAGCAAAGCCCAAAAATTTCTGAAGACTCTTAAGAGAAGAGGGTTGCGTCCAATCACCAATAGCCTGAACCTTGACAGGATCCATCTCGATGGAAGAGGGGGAAAAAATGTATCCCAAGAAGGAAATCTTTTGAACCCCAAAAACACACTTAGAACCCTTCACACACAAGGAATTAGACCGCAAAACCTGAAAAACCCTCCTGACCTGCTGGACATGAGAGTCCCAGTCATCCGAAAAAATCAGAATATCATCCAGATACACAATCATAAATTTATCCAAATAATCGCGGAAAATGTCATGCATAAAGGACTGGAAGACTGAAGGGGCATTTGAAAGACCAAAAGGCATCACCAAATACTCAAAATGGCCCTCGGGCGTATTAAATGCGGTTTTCCACTCATCCCCCTGCTTGATTCGCACCAAATTATACGCCCCACGGAGATCAATCTTAGAGAAGCACTTGGCCCCCTTTATACGAGCAAACAAATCAGTAAGCAGTGGTAACGGATATTGATATTTAACCGTGATTTTATTCAAAAGTCGATAATCAATACACGGCCTCAAAGAGCCGTCTTTCTTAGACACAAAGAAAAAACCGGCTCCTAAGGGAGATGACGAAGGACGAATATGTCCCTTTTCCAAGGACTCCTTTATATATTCTCGCATAGCCGCGTGTTCAGGCACAGACAGATTAAATAAACGACCCTTAGGGTATTTACTACCCGGAATCAAGTCTATGGCACAATCGCACTCCCGGTGCGGAGGTAGTGAACCAACCTTGGGTTCTTCAAAAACGTCACGAAAGTCAGACAAGAATTCAGGAATCTCAGAGGGAATAGATGATGAAATGGAAACCAAAGGTACGTCCCCATGAGTTCCTTTACATCCCCAGCTTAACACAGACATAGCTCTCCAGTCGAGGACTGGGTTATGAGATTGCAGCCATGGCAATCCCAGCACCAAAACATCATGTAGATTATACAGCACCAGAAAGCGAATAACCTCCTGGTGATCCGGATTAACACGCATAGTCACTTGTGTCCAGTATTGTGGTTTATTACTAGCCAATGGGGTGGAGTCAATCCCTTTCAGAGGTATCGGAGCCTCCAATGGCTCCAAATCATACCCACAGCGTTTGGCAAAGGACCAATCCATAAGACTCAAAGCAGCGCCAGAGTCGACATAGGCGTCCGCGGTAATAGATGACAAAGAACAAATCAGGGTCACAGATAGAATAAACTTAGACTGTAAAGTGCTAATTGAAACAGACTTGTCAGGCTTCTTAGTACGCTTAAAGCATGCTGATATAACATGAGTTGAATCACCACAATAGAAGCACAACCCATTTTTTCGTCTAAAATTCTGCCGCTCGCTTCTGGACAGAATTCTATCACATTGCATATTTTCTGGCGTTTTCTCAGTAGACACCGCCAAATGGTGCACAGGTTTGCGCTCCCGCAGACGCCTATCGATCTGAATAGCCATCGTCATGGACTCATTCAGACTCGCAGGCACAGGGAACCCCACCATAACATCCTTAATGGCATCAGAGAGACCTTCTCTGAAAATCGCCGCCAGGGCGCACTCATTCCACTGAGTAAGCACAGACCATTTGCGGAATTTTTGGCAGTATATTTCAGCTTCATCTTGCCCCTGAGACAAGGACATCAAGGCCTTTTCCGCCTGAAGCTCTAAATGAGGTTCCTCATAAAGCAACCCCAAGGCCAGAAAAAACGCATCCACATTGAGCAACGCAGGATCCCCTGGTGCCAATGCAAAAGCCCAGTCCTGAGGGTCGCCCCGGAGCAAGGAAATTACAATCCTGACCTGCTGTGCAGGGTCTCCGGCAGAGCGAGACTTCAGGGACAAAAACAATTTGCAATTATTTTTAAAATTTTGAAAGTGAGATCTATTCCCCGAGAAGAATTCAGGCAAAGGAATTCTAGGCTCAGACATAGGTGCATGAACAACAAAATCTTGCAAATTTTGTACCTTTGTGGCGAGATTATTCAAACCTGTAGCTACACTCTGAAGATCCATTTGAAACAGGTGAACACAGAGCCATTCAAGGATTAGAAGGAGAGAAAGAGAGGAAGGCTGCAGTATAGGCAGACTAGCAAGTGATTCAATTAAGAGCACACTCAGAACTAGAGGGAAAAAAAAAAAAAAAAAATTGTAGCAGACTTCTTTTTTCTCTCCTTTCTCAGCCAGTAATTTAACCCTTTTTTTGGCCGGTCAAACTGTCATGATTCTCAATGGCGAGAGAACATAGCCCAGCATATATGAGAACTAGCTCTTGGAAGATGGAAACTATACTGACCATGAACTAAACCTGCCGCACAACTAGAAGTGGCCGGGTAGCATGCCTACGTTTTTTATCCCTAGATGCCCAGCGCCAGCCGGAGAACTACCTAATCCTAGCAGAGGAAAAGACAGTCCTGGCTCACCTCTAGAGAAATTTTCCCAAAAGGCAGACAGAGGCCCCCACATATATTGGCGGTGATTTTAGATGAAATGACAAACGTAGTATGAAAATAGGTTTAGCAAAATCGAGGTCCGCTTACTAGATAGCATGAAGACAGAAAGGGCACTTTCATGGTCAGCAGAAAACCCTATCAAAACACCATCCAGAAATTACTTTAAGACTCTAGCATTAACTCATAACACCAGAGTGGCAATTTCCGCTCACAAGAGCTTTCCAGACACAGTAACGAAACAGCAGCTGTGAACAGGAACAAAATGCAAAAACACACAAGGACAAAAGTCCAACTTAGCTAGGAGTTGTCTAGTAGCAGGAACATGCACAGAAGGCTTCTGATTACATTGTTGACCGGCATGAAACTGACAGAGGAGCAAGGTTATATAGCGACTCCCACATCCTGATAGGAGCAGGTGAACAGAGGGGATGATGCACACAAGTACAATTCCACAAGTGGCCACCGGGGGAGCCCAGAATCCAATTTCACAACACTAGCCCTTAATTGCTGTCTAGCTGCTTCTTACCTCCTCTTAACCCTTGAATGGCTCTGACCTTAGCTGTTTAACATGGATGTCCAGAGTTTGGCTGCAGGTTTAAATAATCTTGCTACGAAGGTTCAAAATTTACAAGATTTTGTTATACATGCTCCTATTTCTGAACCTAAAATCCCTACACCAGAGGTGTTTTCCGGAGATAGATCTCGGTTTTTGAATTTCAAATATAATTGTAAATTATTCCTTTCTCTCAGACCTCACTCCTCAGGAGATCCTGTCCAGCAGGTTAAGATTGTAATCTCTTTGCTGCGAGGTGACCCTCAAAATTGGGCATTTTCATTGGCACCAGGGGATCCTGCGTTGCTCAATGTGGATGCGTTTTTCCTGGCTTTAGGGTTGCTTTATGAGGAACCTAATTTGGAGATTCAAGCTGAAAAAGCTTTGATAGCCCTATCTCAAGGGCAAGATGAAGCGGAGATATACTGCCAAAAATTTCGTAGGTGGTCTGTGCTTACTCAGTGGAATGAGTGCGCCTTAGCGGCAAATTTCAGAGAGGGCCTTTCTGATGCCGTTAAAGATGTTATGGTCGGGTTCCCTGCGCCTACAGGTCTGAATGAGTCCATGACAATGGCAATTCAGATTGATCGGCGTTTGCGGGAGCGCAAACCCGTGCACCATTTGGCGGTATCTTCTGAAGAGACGCCAGAGAAAATGCAATGTGACAGAGTTATGTCTAGAAGCGAGCGGCAGAATTATAGGCGTAAAAATGGGTTATGCTTCTATTGTGGTGATTCTGCTCATGTTATATCGGCATGCTCTAAGCGTACTAGGAAGGTTGACAAGTCCATTTCAATTGGCACTTTACAGTCCAAATTTATTTTGTCTGTAACCTTGATTTGTTCATTATCAGTTATTACCGTGGATGCCTATGTGGACTCGGGCGCCGCTCTGAGTCTTATGGACTGGTCCTTTGCCAGGCGCTGTGGGTTTGATTTAGAGCCTCTGGAAGTTCCTATACCTCTGAAGGGTATTGATTCTACACCTTTGGCTTGTAATAAACCACAGTTCTGGACGCAAGTGACTATGCGTATGACTCCAGACCATATGGAGGTGATTCGCTTCCTTGTGTTGTACAATTTACATGATGTTTTGGTGCTTGGATTACCATGGTTACAGTCTCATAACCCAGTCCTTGACTGGAACGCTATGTCTGTGTTAAGCTGGGGATGTCGGGGGGCTCATGGGGACACTCCTATGGTGTCCATTTCGTCATCTATTCCATCTGAGATTCCGGCATTTTTGTCTGATTATCGTGATATTTTTGAAGAGCCTAAGATTGGTTCACTCCCTCCTCACAGGGATTGTGATTGCGCCATAGATCTGATTCCTGGCAGTAAATTTCCAAAGGGTCGTTTGTTTAACCTATCTGTACCTGAACATGCTGCTATGCGCGAGTATATTAAGGAGTCTCTGGAAAAGGGACATATTCGTCCTTCTTCATCACCTTTAGGAGCCGGTTTTTTCTTTGTCTCTAAAAAGGATGGCTCTCTGAGGCCTTGTATTGATTATCGTCTCCTGAATAAAATTACAGTCAAATATCAGTATCCGTTGCCTTTGCTGACTGATTTGTTTGCTTGCATAAGGGGGGCTAAGTGGTTCTCTAAGATTGATCTTCGGGGGGCGTATAATTTGGTGCGAATTAAGCAGGGGGATGAGTGGAAGACCGCATTTAATACGCCTGAGGGCCATTTTGAGTATTTGGTAATGCCTTTCGGCCTTTCTAATGCACCTTCTGTCTTTCAGTCCTTAATGCATGATATTTTCCGGGAATATTTGGATACATTTATGATTGTGTACTTGGATGATATTTTGATTTTTTCTGATGACTGGGAGTCTCATGTTCAGCAGGTCAGGAGGGTTTTTCAGGTTTTGCGGGAGAATTATTTGTGTGTAAAGGGTTCAAAGTGTGTTTTTGGGGTTCAAAAAATTTCATTTTTGGGGTATATTTTTTCCCCTTCTTCTATTGAGATGGACCCTGTCAAGGTTCGGGCTATTTATGACTGGACGCAGCCTACTTCTCTGAAGAGTCTCCAGAAATTCTTGGGCTTTGCTAATTTTTATCGTCGATTTATAGCTGGTTTTTCTGGCGTTGCTAAACCTCTGACGGATTTGACTAAAAAGGGTGCTGATGTTGCCAATTGGTCCCCTGCTGCCGTGGAGGCCTTTCGGGAGCTTAAGCGCCGCTTTTTGTCTGCCCCTGTGTTGCGCCAGCCTGATGTTTCTCTTCCCTTTCAGGTTGAGGTCGATGCTTCCGAGATCGGAGCGGGGGCGGTTTTGTCGCAGAAAAGTTCCGACTGCCCAGTGATGAGACCTTGTGCGTTCTTTTCGCGAAAATTTTCGGCCGCTGAGCGAAACTATGATGTTGGTAATCGGGAGCTTTTGGCCATGAAGTGGGCATTTGAGGAGTGGCGTCATTGGCTTGAGGGTGCCAGACATCAGGTGGTAGTTTTGACTGATCACAAGAATTTAATTTATTTGGAGTCTGCCAGGCGCCTGAATCCTAGACAGGCACGTTGGTCGTTGTTCTTTTCCCGGTTTAATTTTGTGGTCTCGTACTTACCAGGTTCTAGGAATGTGAAGGCAGATGCTCTTTCTAGGAGTTTTGAGCCTGACTCTCCTGGGAATTCTGAACCTGCTGGTGTCCTTAAGGATGGAGTGGTTTTGTCTGCTGTCTCTCCAGATTTGCGACGTGCTTTGCAAGAATTTCAGGCGGATAGACCTGATCGTTGTCCGTCTGGTAGACTGTTTGTTCCTGATGAGTGGACCACTAGAGTCATCTCTGAAGTTCATTCTTCTACTCTGGCAGGTCATCCGGGAATTTTTGGCACCAGAGATTTGGTGGCTAGATCTTTCTGGTGGCCTTCCCTGTCTCGAGATGTGCGTGTTTTTGTGCAGTCTTGCGATGTGTGTGCTCGGGCCAAGCCTTGTTGTTCTAGGGCTAGTGGGTTGTTGTTGCCCTTGCCTATTCCGAAGAGGCCTTGGACGCACATCTCTATGGACTTTATCTCGGATCTCCCTGTTTCTCAGAAGATGTCTGTCATCTGGGTGGTGTGTGACCGTTTTTCTAAAATGGTTCATTTGGTGCCATTGCCTAAGTTGCCTTCCTCATCTGAGTTGGTCCCTCTGTTTTTTCAAAATGTGGTTCGCTTGCATGGTATTCCGGAAAACATCGTTTCTGACAGGGGTACCCAGTTCGTGTCTAGATTTTGGCGGGCAGTCTGTGCCAGGTTGGGCATTGATTTGTCCTTTTCGTCTGCATTCCATCCTCAGACCAATGGCCAGACGGAGCAAACTAATCAAACTTTGGAGACTTATTTGAGGTGTTTTGTGTCTGCGGATCAGGATGATTGGGTTGCCTTTCTGTCGTTGGCGGAGTTTGCTCTTAATAATCGGGCTAGTTCTGCCACTTTGGTTTCTCCTTTCTTTTGCAATTCAGGGTTTCATCCGCGTTTTTCATCTGGTCAGGTTGAATCTTCGGATTGTCCTGGAGTGGATGCGGTGGTGGATCGGTTGCATCGGATTTGGGGACAAGTGGTGGATAATTTGGAATTGTCCCAGGAGAGGACTCAGCAGTTTGCTAACCGTCGTCGTCGTGTTGGTCCCCACCTTCGCGTTGGGGACTTGGTGTGGTTGTCTTCCCGTTTTGTCCCTATGAGGGTTTCTTCTCCCAAATTTAAGCCTCGGTTCATCGGTCCTTATAGGATTTTGGAGATTCTTAACCCTGTTTCCTTTCGTTTGGACCTCCCGGCATCTTTCGCTATCCATAATGTGTTCCATCGGTCGTTGTTGCGGAGATATGAGGTACCGGTGGTTCCTTCTACTGAACCTCCTGCTCCTGTGCTGGTGGAGGGTGAATTGGAGTACGTCGTGGAGAAGATCTTGGACTCCCGTATTTCCAGACGGAGACTTCAATATCTGGTTAAATGGAAAGGCTATGGTCAGGAAGATAATTCTTGGGTAACTGCCTCTGATGTTCATGCCTCGGATTTGGTTCGTGCCTTTCATAGGGCTCATCCAGATCGCCCTGGCGGTTCTTGTGAGGGTTCGGTGCCCCCTCCTTAAGGGGAGGGTACTGTTGTGTATCCGCTTTTTGGGCTCCCCTGGTGGTTGCTGGTGGTACTGGTGACTTGTTTGCACTTTGCTTCTTCTGTTCACCTGCTTCCATCAGTGTTTGGGAGTTTCCTATTTAGCCTTGCTCTCCAGTCATTTCCTTGCCGGTCATCATTGTAACCAGAGCCTTCGGTTGCATGTTCCTGCTACTAGTCTGCTGATCAGCTAAGTGGACTTTGTCCTTTTGTTTTGTACCTTTTGTCCAGTTTGCAGTTTTTGTAATTCTCTGTAGCTGGAAGCTCTTGCGGGCTGAAATTGCCACTCCTGTGTCATGAGTTGACACAGGAGTCTTAAAGTAATTTCAGGATGGTTTTTTGAAAGGGTTTTCAGTTGACCGTGAAGTCCTCTTTTGTATCCTTCTGCTATCTAGTAAGTGGACCTCTCTTTGCTAAATCTACTTTCATACTGTGTATGTCTTTTCCTCTTAATTCACCGTTATTACATGTGGGGGGCTGCTATCATCTTTTGGGGTATTTCCCTAGAGGTAAGCCAGGTCTGTTTCTTCCTCTACCAGGCGTAGTTAGTCCTCCGGCTGACGCGTGGCATATAGGAAGCCGTAGGTATGCTCCCTGGCTACTGTTAGTTGTGTGGTAGATTTAGCTCACGGTCAACTCGAGTTTCCATCACCCGAGAGCTCGTTCGTTACTTATGTGTTTTTTACGTTCCCTTGCCATTGGGAACCATGACAGGGGAGAGACCGCACCAGTGATATTATACCAGAGAGAGAAGAGACCGCACCAGTGATATTATACCAGAGGGAGGGAAGAGACCGCACCGGTGATATTATACCAGAGAGAGAAGAGACCGCACCAGTGATATTATACCAGAGAGAGAAGAGACCGCACCAGTGATATTATACCAGAGAGAGAAGAGACCGCACCAGTGATATTATACCAGAGGGAGGGAAGAGACCGCACCAGTGATATTATACCAGAGAGGGGAAAGACCGCACCAGTGATATTATACCAGAGAGAAGAGACTGCACCAGTGATATTATACCAGAGAGAGGGAAGAGACCGCACCAGTGATATTATACCAGAGAGAAGAGACCGCACCGGTGATATTATACCAGAGAGAGAAGAGACCGCACCAGTGATATTATACCAGAGAGAGAAGAGACCGCACCAGTGAAATTATACCAGAGAGAGAAGAGACCGCACCAGTGATTTTATACCAGAAAGAGAAGAGACCGCACCAGTGATATTATACCAGAGAGAGGGAAGAGACCGCACCAGTGATATTATACCAGAGAGAGAAGAGACCGCACCGGTGATATTATACCAGAGAGAGAAGAGACCGCACCAGTGATATTATACCAGAGAGAGGGAAGAGACTGCACCAGTGATATTATACCAGAGAGAGAAGAGACCGCACCAGTGATATTATACCAGAGAGAGAAGAGACCGCACCAGTGATATTATACCAGAGAGAGAAGAGACCGCACCAGTGATATTATACCAGAGAGAGAAGAGACCGCACCAGTGATATTATACCAGAGAGGGAAGAGACCACACCAGTGATATTATACCAGAGAGAGAAGAGACCGCACCGGTGATATTATACCAGAGAGAGAAGAGACCGCACCAGTGATATTATACCAGAGAGAGAAGAGACCGCACCAGTGATATTATACCAGAGAGAGAAGAGACCGCACCAGTGATATTATACCAGAGGGAGGGAAGAGATCATACCAGTGATATTATACCAGAGAGAGAAGAGACCGCACCAGTGATATTATACCAGAGAGAGAAGAGACCGCACCAGTGATATTATACCAGAGAGAGAAGAGACCGCACCAGTGATATTATACCAGAGGGAGGGAAGAGACCGCACCAGTGATATTATACCAGAGAGGGGAAAGACCGCACCAGTGATATTATACCAGAGAGAAGAGACCGCACCAGTGATATTATACCAGAGAGAGAAGAGACCGCACCAGTGATATTATACCAGAGAGAGAGAAGAGACCGCACCAGTGATATTATACCAGAGAGAGGGAAGAGACCGCACCAGTGATATTATACCAGAGAGAGAAGAGACCGCACCAGTGATATTATACCAGAGAGAGAAGAGACCGCACCAGTGATATTATACCAGAGAGAGAAGAGACCGCACCAGTGATATTATACCAGAGAGAGAAGAGACCGCACCAGTGATATTATACCAGAGAGAGGGAAGAGACCGCACCAGTGATATTATACCAGAGAGGGAGAAGAGACCGCACCAGTGATATTATACCAGAGAGAGAGAAGAGACCGCACCAGTGATATTATACCAGAGAGAGAAGAGACCGCACCAGTGATATTATACCAGAAAGAGGGAAGAGACCGCACCAGTGATATTATACCAGAGAGAGAAGAGACCGCACCAGTGATATTATACCAGAGAGAGAGAAGAGACCGCACCAGTGATATTATACCAGAGGGAGGGAAGAGACCGCACCAGTGATATTATACCAGAGAGGGAGAAGAGAACGCACCAGTGATATTATACCAGAGAGGGGAAAGACCGCACCAGTGATATTATACCAGAGAGAAGAGACTGCACCAGTGATATTATACCAGAGAGAGAAGAGACCGCACTAGTGATATTATACCAGAGAGAGGGAAGAGACCGCACCAGTGATATTATACCAGAGAGAGAAGAGACCGCACCAGTGATATTATACCAGAGGGAGGGAAGAGACCGCACCAGTGATATTATACCAGAGAGAGAAGAGACCGCACCAGTGATATTATACCAGAGAGAGAAGAGACCGCACCAGTGATATTATACCAGAGAGGGGAAAGACCGCACCAGTGATATTATACCAGAGGGAGGGAAGAGACCGCACCAGTGATATTATACCAGAGAGAGAAGAGACCGCACCAGTGATATTATACCAGAGAGAAGAGACCGCACCAGTGATATTATACCAGAGAGAGAAGAGACCGCACCAGTGATATTATACCAGAGAGGGAAGAGACCGCACCAGTGATATTATACCAGAGAGAGAGAGAGAGACACCGCACCAGTGATATTATACCAGAGAGGGAAGAGACCGCACCAGTGATATTATACCAGAGAGGGGAAAGACCGCACCAGTGATATTATACCAGAGGGAGGGAAGAGACCGCACCAGTGATATTATACCAGAGAGAGAAGAGACCGCACCAGTGATATTATACCAGAGAGAGAAGAGACCGCACTAGTGATATTATACCAGAGGGAGGGAAGAGACTGCACCAGTGATATTATACCAGAGAGAGGGAAGAGACCGCACCAGTGATATTATACCAGAGAGAGAAGAGACCGCAGCAGTGATATTATACCAGAGGGAGGGAAGAGACCGCACCAGTGATATTATACCAGAGAGGGGAAAGACCGCACCAGTGATATTATACCAGAGGGAGGGAAGAGACCGCACCAGTGATATTATACCAGACAGAGAAGAGACCGCACCAGTGATATTATACCAGAGAAAAGAGACCGCACCAGTGATATTATACCAGAGAGAGAAGAGACCGCACCAGTGATATTATACCAGAGAGGGAAGAGACCGCACCAGTGATATTATACCAGAGAGGGGAAAGAGACCGCACCAGTGATATTATACCAGAGAGAAGAGACCGCACCAGTGATATTATACCAGAGAGAGAAGAGACCGCACCAGTGATATTATACCAGAGAGAGAAGAGACCGCACCAGTGATATTATACCAGAGAGAGAAGAGACCGCACCAGTGATATTATACCAGAGAGAGAGAAGAGACCGCACCAGTGATATTATACCAGAGAGAGAAGAGACCGCACCAGTGATATTATACCAGAGAGGGGAAAGACCGCACCAGTGATATTATACCAGAGAGAAGAGACCGCACCAGTGATATTATACCAGAGAGAAGAGACCGCACCAATGATATTATACCAGAGAGAGAAGAGACCGCACCAGTGATATTATACCAGAGAGAAGAGACCGCACCAGTGATATTATACCAGAGAGAGAAGAGACCGCACCAGTGATATTATACCAGAGAGAGGGGGAGAGACCGCACCAGTAATATTATACCAGAGAAGGAAGAGACCGCACCAGTGATATTATACCAGAGAGGGGAAAGAGACCGCACCAGTGATATTATACCAGAGGGAGGGAAGAGACCGCACCAGTGATATTATACCAGAGAGAGAGGAGACCGCACCGGTGATATTATACCAGAGAGAAGAGAATGCACCAGTGATATTATACCAGAGAGAGAAGAGACCGCACCAGTGATATTATACCAGAGAGAGGGAAGAGACCGCACCAGTGATATTATACCAGAGAGGGAGAAGAGACCGCACCAGTGATATTATACCAGAGAGAGAGAAGAGACCGCACCAGTGATATTATACCAGAGAGAGAAGAGACCGCACCAGTGATATTATACCAGAAAGAGGGAAGAGACCGCACCAGTGATATTATACCAGAGAGAAGAAGAGACCGCACCAGTGATACTATACCAGAGAGAGAGAAGAGACCGCACCAGTGATATTATACCAGAGAGAAGAGACCGCACCAGTGATATTATACCAGAGAGAGAAGAGACCGCACCAGTGATATTATACCAGAGAGAGGGGAGAGACCGCACCAGTGATATTATACCAGAGAGAGAAGAGACCGCATCAGTGATATTATACCAGAGAGAGAAGAGACCGCACCAGTGATATTATACCAGAGAGGGGAAAGACCGCACCAGTGATATTATACCAGAGAGGGAGAAGAGACCGCACCAGTGATATTATACCAGAGAGAGAGAAGAGACCGCACCAGTGATATTATACCAGAGAGAGAAGAGACCGCACCAGTGATATTATACCAGAAAGAGGGAAGAGACCGCACCAGTGATATCATACCAGAGAGAAGAAGAGACCGCACCAGTGATACTATACCAGAGAGAGAGAAGAGACCGCACCAGTGATATTATACCAGAGAGAAGAGACCGCACCAGTGATATTATACCAGAGAGAGAAGAGACCACGCCAGTGATATTATACCAGAGAGAGGGGAGAGACCGCACCAGTGATATTATACCAGAGAGAGAAGAGACCGCACCAGTGATATTATACCAGAGAGAGAGAAGAGACCGCACCAGTGATATTATACCAGAGAGAGAAGAGACCACACCAGTGATATTATACCAGAGAGAGAAGAGACCGCACCAGTGATATTATACCAGAGAGGGGAAAGACCGCACCAGTGATATTATACCAGAGAGAAGAGACCGCACCAGTGATATTATACCAGAGAGGGGAAAGACCGCACCAGTGATATTATACCAGAGAGAGAAGAGACCGCACCAGTGATATTATACCAGAGAGGGGAAAGACCGCACCAGTGATATTATACCAGAGAGAAGAGACCGCACCAGTGATATTATACCAGAGAGAGAAGAGACCGCACCAGTGATATTATACCAGAGAGAGAGAAGAGAACGCACCAGTGATATTATACCAGAGAGAGGAAAGAGACCGCACCAGTGATATTATACCAGAGAGAGAGGAGACCGCACCAGTGATATTATACCAGAGAGAAGAGACCGCACCAGTGATATTATACCAGAGAGGGGAAAGACCGCACCAGTGATATTATACCAGAGAGAGGGGGAGAAACCGCACCAGTGATATTATACCAGAGAAGGAAGAGACCGCACCAGTGATATTATACCAGAGAGGGGAAAGAGACCGCACCAGTGATATTATACCAGAGAGAGAGGAGACCGCACCAGTGATATTATACCAGAGAGAAGAGAATGCACCAGTGATATTATACCAGAGAGAGAAGAGACCACACCAGTGATATTATACCAGAGAGAGGGAAGAGACCGCACCAGTGATATTATACCAGAGAGAAGAGACCGCACCAGTGATATTATACCAGAGAGAGAAGAGACCGCACCAGTGATATTATACCAGAGAGGGGAAAGACCGCACCAGTGATATTATACCAGAGAGAGAGAAGAGACCGCACCAGTGATATTATACCAGAGAGGGAGAAGAGACCGCACCAGTGATATTATACCAGAAAGAGGGAAGAGACCGCAACAGTGATATTATACCAGAGAGAAGAAGAGACCGCACCAGTGATATTATACCAGAGAGAGAGAAGAGACCGCACCAGTAATATTATACCAGAGAGAAGAGACCGCACCAGTGATATTATACCAGAGAGAGAAGAGACCACGCCAGTGATATTATACCAGAGAGAGAGAAGAGACCGCACCAGTGATATTATACCAGAGAGAGAAGAGACCGCACCAGTAATATTATACCAGAGAGAGAAGAGACCGCACCAGTGATATTATACCAGAGAGGGGAAAGACCGCACCAGTGATATTATACCAGAGAGAAGAGACCGCACCAGTGATATTATACCAGAGAGAGAAGAGACCGCGCCAGTGATATTATACCAGAGAGGGGAAAGACCGCACCAGTGATATTATACCAGAGAGAAGAGACCGCACCAGTGATATTATACCAGAGAGAGAAGAGACCGCACCAGTGATATTATACCAGAGAGAGAAGAGACCGCACCAGTGATATTATACCAGAGAGAGAAGAGACCGCACCAGTGATATTATACCAGAGAGGGGAAAGACCGCACCAGTGATATTATACCAGAGAGAAGAGACCGCACCAGTGATATTATACCAGAGAGAGAAGAGACGGCACCAGTGATATTATACCAGAGAGAGGGGGAGAGAACGCACCAGTGATATTATACCAGAGAGGGGAAAGACCGCACCAGTGATATTATACCAGAGAGAGAAGAGACCGCACCAGTGATATTATACCAGAGAGAGGGGGAGAGACCGCACCAGTGATATTATACCAGAGAAGGAAGAGACCGCACCAGTGATATTATACCAGAGAGGGGAAAGAGACCGCACCAGTGATATTATACCAGAGAGAGAGGAGACCGCACCAGTGATATTATACCAGAGAGAAGAGAATGCACCAGTGATATTATACCAGAGAGAGAAGAGACCGCACCAGTGATATTATACCAGAGAGAGGGAAGAGACCGCACCAGTGATATTATACCAGAGAGGGAGAAGAGACCGCACCAGTGATATTATACCAGAGAGAGAGAAGAGACCGCACCAGTGATATTATACCAGAGAGAGAAGAGACCGCACCAGTGATATTATACCAGAAAGAGGGAAGAGACCGCACCAGTGATATTATACCAGAGAGAAGAAGAGACCGCACCAGTGATACTATACCAGAGAGAGAGAAGAGACTGCACCAGTGATATTATACCAGAGAGAAGAGACCGCACCAGTGATATTATACCAGAGAGAGAAGAGACCACGCCAGTGATATTATACCAGAGAGAGAGAAGAGACCGCACCAGTGATATTATACCAGAGAGAGAAGAGACCGCACCAGCGATATTATACCAGAGAGAGAAGAGACCGCACCAGTGATATTATACCAGAGAGGGGAAAGACCGCACCAGTGATATTATACCAGAGAGAAGAGACCGCACCAGTGATATTATACCAGAGAGAGAAGAGACCGCACCAGTGATATTATACCAGAGAGAGGGAAGAGACCGCACCAGTGATATTATACCAGAGAGGGAGAAGAGACCGCACCAGTGATATACCAGAGAGAGAGAAGAGACCGCACCAGTGATATTATACCAGAGAGAGAAGAGACCGCACCAGTGATACTATACCAGAGAGAGAGAAGAGACCGCACCAGTGATATTATACCAGAGAGAAGAGACCGCACCAGTGATATTATACCAGAGAGAGGGAAGAGACCGCACCAGTGATATTATACCAGAGAGAGAGAAGAGACCGCACCAGTGATATTATACCAGAGAGAGAACAGACCGCACCAGTGATATTATACCAGAGAGAGAAGAGACCGCACTAGTGATATTATACCAGAGAGAGAAGAGACCGCGCCAGTGATATTATACCAGAGAGGGGAAAGACCGCACCAGTGATATTATACCAGAGAGAGAAGAGACCGCACCAGTGATATTATACCAGAGAGAAGAGACCGCACCAGTGATATTATACCAGAGAGAGAAGAGACCGCGCCAGTGATATTATACCAGAGAGGGGAAAGACCGCACCAGTGATATTATACCAGAGAGAAGAGACCGCACCAGTGATATTATACCAGAGAGAGAAGAGACCGCACCAGTGATATTATACCAGAGAGAGAAGAGACCGCACCAGTGATATTATACCAGAGAGAGAAGAGACCGCACCAGTGATATTATACCAGAGAGGGGAAAGACCGCACCAGTGATATTATACCAGAGAGAAGAGACCGCACCAGTGATATTATACCAGAGAGAGAAGAGACCGCACCAGTGATATTATACCAGAGAGAGGGGGAGAGAACGCACCAGTGATATTATACCAGAGAGGGGAAAGACCGCACCAGTGATATTATACCAGAGAGAGAAGAGACCGCACCAGTGATATTATACCAGAGAGAGGGGGAGAGACCGCACCAGTGATATTATACCAGAGAAGGAAGAGACCGCACCAGTGATATTATACCAGAGAGGGGAAAGAGACCGCACCAGTGATATTATACCAGAGAGAGAGGAGACCGCACCAGTGATATTATACCAGAGAGAAGAGAATGCACCAGTGATATTATACCAGAGAGAGGGAAGAGACCGCACCAGTGATATTATACCAGAGAGGGAGAAGAGACCGCACCAGTGATATTATACCAGAGAGAGAGAAGAGACCGCACCAGTGATATTATACCAGAGAGAGAAGAGACCGCACCAGTGATATTATACCAGAAAGAGGGAAGAGACCGCACCAGTGATATTATACCAGAGAGAAGAAGAGACCGCACCAGTGATACTATACCAGAGAGAGAGAAGAGACTGCACCAGTGATATTATACCAGAGAGAAGAGACCGCACCAGTGATATTATACCAGAGAGAGAAGAGACCACGCCAGTGATATTATACCAGAGAGAGAGAAGAGACCGCACCAGTGATATTATACCAGAGAGAGAAGAGACCGCACCAGCGATATTATACCAGAGAGAGAAGAGACCGCATTAGTGATATTATAACAGAGAGAGAAGAGACCGCACCAGTGATATTATACCAGAGAGAGAAGAGACCGCACCAGTGATATTATAAGAGAGAGAGGGAAGAGACTGCACCAGTGTTACTATACCAGAGACAGGGAAGAGACCGCACCAGTGATATTATACCAGAGAGAGAAGAGACCGCACCAGTGATATTATACCAGAGAGAGCAGAGACTGCACCAGTGATATTATACCAGAGAGGGGAGAGACCGCACAAGTGATATTATACCAGAGAGAGAAGAGACCGCACCAGTGATATTATACCAGCGAGAGAGAAGAGACCGTACCAGTGATATTATACCAAAGAGATGGAAGAGACCGCACCAGTGATATTATACCAGAGAGAGAAGAGACCGCACCAGTGATATTATACCAGAGAGAGGGGAGAGACCGCACCAGTGATATTATACCAGAGAGAGAGAGAGAGACACCGCACCAGTGATATTATACCAGAGAAAGGAAAGAGACCGCACCAGATATACCTGAGGGAGGGAAGAGACCGCACCAGTGATATCCCAGAGAGTGGGAGAGACCGCACCAGTGATATTATACCAGAGAGTGGGAGAGACCGCACCAGTGATATTATACCAGAGAGAGGGAAGAGACCGCACCAGTGATATTATACCAGAGAGAGGGAAGAGATCGCACCAGTGATATTATACCAGAGAGTGGGAGAGACCGCACCAGTGATATTATACCAGAGAGAGGGAAGTGACCGCACCAGTGATATTACACCAGAGAGAGGGAAGAGACCGCACCAGTGATATTATACCAAAGAGGAAAGAGACCGCACCAGTGATATTATACCAGAGAGAGGGAAGAGACCACACCAGTGATATTATACCAGAGAAAGAAGAGACGGCACCAGTGATATTATACCACAGAGAGGGAAGAGACCGCACCAGTGATATTATACCAGAGAGAAAGAAGAGACCGCACCAGTGATATTATACCAGAGAGAGAAGAGACCGCACCAGTGATATTATACCAGAGAGAGAAGAGACCGCACCAGTGATATTAAAAGAGAGAGCGGGAAGAGACCGCACCAGTGATATTATACCAAAGAGGAAAGAGACCGCACCAGTGATATTATACCAGAGAGAGAGAGAGACCGCACCAGTGATATTATACCAGAGAAAGAAGAGACCGCACCAGTGATATTATACCAGAGAGAGGGGAGAGACCGCACCAGTGATATTATACCAGAGAGAAGAGACCGCACCAGTGATATTATACCAGAGAGAGAAGAGACCGCACCAGTGATATTATACCAGAGAGAGAAGAGACCGCACCAGTGATATTATACCAGAGAGAGAAGAGACCGCACCAGTGATATTATACCAGAGAGAGGGAAGAGACCGCACCAGTGATATTATACCAGAGAGAGAGAAGAGACCGCACCAGTGATATTATACCAGAGAGAGAAGAGACCGCACTAGTGATATTATACCAGAGAGGGAGAAGAGAACGCACCAGTGATATTATACCAGAGAGAGAGAAGAGACCGCACCAGTGATATTATACCAGAGAGAGAAGAGACCGCACTAGTGATATTATACCAGAGAGAGAAGAGACCGCACTAGTGATATTATACCAGAGAGGGAGAAGAGACCGCACCAGTGATATTATATCAGAGAGAAAGAAAAACAACAGAGCCGGAAAGTGGTACCCAAGAAAAGGAGAGCCTAGGTCACCCTTGTGTCATGAAGCATGAGCCTCCTGGTCAGGTCAATTTGAAGCCCTCTAGGTTGTGTGTTTTTAAATGGTGCCCAGCCCAGAGCTTTGGGCAGAGGGGGAAGGTATGTAGGAAAGCCAGTTAGGACCGGGTATAAATCTACCACTGGAGGCCCAGATTCCTTCACCTGACTGGCTATGTGTAGACACAGGCCCTGCGGACATTGGTATTCAGACTGCTGGGTGAAGCTGAACAGTCTGTGTTGGAGCTGGTGAGTGACCAGGAAATGTTCAGCTATCTGGAAGATGAACACTTCTCAGTGGTAGTGTGCTGAGTTACAGACTGTGTCTGTGACAACTAATGCCAGTGCTGTGGTGCGAGTACAACCATGTTATTGTACTGTGCGCACTCTGACAAAATGGACTCTGTGGTTTATTAAACACTTAGGGCTGAATTAAAGCCGTTATATTTTGATTTTCTTATCTTGGATAAATCATTTTCATTTAGAGTGCAGAGAAACGCAATAAAGCTGACCTTGTTTTGCACCAAGACCTGGGCCTAGTGCTGAGTGTGCACCCTACAGGATGTATAACAGATAGGCCCGGTTTTGCCCCAGGAGGTCAGGTGCCTAGAACGATGGGTCGCTGATGTAGCTGCAGCGCGACAAGATGCCCTCACCATGCTGCAGACGTCACAGCACAGCGCCAAAGAGGAGGAGAAACAATGGCGCCAGGTGCTGGTAAGCACAACAAGCCGAAGTTTCAGGGGGTTATTACTCTAGACTGGTGACAGGGGGGCTATTACTATAAACTGGGGTCTGGGGGGGGGCTATTACTGTAGACTGGGGATTCTGCTTACAAAGTGAGGGATTGTGGAAGGGACAAAATGGAGGGTGAAGTAGTGTGGATGGCTCAGTACGGAGAATAGGAAGTATGGGGTAGCTCAATACGAGGAAATGGCAGTGTGGGGGCACAGTATGGAAAAAGGCAGCATGGGGGGCTCAGTATGGAGAAGGGGTAGCATGAACATGGCAGGCTCAGTAGAAAGGGAAGGGACAGCATGGCGGGTTCAGTATGGAGAGAAAAGGCGGTATGAGGGGTCAGTAAGGAGAGGTGAAGTATGGGAAGCTCAGTGCGAAGAGTGGTGCAGCCTGGGGATCTCAGTATGGAGAGTGGGGGCAGCCTGGGGGTTTAATTATGGAAAGTAAGGGCAGCGTGGGGGTTTAATTATGGAAAGTAGGGGCAGTGTGGGGGTTTCAGTATAGACAGTGGGGCAGAGCAGTAGGCCCAGTATAGAGTGTGGGGCAGAGCGGTAGGCTCAGTATGGAGTGTGGGGCAGAGCGGTAGGCTCAGTATGGAGTGTAGGGCAGAGCGGTAGGCTCAGTATGGAGTGTGGGGCAGAGCGGTAGGCTCAGTATGGAGTGTGGGGCAGAGCGGTAGGCTCAGTATGGAGTGTGGGGCAGAGCGGTAGGCTCAGTATAGAGTGTAGGGCAGAGCGGTAGGCTCAGTATAGAGTGTGGGGCAGAGCGGTAGGCTCAGTATGGAGTGTGGGGCAGAGCGGTAGGCTCAGTATAGAGTGTGGGGCAGAGCGGTAGGCACAGTATAGAGTGTGGGGCAGAGCGGTAGGCTCAGTATGGAGTGTGGGGCAGAGCGCTAGGCTCAGTATAGAGTGTGGGGCAGAGCGCTAGGCTCAGTATGGAGTGTAGGGCAGAGCGGTAGGCCCAGTATGGAGTGTGGGGCAGAGCGGTAGGCTCAGTATAGAGTGTGGGGCAGAGCGGTAGGCTCAGTATAGAGTGTGGGGCAGAGCGGTAGGCTCAGTATAGAGTGTGGGGCAGAGCGGTAGGCTCAGTATGGAGTGGGGCAGAGTGCTAGGCTCAGTATGGAGTGTGGGGCAGAGCGGTAGGCTCAGTATAGAGTGTGGGGCAGAGCGGTAGGCTCAGTATAGAGTGTGGGGCAGAGCGGTAGGCTCAGTATAGAGTGTAGGGCAGAGCGATAGGCTCAGCATAGAGTGTGGGGCAGAGCGGTAGGCTCAGTATAGAGTGTGGGGCAGAGCGGTAGGCTCAGTATAGAGTGTGGGGCAGAGCGGTAGGCTCAGTATAGAGTGTGGGGCAGAGCGGTAGGCTCAGTATAGAGTGTGGGGCAGAGCGGTAGGCTCAGTATGGATTGTGGGGCAGAGCGGTAGGCTCAGTATAGAGTGTGGGGCAGAGCGGTAGGCTCAGTATAGACAGTGGGGCAGAGCGGTAGGCTCAGTATGGAGTGTGGGGCAGAGCGGTAGGCTCAGTATGGAGTGTGGGGCAGAGCGGTAGGATCAGTATAGAGTGTGGGGTAGAGCGGTAGGCTCAGTATGGAGTGTGGGGCAGAGCGGTAGGCTCAGTATAGAGTGTAGGGCAGAGCGGTAGGCTCAGTATAGAGTGTGGGGCAGAGCGGTAGGCTCAGTATGGAGTGTGGGGCAGAGCGGTAGGCTCAGTATGGAGTGTGGGGCAGAGCGGTAGGCTCAGTATAGAGTGTGGGGCAGAGCGGTAGGCTCAGTATAGAGTGTGGGGCAGAGCGGTAGGCTCAGTATGGAGTGTGGGGCAGAGCGGTAGGCTCAGTATAGAGTGTGGGGCAGAGCGGTAGGCTCAGTATAGAGTGTGGGGCGGAGCGGTAGGCTCAGTATAGAGTGTGGGGCGGAGCGGTAGGCTCAGTATAGAGTGTGGGGCAGAGCGGTAGGCTCAGTATAGAGTGTGGGGCAGAGCGCTAGGCTCAGTATAGAGTGTGGGGCAGAGCGGTAGGCTCAATATGGAGTGTGGGGCAGAGCGGTAGGCTCAGTATGGAGTGTGGGGCAGAGCGCTAGGCTCAGTATAGAGTGTGGGGCAGAGCGCTAGGCTCAGTATGGAGTGTAGGGCAGAGCGGTAGGCTCAGTATGGAGTGTGGGGCAGAGCGGTAGGCTCAGTATAGAGTGTGGGGCAGAGCGGTAGGCTCAGTATAGAGTGTGGGGCAGAGCGGTAGGCTCAGTATGGAGTGTGGGGCAGAGCGGTAGGCTCAGTATGGAGTGTGGGGCAGAGCGGTAGGCTCAGTATAGAGTGTGGGGCAGAGCGGTAGGCTCAGTATAGAGTGTGGGGCAGAGCGGTAGGCTCAGTATGGAGTGTGGGGCAGAGCGGTAGGCTCAGTATAGAGTGTAGGGCAGAGCGGTAGGCTCAGTATAGAGTGTGGGGAAGAGCGGTAGGCTCAGTATAGAGTGTGGGGCAGAGCGGTAGGCTCAGTATAGAGTGTGGGGCAGAGCGGTAGGCTCAGTATAGAGTGTGGGGCAGAGCGGTAGGCTCAGTATAGAGTGTGGGGCAGAGCGGTAGGCTCAGTATAGAGTGTGGGGCAGAGCGGTAGGCTCAGTATAGAGTGTGGGGCAGAGCGGTAAGCTCAGTATGGAGTGTGGGGCAGAGCGGTAGGCTCAGTATGGAGTGTGGGGCAGAGCGGTAGGCTCAGTATGGAGTGTGGGGCAGAGCGGTAGGCTCAGTATAGAGTGTGGGGCAGAGCGGTAGGCTCATTATAGAGTGTGGGGCAGAGCGGTAGGCTCAGTATGGAGTGTGGGGCAGAGCGGTAGGCTCAGTATGGAGTGTGGGGCAGAGCGCTAGGCTCAGTATAGAGTGTGGGGCAGAGCGCTAGGCTCAGTATGGAGTGTAGGGCAGAGCGGTAGGCTCAGTATGGAGTGTGGGGCAGAGCGGTAGGCTCAGTATAGAGTGTGGGGCAGAGCGGTAGGCACAGTATAGAGTGTGGGGCAGAGCGGTAGGCTCAGTATAGAGTGTGGGGCAGAGCGGTAGGCTCAGTATGGAGTGTGGGGCGGAGCGGTAGGCTCAGTATAGAGTGGGGCAGAGCGGTAGGCTCAGTATGGAGTGTGGGGCAGAGCGGTAGGCTCAGTATGGAGTGTGGGGCAGAGCGGTAGGCTCAGTATGGAGTGTGGGGCAGCATAGGGGGCTCAACATGGAGTGTGGGGCAGCATAGGTGGCTCAGTATGGAGTGCGGGGCAGCATAGGAGGCTCAGCATGGAGTGTGGGGCAGCATAGGGGGCTCAGAATGGAGTGTGGGGCAGCATTGGGGGCTCAGTGTGGAAAAAGGGCAGCATGGCAGGCTCAATATGGAGAAAAGGCGCTGCATGGTGGTATCAGTATGGAGAAAAGTTGCATGGCGGTCTCAGTATGGAGAGAAGGGGGAGCATGATGTGTCAGTTTCAAGTGTGGGGGTCTCAGCACTTGGATTGGGGAAGCATGGGGGTTTTAGTATGGAGAGATAGGCAGTCTGGTGGTCTCAGTGTGGAGAGTGGGGAAACATTCATTATGGAGAGTGGAGCTGTGTGGGTGTCTCAGTATGGAAAGCAGTGCAGATTGAGGGCTCAGTAAGGAGAGTGGAACAGCCTGGGGGTCTCAGAATGGAAAGTGGGTCAGATTGGGGGTCTGAGTATGGAGAGAGAGGCAGCCATGGTGTTAAATGATGAAGAGTGGAGCAAAGTGGAAGGCTCAGTATGGATAAAAGGGGCAGCATGGTGGTCTCAGTATGGAGAGCAATGAAAGCATGAGGAATCAGTATAGAGAGGGGTAGTGTGTGTGAGGAGTCTCAGTACTGAGATTGGGGAAGCATAGGGGTCCAAGTATGTAGAGTAGTGCAGTCTGGAGGTCTCAGTATGGAAACTGAGGCTGCCTGGTGGTCTCATTGTGTAGAGTGGGGCAGTCTAGGAGTCTCAATAGAAAATGGGGCAGCCTGGGAGTCTCAGTATGGAGAGTAGGGTAGTGTGGGCATCTCAGTATTAAGAGTAGGGCAAAGTGGATAGCTCAGTAAGAAGTTGGCAGAATGGGGATCAGTATGAAGAGTGGGGCAGTGTGCCCAGTATGGAGAAGTGGTAGTGTAAGGGCTCAGTAAGCAGAAGAGACAGTATGGTGAGCTAAGTATCTAGAGAAGGGGCAGATTGAGAGATTAGTATGGAGAGGGGCAACATGGGGGGCTCATCGTGAAGATTGCGGCAGTGTGCGGGGTCTCAAAATTGGAAGTGGGGCATCCTCGGGGTCTCCGTATGGAGGGTGGAGCAGTGTGGAGGGATCAGTATGGAGAGTGGAGTAGCATGGGGGGATCATTATGGAGAGTGTGGCAGCATGGGGTGTTCAGTATAAAAAGTGAGGAAGTGAAGAAGTGGAAACATAAGGTGGACATCCTAGTTCATAATTGAGGAAGGTTTGGTGGGTATAATTCATGAAGGAGCACAGAGAGGTGTTTACGTTGGGGGCAGTGTGATGGTCATAGTACACAAGGATGGACATTGTGGTGGCGACAGTGCCTAAGGTACGAACCTTGTCACATGACCTAGGATAAGAGCCAAACCAGATCTCAATTTGCAAATTTGGCTCTTATCCTAGGTCATGTGACAAGGCTCGTTAAAGGGTCGACATTGACTGTTAGGATTGCTACTTCCAATAGGTGGCACTAGAGTTCTAGTCCTCTTCCTCTCTGAAGAGACAATTTGCATATTTCCCAGAGGAGCATTGCGTCTTTAAGTCTCCTCACCTCGACATGCTTAACATGTCACTCTCCGTAAGGAGAAACGATACTTCTTGGATCTAAACAATTAGTAATTTCCCTTACCCCCTTTCTTGCTTCGTGCTTGGGACTTGATTACGCCGCAGTTAGGATGACCCCTGCAATCATCCTTCAAGAACACCTCATATCTTATCCCCGAAAACAATTCTACATATAAAAGCGGGGTACCTGTGTGTCAGATCACGTGTTTATAGCAAACAATTGCTACATTGTAACAATGCACAATTGTTGATACCATGGCACAGATTTCCCCACAATGGCTGATAGATGTATTCGTCAGGTCTATTTAGCAAGAAGACAAATAACCTCTTTCCAGGGTGAGAAAGACTGATAACCTGGAACCCGAGTCCAGTGTCTGATCTGGTTTTATAAGGATTAAATGACACTTGTAATGTCTGTGGGATTGGTACTGTGGGCATCCGAGCTGTATGACTGCATAACCCGCTCTCAGATGTTCAGGTCAATCAGTGGCCACCAACGTATGCCCACAACCAGCCGGAAACTGCTCCTCATCTCTGAGCTTAAAGGTTCTTAGCGTCCTTCATATAAAGGAGAGAACATGAAACAGGAGAAAAAAGGCAATGAGGAACATGATCTGTGTGAAATAGGAGATCAGGAATCTTGAGCTGAGGGGTCAATAAGAGTCAATAACCCAATATAAATGTACAGGCTGCAAAGAGAATGAGAAAGAACAAGATGAAAGGTTAATGGAGGTCAGAAGAGAAAAAGGAGAAAGTTGTGATCCTCCAACCACCATAGCAGTTATATTCTACATAGAGGCAGTATTATAGTAGTTATATTCTGGTACATAGGGGCAGTATTATAGTAGTTATATTCTTGTACATAGGGGGCAGTATTATAGTAGTTATATTCTTGTACATAGGGGGCAGTATTATAGTAGTTATATTCTTGTACATAGGAGCAGTATTATAGTAGTTATATTCTTGTACATAGGAGCAGTATTATAGTAGTTATATTCTTGTACATAGGAGCAGTATTATAGTAGTTATATTCTTGTACATAGGAGCAGTATTATAGTAGTTATATTCTGGTACATAGGGGCAGTATTATAGTAGTTATATTCTACATAGAGGCAGTATTATAGTAGTTATATTCTGGTACATAGGGGCAGTATTATAGTAGTTATATTCTACATAGAGGCAGTATTATAGTAGTTATATTCTGGTACATAGGGGCAGTATTATAGTAGTTATATTCTGGTACATAGGAGCAGTATTATAGTAGTTATATTCTGGTACATAGGGGCAGTATTATAGTAGTTATATTCTTGTACATAGGAGCAGTATTATAGTAGTTACAGTTAGGTCCATATATATTTGGACAGAGACAACATTTTTCTCATTTTGGTTATAGACATTACCACAATTTAATTTTAAACAAAACAATTCAGATGCAGTTGAAGTTCAGACTTTCAGCTTTCATTTGAGGGTATCCACATTAAAATTGGATGAAGAGTTTAGGAGTTTCAGCTCCTTAACCTGTGCCACCCTGTTTTTTAAAGGGACCAAAAGTAATTGGACAATTGACTCCAAGGCTATTTCATGGACAGGTGTGGGCAATCCCTTTGTTAAGGCCCCGTCTCACTAAGCGATTTACCAACGATCACGACCAGCGATATGACCTGGCCGTGATCGTTGGTAAGTCGCTGTGTGGTCGCTGGGGAGCTGTCACACAGACCGCTCTCCCCAGCGACCAACGATCAGGGGAACGACTTCGGCATCGTTGAAACTGTCTTCAACGATGCCGAAGTCCCCCTGCAGCACCCGGGTAACCAGGGTAAACATCGGGTTACTAAGCGCAGGGCCGCGCTTAGTAACCCGATGTTTACCCTGGTTACCAAAAAAAACAAACAGTACATACTCGCCTTTCGGTGTCCCTTGCCGTCTGCTTCCTGCTCTCACTGAGCCGCCGTACACTGAGAGCAGAGCGCAGCGGTGACGTCACTGCTGCGCTCTCACTTCTCACTGTACGGCCGGGAGTCAGTGAGAGCAGGAAGCAGACGGCAAGGGACACCGAAAGGCGAGTATGTACTGTTTGTTTTTTTTGGTAACCAGGGTAAACATCGGGTTACTAAGCGCGGCCCTGCGCTTAGTAACCCGATGTTTACCCTGGTTACCAGTGAAGACATCGCTGGATCGGTGTCACACACACCGATTCAGCGATGTCAGCGGGGCCTCAACGACCAAAAAAAGGTCCAGGCCATTCCGACACGACCAGCGATCTCGCAGCAGGGGCCTGATCGCTGGTACGTGTCACACATAGCGAGATCGCTATGGAGGTCGCTGTTGCGTCACAAAACTTGTGACTCAGCAGCGATCTCGCTAGCGATCTCGCTATGTGAGACGGGGCCTTTATGTCATTCTCAATTAAGCAGATAAAAGGCCTGGAGTTGATTTGAGATGTGGTGTTTGCATTTGGAAGGTTTTGCTGTGAAGTAAACATGCGGTAAAGGAGCTCTCCATGCAGGTGAAGCAAGCCATCCTTAAGCTGCGAAAACAGAAAAAACCCATCCGAGAAATTGCTACAATATTAGGAGGGGCAAAATGTACAGTTTGGTACATCCTGAGAAGGAAAGAAAGCACTGGTGATCTCATCAATGCAAAAAGACGTGGGCGCCCACGGAAGACAACAGTGGTGGATGATCGCAGAATAATCTCCATGGTGAAGAGAAACCCCTTCACAACAGCCAACCAAGTGACCAACACTCTCCCGGAGGTCGGCGTATCAATATCCAAATCTATCATAAAGAGAAGACTGCATGAAAGTAACTACAGAGGGTTCACTGCACGGTGCAGCCACTCATAAGCATCAAGAATAAAAAGGCTAGACTGGACTTTGCTAAAAAACATCTAAAAAAGCCAGAACAGTTCTGGAAGAACATTCTGTGGACGGATGAAACCAAGATCAACCTCTACCAGAATGATGGAAAGAGAAAAGTATGGTGCAGGCGTGGAACAGCTCATGACCCAAAGCATACCACATCATCTGTAAACACGGCGGAGGCAGTGTGATGGCTTGGGCATGCATGGCTGCCAGTGGCACTGGGTCACTAGTGTTTATTGATGATGTGACACAGGAATGAATTCTGAGGTCTTCAGAGCCGCCATACTGTGTGCTCAGATCCAGCCAAATGCAGCAAACTGATTGGTCGTCGTTTCCTACTACAGATGGACAATGACCCAAAACATGAAGCCAAAGCAACCCAGGAGTTTATTAAAGCAAAGAAGTGGAATATTCTTGAATGGCCAAGTCAGTCACCTGATCTCAGCCCAATTGAGCAGCATTTCACTTGTTAAAGACTAAACTTCAGACAGAAAGGCCCACAAACAAACAGCAACTGAAAACCACCGCAGTGAAGGCCTGGCAGAGCATCAAAAAGGAGGAAGCACAGCGTCTGGTGATGGCAATGACTGCCTGAAGTCTTGAACTCATGGACAACAAAGGGTTTTCAACCAGGTACTAAAAATGACCATTTTATCTAAAATTATTGAATCTGTCCAATTACTTTTGGTCCCTTTAAAAACAGGGTGGCACATGTTAAGGAGCTGAAACTCCTAAACCCTTCATCCAATTTTAATGTGGACACCCTCAAATGAAAGCTGAAAGTCTGAACTTCAACTGCATCTGAATCGTTTTGTTTAAAATTCATTGTGGTAATGTCTATAACCAAAATGAGAAAAATGTTGTCTCTGTCCAAATATATATGGACCTAACTGTATATTCCAGTACATAGGGGCAGTATTATAGTAGGTATATTCTTGTACATAGGGGCAGTATTATAGTAGTTATATTCTTGTACATAGGAGCAGTATTATAGTAGTTATATTCCAGTACATAGGGGCAGTATTATAGTAGGTATATTCTTGTACATAGGAGCAGTATTATGGTAGTTATATTCCAGTACATAGGGGCAGTATTATAGTAGGTATATTCTTGTACATAGGGGCAGTATTATAGTAGTTATATTCCAGTACATAGGGGCAGTATTATAGTAGGTATATTCTTGTACATAGGAGCAGTATTATAGTAGTTATATTCCAGTACATAGGGGCAGTATTATAGTAGGTATATTCTTGTACATAGGAGCAGTATTATGGTAGTTATATTCCAGTACATAGGGGCAGTATTATAGTAGGTATATTCTTGTACATAGGGGCAGTATTATAGTAGTTATATTCCAGTACATAGGGGCAGTATTATAGTAGTTATATTCTTGTACATAGGAGCAGTATTATAGTAGGTATATTCTGGTACATAGGAGCAGTATTATACTAGTTATATTCTTGTACATAGGGGCAGTATTATAGTAGTTATATTCTTGTACATAGGAGCAGTATTATAGTAGTTATATTCTTGTACATAGGGGGCAGTATTATAGTAGTTATATTCTTGTACATAGGAGCAGTATTATAGTAGTTATATTCTTGTACATAGGAGCAGTATTATAGTAGTTATATTCTTGTACATAGGGGGCAGTATTATAGTAGTTATATTCTTGTACATAGGAGCAGTATTATAGTAGTTATATTCTTGTATATAGGAGGCAGTATTATAGTAGTTATATTCTTGTATATAGGAGGCAGTATTATAGTAGTTATATTCTTGTACATAGGGGCAGTATTATAGTAGTTATATTCTTGTACATAGGAGCAGTATTATAGTAGTTATATTCTTGTACATAGGAGCAGTATTATAGTAGCTATATTCTTGTACATAGGGGCAGTATTATAGTAGTTATATTCTGGTACATAGGAGCAGTATTATAGTAGTTATATTCTTGTATATAGGAGACAGTATTATAGTAGTTATATTCTTGTATATAGGAGGCAGTATTATAGTAGTTATATTCCTGTACATAGGGGCAGTATTAGGCCGGCGTCACACTCGGCGTAAGACAATACGGTCCGTATTTTACGGCCGTAATACGGCCGAAATACGGTGAAATGTTCCCAAAATAGTGATCCGTAGTCAGGGTGTGTCAGCGTATTTTGCGCATGGCATCCTCCGTATGTAATCCGTATGGCATCCGTACTGCGAGATTTTCGCGCAGGCTTGCAAAACCGACATCTAATGGATTTATGTGCTCAAATGTTCGGGAAAACATATATACAGTATATATATATATATATGTCATTGAGACACATATATATATATTCTGTATTTAGATTTCATTCAGCGCGATATGTGTTAAAAGCCGGTAATTCAATTGCCGGCTTCTCATTTCTCCTGCACAAACCCGACAGGATATGAGACATGGTTTACATACAGTAAACCATCTCATATCCCCATTTTTTTTGCATATTCCACACTACTAATGTTAGTAGTGTGTATGTGCAAAATTTCAGCGCTGTAGCTGCTGAAATAAAGGGTTAAATGGCGGAAAAAATTGGCGTGGGCTCCCGCGCAATTTTCTCCGCCAGAATGGTAAAGCCAGTGACTGAGGGCAGATATTAATAGCCAGGAGAGGGTCCATGGTTATTGGCCCCCCCGTGGCTACAAACATCTGCCCCCAGCCACCCCAGAAAAGGCACATCTGGAAGATGCGCCAATTCTGGCACTTGGCCACTCTCTTCCCACTCCCTGTAGCGGTGGGATATGGGGTAATGAAGGGTTAATGCCACCTTGCTATTGTAAGGTGACATTAAGCCAGATTAATAAAGGAGAGGCGTCAATTATGACACCTATCCATTATTAATCCAATTGTAGGAAAGGGTTAAAAAACACACACACACATGATTTAAAAGTATTTTAATGAAAAAAACACAGCGGTTGTTGTAATAATTTATTGTACTCTCAGTCCATCAGGAACACCCTCGCTTGGAAAAATAATAAACGCACAAGATACATACCTTCTGCTGTCAGATCAGGTCCCACGAAGTAATCCATCTGAAGGGGTTAACTAATATTACAGGCAGGAGCCCTGCTATAATGCAGCTGTGCTCCGTGCCTGTAATCCCCGGCGAATGAATGAAATCTAGGTCATTGACCTACATTTCCTTCATTCGCGGTGATGCGCCCCCTGGTGGATGTCCTCATATGACCTGGAGCGTGGGAAAAAGTTCCCAGGCTGCAGTTCATGAGAACATCCAGCAGGGGCGCATCACCGCAACTGAATGTAAGTACAGATCCTGCTTTCCTTTCAGCACCCGGGGATTACAGGCAGAGCGAGTGGATTATCGCAGCTCTGCCTGTAATATTAGTTAACCCCTTCAGATGGATTACTTCGTGGGACCTGATCTGACAGCAGAAGGTATGTATCTTGTGCGTTTATTATTTTTCCAAGCGAGGGTGTTCCTGATGGACTGAGAGTACAATAAATTATTACAACAACCGCTGTGTTTTTTTCATTAAAATACTTTTAAATCATGTGTGTGTGTGTTTTTTAACCCTTTCCTACAATTGGATTAATAATGGATAGGTGTCATAATTGACGCCTCTCCATTATTAATCTGGCTTAATGTCACCTTCCAATAGCAAGGTGGCATTAACCCTTCATTACCCCATATCCCACCGCTACAGGGAGTGGGAAGAGAGTGGCCAAGTGCCAGAATTGGCGCATCTTCCAGATGTGCCTTTTCTGGGGTGGCTGGGGGCAGATGTTTTTAGCCACGGGGGGGCCAATAACCATGGACCCTCTCCTGGCTATTAATATCTGCCCTCAGTCACTGGCTTTACCATTCTGGCGGAGAAAATTGCGCGGGAGCCCACGCCAATTTTTTCCGCCATTTAACCCTTTATTTCAGCAGCTACAGCGCTGAAATTTTGCACATACACACTACTAACATTAGTAATGTGGAATATGCAAAAAAAAAGGGGATATGAGATGGTTTACTGTATGTAAACCATGTCTCATATCCTGTCGGGTTTGTGCAGGAGAAATTAAAAGCCGGCAATTGAATTACCGACTTTTCACTAACACCGCTGCGTATTTCTCGCAAGTCACACTGCTGGTCAGTGTGGAATCCGTATTTTTCACGCCCCCATAGACTTTCATTGGCAATTTTTTTGCGCAGTACGCTGACAAACGCAGCATGCTGCGATTTTGTACGGCCGTAGAAAGCCGTATAATACTGAACCGTAATATACGGCTAATAGGAGCAGCCCCATTGAGAATAATTGTGCCGTATGTTATGCGAGTTTTACGGACGTAGTTTCTGCGCTCTTACGTCCGTAAAACTCGCCAGTGTGACGCCGGCCTTATAGTAGTTATATTCTTGTACATAGGAGCAGTATTATAGTAGTTATATTCTTGTACATAGGAGCAGTATTATAGTAGTTATATTCTTGTACATAGGAGCAGTATTATAGTAGTTATATTCTTGTACATAGGGGCAGTATTATAGTAGTTATATTCTTGTACATAGGAGCAGTATTATAGTAGTTATATTCTTGTACATAGGAGCAGTATTATAGTAGTTATATTCTTGTACATAGGAGCAGTATTATAGTAGCTATATTCTTGTACATAGGGATATATAGAAAAATTCCAATATGCATTATTGGTGGTATATCGAATCAACCAAAAAAATACACCATGTGGCCAGATAACTACATAACCATATACCACCCATGCATGGACAAAAGGATAACTGCTAAACATAAATGAGAAAGAAGAGAGAACCACAACGCAGTCATAGAATCCAAAAATCTAATAATACTTTATTGATGTATAAACATAGATAAAACACCAGACAAATAATGTACAGCAGGGCTAAAAGATGGCAATGGATGCCAACAACAACATGTAGAAGCCCAAGGTATGGTAGTCCCCAGCCATGGAATCATATATAAATAAATATATATAGGTGAGTACATATAGTGCAGCTCACAATAGCAACAGAACAAACCACCATTTGCAGTAATACCATCTATAACACCAACATTATCACCCAAGCACAAGACACAATGGTGGCTGTATATCTGTGAAGAGGTATAAACATATGCACATCACCTGATGATAGTAGTCACTAGCACAGGGACCCCAGTCCACCCCGACGCGCGTTTCGGTTAGGATACCTTCCTCAGGGGGCGCGTGAACAAGCATGGGCAAGGAGAATATATAAATAGGACCCATAATTAGTGCGGCGCAGCACCGCACTGTATCACTTCCGCCCAACTCAGCGCGCCGGGCACCGACGACCGGAAACACGTGGGGCCCCACGTGATCAGGAAGTACGTGCACGGCCGCCGAGAATAGGGCAGAGCGACAACAGGACGGCGCATGCGCGGCAGTACATAAGTATGCGGAAACCATCTGTATTAAGTGCAAATGGAAGGGCAACGCAACAGATGGTATATAAAACGACCAGATAGTAGGTAACCATACGGCAATAATAACAGTAGATGAAAGATCTATAAGTAGATCTAGTACAGATTTGCACGTATAGGACATGCGCATTCACAGATGTTGTATACATAGAAGCTAAAAGAAGAATAGCAATAGTCATACATTACAATCGCCGTACAAGTCATGCAATAAACATACTATAATAAAAAACCAAGTGGTATATAGTATAAGCAGACATAAACTAGGCATATAATGAAATACAAAAAGATCATAGAAGGCTTGTATACAGCTAATAACAGACAATCATTATATGCAACAACATATGAAAATATATATCATATCAACAGCAATAGAGAATGCCCCAGGAATGACCTTTTTAATGTAACACAAAAATATAGCATTTAAGAACGGCAGTCCATGTGCGGTAGTTTTCATGTTGCGTAATCTTGCCAAAGTCCAGATGGAAAACACCCAATTCAGTATAGTAATATGGAAATCCTAGATGACAAGAGGAATGAATTAAAAACAAAAAAAAAAACACACATGATGTGGAAAGGCAAACCGTATACAGCAGTGTGGCGACTAAAGAAAAGGGGTGTAGCTAATGTTCTCGTTTAGGCCTAATGGGTGTACGGTGTTGAGAGACCAGATCCACCGTGTTTCTAATTGACCCAAACGTTTGAACAAATTCCCACCACGGATATTAATGTTCAGCATGTCTATACCACGCACCCTAAACAGGGAGCTATCGCTCTGATGCGTGATCTTAAAATGTCTCGGGATTGTTTTAAGTAGAGACGTATCATTTTGGGTGATAGCCGCCTCAATCCCCAAGACATGCTCCCTAACTCTCACTTTTAATTGCCTGGTCCTCATCCCAATATAAATCAGTCCGCATGGACATGTGGCATGGTAAATAACATATCTGGAAGTGCAAGTAATGTGCTTCCTGATATTGTAGCTCCTTGTGCCACTAGAGTTGGCAAATACATTACATCTGTCCACATTTGGACATGCGAGGCAGCGGCCGCATGGGGTACATCCCCCCACGACCGGTATCTCATCCAAGAACGTCCTTGGACCCTTTCCCGCATAATGACTTCTTGACAAGTAATCTCTCAGGTTTTTTGCCCGTCTAAAGGTCAACAGTGGCCTTTTAGGAAGAAATTTACTTATAATGGGATCAGTTTGTAAAATAGGCCAGGCCTTAGTGAGTGCTGATCTCACTTTGTCTGCCTGTGGGTGAAACGTTGTAATAAACCTTAGTTGGTCCCCTCCAGTCTTTACTCCGTCTCCTTGGGGTCTATATAACAGATGGTTGCGAGTTGAGTATTTAGCCCTATGGTAGGCTTTTTTAATAACCCGTCTACTGTACCCGCGTTCAATGAAACGCGCCGTACATAGGGATAGTATTATAGTAGTTATATTCTTGTACATAGGAGCAGTATTATAGTATTTATATTCTTGTACATAGGAGCAGTATTATAGTACTTATATTCTGTACATAGGTGCAGTATTATAGTAGTTATATTCTTGTACATAGGAGGCAGTATTAAAGTAGTTATATTCTTGTACATAGGGGCAGTATTATAGTAGTTATATTCTTGTACATAGGGGCAGTATTATAGTAGTTATATTCTTGTACATAGGGGCAGTATTATAGTAGTTATATTCTTGTACATAGGAGCAGTATTATAGTATTTATATTCTTGTACATAGGAGCAGTATTATAGTAGTTATATTGTACATAGGAGCAGTATTATAGTAGTTATATTCTTGTACACAGGAGCAGTATTATAGTAGTTATATTCTTGTACATAGGGGCAGTATTATAGTAGTTATATTCTTGTATATAGGAGCAGTATTATAGTAGTTATATTCTTGTACACAGGAGCAGTATTATAGTAGTTATATTCTTGTACATAGGGGCAGTATTATAGTAGTTATATTCTTGTATATAGGAGCAGTATTATAGTAGTTATATTCTTGTACATAGGAGCAGTATTATAGTAGTGATATTCTTGTACATAGGAGCAGTATTATAGTAGTTATATTCTTGTACATAGGAGGCAGTATTAAAGTAGTTATATTCTTGTACATAGGGGCAGTATTATAGTAGTTATATTCTTGTACATAGGGGCAGTATTATAGTAGTTATATTCTTGTACATAGGAGCAGTATTATAGTATTTATATTCTTGTACATAGGAGCAGTATTATAGTACTTATATTCTGTACATAGGTGCAGTATTATAGTAGTTATATTGTACATAGGAGCAGTATTATAGTAGTTATATTCTTGTACACAGGAGCAGTATTATAGTAGTTATATTCTTGTACATAGGGGCAGTATTATAGTAGTTATATTCTTGTATATAGGAGCAGTATTATAGTAGTTATATTCTTGTACATAGGGGGCAGTATTATAGTAGTTATATTCTTGTACATAGGGGCAGTATTATAGTAGTTATATTCTTGTATATAGGAGCAGTATTATAGTAGTTATATTCTTGTACATAGGAGCAGTATTATAGTAGTTATATTCTTGTACATAGGAGCAGTATTATAGTAGTTATATTCTTGTACATAGGAGGCAGTATTAAAGTAGTTACATTCTTCTACATAGGGGCAGTATTATAGTAGTTATATTCTACATAGAGGCAGTATTATAGTAGTTATATTCTTGTACATAGGAGCAGTATTATAGTACTTATATTCTTGTACATAGGAGGAGTATTATAGTAGATATAGTCTTGTACATATGGGCAGTATTATAGTAGTTATATTCTTGTACATAGGATCAGTATTATAGTAGTTATATTCTTGTACATACGGGCAGTATTATAGTAGTCATATTCTTCTACATATGGGCAGTATTATAGTAGTTATAATCTTGTATATAGGGATTTGGTTAGCTGTCGGGCCACTTAGGTAAAAAAATAACAATTCTGATCAAACCCATGGAAGACCCTGACTATATAAAAAAAGCCATCCTGTTTGAGGATACTACCCAAATGGTAGCACTAAACTGCGCAATAGCAAGTGGTACTGTATGTCACGCATAGACTATTTTTTACATATAGGCAGGATCTCCCATGGGTTTGATCATAATTATTTTTAACTCACACAGCAATCTTTGATGAGAGGGGTAATACCCTGTGCTTGCATCTTGTTTGCGTATTTGTATCCCCATCTTTTTAATATGTGTTGTACTATGTATGTATAATAAAATTGGTAGTTTTGTTTCTATATATTTTGGCAGTTGCTTCCATTTATCTGTAGGATTTATATTCCCAATTAGTCTTTGTAGTATGGAAGTTAAACTGAGAACCCGGAGAAATCTTCCGCAAACACGTGGGGAACATATAATCCCCTTGCAGACGTGTTCCTGGCACTGAAAGTCTACAGAGCTCAGCACCGAACCACTGTGCTGCCCCAATGTAGAGGAACCAACAGAGGGGGAAGGAGGAACCTTTCTTCTTCTCCGACAAGTGAACAGCGGAGGAGCCTTAATGTGTGAACAGCGGCTGATGACCTGGAAGGAGGCGATGGAGATAATACATTCTTTGCCCTAATATGGAGCCTAAGGGCAATAGATTTATGGGTCCTGCGGACACAGAGTCCGGGACCATCACACTGCAGGCAAGGAGTCTGCACCATGAGACCAGAGAAAGCCAGCGTCCACCGGAGGAGCTACCCAACACCGCAACAAACGTCATATGTGACTGATTTCAGCCTCTTATAACGCTCCAGTACTGATATAACCTCCAGACATTACACCATATGTGACTGATGTCAGCCCCTCTTATAACGCTCCTGTACTGATATAACCCCCAGACATTACACCATATGTGACTGATATCAGCCCCTCTTATAACGCTCCTGTCACGATATGGTATGAAATATCATATAAGTTTAGTTTCTCTTGCTAGCATGCTGTGGGCTAAGCCCCCCTTCTTGGAGTGATTCTGCAACAGCTTTTATGGCTTGTAGCTGCAAATTCCTGACTTTCAGCTCCAAAATCCCTCATACCCATCCCAAAATAATTTTTACGACCGCTAAACGTAGCTGCATAGACAGTTGTACCAGCTTAAACTGGTAGAGAAGCTTCCAGAATCCATGAAAGTCCTTTGTTCTGTTTTTGTAAGATATTAGGCAAACCATTTAAGTTGAGAACCGGAAAATATATATTCTTAATCTCCCTCGGTGGATCTATCCATCACTCTAAACATGAGCTTATAACTCCATCAGGTAAAGAGTTTGGATTTCTTTGCAATTAGGCATCACACATAGGACATATTTGATCTCATTAGAATGCCAACGTTAATATGAGATGAATGCTGGGTGTGTTATGACTATGACATGTTCTGGAGCAGAGATACAAGCATTAGAAAAACTTGTGGTAAAGCTAGTAAGACTGGAGAGGTAGGACGGACTGGGTAAACCAACCCCTTTCTGTGATGTCACAGGCTGCAGGTTTTAAGTTTCTGGCAGGCTTCCAGCAGAGTTGAGGCTTTTTCCTGAAGAGCCCTGAGCAAGTCCTAAGGCACTGGGACGTATGGGAACTCCACTAGCCTGGTTGCCTGCAATGCTCTGAGAACATGTGAGTGTTATCTTTTCTCCTTTAAATCCCTTTATGTTACAATTACCTTGTACATATTTGCAATTGTCTCTTTTGTAACATCTTTGTAAAATATAACTTTTATAAACACTGCCTGAAAATCATTTATGGGGTATAATATTTAATATACTAGATTCGTTCTCCTGTTCTAAAACGTACCCTGTCTCCAGAAGGGAATTACGCTACTGTGTTGGGTTAGCTTCGGACCCGTTTAATCGAAGCTGGTGGCAGCAATACCGTGTGCACTGTGCCTTTGGGGGTTGTTGTAGCAACTGCGTCGTTGATAATTATTGTTCCTGCCTGAGTGGGAGTAGTTTATCGCGTCGCTGCAGCGTGCCCAATAGCCAGTACATAGAAGGCAGCCTTTCTGGCGACTAATTACCCAGGGTGCAGTACCTAATCTGACCTGACAGAAAGGGGGGCGCCAGAGAGCTGCAAGTGAAAAGTGGAACTGTAAGCGGGATATACACAAATCCCTGCAGTCCGTGGTCTATTGAAGAGCAGTGGGATACCTAAAATAAGCCCCTGGGGTAAACTAAGAGGTCAATAGCCTTGTGTGTGTTTTTTTCATCACATTGTAGCAGTGGAGGGATACCTAAGATAAGCCCCCCTGCACATGTGATAGCCATCTGTTGGCCTAAAGTCACCCCAATCCGTGACGTAGGGGTGACGGTCAAGGTGTGAATCGTGACAAATTGGTGGCAGAGATCAGGGGTTCCTGACAGCTCCAGTACTGATATAACATCATATGTGACTGATATCAGCCCCTTATAACGCTCCAGTACCGATATAACCCCCAGACATTACACCATATGTGACTGATTTCAGCCCCTCTTATAACACTCCAGTACTGATATAACCCCCAGACATTACACCATATGTGACTGATATCAGCCTCTTATAACGCTCCAGTACTGATATAAACCCCAGACATTACACCATATGTGACTGATATCAGCCTCTTATAACGCTCCAGTACTGATATAACCCCCAGACATTACACCATATGTGACTGATATCAGCCCTCTTATAACGCTCCAGTACTGATATAACCTCCAGACATTACACCATATGTGACTGATATCAGCCCCTCTTATAACGCTCCAGTACTGATATAACCCCCAGACATTACACCATATGTGACTGATATCAGCCCTCTTATAACGCTCCAGTACTGATATAACCCCCAGACATTACACCATATGTGACTGATATCAGTCTCTTATAACGCTCCAGTACTGATATAATCTCTAGAGACATTTTCTCTTACATTTATCTGTCTCTTGCTCCTCGCTGAACGCTGGTGCCTCGAGGTGCGCTGGACCTTTAAAGGTTATTCTTAGCATGGGACTGCCATTGATATCCGAGTGCAGCACTCAGCTTTTTCCAGCAGTCCCAGTAACAATGATCGGAGCGACTGGTGCATGTTGGGGCCTTCCAGAGGCAGACAGATGAGAAATGTGTTGCATATCCTGTGGGTTTTTAATTCTGGGTTTAACCCTTTTTTACCCAGAGTGCAAGCTCTGCAGCACAGGGTTGCAGCATCATCATTGGAAACGTTCTTCACACTGCAGAAATCTTCCGGATCTGCACTGGTCGTAGTCGCGACGGTTACTGTGACCGTTTTCAGGACCTTGGACAGAAACCAGCAAACTGGAAGCTAGGAGATGCAGCATCCTGCAAGCAGATGGGCCAAGACGATGCCTGACAGGCGCCACCTGTGAGCCAACTCCTCACCCAAACATATTGCACTGGTGGCGAGATGCCAGGGACCTGTGCGGGGGATGGATGGGCATATTAACCCCTTCCCGACCCATGACGCCACGTAGGCGTCATGAAAACCCGTGCCAATCCGACCCATGACGCCTATGTGGCGTCATGGAATGATCGCGTCGCTGCAGAGCGGGTGAAAGGGTTAACTCCAATTTCACCCGTTCTGCAGGGACAGGGGGAGTGGTACTTCAGCCCAGGGGGGGTGGCTTCACCCCCCCGTGGCTACGATCGCTCTGATTGGCTGTTGAAAGTGAAACTGCCAATCAGAGCGATTTGTAATATTTCACCTAAAAAACTGGTGAAATATTACAATCCAGCCATGGCCGATGCTGCAATATCATCGGCCATGGCTGGAAAACCTGAAGTGCCCCCCCCACCCCACCGATCGCCCCCCCAGTGCTCCATTATGGGGTCCGGTCCCCTCCCCCGTCCTCCTGCCCGCTCCCCCCTGCTCCTATGTCACCCCCCCGTGCTCCGACGCCCCCCCGTGCCCCGATCTCCCCCCCCTTATACTTACCGAGGCTCCCGGTCCCCGTCCGCCTCCATCATGGGCGCCGCCATCTTCCAAAATGGCGGGTGCATGCTCAGTGCGCCCGCCGAATCTGCCGGCCGGCAGATTCATTACAAAGTACATTTTGATCGCTGTGGTAGGTTCTATCACAGCGATCAAAATTAAAAAAAATAATAAATAAACCCCCCCCTTTATCACCCCTATAGGTAGGGACAATAATAAAATAAAGAAAATATTTTTTTTTCTTTTTCCACTAGGGTTAGGGTTAGAACTAGGGTTAAAACTAGGGGTAGGGTTAGGGTTAGGGGTAGGGTTAGGGTTATGGGTAGGGTTAGGGGTAGGGTTAGGGTTATGGCATGTGCACACAGTGCGGATTTGGCTGCGGATCCGCAGCGGATTGGCCGCGGATCTGCAGCGGATTGGCCGCGGATCTGCAGCGGATTGGCCGCGGATCCGCAGCGGATTGGCCGCTGCGAATTCGTAGCAGTTTTCCATCAGGTTTACAGTACCATGTACACCTATGGAAAACCAAATCCGCTGTGCCCATGGTGCGGAAAATTCCGTGCAGAAACGCTGCGTTGTATTTCCCGCAGCATGTCAATTCTTTGTGCGGATTCCGCAGCGTTTTACACCTGTTCCTCAATAGGAATCCGCAGGTGAAATCCGCACAAAAAAACACTGGAAATCTGCTGTAAATCCGCAGGTAAAACACAGTGCCTTTTACCTGCAGATTTTTCAAAAATCGTGCGGAAAAATCTCACACGAATCCGCAACGTGGGCACATAGCCTTAGGGTTAGGGTTGGAATTAGAGTTAGGGTTGGAATTAGGGCTAGGGTTGGAAATAGGGTTAAGATTAGGCTTGTGGTTAGGGTTACGGATAGAGTTAGGGGTGCGTTGGGGTTACAGTTGTGGTTAGGGTTGGGATTAGGGTTAGGGTTGGGATTAGGGTTAGGATTAGGGTTGGAATTAGGGTTACGGGTGTGTTGCGGTTAGGGTTGTGGTTAGGGGTGTGTTGGGGTTAGGGTTGTGATTAGGGTTATGGCTACAGTTGGGATTAGGATTAGGGGTGTGTTGGGGTTAGTGTTGAAGTTAGAATTGAGGGGTTTCCACTGTTTAGGCACATCAGGGGTCTCCAAACGCAACATGGCGCCACCATTGATTCCAGCCAATCTTGCGTTCAAAAAGTCAAATGGTGCTCCCTCCCTTCCAAGCCCCGACGTGCACCCAAACAGTGGTTTACCCCCACATTTGGGGTACCAGCGTACTCAGGACAAACTGGGCAACAACTGTTGGGGTCCAATTTCTCCTGTTACCCTTGCAAAAATAAAAAATTACTTGCTAAAACATAATTTTTGAGGAAAGAACAATTATTTTTTATTTTCACGGCTCTGCGTTATAAACTTCTGTGAAGCACTTGGGGGTTGAAAGTGGTCACCACACATCTAGATAAGTTCCTTCGGGGGTCTAGTTTCCAAAATGGGGTCACTTGTGGGGTGTTTCTACTGTTTAGGCACATCAGGGGCTCTGCAAATGCAACGTGATGCCCGCAGACCATTCCATCAAAGTCTGCATTTCAAATGTCACTACTTCCCTTCCGACCCCCGGCGTGTGCCCAAACAGTGGTTTACCCCCACATATGGGGTACCAGCACACTCACAACAAACTGGGCAACAAATATTGGGGCCCAATTTCTCCTGTTACCCTTGTGAAAATAAAAAATTGCTTGCTAAAACATCTTTTTTGAGGAAAGAAAAATGATTTTTTATTTTCACTGCTCTGCGTTGTAAACTTCTGTGAAGCACTTGGGGGTTGAACGTGCTCACCACACATCTAGATAAGTTCCTTGGGGGGTCTAGTTTCCAAAATGGGGTCACTTGTGGGGGGTTTCTACTGTTTAGGCATATCAGAGGCTCTGCAAACGTAACATGATGCCCGCAGACCATTCCATCAAAGTCTGCATTCCAAAACGTCACTACTTCCCTTCCGACCCCCGGCATGTGCCCAAACAGTGGTTTACCCCCACATATGGGGTATCCGCGTACTCAGGAGAACCTGGACAACAACTTTTGGGTCCAATTTCACCTGTTACTCTTGCAAAAATAAAAAATTCTGGGCTAAAAAAATTTTTTTGAGGAAAGGAAACACATTTATTATTTTCACGGCTCTCAGTTATAAACTTCTGTGAAGCACTTGGGGGTTCAAAGTGCTCACCACACATCTAGATAAGTTCCCTTGGGGGTCTAGTTTCCAAAATGGAGTCACTTGTGGGGAGTTCCTACTGTTTAGGCACATCAGGGGCTCTGCAAAAGCAACATGACGCCCGCAGAGCATTCCATCAAAGTCTGCATTTCAAAACGTCACTACTTCCCTTCCGAACCCCGACGTGTGCCAAAACAGTGGTTTACCCCCACATATGGGGTATCATCGTACTCAGGACAAACTGGACAATAACATTTGGGGTCCAATTTCTCCTATTACCCTTGGGAAAATAAAAAATTCTGGGCTAAAAATCATTTTTGAGGAAAGAAAAATGATTTTTTATTTTCACGGCTCTGCGTTATAAACTTCTGTGAAGCACCTGGGGGTTATAAGTGCTCACTATGCATCTAGATAAGTTCCTTGGGGGGTCTAGTATCCAAAATGGGGTCACTTGTAGGGGATCTCCAATGTTTAGGCACATAGGGGCTCTCCAAACGCGACATGGTGTCCGCTAATGATTGGAGCTAATTTTCCATTCAAAAAGCCAAATGGTGTGCCTTCCCTTCCGAGCCCTGCCGTGCGCCCAAAGAGTGGTTTACCCCCACATATGGGGTATCATCGTACTCAGGACAAACTGGACAACAACATTTGGGGTCCAATTTCTCCTATTACCCTTGGGAAAATAAAAAATTCTGGGCTAAAAATCATTTTTGAGGAAAGAAAAATTATTTTTTATTTTCACGGCTCTGCGTTATAAACTTCTGTGAAGCACCTGGGGGTTATAAGTGCTCACTATGCATCTAGATAAGTTCCTTGGGGGGTCTAGTTTCCAAAATGGGGTCACTTGTAGGGGATCTCCAATGTTTAGGCACACAGGGGCTCTCCAAACGCGACATGGTGTCCGCTAACGATTGGAGCTAATTTTCCATTCAAAAAGTCAAATGGCACGCGTCCCCTTCCGAGCCTTGCCGTGCACCCAAACAGTGGTTTACCCCCACATATGAGGTATCGGCGTACTCAGGAGAAATTGCCCAACAAATTTTAGGATCCATTTTATCCTGTTGCCCATGTGAAAATGAAAGAATTGAGGCTAAAAGAAATTTTGTGTGAAAAAAAAGTACTTTTTCATTTTTGCGGATCAATTTGTGAAGCACCTGGGGGTTTAAAGTGCTCACTATGCCTCTAGATAAGTTCCTTGGGGGGTCTAGTTTCCAAAATGGGGTCACTTGTGGAGGAGCTCCAATGTTTAGGCACACAGGGGCATTCCAAAAGCGACATGGTGTCCGCTAACGATGGAGATAATTTTTCATTCAAAAAGTCAAATGGCGCTCCTTCCCTTCCGAGCCTTACCATGTGCCCAAACAGTGGTTTACCCCAACATGTGAGGTATCGGCGTACTCAGGAGAAATTGCCCAACAAAATTTAGGATCCATTTTATCCTGTTGCCCATGTGAAAATGAAAAAATTGAGGCTAAAATAATTTTTTGGGGAAAAAAAAGTACTTTTTCATTTTTACGGATCAATTTGTGAAGCACGAGGGGGTTTAAAGTGCTCACTATGCTTCTAGATAAGTTCCTTGGGGGGTCTAGTTTCCAAAATGGGGTCACTTGTGGGGGAGCTCCAATGTTTAGGCACACGGGGGCTCTCCAAACGCGACATGGTGTCCGCTAAAGATTGGAGCCAATTTTTCATTGAAAAAGTCAAATGGTGCTCCTTCCCTTCCGAGCCCTGCCGTGCGCCCAAACAGTGGTTTACCCCCACATATGAGGTATCAGCGTACTCAGGACAAATTGGACAACAACGTCCGTGGTCCAGTTTCTCCTTTTACCCTTGGGAAAATAAAAAAATTGTTGCTAAAAGATCATTTTTGTGACTAAAAAGTTAAATGTTCATTTTTTACTTCCATGTTGCTTCTGCTGCTGTGAAACACCTGAAGGGTTAATAAACTTCTTGAATGTGGTTTTGAGCACCTTGAGGGGTGCAGTTTTTAGAATGGTGTCACTTTTGGGTATTTTCAGCCATATAGAACCCTCAAAATGACTTCAAATGTGAGGTGGTCCCTAAAAAAAATGGTTTTGTAAATTTTGTTGTAAAAATGAGAAATCACTGGTCAAATTTTAACCCTTATAACTTCCTAGCAAAAAAAAAATTTGTTTCCAAAATTGTGCTGATGTAAAGTAGACATGTGGGAAACGTTATTTATTAACTATTTTGTGTCACATAACTCTCTGGTTTAACAGAATAAAAATTCAAAATGTGAAAATTGCGAAATTTTCAAAATTTTCGCCAAATTTCCGTTTTTTTCACAAATAAACTCAGAAATTATCGACCTAAATTTACCACTAACATGAAGCCCAATATGTCATGAAAAAACAATTTCAGAATCGCTAGGATCCGTTGAAGCGTTCCTGAGTTATTACCTCATAAAGGGACACTGGTCAGAATTGCAAAAAACGGCAAGGTCATTAAGGCCAAAATAGGCTGGGTCATGAAGGGGTTAAGTGACGCTCTCGGATGCCAACATGGCCGTGCTGCTGGTCTGCTGAGAAGAGGCAGTGTTATCTCTGCAGCATCGGAGGAGCTGGTGGGATCCAGTGATCGGGCCGGCTTCAAAGCAGCGCTTACTAGCTCTACAGCAGGCAGCTTGTAAGTGCTGCACTCCTTGCTTAGGAGACTGGCCACTGCAGATTAGGTTACTGGTCACCTCTGCAGTCTAACAGCATTACTATAAAAGTAGGCCTTAGGTAGTGTTCACACAAGCAATACAGATTTAGTCCAAACAGGAGCAGTTTTTATTGCTTTCCCCAGGTTGCATAGCAGCAAAATCAAACTCATGACCATAAATCCCTAGCCTTGTCCAGGCACTAACTATACAATACAGACCCTGGCTACTCAGACACCGCTGAGCTAGCCCCAGTTCGGTCAAATAAAAATGCTACCATCCACAGCAACCACTGATACTTGCAGTTTGGTGCACACGTCCTGTGCAGATCCAACTTCAGGACACATCCAGTCTGGTCAGCCTCCCCAGCAGACTGACTCAGATGAACACCTAGCCTGGTTATATACAGAGCTATCCAGGTATACTAATCAAAGCCTGCAGAGCTAGAATTTAACCCTAGCCTACCTGACATTGCTACATACCCTCTCTGTCTGCCTGAAGCCATGGGCTGTTTACCATCTGCAAGCAAACAACAGAGCTTCAACTTGACCCGAACGCGAGGCTCATGCTTGATGACACAAGGGTGACCTAAAAACTCCAAGAACCTGCCTCTATTTTTGGACATCGGCAAAGTTCCTGCCACTTTGACAGCGGCAAGTTTGCCTTTTGACCAGGCCAACCAGCAAGGTGGTTCGAGAGGGTCTTTCTTTCCAGGGTTTTAGCAGGATGCCGTCATATTTGGGAAAGGCCTTCTTTTTCCCTGGTCGGTGTACTTTATAGTTGACCTCTCCCACCACTCTATAGGGTCTGTCACTGGGTAAGGAACTTGCTCTCTCCAGTGGGCACTAACACAAGTACCCGATTCCCAGGCTTAACTTGTATCACTTGAGCTGACCGATCACACTCCCAGGATTTTTCCTTTGACCATGAGGAGGCGCTCTTTTACTTGTCCGTTCACTTTGTCCCCACAAGACATTAAATAATTATGCCTGGCCCCTTAAGGACACAGACTATTGGCTCCGGTCTCCTGGGGATCCCCATTTACATTTTCCTTGGTACCTTTTACTGTTATGTCTCTGAGCTGGGCAGCCCCATAGTTGTCCTGGGACTCCTCCAGGTCAGAAACCTTGGCTTCAGTGGAGGCTTCTTCATCGTCCTCTCTAGCCAGTACAGTGAACAGAAATCCACAGTTTACATCATGGGCCTTTGTTAGCATTGCCGTTTCCTGGTGTCATACCGGATAACTGGGTGTTATAGCTTCAGCTCATAGGTTTTCTGAACAAAGGAACATTTTGACCGATGACAATTGCAGGCAACTTGCCCACTTCCACCTTGTGAGACATGGAACCATTCTGTGCACATGTCCACCTGCGCCATAGGATAGTTCATGGCATGTACATGGCTACACGGTGCCCCACTTCCTTCCCAGGGACTACCACATGTGGAAATGTGGCCCTTGTCAGGGTCACCAATCTCCCCGTGTCCAGAAGTCCCGTCACTTGGACACCGTTCACAGTCACCTGGTATTCCTGAGGCACCTCACCAGGGTGAGGAACGGCACTGCAGGCAGGGTAGGCAAAGTAGGGGTAGCGCCGGCCTATACTGCAGTCCATTGGCTCCAAAGTCAAGAGACAAACGGCTGATATGTGACCCGGGACTCGACTCCTCCAACAGATAATGGTGCGAGTTGTAATCTTTGAACCAAGGTCTGACCCCTCCTGGGTTTTTGTGCGCCCCTCAGACATGGCTCCTTTTGGGTCTCCCAGGAATGTGACCTTAGGCTCTCTTGATTGCTCAGGGAGTTTTCCATAGCCAAGTACGTTTTCATGAGACTCACAAGGCAATATGCATTCTGAGAATCTCCTTGGGCTACCCAGCTTTGCACGGATTTCCGTATCGAGTGGCTAGTGCATGAATCGGTCCACCAACAGTCTTTTCACCACCTGCGATGAAAAGCAGGTCTTGGGCTGCAGCCATTTTAGCACCAGGTGTAACAGGTCGAACATCTGGGACGGGGAGGATTGTCCTGCTGGTAGCGTCAGAGGTGCACTAGTTGTGCCAGGACAGCCAGACTAGCCCCCCACACGTGACAAAATCGCCCGTTAATTGTACTATGTGGCATCCTGCAAGGCAAGGTCGTAGCACACTTTCTGCGGTTTCCCCATAAGGTATGGACTTTGTAGGTCAGAGTTAGCAGTCTGAACTGGATACGCTGAGGAAGGGAGCCAATTAAGGGATTTGCAGAGGAATAGAGAGGCAAGAGATGAATTAGTTGGGCAGCAGAGTTAAAGGGAACCTGTCACCTGAATTTGGCGGGACCAGTTTTGGGTCATATGGGCGGGGTTTTCGGGTGTTTGATTCACCCTTTCCTTACCCGCTGGCTGCATGCTGGCCGCAGTATTGGATTGAAGTTCATTCTCTGTCCTCCGGAGTACACGCCAGCGCAAGGCAATATTGCGCAGGCGTGTACTCCGGAGGACAGAGAATGAACTTCAATCCAATATTGCGGCCAGCATGCAGCCAGCGGGTAAGGAAAGGGTGAATCAAACACCCGAAAACCCCGCCCATATGACCCAAAACTGGTCCCGCCAAATTCAGGTGACAGGTTCCCTTTAAGAATGGACTGGAGAGGTGCGAGGGTGTTAGCAAGAAGGCCACATAGGACATTACAGTAGGCAAGGTGGGAGATGATGAGGGGGATGTACAGTTCAGTAGATTCAGGGCTAAGAAAGGACGGATCCTAGAAATATTTTTGAGCTGGAGGTGATGAGTGCAAAGTGGAGGGTTACTCTGAGGCAGTTGACTTCCACTACAGGGGAAAGCCAGAGAGGAGAGAGAGAGGAAAGATTTTTATATGCCTCCCTACCCTACCCCCCTATTTTTACCATATGCTTTGGCAATGCTAACATGTACTTAGTTCTGCCAATAAAGCTCATTTGAATTGAAGAGAGAGAAAAGAGAGGAGAAAAGAGAGAGAGATAAGAGAAAGAAAGAGAAAGAGAGAAAGTGAAGAGAGAGGAGAGACGTCAGATGTCTTGAGTTGTTGCTACAGTATTACCACATAATCTTTTCTCATGATGTCATCTATTTTGTGAAGTGCACCAGTCCCTCCTGCAGCAAAACAACCCCACAACATGATGCTGCCACCCTCATGTTTCACAGTGGGGATGGTGTTCTTAGGCTTCCAAGCTTCTCTCTTTTTCCTCCAAACATAACGATGATCATTATGCACAAAAAGTTAAATTTTTGTTTCATCGGACCACGGGACTTATCCAAAAATTAAGGTGTTTTTTCCCGTGTGAATCTGGCTTTTTTATGTTTCTTTTGGAGTAATGGCTTCTTCCTGGCAGAGTGGCCTTTTCAGCCCATGTTGATACAGTACTCATTTCACTGTGGATATTGACACAATATTACCAGCTTCCACCATCATCTTCACAAGGTCTTTTGTCCTTGGGTTGATGTGCAGATGTCAGACCAAAGTACGTTCATCTCTGGGACACAGAATCCGTCTCCTTCGTGAGCGGTATGATGGCTGGACATTCCCATCTTGTTTGTACTTGCATATAATTGTTTGTACAGATGAACGAGGCACCTTCAGGTATCTGGAAATTGTACCCAAGGATGAGCCAGACATGTGCAAGTCCACAATTCTTTTCCTGATATCCACAATACATCCACAGGTGTCTCTAACTCAGATGTTGCCAAAAACCTATCAGAAGCTTCCAATAATGTCATCATATGGGCAGTCCAGAATTGTTTAAAGGCATAGTAATCTTAGTGTATATAAACTTCTGACTTTGAAGTAATAAAAATGTCTTAAAACGTTTTCTCTCTCATTATTCTGGCATTTGGCAAATATTAATAATGATGGTAATCCTAACTGACCTAAAACGGGAAAGGTTTATTTTGATTTCAGGTCAGATATTGGGAAAAATCTGCAGATGTGTCTTTATATAGTGGGTGGAAACTTCTGGTTTCAACTGTACATACATGCACACAGGATTATAGGCATTTTACTGTGAATCTGTGACTTTGGGAGATGCGGTGACATTTCATGACCTCCACAACAGCTGCCAGGAGCCCGTGGTTATGAGCTGAGCCGCCAATCCCAGCACTAATCCGGGAACGTCACACTGGGGACAATAACTGAGGAATCAAGACACAATGAGGAGCCGGAGCATCGATTCTGTTAATGCTGCAGAGTCACGTGTGTCCGATGCTGCCAGATCAATGCTGGGGGCGGGGGATGGGGTCACCTTGTGAATGTATAATACTGCTTGTGTGTAATGCTCTAATGAGGCATTTATAATCCACCCTTTCACTGCTGGAGAGTGCAGATGAGGAGCGGCCCGGTCAAGCCTGGAATGGCTGATACTGAGCGGAGGTGGCAGGACCTCCACGTCATGTAGTGGTCTCTTGTCCGGAGATTTCAGCATCTTGGCCTCCACAAAGAGGAAACCATCTCGTCCCATTCCTAAAACTCAAGCTCTGCAGAACGCCTTACTGCAGCCTGAGGCCATGTGCACACGTTGCGGAAAGGCTTGCGGATTTTTCCGGACTGATTTTGGTAAATCTGCAGGAATCCGCACAAAGAATTGACATGCTGCGCAATAAGGCTACTTTCACACTAGCGTCGTGCACCGCACGTCGCTATGCGATGTTGCGTCGCACCGACGCTAGCAGTGAAACCGCCGCACAACGGGGGCAGCGGATGCAGTTTTACATCGCATCCGCTGCCCCATTGTGAGGTGCGGGGAGGCGGGGGCGGAGTTCCGGCCGCGCATGCGCGGTCGGAAAAGACGCTGACGACGCACAAAAAAACCTTACATGTAACGTTTTTTTGTGCCGACGGTCCGACGCAACAGTCGCACGACGGTTGTGACGTGTGGCAATGCGTCGCTAATGCAAGTCAATGGAGAAAAAACGAATCCTGCAAGCACTTTTGCATGATGCGTTTTTTCTGCAAAACGACGCATAGCGACGTGCAGTGCACGACGCTAGTGTGAAAGTAGCCTAAACGCTACGTTTCCCTGCGTTTTTGTCTGTAACATGTGCACTGCAGATTTTCTTTTTCATAGGTTTACATGGTACTGTACAATGCATAGAAAACTCCTGCGAATTTGCAGCGGCCAATGTGCTGCGGATCCGCAGAAAATCCGCAGCGTGTGCACATAGCCTTACCGGTCAGTGCTAGTTATCCAGAATGACAGCAACGTACACGAAGGTAAAGCAGGCGGAGATCCTTACCAGCTCTCACATGCTGCTGTGTGAGGATAACATAGGGTAATGGGAAGTCGCTGAGCTCACGGGTGTAGATCTCAATATCTTCATTACAGATTTTCATAATAAAGCTGTTTTAAAGATGCCAGACTGTGAGAAAGCCTGTGAGTCCTGCATCTCCCACCTACTCGTATAGAAAGCCTGCGAGTCCAGCATCTCCGACCTACTAATACAGAAAGCCTGTGAGTCCTGCATCTCCCACCTACTCGTATAGAAAGCCTGCGAGTCCTGCATCTCCCACCTACTCATAGAGAAAGCTTGTGAGTCCTGCTTCCCCATCTACTTATAGAGAAAGCCTGTGAGTCATGCTTCCCCTACTAAACTTATAGAGACTTTAGGAGATCTACAGCTGATGAGACGTTACAATGTATCAGTGTAGGTTAAGTAAGGGGGGTCATGGCTTCAGGGAGGGAGGGGGGGGGGTCACGGCTTCAGGGAGGGAGGGGGGGGGTTCACGGCTTCAGGGAGGGGGGGGGTCACGGCTTCAAGGAGGGAGTGGGGGTGGGCCACGGCTTCAGGGAGGGAGGGATCACGGCTTCAGGGAGGGAGGGGGGGGGGTCACGGCTTCAGGGAGGGAGGGAGGGGTCACGGCTTCAGGGAGGGAGGGGGGGGGTCACGGCTTCAGGGAGGGAGGGGGGGGGTCACGGCTTCAGGGAGGGAGGGGGGGGGTCACGGCTTCAGGGAGGGAGGGGGGGGGTCACGGCTTCAGGGAGGGAGGGGGGGTCACGGCTTCAGGGAGGGAGAGGGGGGGTCACGGCTTCAGGGAGGGAGGGGGGGGGTCACGGCTTCAGGGAGGGAGGGGGGGGGGTCACGGCTTCAGGGAGGGAGGGGGGGGTCACGGCTTCAGGGAGGGAGGGATCACGGCTTCAGGGAGGGAGGGGGGGGGGTCACGGCTTCAGGGAGGGAGGGAGGGGTCACGGCTTCAGGGAGGGAGGGAGGGGTCACGGCTTCAGGGAGGGAGGGAGGGGTCACGGCTTCAGGGAGGGAGGGGGGGGTCACGGCTTCAGGGAGGGAGGGGGGGGTCACGGCTTCAGGGAGGGAGGGGGGGGGTCACGGCTTCAGGGAGGGAGGGGGGTCACGGCTTCAGGGAGGGAGGGGGGGTCACGGCTTCAGGGAGGGAGGGGGGGTCACGGCTTCAAGGAGGGAGTGGGGGTGGGCCACGGCTTCAGGGAGGGAGGGATCACGGCTTCAGGGAGGGAGGGGGGGGGTCACGGCTTCAGGGAGGGAGGGAGGGGTCACGGCTTCAGGGAGGGGTCACGGCTTCAGGGAGGGAGGGAGGGGTCACGGCTTCAGGGAGGGAGGGAGGGGTCACGGCTTCAGGGAGGGAGGGAGGGGTCACGGCTTCAGGGAGGGAGGGGGGGGTCACGGCTTCAGGGAGGGAGGGGGGGGTCACGGCTTCAGGGAGGGAGAGGGGGGTCACGGCTTCAGGGAGGGAGAGGGGGGTCACGGCTTCAGGGAGGGAGGGGGGGGGTCACGGCTTCAGGGAGGGAGGGGGGGGTCACGGCTTCAGGGAGGGAGGGGGGGGTCACGGCTTCAGGGAGGGAGGGAGGGGGGTCACGGCTTCAGGGAGGGAGGGGGGGGGTCACGGCTTCAGGGAGGGAGGGAGGGGGGTCACGGCTTCAGGGAGGGAGGGAGGGGGGTCACGGCTTCAGGGAGGGAGGGAGGGGGGTCACGGCTTCAGGGAGGGAGGGGGGGGGGTCACGGCTTCAGGGAGGGATTCACAGCTTCGGGGGGGGGGGGCACTAGTCCTTCCGGGGTCCAGCTCAGCAGGGTGACCACCAATGTTTGGACTTTCCCTATATTGCAGCAGGAGGGGCCATGATTGCCCACACCCAGGATTTACATTGAGGGGTCTCAGAAAGTCAAGTGATAACACATAAGTAGGGGTCCTGGAATGAATGGAGTCCAGGAAATCAAGTGACAAACAATGTAGCCACCATTGCTCCACACAGTCCTGCATACGTGATATGTACCTACTGATTACTGGGAAAAAGTAACAATCAATATGGCGGCCTCAGGAAAAAAATGTACAAGGGTATACTGAGGGCAGAAGAACTACAACCCCCAGAATGTGCTGCGTCACCAACACTGCACATACTCACCTCAGAGCCAGAAGACGTGACTGAGATTCCACAGCGCCACCTGGCGGCTCCTCCGCACACTGCAGACAGCTGTTTTAAATAAAAGGGTGTGGTCTAAATCAACATAGGGGCGGGGCTCCTCAGACTGCCCGGAGGCTGCTGGGAAGAGAGAACTGCGCGCGGGAGGGAACGTCGCGGTGAGGAAAGACGGTGCTGTGTGCGCGCGTGCGTGACCGAGAGTGCGCGTGTACCGAGAGTGCGGAGCCCCCGACACTGTATATATTTGTACAGAGAGTGCGGAGCCCCCGACACTGTGTATATATATGTGTGTACAGAGAGTGCGGAGCCCCCGACACTGTGTATATATATGTGTGTACCGAGAGTGCGGAGCCCCCGACACTGTGTATATATATGTGTACAGAGAGTGCGGAGCCCCCGACACTGTGTATATATATGTGTGTACAGAGAGTGCGGAGCCCCCGACACTGTGTATATATATGTGTGTACCGAGAGTGCGGAGCCCCCGACACTGTGTATATATATGTGTACAGAGAGTGCGGAGCCCCCGACGCTGTGTATATGTGTGTACAGAGAGTGCGGAGCCCCCGACACTGTGTATATATATATATATATATATATGTGTGTACCGAGAGTGCGGAGCCCCCGACACTGTGTATATATAATGTGTGTACAGAGAGTGCGGAGCCCCCGACACTGTGTATATATATGTGTGTACCGAGAGTGCGGAGCCCCCGACACTGTGTATATATATGTGTACAGAGAGTGCGGAGCCCCCGACACTGTGTATATATATATATATGTGTACAGAGAGTGCGGAGCCCCCGACACTGTGTATATATATGTGTGTACCGAGAGTGCGGAGCCCCCGACACTGTGTATATATATGTGTGTACCGAGAGTGCGGAGCCCCCGACACTGTGTATATATATGTGTGTACCGAGAGTGCGGAGCCCCCGACACTGTGTATATATATATATATGTGTACAGAGAGTGCGGAGCCCCCGACACTGTGTATATATATATGTGTACAGAGAGTGCGGAGCCCCCGACACTGTGTATATATATGTGTACAGAGAGTGCGGAGCCCCTGACACTGTGTATATATATGTGTGTACAGAGAGTGCGGAGCCCCCGACACTGTGTATATATATGTGTGTACCGAGAGTGCGGAGCCCCCGACACTGTGTATATATATATATATGTGTACAGAGAGTGCGGAGCCCCCGACACTGTGTATATATATATGTGTACAGAGAGTGCGGAGCCCCCGACACTGTGTATATATATATGTGTACAGAGAGTGCGGAGCCCCCGACACTGTGTATATATATGTGTGTACCGAGAGTGCGGAGCCCCCGACACTGTGTATATATATATATATGTGTACAGAGAGTGCGGAGCCCCCGACACTGTGTATATATATATGTGTACAGAGAGTGCGGAGCCCCCGACACTGTGTATATATATGTGTACAGAGAGTGCGGAGCCCCTGACACTGTGTATATATATGTGTGTACAGAGAGTGCGGAGCCCCCGACACTGTGTATATATATGTGTGTACCGAGAGTGCGGAGCCCCCGACACTGTGTATATATATGTGTGTACCGAGAGTGCGGAGCCCCCGACACTGTGTATATATATATATATGTGTACAGAGAGTGCGGAGCCCCCGACACTGTGTATATATATATGTGTACAGAGAGTGCGGAGCCCCCGACACTGTGTATATATATGTGTGTACCGAGAGTGTGGAACCCCCGACACTGTGTATATATATGTGTGTACAGAGAGTGCGGAGCCCCCGACACTGTGTATATATATATGTGTACAGAGAGTGCGGAGCCCCCGACACTGTGTATATATATATGTGTACAGAGAGTGCGGAGCCCCCGACACTGTGTATATATATGTGTGTACCGAGAGTGTGGAACCCCCGACACTGTGTATATATATGTGTGTACAGAGAGTGCGGAGCCCCCGACACTGTGTGTATATATATATGTGTACCGAGAGTGTGGAACCCCCGACACTGTGTATATATATGTGTACAGAGAGTGCGGAGCCCCTGACACTGTGTATATATATATGTGTGTACCGAGAGTGCGGAGCCCCCGACACTGTGTATATATATGTGTGTACAGAGAGTGCGGAGCCCCCGACACTGTCTGTATATATGTGTGTACAGAGAGTGCGGAGCCCCTGACACTGTGTATATATATGTGTGTACCGAGAGTGCGGAGCCCCCGACACTGTCTGTATATATGTGTGTACAGAGAGTGCGGAGCCCCTGACACTGTGTATATATATGTGTGTACCGAGAGTGCGGAGCCCCCGACACTGTCTGTATATATGTGTGTACAGAGAGTGCGGAGCCCCCGACACTGTCTGTATATATGTGTTCAGAGAGTGCGGAGCCCCCGACACTGTGTATATATATGTGTGTACCGAGAGTGCGGAGCCCCCGACACTGTGTATATATATATATGTGTGCAGAGAGTGCGGAGCCTCCGACACTGTGTATATATATATATATGTGTGTACCGAGAGTGCGGAGCCCCCGACACTGTGTATATATATGTGTGTACAGAGAGTGCGGAGCCCCCGACACTGTGTATATATATATATATATGTGTGCAGAGAGTGCGGAGCCCCCGACACTGTGTATATATATATGTGTACAGAGAGTGCGGAGCCCCCGACACTGTGTATATATATATATATGTGTGTACAGAGAGTGTGGAGCCCCCGACACTGTGTGTATATACAGTGGGGCAAAAAAGTATTTAGTCATTCAGCAATAGTGCAAGTTCCACCACTTAAAAAGATGAGAGGCGTCTGTAATTTACATCATAGGTAGACCTCAACTATGGGAGACAAACTGACAAAAAAAAATCCAGAAAATCACATTGTCTGTTTTTTTATCATTTTATTTGCATTTTATGGTGGAAAATAAGTATTTGGTCAGAAACAAAATTTCATCTCAATACTTTGTAATATATCCTTTGTTGGCAATGACAGAGGTCAAACGTTTTCTGTAAGTCTTCACAAGGTTGCCACACACTGTTGTTGGTATGTTGGCCCATTCCTCCATGCAGATCTCCTCTAGAGCAGTGATGTTTTTGGCTTTTCGCTTGGCAACACGGACTTTCAACTCCCTCCAAAGGTTTTCTATAGGGTTGAGATCTGGAGACTGGCTAGGCCACTCCAGGACCTTGAAATGCTTCTTACGAAGCCACTCCTTCGTTGCCCTGGCAGTGTGCTTTGGATCATTGTCATGTTGAAAGACCCAGCCACGTTTCATCTTCAATGCCCTTGCTGATGGAAGGAGGTTTGCACTCAAAATCTCACGATACATGGCCCCATTCATTCTTTCATGTACCCGGATCAGTCGTCCTGGCCCCTTTGCAGAGAAACAGCCCCAAAGCATGATGTTTCCACCACCATGCTTTACAGTAGGTATGGTGTTTGATGGATGCAACTCAGTATTCTTTTTCCTCCAAACACGACAAGTTGTATTTCTACCAAACAGTTCCAGTTTGGTTTCATCAGACCATAGGACATTCTCCCAAAACTCCTCTGGATCATCCAAATGCTCTCTAGCAAACTTCAGACGGGCCCGGACATGTACTGGCTTAAGCAGTGGGACACGTCTGGCACTGCAGGATCTGAGTCCATGGTGGCGTAGTGTGTTACTTATGGTAGGCCTTGTTACATTGGTCCCAGCTCTCTGCAGTTCATTCACTAGGTCCCCCCGCGTGGTTCTGGGATTTTTGCTCACCGTTCTTGTGATCATTCTGACCCCACAGGGTGGGATTTTGCGTGGAGCCCCAGATCGAGGGAGATTATCAGTGGTCTTGAATGTCTTCCATTTTCTAATTATTGCTCCCACTGTTGATGTCTTCACTCCAAGCTGGTTGGCTATTGCAGATTCAGTCTTCCCAGCCTGGTGCAGGGCTACAATTTTGTTTCTGGTGTCTTTTGACAGCTCTTTGGTCTTCACCATAGTGGAGTTTGGAGTCAGACTGTTTGAGGGTGTGCACAGGTGTCTTTTTATACTGATAACAAGTTTAAACAGGTGCCATTACTACAGGTAATGAGTGGAGGAAAGAGGAGCCTCTTAAAGAAGAAGTTACAGGTCTGTGAGAGCCAGAAATCTTGATTGTTTGTTTCTGACCAAATACTTATTTTCCACCATAATATGCAAATAAAATGATAAAAAAACAGACAATGTGATTTTCTGGATTTTTTTTTCTAAGTTTGTCTTCCATAGTTGAGGTCTACCTATGAAGTAAATTACAGACGCCTCTCATCTTTTTAAGTGGTGGAACTTGCACTATTGCTGACTGACTAAATACTTTTTTGCCCCACTGTATATATGTGTACCGAGAGTGTGGAGCCCCCGACACTGTGTATATATGTGTACAGAGAGTGCGGAGCCCCCGACACTGTGTGTATATATGTGTACAGAGAGTGCGGAGCCCCCGACACTGTGTATATATGTATTGAGAGTGCGGAGCCCCCGACACTGTGTATATATATATATATATATATGTGTGTACCGAGAGTGCGGAGCCCCCGACACTGTGTATATATATGTGTACAGAGAGTGCGGAGCCCCCGACACTGTGTGTATATATGTATCGAGAGTGCGGAGCCCCCGACACTGTGTATATATATATATATGTGTGTACCGAGAGTGCGGAGCCCCCGACACTGTGTATATATATGTGTGCAGAGAGTGCAGAGCCCCCGACACTGTGTATATATATATATATATATATATATATATGTGTGTGTACCGAGAGTGCGGAGCCCCCGACACTGTGTATATATATATGTACCGAGAGTGCGGAGCCCCCGACACTGTGTATATATATATATGTGTGTACCGAGAGTGCGGAGCCCCCGACACTGTGTATATATATGTGTGCAGAGAGTGCAGAGCCCCCGACACTGTGTGTATATATATATATATGTACAGAGAGTGCGGAGCCCCCGACACTGTGTATATATATATGTGTGTACAGAGAGTGCGGAGCCCCCGACACTGTGTATACACTATGTTCCAAATTATAATGCAAATTACATTTTTATCAGATTTTCCTAAATGGTCGGTGCAAATGACAGTCAGTCTAATAAAAGTCATCACCCGTTAGATTATACATCAAATTTTATTGAAGAAACCTCCCAATGATAACAGTATAATCTCCACAATGAATAAAACCCCACAATGCACTGCTCCAAATTATTAGGCACAGTAGAATTTCTAAACATTTGATATAAAGAACTGAAAATGCTCATTTGTGGAATTTGCAGCATTAGGAGGTCACATTCACTGAACAAAAAAGCTATTTACCTCCAAAACCTCCTAACAGGCCAAGTAAAGGCCCTGTCACACTTAGCGACGCTGCAGCGATACAGACAACGATGCTGATCGCTGCAGCGTCGCTGTTTAGTCGCTGTGTGGTCGCTGGGGAGCTGTCACACAGACCGCTCTCCAGCGACCAACGATGCCGAAGTCCCCGGGTAACCAGGGTAAACATTGGGTTGCTAAGTGCAGGGCCGCGCTTAGTAACCCGATGTTTACCCTGGTTACCAGTGTAAAATGTAAAATAACAAACAGTACATACTCACCTTCGCGTCCCCCGGCGTCCGCTTCCTGCACTGACTGAGCGCCGGCCCTAACAGCAGAGCGGTGACGTCACCGCTGTGCTGTGCTTTCACTTCACGGCCGGCACTCAGTCAGTGCGGGAAGCAGACGGCGAGGGACCTGACGGACACCGGAATGTGAGTATGTACAGTTTGTTTTTTTTTACATTTACAATGGTAACCAGGGTAAACATCGGGTTACTAAGCGCAGCCCTGCGCTTAGTAACCCGATGTTTACCCTGGTTACCAGTGAAGACATCGCTGAATCCGTGTCACACACACCGATTCAGTGATGTCAGCGGGACCTCAACGACCAAAAAAAGGTCCAGGCCATTCCGACACGACCAGCGATCTCACAGCAGGGGCCTGATCGCTGGTACGTGTCACACATAGCGAGATCGCTACTGAGGTCGCTGTTGCGTCACAAAACTTGTGACTCAGCAGCGATCTCGCTAGCGATCTCGCGAAGTGTGACGGGGGCTTTATATGTTAACATAGGAGCCTTCTTTGATGTCACCTTCACAATTCCTGCATCCATTGAACTTGTGAGTTTTTGGAGAGTTTCTGCTTGTATTTCTTCCCTCCAGAGCTGCTGTTTGGATGTGAACTTCCTCCCACCCTCATAGATCTTTTGCTTGATGATCCTCCAAAGGTTCTCTATAGGGTTGAGGTCAGGGGAAGATGGTGGCCGCACCATGAGTTTATCTCCTTTTATGCCCATAGCAGCCAATGACTCAGAGGTTTCTTTGCAGCATGAGATGGGGCATTGTCAGCATGAAGATGATTTTGCTCCTGAAGGCACGTTTCTGCTTTTTATACCATGGAGGAAAGTTGTCAGTCAGAAACTCTATTTACTTTGCAGAGGTCATTTTCACACGTTCAGGAACCTTAAAGGGCCCTACCAGCTGGTTCCCCATGATTCCAGCCCAAAACATGACTCCTCCACCTCCTTGCTGTTGTTGCAGCCTTGTTGGGACATGGTGGCCATCCACCAACCATCCACTACTCCATCCATCTGGACCATCCAGGGTTGCTCAACACTTATCAGTAAACAAGACTGTTTGCAAATTAGTCTTCATGTATGTGTGGGCCCAATACAACCATTTCTGCTTGTGAACACTGTTTAAGGGTGGCTGAATAGTAGGTTTATGCACCACAGCAAGCCTTTGAAGGATCCTACACCTTGAGGTTCGAGGTACTCCAGAGGCACCAGCAGCTTCAAATATCTGTTTGCTGCTTTGTAATGGCTTTTTAGCAGCTGCTCTCTTAAGGTACCTTCACACGAAGCGACGCTGCAGCGATAGCGACAACGATGCCGATCGCTGCAGCGTCGCTGTTTGATCGCTGGGGAGCTGTCACACAGACCGCTCTCCAGCGACCAACGATGCCGAGGTCCCCGGGTAACCAGGGTAAACATCGGGTTACTAAGTGCAGGGCCGCGCTTAGTAACCCGATGTTTACCCTGGTTACCAGCGTAAAAGTAAAAAAAACAAACAGTACATACTCACCTGCGCGTCCCCCAGCGTCTGCTTCCTGACACTGACTGAGCGCCGGCCCTAACAGCACAGCGGTGACGTCACCGCTGTGCTTTCACTTTCACTTTAGGGCCGGCGCTCAGTAAGTGTCAGGAAGCAGACGCTGGGGGACGCGCAGGTGAGTATGTACTGTTTGTTTTTTTTACTTTTACGCTGGTAACCAGGGTAAACCGGGTTACTAAGCGCGGCCCTGCGCTTAGTAACCCGATGTTTACCCTGGTTACCAGTGTAAAACATCGCTGGTATCATTGCTTTTGCTTTCAAACACAACGATACACGGCGATCGGACGACCAAATAAAGTTCTGGACTTTATTCAGCGACCAGCGATATCACAGCAGGATCCAGATCGCTGCTGCGTGTCAAACTAAACGATATCGCTAGCGATGACGCTGCAACGTCACGGATCGCTAGCGATATCGTTACAAAGTCGTTTCGTGTGAAGGTACCTTAAATCCGATGAACTTGCCTGGCAGAAATCTTCCTCATTATGCCTTTATCAGCACAAACACATTTGTGCTCAGATACAGTCACAAATCTCTTAACAGTACGATGATCAAGCTTAAGTTTTCGGGAAATTTCTAATGTTTTCATCCCTTCACCAAGGCATTGCACTATTTGATGCTTTTTGGCAGCAGAGATCTTTTTTCTTTCCCATGTTACTTGAAAACTGTCACCTGCTTAATAATTTGGAACATCATTTTTAAGTAGTTTTCCTTTAATTAGAATCACCTGGAAAACTAATTCTCACATGTGTTTAAGATTGATTTCAGTGATCCATTGAGCCCTGAGACACAATACCATCCATGAGTTTATTTGAAAAACAAAACAATTAAATCTTTATGACACTTAATTCCAATTTGCATAATAATTTGGAACACAGTGTATATATATGTGTACAGAGAGTGCGGAGCCCCCGAAACTATATATATATATAGTGTGTGTACAGAGAGTGCGGAGCCCCCGACACTGTGTATATATATATATGTGTGTACGGAGAGTGTGGAACCCCCGACACTGTGTATATATATGTGTGTACCGAGAGTGCGGAGCCCCCGACACTGTGTATATATATGTGTACAGAGAGTGCGGAGCCCCCGACACTGTGTATATATATGTGTGTACAGAGAGTGCGGAGCCCCCGACAGTGTGTGTATATATGTGTACAGAGAGTGCGAAGCCCCCGACACTGTGTATATATACGTGTGTACCGAGAGTGCGGAGCCCCCGACACTGTGTATATATATGTGTACAGAGAGTGCGGAGCCCCCGACACACTATATATATACACTCACCGGCCACTTTATTAGGTACACCATGCTAGTAACGGGTTGGACCCCTTTTGCCTTCAGAACTGCCTCAATTCTTCGTGGCATAGATTCAACAAGGTGCTGGAAGCATTCCTCAGAGATTTTGGTCCATATTGACATGATGGCATCACACAGTTGCCGCAGATTTGTCGGCTGCACATCCCAAAGATGCTCCATACAAGGCAGGATGGATCCATGCTTTCATGTTGTTTACGCCAAATTCTGACCCTACCATCCGAATGTCGCAGCAGAAATCGAGACTCATCAGACCAAGCAACGTTTTTCCAATCTTCTACTGTCCAATTTCGATGAGCTTGTACAAATTGTAGCCTCAGTTTCCTGTTCTTAGCTGAAAGGAGTGGTACCCGGTGTGGTCTTCTGCTGCTGTAGCCCATCTGCCTCAAAGTTCGACGCACTGTGCGTTCAGAGATGCTCTTAGGCCTACCTTGGTTGTAACGGGTGGTGATTTGAGTCACTGTTGCCTTTCTATCAGCTCGAACCAGTCTGCCCATTCTCCTCTGACCTCTGGCATCAACAAGGCATTTCCGCCCACAGAACTGCCGCTCACTGGATTTTTTTTCTTTTTCGGACCATTCTCTGTAAACCCTAGAGATGGTTGTGCGTGAAAATCCCAGTAGATCAGCAGTTTCTGAAATACTCAGACCAGCCCTTCTGGCACCAACAACCATGCCACGTTCAAAGGCACTCAAATCACCTTTCTTCCCCATACTGATGCTCGGTTTGAACTGCAGGAGATTGTCTTGACCATGTCTACATGCCTAAATGCACTGAGTTGCCGCCATGTGATTGGCTGATTAGAAATTAAGTGTTAACAAGAAGTTGGACAGGTGGACCTAATAAAGTGGCCGGTGAGTGTGTATATATATATATATATATATATATACATACATACATACATACATACATACATACATACATACATACATACATACATACATACATACATACATACATACATACAATTACAGAGAGTGCGGAGCCCCCGACACTGTGTATATATATCTATATATATAATTGTCTAAGGGTTTTTCCGTCTGTCTGTCCTGGAAATCCCGCGTCTCTGATTGGTCGAGGCCGCCGGGCCTCGACCAATCAGCGACGGGCACAGCATGGCGACGATGATGTCATAATGGAAATCCCGCGTCTCTGATTGGTCGAGGCCGCCAGGCCTCGACCAATCAGCGACGGGCACAGTATCGACGTAGATGTCATAATGGTTGCCATGGCGACGATGATGTCATAAAGGTTGCCTCGACCAATCAGCGACGGGCACAGTCTGCCGCGAATTCTGGAATCATCATTGTCCATATACTACGGGGACATGCATATTCTAGAATACCCGATGCGTTAGAATCGGGCCACAGTCTAGTATATATATATATGTGTACAGTTAGTGCGGAGCCCCCTACTCTGTGTATATGGAGTTCGATTAGATACAGCAGACAGTATCACACATGGTCGGATTGGATGCATACTCGCTGCCCCTGGAGATGAAGTTCCTTGGGATGTCTGGGCTGCATATATACACATATATACACTGAGTGGTTTTCTCTCCCCAGGACTGAACATCGATGCATCGTCTCATCTTCTACAGCTGCTGACACTGGACGAGGTCCACACGGTGTCATCTCCCACTGCCATACTGGAGCTGATCGGACGCCAGGAACTTTCTATACAGTGACTGCACCAGCAGAATAGTGAGTACAGCTCTGGAGTATAATACAGGAGGTAACTCAGGATCAGTAATGTAATGTATGTACACAGTGACTTCACCAGCAGAATAGTGAGTGCAGCTCTGGGGTATAATACAGGATGTAACTCAGGATCAGTAATGTAATGTATGTACACAGTGACTGCACCAGCAGAATAGTGAGTGCAGCTCTGGGGTATAATACAGGACATAGCTCGGGTTCAGTTTTGATATTCAGTCTGCACCTCTTGTTAAGGCCGGAGACACACTGGTGCGAGATACGGCCGAGTCTCGCTGGTTAAAAGCAAGCTGTGGCACCGGCACTCCGGAGCGGAGCGTGCAGCTGCATAGCAATACATGGAGCCGCACGCTCCGTTCCGGAGTGCCGGTGCCACAGCTTGCTTTTAACCAGCGAGACTCGGCCGTATCTCGCACCAGTGTGTCTCCGGCCTAATAGTGACAGTCTGTGTAATGTTGGGAGCGGTCAGTTCCCCTTTAGTTGATACATGTGATCTGTCGCTCAGGTTCTGATATATATATTGTATGAGGTCAGTTGCGCTCCGGCCTCCTCCTCAGTTTGTGCTCCTGTTGGGTCAGGATTAGCTCTGAGATGTAAATATCCTGTTTTTGGCTAATCCCTGTATTAATCCCCCCGGCCTTCATATAAACACTGATTCTTCCTGTCTGGCACCTTGCGCCTCATTTATTCTTCCTGGACATCCCCTCGTGCCTCACTTATTCCTCCTGTCCGGCCCCTCGTGCCTTATTTATTCCTGCTGTTCGGTCTCTCGTGCCTCATTTGTTTCTCCTGGCCGACCCCTCGTGCCTCATTTGTTCCTCCAGGCCGGCCCTTCGTGCCTTTTTTGTTCCTCCTGGCCGTCCCCTCGTGCCCCATTTTTTTCCTCCTGGCCGGCCCCTCGTGCCCCATTTTTTTTCCTCCTGGCCGGCCCCTTGTGCCCCATTTTTTTTTCCTTCTGGCCGGCCCCTTGTGCCCCATTTTTTTTTCCTTCTGGCCGGCCCCTTGTGCCCCATTTTTTCCTCCTGGCCGGCCCCTCGTGCCCCATTTTTTTTCCTCCTGGCCGGCCCCTCGTGCCCCATTTTTTTTCCTTCTAGCCGGCCCCTTGTGCTCCATTTTTTCCTCTTGGCTTCCTCTCGTGCCCCATTTTTTTTTCCTCCTGCCCGGCCCCTTGTGCCCCATTTGTTCCTCCTGCCTGGCCCCTTGTGCCCCATTTGTTCCTCCTGCCCGGCCCCTTGTGCCCCATTTGTTCCTCCTGGCCGGTCCCTTGCGCTTCCCCCTCCAGCACCCACACCTCTGTACTGCCCTGCACATAATGACACCTTTTACCCTATTATCCGTGATTCCCTCATTTGCCCCTTTAACCCTAGCTCTGCTGCTCCACCTGCGCCTGTGATGGATGCGTCCTGTAGCTGGAGGCTCGGCAGCAGCACGTCTCTGGGGGGCTGCACACAGGCCGGTGCCCCCATAAGACGGAGCCTGTGATGCTTCCCAGCTGGGAATCCCTTCTGTCTGACAGCGGAGGGGGAGGACTGTGAGGAGGAGGAGGAGCAGCGGCATCAACAAGCAAGACCAGGCACAACACCATCCGTCTCCTCCAGCATCCCCTGCTGCCTCCTCTCCTAATAAGGGGATGCCTTCTGGAGGAGACGGCCCCGGCGCCCTGCCAGCCCCACGCTACAGCACGCGTCCTGCGCCCTGCCAGACGAGAGCGGCGTAGTCACCGACCGGGGGGCGCCCGAGCAGGTGGCACAAAAATACACCCCGTCGCCCGGATCTCAAGGCTCCGACCTCCCTCCCGTGCACGCTCGCCACCGATTCCCGCCTTCCCCAACAAAGGATCATGGGATAATAGCGCCGCCAGCACCCAAGGCCACTGGGATATCTCCATCACCCGCTATTCGTCTGGCGTGCTGGAACGCAGGGGCTTCATTCACCTGAAGACCACCCTGTAGGACGGAACAAGTGTGCCAGGCTCAGGACGGGCGCCTGCATCCGCTCCTCCGGAAGTTTCCTGGACAGCGTCTCACGTGGCCGTTGCCCCTGTGGCCAGAAGTCCTGACCTCCATGATACCTTAGGGTGGGCACCTGGCATCCCTTAGAGGGTCCTGCTGACAGGTTCATTTCCTTTGTGTGCCGATACCATTGACCGTTACCCTACAGGTGGTGGTGGGGGCACCCGGGCCTGCGGTTACCTTGTGCCTGTGCCCTGTGGACCCTTACTGCGGACCACGCTGAGTGCAAGGAGGGCGAGGGTCCTGCTAATAATAGGAGCAGATAAGTGTCAGCCGCTGTTCCCAGCATGACTGCCGGCTCCAGGGATGAATGCGCTGCCAGCCCTGACTGCTATTGTCTGACTAGACTGCCTGCTGAGGCTTAAAGGGTTAACAGCGCCCCCACCCCCGGCACACGTGCAGATGAGCCCCCGGGATTGGCACTGACAGTCCGCGGTTGATGTGAGTACAGGTGTCGGGCGGCAGCAGGTGCAGGGGCACTGCCCGGCATTATTGGATTGTCTCCTAGACCCTCCCCGTATATTACCCGGCCCCAGGTGAGAGATTAGCAGTCACCAATGAGCCGCCAGAAGACCACGGGCATCGGGTAGCTGCACGGCCTGAGGTTCGCACTCCGGTAATCCCGGCTTCTCCGTACCCCGAGCTTGGGACACTTTGGCTCTGCCCCGTGGACCCGACTCTGGCTCTGCCCCCTGGTACATTACTTTTTTCTCTGCCCCGTGGTACAGGGAACATTACTTTGGCTCTGCCCCGTGGTACCGGGAACATTACTTTGGCTCTTTGTGGTGGGACTGGAGACCTCTCTATGTAACGTTTTTTGGATATACTTTGAATCGGACTCGGACATTGTACGTGTTGTTTTAGAGGTGGCACGTACCACCAGCCTTCATGTGATCGGTGTGAAGGAGGATAGACGGCAGCGGCTACCCATGGGATAAGGATGCCTGTCCGAAGAGGTCACGTCGCCCCTCAGAACACCTTTCTGGACACCATTATAAGGAAATTCGAAGGACAAAGTAAGAAATAGATTATTGCTGGGTCTCATCCTAAGATGTTCATGTATACGGGGTCCCTACATGTGATGTACCCATAGCCGACCATATATACGGGGTCCCTACATGTGATGTACCCATAGCCGACCATGTATACGGGGTCCCTACATGTGATGTACCCATAGCCGACCATGTATACGGGGTCCCTACATGTGATGTACCCATAGCCGACCATGTATACGGGGTCCCTACATGTGATGTACCCATAGCCGACCATGTATACGGGGTCCCTACATGTGATGTACCCATAGCCGACCATGTATACGGGGTCCCTACATGTGATGTACCCATAGCCGACCATGTATACGGGGTCCCTACATGTGATGTATCCATAGCCGACCATGTATACGGGGTCCCTACATGTGATGTATCCATAGCCGGCCATGTATACGGGGTCCCTACATGTGTTGTACCCATAGCCGACCATGTGTACGGGGTCCCTACATGTGATGTATCCATAGCCGACCATGTATACGGGGTCCCTACATGTGATGTATCCATAGCTGACCATGTGTACAGGGTCCCTACATGTGATGTATCCATAGCCGACCATGTATACGGGGTCCCTACATGTGTTGTATCCATAGCCGACCATGTATACGGGGTCCCTACATGTGATGTATCCATAGCCGACCATGTATACGGGGTCCCTACATGTGATGTATCCATAGCCGACCATGTATACGGGGTCCCTACATGTGTTGTATCCATAGCCGACCATGTGTACGGGGTCCCTACATGTGATGTATCCATAGCCGACCATGTATACGGGGTCCCAACATGTGATATATCCATAGCCGATCATGTATACGGGGTCCCTACATGTGTTGTATCCATAGCCGACCATGTATACGGGGTCCCTACATGTGATGTACCCATAGCCGACCATGTATACGGGGTCCCTACATGTGATGTATCCATAGCCGACCATGTATACGGGGTCCCTACATGTGATGTATCCATAGCCGACCATGTATACGGGGTCCCAACATGTGATATATCCATAGCCGGCCATGTATACGGGGTCCCTACATGTGTTGTATCCATAGCCGACCATGTATACGGGGTCCCTACATGTGTTGTATCCATAGCTGATCACTGTGTTATCTGTGGTGTTCCAGGGACTGCAGGTGACATCTACTACATTATCTGTACTCAGAGTTATCACTGTGTTCTCTGTGGTGTTACATGGGACTGCAGGTGACATCTATTACATTATATGTATATAGAGAGATCACTGTGTTATCTGTGTGTTACATAGGACTGCAGGTGACATCTAGTACAGTGTTGTTCTCCGTTGGACTTTTCCTTGGTTCCCATTGTTTCGTCCGTCCTTTTGGCAGATAACTAGTGCGGATGTGATGAGTGTAGCCCCGATGTCGGTGTTTTATAACGTGTACTGTCCCTTTAATTAGCGCAGTCACAGTGTGTGAAGCTGTGTATATAGCGGGTACTTTGGGCTCTGGCTTTTCTCAGCGAGTGTTCTGTTTGTAAAGAAAAAACATTATCGCTGACCGTAGAGACCAATCAGACGTCTCCTTTCACTTTCTATACCTCTTTAGCGGTCGGTCGTCTGCTTTGTGGCTTCTTTCCATCGCACAAGGTTTTGTAAATCCCGGTCTCCCTCCGCTCCTGTAATATTTGGATACATGACCTTCTCCACATCCTCCCTGTATCCAGTGTGGACTGTCTCCGGATCCTGGACCCCAGACTTGTGATCTGCACTGATACATTGTAACAAGCAGGGAGCTGTAGTGCCGCTGCTGAGTGCCGCAGAACAGTCACATTGTAACAAACCTTAGATCTCGTTCTGCTCCTTATAATTCTTCAGGTCGGACTCCGGGTTTGGTGAATGTCAGGAGAACACGCCGCTGTACAGTCTGGTGGAGGGATAATTCACCGGTGGGTGTTTCAGTGTCAGTTCCCACACTCTCTACACCCGACAGGTCAGAGATAAAGTTGTGGGGGAAGAGTAAAGCAGGGTTAGGGTATAAAAAAAGTAGCCCAAGCTCTAAACATGTCGTAGAACACTAATTAGAGAAGAAGCCAAGAGGCCCATGGTCCCTGGAGAAGCTGCAGAGATCCACAGCTCAAGAGGGACAATATATCCACAGGAGAACTGTTTAGTCGTAAACTACACAAATCTGTCCTTCATGGAAGAGCTGCAAGAAGAAAGGCCTTTTCCAAAGACGTAAGATGTCCCGTTGGCAGTTTGCAAAAAGTCATGTAGTGGACAACGCGAGCTTGTAGAAGGAGCTCTGTTGAGATGAGAGCCAAGGAGAGTTTTTTGGGCCAAATGTAAAATGCTATGTGGGTGGAAAACTAACGCTGCACATGACGAAAACACCATCCCCACTGTCACACATGGTGGTGGCATCATGCTGTGGGGAGGCTTTTCTTCAGCAGGGGCAGGGAAACTGCTCAGAATTGATGGGAAGATGGATGAAGCTAAATACAGGGCAATTCTGGAGGAAAACCTGTTAGAGGCTGCAAAAGAATGGAGACTGGGGTGTAGGTCCATCTTCCAGCAGGACAGCGACCCTCAACATCCTGCCAGACCTACAGTGGAGGGTTTAGATCAGACCATATTCCTATGTACGAACGGCCCAGTCACCGTCCAGACCCAAATCCCAGAGAATCTGTGACAAGATGTGAAAATGCGAGTGTGCAAAGAAGGGGCATATACAAATGCAAATGGATGTGCCTTTAGGAGTTTGGGGGAATGATGGTGTGCTGACAGTCACCCAGCTTTCCCAGAATCAGATATGACCAGGAAGAAGCAAAAAGGACAATGTGACCGAGGCAGGGCTTCTATTTTCTGGAGATTGTATGGGAACATGTTCTTGACTTCGGGGGTGTCTGGAAATAGATGAGATTTACTGGTACTTGTCAAGATAGGGGGGAGTCACATGAGATAACGCTGCGTCACATCAGACAAGTGTCCTGTGACAGATGGATAACGGCGTGTCAAGGGAGATAATGAAGCGTCATGTGAAACGCTGCGTATTGTCAGGTGCGGTCAGTCTTCTCCCCGACACCACTCCTCCTATGTATATACACTGCACAGTACCACTCCTCCTATGTATATACACTGCACAGTACCACTCCTCCTGTATATATACACTGCACAGTACCACTCCTCCTGTATATATACACTGCACAGTACCACTCCTCCTGTATATATACACTGCACAGTACCACTCCTCCTGTCCTGTGTATATATACACTGCACAGTACCACTCCTCCTGTCCTGTGTATATATACACTGCACAGTACCACTCCTCCTGTCCTGTATATATATACACTGCACAGTACCACTCCTCCTGTTTATATACACTGCACAGTATCACTCCTCCTGTATATATACACTGCACAGTATCACTCCTCCTGTATATATACACTGCACAGTACCACTCCTCCTGTATATATACACTGCACAGTACCACTCCTCCTGTCCTGTATATATACACTGCACAGTACCACTCCTGTCCTGTATATATACACTGCACAGTACCACTCCTCCTGTATATATACTGCAGAGTACCACTCCTCCTGTCCTGTATATATACACTGCACAGTACCACTCCTCCTGTATATATACTGCACAGTACCACTCCTCCTGTCCTGTATATATACACTGCACAGTACCACTCCTCCTGTATATATACTGCAGAGTACCACTCCTCCTGTCCTGTATATATACACTGCACAGTACCACTCCTCCTGTCCTGTATATACACACTGCACAGTACCACTCCTCCTGTCCTGTATATATACACTGCACAGTACCACTCCTCCTGTATATATACACTGCACAGTACCACTCCTCCTGTATATATACACTGCACAGTACCGCTCCTCCTGTATATATACACTGCACAGTACCACTCCTCCTGTCCTGTATATATACACTGCACAGTACCACTCCTCCTGTCCTGTATATATACACTGCACAGTACCACTCCTCCTGTCCTGTATATATACACTGCACAGTACCACTCCTCCTGTCCTGTATATATTGTAGCGTTTCACCCGCTACGGGTCTTGGGGATACTCGCTTGGCAGCAGGATAAACACTTCAGGCACGATATCTCACACATGTCAGTCCATATGGTTTATTCAAACTCTGCATAAACCAGACAGGGTTCAGTCCATTTCATTACAGCCATGAAACATTAGACAGTTCACGTAGCAGATAGGCTTCTCTGCTGTATATTATAATCCCGTTGTCCGGGGTTACCTCTCAGAAGTTCCACTCCTTACACTGACTTCAGGTCAGTCCCAGGTCCTCAACACAGACCGTCCAGGTCTACGGTCTCCAGGTGCTTCCAGGATGACTCTACTCCCAGGAGTCTCCAACACCAACGGTCCGTGCTATGTCCAGCACGTAGGCTCTCCAGCCTGGAATGGTCTCTGTGTGCTTCCAGGACATCCCCACTTGGAACCGTCCAACACACAGGCCATTCTGCAGTGTCCTGCCAGGACACACGGAAGTGTGTCTACCCTGACAGACACTCACTCAATCTCTCTCTCTCTCTTACCATGTGCTACACACACCTCTTTACATAGGTGTAGCCACACCCAGGTACCTGTCAGGTGAGCGTTACATCACCACAGGTCCTTACACACAAAACCAACTTACGTGTTCAGACACGCCTCTTTGGCTGGGATTGTAGGTGACTGAACCCACCCATCTCTCCAATCACCTGGAAGCCTTCCCAATGTAAACAAATCCCTCAGCAGTAGATCTGCTTGAGCAAAACATACCCAGGCTTCCATCACAGGGTCACCCACCTCTGCGATACATACCGTCCATCATTCACATGACCAGTCGCTATGCTACAATATACACTGCACAGTACCGCTCCTCCCGTCCTGTATATATACACTGCACACTGCACAGTACCACTCCTCCTGTATATATACACCGCACAGTACCACTCCTCCTGTATATATACACTGCACAGTACCGCTCCTCCTGTATATATACACTGCACAGTACCACTCCTCCTGTCCTGTATATATACACTGCACAGTACCGCTCCTCCCGTCCTGTATATATACACTGCACAGTACCACTCCTCCTGTATATATACACTGCACAGTACCACTCCTCCTGTCCTGTAAATATACACTGCACAGTACCACTCCTCCTATACTGTATATATACACTGCACAGTACCACTCCTCCTCCTGTCCTGTGTATATACACTGCACAGTACCGCTCCTCCTGTATATATACACTGCACAGTACCACTCCTCCTGTCCTGTATATATACACTGCACAGTACCGCTCCTCCCGTCCTGTATATATACACTGCACAGTACCACTCCTCCTGTATATATACACTGCACAGTACCACTCCTCCTGTCCTGTAAATATACACTGCACAGTACCACTCCTCCTATACTGTATATATACACTGCACAGTACCACTCCTCCTGTCCTGTGTATATACACTGCACAGTACCGCTCCTCCTGTATATATACACTGCACAGTACCGCTCCTCCCATCCTGTATATATACACTGCACAGTACCGCTCCTCCCGTCCTGTATATATACACTGCACAGTACCACTCCTCCTGTATATATACACTGCACAGTACCACTCCTCCTGTCCTGTAAATATACACTGCACAGTACCACTCCTCCTGTATATATACACTGCACAGTACCACTCCTCCTGTCCTGTATATATACACTGCACAGTACCACTCCTCCTGTATATACACACTGCACAGTACCACTCCTCCTGTCCTGTGTATATATACACTGCACAGTACCACTCCTTCTGCCTGTATCCTGGGTGTAATTCTCAGTATCTGTATTATTCTGTACGTTGTAAGGTGGCTTGGTGGATGAGAGATGTGTATAACAGAGGTGCATGCCCTCTGTGATATAAACCAGGAGAAATGCTCTAGTACACATAGTACTAGGAGGGGTAAGGCTGCTTTCACACATCAGGCTTTCGCCGTCAGGCTAAATCTGGCTAATTTTCAAAAAACCGGATCAGGCGAATGTTGCCGCCGGATCAGGTTTTTTTTCCCATAGACTTGTATTAGTGCCGGATTGCAGCGGATGACATTGCGCTTCATCCGGTTTTCGCCAGATCCGGCAAATCTGCCACTTCCGGTTTCTTGAAAAAACGTCCATTGCAACGTTTTTTGTCTACGGCGAAAAAGCCTGAAGTGCCGAATCCGGAGATTCCGACTCTTTGCTACAATGAAAGCCTATGGGAGCCGGAAGGTGCCGAATCCGGAAAAAGAGGGATCCGGCTGCCTGATCCGTTTTTTTAAACTGAGCATGCTCCAATTTTTTTTTTATCCAATACTCTAGATAGGCTAGCCAGATCCGTAAAAAAAAACCGGATCCGTCGCATCAGTTTTTCAAAATCTGCACCGGATCCAGTTTTTCCAACATTCGCCGGATTTAGTCTGACACTGAAAACCTGATGTGTGAAAGTAGCTTAAATCAGCCATATTAGTAATTGTGAGCAGCTGAAGATTTCGGGCTGGTAGGCTGCTCACAATATCTCCACCCCTGGGTGTGTGTGTGGAGAAAAAGACGATGAACAACAAACGGACCGGGATAGGAAACAAATGACGATGTAAATAATATATTATATAGAAATAAAGCCAAAGAAATATATAGAAGAATAAAATAGCCTTTATTTAGTTTTTGGCGGCTGGTACTACAACATGTGCCTGTACTTGGGGTGATTAAAAATATATGAAAGAATTATCAGGAAGGACTATGGTATGTGCCAACTTGTGTACGACTCTGAATAAGCAGCACAATATACCCACAGAAGGATGAATAATTATACCTATATGTAGCTATACATCACTACATCTCATAAGTATACAGTCATGTGGAAAAACGCAAATATGCAAATATACAAGAGAGACAGAAAGTGTATATTGCCAACAGTCTATGAACTTAAAAAAGAGAGTACAGTATAGCCACATAAATTAAAATATAAATATATATATATATTATACATACAGCTGTATATAGCTATATATCATAAGCACACAGCCATGTGAGAAAACGCAAATGTGCAAAATTACAAAAACGCAGAAGGTGTACAATGCCAAACAATGTGTAGAAGTGATGGAAAAGAGGGGGGCGATATGCTAATGTGAAAAATAATAATAAATATAAGTAAAGGTGATAAAAAAAACTTTAGGCTAGGAACTAACTAACGATGGAAGGGGAATAAATAGATCTATGTGTATGAGCGGTATATACTGCCTTATATTATATATGTAATGTACCAAGGACAGTGTGTGAGGGAATCTAACCTATATCATGGGAGTGAAAATAGTGTGATATGTAACCGAGCATAAGGGGCATATAATCTTGTGCTGTGGGCAAGGTAAATGAGGAAGGATTTAATCCGAAACGCGCGTCGGGGTGCTCTGCACTTGGAGGGACGGACTTTATCAGGTATAAATGTCACTTGATTAACTTGATTATTTGTTTCATTTATACTCAGCACAACTTTCTTGTGGGACATTGGCCTATTACAGTCGCTTTTCCCTTTATTGTTTTGTCTTTTATTATACCTTCCTCATTTACCTTGCCCACAGCACAAGATTATATACTTCTCCAGCAGCACCAGCAACAGCTCCAGCAGCAGCACCAGCAACTTCTCCAGCAGCGCTAGCAACAGCTCAAGAAGCACTAGCAATATCTCCAGCATCACCAGCAGCAGCATCGAGAGCAGCAGCAGAGTGAATTACTCACAGATGCACTTCGTGGCACGGTGGCAGCCCAAACTCCATGTTCTGTTGATGATTTTTGCATGTTGAAGGTGGTAAAGAGCTCTGCAGAAAATGACAGTGAGGACATGGAGGCCTTTTTGTCCGTTTTTTTAAGTCCTGGTCAGCGCAGACAGTGCAATGTTGTAATATCACTAATCTGCTCAATGTTCCGTGCCTGTCAGTACATACCGTGTCCACTTGTATGCCAGCCGAGTCTACCCGTACTTGTCCTGCGCCTGCTGTGCCATCCATTCCTGGCCGTTCCCTTTGGGGGTCAGCTGCTGTGTGTCCGGGGTCTGTCATGGAGATTAGCACCTGGGGTCCACCTGAAGCCAAGTGTAACCCACCATCGGGGGCTCTAGCGCAGAGTCAGGTGTTCGCCTAGTCTTGCCCCTCCAGGCTATCCTCGGTCCAGGGCACAGTGTGTGTTACAGCACCTCTGCTACATTAACGAAGGGAATGTAAACTTCCTTTCGCTGGGTTACAAAGCCCGGTCTGTAGACCTCTGGGGGTCCCAGCAGTCCAATCCTCAGTGATCAGTAAGTTATCCCCTCTACAGTGGATGGGAGATCATTTGTTTTCAGATCTTAAATGATCATGTAGCCCTTTAAAAAATAAGTAAGTTGATCCCTTTATGACCCAAAAAATGTTTCCTCGGCAGCAAGAAATCGCTTTTTGAAGTAGTCTCTGGCAGTGCATTGGCGAGTCGATAATGCAGGATCAGCTTCTCAGCGTCTGGATGATTGACAGGTCCCCTGGATGATTGACAGGTCCCCTGGATGATTGACAGGTCCCCTGGATGATTGACAGGTCCCCTGGATGATTGACAGGCCGGTGTCCATGTACCAGAGCAAACGACCTGTCAGTCAGCCGGGGGACATGTTTGCTGCTTGCTGACACCTTATGGCAGCCGGTCAGTGTCAGCGCCCAGGAGGCTCACATTAGTCTCCAGGTTTGATCTCCTAATATACTGCCAGGCAATGTAAAAATATCAGGCAAAGATGTAATGCCATATTGAAAAAAATCTATAATATTTTAATTAAAAAAAAAACCCATTTTATCTATTATTTTATTTATATTTATTTTATTTTGTCAAAATATAAAGAAAAATGATAGCAATGAAATGAGTCATACGATCACATCACCAGGAGAACAAAAAAAAGACAATAGCACCAATGAAAGTCACGACTGCAATGAACGATTCCTCACAAGGCTCCAGAGGAAAACAGAAAACGTCTGGCTCTCAGAAGAAGGCGACGCAAAAAATAACGATTTTACAATTTTTAGGAAGGAAAAGTGTTTCTATATAAAAAGTTATGAGAATGTAAAAAAAAAGTAAATAAAAAAAATGCTGTGGTGACTGTCTAAGACTGTGACGACCTAGGCAGGAGGGGTAGAGAGTGGAGGAATGGATTCTCTGCTTATGGAAAGTGGGTTACACCTGACATAGGACATCCGCCCTTGGACTTGGGGATACAAGAGGAATCTCCGACCACCATAGATACCAGCAGACAGTGCAGCAGAGTTGGAGTCGAAGACCATAATTGCACCGTAATGGAGCAGATCGTACCGGTAATTCGGCCATGAGAAGCCGTCTATCTACATATATGTGGCTTTTGAAGGGAAAGAGCAGCATAAACAGTCACTTTCTTGTTGTATAAACTTGTATTTTGCATTTACATGCAGCCTGCAGTGTAAAGAATGACGGTCTTAAATTTGATTTCCTAACTGGTAGGTGAAGAATTGGCCTCTTCATGTAAGTGATTGGGAAGCGGGTACAAGGACAAGGCCGTTTTGTTGATGGGGGCATACCTGGCCCTCCCTCCTCTGTGTAGTCCAATGGTTGTACATATCGGGCACCCATAGAGATCCATAGGGTCCTACTGTATTCCCATGTTCCCATAACGAGGCAGATCCGTAGGTTTCCCCATCTTTCCGTGTATCATAAGGCATCTCCTTATTCTTTCCCAGGTTACCTTTTGCTCTAAGCCATTGTCCTAAGGTTGGGGTGACCCTTTAATGGCCACTGCATTATTCCCATTTCCCATAGAGTTCATTATTAAATCCCGGCAGCCACATTTCTGGCGCCTCTTTGTCCAGCGGATTCCGATGGGTGCGGCGCGGTCCATTACCGCTAATGTGTATAATTTCTTCTGGGTCCCCGTGGAGGTTGACGTTCTCTATTTCCTGCGCTTTCGTCTCAGTCAGGGATATGCGTGCCGCACATTATCAGAGATTTATTGCATTTATATTTCATAAAGCTGAAAAATCAGATTTTATGTAATTATGCAAAAGTAAAGTGACTATAATTGAGCTCTTAAGTGAGGGCCGAGCTCGGTGGAATCAACAGGCCTCCGGGGGAAGGCAAATATTACAAACCCATTCTTTATGGCGTCTCCAGTTTTATTAAGAAAACTCCATCTTGAAGCTTAAAGTTTCAGACTAAGCTGGCCTGTGTGTGAACATAAGGAATAACAATGTTTCTGGCCCTTATATAAATAAAAACCTGCATTTTCATCAGTTTTCCTTTCTTCAGACTCTTTAGTTTTCAGAAACTGTTGGGTGGTGAGTAGCTCCTCTCATGTCTCCTGTACACAGCACAAATGAGATTCCTGCTCTCCTTTCTCTATGTAGCACATGTTCAGACTCGTCAGCATCATGGAGGACCTTATACTGCATCACTGAGCAGTGCAGCTGTGAATTGGGCTCTGAGATGAGATAAAACAATCGCAGTAGCATGTAGGGTATTATTCAACAGTAGTAAGTAGTGCAGCTGTGGATCCAGCTCTGGGTTGAGAGAAACCGCTCAATAGAAAGCTGCAGGAGCATGGAGCACATTATTTAGCAGCACTAAGTAGTTCAACTGTAAATCTATCTCTGGGTTGACATAAATCACTCAATAGAAAGCTGCAGTAACATAGAGTACATTATTCAGCAGTACTAAGTAGTTCAGCTGTGAATCTAGCTTTGGGCTGAGATGACACATAGGAAGCAGTATTCAGCAGTACTAAGCAGGGCAGCTGTGGATCTAGCTCTGGGGTAAAATAAAACACCAAAAAGCAGCTAGAGCATGGTGGACATTATTCAGCAGTACTAAGCAGTGCAGCTGTGGTTCCAGCTTTGGTGTAAGATAAAACACTTACTAAAATGCAGCATGGAGGACTTTATCCAGCAAAAATTAGTATAATGTAGCTGTGGATTCGTCTACGGTATGAGACAAGATACTGTACTTACTAGATAACAACAGCATGGAAAACATTATTCAGGACTACTGAACAGTGTAGCTGTCACTCCAGCTCTGTGCCCTTATTTCCCTTTTCAGTAAGCAGCTGTAATCTGAGGGTGTATTACACTCACACACACTTGTACTATTGATTTATATAAAGTTTGGGGGGGCGAAATCAGTGCTGCGGAATAACACTCGTATTGTCAACGTTCCTTTGGTCCTGATTGACACCAGATTATCGGATGTACCAGGATTGTGGATGAGCTTTTCTAACCTTTCAACCTGGTGTTGGGCAGAAGATTCCCAAGATAAATTGAGCAGCTCTGCCCATGTGCCTCGTGCGGCCTGTCGTATTGTGCTCTGGATTTTCACTCGTTCCACGCAGTAAATTTGCACCATTTGATGCCAGTTTTCCTCTGCGGCAATGTCCTGTGTGGTTGTAGCCCCATTTCCTTGTTGGTTCTCTAGGCTCAGTGTTCAGGCTGATCTGCTCTTTTTTTTTTTTTTGCAATTCTGTTTGGGAAGTACTCACTATTACACCAATAGAGGTAATAATAAAAATAACTATTGTACATTGAGTAATTAGATTTTCTGGTGTCACAATTCAGCTCTGGATCCCCACGTCTGTGGATTCTTAATTTGTGCACGCTCCGTTTTATATGAATGGATCAGTCTCAGAAATTTGCAGCACAGATCTGTGAATTCTCCATGACTGTGAATTCTCACTCATGAAGCTACGCGAGGCTCTGTATACAGTGCTTTTATGGCCACTGTTGGACGTATACACTAATGATGGTGTGTATATATACAGGAACAGGGAGTAGGAGAGTCAGCTCACCGTCTATCACCTCTTCAGATGAAGTCCACGCAGGGAGTCGCCCCGGCTCTGCGCCTGCAGAAGCAAACAATGTGAAAGACCATGATTAAACGCGTTGGTCGTTAGCCATCTTGGGCTTCCAAGTGTATCCACTGTATGTCCTTTTAATGTTTCTACAATGACCGTGAAGTTTTATTCCTGACCACGCTGGAGAACCTTTTTCACATTGTTTACTAATGATGGTAGGTTCGTTAATTTTTTGGCCTTTTCACTTGGGCAGATGAAGGGCTGAGAATATTGCTGCGGATTCACCACAAGTTGGCCACGTTCCCATGAAAATAGGTGGAATCGGAGGTGTCGGAAAGCGGCTTATCACCTGCAAATTATTAATGGTATGATCTTATATCTAAAAATGGAGGTGCAACCATCAAATGGGGACTAATATCTAATGTAACGCTGAAAACTGGAGAAGTCGCGGTCGCTTTCCGTTACTTCGGATTGTATCTATCAGAAGTCCGAAGAATTGTGGTGAGAAGAGGAACGGATTTTCCACTTGATTATTCTATACTTCATTCTTCTCACACGAAAAAACTTAACCCGGCATTGTAAGGGGCTGTCCGACATCTAGTGGATGGGAGATAAACCTACTAAAAGGGATTAAACGGCCAGAACAGGTTGGTGGTTGGGAGAGACGGCTGCTCACCATATATCCACCCCAGGTGTGGTTCACTTTGTAAAATGAGACCTGTTTATCTCACACTGTTAGGCCGGCGTCACACTAGCGAGTTTTACGGACGTAAGAGCGCAGAAAATACGTCCGTAAAAGTCGCCAAACAAACGGCACAATTATTCTCAATGGGTCTGCTCCTATCAGCCGTATATTACGGATCCGTATTATACAGCTTTCTACGGCCGTACAAAATCGCAGCATGCTGCGTTTGTCACCGTATTGCGCAAAAAATACACCAATGAAAGTCTATGGGGGCGAGAAAAATACGGATTCCACACGGACCAGCAGAGTGACCTGCGAGAAATACACAGCGGTGTTAGTGAAAAGCCGGTAATTCAATTGCCGGCTTTTCATTTCTCCTTCACAAACCCGACAGGATATGAGACATGATTACATACAGTAAACCATCTCATATCCCCCTTTTTTTTGCATATTCCACACTACTAATGTTAGTAGTGTGTATGTGCAAAATTTGGCCGCTGTAGCTGCTAAAATAGAGGGTTAAATGGCGGAAAAAATTGGCGTGGGCTCCCGCGCAATTTTCTCCGCCAGAATGGTAAAGCCAGTGACTGAGGGCAGATATTAATAGCCAGGAGAGGGTCCATGGTTATTGGCCCCCCCTGGCTACAAACATCTGCCCCCAGCCACCCCAGAAAAGGCACATCTGGAAGATGCGCCTATTCTGGCACTTGGCCACTCTCTTCCCATTCCCGTGTAGCGGTGGGATATGGGGTAATGAAGGGTTAATGCCACCTTGCTATTGTAAGGTGACATTAAGCCAGATTAATAATGGAGAGGCGTCAATTATGACACCTATCCATTATTAATCCAATTGTCTGAAAGGGTTAAAAAACACACACATTATAAAAAAATATTTTAATGAAATAAACACACAGGTTGTTTTAATATTTTATTGCTCTCTCAATCCACCTGAAGACCCTCGCTTGGCAAAATTATAAACCCACAATATACATACCATCCGAGGATCTGTCACATCCCACGAAGTAAATCCATCTGAAGGGGTTAAATCATTTTACAGGCAGGAGCTGTGCTAAAGCACTCGCTCGTGCCTGTAAACCCCTGGTGCTGAAAGGAAAGCTGGGTGATCTGTACTTACATTGAGTCGCGGTGAGGCGCCCTCTGCTGGATGTCCTCATGAACTGGAGCCTTGGAAAAGTTCCCACGCTCGAGTTCATATGAGTTCATCCAGCAGAGGGCGCCTCACCGCAACTCAATGTAAGTACAGATCACCCAGCTTTCCTTTCAGCACCCGGGGATTACAGGCACGAGCGAGTGCTTTAGCGCAGCTCCTGCCTGTAAATTGATTTAACCCCTTCAGAAGGATTTACATCGTGGGACCTGACAGATCCTCGGATGGTATGTATATTGTGGGTTTATTATTTTGCCAAGCGAGGGTCTTCAGGTGGATTAAGAGTCTAATAAAATATTAAAACACCCTGTGTCTTTATTTCATTAAAATACTTTGTAATAATGTGTGTGTGTGTGTTTTATTAACCATTTCGTACTATTGGATTAATAATGGATAGATGTCATAATTGACGCCTCTCTATTATTAACCTGGCTTATTGTCACCTTACATTAGCAAGGTGACATTAACCCTTCATTACCCCATATCCCACCGCTTTACGGGAGTGGGAAGAGAGTGGCCCAGTGCCAGAATAGGCGCATCTTCCAGATGTGCCTTTTCTGGGGTGGCTGGGGGCAGATGTTTGTAGCCAGGGGGGGCCAATAACCATGGACCCTCTCCTGGCTATTAATATCTGCCCTCAGTCACTGGCTTTACCATTCTGGCGGAGAAAATTGCGCGGGAGCCCACGCCAATTTTTTCCGCCATTTAACCCTTTATTTTAGCAGCTACAGCGCCCAAATTTTGCACATACACACTACTAACATTAGTAGTGTGGAATATGCAAAAAAAAAGGGATATGAGATGGTTTACTGTATGTAATCATGTCTCATATCATGTCGGGTTTGGGAAGGAGAAATGAAAAGCCGGCAATTGAATTACCGGCTTTTCACATATATCACGCTGAATTAAATATAAATACAGAATATATATATATGTGTCTCAATGACATATATATATATATATATATATATATATATATATATATATATATATATATATATATGCTGTATATATGTTTTAACGGACATTTGAGCACATAAATCCATTAGATGTCGGTTTTGCAAGCCTGCGAAAAAATATCGCAGTACGGATGCCATACGGATTACATACGGAGGATGACATGCGCAAAATACGCTGACACACCCTGCCTACGGAGGACATACGGATCACTATTTTGGGAACATTTCTCCGTATTACGGCCGTAAAAAACGGACCCTATTGTCTTACGCTGAGTGTGACGCCGGCCTTACTGTGTATGGAGGTGTGCAGCTCTCCTGGATTCAACCACCTCCTGTAGAGAAACAAAGACCCCTTCCTGTATGGTGGCAAATACCCGCTCTCACTTCCTGTATGGAGGCAAATACCCGCTCTCGCTTCCTGTATGGAGGCAAATACCCGCTCTCGCTTCCTGTATGGAGGCAAATACCCGCTCTCACTTCCTGTATGCTGGCAAATACCCGCTCTCGCTTCCTGTATGGAGGCAAATACCCGCTCTCACTTCCTGTATGGTGGCAAATACCCGCTCTCACTTCCTGTATGGAGGCAAATACCCGCTCTCGCTTCGTGTATGGAGGCAAATACCCGCTCTCACTTCCTGTATGGAGGCAAATACGCGCTCTCACTTCCTGTATGGTGGCAAATACCCGCTCTCACTTCCTGTATGGAGGCAAATACCCGCTCTCACTTCCTGTATGGTGGCAAATACCCGCTCTCACTTCCTGTATGGAGGCAAATACGCGCTCTCGCTTCGTGTATGGAGGCAAATACCCGCTCTCACTTCCTGTATGCTGGCAAATACCCGCTCTCACTTCCTGTATGGAGGCAAATACCCGCTCTCGCTTCCTGTATGGAGGCAAATACCCGCTCTCACTTCCTGTATAGAGGCAAATACCCGCTTTCGCTTCCTGTATGGTGGCAAATACCCGCTCTCACTTCCTGTATAGAGGCAAATACCAGCTCTCACTTCCTGTATGCTGGCAAATACCCACTCTCACTTCCTGTATGGAGGCAAATACCTGCTCTCACTTCCTGTATAGAGGCAAATACCCGCTCTCACTTCCTGTATGGAGGCAAATACCCGCTCTCGCTTCGTGTATGGAGGCAAATACCCGCTCTCACTTCCTGTATGGAGGCAAATACCCGCTCTCGCTTCCTGTATGGAGGCAAATACCCGCTCTCACTTCCTGTATGCTGGCAAATACCCGCTCTCACTTCCTGTATGGTGGCAAATACCCGCTCTCGCTTCCTGTATGGAGGCAAATACCCGCTCTCACTTCCTGTATGGAGGCAAATACCCGCTCTCACTTCCTGTATAGAGGCAAATACCCGCTCTCACTTCCTGTATGGTGGCAAATACCCGCTCTCACTTCCTGTATAGAGGCAAATACCAGCTCTCACTTCCTGTATGCTGGCAAATACCTGCTCTCACTTCCTGTATGGTGGCAAATACCCGCTCTCACTTCCTGTATGGAGGCAAATACCCGCTCTCACTTCCTGTATGGAGGCAAATACCCGCTCTCACTTCCTGTATAGAGGCAAATACCCGCTCTCACTTCCTGTATGGTGGCAAATACCCGCTCTCACTTCCTGTATGGTGGCAAATACCCGCTCTCACTTCCTGTATGCTGGCAAATACCTGCTCTCACTTCCTGTATGGTGGCAAATACCCGCTCTCACTTCCTGTATGGAGGCAAATACCCGCTCTCACTTCCTGTATGGAGGCAAATACCCGCTCTGGCTTCGTGTATGGAGGCAAATACCCGCTCTCACTTCCTGTATAGAGGCAAATACCCGCTCTCACTTCCTGTATGGAGGCAAATACCCGCTCTCGCTTCGTGTATGGAGGCAAATACCCGCTCTCACTTCCTGTATGGAGGCAAATACCCGCTCTCGCTTCCTGTATGGAGGCAAATACCCGCTCTCACTTCCTGTATGCTGGCAAATACCCGCTCTCACTTCCTGTATGGTGGCAAATACCCGCTCTCGCTTCCTGTATGGAGGAAAATACCCGCTCTCACTTCCTGTATGGAGGCAAATACCCGCTCTCACTTCCTGTATAGAGGCAAATACCCGCTCTCACTTCCTGTATGGTGGCAAATACCCGCTCTCACTTCCTGTATAGAGGCAAATACCAGCTCTCACTTCCTGTATGCTGGCAAATACCTGCTCTCACTTCCTGTATGGTGGCAAATACCCGCTCTCACTTCCTGTATGGAGGCAAATACCCGCTCTCACTTCCTGTATGGAGGCAAATACCCGCTCTCACTTCCTGTATAGAGGCAAATACCCGCTCTCACTTCCTGTATGGTGGCAAATACCCGCTCTCACTTCCTGTATGGTGGCAAATACCCGCTCTCACTTCCTGTATGCTGGCAAATACCCGCTCTCGCTTCCTGTATGGAGGCAAATACCCGCTCTCGCTTCCTGTATGGAGGCAAATACCCGCTCTCGCTTCGTGTATGGAGGCAAATACCCGCTCTCGCTTCGTGTATGGAGGCAAATACCCGCTCTCACTTCCTGTATGGAGGCAAATACCCACTCTCGCTTCCTGTATGCTGGCAAATACCCGCTCTCACTTCCTGTATGGTGGCAAATACCCGCTCTCGCTTCCTGTATGCTGGCAAATACCCGCTCTCACTTCCTGTATGGTGGCAAATACCCGCTCTCGCTTCCTGTATGGAGGCAAATACCCGCTCTCACTTCCTGTATGGAGGCAAATACCCGCTCTCACTTCCTGTATAGAGGCAAATACCCGCTCTCACTTCCTGTATGGTGGCAAATACCCGCTCTCACTTCCTGTATAGAGGCAAATACCAGCTCTCACTTCCTGTATGCTGGCAAATACCCGCTCTCACTTCCTGTATGGAGGCAAATACCCGCTCTCACTTCCTGTATGGAGGCAAATACCAGCTCTCGCTTCCTGTATGGAGGCAAATACCCGCTCTCACTTCCTGTATGGTGGCAAATACCCGCTCTCACTTCCTGTATGGAGGCAAATACCCGCTCTCACTTCCTGTATGGAGGCAAATACCCGCTCTCACTTCCTGTATGGAGGCAAATACCCGCTCTCACTTCCTGTATAGAGGCAAATACCCGCTCTCACTTCCTGTATGGTGGCAAATACCCGCTCTCACTTCCTGTATGGTGGCAAATACCCGCTCTCACTTCCTGTATGCTGGCAAATACCCGCTCTCACTTCCTGTATGGAGGCAAATACCCGCTCTCGCTTCCTGTATGGTGGCAAATACCCGCTCTCGCTTCCTGTATGGAGGCAAATACCCGCTCTCACTTCCTGTATGCTGGCAAATACCCGCTCTCACTTCCTGTATGCTGGCAAATACCCGCTCTCACTTCCTGTATGCTGGCAAATACCCGCTCTCACTTCCTGTATAGAGGCAAATACCCGCTCTCACTTCCTGTATGGAGGCAAATACCCGCTCTCACTTCCTGTATAGAGGCAAATACCCGCTCTCACTTCCTGTATGGAGGCAAATACCCGCTCTCACTTCCTGTATAGAGGCAAATACCCGCTCTCACTTCCTGTATGGTGGCAAATACCCGCTCTCACTTCCTGTATGGTGGCAAATACCCGCTCTCACTTCCTGTATGCTGGCAAATACCCGCTCTCACTTCCTGTATGGAGGCAAATACCCGCTCTCGCTTCCTGTATGGAGGCAAATACCCGCTCTCGCTTCGTGTATGGAGGCAAATACCCGCTCTCGCTTCGTGTATGGAGGCAAATACCCGCTCTCACTTCCTGTATGGAGGCAAATACCCGCTCTCGCTTCCTGTATGGAGGCAAATACCCGCTCTCACTTCCTGTATGCTGGCAAATACCCGCTCTCACTTCCTGTATGGTGGCAAATACCCGCTCTCGCTTCCTGTATGGAGGCAAATACCCGCTCTCACTTCCTGTATGGTGGCAAATACCCGCTCTCACTTCCTGTATAGAGGCAAATACCCGCTCTCACTTCCTGTATGGAGGCAAATACCCGCTCTCACTTCCTGTATGGAGGCAAATACCAGCTCTCGCTTCCTGTATGGAGGCAAATACCCGCTCTCACTTCCTGTATGGTGGCAAATACCCGCTCTCACTTCCTGTATGGAGGCAAATACCCGCTCTCACTTCCTGTATGGAGGCAAATACCCGCTCTCACTTCCTGTATGGAGGCAAATACCCGCTCTCACTTCCTGTATAGAGGCAAATACCCGCTCTCACTTCCTGTATGGTGGCAAATACCCGCTCTCACTTCCTGTATGGTGGCAAATACCCGCTCTCACTTCCTGTATGCTGGCAAATACCCGCTCTCACTTCCTGTATGCTGGCAAATACCCGCTCTCACTTCCTGTATAGAGGCAAATACCCGCTCTCACTTCCTGTATGGAGGCAAATACCCGCTCTCACTTCCTGTATAGAGGCAAATACCCGCTCTCACTTCCTGTATGGAGGCAAATACCCGCTCTCACTTCCTGTATAGAGGCAAATACCCGCTCTCACTTCCTGTATGGTGGCAAATACCCGCTCTCACTTCCTGTATGGTGGCAAATACCCGCTCTCACTTCCTGTATGCTGGCAAATACCCGCTCTCACTTCCTGTATGGAGGCAAATACCCGCTCTCGCTTCCTGTATGGAGGCAAATACCCGCTCTCGCTTCGTGTATGGAGGCAAATACCCGCTCTCGCTTCGTGTATGGAGGCAAATACCCGCTCTCACTTCCTGTATGGAGGCAAATACCCGCTCTCGCTTCCTGTATGGAGGCAAATACCCGCTCTCACTTCCTGTATGCTGGCAAATACCCGCTCTCACTTCCTGTATGGTGGCAAATACCCGCTCTCACTTCCTGTATAGAGGCAAATACCCGCTCTCACTTCCTGTATGGTGGCAAATACCCGCTCTCACTTCCTGTATAGAGGCAAATACCCGCTCTCACTTCCTGTATGGAGGCAAATACCCGCTCTCACTTCCTGTATGGAGGCAAATACCAGCTCTCGCTTCCTGTATGGAGGCAAATACCCGCTCTCACTTCCTGTATGGTGGCAAATACCCGCTCTCACTTCCTGTATGGAGGCAAATACCCGCTCTCACTTCCTGTATGGAGGCAAATACCCGCTCTCACTTCCTGTATGGAGGCAAATACCCGCTCTCACTTCCTGTATAGAGGCAAATACCCGCTCTCACTTCCTGTATGGTGGCAAATACCCGCTCTCACTTCCTGTATGGTGGCAAATACCCGCTCTCACTTCCTGTATGCTGGCAAATACCCGCTCTCACTTCCTGTATGGAGGCAAATACCCGCTCTCACTTCCTGTATGGTGGCAAATACCCGCTCTCACTTCCTGTATGGTGGCAAATACCCGCTCTCACTTCCTGTATGGTGGCAAATACCCGCTCTCACTTCCTGTATGCTGGCAAATACCCGCTCTCACTTCCTGTATGGAGGCAAATACCCGCTCTCACTTCCTGTATGGAGGCAAATACCCGCTCTCACTTCCTGTATGGTGGCAAATACCCGCTCTCGCTTCCTGTATGGAGGCAAATACCCGCTCTCACTTCCTGTATGGAGGCAAATACCCACTCTCACTTCCTGTATAGAGGCAAATACCTGCTCTCACTTCCTGTATGGAGGCAAATACCCGCTCTCACTTCCTGTAGAAAGACAAAGATCCACCCCACTTCCTGTAGAGGAACACAGACCCACGCCCCACTTCCTGTATAGAGGCAAATACCCACCCCCCACTTCCTGTCACAATACAAAGACCCACACCCCATTTCCTGTAGAAAGACAACGATCCACCCCACTTCCTGTAGAGAGAAAAGGACCCGTCCTCACATCCAACTGAGGGACAACGGGCCGCCTGCACCATCTGTAATCCGTCTCGTCGTCTCTGCTGTTAGATGGATTGCACTTGATAACAGGCAAGTTATACAGAACGGAGACTGCGAAGATCTGAGGTTGTGTGTTGTAATAATCACCTAGGAGGTTGATGATAGAACTATTTTTTTTTATTCCTTACATCCATGATTTTTACAACAACTTCGGGTATATGGTCAAAATACAATGTCCTCCGTACATAAGATCCCCTCCCGGGGGCCATTAGTGCTACTGCCCCCGTACTCGCTGTCTCAACTTTTTGTTGGCCCGCAGATGTCGTATCTCTCGCCAGTATAGTCTGTAGTCACAGTCCCAGGCTCCTCCAGATGACAGATAACACAACCGAAGCCCATGTATCCAGCAGCAACAGTCCTCAAGAAAGTTCCTCAAATCCAGACGCCAGATCCCTCAACGGTAGCACGTGTGTCCAGTCCAACCGATCTCTGAACTCCGTAGGCCATCCAAACATGGGCACAGGACCTCCGCCATAGATCCTCTCCTCTCCTCGTCACTCCACCAACTCCTCCATAAACACGTGGCTTATTGACCTCCCTCCCTGAGATCAGCCCCCTGAATGGGCAGAAGTGTTCACGTCCCCCCCTCCCCCCAAAGCTAACTGTTTTGGTGGAGGTATTTTCCTCATGCTGCACCCGTCACCTGGGACTACATGTGAGACCCCCTGTGGTGACGGCTCTGCTGGGTCTGCTATCCTCATCCACACAATGGGACTGGGCCTGGAGAACAATGGTATGATTGCGTTCCTTCATTACCAATCTCGAGTCTGGCCTTACGTATACATAAGATCCAACCTGCACGTCTTCCTCTGCTTACTGTCACTGAATAGAAACATTGATTCCTGAGACTGAACTGACGAGCAAGCAAATCTCTAAGAAATCACAGCAAGCAAATCTCTAATAAAACACAATATCGATATAACCGGTGCTCCTTGCTGGAAAAAATCTGCATCCCATAGAGCTGTGGAGCCCGCTCTACGTCCATTGGTCCGATAGTCATCGAACAAGGCCAGCTCCTCACAGCGACCCCTCGTGGCCAGCATTTTGGAAGGATTTTGGGGGGGGATAAGGTAACAGAACTTTTAAATAAATTGATTTGCAAATTATCGTAATATATTATCAGCTGAGATCAGGTTGTCTGAAAATACAGGAACCAAAGGACGGAGGCGCAAAATCCTTTTCTTGTCTAACCAAAATGGACAATAAAGCTGCACAAAAATGAAGCTCCTCTTAATATGAAGGTTTTGTTGGTTTCTTTTCTACGGCCGCTCAGTGTCCAGCGCAGGAATGAAGCTGCTCCTCGTCCTTCTCTTCCAGGGAAGTCCCAGCACTCGGGTCAAGTCACCACCTGACTCCCGATATCACCGGGTTACACCAAACCTTTGTCCTTCTGTTTGTCTCCTCCGTACTACTTATTACATTACTGCTAAAATATTTAAGTTGGGTCCAGTGTCGGACTGGGAAGTCCCCAGTAACCAACTCTGCACTATGCTGCGGCGTGCTATCCAGGACTCTGGCCAGTCTTCCTCTTCAGCTCAGCTACAACCAGGTGACTGGTTTTCTACTCAGTTCTGCTCTTCCTGACTGCTGTCCGCACTTCCATCTCTGCTACAGCATTGTGCGGCTCATCTCTTCTGTTCCCGAGTGCTGGACACACATCCAGCTCTGCTGCATTAAGGTATCTGCCTGCATTACCTACTGTCCTCTGCTGATTCAGGGTGCTGTCCGCACACTCAGTTCTGTGGAATCATGCTCCCTGTCCCTACTCATCCAGCTCTGCTGCATTAAGGTATCTGCCTCCATAACCTACTGTCCTCTGCTGTTTCAGGGTGCTGTCCGCACACTCAGTTCTGTGGAATCAAGATCCCTGTCCCTACTCATCCAGCTCTGCTGCATTAAGGTATCTGCCTCCATTACCTACTGTCCTCTGCTGATTCAGGGTGCTGTCCGCACACTCAGATCTGTGGAATCATGATCCCTGTCCCGACTCATCTAGCTCTGCTGCATTAAGGTATCTGCCTCCATTACCTACTGTCCTCTGCTGATTCAGGGTGCTGTCCGCACACTCAGATCTGTGGAATCATGATCCCTGTCCCGACTCATCTAGCTCTGCTGCATTAAGGTATCTGCCTCCATTACCTACTGTCCTCTGCTGATTCAGGGTGCTGTCCGCACACTCAGTTCTGTGGAATCATGATCCCTGTCCCGACTCATCCAGCTCTGCTGCATTAAGGTATCTGCCTCCATTACCTACTGTCCTCTGCTGATTCAGGGTGCTGTCCGCACACTCAGATCTGTGGAATCATGATCCCTGTCCCGACTCATCCAGCTCTGCTGCATTAAGGTATCTGCCTCCATTGCCTACTTTCTTCTGCTGATTCAGGGTGCTGTCCGCACACTCAGATCTGTGGAATCATGATCCCTGTCCCTACTCATCCAGCTCTGCTGCATTAAGGTATCTGCCTCCATTACCTACTGTCCTCTGCTGATTCAGGGTGCTGTCCGCACACTCAGATCTGTGGAATCATGATCCCTGTCCCTACTCATCCAGCTCTGCTGCATTAAGGTATCTGCCTCCATTACCTACTGTCCTCTGCTGATTCAACGTGCTGTCCGCACACTCAGTTCTGTGGAATCATGATCCCTGTCCCTACTCATCCAGCTCTGCTCACTAAGGTATCTGCCTGCATTACCTACTGTCCTCTGCTGATTCAGGGTGCTGTCCGCACACTCAGTTCTGTGGAATCAAGATACCGGTCTACCTAATCATCCCTACTCATCCTAATTGTAGTTTGCACACACGTCTCTGCTGAATCTTGCACTCCAGCCCTGCAGATCCTCATGTCTACCTCCCTATCCAGCTGTACTGGTCCTCGCTGTTCCACTCGGTGTGCGCCTTGTCCAGTTCTGTTGTATCATTGCCTCTGGTCCGTGCTGCTCATCCTAACCTGCGACTTAAACCCACCTCATGGTGTGAGCCCACACCGGATATATAGTGGCAGCCATGCCAGAGTCTTCCTTCTGTAACAGAGGATCCAGCTGTGCAGGGATGACAGTAATGGAAATCCCCCCTCTCCTCCTCCTCCTCCTCGGAGGCTTCTGCCTTTTATTCATCCTGAGGATCCCAACTTCTCAGAGAGAATTAATCTTTAATCTCATTCCAAACCCTCTTAGGTTTCATTTCTTGGCTTAGTCGGGACGATCTCACTAAACGCCGAGAGCCGTTATCTCTCACTTTAGGGCTTTTCTTCTGGCCGGTTGTCTGAACCGGAGCAATCAGGAAATCTCGCCGGATATTAGGGATGAAAGATGTTCATCAGACGGGCGGCCGCACGGATTATTTCATTAATGACTTCCCACTACTGATTACATAAGAGCTGCCCACAATGGTTTCTTTAAGAAAATAATGTGTTTAGTCAAAATTTCAGCAGCTGCAGACTTTGGTGATGATGGCCAGATGTAATGAAGCTGTGGCAGAGCTGAGACTCCCTGCTGGAGGAGGAGAGGAAGAGCTGCTCCATTCCCAGCCTGGACACAGAGCTGCTGACATGGCTGCTGCACAGAGTGCTCAGGATGGTTATCCTCTTCTCACCTGGTGCACAGAGGCTCAGGACAGTTATCCTCTTCTCATCCGGTGCACAGAGCGCTCAGGATGGTTATCCTCTTCTCATCCGGTGCACTGAGCACTCAGGAAAATTATCCTCTTCTCATCCGGTGCACGGAGCGCTCAGGATGGTTATCCTCTTCTCACCTGCTGCACAGAGCGCTCAGGAAAGTTATCCTCTTCTCATCTGGTGCACAGAGCGCTCAGGAAAGTTATCCTCTTCTCATCCGGTGCACTGAGCGCTCAGGAAAGTTATCCTCTTCTCACCTGGTGCACACAGCGCTCAGGAAAGTTATCCTCTTCTCACCTGGTGCACTGAGCGCTCAGGAAAGTTATCCTCTTCTCACCTGGTGCACAGAGCGCTCAGGACAGTTATCCTCTTCTCAGCTGGTGCACAGAGCGCTCAGGAAAGTTATCCTCTTCTCAGCTGGTGCACAGAGCGCTCAGGAAAGTTATCCTCTTCTCACCTGGTGCACAGAGGCTCAGGACAGTTATCCTCTTCTCATCCGGTGCACAGAGCGCTCAGGACAGTTATTCTCTTCTCACCTGGTGCACAGAGCGCTCAGGACAGTTATCCTCTTCTCACCTGCTGCACCGAGCGCTCAGGACAGTTATCCTCTTCTCACCTGGTGCACTGAGCGCTCAGGAAAGTTATCCTCTTCTCACCTGGTGCACAGAGCGCTCAGGACAGTTATCCTCTTCTCACCTGGTGCACTGAGCGCTCAGGACAGTTATCCTCTTCTCACCTGCTGCACCGAGCGCTCAGGACAGTTATCCTCTTCTCACCTGGTGCACTGAGCGCTCAGGAAAGTTATCCTCTTCTCAGCTGGTGCACAGAGCGCTCAGGAAAGTTATCCTCTTCTCAGCTGGTGCACAGAGCGCTCAGGAAAGTTATCCTCTTCTCACCTGGTGCACAGAGGCTCAGGACAGTTATCCTCTTCTCATCCGGTGCACAGAGCGCTCAGGACAGTTATTCTCTTCTCACCTGGTGCACAGAGCGCTCAGGACAGTTATCCTCTTCTCACCTGCTGCACCGAGCGCTCAGGACAGTTATCCTCTTCTCACCTGGTGCACTGAGCGCTCAGGAAAGTTATCCTCTTCTCACCTGGTGCACAGAGCGCTCAGGACAGTTATCCTCTTCTCAGCTGGTGCACAGAGCGCTCAGGAAAGTTATCCTCTTCTCACCTGGTGCACAGAGGCTCAGGACAGTTATCCTCTTCTCATCCGGTGCACAGAGCGCTCAGGACAGTTATTCTCTTCTCACCTGGTGCACAGAGCGCTCAGGACAGTTATCCTCTTCTCACCTGCTGCACCGAGCGCTCAGGACAGTTATCCTCTTCTCACCTGGTGCACTGAGCGCTCAGGAAAGTTATCCTCTTCTCACCTGGTGCACAGAGCGCTCAGGACAGTTATCCTCTTCTCACCTGGTGCACTGAGCGCTCAGGAAAGTTATCCTCTTCTCAACTGGTGCACAAAGCGCTCAGGACAGTTATCCTCTTCTCACCTGGTGCACGGAGCGCTCAGGACAGTTATCCTCTTCTCACCTGGTGCACAGAGCGCTCAGGACAGTTATTCTCTTCTCACCTGGTGCACGGAGCGCTCAGGAAAACCAATAGAGAAAAAAAAAACCTCCAAGAGCAAAATAAATATAAATTATTTTTATTTTAATTGCAAAGTACACATTAAAAGCATGATGACCTAGAAACAAAGGCGATGGCAGCACATGCTGTACAGAATACGACAGACACTGTGCAAGGGATAGATGATCAATACATGCAGATACTGTTGTATATAAAGTGCGTAGATAAATAGGTAAACACCTGTTACAAGCAAATTCTCACAAGGCAGCAGTTATAGATGAGTAGACAATTATCATACCAAACACCTTAAAAAGCGACAAAACGCATAGGATACAAGACCGTATTAGTGAAGTGCTGAGTGCTTGAGCTGCAGACATAATGCACGGTGATGCTGGAAGGCGCCCCAAATCTGCGCTGCTGGGCAGAAGGGACGGATATCAAGGTAACGCTGTAGTGGCATTAATCCGAACCTTAGGTCTGCAGGGAGGATAGGCTCACAATACGGACATTTTTATGCAGTCTTTAGATCAGGGTTACCAATAAGTATAATTACCCAGAGTTGGACTTGCAACAGTGGACCCCTGTATGCGCGTTTCAGCTGTTCTTCCTCAGAAGGGGTGCATGTTGAGGCAGGCATTTAGGAGCAGGCATTTAGAAGCAGGCATTGGCTGGTAGAGGCAGGCATTTAGAAGCAGGCATTGGCTGGTAGAGGCAGGGTTTAGAGGCAGGCGAAGGCTGGTAGAGGCAGGGGTTTAGAGGCAGGCGAAGGCTGGTAGAGGCAGGCATTTAGAAGCAGGCGCCGGCTGGTAGAGGCAGGCATTTAGAAGCAGGCATTGCCTGGTAGATGAAGGCATTTAGAAGCAGGCGCCGGCTGGTAGAGGCAGGCATTTAGAGGCAGGCATTGGCTGGTAGAGGCAGGCATTTAGAAGCAGGCGCTGGCTGGTAGAGGCAGGCATTTAGAGGCAGGCATTGGCTGGTAGAGGCAGGCATTTAGAAGCAGGCGCTGGCTGGTAGAGGCAGGCGCCGGTAGTATGGCACAGCTCCTGCGTCCACTCCCTACACCTGATATTAGAGCTATGCATGTTCACGCTTTGCAAGGAAGGGGATAAATATATGCAGGATTTTTTAAAAAGTGCAAAATCTGGAAATATGTAAAAATGCTTAAATAACTAATTCTCAATTAATTATTCAGTTCGCAGTTATGACGTCACATCCACCATTCATGTGACCAATTCCACGAATGGCTGACCCCAGCGCTCACATGAATGATGGACGGGCCTGGTCAGTGCGTGTTTAGCCCTCAGATTATTGGGAACAATCATGTAGTGTGGATGCATCTGTGTTAGAATTTGTGCAGAGATTTTTTTGAGAAAATCAGAATTGACAACTCTTCGGCTGTGTGCACACTGCGCGTTTTTCCACCCGGAATTCACAGAAATAATCGCTGCAAAAGCATAAACTAAAGATCATGCCCAGCAATGTGAACACGACCCTGTGCACGTTTCCCATCTTATGTCCTTTCTTCTCTGCACCTGGAGAGCCGCAGCAAGAACGACAGCAAATGACGCCGCGAGCACAGATCCTTCTTACAGGAGGTTTTTTCTTTTTGTTTCTGCCTTTTTTTCCTGAAGTATTTGGGATGTTTTTTTGCCCTTTTCTCCCACCCGGCATTTTTCAAAACCTGAATCAGAAAAAAAACGCTCTGACGATCTCAGCGGGTTTACAGCAGAAATAAATTGGAAGAGATTTGATTTTTGATTTTTCCGACCTTTTTATTTCAAGTGGACGGCTCCGAAAACTGTGATTGCACTTAATTATCTTGGCAAACAACCGACCTCTCTCCCGTCATACATTGCACATTAGCCGCAGGATATGGCAGATCTTCATGTGAACTGCAGGCGGGGGCTATTCGGTAACATGTAATTGATCGGTGGGGGTCCGACGTCTGGCAGGAAGGGGTGACACTGCACATTCTCAACCATCGCTACCATCGTTCCCTTGGTGGCTGCTGGAAAGATCCGCGCTCAGCAGCCTGTGGGTAATGGAGCCGCAGTTATACCTGTGCGCCTTTCTAAAAAGGATAGAAGTACCCCATTCTGCCGATCAGTGGGGGTCTCACAGTCCTGTGCACAGTGATAACTTCACTGGACAACCCCTTATAGGCTGAGGAGGCATTAGGTTTACTGAGGAGAGCTGGAGCACTTCCTGGGACTAGGACCGCCTTCAGGGCACTTACCAGATCATTTACATAACCAAAACCCCCCAAAAACTCCATTCACTTGTACCGCAAAACCTGAACATGTGAACCCACCCTATACTTACTACAGCTGATGGTTTGTAACACTTGCATCCATTTTAGACAATTCTGAACACGGTCTCCAACCTGATACATTGTAACAACCCACCAGCTCAGACCCCAGACTGATACATGTTACCTGCACTGATACATTGTAACAACCCCCCAGCCCGGACCCCAGACTGATACATGTTACCTGCACTGATACATTGTAACAACCCACCAGCCTGGACCCCAGACTGATACATGTTACCTGCACTGATACATTGTAACAAACCCTCAGCCCAGACCCCAGACTGATACATGTTACCTGCACTGATACATTGTAACAATCCCTCAGCCCAGACCCCCAGACTGATACATTGTAACAACCCCTCAGCGCAGGATGGAGATCACTGCTGAGTGTAGGATTATCTAGACTGGATACAATTGTTACAATGCCTCAGCTGTGAGAAGTTTGAGGTCAGGAAGGTTCATACTAATTGTTGTCCAGTTTTTCCAAGAACAGATAAGCCACATTTTTCAGAAAGGGGCTAAGTATCGGGGACCCCTGGACGATGTCCCCATCCTCATCCTCGGGCGGTCATGTCTTTAACCCTGCGTTCACCGCTGGCGGTCAGAGTTTAGTTTTTGCCGGCTCTGTGCCGCAGGCAGAGGTTAAATGATGTTTGTCTTCGGTTAATTAACTCGATGCATTAACGATCGGGAAACCCAAACATGTCAGAAATAAGCGACCCCGGGTTTGTTGGAAGTGTCCGCACCCCCGGGGTCACCGATACAGGAGGCGGAGAGATAAGATGCAGAAGGCGGAGCTAATTATTAACTAATTACTGCCCTAATTATCATCAGGCTACTGCCCGCACAGGAAAGGCCGTGTATCTAATCCTATCCTGTGTGATACTGTTTGCTGAGCTGTATCTAATCCTCTCCTGTGTGATACTGTCTGCTGAGAAGTGTATCTAATCCTATCATGTGTGATACTGACTGCTGAGCTGTGTATCTAATCCTATCCTGTGTGATACTGTCTGCTGAGCCGTGTATCTAATCCTGTCCTGTGTGATACTGACTGCTGAGCTGTGTATCTAATCCTATCCTGTGTGATACTGACTGCTGAGCCGTGTATCTAATCCTATCCTGTGTGATACTGTCTGCTGAGCTGTGTATCTAATCCTATCCTGTGTGATACTGTCTGCTGAGAAGTGTATCTAATCCTCTCCTGTGTGATACTGACTGCTGAGCCATGTATCTATTCCTATCCTATGTGATACTGTCTGCTGAGCCGTGTATCTAATCCTATCCTGTGTGATACTGTCTGCTGAGCCGTGTATCTAATCCTCTCCTGTGTGATACTGTCTGCTGAGCCGTGTATCTAATCCTCTCCTGTGTGATACTGTCTGCTGAGCTGTGTATCTAATCCTCTCCTGTGTGATACTGTCTGCTGAGCCGTGTATCTAATCCTCTCCTGTGTGATACTGTCTGCTGAGCTGTGTATCTAATCCTATCGTGCGTGATACTGACTGCTGAGCTCTGTATCTAATCCTATTGTGTGATACTGACTGCTGAACCGTGTATCTAATCCTATCCTGTGTGATACTGTCTGCTGAGCCGTGTATCTAATCCTCTCCTGTGTGATACTGTCTGCTGAGCTGTGTATCTAATCCTATCCTGTGTGATACTGTCTGCTGAGCTGTGTATCTAATCCTATCTTGTGTGATACTGTCTGCTGAGCCGTGTATCTAATCCTATCCTGTGTGATACTGTCTGCTGAGCCATGTATCTAATCCTATCCTGTGTGATACTGTCTGCTGAGCTGTGTATCTAATCCTATCCTGTGTGATACTGTCTGCTGAGCTGTGTATCTAATCCTATCCTGTGTGATACTGACTGCTGAGCTGTGTATCTAATCCTCTCCTGTGTGATACTGTCTGCTGAGCCGTGTATCTAATCCTCTCCTGTGTGATACTGTCTGCTGAGCTGTGTATCTAATCCTATCCTGTGTGATACTGTCTGCTGAGCTGTGTATCTAATCCTATCCTGTGTGATACTGACTGCTGAGCTCTGTATCTAATCCTATTGTGTGATACTGACTGCTGAGCCGTGTATCTAATCCTATCCTGTGTGATACTGTCTGCTGAGCCGTGTATCTAATCCTATCCTGTGTGGTACTGTCTGCTGAGCTGTGTATCTAATCCTCTCCTGTGTGATACTGTCTGCTGAGCCATGTATCTAATCCTGTCCTGTGTGGTACTGTCTGCTGAGCTGTGTCTGGGTTTGTCATGTACTAGCACTACTGCCCCATCATTGCCGGCTCCGGGGTGTGTAGTGAGCCATGTGCGGGTGATTTGGGCAGGTCGTGGTATCAGCTTCTTGGATAATCTGGTCTGTGGGATCACTGGTCCTAATAAGCTTCCACTTTGATTGGTTTATCTCTTAATCCTCGACTTTCACTTTCCCTGACCCTGAGAGATCGGGTCGCGCCCCTGTCCTGAGGTCACGCGCAGGCACATGGTGATGACAGCTGTGTACAGGTTCTGCATGTTGCTTATATGTGATGTGTACAGCGTGTTCACTATACACCTGTAATCACCATTTTCCCCCCATTGTTAATTCGGTTTGTTATCTAAAATTGTGAAGGGAAAAATTAAGAACGATTCTCCATTTTGTGCTTTTTGACTCCATTTTGCTGTTTTATGATAAATTTTGTTAGTAGGCTAAAGTTTACAGCTGTTATGAGACCTTGATTTTTGCAATCTGGACAGGACATGAGACTGAGAGTGTATTGTTCTACGAGACTTTGACGCACAGACTGTTTCTGCATTCTTATAGGTTAAGAACTGTGAGCGTGTTCTTATACTGATAGGTTGAAGTATAATTTCTATGACTATGAAAAGTGATACACAATAAACGGGGGCCCAGAGATCTGCTTGATCCCCCCCAAACAGAGGCACACATCTCCCTCTGGTCATTTTCAGTTGCCAGCAACGCCCTGTAGATTAATTTGGAAATCACTGAGTTAACCGTGAAGGATCACTTTAGATCATCCCTCAACAAAATCACAAACTTTTCCCCTGTTTTGAAACCAATGAAACTTAAAAAGAACATAACAATTGGTGTCTTGATATTCAGCACGAGATGCCACTTTTACTGACTCCTGCAGCCTCAGAATTATCATTCCTTCATGAACAGCTTCTTTAGTCCTTAGTGGAGCCCTTTCTGGCTGTTATGACCTGCTTCACCTCTGGCTATTATGACCTGTACCTCTGGCTGTTATGACCTACTTCACCTTTGGCTGTTATTGGCTGCTTCACCTCTGGCTGTTATGGCCTGCTTCACCTCTGGCTGTTATGGCCTGCTTCACCTCTGGCTGTTATGACCTTCTGTACCTCTGGTTGTTATGACCTTCTTCTCCTCTGGCTGTTATGACCTGCTTCTCCTCTGGCTGTTATGGCCTGCTTCACCTCTGGCTGTTATGGCCTGCCTCACCTCTGACTGTTATGCCCTGCTTCACCTCTGGCTGTTATGCCCTGCTTCTCCTCTGGCTGTTATGGCCCGCTTCATCTCTGGCTATTATGGCCTGCTTCTCCTCTGGCTGTTATGCCCTGCTTCTCCTCTGGCTGTTATGGCCCGCTTCACCTCTGGCTGTTATGCCCTGCTTCTCTGGCTGTTATGGCCCGCTTCACCTCTGGCTGTCATGCATTGCTTCTCCTCTGGCTGTTATGGCACGCTTCACCTCTGGCTGTTATGCCTTGCTTCTCCTCTGACTGTTATGGCACGCTTCACCTCTGGCTGTTATGCCCTGCTTCTCCTCTGGCTGTTATGCCCTGCTTCTCCTCTGGCTGTTATGCCCTGCTTCTCCTCTGGCTGTTATGGCCCGCTTCACCTCTGGCTGTTATGCCCTGCTTCTCCTCTGGCTGTTATGGCCCGCTTCACCTCTGGCTGTTATGCCTTGCTTCTCCTCTGGCTGTTATGGCACGCTTCACCTCTGGCTGTTATGCCCTGCTTCTCCTCTGGCTGTTATGGCCTGCTTCTCCTCTGGCTGTTATGGCCCGCTTCACCTCTGGCTGTTATGACCTGCTGCACCTCTGGCCGTTATGACCTGCTTCACCTCTGGCCGTTATGACCTGCTTCACCTCTGGTCGTTATGACCTGCTGCACCTCTGGCCGTTATGACCTGCTTCACCTCTGGCTGTTATGACCTGCTGCACCTCTGGCTGTTATGACCTGCTGCACCTCTGGCTGTTATGACCTGCTGCACCTCTGGCTTTTATGATTTGTTGCAGAAGTGATTCATCACCAGACACCAGCTTCAGTCAGTGTTTCTGAGGAATCTTAGCCCATTACTCATGGGCAGTGGCCTCTAGGTCGCTGATATTCTTGCGTTTGCTGCAGTTGCCTATTTCTTATCCCACCAAAGATTTTCAATGGGGCTCAGGTCAAGTAACTAATGGCCGTTCCAGATTCTTCCACAACTTCTTCTGAAACCAAGGTTTGTGGACTGTGAGGTATGATGGGATCCTTGTCCTGTTAGAAGTTCCAATTATACCCAAGCTTCAGCTCTTCACAGAAGAAATGGTGCCTTCCCTTAGGATTTCTTAATACTTGATTGAAGCCATCTTTTCCTTCATGTGCTGCATCACTGAGCCCCTCCTATGCGTCAATGTAACCATCACTGAGCCAGCGCCTTTCTTTACTGTAGTTATCCCTGAGCTACCACCATGCTTCACTTTAGATAACAGAGCCATTGCCATGCTGTACTGTACTGTAGACATCACCGAGGCACCATCAGGCTTCACTGAAGCCATCATCCAGGCACTACCATTCTTCACTGTAGATGTCACTGAGACAACAGAGACACTGCTGTGCTTCACTGTAGGCTTCTCCGAGCCACCACTATCCTTTTTTGTAAGCGTCACCAAGGCACTGCTTTGATTCACTGTAGACATTATAAAGCATCCGCCATGCTTCACTGTAGACATCACTGACCCCCCACTATCCTTCACTTTTGGCATCACCGAGGCCCTGCAGTGCTTCACTGTAGACATCACAGAGCCACTGCCTTGCATCACTATAGGCATCACCAATCCCCTGCCATCCTTCACTCTAGATATCACTGAGCCTGTGCCATTCTTCACTGTAGGCATCACTGAGGCACCATCATGATTCACTGAAACCATCATCCAGGCACTGCAATTCTTCACTGTAGATATCACTGAGCCCACGCCATGCTTCACTGCAGACATCATCAAGCCCCCACCATTCTACATTATAGGTATTACTGAGGACCTGCCATGCTTCATTGCAAGCATTATTGAGCCTCCACCATAATTCACTGTGGGCATCACTCAGTCCCTGCTATGCTTCACTGTAGACATCAGCCACCACCATGCTTCACTGTAGACATCAGCCACCACCATGCTTCACTGTAGACATCAGCCACCATCATTCTTTACTGTAGACATCAGCCACCACCATTCTTCACTGTAGAATTCAGCAACTACCATGCTTCACTGTAGACATCAACCCCCACCATGCTTCACTGTAGACATCAACCCCCACCATGCTTCACTGTAGACATCAGCCACCACCATACTTCACTGTAGACATCAGCCACCACCATACTTCACTGTAGACATCAGCAACTACCATGAATCACTGTAGACATCAGCCACCACAATGCTTCACTGTAGACATCAGCCACCACAATGCTTCACTGTAGACATCAGCAACTACCATGCATCACTGTAGACATCAGCCACCATACGTTACTGTTGTCACCACCCGCCTCAGGAATCTGGAGACAACCGGTGACAGCTTTCTCTTTCTGTCCCCTTCTTGCTTTGTGCTGTGGTAATTTGGAGAACTGCTTTGAGGATATGAAAAAATAAGAAAACCAGTTCAGAAATGGTCTGCGGAACATGAGACCCTAGAACCTCCTGCCGCCAGGTAATGAGAAGTGACTTTGCGGAGGTTTTACCTGGTCCGAGTGGCATGCTTGTATAGATTTTCCCCTTTGTTATACTCATCATGGGTGTGAATATTTTTACAACCCTCTTTGTATCTTCCTTTGAGCTGAGCAGAGTGATTGTGGCAGAGCGGGCATACGATCCTGCCTGGCAGGATAATTGGTTCCATGTGCTGGGGAACGCTGCGCCTTACATGTGAGATAACGTTGAATAATTTATGAGCGCGGTATAAACGATGTCCCTGTAATCTTCCACCGCCGCTTCTTTATACTGGTGACCAATCCGACCTGCAGACAGGAAAAAAGCGGCAACGCTCCATCGCTTTCCTATTTGCCGAGATTTTATAGGAGTGCGATGTATTGTGTGTGTGCGGCGAGGCATAGGCGGCTTTTTAAGATAGGATTTTTTCCTCTTTTCTGGGCTCGTTTGGGGAATTTCTAGCTCCTGCTGGTTAAACAACGTGGAATGAACTTCAATCACTAAAGATTGGAAAATGACAAATTGTAGGGATATCGCTAAACATTTATCCCTGAAAGTATGGAGTTGTGAACATTCGGGATCGCTGCTCCATTCATTAATTATGGGTCTGCAGTATGGAGTTGTGAACATTCGGGATTGCGGCTCCATTTATTACTTATGGGTCTGCAGTATGGAGTTGTGAACATTCGGGATCGTTGCTCCATTCATTACTTATGGGTCTGCAGTATGGAGTTGTGAACATTCGGGATCGTTGCTCCATTCATTACTTATGGGTCTGCAGTATGGAGTTGTGAACATTCGGGATCGTTGCTCCATTCATTACTTATGGGTCTGTAGTATGGAGTTGTGAACATTCGGGATCGCTGCTCCATTTATTACTTATGGGTCTGTAGTATGGAGTTGTGAACATTTGGGATCGTTGCTCCATTCATTACTTATGGGTCTGCAGTATGGAGTTGTGAACATTCGGGATCGTTGCTCCATTCATTACTTATGGGTCTGTAGTATGGAGTTGTGAACATTTGGGATCGTTGCTCCATTCATTACTTATGGGTCTGCAGTATGGAGTTATGAACATTTGGGATCGTTGCTCCATTCATTACTTATGGGTCTGCAGTATGGAGTTGTGAACATTCGGGATCGTTGCTCCATTCATTACTTATGGGTCTGTAGTATGGAGCTGTGAACATTCGGGATCGTTGCTCCATTCATTACTTATGGGTCTGTAGTATGGAGCTGTGAACATTCGGGATCGCTGCTCCATTTATTACTTATGGGTCTGCAGTATGGAGTTGTGAACATTTGGGATCGTTGCTCCATTCATTACTTATGGGTCTGCAGTATGGAGTTGTGAACATTCGGGATCGTTGCTCCATTCATTACTTATGGGTCTGTAGTATGGAGCTGTGAACATTCGGGATCGTTGCTCCATTCATTACTTATGGGTCTGTAGTATGGAGCTGTGAACATTCGGGATCGCTGCTCCATTTATTACTTATGGGTCTGCAGTATGGAGTTGTGAACATTTGGGATCGTTGCTCCATTCATTACTTATGGGTCTGCAGTATGGAGTTGTGAACATTCGGGATCATTGCTCCATTCATTACTTATGGGTCTGTAGTATGGAGTTGTGAACATTCGGGATCGTTGCTCCATTTATTACTTATAGGTCTGCAGTATGGAGTTGTGAACATTCGGGATCGTTGCTCCATTCATTACTTATGGGTCTGCAGTATGGAGTTGGGAACATTCGGGATCGTTGCTCCATTCATTACTTATGGGTCTGCAGTATGGAGTTATGAACATTCGGGATCGTTGCTCCATTTATTACTTATGGGTCTGCAGTATGGAGTTGTGAACATTTGGGATCGTTGCTCCATTCATTACTTATGGGTCTGCAGTATGGAGTTGTGAACATTCGGGATCATTGCTCCATTCATTACTTATGGGTCTGTAGTATGGAGTTGTGAACATTCGGGATCGTTGCTCCATTCATTACTTATGGGTCTGCAGTATGGAGTTGTGAACATTCGGGATCGTTGCTCCATTTATTACTTATAGGTCTGCAGTATGGAGTTGTGAACATTCGGGATCGTTGCTCCATTCATTACTTATGGGTCTGCAGTATGGAGTTGGGAACATTCGGGATCGTTGCTCCATTCATTACTTATGGGTCTGCAGTATGGAGTTATGAACATTCGGGATCGTTGCTCCATTTATTACTTATGGGTCTGCAGTATGGAGTTGTGAACATTCGGGATCGTTGCTCCATTCATTACTTATGGGTCTGCAGTATGGAGTTGTGAACATTCGGGATCGTTGCTCTATTTATTACTTATGGGTCTGCAGTATGGAGTTGTGAACATTCGGGATCGTTGCTCCATTCATTACTTATGGGTCTGCAGTATGGAGTTGGGAACATTCGGGATCGTTGCTCCATTCATTACTTATGGGTCTGCAGTATGGAGTTGTGAACATTCGGGATCGTTGCTCCATTCATTACTTATGGGTCTGCTGAGCGCTGCATGTGGCTTTTTCCATCAATTCAATATACAATGAATGCAGCAGCGGTTGGGGGTCCGATTTCCCATTCCATATTGTAACGGAGGTAGAAACTCCCTGATTCTCCCACTGACTGGACAGCTACTGATCAGCAAGTTATCACCTATCGTTTGCTGCTGACCCAGAATTGTGTACTCTCTCATGTGGCAAGCAGAGGCAGGTGATCAGCTGAAGAGCAGCGCTTACAAGCTGAATAGAAAAGCACTTGTAAGCGCTGCACTTTATGCCTACATTGTCAGCCTCAGCTGATAAACTGCAAAGGTGGCCGGTAACCTAGGCGACAAGCAATCAATAAGAAAATGTAAAATCCCACCATTCTTGAGAAGGGAGAAAATGTTTAAGTCCCCACACTGCTCCATGCACTGGAAAAAAATACAAAAGTTAAAGGTCTCAGAAAATGGAGATACATTTTTTTATTCTTCTTATTTTTTTATTATTACAACATTCACCGCTTCACCGCTAAAATAACATAAGAACATTTTACAAGTTTGGTATTGTGCAATCGTACTGACCTGGAGAATAAAGTTACCGGGTCAAGTTTACCGCACAATTAAGACTGTAGAAATTAACCAAAAGACAATGGCAGAATTACTTTTTTCTTTTCACCATTTTGTCCCACATTTCTCTGTACATCATATATAAAGTGAATAGTGTCATTCTAAACTACAACTTGTCCCGCAAAAAAAAGCCCTAAGACTGCTGTGTCCACAAAAGGGGCGGAAAAATGAGAGAGCAAGAAGGAAAAAATCGCCTGGTCCTTAACTACATCCCATCTAAGGCACAATTGTAAAATGACTACAAAGCCCATATTAATGTGACCATCGTGTGACGCCACTGCAGCGTAAAGAAAACACTACAAGTAACAGCAGAAAACCGGATCCTCCCGGCTTCTTCAGCTCCACAAAGGCTATGTGGACACAGAGGAGTTTTTGCAGATTTGTTGGAGCAGAAACGCAAAGTTTTTCTGTAGTTTTTTTTTTAGGTTTGGAGAGGTTTCAATAAGTTACTGCTCCAATAACGCCTTGAAAAACTCTCCACAAAGCCAATTTTACTAAAAATCAAAATGGGACTTCAGACGAGATAATCAGGGAAGTCGAGGTCGTTCGTAAAATGTCACCAGGTCGTCGCCGATCTCTGAGACTTACAGCAAAGAGAGAAATAAAATATCATTAGAAATGAGAGGTTTTTACAGTTGTGGTCATAGGTAGATACGGGCGACACGCCACCTCCAGAAATAAGGGCGAGATCTGCGAGTCTGCTAGATCCCCATACACTGTAAGGCTGTGTGCACACGTAGCAGATTTTTCGTGTTTTTTTCGCTATAAAAATGCGAAAAAAACGCATACATTATGCATCCCATCATTTAGAATGCATTCCGCAATTTTTGTGCACATGATGCATTTTTTTCGGCAAAAAAAAAACGCATCACGGTAAAAAACGCAGCATGTTCATTAATTTTGCGGATTTCCCACTATATTATTGCATTAGGAACCTCCGGAAAAATCCGCAAAAAAACCCACACCAAAAACGCGGTAAAAGCACGAGAAAAACGCATGCAGATTTCTGGCAGAAAATGTCCTGTTTTGCTCAGGAAATTTCTGCAAGAAATCCTGAATGTGTGCACATAGCCTAATGGCGGAGTCCAAGCCACAAGCCATGAGAATCCATACGTCTGCGTTTTTACGTCCGTTTTCGTACATAAAAATTAAAAAATGTAGACGATCAAATGTGGATTCCGAGGTTAATAATGGAAATGTATCTAATAATTAGATCTGTTTTGTTTTTTCTGAAAATTTCATCCGAGGCTCAGATTAGAAAAAAAACGGATTCCGCCCGGACACCGACGCGGCTTAACCCCGTCCTGTCACAGCTCAGTTTCAGTTTTTCCACCTTTACTTCCAGAAGTCACATTTCTTCCCCCTTAAACATAGCTGGATCAGGACTTCTTCTTTTTTTTGCGAGACGTGTTGTATTTTACAATGATACCGTTCATTTTATAATGTACTGAAAAACGGGAAAAAAATTCCAATAGCTTTTTTTATGGCCCCGGTCACATGATTCTCCAGGTCAGGACTATTATATATATAAATATTTTAATGGCTTAAATTGTAAAAATTTAAAGGAAAAAAAAAGTTACAGGCCATAGAAAATGGAGAAACAAACTGTGGGTGAAGAGGTCTGAGGACTCGTGTTTGACTCCATTTTGGGGCCTACAACACTTTCTTCATCTTTTATTGACGTTTTTGGAGGAGTTACAGCAACCAGAAATGTCAGCTCCGATGTCCGTGTTTCCGGTTCCGAGTGAAGACTGCGCCCGGGGCCGAGCTCAATGGCCTCATGATTTACTTTATACAAGGTTTAAAAAACTATAAAAGTAAATAAAAAAGCTCCAAGGAATTCTCTACAAACCCCATTAACTCTGCTGGGTCCCATGGTGCTGCCCATGACAGCCAATCAGAGCAGTGCTTTCAGTTATACAAGTGACTGGTTGCTAAGGGCCTCGTCTAGTGCAGTTGAGCTGCCCATAGCAACCAATCACAGCTGTGCTTTCATTCTTCCAGAGCAGAGCTGATTGGTTACTAAATGTTTCATGTTTTGTACAAAGCAACCAATCAGATTGTGCTTGACATTTTCTTTTAGGTTGGAAAATGAGAGAAAGCATGTGATTGGTTGTAAAAAAAAAACAAAACTAGTTAGATATGTGTCCAACAACCATGAGAGCAGTGAGCGCAGGCTGTGACTCGGGGTCACCACCAGATGTGGTAATACAGCGCTGGTGTGCAGGTGGTCAGTGTGGAGGCAGCGGTGCTGCGTCCCTCGCCGGCTCGTGCTGGCGGCTGCTCCAGTATAGGAGCATGTCTTGCCGTTCTGTCACACTGATGCCCCCTCTGTCTTCTCTCCTAGGTCGGAAGTTCATTATCGCCAACGCTCGTGTGGAAAACTGCGCCGTCATCTACTGTAACGATGGCTTCTGCACCATGTGCGGGTACACGAGGGCGGAGGTCATGCAGAGGCCCTGCACCTGCGACTTCCTGTACGGTCCTCGCACCACCTCCAGCGCGGTGTCACAGATCGCTCAGGCCCTGGTGGGATCCGAGGAGCGGAAGGTGGAGATCTCCTTCTATCGAAAAGACGGTAAGTTCCTACAGCGTTTACTGGGAAAAATGGCCGCAGCTCAGATTCATGACTCTTTTCCTTCCATGGTCCTCTATCACCCTGGTGGCACCACGCTGGTCCATTGACTATAGCAGGCTGCTGGTCCATTGACTATAGCAGGCTGCTGGTCCATTGACTATAGCAGGCAGCTGGCCCATAGACTGTAGGAGACAGCTGGTCCATTGACTATAGCAGGCAGCTGGCCCATTGACTATAGCAGGCAGCTGGTCCATTGACTATAGCAGGCAGCTGGTCCATTGACTGTAGCAGACAGCTGGTCCATTGACTATAGCAGGCAGCTGGCCCATTGACTGTAGCAGACAGCTGGTCCATTGACTATAGCAGGCAGCTGGTCCATTGACTAGCAGACAGCTGATCCATTGACTGTAGCAGGCAGCTGGTGCATTGACTATAGCAGGCAGCTGGTCCATTGACTATAGCAGGCAGCTGGTCCATTGACTGTAGCAGGCAGCTGGTCCATTGACTATAGCAGGCAGCTGGTCCATTGACTATAGCAGGCAGCTGGTCCATTGACTGTAGCAGACAGCTAGCCCATTGACTATAGCAGGCAGCTGGTCCATTGACTGTAGCAGGCAGCTGGTCCATTGACTGTAGCAGGCAGCTGGTCCATTGACTATAGCAGGCAGCTGGTCCATTGACTATAGCAGGCAGCTGGTCCATTGACTATAGCAGGCAGCTGGTCCATTGACTGTAGCAGACAGCTAGCCCATTGACTATAGCAGACAGCTGGTCCATTGACTGTAGCAGGCAGCTGGTCCATTGACTATAGCAGGCAGAGCTGGTGTCTCCCAGGTAAAGCTGAGCATCGATCAGTGGATTTCCTCTATAATCAGTGAATGTACCGAGGGGTAAATATATTCGGCAGCCTCTTTACTCACTATCAGTAGCTGAACATTGGGTTGGAGGACACAGAACGTCTGCTGGAGGGAGAAGGGAAGTGGAAGTTGTTGCTGCTCAGTAACTCGTGTTTCAAGCTGCGAACAGGGTCTTCTTCAGGTGCAATCAGCATACAGTCACACATAGGCTTCGTTTATCATGCAGAAAGAAAACTCAGCAAAGATGCTATGTCCAGAAAGCTGCGGCGTACGTTACTGGCGATTTTCTGCTTTCTTTTCATGCACATTATTTTGGTGCTCAGCCTTTTTTTTGTCAGTGGGGAAAATGCATTAAAAACGCTTGAAGAATTGAGAACGCATCACAAAGGAGAAAAAAACTGAACAAATGAGATTTAGAAATCCAAGGCATTTTGCTGTTAGGGTTCCTTCACACGTAGCGTTTTAGATAAGATTTTTGTCTTTTATTCATGTGGAAAATCACAGCTTTTTAAAGTTACAGTACAATGAGATTTCTACAATGTCGTGTTTGTTTGTTTTTAAATAGCGTACATCAGTTCTTTCTGCGATTTTTCTGCAGTTTTTCCAAATTGAGATCAAAATGGCTTTGCCACAAAAAAGCTTCCAAAATGCATAAAATCCTCCAACAACAAAAATGCTCATAATTTACGCTGCAGATTTTTGCCTATTCCCTGCGTTTTTCATGCAGAAAAGAAAAAAAAATACTGTGTGTGAACTGTGAACAGGCCTTGGATTGTTGCATATTGGGGAACCATTTATTTCTGTATATGTTATTTTATATATTTCATATATTTATCATATGGCCGAGAACAACATTCTGGCTGTAGATTCTGGCGAAGCATTTTAAGGCGTTTTCCATACGGTTTTCATGGCATTCTTTCTTAGGGTTACTCTCCTCTTCCCATGCTGTAGGACAGAGCTCACTGATCGCTGTGGGGTCCGAACCCTTCAACCGCAACGATCTCCAGGATACGGTTTAGGATTCTCCCGGCCCCCGCTCCTCCTCCGCTCCATTCATTCTCTGTGTGACTGCCGGGAGTACCGGAGCGCCGCACTGGGGTGGCAGCCGTGAAGTAGCGCGTAGCTTATTATTTTATCACATGCCCTGCGTTTTCAACGTTTTTGCATGAATTCGGACCACCCCTTTAAGGTTTGGAATTCTTTATTTAAATTGGCGCCAGAGTCTGACAACCGTGCGTCCCCTTGTGGTCAGAGTTGTCATGGGCCCAAATGGCCGTTCACATCATATCTCCATTCTTCCTGGTGTGGACATTGATGTGGACGGTGTCGCTCACAGACCCGCGCTCTGTGTACGCAGCTCCCCAGCACTTGGAACAATCCTCTTCAAGGTGAAGTGAAAAACAGTTTTCTATTTATACATCTGTTCCATTCCTGCCCGGAACGTGACGCCGAGGATTTACGGCTCCTCTCACCGGGGCCTGGATGGAAGTAAATCTGAAGACTCTGCTTACACTGGAATCGAGGACATCGCCGCAGCCGAGGAGAGATCTATAAATATTATATATACAGTATATATATATATATATATATATATATATATATATATATATATATACTGTATATATATATATATACACACAGGGGCTTCTCACAACATCAGAATATCACCAAAAAGTGAATCTCATATAATCTATAGAGTGATTACACGCAGAGTGATCTATTTCACGTGTTTATTTCTGTTAACGTCGATGATTATGGCTTACAGCCAATGAAAACCCAAAAGTCATTATCTCAGTAAATTAGAATAATTAACAAAAAGACACCTGAAAAGTCTTCCTAAGTGTTTATAAGTCTGTTTCAGTAGGCTTGCCGTCTGGGAAAGGAGACTTGATTGTAAAAAAAAAAAAGGTGTAAGGCCATGTGCACACGTTGCGGTTTTTGCTGCGGATCCGCAGCAGTTTTCCATGCGGTGTACAGTACCATGTTAACCTATTAAAAACAAAAAACGCTGTGCACATGCTGCGGAAAAAAAACGCCCGGAAACGCAGCGTTTTTTTTTCCGCAGCATGTCAATTTTTTGTGCGGAATCCGCAGCGGTTTGACACCTGCTCCATATTAGAAAACCGCAGGTGTAAAACCGCAGTAGAATCCGCACAAAAACCGCGGTAAATCCGCAGCAAAAACGCAGTGTTTTTGCCCTGCGGATTTATCAAAATCAGTGTGGAAAAATCCTCAGACCAGTCCGCAACGTGTGCACATAGCCTAAGCCTAACACTTCTCAGAGCTGAGGGTTTGCTACAGTTGCATGTAGTAGATACACAGTACACGTGGGATGTGGATGCCGCAGTCAGGGCAGCACAGGGTCAGGGTGAGCCGCAGACGCTCAGGGTTAATTGGCCGGCAGGATTTGCTCTTATTATAATCCGCAGCATGTAATAGTATTTCTGGGATTTATCATAAGAGGTCACACGGCGGCGTTATTACAGCTCAGGACGGAGGGTTCTGCGGGGGAGGGGCGGCACCGAGTCACCAGGGACAATGACGATAAATGGACGGGAGGGGTCTATAATCCTGCGCCCCTCAGAGGGAATCACTGCCTGACCCTAACCTGTTCTAAAAGTATGGTCACTTCTGTACATTATTACACCCCTGTACCCTGTATATTATTACACCCCGTACACCTGTACATTATTACACCCCGTACACCTGTATATTAATTATTACACCACGTACACCTGTATATTATTACACCCTGTACACCTGTATATTATTACACCACGTACACCTGTATATTATTACACTCCTGTACCCCATACACCTGTATATTATTACACCCCTGTACATCTGTACATTATTACACCCCTGTACCCTGTATATTATTACACCCCGTACACCTGTACATTATTACACCACGTACACCTGTATATTATTACACCCTCTACACCTGTATATTAATTATTACACCCCGTACACCTGTATATTATTACACCCCGTACACCTGTATATTATTACACCCCGTACACCTGTATATTATTACACCACGTACACCTGTATATTATTACACTCCTGTACCCCGTACACCTGTACATTATTACACCCCGTACACCTGTACATTATTACACCCCGTACACCTGTATATTATTACACTCCTGTACCCCGTACACCGGTATATTATTACACTCCTGTACCCCGTACACCCCTGTATACCTGTATATTATTACACTCCTGTCCCCGTACACCTGTATATTATTACACCCCTGTATATTATTACACCCCTGTCCCCCGTACACCTGTATATTATTACACCCCTGTCCCCCGTACACCTGTATATTATTACACCCCTGTCCCCCATGCACCTATATATTATTACACCCCTGTACCCCGTACACCTGTAGATTATCACACCCCTGTCCCCCGTACACCTGTATATTATTACACCCCTGTCCCCCATGCACCTGTATATTATTACACTCCTGTACCCCGTACACCTGTATATTATCACACCCCTGTCCCCCGTACACCTGTATATTATTACACTCCTGTCCCCCGTATACCAGTATATTATTACACCACTGTCCCATACAACTGTATATTATTACACCTCCATACACCTGTATATTATTACACCCCTGTACCCCTTACACCTGGATATTATTACATTCCTGTCCCCCGTACACCTGTATATTATTACACCCCTGTCCCCCGTACACCTGGATATTATTACACCCCTGTACCCAATACACCTGTATATTATTACACCCCTGTACCCCGTACACCTGTATATTATTACACTCCTGTCCCCCGTATACCAGTATATTATTACACCCCTGTCCCATACACCTGTATATTATTACACCCCTGTACCCTACACCTGGATATTAATACACCCCTGTATCCCATACACCTGTATATTATTACACCCCTGTACACCTGTATATTATTGCACTCCTGTACACCTGTGTATTGCACATCTTTCTAGTACATCCATAGTTGGGCGTCTGGTGGGTGTAGATGGATGGTGTTGGTGCTCAGCTGATCCCCCATATTCATTGCCTCCCCGGCGTGTAGTGTAATCATTTATGTGTCTGGTGTGTATTCCCGGCCCCAGAGGATTCTGGGAAGGAGTCATCTGGCGCTTGCTCGGCGTTAATGAGCACGGGCTGCATTGCAGCAGAGGAGTTTAGGAGCCGCTGGAAGAGTTGTTCAGACGCACAGGGATCGATGCAGATGTCATCCAGCCTGGAGGCTTCATCAATAATTGGAGGCAGTTGGAAAGATGTGGAAGACCTATGGGGCAATGAGCGGCCGCATCGATCGGCGGTGCCATGTAAACATGTACAGTGTGCTACGTGGTACACGCCTCGCGCCTCACTTGTGTCCCTTTGGAGATGGTGACTTTGCTGACAGTCGCCATAATATCAGGGCATCTACTGTGTATCTTAACGACTAGCACCTGACAACCATATAGTCCCTCAGTCCCATTATTACTTATTGGACTGTGTTCACACAATGCGTTTTTTTTTTTTTAAAGCACAATTTTACGAAAACGCTGTAAAATTGCCACTTATGTTTTTGATCTTCCGAAAAATGTATTGTGAGCGCCTCATGTGAACTTGGCCATAGACCCCCATCATATAAAATGCTAGCATTAGAATGAACTGCAGGGGATTGCTAAAATACCCATTGGAGGGACTATGGAACAGATGGACAGGGAGTGCGCCAGCAAGCAAGGTCACTAAGAACCCCACGACAACTCTTCTGGAATTAGTCTTCATGGGAGAAATAACAAAAGAGTTAAATATAAAGTTGTAGAAAACCTGCTGCAGTCTGCAAGAGAAGTGTGAGCAGGAATATAAAGTTGTAGAAAACCTGCTGCAGTCTGCAAGAGAACTGCCAGCAGAAATATAAAGTGGTAGGAAACCTGCTGCAGTCTGTAAGTGAAGTGCGAGCGAGAATATATAGTTGTAGAAAACCTGCTGCAGACAAGTGCGAGCAGGAATATAAAGTTGTAGAAAACCTGCTGCAGTCTGCAAGAGAAGTGTGAGTGAGAATATATAGTTGTAGAAAACCTGCTGCAGTCTGTAAGTGAAGTGGGAGCAGGAATATAAAGTTGTAGAAAACCTGCTGCAGTCTGTAAGAGAAATGTAAGCAGGAATATAAAGTTGTAGAAAATCTGCTGCAGTCTGTAAGAGAAATGTAAGCAGGAATATAAAGTTGTAGAAAATCTGCTGCAGTCTGTAAGAGAAGTGTGAGCTGGAATATAAAGTTGTAGAAAACCTGTTGCAGTCTGCAACAGAAGTGTGAGCAGGAATATAAAGTTGTAGAAAGCCTGCTCCAGTGTTCCAAGAGAAGTGCGAGCGGGAATATAAAGTTGTAGAAAGCCTGCTGCAGTCTGCAAGAGAAGTGTGAGCAGAAATATAAAGTGGTAGGAAACCTGCTGCAGTCTGCAAGAGAAGTGTGAGCAGAAATATAAAGTGGTAGGAAACCTGCTACAGTCTGCAAGAGAAGTGTGAGCAGGAATATAAAGTTGTAGAAAACCTGCTGCAGTCTGCAAGAGACCTAGAGTCAGGAGAGCGGGGATCTACAATACCCCCTTCCCTCGTCCGCTTGGAATATTCTTGTTTATATCCAGAGGCTAAAAAGCTCATACAAATTGTATCCATTCTGGACAGTCCTCCCAGCCTAATTTTTACGAGTCCTCTTAGCAAAAATAACAAAAAAGTGAGCCGTACATCCTCCCAGCTGCTGCAGCACTGCTTCTCCATGGCTGCTGATTTGATGTCACAAGTACAGCATGTAACCGCTGCAGACAATCTTGTGCTGTCACTGCTGATTGGGTGGACCTCTCACATGCTGTAGACGTGATATCAGAGCTGCAGTCAGTGAAAATCAGGGACAGAGGTGGAGAGAGATCATTAGAGCAGCATGGGACAAGTCCATCTCTACAGCTGATAATTTGTTACATTGTGTCTGTCTGGGGTCCAGGCTCTTTTGTTAACACGATGCGATTGTAACAACCAGTCAGCTGTTAAGAGGCTCAGGAGGGATTCTCAGCCTGTTACTGGCCTCACAACAGCTAGCAGACATCTTCAGTACCACAATCATGGAGTTAAAAACAAAAAAGATGTTTTGGTGCTTGTTTTTTTTTTTCTAAAATAAAAATCAACTTTTTACTCTTTTTTGTTTTTTTCTTTATCTCAGAAATTGACATAAATCTTATTACACAACTTCATCCTGCCAATGTGGGGTGTCAAGTTTTGTTTTCTGACTCATGGAAAGATAAAAATGCGCCCAATTGTCCTTAAAAATTTTGGTGCATTTTAAAAGAGCAAGGTGGGATTCAAGACCCCCGTAGAGTTTGCTCTAGAAATCTGCCAGATACATTGTAACTCCTCCATGCTGTCCTTCCGGTACACAATGTCAGCCATGACATTACATTGTCAGCTGTCCTGGTCCCCTCCCCCGCTCTCCTGGAGTAATGAATGGTATTAGGGGCAGAGCTGTATAATGAGGACAGTCAGGAGAGGTAAAATCCTTCATCTGCCCCCATCATGGAGCCCCCAGCATCGTCCATAGAAGAGGCTCTCAGCCTAATGCAGAAAAATCTGTTCTGACTAATTGGCTGATTGAGAAGTATTTGTTGTTATCGCTGCTGATTAGATAGAGGGAGAGGTGGCGGGAATATGACCCAGATCCTGTCCGCGACCGTGAGGTGCCGCACAGCGTAGGGTGCGATGCCCGGACCATAGACACGGCACGAAATACACAACATACCGCACATTCTGTGCTCTGCTCATTCACAGCTACACCATGTTCCAAATTATTATGCAAATGACATTTTTCTCGGCTTTTCCTAAATGGTCGGTGCAAATGACAGTCAGTCTAATAAAAGTCATCACCCGTTAGATTATACATTGAATTTTATTGAAGAAACCTCCCAGTGATAACAGTATAATCTCCAAAATGAATAAAACCCCACATTGCACTGTTCCAAATTATTAGGCACAGTAGAATTTCTAAACATTTGATATAAAGAACTGAAAAGTCTCATTTGTGGAATTTGCCGCATTAGGAGGTCACATTCACTGAACCAAAAAGCTATTTAACGCCAAAACCTCCTAAAAGGCCAAGTTACATGTAACATAGGAGCCTTCTTAGATGTCACCTTCACAATTCCTGCATCCATTGAACTTGTGAATTTTTGGAGAGTTTCTGCTTGTATTTCTTCCCTCCCTGAGCTGCTGTTTTGATGTGAACGGCCTCCCACCCTCTTAGATCTTTTGCTTGATGATCCTCCAGAGGTTCTCTATAGGGTTGAGGTCAGGGGAAGATGGTGACCACACCATGAGTTTATCTCCTTTTATGCCCATAGCAGCCAATGACTCAGAGGTTTCTTTGCAGCATGAGATGGGGCATTGTCAGCATGAAGATGATTTTGCTCCTGAAGGCACGTTTCTGCTTTTTATACTATGGAGGAAAGTTGTCAGTCAGAAACTCTATATACTTTTCACACCTTCAGGAACCTTAAAGGGCCCTACCAGCATTCCTGCCCAAAATATGACTCCTCCACCTCCCTGCTGACGTCGCAGCCTTGTTGGGACATGGTGGCCATCCACCAACCATCCACTACTCCATCCATCTGGACCATCCAGGGTTGCTCGACACTCATCAGTAAAGTAATCAGTAAAGACTGTTTGGAAATTAGTCTTCATGTATGTCTGGGCCCACTGCAATCGTTTCTGCTTGTGAACACTGTTTAGGAGTGGCCGAATAGTAGGTTTATGCACCGCAGCAAGCCTTTGAACGATCCTACACCTTGAGGTTCGAGGGACTCCAGAGGCACCAGCAGCTTCAAATAACGGTTTGCTGCTTTGTAATGGTATTTTGGCCGCTGCTCTCTTAATCCAATGAATTTGTCTGGCAGAAACCTTCCTCATTCTGCCTTTATCTGCATGAACTCTGTCTGTGCTCTGTATCAGTCACAAATCTCTTCACAGAATGATGATCACGCTTAAGTTTTCATGAAATATCTAATGTTTTCATACCTTTTCCAAGGCATTGCACTATTTAACGCTCTTCAGCAGCAGAGAGATCCTTTTTAGTTCCCATGTTACTTGAAAACTGTGGCCTGCTTAATAATGTGGAACATCATTTTTAAGTACCGTATATACTCGAGAATAAGCTGACCCAACTATAAGCAGAACCCCCTAATTTTGCCACAAAAAACTGGGAAAACTTAGTGACTCGAGTATAAGCCTAGGGTGGGAAATGCAGCAGCTACCGGTAAATGTCAAAAGTAAAAATAGATACCAATAAAAGTAAAACTAATTGAGACATCAGTAGTTTAAGTGTTTTTGAATATCCATATTGAATCAGGAGCCCCATATAATGCTCCATACAGTTTATGATGGCCCCATAAGATGTTCTATATTAAAATATGCCCCATATAATCCTGCATAAAGGTTAATAATGGCCCCATAACATGCTCCATAGACACATTTGCCCAATATAATGCTGCACAAATACTGATTGTGGCCCCATAAGATGCTCCATACAGACATTTGCCCCATATAGTGCTGCACAAATGTTATGGCCCCATAAAGTGCTCTATACAGACACTTGCCCCATTTGCTGTTGCTGCGATAAAAAAAATAAAATCACATACTCACCTCTCTGTCGCTCAGGCCCCCGGCACTTACAACATTCACCTGATCCTCTTTCCGGGCACCGCTCCATCTTCAGTGTCTTCTGCACTGACTGTTCAGGCAGAGGGCGCGCACTATCCACGTCACCGCGCCCTCTGACCTGAGCGTCACTGCAGAAGACGCTGAAGACGGAGCGGTGCCCGGAACGAGGAGCAGGTGAACATCGCGCAGCGCTGCGCTCCCCTCCCCGTTATACTCACCTGCTCCTGGCGCGGTCCCTGCACATCCCTGCTTCCCCAGCGAAGCAGCTTCTACCTGTACTGAGCGGTCACCGTTACCGCTCATTACAATAATGAATATGCGGCTCCACCCCTATGGGAGGTGGAGCCGCATATTCATTACTGTAATGAGTGGTACCATGTGGCCGCTCAGTGCAGGAAGAAGCTGGGGCGCTGGGAAGCAGGGATGTGCAAGGACTGCGCCAGGAGCAGGTGAGTAAAATTAAACAGCCCTCGCTCCCCCTCCCCTGCTGACCCCTGGGTATGACTCGAGTATAAGCCGAGAGGGGGACTTTCAGTCCAAAAAAATGGGCTGAAAATCTCGGCTTATACTCGAGTATGTACGGTAGTTTTCCTTCAATTAGAATCACCTGGAAAACTAATAATCACATGTGTATAAGATTGATTTCAGTAATCCATTGAGCCCTGAGACACAAAACCATCCACGAGTTTATCTGAAAAACAAAACAATTCAATCTTTATGACACTTAAATCCAATTTGCATAATAATTTGGATCATGGTGTATAGGAGGGGACATTTGTAATGCTGGTTTCACTTGTCTCAGTCTTATAAGTAACATATAAATGAAAGCAACTTGATGATAATAGTCCATGTCCAGCATTAGATTAGGCATCAAACAGAACCCCACAAAGCTGAATATCTCTTCCATATTTTATTATACCCCAGAGCTGCATTCACTGTCCTGCTGGTGCAGTCACTGTGTACATACATTACATTACTGATCCTGAGTTACATCCTGTATTATACCCCAGAGCTGCACTCACTATTCTGCTGGTGCAGTCACTGTGTACATACATTACATTACTGATCCTGAGTTACATCCTGTATTTTACTCCAGAGCTGCACTCACTATTCTGCTGGTGCAGTCACTGTGTACATACATTACATTACTGATCCTGAGTTACATCCTGTATTATACTCCAGAGCTGCACTCACTATTCTGCTGGTGCAGTCACTGTGTACATACATTATATTACTGATTCTGAGTTACATCCTGTATTATACCCAAGAGCTGCACTCACTATTCTGCTGGTGCAGTCACTGTGCACATACATTGCATTACTGATCCTGAGTTACATCCTGTATTTTACTCCAGAGCTGCACTCACTATTCTGCTGGTGCAGTCACTGTGTTCATACATTACATTACTGATCCTGAGTTACATCCTGTATTTTACTCCAGAGCTGCACTCACTATTCTGCTGGTGCAGTCACTGTGTACATACATTACATTACTGATCCTGAGTTACATCCTGTATTATACTCCAGAGCTGCACTCACTATTCTGCTGGTGCAGTCACTGTGTACATACATTACATTACTGATCCTGAGTTACATCCTGTATTATACCCCAGAGCTGCACTCACTATTCTGCTGGTGCAGTCACTGTGTACATACATTACATTACTGATCCTGAGTTACATCCTGTATTTTACTCCAGAGCTGCACTCACTATTCTGCTGGTGCAGTCACTGTGTACATACATTACATTACTGATCCTGAGTTACATCCTGTATTATACTCCAGAGCTGCACTCACTATTCTGCTGGTGCAGTCACTGTGTACATACATTACATTACTGATCCTGAGTTGCATCCTGTATTATACTCCAGAGCTGCACTCACTATTCTGCTGGTGCAGTCACTGTGTACATACATTAAATTACTGATCCTGAGTTACATCCTGCATTATACCCCAGAGCTGCACTCATTATTTTGCTGGTGCAGTCACTGTGTACATACATTACATTACTGATCCTGAGTTGCATCCTGTATTATACTCCAGAGCTGCACTCACTATTCTGCTGGTGCAGTCACTGTGTACATACATTACATTACTGATCCTGAGTTACCTCCTGTATTATACTCCAGAGCTGCACTCACTATTCTGCTGGTGCAGTCACTGTGTACATACATTACATTACTGATCCTGAGTTACATCCTGTATTATACCCCAGAGCTGCACTCACTATTCTGCTGGTGCAGTCACTGTGTACATACATTACATTACTGATCCTGAGTTACCTTCTGTATTGTACCCCAGAGCTGCACTCACTATTCTGCTGGTGCAGTCACTGTGTTCATACATTACATTACTGATCCTGAGTTACATCCTGTATTATACTCCAGAGCTGCACTCACTATTCTGCTGGTGCAGTCACTGTGTACACTCATTACATTACTGATCCTGAGTTACCTTCTGTATTGTACCCCAGAGCTGCACTAACTATTCTGCTGGTGCAGTCACTGTGTTCATACATTACATTACTGATCCTGAGTTACCTTCTGTATTGTACCCCAGAGCTGCACTCACTATTCTGCTGGTGCAGTCACTGAGTACATACATTACATTGCTGATCCTGAGTTACATCCTGTATTATACTCCAGAGCTGCACTAACTATTCTGCTGGTGCGGTCACTGTGTACATACATTACATTACTGATCCTGAGTTACATCCTGTATTATACTCCAGGGCTGCGCTCACTATTCTGCTGGTGCCGTCACTGTGTACATACATTACATTACTGATCCTGAGTTACATCCTGTATTATACCCCAGAGCTGCACTCACTATTCTGCCGGTGCAGTCACTGTGTACATACATTACATTACTGATCCTGAGTTACATCCTGTATTATACTCCAGAGCTGCTCTCACTATTCTGCTGGTGCAGTCACTGTGTACATACATTACATTACTGATCCTGAGTTACCTCCTGTATTATACTCCAGAGCTGCACTCACTATTCTGCTGGTGCAGTCACTGTGTACATACATTACTGATCCTGAGTTACATCCTGTATTATACTCCAGAGCTGCTCTCACTATTCTGCTGGTGCAGTCACTGTGTATATACATTACATTACTGATCCTGAGTTACATCCTGTATTATACCCCAGAGCTGCACTCACTATTCTGCTGGTGCAGTCACTGTGTACATACATTACATTGCTGATCCTGAGTTTCATCCTGTATTATACCCCAGAGCTGCACTCACTATTCTGCTGGTGCAGTCACTGTGTATATACATTACATTACTGATCCTGAGTTACATCCTGTATTATACCCCAGAGCTGCACTCACTATTCTGCTGGTGCAGTCACTGTGTACATACATTACATTGCTGATCCTGAGTTTCATCCTGTATTATACCCCAGAGCTGCACTCACTATTCTGCTGGTGCAGTCACTGTGTACATACATTACATTACTGATCCTGAGTTACATCCTGTATTATACTCCAGAGCTGCACTCACTATTCTGCTGGGGCAGTCACTGTGTTCATACATTACATTGCTGATCCTGAGTTACATCCTGTATTATACTCCAGAGCTGCACTCACTATTCTGCTGGTGCAGTTATTGTGTACATACATTACATTACTGATCCTGAGTTACCTTCTGTATTGTACCCCAGAGCTGCACTCACTATTCTGCTGGTGCAGTCACTGTGTACATACATTACATTACTGATCCTGAGTTACATCCTGTATTATACTCCAGAGCTGCACTAACTATTCTGCTGGTGCAGTCACTGTGTTCATACATTACATTGCTGATCCTGAGTTACATCCTGTATTATACTCCAGAGCTGCACTAACTATTCTGCTGGTGCGGTCACTGTGTACATACATTACATTACTGATCCTGAGTTACATCCTGTATTATACTCCAGGGCTGCGCTCACTATTCTGCTGGTGCCGTCACTGTGTACATACATTACATTACTGATCCTGAGTTACATCCTGTATTATACCCCAGAGCTGCACTCACTATTCTGCCGGTGCAGTCACTGTGTACATACATTACATTACTGATCCTGAGTTACATCCTGTATTATACTCCAGAGCTGCTCTCACTATTCTGCTGGTGCAGTCACTGTGTACATACATTACATTACTGATCCTGAGTTACCTCCTGTATTATACTCCAGAGCTGCACTCACTATTCTGCTGGTGCAGTCACTGTGTACATACATTACTGATCCTGAGTTGCATCCTGTATTATACTCCAGAGCTGCTCTCACTATTCTGCTGGTGCAGTCACTGTGTATATACATTACATTACTGATCCTGAGTTACATCCTGTATTATACCCCAGAGCTGCACTCACTATTCTGCTGGTGCAGTCACTGTGTACATACATTACATTGCTGATCCTGAGTTTCATCCTGTATTATACCCCAGAGCTGCACTCACTATTCTGCTGGTGCAGTCACTGTGTATATACATTACATTACTGATCCTGAGTTACATCCTGTATTATACCCCAGAGCTGCACTCACTATTCTGCTGGTGCAGTCACTGTGTACATACATTACATTGCTGATCCTGAGTTTCATCCTGTATTATACCCCAGAGCTGCACTCACTATTCTGCTGGTGCAGTCACTGTGTATATACATTACATTACTGATCCTGAGTTACATCCTGTATTATACCCCAGAGCTGCACTCACTATTCTGCTGGTGCAGTCACTGTGTACATACATTACATTACTGATCCTGAGTTACATCCTGTATTATACTCCAGGGCTGCACTCACTATTCTACTGGTGCAGTCACTGTGTACATACATTACATTACTGATCCTGAGTTACCTCCTGTATTATACTCCAGAGCTACACTCACTATTCTGCTGGTGCAGTCACTGTGTACATACATTACATTACTGATCCTGAGTTACATCCTGTATTATACCCCAGAGCTGCACTCACTATTCTGCTGGTGCAGTCACTGTGTATATACATTACATTACTGATCCTGAGTTACATCCTGTATTATACCCCAGAGCTGCACTCACTATTCTGCTGGTGCAGTCACTGTGTACATACATTACATTACTGATCCTGAGTTACCTCCTGTATTATACTCCAGAGCTGCACTCACTATTCTGCTGGTGCAGTCACTGTGTACATACATTACATTACTGATCCTGAGTTACCTCCTGTATTATACTCCAGAGCTGCACTCACTATTCTGCTGGTGCAGTCACTGTGTACATACATTACATTACTGATCCTGAGTTACCTCCTGTATTATACTCCAGAGCTGCACTCACTATTCTGCTGGTGCAGTCACTGTGTACATACATTACATTACTGATCCTGAGTTACATCCTGTATTATACTCCAGAGCTGCACTCACTATTCTGCTGGTGCAGTCACTGTGTACATACATTACATTACTGATCCTGAGTTACCTCCTGTATTATATCCCAGAGCTGCACTCACTATTCTGCTGGTGCAGTCACTGTGTACATACATTACATTACTGATCCTGAGTTACATCCTGTATTGTACCCCAGAGCTGCACTCACTATTCTGTTGGTGCAGTCACTGTGTACATACATTACATTACTGATCCTGAGTTACATCCTGTATTATACCCCAGAGCTGCACTCACTATTCTGCTGGTGCAGTCACTGTGTACATACATTACATTACTGATCCTGAGTTACATCCTGTATTATACCCCAGAGCTGCACTCACTATTCTGCTGGTGCAGTCACTGTGTACATACATTACATTACTGATCCTGAGTTACATCCTGTATTATACCCCAGAGCTGCACTCACTATTCTGCTGGTGCAGTCACTGAGTACATACATTACTGATTCTGAGTTACATCCTGTATTATACTCCAGAGCTGCACTCACTATTCTGTTGCTGGGACTCCCCTTGTGTCTGCACAGATCTTGCTGTGATACATTCTTGTAAGGCCTCTTTCACACTAGCGTCGTGCACTGCGTCGCTATGCGTCGTTTTGCAGAAAAAAAACGCATCCTGCAAGCAATTTTTTCTCCATAGACTATTATTAGCGACGCAGTGCGACGCATTGCCACACGTCGCAACCGTTGTGTGACGGTTGCGTCTTGTTGCGTCGGACTGTCGCCACCAAAAAACGTTACATGTAACGTTTTTTGGTGCGTTGTGAGCGTCCTTTCCGACCGCGCTTGCGCGGCCAGAATTCCGCCCCCTCCTCCCCGCACATCACAATGGGGCAGCGGATGCGTTGGAAAACTGTATCCGCTGCCCCCGTTGTGCGGCGCTTTCACAGCTAGCGTCGGTGCGCCACAACGTCGTATAGCAACGTGCAGCGCACGACGCTAGTGTGTAAGTAGCCTTAGTGACATCTTTACATCAGACACTTTCCTTCTGCATTTCAGAATCTCACCTACGCTTTTGGAGGGTTGTTTGGCCGCAGGCTTGCTGACCGTTTCCATTACGATCCAGCAGAATTATGTGTATTGCATATCTTGCCCTGCACACTCCACCTTTTGTCTTCCTGTCGGAGTTAACAAAATGTGAAGATGTTATAGGAATCTCCATGTGTAGCACAGTGGACTGCCTCTCCTTGATGCAGTGACTTGATTTAGGTCTTTTGCACTCTGATTTTTCTTGAAAACATTCAGGATCTTATTAGAAACGAGGGGAATGTGCAGACAGAGGACGGAGTGTGAGCGCAGTGCTGCCGACTTTGTATAGTGTAGGTCTGTGGGGGAGAGAACGTGCAGCAGAAGGAGCTGCGCTATAAAGATGCACAGACTGGGATCATTGCGATTTTCTGGCACTCTGGACTCGTGTTATCTCTGCAGCCAGAGGATCTCACAGACACGGACTCTGCGCTAATATGAATATTCCTCTGACTATAGATAGTCGCGGATAAATAATAGATGTCTCTGGAGAGATATTATGTGATTAGTCAGAGCTGTGTCATATTTAATGAGCACCGGTCCGTCTCCACGCTGCTTCCCCAGTCTGATCGTGAGTCCGTATCCCGGCTGTGTTATATCCTGTACTTACGCCATCACTCCATCACCTGCTCCACAGAGCTGACAATCTGCCGTCCTTCTGGACAAAAATATCGAGACTGACATAAAACGTGTTTTTCACATTTTACCTCTTCAGTGTTTATCGCTCTTTTAGGCCCAATGCGTATGTCCTTGTGTTTACGTGCTGAGATCCATGGTCCGTGTGTACGTGACTTCTGTGTGACACCTGTGTGTCCTTGTCCTGTCTGTATCAGTGTGTCAATGTGCTGTCAGTGTGCGGTCCGTGTGCTGTCTGTATCAGTGTGTCAGTGTGCGATCAATGTGCTGTCAGTGTGCGGTCAATGTGCTGTCAGTGTACGGTCCGTGTGCTGACAGTGTGCTGCCCGTCTGCTGACAGTGTGCTGTCAGTGTGCGGTCCGTGTGCTGACAGTGTGCGGCCTGTGTGCTGTCTGTATCAGTGTGTCAGTGTGCTGTCAGTGTGCGGTCCGTGTGCTGTCTGTAACAGTGTGTCAGTGTGCGGTCAATGTGCTGTTTGTATCAGTGTGTCAGTGTGCGGTCCGTGTGCTGTCAGTGTACGGTCCGTGTGCTGACCGTGTGCGGCCCGCCTGCTGACAGTGTGCTGCCCGTGTGCTGACAGTGTGCGGCCTGGGTGCTGACAGTGTGCGGCCTGTGTGCTGTCTGTATCAGTGTGTCAGTGCGCTGTCATGAGTCTGGGTTTGCTGTGGGACATCGATCTGGAGTACGACGGACCTGCAGGGGTGTTTTTTTGGGAAACAAATAGGTGAAAGATGAGTCTGGGTTTTTATTTTAAAATAAAGGACTCCTGCCCCTTATTCCCAAGACTCCTGCCCCTTATTCCCCACACTCCTGCCCCTTATTCCCCACACTCCTGCCCCTTATTCCCCACACTCCTGCCCCTTATTCCCCACACTCCTGCCCCTTATTCCCCACACACCTGCCCCTTATTCCCCACACTCCTGCCCCTTATTCCCCACACTCCTGCCCCTTATTCCCCACACACCTGCCCCTTATTCCCCACACTCCTGCCCCTTATTCCCCACACTCCTGCCCCTTATTCCCCACACTCCTGCCCCTTATTCCCCACACTCCTACCCCTTATTCCCCACACTCCTGTCCCTTATTCCCCACACTCCTGCCCCTTATTCTCCACACTCCTGTCCCTTATTCTCCACACTCCTGTCCCTTATTCCCCACACTCCTGCCCCTTATTCCCCACACACCTGCCCCTTATTCCCCACACTCCTGCCCCTTATTCCCCACACTCCTGCCCCTTATTCCCCACACACCTGCCCCTTATTCCCCACACTCCTGCCCCTTATTCCCCACACTCCTGCCCCTTATTCCCCACACTCCTGCCCCTTATTCCCCACACTCCTGCCCCTTATTCCCCACACTCCTGCCCCTTATTCCCCACACTCCTACCCCTTATTCCCCACACTCCTGTCCCTTATTCCCCACACTCCTGCCCCTTATTCCCCACACTCCTGTCCCTTATTCTCCACACTCCTGTCCCTTATTCCCCACACTCCTGCCCCTTATTCCACAGACTCCTGCCCCTTGTTCTCCACACTACTGCCCCTTATTCTCCACACTCCTGCCCCTTATTTTCCACACTCCTGCCCCTTATTCCCCAGACTCCTGCCCCTTATTCCCCACACTCCTGTCCCTTATTTCCCACACTCCTGCCCCTTGTTCTCCAGACTCCTGCCTCTTATTCCCCAGACTCCTGCCCCTTATTCCTCAGACTACTGACCCTTGTTCTCCAGATTCCTGACCCTTATTCCCCAGACTCCTGTCCCTTATTTCCCAGACTCCTGCCTCTTATTCCCCAGACTCCTGCCCCTTATTCTCTAGACTCCTGCCCCTTATTCTCTAGACTCCTGCCCCTTATTCTCTAGACTCCTGCCCCTTATTCTCCACACTCCTGCCCCTTATTCTCCACACTCCTGCCCCTTATTCTCCACACTCCTGCCCCTTATTCTCCACACTCCTGCCCCTTATTCTCCACACTCCTGCCCCTTATTCTCCACACTCCTGCCCCTTATTCCCCACACTCCTGCCCCTTATTCTCCACACTCCTGTCCCTTATTCTCCACACTCCTGTCCCTTATTCTCCACACTCCGGCCCCTTATTCCCCAGACTCCTGCCCCTTATTCTCCAGACTCCTGCCCCTTATTCCCCACACTCCTGCCCCTTATTCTCCACACTCCTGCCCCTTATTCTCCACACTCCTGCCCCTTATTCTCCAGACTCCTGCCCCTTATTCCCCAGACTCCTGCCCCTTATTCCCCAGACTCCTGCCCCTTATTCTCCAGACTCCTGCCCCTTATTCTCCAGACTCCTGCCCCTTATTCTCCAGACTCCTGCCCCTTATTCTCCAGACTCCTGCCCCTTATTCTCCAGACTCCTGCCCCTTATTCTCCAGACTCCTGCCCCTTATTCTCCAGACTCCTGCCCCTTATTCTCCAGACTCCTGCCCCTTATTCTCCAGACTCCTGCCCCTTATTCTCCAGACTCCTGCCCCTTATTCTCCACACTCTTGCCCCTTATTCCCCAGACTCCTGCCCCTTATTCTCCAGACTCCTGCCCCTTATTCTCCAGACTCCTGCCCCTTATTCTCCAGACTCTTGCCCCTTATTCTCCAGACTCCTGCCCCTTATTCCCCAGACTTCGGGCCCCTTATTCCCCAGACTTCGGGCCCCTTATTCCCCAGACTCCTGCCCCTTATTCCCCAGACTCCTGCCCCTTATTCCCCAGATTCCGGCCCCTTATTCTCCAGACTTCTGCCCCTTATTCTCCAGACTCCTGCCCCTTATTCTCCAGACTCCTGCCCCTTATTCTCCAGACTCCTGACCCTTATTCTCCAGACTCCTGCCCCTTATTCTCCAGTCTCCTGCCCCTTATTCCCCAGACTTCGGGCCCCTTATTTCCCAGACTTCTGGCCCCTTATTCCCCAGACTCCTGCCCCTTATTCCCCAGACTCCTGCCCCTTATTCCCCAGACTCCGGCCCCTTATTCTCCAGACTTCTGCCCCTTATTCCCCAGACTTCTGCCCCTTATTCCCCAGACTCCTGCCCCTTATTCTCCAGACTCCTGCCCCTTATTCTCCAGACTCCTGCCCCTTATTCTCCAGACTCCTGCCCCTTATTCCCCAGACTCCTGCCCCTTATTCCCCAGACTTTGGGCCCCTTATTCCCCAGACTTTGGGCCCCTTATTCCCCAGACTTCGGGCCCCTTATTCCCCAGACTTCGGGCCCCTTATTCCCCAGACTTCTGGCCCCTTATTCCCCAGACTCCTGCCCCTTATTCTCCACACTCCTGCCCCTTATTCCCCAGACTCCTGCCCCTTGTTCTCCAGACTCCGGCCCCTTATTCTCCAGACTTCTGCCCCTTATTCTTTAGACTCCTGCCCCTTATTCCCCAGACTCCTGCCCCTTATTCCCCAGACTTCGGGCCCCTTATTCCCCAGACTTCTGGCCCCTTATTCCCCAGACTCCTGCCCCTTATTCTCCACACTCCTGCCCCTTATTCCCCAGACTCCTGCCCCTTGTTCTCCAGACTCCGGCCCCTTATTCTCCAGACTCCTGCCCCTTATTCTCCAGACTCCTGCCCCTTATTCTCCAGACTCCTGCCCCTTATTCCCCAGACTTCTGGCCCCTTATTCCCCAGACTTCCGGCCCCTTATTCCCCAGACTCCTGCCCCTTATTCCCCAGACTTCCGGCCCCTTATTCCCCAGACTTCTGCCCCTTATTCTCCACACTCCGGCCCCTTATTCTCCACACTCCTGCCCCTTATTCCCCACACTCCTGCCCCTTATTCCCCAGACTTCTGCCCCTTATTCTCCACACTCCGGCCCCTTATTTTCCACACTCCTGCCCCTTATTCCCCAGACTTCTGCCCCTTATTCTCCACACTCCGGCCCCTTATTCTCCAGACTCCTGCCCCTTATTCTCCAGACTCCTGCCCCTTATTCTCCAGACTCCTGCCCCTTATTCTCCAGACTCCTGCCCCTTATTCCCCAGACTTCTGCCCCTTATTCTCCACACTCCAGCCCCTTATTTTCCACACTCCTGCCCCTTATTCCCCACACTCCTGCCCCTTATTCCCCACACACCTGCCCCTTATTCCCCACACTCCTGCCCCTTATTCCCCACACTCCTGCCCCTTATTCCCCACACTCCTGCCCCTTATTCCCCACACTCCTACCCCTTATTCCCCACACTCCTGTCCCTTATTCCCCACACTCCTGCCCCTTATTCTCCACACTCCTGTCCCTTATTCTCCACACTCCTGTCCCTTATTCCCCACACTCCTGCCCCTTATTCCACAGACTCCTGCCCCTTGTTCTCCACACTACTGCCCCTTATTCTCCACACTCCTGCCCCTTATTTTCCACACTCCTGCCCCTTATTCCCCAGACTCCTGCCCCTTATTCCCCACACTCCTGTCCCTTATTTCCCACACTCCTGCCCCTTGTTCTCCAGACTCCTGCCTCTTATTCCCCAGACTCCTGCCCCTTATTCCTCAGACTACTGACCCTTGTTCTCCAGATTCCTGACCCTTATTCCCCAGACTCCTGTCCCTTATTTCCCAGACTCCTGCCTCTTATTCCCCAGACTCCTGCCCCTTATTCTCTAGACTCCTGCCCCTTATTCTCTAGACTCCTGCCCCTTATTCTCTAGACTCCTGCCCCTTATTCTCCACACTCCTGCCCCTTATTCTCCACACTCCTGCCCCTTATTCTCCACACTCCTGCCCCTTATTCTCCACACTCCTGCCCCTTATTCTCCACACTCCTGCCCCTTATTCTCCACACTCCTGCCCCTTATTCCCCACACTCCTGCCCCTTATTCTCCACACTCCTGTCCCTTATTCTCCACACTCCTGTCCCTTATTCTCCACACTCCGGCCCCTTATTCCCCAGACTCCTGCCCCTTATTCTCCAGACTCCTGCCCCTTATTCCCCACACTCCTGCCCCTTATTCTCCACACTCCTGCCCCTTATTCTCCACACTCCTGCCCCTTATTCTCCAGACTCCTGCCCCTTATTCCCCAGACTCCTGCCCCTTATTCCCCAGACTCCTGCCCCTTATTCTCCAGACTCCTGCCCCTTATTCTCCAGACTCCTGCCCCTTATTCTCCAGACTCCTGCCCCTTATTCTCCAGACTCCTGCCCCTTATTCTCCAGACTCCTGCCCCTTATTCTCCAGACTCCTGCCCCTTATTCTCCAGACTCCTGCCCCTTATTCTCCAGACTCCTGCCCCTTATTCTCCACACTCTTGCCCCTTATTCCCCAGACTCCTGCCCCTTATTCTCCAGACTCCTGCCCCTTATTCTCCAGACTCCTGCCCCTTATTCTCCAGACTCTTGCCCCTTATTCTCCAGACTCCTGCCCCTTATTCCCCAGACTTCGGGCACCTTATTCCCCAGACTTCGGGCCCCTTATTCCCCAGACTCCTGCCCCTTATTCCCCAGACTCCTGCCCCTTATTCCCCAGATTCCGGCCCCTTATTCTCCAGACTTCTGCCCCTTATTCTCCAGACTCCTGCCCCTTATTCTCCAGACTCCTGCCCCTTATTCTCCAGACTCCTGACCCTTATTCTCCAGACTCCTGCCCCTTATTCTCCAGTCTCCTGCCCCTTATTCCCCAGACTTCGGGCCCCTTATTTCCCAGACTTCTGGCCCCTTATTCCCCAGACTCCTGCCCCTTATTCCCCAGACTCCTGCCCCTTATTCCCCAGACTCCGGCCCCTTATTCTCCAGACTTCTGCCCCTTATTCCCCAGACTTCTGCCCCTTATTCCCCAGACTCCTGCCCCTTATTCTCCAGACTCCTGCCCCTTATTCTCCAGACTCCTGCCCCTTATTCTCCAGACTCCTGCCCCTTATTCCCCAGACTCCTGCCCCTTATTCCCCAGACTTTGGGCCCCTTATTCCCCAGACTTTGGGCCCCTTATTCCCCAGACTTCGGGCCCCTTATTCCCCAGACTTCGGGCCCCTTATTCCCCAGACTTCTGGCCCCTTATTCCCCAGACTCCTGCCCCTTATTCTCCACACTCCTGCCCCTTATTCCCCAGACTCCTGCCCCTTGTTCTCCAGACTCCGGCCCCTTATTCTCCAGACTTCTGCCCCTTATTCTTTAGACTCCTGCCCCTTATTCCCCAGACTCCTGCCCCTTATTCCCCAGACTTCGGGCCCCTTATTCCCCAGACTTCTGGCCCCTTATTCCCCAGACTCCTGCCCCTTATTCTCCACACTCCTGCCCCTTATTCCCCAGACTCCTGCCCCTTGTTCTCCAGACTCCGGCCCCTTATTCTCCAGACTCCTGCCCCTTATTCTCCAGACTCCTGCCCCTTATTCTCCAGACTCCTGCCCCTTATTCCCCAGACTTCTGGCCCCTTATTCCCCAGACTTCCGGCCCCTTATTCCCCAGACTCCTGCCCCTTATTCCCCAGACTTCCGGCCCCTTATTCCCCAGACTTCTGCCCCTTATTCTCCACACTCCGGCCCCTTATTCTCCACACTCCTGCCCCTTATTCCCCACACTCCTGCCCCTTATTCCCCAGACTTCTGCCCCTTATTCTCCACACTCCGGCCCCTTATTTTCCACACTCCTGCCCCTTATTCCCCAGACTTCTGCCCCTTATTCTCCACACTCCGGCCCCTTATTCTCCAGACTCCTGCCCCTTATTCTCCAGACTCCTGCCCCTTATTCTCCAGACTCCTGCCCCTTATTCTCCAGACTCCTGCCCCTTATTCTCCAGACTCCTGCCCCTTATTCTCCACACTCTTGCCCCTTATTCCCCAGACTCCTGCCCCTTATTCTCCAGACTCCTGCCCCTTATTCTCCAGACTCCTGCCCCTTATTCTCCAGACTCTTGCCCCTTATTCTCTAGACTCCTGCCCCTTATTCCCCAGACTTCGGGCCCCTTATTCCCCAGACTTCGGGCCCCTTATTCCCCAGACTCCTGCCCCTTATTCCCCAGACTCCTGCCCCTTATTCCCCAGATTCCGGCCCCTTATTCTCCAGACTTCTGCCCCTTATTCTCCAGACTCCTGCCCCTTATTCTCCAGACTCCTGCCCCTTATTCTCCAGACTCCTGCCCCTTATTCTCCAGACTCCTGCCCCTTATTCTCCAGTCTCCTGCCCCTTATTCCCCAGACTTCGGGCCCCTTATTTCCCAGACTTCTGGCCCCTTATTCCCCAGACTCCTGCCCCTTATTCCCCAGACTCCTGCCCCTTATTCCCCAGACTCCGGCCCCTTATTCTCCAGACTTCTGCCCCTTATTCCCCAGACTCCTGCCCCTTATTCTCCAGACTCCTGCCCCTTATTCTCCAGACTCCTGCCCCTTATTCTCCAGACTCCTGCCCCTTATTCCCCAGACTCCTGCCCCTTATTCCCCAGACTTTGGGCCCCTTATTCCCCAGACTTTGGGCCCCTTATTCCCCAGACTTCGGGCCCCTTATTCCCCAGACTTCGGGCCCCTTATTCCCCAGACTTCTGGCCCCTTATTCCCCAGACTCCTGCCCCTTATTCTCCACACTCCTGCCCCTTATTCCCCAGACTCCTGCCCCTTGTTCTCCAGTCTCCTGCCCCTTATTCTCCAGACTCCTGCCCCTTATTCTCCAGACTCCTGCCCCTTATTCTCCAGTCTCCTGCCCCTTATTCCCCAGACTTCGGGCCCCTTATTTCCCAGACTTCTGGCCCCTTATTCCCCAGACTTCTGCCCCTTATTCTCCACACTCCTGCCCCTTATTCCCCAGACTCCTGCCCCTTGTTCTCCAGTCTCCTGCCCCTTATTCTCCAGACTCCTGCCCCTTATTCTCCAGACTCCTGCCCCTTATTCTCCAGTCTCCTGCCCCTTATTCCCCAGACTTCGGGCCCCTTATTCCCCAGACTTCGGGCCCCTTATTCCCCAGACTTCTGGCCCCTTATTCCCCAGACTCCTGCCCCTTATTCTCCACACTCCTGCCCCTTATTCCCCAGACTCCTGCCCCTTGTTCTCCAGACTCCGGCCCCTTATTCTCCAGACTTCTGCCCCTTATTCTTTAGACTCCTGCCCCTTATTCCCCAGACTCCTGCCCCTTATTCCCCAGACTTCGGGCCCCTTATTCCCCAGACTTCTGGCCCCTTATTCCCCAGACTCCTGCCCCTTATTCTCCACACTCCTGCCCCTTATTCCCCAGACTCCTGCCCCTTGTTCTCCAGACTCCAGCCCCTTATTCTCCAGACTCCTGCCCCTTATTCTCCAGACTCCTGCCCCTTATTCCCCAGACTCCTGCCCCTTATTCCCCAGACTTCTGGCCCCTTATTCCCCAGACTTCCGGCCCCTTATTCCCCAGACTCCTGCCCCTTATTCCCCAGACTTCCGGCCCCTTATTCCCCAGACTTCTGCCCCTTATTCTCCACACTCCGGCCCCTTATTCTCCACACTCCTGCCCCTTATTCCCCACACTCCTGCCCCTTATTCCCCAGACTTCTGCCCCTTATTCTCCACACTCCGGCCCCTTATTTTCCACACTCCTGCCCCTTATTCCCCAGACTTCTGCCCCTTATTCTCCACACTCCGGCCCCTTATTCTCCACACTCCTGCCCCTTATTCCCCAGACTTCTGCCCCTTATTCTCCACACTCCGGCCCCTTATTCTCCACACTCCTGCCCCTTATTCCCCAGACTTCTGCCCCTTATTCTCCAGACTCCTGCCCCTTATTCTCCACACTCCTGCCCCTTATTCCCCACACTCCTGCCCCTTATTCCCCACACTCCTGCCCCTTATTCCCCACACTCCTGCCCCTTATTCCCCAGACTTCCGGCCCCTTATTCCCCAGACTTCTGCCCCTTATTCTCCACACTCCGGCCCCTTATTCTCCACACTCCGGCCCCTTATTCTCCACACTCCTGCCCCTTATTCCCCACACTCCTGCCCCTTATTCCCCAGACTTCTGCCCCTTATTCTCCACACTCCGGCCCCTTATTCTCCACACTCCTGCCCCTTATTCCCCAGACTTCTGCCCCTTATTCTCCACACTCCGGCCCCTTATTCTCCACACTCCTGCCCCTTATTCCCCAGACTCCTGCCCCTTATTCCCCACACTCCTGCCCCTTATTCCCCAGACTTCTGCCCCTTATTCTCCAGACTTCTGCCCCTTATTCTCCACACTCCGGCCCCTTATTCTCCACACTCCTGCCCCTTATTCCCCAGACTCCGGCCCCTTATTCTCCAGATCTCTGCCCCTTATTCCCCAGACTTCTTCACCCCGGTAGATGGATATCTGCTGAAATTCAGTGGCAATGTTTCTTGTTGTTAAATTGATTTTCATGGCAAGTAATGACTTTGCGACTCCTCTTCAGTCATCTGATCATTCTTTATCATTGTCAGGAGTTAATGTAAATCGTCACAATAAAAACTGAAGGAACAAACTGTGTGAAAAATAAAATTTGTGTCAGTCTCAAAACTTTTCTCCACGACTGTAATCTCCCGGCCGCCCTGACATCCACTTACGCTATCCCTGAGAGCGGGGTTCTCTTTCCATATCTCCTCCATTCCACCCAGACCACCTTGATGATGTCCTCCGGCCACGAGTAGCACAAACATCTTCCTCATCCGCCTGATGACGACCTCCCCATCCTGGTAACCCAATGGTGCCAATCTCCAGCACTTTGCCCCCTCTGCTGCCCTGTGCCTCAATTGCAGTTCTTAAAAAAAAAAAAACCCGCCTGATCTATATTCACCCCAAAAAAGTCATGAGGACAGGTCACTTTATTTCTCTTGGTGAGGTTTTCACCTTGTTGGGAAAAACCCCCAAAAATTCGCTTTCTGAACGCTGCAGATTCCCGCCATGAACCCTATGTGCTGCGGCCTGTGCGCCTCCGCGTCTGGCGGTGCCATATATCGCCCTCAGACATGTAGCGCGTCCTATTCCTACATCTCGTAATTTATTCATGAAGACGTCGAGTGTAATCTTCTCGGTGTATTTTTCCCAGAGACAGCGTGACATGTGTAGACATGTTTTCCTCTCATCTCGGGATGTTCTGTTAACGCGCTCCCTGCTCTCACTGACAAGATGTGTAACGCGAGCCGCGACTATTGTGTTTGTGACTGATATTTACTGTCCTGTAACTGCGACGTGTCCTGAGCTGACTGCCATAACGGTGCGGAGACTGCCTGATATCAGCGTGTGAAGGATACCGAAAGCCCCGACACAGAAATTATGTTATATATGGAAATAATACAAAATATTATATACCTGCTATAATACTGCCCGAACTACAAGAATATAACTGCTATAATACTGCCCCTATGTACAAGAATATAACTACTATAATACTGCTCCTATGTACAAGAATATAACTACTATAATACTGCTCCTATGTACAAGAATATAACTACTATAATACTGCTCCCTATGTACAAGAATATAACTACTATAATACTGCTCCTATGTACAAGAATATAACTACTATAATACTGCTCCTATGTACAAGAATATAACTACTATAATACTGCTCCCTATGTACAAGAATATAACTACTATAATACTGCCCCTATGTACAAGAGTATAACTACTATAATACTGCTCCTATGTACAAGAATATAACTACTATAATACTGCTCCTATGTACAAGAATATAACTACTATAATACTGCCCCTATGTACAAGAATATAACTACTATAATACTGCCCCCTATGTACAAGAATATAACTGCTATAATACTGCTCCTATGTACAAGAATATACCTACTATAATACTGCCCCTATGTACAAGAATATAACTACTATAATACTGCCCCTATGTACAAGAATATAACGACTATAATACTGCTCCTATGTACAAGAATATAACTACTATAATACTGCCCCTATGTACAAGAATATAACTACTATAATACTGCTCCTATGTACAAGAATATAACTACTATAATACTGCTCCTATGTACAAGAATATAACTACTATAATACTGCTCCTATGTACAAGAGTATAACTACTATAATACTGCTCCTATGTACAAGAATATAACTACTATAATACTGCCCCTATGTGCAAGAATATAACTACTATAATACTGCCCCTATATACAATAATATAACTACTATAATACTGCCCCTATATACAAGAATATAACTACTATAATACTGCCCCTTTCTACAAGAATATAACTACTATAATACTGCCCCTATGTACAAGAATATAACTACTATAATACTGCTCCTATGTACAAGAATCTAACTGCTATAATACTGCTCCTATGTACAAGAATATAACTACTATAATACTGCTCCTATGTACAAGAATATAACTACTATAATACTGCTCCCTATGTACAAGAATATAACTACTATAATACTGCCCCTATGTACAAGAATATGCCACTTTATACAGGAGTACAGCCTTGCACACTATGTTTCAATCTGTATATGTGGTATTGGCGGATGGTTTAGATGTGTCCCGGACCAGTGCGAGGATTGTGCTTTATTATTATTATTATTATTATTATTATTATTATTATTTATTTATATAGCACCATTAATTCCATGGTGCTGTACATGAGAAAGGGGTTACATACAGAGTTATAGATATCGTTTACAGTGACAGACTGGTACAGAGGGGAGGGGACCCTGTCCTTGCGGACTTACATTCTATGGGATAATGGGGAAGAGGCAGAAGGTAGAGGGTGAGGCGGCGGCTCTGGCGATGGCGATGCGGCGGCTCTGGCGATGGCGATGCGGCGGCTCTGGCGATGGCGAGGTGGCGGTTCTGACGCTGGTGAGGCGGCGGCTCTGGCGGTGGCGAGGTGGCAGAATGGTTATTGTAGGCTTTCTTGAAGAGATGGGTTTTCAGGTTCCGTCTGAATTTATTTTAGTCTGCATAATTTTATCAGGTTGTTGCCGTATGTTCCCGCTAAGATTTTATTAGGGGGTCTCCCATCTGACCGCCATCTTGTCTCGTTTCCTGTGTGTAATCTAATGTATTAGACGTGCGTGCTGGCGTAGCAGGTGTTGTCCAATTAAAGGGATAGCGTCTGTGTGGCAGATACTTGATCTGTCACCCTTGTGATGGATTATTTATGGAGCCCGGGTCAGCAGAGTCTGGATCTGTCTCCGGAGCTTCTGCACAATGAGCCGCGTCTGTGTGACATGTGCTGAGGCCGCTGCAGCGACAGATGACAGAATAGGGGAAATATTCAGGAAAACGTCTCCGTGTTTGTTATTAATCCTCATCGATCTTACACTCATCATTTCCTGCAGACTCCGGGAAAGGGGAAGCGAAATATTCATGTTTTTCATTACACAGCCAGGATGTAGACCACCTGGCCCCCATCTTGAACCCCATTTTTTCCCTCTATTTTAAGATGTGCTTATTCCATTCTCTTAAAGGGGTTGTCAGGGTGTAAAATATTGATGGCTCAGAATGGAGGGAGTCTGTCACCCAGCTCCCTCACTACTCGGCTGATTCCTGGAGCTGCCACCATTAGGCTATGTTCACACGTTGCGTTTTTGCTGCATTTTTTTTTTCAGCAGGCAAAATTGTCTCTCTTGGCAGTAAAGCAGCTGCTTACAAAAAGGTGGTTTGGGCAATATTTAGTTTTACACCTTAGTCGGGCAGTGTTTAGTTTTACACCTTGGTCATGCAATGTTTAGTTTTATACCTTGGTCAGGCAATGTTTATTCTTACACCTTGGTCATGCAATGTTTAGTTTTACACCTTGGTTGGGCAATGTTTAGTTTTACACCTTGGTCGGGCAATGTTTAGTTTTACACCTTGGTCGGGCAATATTTAGTTTTACTCCTTGGTCAGGCAATGTTTAGTTTTACACCTTGGTCATGCAATGTTTAGTTTTACACTTTGGTCCGGCAATGTTTAGTTTTATACCTTGGTCAGGCAATGTTTAGTTTTATACCTAGCTCAGGCAATGTTTATTCTTACACCTTGGTCATGCAATGTTTAGTTTTACACCTTGGTCGGGCAATATTTAGTTTTACACCTTGGTCGGGCAATGTTTAGTTTTACAGTTTGGTCGGGCAGTGTTTAGTTTTACACCTTGGTTGGGCAATGTTTAGTTTTATACCTTGGTCATGCAATGTTTAGTTTTACACTTTGGTCGGGCAATGTTTAGTTTTACACCTTGGTCATGCAATGTTTAGATTTACACTTTGGTCGGGTAATGTTTAGTTTTACACCTTGGTCATGCAATGTTTAGATTTACACTTTGGTCGGGCAATGTTTAGTTTTACACTTTGGTCGGGCAGTGTTTAGTTTTACACCTTGGTCATGCAATGTTTAGATTTACACTTTGGTCCGGCAATGTTTAGTTTTACACCTTGGTCATGCAATGTTTAGTTTTACACTTTGGTCGGGCAATGTTTAGTTTTACACCTTGGTCATGCAATGTTTAGATTTACACTTTGGTCGGGCAATGTTTAGTTTTACACCTTGGTCATGCAATGTTTAGATTTACACTTTGGTCCGGCAATGTTTAGTTTTACACATTGTACAAAAAAAAGTGCACTTTGTCGTGCTAAAGCATGTAGACATGGAATATATGAAATATGAATAGCAATACTGCTCTGGATAATAAAAAAAATTGAGACGCTTGGCACATAATTTGGTCAACTCATGCATGCCCAGCAACCAACGAAAAGGTAGTCTCACGCTGCTGGGACCCTACGTGTCTAGTGTGAGTACCTCTTAGGCTGAAGTCTGAATTCCCTTTCTTTTGTATATTATATATGGAGGTGGCTGCTCCCAGTTTGCACCTGTTCACATTAGTTTGGAAATGCCAGTCAGTCTTTTGTTATTTGTATGTTAGCTCTCTGATCGAGCACTCCACCCTCCACCATGTGGTGATTTTAATTACAGCAGGATCCTACCTCCCCATAAATGCAGGCTTCTGAGAGAGGTATTCACATTTACCCAGGAATTCATATGTCAGCCTAAGAGAGGTATTCACACTAGACACGTAGGGTCCCAGCAGCGTAAGACCACCTTGTCATTGGTTGCTGGGCATGCATGACTTGGCCAAATTATGTGCCAAGCATCTCAATTTTTTCTTATTATCCAGGTCAGTATTGCTATTCATATTTCATATATTCCGTGTCTACATGCTTTAGCACAACAGAGTGCAATTTTTTTTGTATATTATTTATGGAGGTGGCTGCTCCTAGTTTGCACCTGTTATTGTATTATTATTATTTATTGTTATAGCGCCCTTTATTCTATGGCGCTTTACATGTAAGGAGGGGTATACATAATAAAAACAAGTACAATAATCTTAAACAATACAAGTCATAACTGGTACAGTAGGAGAGAGGACCCTGCCCGCGAAGGCTCACAATCTACAAGGGATGGGTGAGAATACAGTAGGTGAGGATAGAGCTGGTCATACAGCGGTTTGGTTGATCGGTGGTTACTGCAGGTTGTAGGCTTGTCGGAAGAGGTGGGTCTTCAGGCTCTTTTTGAAGGTTTCGATGGTAGGCGAGAGTCTGATGTGTTGTGGTAGAGAGTTCCAGAGTAGGGGTGATACGCGAGAGAAATCTTGTATACGATTGTGGGAAGAGGAGATAAGAGGGGAGTAGAGAAGGAGATCTTGTGAGGATCGGAGGTTGCGTGTAGGTAAGTACCGGGAGACGAGGTCACAGATGTATGGAGGAGACAGGTTGTGGATGGCTTTGTATGTCATGGTTAGGGTTTTGTACTGGAGTCTCTGGGCAATGGGGAGCCAGTGAAGGGATTGACAGAGGGGAGAGGCCGGGGAATAGCGGGGCGACAGGTGGATTAGTCGGGCAGCAGAGTTTAGAATAGATTGGAGGGGTGCGAGAGTGTTAGAGGGGAGACCACAGAGCAGGAGGTTACAGTAGTCGAGGCGGGAGATGATGAGGGCATGGACTAGGGTTTTTGCAGATTCTTGGTTGAGGAATGTACGGATCCGTGAAATATTTTTGTGTTGAGGGCGGCAGGAAGTGGAAAGAACTTGGATATGTGGTTTGAAGGAGAGATCAGGGTCCAGGATTACCCCGAGGCAGCGAGCTTGTGGGACTGGGGAGAGTGGGCAGCCATTTACTGTAATGGATAGGTTCGTTGGGGGGGGTCGCGTGAGATGGGGGAAAGATGATGAATTCTGTTTTGTCCATGTTAAGTTTCAGAAATCTAGCGGAGAAGAAGGATGAAATAGTGGACAGACATTGAGGGATTCTGGTTAGTAGGGAGGTGATATCTGGTCCAGAGATGTAGATCTGTGTGTCATCAGCATAGAGATGATACTGGAAGCCATGAGATTCTATGAGCTGTCCCAGGCCAAAGGTGTAAACAGAGAAGAGCAGGGGCCCTAGGACTGAACCTTGCGGGACTCCGACAGATAGGGGGTGAGGTGAGGAGGTGGTGTGTGAGTGGGAGACGCTGAATGTCCGGTCTGTTAGGTATGACGAGATCCAGGATAGGGCCAAGTCTGTGATGCCAAGGGATGAGAGGGTCTGTGATAATAGGGAATGGTCCACTGTGTCAAAGGCAGCCGACAGGTCCAGGAGGAGGAGGACAGAGTAGTGTCGCTTGCTCTTGGCGGTTAAGAGGTCATTGGTGACCTTAGTTAGGGCAGTGTCAGTGGAGTGGTGTGATCGGAAGCCAGATTGTAAGCGGTCAAAGAGGGAGCAAGAAGGGAGGTGGGAGGACAGGTCAAGGTAGACGTGTTGTTCCAGTAGTTTGGAGGCATAGGGGAGAAGTGATATAGGGCGATAGCTAGATACAGAGGATGGGTCAAGAGAGGGCTTTTTGAGGATAGGTGTGATGGAGGCATGTTTAAAGCTTGAGGGGAAAACACCAGTTGTTAGTGATAGGTTGAAGAGATGGGTTAGGTTGGAAGTGCCAGTCAGTTTTTTGTTATTAGTTTTACATCTTGGTCGGGCAATGTTTAGTTTTCCACCTTGGTCTGGTAAGGTTTAGTTTTCCACCTTGGTCGGGCAATATTTAGTTTTACACCTTGGTCTGGTAAGGTTTAGTTTTCCACCTTGGTCAGGCAATGTTTAGTTTTACACCTTGGTCTGGTAAGGTTTAGTTTTACACCTTGGTCTGGTAAGGTTTAGTTTTACACCTTGGTCTGGTAAGGTTTAGTTTTACACCTTGGTCAGGCAATGTTTAGTTTTACACCTTGGTCAGGCAATGTTTAGTTTTACACCTTGGTTGAGCAATGTTTGGTTTTACACCTTGGTGGGGCAATGTTTAGTTTTACACCTTGGTTGAGCAATGTTTGGTTTTACACCTTGGTGGGGCAATGTTTAGTTTTACACCTTGGTTGGGCAATGTTTGGTTTTACACCTTGGTCTGGCAATGTTTAGTTTTCCACATTGGTTGTGCATTGAGATGATCAGGCAAGTATTTCCTTTACACATCTCTAATTACATTAAGCTGTGCTAATCCTAGCTGCCGTTCTTAGATGAGAAGACCAGGACATTATGGTTTATGGTAAAATCATGAAAATAAATGTGTTTCACATCGTGCTGTACCTGCTTTTTTCACTAAAAACGCAGCAAAACCTTACACCTGCTTTTTTGCACTTACTCATTGCTTTCTATGGGTGAAAAAAACAATGAAAGAAGTGACATGCTGCAGTTTTCCCATTCAGTCAGGAAAAAAACATGTGCGTGTGCATGAGATTTCTGAAATCTCATAGCTTCTGTTGGTGCTGTAAAACACAGCTTAAAATTTGCATAATAAAGCAGCAAAAAGTCAGCGTCAGTACACAGCATAGTGGTCGTTCTCGGTACTGCAGAAGTATCTGAACTGCAGTACCGCGAATAGCTACTATACCGTGTTTGGCGCTGTGCTGCTCTGGTTTTCTACACTGTATACATTATACTTGCTAACATCTGGCTGGTGGGCTTGTAGGGTGTAAGACCCTCACCGATCCTATATGACCCCTGAAAGGGTTAGTCTTATTCTGCTCAGTTCTGCTTCAACAGTTTTGACGTGATGTCCCATGACACCTGTGGATCATATCAGGCTGTAGAAAAACCCATTACTGTGTGTAATTTAGCATGAAGCCCTGTCTTGGTGCTGGCTCATTGTGTCTGCTCCGGTCTTCGTCATTGCCGCCTACAGATTACTATTGATATATTCTTCCTTACCAAAATGCAGAAAGCACATACCAGTCTGGAGAATACACGGCTGCCCAACAGCGCCACATTTGTTACGGGGTTTCATGCGGTACTGCAGCTCTGCTCTGTTGATGAGACTAGCGTTGAGCTGCAGTACCTGAAACGTCCTGTGCACAAGTGTGGCACCGCAGTCACATATTACATGTACGGTCTGCCTCCGAGAGCTGACGGCTTAATGATTTTCACCCCACATACGGACTAGTGGCTCACATTTGCTGGGATTTCCAGGGAATTTCCACCTTTTATCATATTGTCCAGTATTGAGCAAAGATTCATTTCTTACTATCTCTTTACACCGGACAGAGCTCCAGATCCTCTGCCGTGGCAGAAAAGAATGTGATCCTCCTATAGCCGCCACTAAAGGGATCCTGAGAGCTTAGGGCATACTGTGACGATACTAAGGACCTGTCCCCAGGTCAGAAAGGGCCTGTGTTATTAGATTCCCGCTTCTGAGTGTTTTGCTTTTTGTTTCTTTTAAATCCGTCATACGGTTCTGGAGATAATGGCCTTTTTATTTGGTGCTAATTTTAATGGTTTCTCCTAGGGGGTGTGGCTCACAGGTTCCTCTGGGGCGTGTCTCAGGGTTGCCCTGCATAATTACCCTGTGAGCCACACCCCTTCTAAAGACCATAACACTTAGCTCTAAATAAAAAGGCCCATATCTCTGGAACCGTATGTTGCATCTGAGAAAAACAAAAAACTGAATATTCAGGGGAGCAGCGGGAATAAAGTAAGAAACCACTGCTCACGTTCCGGTTGTTCCTGCCAGTTATTTACGTGACTGCTGCAGGCAGTCACTGACCTATGTGGTTTTCTTTCGCTAGTGGATTTATGACACGTACGACGCCTTTCGTTCACATTGCCGCTATGTAACTGTTATTTCCCAGAAGTCGTTTTTTCTCATTAGCAGAGACTTCTCCGGATTCGGTCCCTTAGTGTCGCCATTGTTCCAGCGCTGCCCCACTAACAGTATTGAATTACTGTGAACCCCCGGGGACTGTGCCGATCATTACCGCGTGCAGCCTGATCACACTCGCTCCTGGGCTGTGGGGGACCACCACCTTATGCCAGCGCTGGGGGGTGCATGGGATTGTCTCCAGCCCCGGGGCACGCGGGTCACATCCAGCAATGTCTGGCACAATCCTAAACCCTCGGCAGCGTAATGAGCTCTCTAGGGTTGGACGGAAATAGCTCGTTTTATCTGGCTGTCACCCATAACGAGCGCTCTCAGCTCTGCTTTGTTCTCTTGGTACAGAGCTGTCCGCTCCGCAATACAGGGGGCATCACCTGCTCTTAAAGGGGAACTACACTTACCCTAATGTTTCTCCATCTTGCTGTGCATTTGGATTCGGTTTATTGCTCCCTGTTATCAGCCAGAGACACCGAAACAATTCTGTGTGTGACAACCGTAAAACTGAGGTCAAGTCCAGTAGCGATCTATAGAAAATGCATCTTCTGTTTTTTGGGGTTTTTTTTTGCATTTTTATGCTACAAGGACAATCGTACAAGTAGGGGGTCACCCAGGCTGGAGAAGGGGTAACGTGCACCCACATTGCCGCAGAGATCTGTGATCTGTGAAGTTCATTGCTAGCTGACGGATTTACAAAGGAACTTTTCCAAAGTGGGCAGGAAGGGGGAGGAGGTGAGCAGTAACCATCTCATATTGAGACTGTTGCGGGCATGCTCTGTGACCTGGGCAGAGGTCATTGTACAGGAAGAAGGGAGAAGGTGAGCTGCGACAATAATTTTTACCACTATAATGGAGTGTTACATGTGCAAAGGTTTCTCTGCAAGTAGTAGAAGGAGGTGAGCTGTGACATCACCTATTGTGAATGACGGATCCTGTGTTATCTACTGTATATAGAGGTGTTATCAGTCATTATACAGGAGGAGGAGGTGAGCTGTGATATCACCTATTGTGAATGGTGGATCCTGTGTTATCTACTGTATACAGAGGTGTTATCAGTCATTGTACAGGAGGAGGAGGTGAGCTGTGATATCACCTATTGTGAATGGTGGATCCTGTGTTATCTACTGTATATAGAGGTGTTATCAGTCATTTTACAGGAGGAGGAGGTGAGCTGTGACATCATCTATTATGAATGGTGGATCCTGTGTTATCTACTGTATATAGAGGTGTTATCAGTCATTGTACAGGAGGAGGTAAGCTGAGACATCATCTATTGTGAATGGTGGATCCTGTGTTATCTACTGTGTATAGAGGTGTTATCAGTCATTGTACAGGAGGAGGAGGTGAGCTGTGATATCACCTATTGTGAATGGTGGATCGTGTGTTATCTACTGTATATAGAGGTGTTATCAGTCATTGTACAGGAGGAGGAGGTGAGCTGTGACATCACCTATTGTGAATGGTGGATCCTGTGTTATCTACTATGTAGAGGTGTTATCAGTCATTTTACAGGAGGAGGAGGTGAGCTGTGACATCATCTATTATGAATGGTGGATCCTGTGTTATCTACTGTATATAGAGGTGTTATCATTCATTGTACAGGAGGAGGAGGTGAGCTGTGACATCACCTATTGTGAATGGTGGATCGTGTGTTATCTACTGTATATAGAGGTGTTATCAGTCATTGTACAGGAGGAGGAGGTGAGCTGTGACATCACCTATTGTGAATGGTGGATCCTGTGTTATCTACTGTCTATAAAGGCGTTATCAGTCATTGTACAGGAGGAGGAGGAGGTTAGCTGTGACATCACCTATTGTGAATGGTGGATCCTGTGTTATCTACTGTATATAGAGGTGTTATCAGTCATTGTACAGGTGGGGGAGGAGGAGAGCTGTGACATCACCTATTGTGAATGGTGGATCCTGTGTTATCTACTGTATATAGAGGTGTTATCAGTCATTGTATAGGAGGAGGAGGTGAGCTGTGACATCACCTAAGTGAATGGTGGATCGTGCGTTATCTACTGTATATAGAGGTGTTATCAGTCATTGTACAGGAGGAGGTAAGCTGAGACATCATCTATTGTGAATGGTGGATCCTGTGTTATCTACTGTGTATAGAGGTGTTATCAGTCATTGTACAGGAGGAGGAGGTGAGCTGTGATATCACCTATTGTGAATGGTGGATCGTGTGTTATCTACTGTATATAGAGGTGTTATCAGTCATTGTACAGGAGGAGGAGGTGAGCTGTGACATCACCTATTGTGAATGGTGGATCCTGTGTTATCTACTATGTAGAGGTGTTATCAGTCATTTTACAGGAGGAGGAGGTGAGCTGTGACATCATCTATTATGAATGGTGGATCCTGTGTTATCTACTGTATATAGAGGTGTTATCATTCATTGTACAGGAGGAGGAGGTGAGCTGTGACATCACCTATTGTGAATGGTGGATCGTGTGTTATCTACTGTATATAGAGGTGTTATCAGTCATTGTACAGGAGGAGGAGGTGAGCTGTGACATCACCTATTGTGAATGGTGGATCCTGTGTTATCTACTGTCTATAAAGGCGTTATCAGTCATTGTACAGGAGGAGGAGGAGGTTAGCTGTGACATCACCTATTGTGAATGGTGGATCCTGTGTTATCTACTGTATATAGAGGTGTTATCAGTCATTGTACAGGAGGAGGAGGAGGTGAGCTGTGATATCACCTATTGTGAATGGTGGATCCTGTGTTATCTACTGTATATAGAGGTGTTATCAGTCATTGTACAGGAGGAGGAGGTGAGCTGTGATATCACCTATTGTGAATGGTGGATCCTGTGTTATCTACTGTATATAGAGGTGTTATCGGTCGTTGTACAGGAGGAGGAGGTGAGCTGTGATATCACCTATTGTGAATGGTGGATCCTGTGTTATCTACTGTATATAGAGGTGTTATCAGTCATTGTACAGGAGGAGGAGGTGAGCTGTGATATCACCTATTGTGAATGGTGGATCCTGTGTTATCTACTGTATATAGAGGTGTTATCGGTCGTTGTACAGGAGGAGGAGGTGAGCTGTGACATCATCTATTGTGAATGGTGGATCCTGTGTTATCTACTATATATAGAGGTGTTATCAGTCATTGTACAGGAGGAGGAGGTGAGCTGTGACATCACCTATTGTGAATGGTGGGTTCTGTGTTATCTACTGTATATAGAGGTGTTATCAGTCCTTACCCATTAAGGCGAGGAGGCGCAGGTGTGCGATGCGGAGGAGGCGCAGGTGTGCGATGCAGAGGAGGCGCAGGTGTGCAATGCGAAGGTGTATGATGCGGAGGAGGCGCATGTGTGCGATGCGGAGGAGGCGCAGGTGTTTGATGCGGAGGAGGCGCATTTGTGCGATGCGGAGGTGTATGATGCGGAGGAGGCGCATGTGTGTGATGAGGAGGAGGCGCAGGTGTTTGATGCGGAGGAGGCGCATGTGTGCGATGCGGAGGAGGCGCATGTGGGCAATGCAGAGGAGGTGCATGTGTGCAATGCGAAGGTGTATGATGCGGAGGAGGCGCATGTGTGCGATGCGGAAGGAGGCGCATGTGTGCGATGCGGAGGAGGCGCTTGTGTGCGATGCTAAGGTGTATGATGCGGAGGAGGCGCATGTGTGCGATGCGGAGGAGGCACATGTGTGCAATGCGAAGGTGTATGATGCGGAGGAGGCGCATGTGTGCGATGCGGAAAGAGGCACATGTGTGCGATGCGGGAGGAGGCGCATGTGTGCAATGTGGAGGAGGCGAAGGTGTGTGATGCGGAGGAGGCGCATGTGTGCGATGCGGGGGAGGTGAAGGTGTGCGATGCGGAGGAGGCACAGGTGTGCGATGCGGAGGATGCGCATGTGTGCAATGCGTAGGGGGCGCAGGTGTGCGATGCAGAGGAGGCGCAGGTGTGCGATGCGGAGGAGGTTCAGCTGTGCGATACGGAGGAGGCGCAGGTGTGTGATACGGAGGGGGCGCAGGTGTGTGATGCGGAGGAGGCGCAGGTGTTTGATGCGGAGGAGGCGCATGTGGGCAATGCGAAGGTGTATGATGCGGAGGAGGCGCATGTGTGCGATGCGGAAGGAGGCGCATGTGTGCGATGCGGAGGAGGCGCTTGTGTGCGATGCGGAGGTGGCGCATGTGTGCGATGCGGAGGTGGCGCATGTGTGCAATGCGAAGGTGTATGATGCGGAGGAGGCGCATGTGTGCGATGCGGAGGAGGCACATGTGTGCGATGCAGAGGAGGCGCATGTGTGCAATGCGAAGGTGTATGATGCGGAGGAGGCGCATGTGTGCGATGCGGAAAGAGGCACATGTGTGCGATGCGGGAGGAGGCGCATGTGTGTAATGCAGAGAAGGCGAAGGTGTGTGATGTGGAGGAGGCGCAGGTGTGCAATGCGGAGGGGGCGCAGGTGTGCGAAGCGAAAGGGGCGCAGGTGTGCGATGCGGAGGGGGCGCAGGCATGTGATGCGGAGGGTGCGCAGGTGTGCGATGCGGAGGAGGCGCAGGCGTGCGATGCGGAGGGGGCGCAGGTGTGCGATGCGGAGGGGGCGCAGGTGTGCGATGCGGAGGAGGCGCAGGCGTGCGATGCGGAGGAGGCGCAGGCGTGCGATGCGGAGGGGGCGCAGGTGCGTGATGCGGAGGAGGCGCAGGTGTGTGATGCGGAGGTGGTGCAGGTGTGTGATGCGGAGGAGGCGCAGATGTGTGATGCGGAGGTGGTGCAGGTGTGTGATGCGGAGGAGGCGCAGATGTGTGATGCGGAGGTGGTGCAGGTGTGTGATGCGGAGGTGGTGCAGGTGTGTGATGCGGAGGAGTCTGGACAGTGGCTCCTCGGTGAGTGTGATGATGATGAGGACGCTGTGGAGCCGCTGGGGACCCCTTTCTTCTGTACATTACATGTGAGACTGTGCCCGATATTGTACACGGGGGCTTCATGCTGCGGGGGTTACACCTCACACCCTGGCGCGGCGCCCTTAGCAGGTGACCTGCAGCGCTGCAGGGTAATTAATCATTCATCCCGGGCTCCATACAAGATGAAGGAAGAATAGAGAATTATCTACTATCACATGGTGACTTTGGACCGTTGTAATAAGTCCGGAGGAATATAAAAGGACCCTGCCAGTCCCTGCCATATGTGGGGGCAGTGTGCGGCTGTCGAGGTGCTTCTCCCCAATGATAATGGTGCATTTCTGTAGAGATCCGTTCTGCCAGTACAGAGAAAAAAATATGCAAATTAGGCTGGCGGTGCATTGGGGGCGGGTCGATCTCTGCAGTGACACGCCCAAAGTGCACTTTCAGCCTGATTTGCATGCATCTTCCACACTAGATTCCTCCTGACTGGCTCATGGGATCTCTACAGAGAAGATTTCATTATTATTTTGGGGCGCAGGCGCGCATCGTCCATAATAATAACGTTTTCCTGACAATTCCCCTTCCTTGTGTTTCTGTGACATAAGATGAGACCGTTCAACTCTGGTGATTCCCACCACAAAGAGCTTTCAGCCATAATGTTCAAGCCCTCTGCCCAGACCCCAGCCACTATCGCTGCTCCCACTGCCCTTTAAGGCGAGTTGCTGCAGACTTTAGTTATGATTTCTCTTTATATATGAGGCCTTATTATTTATTCTGCGTCCTTAATAAAGGGATCTTCCAGGAATCCTAATCCCAGGAGGGCCAGTGATGCCGGTGTTGCTCCGCCGGGCGGTGCTGTGTGGTGGAACATCGCCCTCTTGTGGTGATGTGAAGATCTGCATGCACCTTTCATTTGCTGTCACTATAGGACATTCTGGATAGAAAATTCCCAGTAAATATCATTGTTATCTACTGTATATAGAGGTGTTATCAGTCATTGTACAGGTAGAGGAGGTGAGCTGTGACATCATCTATTGTGAATGGTGGGTTCTGTGTTATCTACTGTATATAGAGGTGTTATCAGTCCTTACCCATTAAGGCGAGGAGGCGCAGGTGTGCGATGCGGAGGAGGCGCAGGTGTGCAATGCGGAGGAGGCGCAGGTGTGCAATGCGGAGGAGGCGCAGGTGTGCGATGCGGAGGAGGCGCAGGTGTTTGATGCGGAGGAGGCGCATTTGTGCGATGCGGAGGTGTATGATGCGGAGGGAGGCGCATGTGTTTGATGCGGAGGAGGCGCATGTGTGCGATGCGGAGGAGGCGCAGGTGTTTGATGCGGAGGAGGCGCATGTGTGCGATGCGGAGGAGGCGCAGGTGTTTGATGCGGAGGAGGCGCATGTGTGCGATGCGGAGGTGTATGATGCGGAGGAGGCGCAGGTGTTTGATGCGGAGGAGGCGCAGGTGTTTGATGCGGAGGAGGCGCAGGTGTTTGATGCAGAGGAGGCGCATGTGTGCGATGCGGAGGTGTATGATGCGGAGGAGGAGCATGTGTGTGATGCGGGGGAGGCGCAGGTGTTTGATGCGGAGGAGGCGCATGTGTGTGATGCGGGGGAGGGGCAGGTGTTTGATGCGGAGGAGGCGCATGTGTGCGATGCGGAGGAGGCGCATGGGGCAATGCAGAGGAGGTGCATGTGTGCAATGCGAAGGTGTATGATGCGGAGGAGGCGCATGTGTGCGATGCGGAAGGAGGCGCATGTGTGCGATGCGGAAGGAGGCGCATGTGTGCGATGCAGAGGAGGCGCTTGTGTGCGATGCGGAGGAGGCGCATGTGTGCAATGCGGAGGAGGCGCATGTGTGCAATGCGAAGGTGTATGATGTGGAGGAGGCGCATGTGTGCGATGCGGAGGAGGCACATGTGTGCAATGCAGAGGAGGTGCATGTGTGCAATGCGAAGGTGTATGATGCGGAGGAGGCGCATGTGTGCGATGCGGAAAGAGGCACATGTGTGCGATGCGGGAGGAGGCGCATGTGTGCAATGCGGAGGAGGCGAAGGTGTGTGATGCGGAGGAGGCGCATGTGTGCGATGCGGGGGAGGTGAAGGTGTGCGATGCGGAGGAGTCTCAGGTGTGCGATGCGGAGGATGCGCATGTGTGCAATGCGGAGGGGGCGCAGGTGTGCGATGCAGAGGAGGCGCAGGTGTGCGATGCAGAGGAGGCGCAGGTGTGCGATGCGGAGGAGGTGCAGCTGTGCGATACGGAGGAGGCGCAGGTGTGTGATGCGGAGGAGGCGCAGGTGTGTGATGCGGAGGGGGCACAGGTGTGATGCGGAGGGAGCGCAGGTGTGCGATGCGGAGGAGGCGCAGGTGTGCGATGCGGAGGAGGCACAGGTGTGCGATGCGGAGGGGGCGCAGGTGTGCGATGCGGAAGGGGCACAGGCGTGTGATGCGGAGAGGGCGCAGGTGTGCGATGCGGAGGGGACGCAGGTGTCTGATGCGGAGGAGGCGCAGGTGTGTGATGCGGAGGAGGCGCAGGTGTGATGCGAAGGGGGCGCAGGTGTGCGAAGCGAAAGGGGCGCAGGTGTGCAATGCGGAGGGGGCGCAGGCATGTGATGCGGAGGGGGCGCAGGTGTGCGATGCGGAGGAGGCGCAGGCGTGCGATGCGGAGGGGGCGCAGGTGTGCGATGCGGAGGAGGCGCAGGCGTGCGATGCGGAGGGGGCGCAGGTGTGCGATGCGGAGGAGGCGCATGTGTGTGATGCGGAGGAGGCGCAGGTGTGTGATGCGGAGGTGGTGCAGGTGTGTGATGCGGAGGAGGCGCAGATGTGTGATGCGGAGGTGGTGCAGGTGTGTGATGCGGAGGTGGTGCAGGTGTGTGATGCGGAGGAGTCTGGACAGTGGCTCCTCGGTGAGTGTGATGATGATGAGGACGCTGTGGAGCCGCTGGGGACCCCTTTCTTCTGTACATTACATGTGAGACTGTGCCCGATATTGTACACGGGGGCTTCATGCTGCGGGGGTTACACCTCACACCCTGGCGCGGCGCCCTTAGCAGGTGACCTGCAGCGCTGCAGGGTAATTAATCATTCATCCCGGGCTCCATACAAGATGAAGGAAGAATAGAGAATTATCTACTATCACATGGTGACTTTGGACCGTTGTAATAAGTCCGGAGGAATATAAAAGGACCCTGCCAGTCCCTGCCATATGTGGGGGCAGTGTGCGGCTGTCGAGGTGCTTCTCCCCAATGATAATGGTGCATTTCTGTAGAGATCCGTTCTGCCAGTACAGAGAAAAAAATATGCAAATTAGGCTGGCGGTGCATTGGGGGCGGGTCTATCTCTGCAGTGACACGCCCAAAGTGCACTTTCAGCCTGATTTGCATGCATCTTCCACACTAGATTCCTCCTGACTGGCTCATGGGATCTCTACAGAGAAGATTTCATTATTATTTTGGGGCGCAGGCGCGCATCGTCCATAATAATAAAGTTTTCCTGACAATTCCCCTTCCTTGTGTTGCTGTGACATAAGATGAGACCGTTCAACTCTGGTGATTCCCACCACAAAGAGCTTTCAGCCATAATGTTCAAGCCCTCGGCCCAGACCCCAGCCATTATCGCTGCTCCCACTGCCCTTTAAGGCGAGTTGCTGAAGACTTTAGTTATGATTTCTCTTTATATATGAGGCCTTATTATTTATTCTGCGTCCTTAATAAAGGGATCTTCCAGGAATCCTAATCCCAGGAGGGCCAGTGATGCCTGTGCTGCTCCGCCGGGCGGTGCTGTGTGGTGGAACATCGCCCTCTTGTGGTGATGTGAAGATCTGCATGCACCTTTCATTTGCTGTCACTATAGGACATTCTGGATAGAAAATTCCCAGTAAATATCATTTTTTTATTTGTTCTTGTAGCATAAGTGCGTCCTTTAAGTATATACATGAGTTAATATTCAGCTTTACTAATAACCCAGCCAGTTATGCAGTAATAGCTATATCTCTGTATAATATGTCAGGATCTCTATTCAGGGTGCTGGGAGATCTGAGTGACCACCTCTTTGGATGCTATAACTGCATTACTTAAGCTGTCTTTTCATTTTTATTTCTTTTCCTTGGATATTTCTTTATGGCAGTCTCTGATTACTCAGAGCCAATCCGAGCAGTAAACTCCGGAGTCAGAGCAACACCGAGCAGTGAACTCCGGAGTCAGAGCAGCTCCGGGCAGTGAACTCCGGAGTCAGAGCAGCTCCGGGCAGTGAACTCGGGAGTCAGAGCAACTCCGGGCAGTGAACTCGGGAGTCAGAGCAACTCCGGGCAGTGAACTCGGGAGTCAGAGCAGCTCCGGGCAGTGAACTCGGGAGTCAGAGCAACTCCGGGCAGTGAACTCCGGAGTCAGAGCAACTCCGGGCAGTGAACTCCGGAGTCCTGCCATCACTGCAGGCATGGAGGGAAGTACTGTACATAGAGGAGTCCTGTACGCCTGATTGAGGCGAAAACGCTTCTCCAAGGTCTGGAGACCATTTAGGGATCTGGTCTGGGGTCTGTATTTAAAGGTATCTTGCCTGGGGTCTGTATTTAGAAGGTCAGGACTGGGGTCTGAAATTAGAGGGTCGGGTCTGGGGTCTGTATTTTGAGGGCCAGGTCTGGGGTCTGTATTTATAGGGTCAGTTCTGGGGTCTGTATTTAGAGGGTCAGGACTGGGGTCTGTATTTAGAGGGTCAGGTCTGGGGTCTGTATTTAGAGGGTTTATTCTGGGGTCTTTATTTAGAGGGTTTGTTCTGGGGTCTGTATTTAGAGGGTCAGATGATGCGATGTTTCGGCCGTATTACTCCTTTTTCAAGCCAGAAATACAGACTATGGCTGATTTTTTATCTGTGTTTCTCGCTTGAAAAAGGAGTAATAGGGTCGAAACATCACATCATCTGCCTCATTTTTGTACTTTTTCCAGATGTTTTAAAAAATGGAATAAAAGCTGCGTTTTATCCTTTTGAAAACTCTCTGGTGCCTCGGACCTTGTGGGGGGATCACCCCGAGTCTGCACAGAGTGGCCTTTGGTGCATGAAAAATATCCACTGGATTCAGTATATTTACGGGACTGGTTTGGGATGTGTATATATTTAGGGGACTGGTTTGGGGTGTGTATATATTTAGGGGACTGGTCTGGGGTGTGTATATATTTAGGGGACTGGTTTGGGGTGTGTATATATTTAGGGGACTGGTTTGGGGTGAGTATATATTTGGGGGATTGGCTTGGGATGTGTATATTTAGGGGACTGGTTTGGGGTGTGTTTATTGTAGGGGTTGTACTCGCTCAGGTGCGACAGGTGACACTCAGGAGACACGTTTCCTTAAAAGTTCACAGGTTTATTGCTCCATAAACCACATTGCAACAGGAACAACAGGTAAACTGTCTTACGTCAGACAGGTGAATCCTCAATGTCCATAGTAGAGCTCCGCTCTCTCAGGTCTGTGGGCTCACAGACTGTGCTATGTCCAGCACGTAGGCCCTCCAGCATAAATATGGTCTCTGTGTGCTGTTCAGGACGTCTGTCCCCACGTGGAACCGTCCAACACACAGGCCATTCTGCAGTGTCCAGCTAGGACACATGGAAGTGTGTCCACCCTGACAGACTCCCACACACTCACTCCATGTGCTACACACACCTCTTTACATAGGTGTAGCCACACCCAGGTACCTGTCACATGGCTAGTCAGGTGAGCGTTACATCACCACAGGTCCTTACACACAAAACCATCTTAGGTGTTCAGACACGCCTCTTTGGGTGGGTTTGTAGGTGACTGAACCCACCCATCTCTCCAATCACCTGGAAGCCTTCCCAATGTAAACAAATCCCTCAGCAGTAGATCTGCTTGAGCAAAACATACCCAGGCTTCCATCACAGGGTCACCCACCTCTGCGACACATACCGTCCATTAATCACATGACCAGTCGCTATGCCACATATTCCCCCCCTCTGCCTAAAGACGTGGGGCTTGGCACTTTCTATTACCCGACTAGAGATCCTTCTCAGTCGTCCCTGACAGTCAAACCGTCTGTCAAAGTCAGGGCCTGTTTACTGAACCCTTTCGTCGGCATTCGTCATCCCTTTCCGTCACATCCTTTGATAACGATGACCCCTTGTCATCTCGTCTGCTACAGGATCTCCCGCTTAGGTCACTGAGCCCTGAGCTAACTGACAAGTCACTATTTCTACCTGTTTCATCAGGCCACCTTCTCCCATGGTCTTTATTGCCTGGAGAGCAATCCACCCATTTTTCTCTATGTCCTCTGTTAGCTTCAGCTTGAGGACTTCTGGTCTTACGCGAACTTCTTCGCCTCTCTGGCAGCTGTTTATTAACTTGCAGTCTCTCAAGTCTCAGCTGTTCTACCTCCCTTAGGTATGCCGTGCGATATTCCAGGAGCATGCGAATATTCCTAAGACTCTCTCTGGATCCGACAACCAGGAACGGAACCATCCCATCTTCATCCATGACCTGGACCTCTTCATCAGCCGGTATCCTCAGTCTCTTCAGACCGGATTTATCCACCATCTCCTGCATCACTCTCCCAAGTTTCCCAATGACTTTCACCACCAGAACTTTGGGTACTTGGACTGTGTCTTCCACTAAGCCCAACCGACTAAGAGCTTTCCTTTCACGCTCCAAACGTCGAACGGCTTCATCATTCTTCAAAATGATCCTCTGTTTTGTACGGAGGCAGTGTAGGTGCATATCCCTCAGGACAGCCACCCGCTTCACTGTGACTTCCCTAGTCAACAGTATGACCAATTGCTGAGTCTCAGGCACCCAGTGCACACTACACGTCTCTACCGCCTTTCTAAATGCCTCATGCACACTCTTCCTGGCGCACGCTTCTCGCATGTCTTCGGGTACTTCTATTATGCTCTTGGATAGCGGGGTCTCATCTTCACGGACATCTGCCACGACCGGGTGACTGTCTTGCTCCGCTTTCAGCACGAACTCTTCCTCAGTCTTTTCTTCTGCTTGAGCCTTCGCCAAGATGGGCATTGGCAACTCCTCTGCCAGGCAGCGACGCTCTTCCTCTCTCTGGAGAAGCTCTTGCTGATGCTTTTCTTGAGCCATTCTGAGCACCTCCGTATCTTTCAATACGACCCTATTCACGGCCCGACACACCGACAGGTGACGTCTGAGTTCAAAGACCTCCTTCTCTAGGTCACCCACTTTGTGCTCAATTGCTTGCCTCAGGACCCTTTCTCGTTCAACTGTTCCTTTAAGCAGCTCTATGTTATGGTCCTGCTCTCTATTGGCTAGCACATGTCGCACCACCAGTTCTTTAATTAAACTTTCGGATGGGGTCTCTTGCCCACCGATACTCTCTCTTCAGAGTTCCACCTGTTTCTGCATCCACCTCTATGGTCTCTCCTGGGCTCTCTGTCTTTTTACTCTTCGGTACCTCTGGACTCTTGGTAACTTCAGAGTTCTCCATCTCTTCAGCATCAGGTACTTCATCATACTGAGCCACTTCACTCTTTCCGGGCATTGCAGATATGGGACTACCACCGGTCTGTTTTAATTCCAGCCCTACCTCTGTGTTGGGATTTGTCAGAGGTAAAGTGACCTCCTTATCAAGGACAGTAACCTGATCTGTACCTGACCCTGTCTCTTCCTCATCATCTCTCTTCTCAGAGGGTGTAACCTGTCCCGCCTTTCTGCGGCCCCGACGACGAGATGAAGACCTGCGATTTTTACTCGACTCCTCCTTACTGCACTTTTTTCCCTTTGCGCTCGAGTCACAGTCTGGATAGGAGTCACTCCCTCTCACCCTGTCATCCTGGAACAGCAATTCCCCATTTAAACAAGTGTCAAACTCACACTTTCTTCCGGTCACCCGTAACTCTGGACTACTGACATTAGGTGTCGCTATCTCCTTTTCATACATCACACCACTCGGAAACACTACAGCCGCCAGTTGTGGTGGGGCTCCCTTAGGGTCATTCCGAGTCCGTTCTGAGCAATCAGACACTCCCCTTTCCTCCCACAAGTCCCAAAACCTTTCAAAGTCCTGGCCTATTACAACAGGGAATGGTAAGTCTGGGACTACAGGTACATCATGGCTGACAATAATAATGGGCGTCTCAATGATTACCCTGGACACCGGATAATCCCTAGCGACCCCATGAATGCAGTGGACTTCCATCTTCCTTCCGGGAATCAGATAGACAGGGAATGTGGTGCTCACCAGCATCACCAGGCTCCCTGAGTCCAGAAGTCCAGTCACGCACACTCCATTGACTTCTACAGAACAGCTCTGTGTCATCTTGTCAGATGAAAAGTCAGTACAATATTCTGAACATGCGCTGTTCGAACACTGAACCCAGCAACAGTCCATCAGAGCATTTGCCGCCACCCCTTTTTGGGCCACCACCCCTATTTGGGTCACCCCCCCCCTTTGGGACTCCACCCCCTTTTGTGTTACCGCCCCACTCTGGGGTACACCCTATGGACTTCCCACAGTACTCTCAGGCCCCAGTTCGCACAGCACACCAATGTGACTCTGGCCTGGCACTGGCCCTTTAAGAGTCTGCACGCTCTAAACCAGCAATGTTTTTTTTTTTTTCTCTTTGCTGCAACTGCAGCTACACTTCACAAGGCTCTGCACCGCAGACTTCGTGGACCCGCCGATCCACAGCAAACTTCGTAACCCCGCCGAGTTACCACCAGATGCCTTCAGTCTTCGTGGCCCCGCCGAGCCACAGCAAGTTGATCAGAGAAGAAAAAAGAAATACATGGACTCGCCGGTCCACAGCAAGCACCTGCACACGTGCTTTATAGAAAAAACACAGTCTCACACTGACCCCGGTCAGAATAACACAGACTCCGGTCTGTTACACACCCAGCTTTACAGCCCAAACACAATTTCTCACTGATCCCGACCAGCATAATACACGGGTTTCAGACCGTTTTCCCGTTGGCAACTTTTACGGGTTCCTGGACACCCCTTGGCCTCAGAGGTGCCCAGACGCAATGTCTCTCTTTTCCTTCCACTCTGACCCCGGTCAGAACATCACGGATCTCCATCCGTTACCTGTCATTGCCACACAGGTTCCCGGATCCCTCTTCTCCTCAGAGGTATCCCATAAACAGCAGTTCTCACTGACCCCAGTCAGTTTTACACACGGTTGTCAAGACCGTCCACTCTTCTGGCTCAGACCAGCCAGCGCTGCAACCTGTGTTCCTTGGATCATTGCCCACATTCGAAACACCAATTGTAGGGGTTGTACTCGCTCAGGTGCGACGGGTGACACTCAGGAGACACGTTTCCTTAAAAGTTCACAGGTTTATTGCTCCATAAACCACATTGCAACAGGAACAACAGGTAAACAGTCTTATGTCAGACAGGTGATTCCTCAATGTCCATAATAGAGCTCCGCTCTCTCAGGTCTGTGGGCACACAGGCTGTGCTATGTCCAGCACGTAGGCTCTCCAGCCTAAATATGGTCTCTGTGTGTTGTTCAGGACGTCTGTCCCCACGTGGAACTGTCCAACACACAGGCCACTCTGCAGTGTCCAGCCAGGACACATGGAAGTGTGTCCACCCTGACACACACCCACACACTCACTCCATGTGCTACACACACCTCCTTTACATAGGTGTAGCCACACCCAGGTACCTGTCACATGGCCAGTCAGGTGAGCGTGACATCACCACAGGTCCTTACACACAAAACCATCTTACGTGTTCAGACACGCCTCTTTGGGTGGGATTGTAGGTGACTGAACCCACCCATCTCTCCAATCACCTGGAAGCCTTCCCAATGTAAACAAATCCCTCAGCAGTAGATCTGCTTGAGCAAAACATACCCAGGCTTCCATCACAGGGCCACCCACCTCTGCGATACATACCGTCCATTAATCACATGACCAGTCGCTATGCCACAATATATTTAGGGGACTGGTTTGGGATGTGTATATATTTAGGGGACTGGTCTGGGGTGTGTATATATTTAGGGGACTGGTTTGGGGTGTGTATATATTTAGGGGACTGGTCTGGGGTGTGTATATATTTAGGGGACTGGTTTGGGGTGTGTATATATTTAGGGGACTGGTCTGGGGTGTGTATATATTTAGGGGACTGGTTTGGGATGTGTATATATTTGGGGGACTGGTTTGGGATGTGTATATATTTAGGGGACTGGTCTGGGGTGTGTATATATTTAGGGGACTGGTTTGGGGTGTGTATATATTTAGGGAACTGGTTTTGGATGTGTATATATTTGGGGGAGTGGTTTGGGATGTGTATATATTTAGGGGACTGGTTTGGGATGTGTATATATTTAGGGAACTGGTTTGGGATGTGTATATATTTGGGGGACTGGTTTGGGATGTGTATATATTTAGGGGACTGGTCTGGGGTGTGTATATATTTAGGGGACTGGTTTGGGGTGTGTATATATTTAGGGAACTGGTTTGGGATGTGTATATATTTGGGGGACTGGTTTGGGATGTGTATATATTTAGGGGACTGGTCTGGGGTGTGTATATATTTAGGGGACTGGTTTGGGGTGTGTATATTTAGGGGGACTGGTTTGGGGTGTGTATATATTTGGGAGATTGGTTTGGGGTGTGTATATATTTAGGGGATTGGTTTGGGGTGTGTATGTATTTAGGGGACTGGTTTGGGGTCTGTATGTATTTAGGGGACTGGTTTAGGGTGTGTAGACGCTAAGCAGGCCTGGTCTGTATGTATTTGGGGTGTGATGCAGGGGTCCGTGTACTGTGATCTGTATATACAGGTGTAGGATAATATTTTAGCCCCTCTCGGATTGTCCGTGCCGTCCTGTGTGGATCTCCTCTGTATTATTTCTGTATATTTCCCCCTTCATTGTATCCCCTGATTTGAGGCGCATAGTCCTGCATGAGGGAGTGACCCCATGACACAGCTCACCGAGGGTCCTTAGTCTCCATGCTGCCATCACAACCGCAGATTGTACACGACTGCAGCATTGCGAGCTCAGTGTGAATATTGGAGACCCCCCGTCCTCCATCACCTGCGTCCTGGGTGGTAATAACCATAGTATGACAGCGAGGAGAGTGGTGCTGTGCCGCCATCTGCTGCTCGCTCATCAGTACTGCAGGGGCAGTGAGATAAACACACAGAGTATGGTGAAAAGTTTGTGCCCCCCATTATCTGACCTCCCATTACCTGACCTCCATCCTACACCCATAGACATAATATGGAGTCGTCCTCTGCAGATATAACGGCTCTCACTCTTCTGGGAAGATTTTCTATAAGATTTTGGAGGCATCTGTGGGAATTTTTGCCCCTTCATTCAGGAGGACATTTGTGGGGTCGGACCCTGATGTTGGGGGTCCGGGCTCACAATCTCCATTATAGGATGGGGCTGGGGTCCAGACTCTGTGCAGCCGCACAGGATGAGCGATAGCGACTACACCATGGTCTGCAGCGTCTCTCCTGAAGGCGTCTGTAGGTTTCATGCTGGCTTCTAATACAGGAAAGAAATATATCTTGGTACCGTGTTAGCCAGTAGATAGAAAAATATTTAGAATTGAGAGTCCTCAGTGGTTGATACCTTTTAATGGCTAACTGAAAAGATGGTAACAAATTGCAAGCTTTCGAGACTACATACGTCTCTTCATCAGGCAAAGACTAAAACAAATTCTTCAGAATTTGTTTTAGTCTTTGCCTGATGAAGAGACGTATGTAGTCTCGAAAGCTTGCAATTTGTTACCATCTTTTCAGTTAGCCATTAAAAGGTATCAACCACTGAGGACTCTCAATTCTAAATATGCTGGCTTCTGTCATTCTACAATAAACACAGCGCTGCCCGCTCCTCGTCTGCCATGGAGGGTCTGAACAGAGCCTAAGGCCATGTTCTCACTTGCAAAAAAAGCTGCGTTTTTTTTCTTCTACGTTTTTTCCACAGCAAAATCAGCAATTGCAACCTGCTCTGATTATTGCAAAACACCAAAAAACGGAGTAATGGTCCATTGGAAAAGATATAACAAAGTTCTATTCAAGAAACACATATAAAGACAGGTATATAGGTACATAGACATGCACATTATATCTATGAGGACAAGGGGATATGAATTGTTCATCCATACACGTATGGTGGATACGGGGAATGAACCCTGGACACAATACTGATGGATTAGTGCAAAAAATGGCGATCATAAAGTGCTAGTGCTTCTACATTTCTTATCATCTCAATATAAAACATCTCAATATAAAACATGATATTGCTGGGAAATTCAGTCAGAATCAATTAAATTGTCAAAAGAAGACAAATATTAAGGGTAAAAAATATCCCCACCAGCAAAGCCATGCATCTATTATATTGAGATGATAAGAAATACAGAAGCACTAGCACTTTATGATCGTCATTTTTGCACTAATCCATCAGTATTGTGTCCGGGGTTCATTCCCCGTATCCACCGTACTTGTATGGATGAACCTTTCATATCACCTTGTCCATGTGTTTTTTGAATAGAACTTTGTTATACCTTTGAAAAATGGACCAGTACTCTGTTTTTTGGTGTTCTGCTTAGTATTTATGGAGTGTCCATAATACATTTGGCCTATTAACCCTTTAGATGTAGGGCCTTTACGCTGATGGTCTGTATAACTATGTTTTCTGCTCTAGTATTATTGTTTTCATTTCTGCTCTGATTATTGTTGCATTTTTGCCACTTTTTTTAATGCTTTTTCATGCAGTTTCGAAGCATTTTTTTGGTACAGATTCTGCACTTAAAAACACCTCTGCATATTCTTCATGCATTTTTCAGAAGCAGAGTAAAAAATGCACTAAAACTGCAGAGTTCATCCACGACTTTGCTTCCATTTGGCCGGAGCTTTCCTGCACTCACATCCACTTGAATTATCAAAGACAATTTTCTGTACAGAAAAACACAGTTGAAAAAAAACACGGTATCTGACCTTCCACGTAGCTTTTTTATTCACTTTTTTTTTTAGGGTGAAAAACTAAAGCAACAACGCAACAGAAAGTCCACACATTTTTTATGTTTATGATGTGTTTTTTTTTTTTTTTACTGTTTTTTATTTTTTTAATTTTGAAGTCATTTGCTCTCAAGGGGGAAAACTACAATATAAACGCAGTGACGTGCAGCATTTTTCTTTTTAAACACAGGGAAAGAATGCGCACCGAATGAATATTTTTGACACTTCATTAATTTTGCTGTTACTAAAAAAAAGCATAAAAAACCCTCCGTGTGAACTTGCCTCTAACAAAGGCGTGATCAGCACATATGACACTGTAACAAACCTCAGCTGTGTGAGCAGGACGATCTCTGGGGTGTAGTCAGGAATATTAGACGAGACCTTTATCATTATCAGCCATTGCTAGCGCTCGGAGAAGCGGCTGTCATTGATGCCGCTCGTCTCCGGGGACAAGATGGGACTGAACGGGATAAAATTTCTGCCTGTGACCACAGCGGCCTGAGCCGTGTGAAGATTAATAAAAGTATCAAAAAAATGAAATCTCCCTTTTCTTAATTAAAAGAAAAACAAACGTTGTTGTCTCTCCATCCGCAGACGTGCAATCTATTGAGCTGTAAAATTAACTAATACATTAAACTGTAAAGAAAAAATCTAAGTCCCAGAATTGTCATTTTTCGGTTTCCGCCTTCCCCCAAATGGTGTCAACACGCAGAAAACGAGGCGTCGCGCAGCCCCAGCGACAGGGAAATAAAAAAGTTACATGTCGTAGAAATGGTAACACAAACCAAATATTCTTATTTATAGAGTTCTGAAGTTTTTATCCAGGAAAAATAATAATAATAATAATAATAATAAAAAGGTACAAGTTTGGCGCCTCTGTAATCGTAACGAAGTGAAGAATTATTTTCACCTGGTGATTAAAAACGAAATCCAAAAAACAATGGCACAACTAAAAATTTTAAGGCTGTATCGCATATATATATTTATCGCGCCTGGAGGTGAGAATATATCTCAGGTAGAGAAATGACGCCAGAAATAACAGTAATGGTGGGTGCATTCTCCTCTTCATCCACCAGGGGAAGCAGCGGCGTCGCCCCCTGTATACAGGCGATGCTATATGGACAGTATACGGCCATCACTGCGCGGCTGTCAGAGCTGCGATCACTCAGAGTGTAGGGTACAGGACGGCCACACGGGGGCGCTGTCTGTCCTTGGGGGTAGAGGTTCCTAGTTTTGGGGTGTCAGCTCCTCTGATCCACTTTTGGGGGCATCACGATACTCCATCTTCAGCCCCTTACACTGACAGCCATGCCGGTCGCTCTCTCCTCTCGTCTCCTCGGTCTCGTTTTCTTTGGTAATTGAAGCAGAAGGTAATAAAGTTTTATTACAATTTTTCATTGTTATTGTGTTTGGTGTCAGGGATTCGGTGATAAATCTCCTTCCTCCCCGTCCTCTGCCGCCTCCGCTCATATTCTGCAGCATTGATCTTCCCTGGCGAAATCATCTGCACTACTGGAATAAAGTGGGGAGCAGTGGAGGAGAGGGGCAGCCGGGGTCAGGGGCAGCCGGGGTCAGGGGCAGCCGGGCTGAGAGGCAGCCATGGTCAGGGGCAGCCGGGGTCAGGGGCAGAGAAAGGAAACTTGGAGACTGGAGCGAGACGGGGATGGAGCCTACCTGGGCAAGAGGGAGATTACTGGGAAGAGACACTGGGACTGGTGAGAGGAGGAGAAACTGGGACTGGTGAGAGGAGGAGAAACTGGGACTGGTGAGAGGAGGAGAAACTGGGACTGGTGAGAGGAGGAGAAACTGGGACTGGTGAGAGGAGGAGAAACTGGGATTGATGAGAGGAGGAGAAACTGGGACTGGTGAGAGGAGGAGATACTGGGACTGGTGAGAGGAGGAGAAACTGGGACTGGTCAGAGGAGGAGAAACTGGGATTGGTGAGAGGAGGAGAAACTGGGACTGGTGAGAGGAGGAGATACTGGGACTGGTGAGAGGAGGAGAAACTGGGACTGGTGAGAGGAGGAGAAACTGGGGACTGGTGTGAGGAGGAGAAACTGGGGACTGGTGAGAGGAGGAGAAACAGAGGAAAAACTAGAGATGACGGGAAGATACTAGGGATAGTGAGAGGAGAAACTGGGAAAGGTGAAAGGAGGAGAAACTGGAAGAGGTGAGAACAAGAGATGTGGGGCAGGTGATAGGTGGAGAAATTGGATGTGTTAAAGGAATGTACCTGGAGTGGATAGAGAAAGAGATGCTGAGAATCATAAGAGGAGGAAAAACTGGGGATGTGATGGGGGAGACACTGGGAATAGTGAGAGGATACTGGGAAATGGTTAGAGCAAGAGATACTGGGAATTTTTCTAGGAAGAGATACTGTGAAGTGTGAGTGGAGGATAATAATAATAATCTTTATTTTTATACAGTGCTAACATATTCCGCAGCGCTTTACAGTTTGCACACATTATCATCACTGTCCCCGATGGGGCTCACAATCTAAATTCCCTATCAGTATGTCTTTGGAGTGTGGGAGGAAACCGGAGTGCCCGGAGGAAACCCACGCAAACACGGGGATAACATACAAACTGCTTGCAGATGTTGTCCTGGGTGGGATTTGAACCCAGGACTCCAGCGCTGCAAGGCTGCAGTGTTAACCACTGAGCCACCATACAGTGCTAACCACTGAGCCACTGTGAGGATTATCTAAGAATTGTGAGGAGGAGAAACTAGGACTGTTTAGGAAGAGATGCTGGGAATAGTAAGATGAGAAGAAACTGGGACTAGTTAGTGGTAGAGACTCGTTAGAGGCAGAGACACTGGGACTGGTTAGTGACGGAGATACTGGGACTTGTCAGTGGCAGAGACTGGTTAGTTGCAGAGATACTGGGACTGGTTAGTGACAGACTGGTTAGTGGCAGAGATAATGGGACTGGTTAGTGGCAGAGATAATGGGACTGGTTAGTGGCAGAGACTGGTTAGGGCAGAGATAATGGGACTGGTTAGTGGCAGAGACTGGTTAGGGCAGAGATAATGGGGCTGGTTAGTGGCAAAGACTGGTTAGTGGCAGAGGTAATGGGACTGATTAGTGACGGAGACTGGTTAGTGGCAGAGATATTGGGACTGGTTAGTGATAGAGATACTGTGAAGATTAGTGGTAGAGACTGGTTAGTGGCAGAGATAATGGGACTGATCAGTGACAGAGACTGGTTAGTGGCAGGGATAGTGGGACTGGTTAGTGGCAGAGATATTGGGTCTGGTTAGTGATAGAGATACTGTGAATATTAGTGGTAGAGACTGGTTAGTGGCAGAGATAATGGGACTGATCAGTGACAGAGACTGGTTAGTGGCAGAGATAGTGGGGCTGGTTAGTGACTGAGACTTGTTAGTGGCAGAGATAATGGGACTGGTCAGTGGCAGAGGTAATGGGATTGGTTAGTGGCAAAGATACTGGGACTGGTTTGAGCCAGAGATACTGGGAAGCCATTAGAAGAATAGATGCTGGGATCTGTGAGTTGAGGATGATCTGATAATTGTGAGCTGAGGAGACACAGAGACTGGTGAGAGCAGGAGACTCAGACTGGTGAGAGCAGGAGACCCTGAGACTGGTGAGAGCAGGAGACCCTGAGACTGGCGAGAGCAGGAGGCTCTAAGACTGGGGAGAGCAGGAGGCTCTGAGACTGGCGAGAGCAGGAGGCTCTGAGACTGGCGAGAGCAGGAGACTCTGAGACTGGTGAGAGCAGGAGACTCTAAGACTGGTGAGAGCAGGAGACTCTGAGACTGGCGAGAGCAGGAGACTCTGAGACTGGCAAGAGCAGGAGGCTCTGAGACTGGTGAGAGCAGGAGATTCTGAGACTGGCGAGAGCAGGAGACTCTAAGACTGGTGAGAGCAGGAGACTCTGAGACTGGTGAGAGCAGGAGACTCTGAAACTGGCGAGAGCAGGAGGCTCTCAGACTGGTGAGAGCAGGAGACTCTGAGAATGGCGAGAGCAGGAGACTCTGAGACTGGCGAGAGCAGGAGGCTCTCAGACTGGTGAGAGCAGGAGACTCTGAGACTGGTGAGAGCAGGAGACTCTGAGACTGGCGAGAGCAGGAGGCTCTCAAACTGGTGAGAGCAGGAGACACTGAGACTGGTGAGAGCAGGAGATTCTGAGACTGGCGAGAGCAAGAGGCTCTCAGACTGGGGAGAGCAGGAGACTCTGAACATTGTAAGATCAGGCTCAATAAATGGATAATTTTTCGATGGAAGAAGACAGAAAACACGAGGTTTAAGAATTGGTTTGGTAAAGATGAATTGGTCACCAATCTGTCAGGACCATCACACAATTGACTGACGATTGATGGAGGAGCCTGCGACTATTAGGCTGCCGTCACACTATCAGTATTTGGTCAGTATTTTACATCAGTATTTGTAGCCAAAACCAGGAGTGGAACAATTATAGGAAAAGTATACCAGAAACATATGCACCACTTCTGCATTTATCACCCACTCCTGGTTTTGGCTTACAAATACTGATGTAAAATACTGACCAAATACTGCTAGTGTGACGGCAGCCTTACTGCTACTAGGTAGGTTATTGGGCGATTTCAGGGCTCGTGCAGACGACCGTATTTTCAGAATTGCAATTCTGTGAGGTGGGAATTGTAACTGGTCCCGGAAATTATTAATTGCTGCTGAGTAAAAAAACGGATTGTACATAGATGACAAGGGAGAGAAAAAATATTTTCTGGATGCAACTCTGAATGATCTTTTATCACACTGGTCATGTGACCCCAGCCTTACAGTGAACGTATAATATATACACATCGATTCAAATATATATATATGTATATACTTTAGTACGTTCACCACCAAGCTGCACAATAACCAATGAAAAACTAACTGGCACCACTAGTTGTTTATTAGAGGCCAATTGGACACCAGTCTCTGGTAATTTTGCGCCTCACGAGGCTTCAGGGGTGCGGTTTACAGAGCAAGAGGAACACAGCTATTACATTTTATATACTGTATTTATATACTGTACTTCCACCTACTTCCCCTGGTGACCTCAGATGGGGTCAAGTAATTGGGATGCGGCTCATCTGAATGATATCTGCCCCCCTGGAGGTCCCAGGTGGGAGATAGTATCTCCATATAACCTATCATGATTTGACACTGTGCCACAATGAAGAAAATATTGCTTCCACATCTATAGAACCTACATCTATCACTAAAAGCCCAATATTCATATCTGGTACATGGCTCCATCCTGTCTAGGCCATTGCTTTGAAGTCAAGAAGAACCTATTTACACAGGGACAGAAAAGTGTCACCACACCAGCCTGTTCTTTACGATTCCTGCTGACCACTTCACAGGAGGTGGCCGCAACACATCGGAGGGGGTCATACAAAAATGGGGGGAAGAGAGCATCAGCTCTTCTCCCCTGATTAGCTATCCATAGTGGAGCCGTGCTCCTATGCTCAATATGAGGGTGACAGAAGAGTTACACTATCCTAGGATTGGGGAAAAGAGGAGATGCTGGGAGTATTCAGGACGGGTACCAGAGGCCGGGAACAGGTAATGGAGGAGGTACTCGATGGTAAACACCTTAATGAATAAGGCCCTATAGGTTTATTGGTGATGGGATATAGCAGTATCTGTGCCTGGGACGGTGTGTGCCGGACTTGTGTAATATGACTTCTGAAGAAAAAATAACAAAGAGCCCAAACTGGCCCAGTAATCTACAGATAAATAATGGTTCCGTGCTAATGGCGCCATTGCTCTCTGTCACTTTGTGTCGCTCTGATTTATATGGTACCAGGTAATAAGGAATATGTGTCGCCATTGATTGCTCATTCACTGGTAAATGAAGTCCGAATACTCAGTTCTGAGCAAGTCTATGTAGTATCGCACTGGGAAGAGAAGAGAAAAGTGGTACTGTGCAGTGTATATGTATATATATATATACACTCACTGGCCACTTTATTAGGTCCACCTGTCCAACTTCTTGCTAACACTTAATTTCTAATCAGCCAATCACATGGCGGCAACTCAGTGCATTTAGGCATGTAGACATGGTCAAGACAATCTCCTGCAGTTCAAACCGAGCATCAGTATGGGGAAGAAAGGTGATTTGAGTGCCTTTGAACGTGGCATGGTTGTTGGTGCCAGAAGGGCTGGTCTGAGTATTTCAGAAACTGCTGATCTACTGGGATTTTCATGCACAACCATCTCTAGGGTTTACAGAGAATGGCCCGAAAAAGAAAAAAAATCCAGTGAGCGGCAGTTCTGTGGGCGGAAATGCCTTGTTGATGCCAGAGGTCAGAGGAGAATGCGCAGACTGGTTCGAGCTGATAGAAAGGCAACAGTGACTCAAATCGCCACCCGTTACAACCAAGGTAGGCCTAAGAGCATCTCTGAACGCACAGTGCGTCGAACTTTGAGGCAGATGGGCTACAGCAGCAGAAGACCACACCGGGTACCACTCCCTTCAGCTAAGAACAGGAAACGGAGGCTACAATTTGTACAAGCTCATCGAAATTGGACAGTAGAAGATTGGAAAAACGTTGCTTGGTCTGATGAGTCTCGATTTCTGCTGCGACATTCGGATGGTAGGGTCAGAATTTGGCGTAAACAACATGAAAGCATGGATCCATCCTGCCTTGTATGGAGCATCTTTGGGATGTGCAGCCGACAAATCTGCGGCAACTGTGTGATGCCATCATGTCAATATGGACCAAAATCTCTAAGGAATGCTTCCAGCACCTTGTTGAATCTATGCCACGAAGAATTGAGGCAGTTCTGAAGGCAAAAGGGGTCCAACCCGTTACTAGCATGGTGTACCTAATAAAGTGGCCGGTGAGTGTATATATATATATATATATATATATATATATATATATATATATATATATATATATACAGGACAGGAGGAGAGGTACTGTGCAGTGTATATATACAGGAGGAGTGGTACTGTGCAGTGTATATACAGGAGGAGTGGTACTGTGCAGTGTATATATACAGGACAGGAGGAGTGGTACTGTGTAGTGTGTATATACAGGACAGGAGGAGTTGTACTGTGCAGTGTATATATACAGGAGGAGTGGTACTGTGCAGTGTACATATACAGGACAGGAGGAGTTGTAGCAGTGTATATATACAGGAGGAGTGGTACTGTGCAGTGTATATATACAGGACAGGAGAAGTGGTACTGTGCAGTGTATATATACAGGACAGGTGGAGTGGTACTGTGCAGTTTATATATACAGGAGGAGTGGTACTGTGCAGTGTATATATACAGGACAGGAGGAGTGATACTGTGCAGTGTATATATACAGGACAGGAGGAGTGGTACTGTGCAGTGTATATATACAGGACAGGAGGAGTGGTACTGTGCACTGTATATATACAGTAGGAGTGGTACTGTGCAGTGTATATATATACAGGACAGGAGGAGTAGCACTGTGCAGTGTGTATATACAGGACAGGAGGAGTGGTACTGTGCAGTGTATATATACAGGAGGAGTGGTACTGTGCAGTGTATATATACAGGACAGGAGGAATGGTACTGTGCAGTGTATATATACAGGAGAGGAGGAGCGGTACTGTGCAGTGTATATATACAGGAGGAGTGGTACTGTGCGGTGTATATATATACAGGAGGAGTGGTACTGTGCAGTGTATATATACAGGAGGAGTGGTACTGTGCAGTGTATATATACAGGACAGGAGGAATGGTACTGTGCAGTGTATATATACAGGACAGGAGGAGTGGTACTGTGCAGTGTATATATACAGGAGGAGTGGTACTGTGCGGTGTATATATATACAGGAGGAGTGGTACTGTGCAGTGTATATATACAGGACAGGAGGAGCGGTACTGTGCAGTGTATATATACAGGACAGGAGGAGTAGCACTGTGCAGTGTGTATATACAGGACAGGAGGAGTGGTACTGTGCAGTGTATATATACAGGAGGAGTGGTACTGTGCAGTGTATATATACAGGACAGGAGGAGTAGCACTGTGCAGTGTGTATATACAGGACAGGAGGAGTGGTACTGTGCAGTGTATATATACAGGAGGAGTGGTACTGTGCAGTGTATATATACAGGACAGGAGGAATGGTACTGTGCAGTGTATATATACAGGAGAGGAGGAGTGGTACTGTGCAGTGTATATATACAGGAGGAGTGGTACTGTGCGGTGTATATATATACAGGAGGAGTGGTACTGTGCAGTGTATATATACAGGAGGAGTGGTACTGTGCAGTGTATATATACAGGACAGGAGGAATGGTACTGTGCAGTGTATATATACAGGACAGGAGGAGTGGTACTGTGCAGTGTATATATACAGGAGGAGTGGTACTGTGCGGTGTATATATATACAGGAGGAGTGGTACTGTGCAGTGTATATATACAGGACAGGAGGAGCGGTACTGTGCAGTGTATATATGCAGGACAGGAGGAGCGGTACTGTGCAGTGTATATACACAGGACAGGAGGAGCGGTACTGTGCAGTGTATATATACAGTAGGAGTGGTACTGTGCAGTGTATATATATACAGGACAGGAGGAGTAGCACTGTGCAGTGTGTATATACAGGACAGGAGGAGTGGTACTGTGCAGTGTATATATACAGGAGGAGTGGTACTGTGCAGTGTATATATACAGGACAGGAGGAATGGTACTGTGCAGTGTATATATACAGGAGAGGAGGAGTGGTACTGTGCAGTGTATATATACAGGAGGAGTGGTACTGTGCGGTGTATATATATACAGGAGGAGTGGTACTGTGCAGTGTATATATACAGGAGGAGTGGTACTGTGCAGTGTATATATACAGGACAGGAGGAATGGTACTGTGCAGTGTATATATACAGGACAGGAGGAGTGGTACTGTGCAGTGTATATATACAGGAGGAGTGGTACTGTGCGGTGTATATATATACAGGAGGAGTGGTACTGTGCAGTGTATATATACAGGACAGGAGGAGCGGTACTGTGCAGTGTATATATACAGGACAGGAGGAGCGGTACTGTGCAGTGTATATACACAGGACAGGAGGAGCGGTACTGTGCAGTGTATATATACAGGACGGGAGAAGCGGTACTGTGCAGTGTATATATACAGGAGGAGTGGTACTGTGCAGTGTATATATACAGGACAGGAGAAGTGGTACTGTGCAGTGTATATATACAGGACAGGAGGAGTGGTACTGTGCAGTGTATATATACAGGACAGGAGGAGCGGTACTGTGCAGTGTATATATACAGGACAGGAGGAGTGGTACTGTGCAGTGTATATATACAGGAGGAGTGGTACTGTGCAGTGTATATATACAGGACAGGAGGAGTGGTACTGTGCAGTGTATATATACAGGACAGGATGAGTGGTACTGTGCAGTGTATATATACAGGAGGAGTACTGTGCAGTGTATATATACAGGAGGAGTGGTACTGTGCAGTGTATATATACAGGAGGAGTGGTACTGTGCAGTGTATATATACAGGACAGGAGGTGTGGTACTGTGTAGTGTGTATATACAGGACAGGAGGAGTTGTACTGTGCAGTGTATATATACAGGAGGAGTGGTACTGTGCAGTGTACATATACAGGACAGGAGGAGTGGTGCTGTGCAGTGTATATATACAGGAGGAGTGGTACTGTGCAGTGTATATATACAGGACAGGAGGAGTGGTACTGTGCAGTGTGTATATACAGGACAGGAGGAGTGGTACTGTGCAGTGTATATATACAGGACAGGAGGAGTGGTACTGTGCAGTGTGTATATACAGGACAGGAGGAGCGGTACTGTGCGGTGTATATATACAGGACAGGAGGAGTGGTACTGTGCAGTGTATATATACAGGAGGAGTGGTGCTGTGCAGTGTATATATACAGGACAGGAGCAGTGGTACTGTGCAGTGTATATATACAGGAGGAGTGGTACTGTGCAGTGTAGATATACAGGACAGGAGGAGTGGTACTGTGCAGTGTATACAGTATATACAGGACAGGAGGAGTGGTACTGTGCAGTGTATATATACAGGACAGGAGGAGTGGTACTGTGCAGTGTATATATACAGAACAGGAGGAGTAGTACTGTGCAGTGTATATATACAGGACAGGAGGAGTGGTACTGTGCAGTGTATATATACAGGACAGGAGGAGTTGTACTGTGCAGTTTATATATACAAGAGGAGTGGTACTGTGCAGTGTATATATACAGGACAGGAGGAGTTGTACTGTGCAGTGTATATATACAGGAGGAGTGGTACTGTGCAGTGTATATATACAGGACAGGAGGAATGGTGTTGTGAATTCTGCTTTTGGGTTCCCTCCGGTGGTAGTAGGTGGTAATGCAGTTGTCCCTGGATTGCAGTCCTGGTCAGGTGTGTCTGCTGATTGCAGTTCTGACTGGGGTATTTAGGTGTGCAGGATTCATTAGTCCTTGCCAGTTGTCAATTGTTGTTGGGAGGTGTTGGACCTCTGCCTGGTTCCTCCTGTCTTTCTGCCAAATCAGCAAAGATAAGTGTCTGTTTTTTTTTTCCTGTGGCACACATGCTGTGTGCTTCACAATTCAGTGCTATTCTTTGTGTTTTCTTGTCCAGCTTAGATTGTGTCAGTATTTTCTCAGTCTTGCTGGATTCTCTGGAGTGGCAGATATACATTCCATGTCTTTAGTTAGATTGTGGAACTTTTTGTATCATCTGTTGTGGATATTTTTGGAAGGGTTTTAATACTGACCGCCTAGTAATCTGTCCTATCCTTTCCTATTTAGCTAGAGTGGTCTCTTTTGCTAAATCCTGTTTTCTACCTGCGTGTGTCTATTCTTCTCCTACTCACAGTCATTATTCGTATATATATACAGGACAGGAGGAGTAGCACTGTGCAGTGTGTATATACAGGACAGGAGGAGTGGTACTGTGCAGTGTATATATACAGGAGGAGTGGTACTGTGCAGTGTATATATACAGGACAGGAGGAATGGTACTGTGCAGTGTATATATACAGGAGAGGAGGAGTGGTACTGTGCAGTGTATATATACAGGAGGAGTGGTACTGTGCAGTGTATATATACAGGAGGAGTGGTACTGTGCAGTGTATATATACAGGACAGGAGGAATGGTACTGTGCAGTGTATATATACAGGACAGGAGGAGTGGTACTGTGCAGTGTATATATACAGGAGGAGTGGTACTGTGCGGTGTATATATATACAGGAGGAGTGGTACTGTGCAGTGTATATATACAGGACAGGAGGAGCGGTACTGTGCAGTGTATATATACAGGACAGGAGGAGTAGCACTGTGCAGTGTGTATATACAGGACAGGAGGAGTGGTACTGTGCAGTGTATATATACAGGAGGAGTGGTACTGTGCAGTGTATATATACAGGACAGGAGGAGTAGCACTGTGCAGTGTGTATATACAGGACAGGAGGAGTGGTACTGTGCAGTGTATATATACAGGAGGAGTGGTACTGTGCAGTGTATATATACAGGACAGGAGGAATGGTACTGTGCAGTGTATATATACAGGAGAGGAGGAGTGGTACTGTGCAGTGTATATATACAGGAGGAGTGGTACTGTGCGGTGTATATATATACAGGAGGAGTGGTACTGTGCAGTGTATATATACAGGAGGAGTGGTACTGTGCAGTGTATATATACAGGACAGGAGGAATGGTACTGTGCAGTGTATATATACAGGACAGGAGGAGTGGTACTGTGCAGTGTATATATACAGGAGGAGTGGTACTGTGCGGTGTATATATATACAGGAGGAGTGGTACTGTGCAGTGTATATATACAGGACAGGAGGAGCGGTACTGTGCAGTGTATATATACAGGACAGGAGGAGCGGTACTGTGCAGTGTATATACACAGGACAGGAGGAGCGGTACTGTGCAGTGTATATATACAGTAGGAGTGGTACTGTGCAGTGTATATATATACAGGACAGGAGGAGTAGCACTGTGCAGTGTGTATATACAGGACAGGAGGAGTGGTACTGTGCAGTGTATATATACAGGAGGAGTGGTACTGTGCAGTGTATATATACAGGACAGGAGGAATGGTACTGTGCAGTGTATATATACAGGAGAGGAGGAGTGGTACTGTGCAGTGTATATATACAGGAGGAGTGGTACTGTGCGGTGTATATATATACAGGAGGAGTGGTACTGTGCAGTGTATATATACAGGAGGAGTGGTACTGTGCAGTGTATATATACAGGACAGGAGGAATGGTACTGTGCAGTGTATATATACAGGACAGGAGGAGTGGTACTGTGCAGTGTATATATACAGGAGGAGTGGTACTGTGCGGTGTATATATATACAGGAGGAGTGGTACTGTGCAGTGTATATATACAGGACAGGAGGAGCGGTACTGTGCAGTGTATATATACAGGACAGGAGGAGCGGTACTGTGCAGTGTATATACACAGGACAGGAGGAGCGGTACTGTGCAGTGTATATATACAGGACGGGAGAAGCGGTACTGTGCAGTGTATATATACAGGAGGAGTGGTACTGTGCAGTGTATATATACAGGACAGGAGAAGTGGTACTGTGCAGTGTATATATACAGGACAGGAGGAGTGGTACTGTGCAGTGTATATATACAGGACAGGAGGAGCGGTACTGTGCAGTGTATATATACAGGACAGGAGGAGTGGTACTGTGCAGTGTATATATACAGGAGGAGTGGTACTGTGCAGTGTATATATACAGGACAGGAGGAGTGGTACTGTGCAGTGTGTATATACAGGACAGGAGGAGCGGTACTGTGCAGTGTATATATACAGGACAGGATGAGTGGTACTGTGCAGTGTATATATACAGGAGGAGTACTGTGCAGTGTATATATACAGGAGGAGTGGTACTGTGCAGTGTATATATACAGGAGGAGTGGTACTGTGCAGTGTATATATACAGGAGGAGTGGTACTGTGCAGTGTATATATACAGGACAGGAGGAGTGGTACTGTGCAGTGTATATATACAGGAGGAGTGGTACTGTGCGGTGTATATATACAGGAGGAGTGGTACTGTGCAGTGTATATATACAGGACAGGAGGAGTGGTACTGTGCAGTGTGTATATACAGGACAGGAGGAGCGGTACTGTGCGGTGTATATATACAGGAGGAGTGGTACTGTGCAGTGTACAGCACAGACCAAAAGTTTGGACACACCTTCTTATTTAAAGATTTTTCTATATTTTCATCACAATGAAAATTGTACATTCACACTGAAGGCATCAAAACTATGAACTAACACATGTGGAATTATATACTTAACAAAAAAGTGTGAAACAACTGAAATTATGTCTTATATTCTAGGTTCTTCAAAGTAGCCACCTTTTGCTTTGATGACTGCTTTGCACACTCTTGGCATTCTCTTGATGAGCTACAAGAGGTAGTCACCGGGAATGGTCTTCCAACAGTCTTGAAGGAGTTCCCAGAGATGCTTAGCACTTGTTGGCCCTTTTGCCTTCACTCTGCGGTCCAGCTCACCCCAAACCATCTCGATTGGGTTCAGGTCTGGTGACTGTGGAGGCCAGGTCATCTGGCGTAGCACTCCATCACTCTCCTTCTTGGTCAAATAGCCCTTACACAGCCTGGAGATGTGTTTGGGGTCATTGTCCTGTTGAAAAATAAATGATGGTCCAACTAAACGCAAACCGGATGGAATAGCATGCCGCTGCAAGATGCTGTGGTAGCCATGCTGGTTCAGTATGCCTTCAATTTTGAATAAATCCCCAACAGTGTCACCAGCAAAGCCCCCCCACACCATCACACCTCCTCCTCCATGCTTCACGCTGGGAACCAGGCATGTAAAGTGCGTCCGTTCACCTTTTCTGCGTCACACTAAGACACGGTGGTTGGAACCAAAGATCTCAAATTTGGACTCATCAGACCAAAGCACAGATTTCCACTGGTCTAATGTCCAATCCTTGTGTTCTTTAGCCCAAACAAGTCTCCTCTGCTTGTTGCCTGTCCTTAGCAGTGGTTTCCTAGCAGCTATTTTACCATGAAGGCCTGCTGCACAAAGTCTCCTCTTAACAGTTGTTATAACAGAACATGGGTCACAAGGACCCTGAAAAAACGACCACAAAGTCCATATAGAACAATATGTCAAAAATCTTTATTAACCTTTAAAAGTTGTTTTTAGAAAATACAAAATACAAAACAGGTAAGGTAGGGTACCACATGGTGTACATGGACACCGCACCGATGTGAAAAATACCAAGGGCGCACGGAACCAGGGGAAGAAACACCCGCATATATCAATTGTATTTATAGAAAGTCTAAAGCTTACCCAAAACAGATATCTAAATTACAGACAATCTATGCAGATAGCAATACCATCTATAACAGGAGCATTGGGTGCACAGTGCTAGATATAGTTATCAACCGTAGCCCTGTATATAACATGGCGATATAGCTAGGTCTAATACTCAACAAAGATAGAATTCAGGGTGTACATTACCTCTAAATAGCGTGCAGTGTATAGACTTCCCCCGGGTCCGTGCGCCCACCCCGACGCGCATTTCGGTCGCACACCTTCTTCAGGGGGCCCCTGCAGGTGTTTCTTCCCCTGGTTCCGTGCGCCCTTGGTATTTTTCACATCTGTGCGGTGTCCATGTACACCATGTGGTACCCTACCTTACCTGTTTTGTATTTTGTATTTTCTAAAAACAACTTTTAAAGGTTAATAAAGATTTTTGACATATTGTTCTATATGGACTTTGTGGTCGTTTTTTCAGGGTCCTTGTGACCAATGTTCTGTTATAGTTTCATTAGCGACTAGTCTGTTTATCTAGTCCTTTTCCTTTTTTCAGCATATGATATATGTACGTAGTTTCAGGCATATTTGAATGGACATTTGTCTGTATCATGCTGATTCCCGTTGTGCTTTTGGTTAATTCTTAACAGTTGTTGTAGAGATGTGTCTGCTGCTAGAACTCTGTGTGGCATTGACCTGGTCTCTAATCTGAGCTGATGTTAACCTGCGATTTCTGAGGCTGGTGACTCGGATAAACTTATCCTCAGAAGCAGAGGTGACTCTTGGTCTTCCTTTCCTGGGGCGGTCCTCATGTGAGCCAGTTTCTTTGTAGCGCTTGATGGTTTTTGCCACTGCACTTGGGCACACTTTCAAAGTTTTCCCAATTTTTCGGACTGACTGACCTTCATTTCTTAAAGTAATGATGGCCACTCGTTTTTCTTTACTTAGCTGCTATTTTCTTGCCATAATACAAATTCTAACAGTCTATTCAGTAGGACTATCAGCTGTGTATCCACCAGACTTCTGCTCAACACAACTGATGGTCCCAACCCCATTTATAAGGCAAGAAATCCCACTTATTACACCTGACAGGGCACACCTGTGAAGTGAAAACCATTCCCGGTGACTACCTCTTGAAGCTCATCAAGAGAATGCCAAGAGTGTGCAAAACAGTCATCAAAGCAAAAGGTGGCTACTTTGAAGAACCTAGAATATAAGACATAATTTCAGTTGTTTCACACTTTTTTGTTAAGTATATAATTCCACATGTGTTAATTCATAGTTTTGATGCCTTCAGTGTGAATGTACAATTTTCATAGTCATGAAAATACAGAAAAATCTTTAAATGAGAAGGTGTGTCCAAACTTTTGGTCTGTACTGTAAGTTCTCTGAAATTTTCTAAAGCCATAGAAAGCCAAACTGGGGTAACACAACCCGGCATAAACTGCAGAGAAATGGCAGCATGTTGGTCGTCCAGGCACTAAAAAGCTGCCAACAGTTTGCCAAAGCTGAAAAGTATGAAGACTCTTGTGACTCTGTACTCTGGAGTGATGACACCAGGAGAATGGTTTATGGAACTAATAACTTCAAATCTGCATGGTGTCATAATGGAGAACAAAGGAAAACGCATGGTGCCTACAGTGAGACATGGTGGTGGCCGTGTCCTTTTCTGGGAGCACATGAGCTGTTGGTGTTGGGGGCTGCGTGTCATTGATGGGATCATGAATGCACAGCTGTACCGCTCTGTAGTGACATGGGTTAAAAAATGTTCTATGAAACTGTCTGGTCAAAATATTCGGAAATCGTTCTGGTGTTCAGTGAGATATTGATTAAAATATTACTTTTCAAATTGTACTTACTGAGCACTGTATATACAGTCGGTGAAATGCGTATTGATCACATCAGCAATTTTCTAAGTCTGGGGTCTTCCAAAAGCACAACAGCTTCCAGGGGTCAGCCGGAGGAAACAGGAAGGCACTGGCCCCTGGCACCAGAATTTAACCCAAGTGGGTGTGGCTGGACGCCCCTTCCCCTTTACCCCCATTGGTCAGTCGGGGCGTCCCAATTAGTGCATCACCTGGGGAGTAGTCGGAGGGGGAATTGGGCGCCGCACTGTATTCCTTCCAGCTTTGTTTATAGGGGCTCCACAGTCTGAGGCACGTTCCTTAGTCAGTACCGCGCCTGCCACTCTAAAGGTGCTATTGATATGAAATTCTCACCAGATGTCTCTAACCACCCATCCAATCCACACAGGCAAAGAAATCACCATGTACAGTGGGTACGGAAAGTATTCAGACCCCTTTACATTTTTCACTCTTTGTTTCATTGCAGCCCTTTGGTAAATTAAAAAAAAGTTCATTTTTTCTTATTAATGTGCACTCTGCACCCCTTCTTGACTGAAAAAAACAGAAATGTAGACATTTTTCCAAAAAATCTGCTGCCTTCTATCAGGATGATGAAGATAAAACCATGGTGGATATTTCAGCAAGACAATGATCCGAAACACACAGCCAAGGAAACGATCAATTGGATTCATAAAAAAAATAAATCTTTAAGGAAGGCTGAGCCGTTCTCCAAAGCTGAATCCAGTAGGAAATGTATGGGAGGAACTAAAGCTCTGAGTTCATAGAAGGAGCCACGGGACCTTCAGGATGGGAAGAGTTTGTGTTGAAGAGTGGGCCAAAATCCCACCTGAGCAATGCCTGCGACTAGTTTCTCCATACAGGAGGTGTCTGGAACCAACCAAGGCTTTTATATGAAGTATTAAATACATTTTAATAATCGTGCGCAATACTTTTCCCTTTGTCATTTCTCATTATTACACATTATTTATGGACATCTATGGTGATTTCTTTGCATTTGTAGATTGGATGGCTTGTTACTGACATCAGGGGATAATTTCATGTCAATAGCACCTTTACAAATAGATTTACTTGGAAAATTGACATGTTTAACTGGTGTGATGGTGTTTGCAGCCAGCAGGTGGCAGCACAGTATAGTTGTGAGGTGTAGTCTATGGGAGAAGCAGATTGTACAGTCGTGGCCAATACTTTTGAGACTGACACAGATTTTGGTTTTCACATTTTGTCTCTTCATTGTTTGTCTCTTAGTCGGAGGTTTCTTTAGTAATAGACGTACAATTATAAACATTCTATCAGGTTTTACAATTTGATTAACAAATCCATGAAGTTTCTGTGATTCCTCAATATTCCCAGCACTGCCTCTTATTCTCCGCACTCCTGCCTCTTATTCTCCACACTCCTGCCCCTTATTCTCCACACTCCTGCCCCTTATTCTCCACACTCCTGCCCCTTATTCTCCAGACTTCTGCCCCTTATTCTCTAGACTCCTGCCCCTTATTCTCCACACTCCTGCCCCTTATTCTCCACTCTCCTGCCCCTTATTCTCCTCACTCCTGCCCCTTATTCTCCAGACTTCTGCTCCTTATTCCGCAGACTCCTGCCCCTTATTCTCCACACTCCTGCCCCTTATTCTCCACACTCCTGCCCCTTATTCTCCACACTCCTGCCCCTTATTCTCCACACTCCTGCCCCTTATTCTCCACACTCCTGCCCCTTATTCTCCAGACTTCTGCCCCTTATTCTCTAGACTCCTGCCCCTTATTCTCCACACTCCTGCCCCTTATTCTCCACTCTCCTGCCCCTTATTCTCCTCACTCCTGCCCCTTATTCTCCAGACTTCTGCTCCTTATTCCGCAGACTCCTGCCCCTTATTCTCCACACTCCTGCCCCTTATTCTCCACACTCCTGCCCCTTATTCTCCACTCTCCTGCCCCTTATTCTCCAGACTCCTGCCCCTTATTCCCCACACTCCTGCCCCTTATTCTCCACACTCCTGCCCCTTATTCTCCACACTTCTGCCCCTTATTCCCCAGACTCCTGCCCCTTATTCTCCACACTCCTGCCCCTTATTCTCCACACTCCTGCCCCTTATTCTCCACACTCCTGCCCCTTATTCTCCACACTCCTGCCCCTTATTCTCCACACTCCTGCCCCTTATTCCCCAGACTCTTGCCCCTTATTCCCCACACTCCTGCCCCTTATTCTCCACACTCCTGCCCCTTATTCTCCACATTCCTGCCCCTTATTCCCCAGACTCCTGCCCTTTATTCTCCAGACTCCTGCCCCTTATTCTCCACACTCCTGCCCCTTATTCTCCAGACTCCTGCCCCTTATTCCCCAGACTCCTGCCCCTTATTCTCCAGACTCCTGCCCCTTATTCCCCAGACTCCTGCCCCTTATTCCTCAAACTCCTGCCCCTTATTCCCCAAACTCCTGCCCCTTATTCCCCAGACTCCTGCCCCTTATTCCCCAGACTCCTGCCCCTTATTCCCCAGACTCCTGCCCCTTATTCTCCAGACTCCTGCCCCTTATTCCCCAGACTCCTGCCCCTTATTCCCCAGACTCCTGCCCCTTATTCCTCACACTCCTGCCCCTTATTCCCCAGACTCCTGCCCCTTATTCCCCAGACTCCTGCCCCTTATTCCCTGCACTCCTTCCCCTAATTCTCCGCACTCCTGCCCCTTATTCTCCAGACTTCTGCCCCTTATTCCCCAAACTCCTGCCCCTTATTCTCCAGACTCCTGCCCCTTATTCCCCACACTCCTGCCCCTTATTCTCCACACTCCTGCCCCTTATTCTCCACATTCCTGCCCCTTATTCCCCAGACTCCTGCCCTTTATTCTCCAGACTCCTGCCCCTTATTCTCCACACTCCTGCCCCTTATTCTCCAGACTCCTGCCCCTTATTCCCCAGACTCCTGCCCCTTATTCTCCAGACTCCTGCCCCTTATTCCCCAGACTCCTGCCCCTTATTCCTCAAACTCCTGCCCCTTATTCCCCAAACTCCTGCCCCTTATTCCCCAGACTCCTGCCCCTTATTCCCCAGACTCCTGCCCCTTATTCCCCAGACTCCTGCCCCTTATTCTCCAGACTCCTGCCCCTTATTCCTCACACTCCTGCCCCTTATTCCCCAGACTCCTGCCCCTTATTCCCCAGACTCCTGCCCCTTATTCCCTGCACTCCTTCCCCTAATTCTCCGCACTCCTGCCCCTTATTCTCCAGACTTCTGCCCCTTATTCCCCAAACTCCTGCCCCTTATTCTCCAGACTCCTGCCCCTTATTCTCCAGACTCCTGCCCCTTATTCCCCAGACTCCTGCCCCTTATTCTCCAGACTCCTGCCTCTTATTCTCCAGACTCCTGCCCCTTAATCCCCAGACTCCTGCCCCTTATTCCCCAGACTCCTGCCCCTTATTCCCCAGACTCCTGCCCCTTATTCCCCAGACTCCTGCCCCTTATTCCCCAGACTCCTGCCCCTTATTCCCCAGACTCCTGCCCCTTATTCCCCAGACTCCTGCCCCTTATTCTCCAGACTCCTGCCCCTTATTCCTCAGACTCCTGCCCCTTATTCCCCAGACTCCTGCCCCTTATTCCCCAGACTCCTGCCCCTTATTCCCCAAACTCCTGCCCCTTATTCTCCAGACTCCTGCCCCTTATTCCCCAGACTCCTGCCCCTTATTCTCCAGAATCCTGCCCCTTATCCCACAGACTTCTGCCTCTTACACGTTCCTGCCCCTTATTCTCCAGACTCCTGCCTGCCCCCTTATTCCCCAGATTCCTGCCCCTTGTTCTCCAGACTCCTGCTCCTTATTCCCCAGACTCCTGCCCCTTATTCTCCAGAATCCTGCCCCTTATTCTCCAAACTCCTGCCCCCTTATTCTCGATTCCTGCCCCTTGTTCTCCAGACTCCTGCCCTTTATTCCCCAGACTCCTGCCCCTTTTTCTCCAGAATCCTGCCCCTTATCCCCCCAGACTTCTGCCTCTTACACATTCCTGCCCCTTATTCTCCAGACTCCTGCCTCTTATTCTCCAAACTCCTGCCCCCTTATTCCCCAGACTCCTGCCCCTTATTCTCCACACTCCTGCCTCTTATTCTCCACATTCCTGCCCCTTATTCCCCAGACTCCTGCCCTTTGTTCTCCAGACTCCTGCCCCTTATTCTCCACACTCCTGCCCCTTATTCTCCAGACTCCTGCCCCTTATTCCCCAGACTCCTGCCCCTTATTCTCCAGACTCCTGCCCCTTATTCCCCAGACTCCTGCCCCTTATTCCTCAAACTCCTGCCCCTTATTCCCCAAACTCCTGCCCCTTATTCCCCAGACTCCTGCCCCTTATTCCCCAGACTCCTGCCCCTTATTCCCCAGACTCCTGCCCCTTATTCTCCAGACTCCTGCCCCTTATTCCCCAGACTCCTGCCCCTTATTCCCCAGACTCCTGCCCCTTATTCCTCACACTCCTGCCCCTTATTCCCCAGACTCCTGCCCCTTATTCCCCAGACTCCTGCCCCTTATTCCCTGCACTCCTTCCCCTAATTCTCCGCACTCCTGCCCCTTATTCTCCAGACTTCTGCCCCTTATTCCCCAAACTCCTGCCCCTTATTCTCCAGACTCCTGCCCCTTATTCCCCACACTCCTGCCCCTTATTCTCCACACTCCTGCCCCTTATTCTCCACATTCCTGCCCCTTATTCCCCAGACTCCTGCCGTTTATTCTCCAGACTCCTGCCCCTTATTCTCCACACTCCTGCCCCTTATTCTCCAGACTCCTGCCCCTTATTCCCCAGACTCCTGCCCCTTATTCTCCAGACTCCTGCCCCTTATTCCCCAGACTCCTGCCCCTTATTCCTCAAACTCCTGCCCCTTATTCCCCAAACTCCTGCCCCTTATTCCCCAGACTCCTGCCCCTTATTCCCCAGACTCCTGCCCCTTATTCCCCAGACTCCTGCCCCTTATTCCCCAGACTCCTGCCCCTTATTCCTCACACTCCTGCCCCTTATTCCCCAGACTCCTGCCCCTTATTCCCCAGACTCCTGCCCCTTATTCCCTGCACTCCTTCCCCTAATTCTCCGCACTCCTGCCCCTTATTCTCCAGACTTCTGCCCCTTATTCCCCAAACTCCTGCCCCTTATTCTCCAGACTCCTGCCCCTTATTCCCCAGACTCCTGCCCCTTATTCCCCAGACTCCTGCCCCTTATTCCCCAGACTCCTGCCCCTTATTCTCCAGACTCCTGCCTCTTATTCTCCAGACTCCTGCCCCTTAATCCCCAGACTCCTGCCCCTTATTCCCCAGACTCCTGCCCCTTATTCCCCAGACTCCTGCCCCTTATTCCCCAGACTCCTGCCCCTTATTCCCCAGACTCCTGCCCCTTATTCTCCAGACTCCTGCCCCTTATTCCTCAGACTCCTGCCCCTTATTCCCCAGACTCCTGCCCCTTATTCCCCAGACTCCTGCCCCTTATTCCCCAAACTCCTGCCCCTTATTCTCCAGACTCCTGCCCCTTATTCCCCAGACTCCTGCCCCTTATTCTCCAGAATCCTGCCCCTTATCCCACAGACTTCTGCCTCTTACACGTTCCTGCCCCTTATTCTCCAGACTCCTGCCTGCCCCCTTATTCCCCAGATTCCTGCCCCTTGTTCTCCAGACTCCTGCTCCTTATTCCCCAGACTCCTGCCCCTTATTCTCCAGAATCCTGCCCCTTATTCTCCAAACTCCTGCCCCCTTATTCTCGATTCCTGCCCCTTGTTCTCCAGACTCCTGCCCTTTATTCCCCAGACTCCTGCCCCTTTTTCTCCAGAATCCTGCCCCTTATCCCCCCAGACTTCTGCCTCTTACACATTCCTGCCCCTTATTCTCCAGACTCCTGCCCCTTATTCTCCAAACTCCTGCCCCCTTATTCCCCAGACTCCTGCCCCTTGTTCTCCAGACTCCTGCCCCATATTCTCCAGACTCCTGCCCCTTATTCTCCACACTCATGCCCCTTATTCTCCAGACTCCTGCCCCTTATTCCCCACCACACTCCTGCCCCTTATTTCCCACGCTCCGGCCCCTTATTCCCCACGCTCCTGCCCCTTATTCTCCAAACTCCTGCCCCCTTATTCCCCAGACTCCTGCCCCTTGTTCTCCAGACTCCTGCCCTTTATTCCCCAGACTCCTGCCCCTTTTTCTCCAGAATCCTGCCCCTTATCCCCCCAGACTTCTGCCTCTTACACATTCCTGCCCCTTATTCTCCAGACTCCTGCCCCTTATTCTCCAAACTCCTGCCCCCTTATTCCCCAGACTCCTGCCCCTTGTTCTCCAGACTCCTGCCCCTTATTCTCCAGACTCCTGCCCCTTATTCTCCACACTCATGCCCCTTATTCTCCAGACTCCTGCCCCTTATTCCCCACCACACTCCTGCCCCTTATTCCCCACGCTCCGGCCCCTTATTCCCCACGCTCCTGCCCCTTATTCTCCAAACTCCTGCCCCCTTATTCCCCAGACTCCTGCCCCTTGTTCTCCAGACTCCTGCCCTTTATTCCCCAGACTCCTGCCCTTTATTCTCTAGACTCCTGCCCCTTACTCCCCACACTCCTGCCCCTTATTCCCCAGACTCCTGCCCCTTATTCCCCACACTCCTGCCCCTTGTTCTCCACACTTCTGCCCTTTTTTCTCCAGACTTCTGCCCCTTATTCTCCAGCCCCTTCATGGATGAGAAGCCCCCACTCATGAATGGTCCCAGGAGGCTTTAGTGCCGGCAGACACAGGACTCATGGCAGTGTCGTCATCTTCTCTTCTCTGGACACTCATTCTTGCTGTTGTCCCAACATTGTGAAGGGGACTTAATCGGAGAACATTACTTTACCCCCGTTCTTTGCTGGCCAATCCCTGTACTTCTTGTTGAGTTTTTTTCTGATGAAGCCCCCTTCCAGTGTGTGGGAGGAATGATTATGACTGGCGTCCATCACTCAGGTTCTGGCCAGAAGTCGTTATCCTTCTACCGGGCGAAGGGTGGAAATCTGGAGAATAAGGGGCATCCATCGGAATACTTAGGCTTTACTATATGTCTAATAAGTGTAAAACTTTATAAACTGTTTATAATTCTATGTCAGTAACCATAGAAACATCTGAATAATAGAGTGAAAGACACTAAAGAGGCAAAATGGGTGAAAATAACTTTAGGCCACAACTACTGAGTAATATGATGATGGGATCCATTGTACGGATCAATGTTGTGCCGTCACCACAGTTTCCAAGATGGACATCTGTGCGTGGGCCGGACGACCAGAGCATGACTGACATTCTCCAGAAAAAAGTGGATGCGGCACTGAACAGGAACGTCTCAAGTTCTAGGCTTCAGATGCAAGATGGAAGGTTTCTTGTGTTCTTCAGACGTTGCGTCTTGTATCTGAAGTTCGCCACTTCAAGGAATCCACCACTGAGGTCTCTCTAATGTTAATGTTATTTTCTACTGGTGAACACGGTACAGAGATATCTTATTCCCGTGACTGAAGTCTAGGATACAGCAGATCCGGCGGGTGTCGGGATTTTCCGCTGGACGCCTGCGCCGCGCACTGTTTGCTTCTCCCCCATTATTTGTATAGGGCAGCTGCCAGGATCCGTGTGTTTAGCACTCGAAGACTCAGGCGAACGCAGTGGATTAAGGACGCTCTCTTCAGGATTAAGGGATCAGAGGCTTCCATTACGTCACATGTCCATGGTCGCACCGCGCCGTGCAAAGGGAATTCTGCTTGTTAGGAAGCATGTGTCTGGGATTAGGCAGATTAAGGCCTCCTCTCCCCGGAGCGAGGATGAGCGCAGGATTACTGCAGTGTGTGCACGGTGCTCTCCTCGCCCAACTATTAACAGGAAAGATCAGACCGACAAGTCAGAAGAACAGCGGCGTAACCGCAACGCCCGCTGTATAACGGCACGTGCCACACGCCTCATATGTGACATTACATCACCGGCCACAGAGACCCACAGCCCTCCAGGTCCAATACCAGCAGTCCTATGTAACACCACCCAAAACACAGCGCGATCTCTCTGAGGACAGATAATGTAGTAGAGGTCGCCTGCAGTCCTATGTAACACCACAGATAACACAGTGATAACTCTCTGAGTACAGATAATATAGTAGATGTCACCTGCAGTCCTATGTAACACCACAGATAACACAGTGATAACTCGCTGAGTACAGATAATGTAGTAGAGGTCGCCTGCAGTCCTATGTAACACCACAGATAACACAGTGATACCTCTCTGAGGACAGATAATGTAGTAGTCGCCTGCAGTCCTATGTAACACCACAGATAACACAGTGATATCTCTCTGAGTACAGATAATGTAGTAGTCGCCTGCAGTCCTATGTAACACCACAGATAACACAGTGATATCTCTCTGAGTACAGATAATGTAGTAGATGTTACCAGCAGTCCTATGTAACACCACCCATAACACAGTGATATCTCTCTGAGTACAGATAATGTAGTAGAGGTCGCCTGCAGTCCTATGTAACACCACAGATAACACAGTGATATCTCTGAGTACAGATAATGTACTAGATGTTACCAGCAGTCCTATGTAACACCACCCATAACACAGTGATATCTCTCTGAGTACAGATAATCTAGTAGATGTCACCTGCAGTCCTATGTAACACCACAGATAACTGATAACTCTTTGAGTACAGATAATGTAGTAGATGTCACCTGCAGTCCTATGTAACACCACCAATAACAGTGATAACTCTTTGAATATAGATAATGCAGTAGATGACACTTGCAGTCCTATGTAACACCACAGATAACAGTGATATCTCTCTGAGTACAGATAATGTAGTAGATGTCACCTGCAGTCCTATGTAACACCACAGATAACTGATAACTCTCTGAGTACAGATAATGTAGTAGATGTCACCTGCAGTCCTATGTAACACCACAGATAACACAGTGACAACTCTCTGAGTACAGATAATGTAGTAGATGTCACCTGCAGTCCTATGTAAAGGTACCGTCACACTAAGCGACGCTGCAGCGATAGCGACAACGATGCCGATCGCTGCAGCGTCGCTGTTTGATCGCTGGAGAGCTGTCACACAGACCGCTCTCCAGCGACCAACGATGCCGAGGTCCCCGGGTAACCAGGGTAAACATCGGGTTGCTAAGCGCAGGGCCGCGCTTAGTAACCCGATGTTTACCCTGGTTACCAGAGTAAAATGTAAAAAAAACAAACAGTACATACTTACATGCGTCCCCCGGCGTTCACTTCCTGCAATGACTGAGCGCCGGCAGTAGCAGGGCACAGCGGTGACGTCACCGCTGTGCTGTGATTTCACTTTCACTTTGCGGCGCTCAGTCAGTGTGGGAAGCGGACGCCGGGGGACGCATGTGAGTATGTACTGTTTGTTTTTTTTACATTTTACGCTGGTAACCAGGGTAAACATCGGGTTACTAAGCGCGGCCCTGCGCTTAGTAACCCGATGTTTACCCTGGTTACCAGTGTAAAATATCGCTGGTATCGTTGCTTTTGCTGTCAAACACAACGATACACGGCGATCGGACGACCAAATAAAGTTCTGAACTTTATTCAGCGACCAGCGACATCACAGCAGGATCCTGATCGCTGCTGCGTGTCAAACTAAACGATATCGCTAGCCAGGACGCTGCAACGTCACGGATCGCTAGCGATATCGTTTAGTGTGACGGTACCTTAACACCACCAATAACAGTGATAACTCTTTGAATATAGATAATGCAGTAGATGACACTTGCAGTCCTATGTAACACCACAGATAACAGTGATATCTCTCTGAGTACAGATAATGTAGTAGATGTCTCCTGGAGTCCCATGTAACACCACAGATAACACAGTGACAACTCTCTGAGTACAGATAATGTAGTAGATGTCACCTGCAGTCCTATGTAACACCACAGATAACACAGTGATAACTCGCTGAGTACAGATCATGTAGTAAATGTCACCTGCAGTCCTATGTAACACCACAGATAACACAGTGATAACTCTGAGTACAGATAATGTAGTAGATGTCACTTGCAGTCCCATGTAACACCACACATTATGCAATAATACCTCTCTCAGTTATAGAGTTGCTCTGGATCAGGCCTTCTGTTATTATACACATGCATCTCAGAAAATTAGAATATCATCAAAAAGTGAATTTATTTCAGTTCTTCAGGACAAAAACTGCTATATTCTATAGTCATTACACACAGAGTGATCTATTTCACGTGTTTATTTCTGTTAATGTTGATGATTATGGCTTACAGCCAATGAAAACCCAAAAGTCATTATCTCAGTAAATTAGAATACTTTACACTAGTTTGAAAAATGATTGTAAAATCTTAAATGTTGTCCTGCTGAAATGTCTGTTCAGTAAATGCACTCAATACTTGGTTGCGGCTCCTTTTGCATCAATTACTGCATCAATGCGGCGTGGCATGGAGGCGATCAGCCTGTGGCACTGCTGAGGGGTTATGGAAGCCCAGGTTGCTTTGATATCAGCCTTCAGCTCGTCTGCACTGTAGGGTCTGGTGTCTCATCTTCCTCTTGACAATACTCCATAGATTCTCTATGAGGTTAAGGTCAGGAGAGTTTGCTGCCAATCAAGCCTAGTGATACTGTTGTTTTTACACCAGGTATTGGTACTTTTGGCAGTGTGGACAGGGGCCAAGTCCTGCCGGAGAATGACATTTCCATCTCCAAAAAGCTTGTCGGCAGAGGGAAGCATGAAGTGCTATGCAATGTCCTGGTAGACGGCTTCGCTAACTTTTGCAGGGCTGCCACTAGGAATTTTGGGGCCCCATACTGGCAAAATTTTCGGGGCCCCCTTAAGACTCCACCCAGGCTCCACCCCTCGAACTGTCCACAGCCCCACCGCTGTCTCTTGGAAAAACTCCACTTCTTACCACTCACACATTAACAGTTCCCATCACCAGATCATACACATAGCCAGCAGATTTTGTTTTGGCCAAAAGGTTTTTTTAATCTGCCACGACGACAAGGTAGACTCTTTTGGCCGGGCCCTACTCTACTGTAACTTATTAAACATTTGTTATAATATGCAATACAATTTAAGTATATTTTTATTTATTTTTCAATTTTTCAAATGACCAATAATACCACATACAAGGGACAAATACCACAACACCATGACCAGACACCATATTATCACCACATAGTGACCTATTATACTATCTGCAAGGAACAAATACCGCCACACCATGTGCAGACCACATATTACCACCACAGTGACCGAACAATATCACATACAAGGGACAAATACCACCGCAGCATGTTCAGACCACATATTGCCACCACATGGTGACCAACTACATACAAGGAGCAAATACCAACACAACATGACCAGACCACATAGTACCACCACATAGTGACCAAATAATAGCACATACAAGGAACAAATACCACCACACCATGACCAGACCACATATTACCACCACATAGTGGCCAAATAATAGCACATACAAGGAACAAATACTGGCACACCATGGCCGGACAACATATTACCACCACATTGTGACTGAATAGTACAATACTGATCATTAATAGAAAGAAAAAAATACTATCACCATAAGTGCCATTATACACAGGAGATCTGTACTTAGTATGCAGTGTCTGAGTACAGGTAATACAGTGATCACTGGTGCCATTATACTGTACACAGGAGCTCTATATATAGTGTAAGCATACAGGTAATACAGGGCTCACCAGTGACAGTATACACAGGAGTTCTGTATATAGTGTACAGGTAATACAATGATCACCAATGACATTATACACAGGAGCTCTGAATATAGTGTATAGATAATATAGTGATCACCAGTGACATTATACACAGGAGCTCTGTATATAGGGTACAGTGTACATGTAATACATTGATCACTAGTGACATATACAGGAGCTCTGTATATAGTGTATACACTGTGTTCCAAATTATTATGCAAATTGGATTTAAGTGTCTTAAAGATTTAATTGTTTTGTTTTTCAAATAAACTCGTGGATGGTATTGTGTCTCAGGGCTCAATGAATCACTGAAATCAATCTTAAACACATGTGATAATTAGTTTTCCAGGTGACTCGAATTAAAGGAAAACTACTCAAAAATGATGTTCCACATTATTATGCAGGTCACAGGTTTCAAGCAATATGCGAAATAAAAAGGATCTCTCTGCTGCTGAAAAGCGTTAAATAGTGCAATGCCTTGGACAAGGTATGAAAAAATTAGATATTTCACGAAAACTTAAGAGTGATCATCATACTCTGATGAGATTTGTGACTGAAACATAGCACAGACAGAGTTCATGCAAATAAAGGCATAATGAGGAAGTTTTCTGGCAGACAAATTCATTGGATTAAGAGAGCAGCTGACAAAATACCATTACCTAGCAGCAAACAGTTATTTGAAGCTGCTGGTGCGTCTGGAGTCCCTCGAACCTCAAGGTGTAGGATCCTTCAAAGGCTTGCTGTGGTGCATAAACCTACCATTCGGCCACTCCTAAACAGTGTTCACAAGCAGAAACGGTTGCAGTGAGCCCAGACATACATGAAGACTAATATTCAAACAGTCTTGTTTACTCATGAGTGTCGAGCAACTCTGGACGGTCCAGATGGATGGAGTAGTGGATGGTTGGTGGATGGCCACCATGTCCCGACAAGGCTGCAACGTCAGCAAGGAGGTTGCGGAGTCATGTTTTGGGCTGGAATCATGGGGAACCAGTTGGTAGGGCCCTTTAAGGTTCCTGAAGGTGTGAAAATGACCTCAGCAAAGTAAATAGAGTTTGTGGCTGACAACTTTCTTCCATGGTCTAAAAAGCAGAAACGTGCCTTCAGGAACAAAATCATCTTCATGCTGACAATGAATACCTCTGAGTCATTGTCTGCTATGGACATAAAAGGAGATAAACTCATGGTGTGGCCACCATCTTTCCCTGACCTCAACCCTATAGAGGACCTTTGGATTATCATCAAACAAAAGATCTATGAGGGTGGGAGGCCGTTCACATCAAAACAGCAGCTCTGGGAGGCTATTCTGACTTCATGTATAGAAATACAAGCAGAAACTCTCCATAAACTCACAAGTTCAATGGATGCAAGAATTGTGAAGGTGACATCAATGAAGGGCTCCTATGTTACATGTAACTTGGCCTGTTAGGAGGTTTTGGAGGTAAAGAGCTTTTTGGTTCAGTGAATGTGACCTCCTAATGCTGCAAATTCCACAAATGAGCATTTTCAGTTCTTTATATCAAATGTTTAGAAATTCTACTGTGCCTAATAATTTGGAACAGTGCATTTTGAGTTTTTATTCATTTTGGAGATTATACTGTTATCATTGGGAGGTTTCTTCAATAAAATTCGATGTATAATCTAACGGGTGATGACTTTTATTAGACTGACTGTCATTTGCACTGACCATTTAGGAAAATCCGAGAAAAATGTCATTTGCATAATAATTTGGAACATAGTGTAGTGTACATGTAATATAGTGATCACTAGTGACATTATACACAGGACCTCTGTATATAGTATACAGTGTATAGTGTCAGTGTACAGGTAACACACTGACTCACCAGTGACGTCTCTAGCTGAAGTCCTTCATCTTTGCGTTTCTTTTTAATCCAGCACAGACCACCATCACTTCTTTCAGCCAGGACTCATCTCTGCATAAAATAACAGTTTTCTAGAGCACCGCTTCCAGAGCACATTCCCCACTTTTTCCCTTTCTTCTACACTACACATCTAAATACAGACGTTCACCAACCATTAATATATAATTGGTTGTTATGCAACCCACCATTCCAAATATAAATTATAATCCGCCACTGTGCCCCCACTATCTGTATATAGCCACTTTCCCCATTTAATATATAAATTAATTAGCACCTGTACTCTTTCCCCCAATTTATTTCCAGTCACTTTATCCTCAACGACCCCACTATGTTCCACCCACTCTAACCCTTACCCCGATCCATTATAGTTACATGCCCCTTCTGCCTCAATTCATTGTCATGTCTTCTCTCTTTCTCCCACCCTCTATTCATTATTAACTGCTCTTCCCCACCCTCAAAATTCATTATTTGCTCTCCCCACCTTCAATACACCATTGGTTCTCCCCACCCCCACCTTCAATTCAATTGCTGTCCACCGTCCCTCACACTCACTTGATGTGCAGTCCCCATCACCCCCACTTCATCATTTGCAGTCCCCATCACCCCCACTTCATCATTTGCAGTCCACCTTACGTCATCATTTAGTCCCCTATCCCCCCTTCACGTCATCTGCAGTCCCCCTTACTTCATCATTTGCAGCCCCCTATCTTTTCATCATGTGCGGTACCCCCTCAAACTGCAGTCCCCATCACCCCCACATCATTTGCAGTCCCCATCACCCCCACATCATTTGCAGTCCCCATCACCCCCACATCATCATTTGCAGTCCCCATCACCCCCACATCATCATTTGCAGTCCCCATCAACCCCACAGCATTTACAGTCCCCTATCCCCCCTGACTTCATCATTTGCAGCCCCCTATCATTTCATCATATGCAGTACCCCCTCAAACACAATTCATCATCTGCAGTTTCACTCCCCCCCATTTAAAAAAAAAAATGTTTATTATACTTACCTCAGTCGTTCCCGGGGCGTCTAGCGTTTCCAGCAGTGAAGCAGCAGCTAGAATGTATGGGCTGCTGAGAGGACCTGACAGGAGCCCATACATTCTAGCACATTCACTACTGAGACTGCTACAATGTATGGGCTGTAGTCAGGACCTGCAGGGAGCCCATACATTCTAGCACATTCACTACTGAGACTGCTACAATGTATGGGCTGTAGTCAGGACCTGCAGGGAGTCCATACATTCTAGCACATTCACTACTGAGACTGCTACAATGTATGGGCTGTAGTCAGGACCTGCAGGGAGCCCATACATTCTAGCTACAGCCGAGTAGGAGCTGCGCAGCCGACTAGGTAAGATGGCCGTACACAGCTCCAAAAAGGCTCCTGGGCCCCAGCGCCGACATGTGCACCGCAGTGCACAGTATTATAGTGCACGATGGGGCCCGATCAGTAGAAGCACAACAGTGGGGCCCCGGATCTGCGGGCCCCTCTGTGTACTGCTGCTGACCGGGCCCCATACAGCAGTAAGGGCAGTAATTCCCTGATGGCGGCCCTGAACTTTGATTGTGGCCTCTCCACTCTTCCTCCAGACTCTGAGACCTTGATTTCCAAATGAAATGCAAAATTTACTTTTGGGTTTTCATTGGCTGTAAGCCATAATCATCAACATTAACAGAAATAAACACGTGAAATAGATCACTCTGTGTGTAATGTCTCTATAGAATATAGGAGATTCACTTTTTGTGTTGAAGAACTGAAATGAATTAATTTTTTTATGATATTCTAATTTTGTGAGAAGCTCCTGTACTTGTGTTTTCCTTTCTAATGTTTCTTAGATACATTGAACACAATATCCTGACACAAATAATTGCTCCTTTCCTGTCGCCTCCTTTATGCAGCAGGTCGTCTGTGGCTGTCAGGATTTTATATATTGGGGTCCTCCTGACCCCTCAACTTGCATCCATGTTACTCTGATCCCGATAGATGTGAGCCCTGATGGTCTTCAGCGCTGGAATCTGTCAGTAGTGGTCTCGCTGCTCTCCGCTGCATTATCGGGGTTCTGCTTCCAGAAAATATTGTTATATAGTAATATGCAGAAGGCCATGATCTGTGGAGACGGATATACATTTATGGGGCTGTAATAAATCTACAAATCCAGAATGTCTTACAGAAAAATGTCCCTGTTTTGCTGCCTTCTCTGGGATGGGGACTACCCTGCTGCGTTTCGTAGCCATCCGTGTATATTCTGGGCCTCTGTGATCCATTTTCCCCTCATCGTTATGCTGATCTGAGGGATCTAGGCTCAGTCTCCGCACACATCAGGGTCCGGGGGCTCCTGGATATATAACTCTCTTGGTTACTTTCTTCTGACACCGATGAGCAGATAACACATTCTAGAGATCCGCGGGGGCGGTGCCTTACACCGGTAGCACACTCCACCCCTTTATCATGCTCCGCCCCCTCAGACCTGCCATAACACAGTGCAGTCTAGTACTGCACCCCTCTATCTAGAGGCATTTTCCAATTTCAGGAAATAAACGTTAATCATTGTATAATAGAAAATTCTGTAATTTTCTCTTCCGCTTTCTATATTCTCCAAGGTCTCTGCTTGCTGTCAGCTCTTCATGTCTCTCCTGGTCATGTTGTGATCTCACAGCTGCAGTTCTCAGATCTCTGTGTGATCATCAGATCCCGGACTGCCAGCAGGCACAGATCTGGACTCCTGTCAGCAGCTGGTATAGATATGTGGTGGTAGGCCCTGTGCTGCCCTGTAGTCCTCACCCGCTGTCCTCCTCTCTGCAGGAAGCTGCTTCTTGTGTCTGGTAGATGTCGTACCTGTGAAGAATGAGGGTGGCGCCGTCATCATGTTCATCCTGAACTTTGAGGTGGTGATGGAGAAGGAGCATCTGACCTCCCCTACCAAGAACTCCAATCACAGGGTGCAGTCACATTGGTTCCCGCCAGGTAGGTGCATATTAAATGCAGCACAATATGTCATGTATCACCAGAGGGGCCGAGAGTTCCATTAATTCCCTACTGCTCCTGTATATAAAAACCCCGTGACCTGTACATAATCCGCCGGTGTCCTGTATATAACCCGTCCGTGACCTGTATATAACTTGCCGGTGTCCTGTATATAACCCATCCGTGTCCTGTATATAACTTGCCCTTTTTGTCCTGCACATTCCCTGCCCCTCGTGTCCTGCACATTCCCTGCCCCTCGCGTCCTGCACATTCCCTGCCCCTCGCGTCCTGCACATTCCCTGCCCCTCGCGTCCTGCACATTCCCTGCCCCTCGCGTCCTGCACATTCCCTGTCCCTCGCGTCCTGCACATTCCCTGCCCCTCGTGTCCTGCACATTCCCTGCCCCTCATGTCCTACACATTCCCTGCCCCTGCTGTCCTGCACATTCCCTGCCCCTTGTGTCCTGCACATTCCCTACCCCTCGCGTCCTGCACATTCCCTGCCCCTCGTGTCCTGCACATTCCCTGCCCCTCATGTCCTACACATTCCCTGCCCCTGCTGTCCTGCACATTCCCTGCCCCCGGCGTCCTGCACATTCCCTGCCCCCGGCGTCCTGCACATTCCCTGCCCCCCGCGTCCTGCACATTCCCTGCCCCTGGCATCCAGCACATTCCCGGCCCCTCGTGTCCTTCACATTCCCTGCCCCCGGCGTCCTGCACATTCCCTACCCCTGGCGTCCTGCACATTCCCTACCCCTGGCGTCCTACATATTCCCTGCCCCTGGCATCCTGCACATTCCCTGCCCCTTGTGTCCTGCACATTCCCTGCCCCTTGTGTCCTGCACATTCCCTGCCCCTGGCGTCCTGCCCATTCCCTGCCTCTCGTGTCCTGCACATTCCCTGCCCCTTGCGTCCTGCACTTTCCCTGCCCCTGGTGTCCTGCACATTCCCTGCCCCTGGTGTCCTGCACATTCCCTGCCCCTGGTGTCCTGCACATTCCCTGCCCCTGGTGTCCTGCACATTCCCTGCCCCTCATGTCCTGCACATTCCCTGCCCCTCATGTCCTGCACATTCCCTGCCCCTTGTGTCCTGCACATTTCCTGCCCCTGGTGTCCTGCACATTCCCTGCCCCTTGTGTCCTGCACATTCCCTGCCCCTCGAGTCCTGCACATTTCCTGCCCCTGGTGTCCTGCACATTCCCTGCCCCTTGCGTCCTGCACTTTCCCTGCCCCTGGTGTCCTGCACATTCCCTGCCCCTTGTGTCCTGCACATTCCCTGCCCCTGGTGTCCTGCACATTCCCTGCCCCTCGTGTCCTGCACATTCCCTGCCCCTCATGTCCTGCACATTTCCTGCCCCTTGTGTCCTGCACATTTCCTGCCCCCCGGCGTCCTGCACATTCCCTGCCCCCCGCGTCCTGCACATTCCCTGCCCCTGGCATCCAGCACATTCCCGGCCCCTCGTGTCCTTCACATTCCCTGCCCCCGGCGTCCTGCACATTCCCTACCCCTGGCGTCCTGCACATTCCCTACCCCTGGCGTCCTACATATTCCCTGCCCCTGGCATCCTGCACATTCCCTGCCCCTTGTGTCCTGCACATTCCCTGCCCCTTGTGTCCTGCACATTCCCTGCCCCTGGCGTCCAGCCCATTCCCTGCCTCTCGTGTCCTGCACATTCCCTGCCCCTTGCGTCCTGCACTTTCCCTGCCCCTGGTGTCCTGCACATTCCCTGCCCCTTGTGTCCTGCACATTTCCTGCCCCTGGTGTCCTGCACATTCTCTGCCCCTCGTGTCCTGCACATTCCCTGCCCCTCGAGTCCTGCACATTTCCTGCCCCTGGTGTCCTGCACATTCCCTGCCCCTTGCGTCCTGCACTTTCCCTGCCCCTGGTGTCCTGCACATTCCCTGCCCCTTGTGTCCTGCACATTCCCTGCCCCTGGTGTCCTGCACATTCCCTGCCCCTCGTGTCCTGCACATTCCCTGCCCCTCATGTCCTGCACATTCCCTGCCCCTTGTGTCCTGCACATTTCCTGCCCCCCGGCGTCCTGCACATTCCCTGCCCCTTGTGTCCTGCACATTTCCTACCCTTGGCGTCCTGCACATTCCCTGCCCCTCATGTCCTGCACATTCCCTGTCCCTCGTGTCCTGCACATTCCCTGCCCCTCGTGTCCTGCACATTCCCTACCCTTGGCGTCCTGCACATTCCCTGCTCTCATGCTGTGTTGCTTTCTTGCAGGTAGAGGGAAGTCGTTCAGGCTGAAGTTTCCTGCGCTGCTGACTCTGACGGGCAGTAAGCAGTCTCTGCCGCAGGAGGACCCAGATGTCGTGGTGGTCGACTTCTCCAAGCACAACAGCGACTCCATGGCTCTAGAAGACGTGACCGTCGCTCCGGTGGATAACTGTGTGGGCTCGCGCCCGGAGGACCAGCAGGCACTAATCGGCAGCACCGAGCCCAAGAGGGACGAAGATAGCAGCAAAGACCCCACAGTACCGTCCTCTCCCTGGGCAGACAAGGACCACCTGAACCTTGACGTGTCCTTCTCTAACTGTAGCCTGACCCGCAGCCGCTCTCGGGAAAGCTTCTACAGCATCCGCAGGGCCTCCTCCGTGGACGATATCGAGGCCATGAAGGTTGACTTGGACAAGAAGTTTCGGAAGCGTAATTCTAGCACAGGTAAGATGCCATGTCCTGCAGGCGGCCTGTGGGGGGCGCAGTCTGTTCTCTGCTGAGATCAGGGGCCCCCAGTTATTGTGCCCTGACTCTGCTTGTCTCTCTGACATCTGCCTCTGTGCAGGCGGACTGCAGAAATATGGCCGCTGACAACTGGAGCTGACACCTGTAGGAGGTCAGATGTCAGGGAGCCCACCAGCATCATGTCCAGATTCTGACAGCGAGACTGATCCATAAGATTGGCGGTCAGACCCCCCCCCCATAACAGTGGCGGCAAGAGTGCCCCCCCTAACAATTACACAGTCAGTTTTCACCATTAAAAATGACAGTTATAGCACCCCCATAACAGTGGCGGACAGAGCTCCGACATATCAGTGACACCATCAGAGCACCCTCATAACAGTGACAGTCAGAGCCCCCCTCAAAACAGTGGCGGCCAAAGTGCCCTCATAACAGTGACACAATCAGAGTGCCCCCCATAAGTGGCGGTCAGAGTGTCCCCATAACAGTGACGATCAGAGTGACCTCAAAACTGTTATGTTGTCATCCTCTCTGTCATGCTGTTATCCCGTCGGTCATGTTGTCAGCCCTTCGGTTATGTTGTCAGCCTGTTGGTCATGTTGTCAGCCCCTCGGTCAGGTTAGTAGTTCCTCGGTCATGTTGTCAGCCCCTCTGTCATGCTGTCAGCCCCTCTGTCATGTTGTCAGCCCCTCTCTCAGGCTGTCAGCCCTTCTGTCATGCTGTCAGCCCCTCGGTCAGGTTGTCAGCCCCTCGGTCAGGTTGTCAGCCCCTCGGTCAGGTTGTCAGCCCCTCGGACAGGTTGTCAGCCGCTCGGTCAAGTTGCCAGCCCCTCTGTCATGCTTTTAGCCTGTCAGTCATGTTGTCAGCCCCTCTGTCAGGTTTTCAGCCCCTCTGTCATGCTGTCAGTCCCTCGGTCATGTTGTCAGCCTGTTGGTCATGTTGTCCACCCCTTGGTCATGTTGTCCACCCCTTGGTCATGTTGCCCACCCCTTGGTCATGTTGTCAGCCTGTTGGTCAGGTTGTCAGCCCCTCGGTCAGGTTGTCAGCCCCTCGGTCATGTTGTCAGCCCCTCTGTCATGTTTTCAGCCCCTCTGTCATGTTTTCAGCCCCTCTGTCATGCTGTCATCCCCTCGGTCATGCTGTCATCCCCTCGGTCATGTTGTCAGCCCCTCGGTCAGGTTATCAGCCCCGTTTTCCTGCAGTCCCTCTCGTCTTCCTCCATCTCTAATAACCCAGAACTATAAACCTTGCTCGCTCCGTCTGGCATAAAACCAGACAATTAATGGGTTAATGATCTGTGGACCCTAAATGCCCAGGGATTAAGTCAATGAAGAGGACGGATTACACTGATTAGACACTTGGAGCACTGCGGCTAATCCTGTTACCCCCTAATTAACTGGTGGCCTCCTGTTTCTGTCTGGCTGTAATTAAGCCTCCGCTGGCAGAGGTGAGATGCGGACCCCCACGTCCTGTCACACTGGGGCAGATTTACGGTGATTCGGCAGCTGCGGTCGGACCTCACTGGGCGGATATGGCGCCTCCTGCGCACCTGTCAGGTATAACATAGGATCACCGCACATATTAGCCACATAGCGTGGTCAGCACACTGGTCCACAACATTGCATTGCAAGACCTAATTCTCCAATCCACCCAGGTGTTTCAGGACAAGGTCCAGAGGGGTAACACGGGGAAGCTACACAGGTGGTTGCCCTGGCAGCCTGCAGCAAGAACGCTCCTTTCTTGTATTCATGCACTGGTGGCGAGTGAGCTGCACAGATAAAGCAGCCAGCGGCATCTCAGTCTCTGCCGGCAGCTCCTATGCAGTGTGCAGACCCGGAGATGAGTCAGCGCTCTGCATAGACAGCAGCCGAGATGATGAAATATAACAAAGCGAGTGTTGGCATCTCAGTCGCTGCCTATGCAGAGTACAGTACCAGGCAGCCCTCTGCAAAGGCATCAATTAAGATGGCAAAAGCTGAGCAAGATGGTAAAGGAGAGTCAGGGACTTGCTGAAAATGGGTCCAGTGTAAAAAATAAATAAACAAACCAAAAATAACACTAAGGCTATGTGCACACATCAGGATTTCTTGCAGAAATTTCCTGAACAAAACCAGACATTTTCTGCAAGAAATCCGCATGCGTTTTTTTCGCGTTTTTCTTTCAAATATTTTGCGTTTTTTTCCGGAGGTTCCCAATGCAATAATATAGTGGGAAATCCACAAAATTAATGAACATGCTGCGTTTTTTACATTTACGTGAAATGGGTGTTTCAACAAGACAATGACCCTAAACACACCAGTAATGAGCAATATCTTGGTTCCAATCCAACACCATTAGGGTTAAGGAGCGGCCGGCCCGATCCCCAGACCTTAATCTGATAGACACTTGTGGGAATAATCGCCTTGATCGGTGACATGGATCTTACGCCTGTTGGCTTTAACCCTTTATCTTCTGCGCAGGGGCCATGAACAACGTGCGGGTGAATCTCCTGAACTCGACATCGGACTCCGACCTCATGAAGTACAGAACGATCAGTAAGATCCCGCAGATAACCCTCAACTTTGTGGACTTTAAGGGAGACTCATTTCTCACGTCGCCTTCCAACGAAAAGGAGATTATTGCTCCGTCCAAGCTGAAGGACCGAACCCACAATGTGACGGAGAAGGTCACACAGGTAGGATGCTGATGTACCCTGTTACATGGGACCCTGACAACTAATGAAGCAGCTGCTCGCTGTTGGTATTTATACTTCATATACTTGGTGGGGTCCAGGCACTGAGGACCCTCCAAATGTCAGATTGGATGGATCTGGTAGCACTTCCAGGCCCTGCAGTGAGAAAGAACATTATATCTTCACACTATGGGGTTGCTTCTTTGACTTCACTGATGTTATCCAGTGTCTTCATTCTATTGATCGAAGAAGGTCCTAAAGGCCAAATCACCCTTAGTATGAAGACACAAGAGGAGTCTACATGATCAGGAGTTGCTTCTGTAGGAGACGAGAATCCCATCGTCTGTAGGAGATGAGGACCCCATGAGTGATAGGAGACGAGGGCCCCATCATCTGCAGGAGACGATGGCTCTATCATCTGTAGGAGATGAGGGAGCGCCATCATCTGCAGGAGACGATGGCTCTATCAACTTCAGGAGACGAGGGCCCCATCATCTGTAGGAGACTAGGGCCCCATCATCTGTAGGAGACAAGGGCCCCATCATCTGTAGAAGACGAGGGCCCCATCATCTGCAGGAGACGATGGCTCTATCAACTTCAGGAGACGAGGGCCCCAACATCTGTAGGAGACAAGGGCCCCATCATCTGTAGGAGACGAGGGCCCCATCATCTGTAGGAGACTAGGGCCCCATCATCTGTAGACTAGGGCCCCATCATCTGTAGGAGACAAGGGCCCCATCATCTGTAGGAGACGAGGGCCCCATCATCTGTAGGAGACGAGAGCCCCATCATCTGTAGTAAAGGAAGATAACATCATCCGTAGGAGACGAGAGCCCCATCATCTGTAGGAGACGAGGGCCCCATCATCTGTAGGAGACAAGGGCCCCATCATCTGTAGGAGACGAGAATTCCATCGTCTGTAGGAGATGAGGACCCCATGAGTGATAGGAGACGAGGGCCCCATCATCTGCAGGAGACGAGGGCCCCATCATCTGTAGGAGACTAGGGCCCCATCATCTGTAGGAGACTAGGGCCCCATCATCTGTAGGAGACAAGGGCCCCATCATCTGTAGGAGACGAGGGCCCCATCATCTGTAGGAGACGAGGGCCCCATCATTTGTAGTAAAGGAAGATAACATCATCCGTAGGAGACGAGAGCCCCATCATCTGTAGGAGACGAGGGCCCCATCATCTGTAGGAGACTAGTGTCCCATCATCTGTAGGAGACTAGGGCCCCATCATCTGTAGGAGACGAGGGCCCCATCATCTGTAGGAGACGAGGGCCCCATCATCTGTAGGAGACTAGGGCCCCATCATCTGTAGGAGACGAGGGCCCCATCATCTGTAGGAGACGAGGGCCCCATCATCTGTAGGAGACGAGGGCCCCATCATCTGTAGGAGACGAGGGCCCCATCATCTGTAGGAGACTAGGGCGCCATCATCTGTAGGAGACGAGGGCCCCATCATCTGTAGAAGACGAGGGCCCCATCATCTGTAGGAGACGAGGGCCCCATCATTTGTAGTAAAGGAAGATAACATCATCCGTAGGAGACGAGAGCCCCATCATCTGTAGGAGACGAGGGCCCCATCATCTGTAGGAGACGAGGGCCCCATCATCTGTAGGAGACGAGGGCCCCATCATCTGTAGAAGACGAGGGCCCCATCATCTGTAGGAGACGAGGGCCCCATCATTTGTAGTAAAGGAAGATAACATCATCCGTAGGAGACGAGAGCCCCATCATCTGTAGAAGACGAGGGCCCCATCATCTGTAGGAGACGAGGGCCCCATCATCTGTAGGAGACGAGGGCCCCATCATCTGTAGGAGACGAGGGCCCCATCATCTGTAGGAGACGAGGGCCCCATCATCTGTAGGAGACGAGGGCCCCATCATCTGTAGGAGACTAGGGCCCCATCATCTGTAGGAGACGAGGGCCCCATCATCTGTAGAAGACGAGGGCCCCATCATCTGTAGGAGACGAGGGCCCCATCATTTGTAGTAAAGGAAGATAACATCATCCGTAGGAGACGAGAGCCCCATCATCTGTAGGAGACGAGGGCCCCATCATCTGTAGGAGACGAGGGCCCCATCATCTGTAGGAGACGAGGGCCCCATCATCTGTAGAAGACGAGGGCCCCATCATCTGTAGGAGACGAGGGCCCCATCATTTGTAGTAAAGGAAGATAACATCATCCGTAGGAGACGAGAGCCCCATCATCTGTAGAAGACGAGGGCCCCATCATCTGTAGGAGACGAGGGCCCCATCATCTGTAGGAGACGAGGGCCCCATCATCTGTAGGAGACGAGGGCCCCATCATCTGTAGGAGACGAGGGCCCCATCATCTGTAGGAGACGAGGGCCCCATCATCTGTAGGAGACGAGGGCCCCATCATCTGTAGGAGACGAAGACGTCATCATCTGTAGGAGGTGAGGGCCCCACCATCTGTAGGAGACGAGGGCCACCTTATCTGTAGGAGACGAGGGCCCCATCATCTGTAGGAGACGAGGACCCCATCATCTGTAGGAGGTGAGGGCCCCACCATCTGTAGGAGACGAGAGCCCCATCATCTGTAGGAGACGAGGGCCCCATCATCTGTAGGAGACGAGGGCCCCATCATCTGTAGGAGACGAAGACGTCATCATCTGTAGGAGGTGAGGGCCCCACCATCTGTAGGAGACGAGGGCCACCTTATCTGTAGGAGACGAGGGCCCCATCATCTGTAGGAGACGAGGACCCCATCATCTGTAGGAGGTGAGGGCCCCACCATCTGTAGGAGACGAGAGCCCCATCATCTGTAGAAGGTGAGGGCCCCATTATCTGTAGGAGACGAGGGCTCCATTATCTGTTGGAGACATAGCCCCGATTAGCTTTAGTGACTGCTCTCCCATGAAGGGTCCATGCGAGGTCGGTCACCCATGAAAAAGGGGGACAAAAATCTTACTCTGGAACCCCCACTTATGGGAGCCCCACAGCAGTGACTGCCGGTATATCTGGTTCCTCCATACTTCACATCTCTTCTGTCTGAAATTAGATTTACTGTTTGCAGAACTAAAACATAAATAAATTACAGCCCCCAGCTCCCACTTCTCTGAAATATTAGACCCCGGCCCGCGGGCATGTGTCACCCTTCACAGTGATGTGATTGGCTGCGGACTCAGCCGCTTCCTTCAGAGACGAGAGTCCAATGTTCTTTTCAAGGTTCTCACTAAAGATGAATATTGAGGAGCGGCGTCTGGTTTGTGCTCTGCACCGCTGATTCTGAGGATTTATAACTAATGGGCGGTCGCCATGAAATCGATGAAGTGAGTACACAGAGTAGCGGAGGACGGTGCGCTGCTGCGGTGCGGCACATTCATCACAGCTCTGCACTTATTCTTCACCATGTTCAAGGTCTCTGTTTCCTGTCAGTGAATAGATGTTCTATCATTTGCATGTTTTCTTCTGGTCAGATTTTAATGATTAGCATGTGTGCTGTCTGAGAGAAAATGGCGGAGCGCACCGTCACTCCCTCAGATGTGTGAATGCAGCTTAAGTGATACAGCAACATTTTTCGGTATTTCTTCAGGCTTCACTCCCCAGTTTTCTTCCTTATTATCTCTGAAATGGTTCCTGAAGTTCCTCTAATTTATTGCCTGTAGTTTTCCAAGATTGTTCCTATGTCTATACCTGGATTAGCTTTTCATTTTTGCACTTTTTTGTTTCTCCACAATTTAACGAGGCGTTTATCAACATTATCCTTATTTTGCGTCTCTGTCGTATTCCCAACGTGGTTGGTTCTCCATTGCTTTCTAAGTTTGATTCTACAGAGTTTGGTTCTCCATTACCACAGCGGGAATTTAAATGGTTCCTCAGCACCGACCAATTCACTATGCGGTTTCTCTTTGCCGCAGGCCATTCCGCTAAAGTTTGTTTCCTCCTGCACACTGCTACCGCATAGTGTTCCCATCTGGCCTTAAGGGAGCGTGCTCGGTCTCTGCATGAATTTAACCATGCGGTGTCCTGCAGAGATCTGGTTCCCCCAGCCTATCACGTGTGAGCAGGTTCTTTTTAAGGCAGCTCCTCCCACCATTCCTCACCGAAATATTGGTTCCTACCCCGTTTGTTTTTTTGCATGCTGTCCTGTAGTCTGATTATCGTTACCTAGTTTTCCATCCTGTCTGACCTCTCCGTTCCTGACTCCAACTATTCACACTGATCCTGTGCTGCCTGCCCAGACCTCGGACCATTTGACCACATGTTGTCTTTGCCCTCCTGTACTGCACCTCGGACCCTCCGGTCAGCTGCTGCAGCCCTGCAGTGGCACCTGGTGACTACCTGCGACCAAGGCTAACCCAACCACCAGAGGCTCTAGTGAACACCAGGTAGTTAGTCACACCCCTCCACAGCAAGCCCGGCCAGTGGTGCAGCGGGCCCAAATCCACCAGCATTATATCCAAAGCCTTCCCAGTTCGGTTCTGCTTAGTTTTCCCAGTTTGGTTCTCCATAGCTTTTCAGTTTGATTCTCCATAGTTTTCCCAGTTTGGTTCTCCTTCGTTTTCCCAGTTTGGTTCTCCTTAGTTTTTCCAGTTCTTAAGTTTCCCAGTTTGGTTCTCCTTAGTTTTCCCAGTTTGGTTCTCCTTAGTTTTCCCAGTTTAGTTCTCCTTAGTTTTTCCAGTTTGGTTCTCCTTAGTTTTCCCAGTTCTTAAGTTTCCCAGTTTGGTTCTCCTTAGTTTTCCCAGTTTGGTTCTCCTTAGTTTTCCCAGTTTGGTTCTCCTTAGTTTTTCCAGTTTGGTTCTCCTTAGTTTTCCCAGTTTGGTTCTCATTAGTTTTCCCAGTTTGGTTCTCCTTAGTTTTCTCAGTTTGGTTCTCCTTCTTTTTCCCAGTTTGGTTCTCCTTCGTTTTCCCAGTTTGGTTCTCCTTAGTTTTCCCAGTTTAGTTCTCCTTAGTTTTCCCAGTTTGGTTCTCCTTAGTTTTCCCAGTTTGGTTCTCATTAGTTTTCCCAGTTTGGTTCTCATTAGTTTTCCCAGTTTGGTTCTCATTAGTTTTCCCAGTTTGGTTCTCCTTAGTTTTCCCCGTTCGGTTCTCCTTAGTTTTCCCAGTTTGGTTCTCCATAGTTTTCCCAGTTTAGCTTTTCATAGTTTTTCAGGCATGGTTCTCTATAGTTGTCTTTCCAATCTTGTTCTTAGTTTTCACAGTTCTCCTTAATTTTCCTGGCTCGATTAGTTTCTAATTTAGTTTTCCAAAATTTTTGCAGCTTAGTTCTCCTTAATTTTTTAAAAATTTTCCCAGTTTAGTTTTCCTTAGTTTCCTTGACTCAGTTCTAAATAGTTTCCTAGTTTGATTTTCCATAATTTTCCTTTTTCTCCTTAGTTTTCCTGGTTGGGTTCTCAGTTTTCTGTATTGTGGGACATGGCAACAGTAGCTGATAAGCTTAGTATTGTCTGTGGAGCCAGCGCTGCTTCTGAGATTTCAATCTCCCTCCCTGTGCACATCCCCGTCACTCACAACTGCTCATGCTCACTGACCATGACAACAGTGTTTAAATACATTATTCTAAGAGCTGCTGGCAGAGCCCCGCCTCCTGTGTACTGGACTGTTGTGGCCACTCCCCCACTGCTGGATGGGCCCGCCTCCTGTAGACAGGACTGTTCTGGCCACTCCCCCATGACCTCAATGTTCCCTGCTATCAGACCTGCTGGCTGAGCCCCGCCTCCTGTGTACAAGATTCTGCTGGCCACTCCCCCAATGCTGGCTGGGCCCCGACTACTGTAGACAAGACTGTGCTGTCCACTCCCCCACTGCTGGCTGAGCTCCGCCTCCTGTGTACAGGATTGTACTGCCATTCCCCCACTGCTGGCTGAGCCCCGCCTCCTGTGTACAGGATTGTGCTGCCACTCCCCCACTGCTGGCTGAGCCCCACCTCCTGTGTACAGGATTGTGCTGCCACTCCCCCACTGCTGGCTGAGCCCAGCCTCCTGTGTACAGGACTGTGCTGCCAGTCCCCCACTGCTGGCTGAGCCCCACCTCCTGTGTACAGGATTGTGCTGGCCACTCCCCCACTGCTGGCTGAGCCCCGCCTCCTGTGTACAGGACTGTGCTGCCAGTCCCCTACTGCTGGCTGAGCCCCGCCTCCTGTGTACAGGACTGTGCTGCCAGTCCCCCACTGCTGGCTGAACCCAGCCTCCTGTGTACAGGATTGTGCTGCCACTCCCCCACTGCTGGCTGAGCCCCGCCTCCTGTGTACAGGATTGTGCTGGCCACCCCCACTGCTGGCTGAGCCCAGCCTCCTGTGTACAGGACTGTGCTGCCAGTCCCCCACTGCTGGCTGAGCCCCGCCTCCTGTGTACAGGATTGTGCTGGCCACCCCCACTGCTGGCTGAGCCCCGCCTCCTGTGTACAGGATTGTGCTGGCCACCCCCACTGCTGGCTGAGCCCAGCCTCCTGTGTACAGGACTGTGCTGCCAGTCCCCCACTGCTGGCTGAGCCCAGCGTCCTGTGTACAGGACTGTGCTGCCACTCCCCCACTGCTGGCTGAGCCCCGCCTCCTGTGTACAGGACTGTGCTGCCAGTCCCCCACTGCTGGCTGAGCCCCGCCTCCTGTGTACAGGATTGTGCTGCCACTCCCCCACTGCTGGCTGAGCCCCGCCTCCTGTGTACAGGACTGTGCTGCCAGTCCCCCACTGCTGGCTGAGCCCCGCCTCCTGTGTACAGGATTGTGCTGCCACTCCCCCACTGCTGGCTGAGCCCCGCCTCCTGTGTACAGGACTGTGCTGCCACTCCCCCACTGCTGGCTGAGCCCCGCCTCCTGTGTACAGGACTGTGCTGCCACCCCCCCACTGCTGGCTGAGCCCCGCCTCCTGTGTACAGGATTGTGCTGGCCACCCCCACTGCTGGCTGAGCCCCACCTCCTGTGTACAGGACTGTGCTGCCAGTCCCCCACTGCTGGCTGAGCCCAGCGTCCTGTGTACAGGATTGTGCTGCCACACCCCCACTGCTGGCTGAGCCCCGCCTCCTGTGTACAGGACTGTGCTGCCAGTCCCCCACTGCTGGCTGAGCCCAGCGTCCTGTGTACAGGACTGTGCTGCCACACCCCCACTGCTGGCTGAGCCCCGCCTCCTGTGTACAGGACTGTGCTGCCACCCCCCCCCACTGCTGGCTGAGCCCCGCCTCCTGTGTACAGGATTGTGCTGGCCACCCCCACTGCTGGCTGAGCCCCACCTCCTGTGTACAGGACTGTGCTGCCAGTCCCCCACTGCTGGCTGAGCCCAGCCTCCTGTGTACAGGATTGTGCTGCCAGTCCCCCACTGCTGGCTGAGCCCCGCCTCCTGTGTACAGGATTGTGCTGCCAGTCCCCCACTGCTGGCTGAGCCCAGCGTCCTGTGTACAGGACTGTGCTGCCACACCCCCACTGCTGGCTGAGCCCCACCTCCTGTGTACAGGATTGTGCTGGACACACCCCCACTGCTGGCTGGGCCCCACCTCCTGTAGACAGGACTGTGCTGGCCACTCCCCCATGACATCAACATTTACTGCTGCCAGATCTGCTTGTATTATGAAGGACTTGGCCCTCAGATAAGTAGAGATCTAAAGGTTTATTTACAGTGCAGTAGTACAGTGTGACGTTTAAGTCGGCAAGGACCTTCATCAGAGTGCACACTGGTAAACTGTGAGTAGAGAAGACATAATGTCTGGAGGTAAGGCCTCAAGAGTCCTTAGTGAATTCAGCGTCGATGTGGCAGCGTGAACACGGTGTCCACCACTTGTTCATGTGCTGGCGCGTTGCTGAAACATCACACTGTACTACTACTTATCTGAGTGCCAAGTCCTTCATAATACCATATGCTTTGGGATCTTACTTGTGCACCAGTTCTTGGAGTGCCGCTATTATTCTTACCAGATCTGCTGGTTGAGTCCCCCTCCTGCATGCAGGACTGTGCTGGCCACACCCCCATGACCTCAGCATTCCCTGCTGTCAGATCTGCTGGCTGAGCCCTGCCTCCTGCTTGCAGAGCTGTGCTGGCCACTCCCCGATGACTTCACCATTCAATGCTGTCAGAGCTTCTGGCTGAACCCCTCCTCCTGCTTGCTGGTCTGTGCTGTCCACTACCCCATGACATCACTATTCAATGCGGGCTGAGCCCTGCCTCTTTCTTGCAGAGCTATGCTGTCTACTACCCCATGACATCACTATTCACTGCTGTCAGAGCTTCTGGCTGAACTCTGCCTCCTGAATATAGGACTATGCTAACCACTCACCCATGAGATCAACTATTTACTGCTGGCTTTGCTCCGCCTCCTGCTTGCAGAGCTATGATGGCCACACCCCCATTACATCTCCATTCACTGCTATTTGAGCTGCTGGCTGATCCCTGCCTCCTGCTTGCAGTTCTGTGCTTGACTTACAGGCTGTGGTCATTCTATGCACAGGCCAGAAGCACCGGTACTCTGTATGGATGTGGCAAGAATGAAGGAGGCCACAGCCCAGTGTCGCAACTCGGGAACAGAGCAGAATTTTAACAGCAAGTTCATTATGAAATTTCTTTGTTTCTTGAAGGCTTCACAATGCTTCAGTAATCTTTGTGCCCGAAAACTCCTTTAACCTCTGTTTCCACATCATACATTACCTCCAACCCCTATGTATTTATTGCCAGGCTTGTAGTCTTCTTCCACCTTCTTTTCTACGTACTGTATAGTAACCCAGATTTATAAGATCCCAAGGAACCTCAGTTACAAGGACGGTATGAGACGTGAAGGTATTTCCTTACATGATAGTCTAAGGACTGGACGCAGCTACAAAGTCTATAACTTCTTGGAAGACCTGTTTTTGGTTCTTCATACGACCCAACTTGAGGGCTCTCCATCTCGGGGATGTGCCTCACTATGACTCCTAATGATCATCAGATCACGTTCCACCATTCGTTTCCTAATATTCAGCATTATACATGACCCAGATTCCTCGGCTCCCAGGAGATCTCCTATCGCCCGTGTTATGGATGGAGTGGCTGTCTTCCAGGTGGTTGGGGCTGGGAATTCTCTACTAGAAGGAGCTGCAAACACCAGGTGTCTCCTCCCGTGGGAGCCTTTCTCGGGAAGCAGTAAATTAAACAGTAAAGGTCTTCTCCATTTCGTCTGCATCATGAATATTCATAGATGAACTTTCTGTCCTTGGAAACGAGGGACAAAAATCTGTGCGGAGCGATAGACCCAACCGAGACAGTGTCCAGGGTCAGACCACCGCTGATCGTCCGGAGCCAAACGGCGGTCACCTGTGCCGCACACAACATTGTGTACAGATGGGTCCAACATCAGCTGGTCTAGAGACATGGAGGGGTCTCTGTAGGGTTATTACAGGTCTAGAGACATGGGGGGTCTCTGTAGGGTTATTACAGGTCTAGAGACATGGAGGGGTCGCTGTAGGGTTATTACAGGTGTAGAGACATGGGGGTCTCTGTAGGGTTATTAAAGGGGTAGAGACATGGGGGGTCTCTGTAGGGTTATTACAGGTCTAGAGACATGGAGGGGTCTCTGTAGGGTTATTACAGGTGTAGAGACATGGGGGGTCTCTGTAGGGTTATTACAGGTCTAGAGACATGGAGGGGTCTCTGTAGGGTTATTACAGGTCTAGAGACATAGAGGGGTCGCTGTAGGGTTATTACTGGTGTAGAGACATGGGGGTCTCTGTAGGGTTATTAAAGGGGTAGAGACATGGGGGTCTCTGTAGTGTTATTACAGGTGTAGAGACATGGGGGGGTCTCTGTAGGGTTATCATAGGGGTAGAGACATGGGGGGTCTCTGTAGGGTTATTACAGGTCTAGAGACATGGAGGGGTCTCTGTAGGGTTATTACAGGTCTAGAGACATGGAGGGGTCGCTGTAGGGTTATTACTGGTGTAGAGACATGGGGGTCTCTGTAGGGTTATTAAAGGGGTAGAGACATGGGGGTCTCTGTAGTGTTATTACAGGTGTAGAGACATGGGGGGGTCTCTGTAGGGTTATCATAGGGGTAGAGACATGGGGGTCTCTGTAGGGTTATTACAGGTGTAGAGACATGGGGGGTCTCTGTAGGGTTATTACAGGTCTAGAGACATGGAGGGGTCGCTGTAGGGTTATTACAGGTGTAGAGACATGGGGGTCTCTGTAGGGTTATTAAAGGGGTAGAGACATGGGGGTCTCTGTAGTGTTATTACAGGTGTAGAGACATGGGGGGGTCTCTGTAGGGTTATCATAGGGGTAGAGACATGGGGGTCTCTGTAGTGTTGTTACACGTGTAGACATGAGGGTCTCTGTAGTGTTATTACAGGTGTAGACATGGGGGTCTCTGTAGTGTTATTACCGGTGGAGAGATATGTGGGGGTCTCTGTAGTGTTATAGGGTAGAGACATGAGGTTCTCTGTAGAGTTATTTCAGGTGTAGACATGGGGGTCTCTGTAGAGTTATTACAGGTGTAGAGACATGAGGGTCTCTGTAGAGTTATTACAGGTGTACAGACATGGGGGTCTCTGTAGTGTTATCATAGGGGTAGAGACATGGGGGTCTCTGTAGAGTTATTACAGGTGTACAGACATGGGGGTCTCTGTAGTGTTATTACAGGTGTAGAGACATGGGGGGGTCTCTGTAGGGTTATCATAGGGGTAGAGACATGGGGTCTCTGTAGTGTTATTACACGTGTAGACATGAGGGTCTCTGTAGTGTTATTACAGGTGTAGACATGGGGGTCTCTGTAGTGTTATTACCGGTGGAGAGATATGTGGGGGTCTCTGTAGTGTTATAGGGTAGAGACATGAGGTTCTCTGTAGAGTTATTTCAGGTGTAGACATGGAGGTCTCTGTAGAGTTATTACAGGTGTAGAGACATGAGGGTCTCTGTAGAGTTATTACAGGTGTACAGACATGGGGGTCTCTGTAGTGTTATCATAGGGGTAGAGACATGGGGGTCTCTGTAGTGTTATTACAGGTGTAGAGACATGGGGGGTCTCTGTAGTGTTATAGGGGTAGAGACAATGAGGGTCTCTGTAGTATTATTATCAGGTAGAGACTTGGGGGTCTCTGTAGTGTTACCATAGGGGTAGAGACATGGGGGTCTCTGTAGTGTTATTACAGGTGTAGACATGAGGGTCTCTGTAGTGTTATAGGGTAGAGACATGGGGGTCTTTGTAGTGTTATTACAGGTGTAGAGACATGGTAGTCTCTAGTGTTATTACAGGTGTAGAGACATGGGGGTCTCTGTTGAGTTATTGCAGGTGTAGATATGGGGGGTCTCTGTAGTGTTATTACAGGTGTAGAGACATGGTAGTCTCTAGTGTTATTACAGGTGTAGAGACATGGGGGTCTCTGTTGAGTTATTGCAGGTGTAGATATGGGGGGTCTCTGTAGTGTTATCACCGGTGTTCATGAGACATGTGGGGGTCTCTGTAGTGTTATCATAGGGGTAGAGACATGGGGGTCTCTGTAGTGTTATTACAGGTGTATGGACATGGGGGGTCTCTGTAGTGTTATTACAGGTGTATGGACATGGGGGTCTCTGTAGTGTTATTACAGGTGTAGACATGAGGGTCTCTGTAGTGTTATAGCGTAGAGACATGGGGGTCTTTGTAGTGTTATAGGGTAGAGACATGGGGGTCTTTGTAGTGTTATTACAGGTGTAGAGACATGGTAGTCTCTAGTGTTATTACAGGTGTAGAGACATGGGGGTCTCTGAGTTATTGCAGGTGTAGATATGGGGGGTCTCTGTAGTGTTATCACCGGTGTTCATGAGACATGTGGGGGTCTCTGTAGTGTTATCATAGGGGTAGAGACATGGGGGTCTCTGTAGTGTTATTACAGGTGTATGGACATGGGGGGTCTCTGTAGTGTTATTACAGGTGTAGAGACATGGAAGTCTCTGTAGAGGTATTGCAGGTGTAGATATGGGGGGTCTCTGTAGTGTTATTACAGGTGTAGAGACATGGAAGTCTCTAGTGTTATTACAGGTGTAGAGACATGGGGGTCTCTGTAGAGGTATTGCAGGTGTAGATATGGGGGGTCTCTGTAGTGTTATCACCGGTGTTCATGAGACATGTAGGGGTCTCTGTAGTGTTATCATAAAGGTAGAGACATGGGGGTCTCTGTAGTGTTGTTACAGGTGTATGGACATGGGGGGTCTCTTTCAGCTCACCTCCCATGCAGGGTCCTCTATAAAGAGACATCTTGTGTAGTTTTTGATGGAGGAAGGAAAGGTTCAGAACCGTGACATTTTTTCCCACTAGAAAGTGTTATTTTTGTCTTTTTATAGAAAGGGTCTGCGCTGCGCTCGCTTCCTTATTAGGCTGTGCTGCGTCTGGTCTCTGCGCAGTCAGGGGTTAAGTTTCCGTCTCTTAGTCTTGGCCACATGCAGTTTGGACGCAGACGGAGAACAGAACACGTCTCGGACCACAATGTGAGATGGATCTGAGGAGATGACCGCCCCCCGGTGAGCGGAACTGGGAACTGCACTCGCTCCAGCCAGAATGAGAGTCATGGGGGTACGTACTGCCCGGCAGGATACTCATTATTTATAGACTAGATGGAGGCCGGATGCTATCACATCAGGAGGGCGGTAATGTCACGATGGGGGCAGGCATGCGGCGCTGTGGTTGTCTAATGGCATCCTGTGATAATATAATGACTTTCATCAGGGGACTCATGTGCTTGACACCTACGCTTATATGCATTGTTTTTGTCCCAGCGATGCTGTTGGTCTTCAAGAGTCTCATTTGCCCGTTGTGGTTTTCGACGTTGTGCCTTTGCTGCTTTCCTGTCATTGGTGTACTTTTTAGGAGGAGCCATTTTTAAAGGGATTTTCCCACTAACAAAAGTTCATTTTAAAAATTGTCTGTGTCTGACCGTGTACAGAACATACCACTGGGTATGGGCAGGGGAGGAAGCAAAAGACAATACTGACATTACAGCAGGAGATCACAGAGGATACATTTTTGTGAGGTAAAATATTGTTTAAAAACAGTCAGTGAAATATTTTACGTCACAAAATGAATCCTCTGTGATCCCCTGCTGTAATGTCAGCATTGTCTTTTGCTTCCTCCCCTGCCCAAGAGATGTGGTATGCTCCGTACACGGTCAGACACAGGCTATTTTTAAAATGAACGTTCATTCGTTGGAAAACCCCTTTAATGTGACCGGCGTCCTCTTCCTGTAGACACGTCACGCATCTGCCGCCGGGATCAGCCGAATGATTCACTGCACCTGTGCGTAATTCATGCAGGCACAGTAAATCGGACCGCTGCCATCTTTGTGCACACAGATAGCGGCAGCCACATTAAAACTGCACATGCGCTCCTCCTGTACAAATATCGCGGCGGTCAGTGAATCATTTGGCTAATGCCGGCAGCGTGTTCGCGACGGTGTTCTGCTGGTGGTACCACGCAAGCGGCTGCGTGAGTGTGTGGTGTGCGTACGGCGTATAGAGTGTGTATGTGTGTGTGGTGCGACGGTGTTCCGCTGGTGGTACCGCGCAATAGGTTGGTACCAGCAGCAGTTTCCTTTTGAGACACCCATCACTTATGTCTATGGGTGTAGGATGGAGGTCAGACTATGGGGGGCACATACTTTTCTCCATATTATGTCTATGGGTGTAGGATAGAGATCAGACTATGGGGGGCACATACTTTTCTCCATATTATGTCTATGGGTGTAGGGTGGGAGGTCAGACTATGGGGGGCACATACTTTTCTCTGTATTATGTCTATGGGTGTAGGATGGGAGGTCAGACTATGGGGGCACATACCTTTCTCTATATTATGTGTAGGGTGGGAGGTCAGACTATGGGGGGCACATACTTTTCTCCATATATTGTGGTTACTAGTGCTCTCCAGCGTCCGCCGGCTGCAGTGATGTGTAAGTGATGGACGCCGGATCGTTAGCAGCAAGGACACATCAACCCTGTGATCCGATCTGCCATCCCGTTAATTAATGAGCGGGGTGTAACGAGCGCTGCTCCTGGCTCCTCGCTCTCTCCTAGCAGGGTCTCCTCCGTACGCCGTGTGATTCAGTAGTAGACCGGGCCGCCAGCTTTACTACGTAGACAGTGTCAGTAGAGCGGCTCCCGGCGCGGTGTCCCCCCGGCGTCACAGCTGATAATCCACAATACGTAATTAGTCAGGATGCCACAACCGCACAGACAAGGAAACGAGCTGCGTCACCACTGTGGGGTCCCATTAACTGGCGTCAGAGCGTGCGTCAGCGCCGTCGTCAGTGGGTCATGTACCGGCCTGTGACCCTGACACTGTATCACTGAGGTCACTGATCATTTCATCTATTGGTGCCCGGACCCATGTGTCTGAATGTGGACAGTGGCTGGTAAAAGTTTGGGCACCCCTGATCAAAATTACTGTTATTGTGAACAGATAAGGAAGTAAAAGATGAATATATATATATATATATATATATACAGTCATGGCCAAAAGTATTGACACCCCTGCAATTCTGTCAGGTAATACTCAGTTCCTTCCTGAAAATGATTGCAAACACAAATTCTTTGGTATTATTATCTTCATTTAATTTGTCTTAAATGAAAAAACACAAAAAGAATTGCCCTAAAGCCAAATTGGATATAATTCCACACCAAACATAAAAAGGGGGTGGACAAAAGTATTGGCACTGTTCAAAAACTCATGTGATGCTTCTCTAATTTGTGTAATTAACAGCACCTGTAACTTACCTGTGGCACTTAACAGGTGTTGGCAATAACTAAATCACACTTGCAGCCAGGTGACACGGATTAAAGGTGACTCAACCTCTGTCCTGTGTCCATGTGTGCACCACATTGAGCATGGAGAAAAGAAAGAAGACCAAAGAACTGTCTGAGGACTTGAGAAACCAAATTGTGAGGAAGCATGAGCAATCTCAAGGCTACAAGTCCATCTCCAAAGACCTGAATGTTCCTGTGTCTACCGTGCGCTGTGTCATCAAGAAGTGTAAAGCCCATGGCACTGTGGCTAACCTCCCTAGATGTGGACGGAAAAGAAAAATTGACAAGAGATTTCAACACAAGATTGTGCGGATGTTGGATAAAGAACCTCGACTAACATCCAAACAAGTTCAAGCTGCCCTGCAGTCCGAGGGTACAACAGTGTCAACCCGTACTATCCGTCGGAGTCTGAATAAAAAGGGACTGTATGGTAGGAGACCCAGGAAGACCCCACTTCTTACCCCGAGACATAAAAAAGCCAGGCTGGAGTTTGTCAAAACCTACATGAAAAAGCATAAAACGTTTTGGAAGAATGTTCTCTGGTCAGATGAGACAAAAGTAGAGCTTTTTGGGCAAAGGCATCAACATAGAGTTTACAGGAGAAAAAAAAGAGGCATTCAAAGAAAAGAACACAGTCCCTACAGTCAAACATGGCGGAGGTTCCCTGATGTTTTGGGGTTGCTTTGCTGCCTCTGGCACTGGACTGCTTGACCGTGTGCATGGCATTATGAAGTCTGAAGACTACCAACAAATTTTGCAGCATAATGTAGGGCCCAGTGTGAGAAAGCTGGGTCTCCCTCAGAGGTCATGGGTCTTCCAGCAGGACAATGACCTCAGGAAGAAACTGAGTATTATCTGACAGAATTGCAGGGGAGTGAATACTTTTGGCCATGACTGTATATATAAACTGTATATATACAGCGGCTTGTCACAAAATTACAATATCATCAAAAAGTGAATTTATTTAATTTCTTCAACACAAAAAGTGAATCTCGTATATTCTATAGAGTCATTACACACAGAGTGATCTATTTCACGTGTTTATTTCTGTTAATGTTGATGATTATGGCTTACAGCCAATGAAAACTCAAAAGTCATTATCTCAGTAAATTAGAATACTTTATAACACCGTCTTGAAAAATGATTATTAAATCCGAAATGTTGTCCTACTGAAATGTATGGTCAGTAAATGCACTCAATACTTGGTCACGGCTCCTTTGGCTTCAATTACTGCATCAATGCGGTGTGGCATGGAGGCGATCAGCCTGTGGCGCTGCTGAGGGGTTATGGAAGCCCAGGTTGCTTTGATAGGAGCCTTCAGCTCGTCTGCATTGTTGGGTCTGGTGTCTCATCTTCCTCTTGACAATACTCCATAGATTCTCTGAGGTTAAGGTCAGGCGAGTTTGCTGCCAATCAAGCCCAGTGATTCTGTTGTTTTTACACCAGGTATTGGTACTTTTGACAGTGTGGACAGGGGCCAAGTCCTGCTGGAGAATGACATTTCCATCTCCATAAAGCTTGTCGGCAGAGGGAAGCATGAAGGGCTCTAAAATGTCCTGGTTGACGGCTGCGCTGACTTTGGTCTTGATAAAACCCAGTGGACCTACACCAGCAGATGACATGGCTCCCCAAACCATCACTGATTGTGGAGACTTCACACTAGACCTCCAGCAGCTTGGATTGTGGCCTCTCCACTCTTCCTCCAGACTCTGGGACCAGTCTTCCCCATGATTGTGGAGCTACTGTAACAGACTAAAGAACCTTTATAAACGCTTAGGAGCCTTTACAGGTGTTTTTTTGTTAATTATTCTAATTTACTGAGATAATGACTGTTGGGTTTTCATTGGCTGTAAGCCATAATCATCAACATTAACAGAAATAAACGTGAAATAGATCACTCTGTGTGTAATGACTATAATATATGAGCTTCACTTTTTGTATTGAAGAACTGAAATAAATTGACTTTTTGATGATTTTCTAATTTTGTGAGAAGCACTTGTATTTTATCCTCATCGGTCCACAGTTCTTGTTTCCAAATTGTATTGTTTAGATGTTCTTTCGGATACTTCTGACCCTGAACTGTATAGTGAGGACGCAGGAGAGGTTTTCTTCTGGTGACTCTTCCATAAAGGCCATATTTGTGCAGGAGTCTCTGAACAATAGAACAATGTACCACACCTCCAGAGTCTGCTAAATCTTTCTGAAGGTCTTTTGCAGTGAAGTGGTGGTTCTGATTTGTCCCTCTAGCAATCTTACAAGCAGCTCTCGATGAAATTCTGCTTGGTCTTCCAGACCTTATCTTGACCTCCACTGTTCCTGGTAACTGCAATTTGTTAATTACATTTCAAAATGAGGAAAGGGCAAAATTAAAACGCGTTGCTATCTTCTTATAGTCTTCTCCTGCTTTGTGGCCTCCACCATTTTCAGAGTGCTCGGCAGCTGCTTATAAGATCCCATGGCTGCTGGTTTTTGGCACAAGGTTAGAGGAGGCTGTTTTTTTTTTTTATAAAGCTGGGAAATTTGCATCACCTGGTCTTTCCTAACAATGATGGTGAACAAGCCATAACCCTAACAGGCTAATTAAGGTCTGAAACCTTGGTCAAAATTATCTGAGCACACAAATCTCCAAGGGTGCACAAACTTTTTCCTTTTTGTAAGTTTTAAAATTAAAAATATTTTTTTTTTTTGCCCAAAAATACAAAGGAAATGTGTCATCTGTAAGTTTAGGCCTTTTAGAGATGATTTCATCTTCAACTTGCTTAACTATTCAGAATAGCAGTAATTTTGACCGGGGGTGCACAAACTTTAAATGCCACTGTATATGTGTGGTGGTAGTGTATATTAAACTAGTGTGTGCATAGTGTATGTGCGGTAGCAGTGTGTATGGTAGTTGTATGTGGGGTGATAATGTGTAGTGTAGTAGTTGTGTGTGCAGCAGTTATGTGTGCAGTGGTAATTTCTACGCAGTGGTAGTGTGCGCAGTGGTAATTGTGTGGTGGTAGTGTGTAAAATAGTTGTTTGTGCAGTGGTAGTGTATGTAGCAGTTGTGTTTTCCTTGGTAGTGTATGAAGTGGTAATGTGTGCAGTGGTACTGTGTGCTGTCAAAGTATTATAGTTGTGTGTTCAGTGGTAGTGTGTGCAGTAATAATATCTTTCAGTGGTAGTGTGTGTGCATAATGTGTGCGCGGGTGTAGTCTATCCAGTAGTTGTATGTTTGGTGGTAGTGTTTGCAGTGCTATTGTGTATAGTAGTAATATGTGTGGTGGTAATATGTTGTAGTGTTAGTTTGTGTGCAATGGTAGTGTAGTGTGTATGTGTGGTAGTAGTGTATATTATAGTTGTGTGTTGGTAGTGTGTGCAGTGTTACTGTGTGTGCGGTTCTAGTGTGTGTAGAAGTTGTATTTGCCGTGATACAGTGTATAGTAATGTGTGTGATATGTGTTTAGTGATAGTGTGTAGTTGTGTGCGTGTGCAGTGGTAGTGTGTGCATTAAATGGTGATCTTAGTAGTGTTAGTGTGTATTTGTTATGTGTGCGCTGATAGTGTGTATGGTAGTAACCGTGTGTGCGCTGTCAGTACATGCAGTATTAGGCCGGCGTCACACTCGGCGTAAGACAATACGGTCCGTATTTTACGGCCGTAATACGGCCGAAATACGGTGAAATGTTCCCAAAATAGTGATCCGTAGGCAGGGTGTGTCAGCGTATTTTTCGCATGGCATCCTCCGTATGTAATCCGTATGGCATCCGTACTGCGAGATTTTCGCGCAGGCTTGCAAAACCGACATCTAATGGATTTATGTGCTCAAATGTTCGGGAAAACATATATACAGTATATATATATATATATATATATATATATATATATATATATATATATGTCATTGAGACACATATATATATATTCTGTATTTATATTTCATTCAGCGCGATATCTGTGAACAGCCGGTAATTCAATTGCCGGCTTTTCATTTCTCCTGCACAAACCCGACAGGATATGAGACATGATTACATACAGTAAACCATCTCATATCCCCTTTTTTTTTGCATATTCCACACTACTAATGTTAGTAGTGTGTATGTGCAAAATTTCAGCGCTGTAGCTGCTAAAATAAAGGGTTAAATCGCGGAAAAAATTGGCGTGGGCTCCCGCGCAATTTTCTCCGCCAGAATGGTAAAGCCAGTGACTGAGGGCAGATATTAATAGCCAGGAGAGGGTCCATGGTTATTGGCCCCCCCGTGGCTACAAACATCTGCCCCCAGCCACCCCAGAAAAGGCACATCTGGAAGATGCGCCAATTCTGGCACTTGGCCACTCTCTTCCCACTCCCTGTAGCGGTGGGATATGGGGTAATGAAGGGTTAATGCCACCTTGCTATTGGAAGGTGACATTAAGCCAGGTTAATAATGGAGAGGCGTCAATTATGACACCTATCCATTATTAATCCAATTGTAGGAAAGGGTTAAAAAACACACACACACACACACACATGATTAAAAAGGATTTTAATGAAATAAACACAGCGGTTGTTGTAATAATTTATTGTTCTCGCAATCCATTTGCAGGCCCTCACTTGGCAAAGTAATTAACGCACAATATACATACCTTCTGATGTCAGATCACGTCCCACGAAGTAATCCATCTGAAGGGGTTAACTAATATTACAGGCACGAGCTGCGATAAACCACTCGCTCGTGCCTGTAATCACCGGGTGCTGAAAGGAAAGCTGGATCTGTACTTACATTGAGTCGCGGTGAGGCGCCCCTGCTGGATGTTCTCATGAACTGCAGCCTGGGAACTTTTTCCCACGCTCCAGGTCATATGAGGACATCCACCAGGGGGCGCATCACCGCGACTGAAGGAAATGTAGGTCAATGACCTACATTTCATTCATTCGCCGGGGAATTACAAGCACGAGCACCGCTGCATTTAGCAGGGCTCCTGCCTGTAATATTAGTTAACCCCTTCAGATGGATTACCTCGTGGGACGAGACGGTTCACCAGAAGGTATGTATATTGTGCGTTTATTATTTTTCCAAGCGAGGGTCTGCAAATGGATTGCGAGAACAATAAATTATTACAACAACCGCTGTGTTTATTTCATTAAAATCCTTTTTAATCATTTGTGTGTGTGTGTGTGTGTGTGTTTTTAACCCTTTCCTACAATTGGATTAATAATGGATAGGTGACATAATTGACGCCTCTCCATTATTAATCTGGCTTAATGTCACCTTCCAATAGCAAGGTGGCATTAACCCTTCATTACCCCATATCCCACCGCTACAGGGAGTGGGAAGAGAGTGGCCAAGTGCCAGAATAGGCGCATCTTCCAGATGTGCCTTTTCTGGGGTGGCTGGGGGCAGATGTTTGTAGCCACGGGGGGGCCAATAACCATGGACCCTCTCCTGGCTATTAATATCTGCCCTCAGTCACTGGCTTTACCGCTCTGGCGGAGAAAATTGCGCGGGAGCCCACGCCAATTTTTTCCGCCATTTAACCCTTTATTTTAGCAGCTACAGCGCCCAAATTTTGCATACACACACTACTAACATTAGTAGTGTGGAATATGCAAAAAAATGGGGATATGAGATGGTTTACTGTTGTGAATTTGCTTTTTGCTCCCTCTAGTGGTTACTAGTTTTTTGACTCTGGTTTTTCTGTCATTCCTTTTATCCGCACCTGGGTCGTTAGTTAGGGGTGTTGCTATATAAGCTCCCTGGACCTTCAGTTCAATGCCTGGCAACGTAGTTATCAGAGCTAGTCTGCTGTGCTCTTGTCTACTGATCCTGGTTCCAGTTATATCAGCTAAGTCTGCCTTTTGCTTTTTGCTATTTGTTTTGGTTTTGTATTTTTGTCCAGCTTGTTCCAAAACTATATCCTGACCTTTGCTGGAAGCTCTAGGGGGCTGGTGTTCTCCCCCCGGACCGTTAGACGGTTCGGGGGTTCTTGAATTTCCAGTGTGGATTTTGATAGGGTTTTTGTTGACCATATAAGTTACCTTTCTTTATTCTGCTATTAGTAAGCGGGCCTCTCTGTGCTAAACCTGGTTCATTTCTGTGTTTGTCATTTCCTCTTACCTCACCGTCATTATTTGTGGGGGGCTTCTATCCAGCTTTGGGGTCCCCTTCTCTGGAGGCAAGAAAGGTCTTTGTTTTCCTCTACTAGGGGTAGCTAGATTCTCCGGCTGGCGCGTGTCATCTAGAATCAACGTAGGAATGATCCCCGGCTACTTCTAGTGTTGGCGTTAGGAGTAGATATATGGTCAACCCAGTTACCACTGCCCTATGAGCTGGATTTTTGTATTCTGCAGACTTCCACGTTCCTCTGAGACCCTCGCCATTGGGGTCATAACAGTTTGCCAGGCCAGTATTAAATGTTTAATGCATTGCAGAAGAGGGATTATAAGAAAGAAGATTCTGAGTTTTTTTTTTCTTCTTCCCCTTTACCTCAGAGTGGCTATGCTTGCTGCAGACATGAATGTCCAGACCTTGATTACAAGTGTGGACCAGCTGGCTACTCGTGTGCAGGGCATACAAGACTATGTTATCAGAAATCCTAGGTCAGAACCTAAAATACCGATTCCTGAACTGTTTTCCGGAGACAGGTTTAAGTTTAGGAATTTCGTGAATAATTGTAAATTGTTTTTGTCCCTGAGACCCTGTTCATCTGGAGATTCTGCTCAGCAAGTAAAAATTGTTATTTCGTTCTTACGGGGTGACCCTCAGGATTGGGCTTTTTCGCTGGCGCCAGGAGATCCGGCATTGGCTGATCTTGATGCGTTTTTTCTGGCGCTCGGTTTACTTTATGAGGAACCCAATCTTGAGATTCAGGCAGAAAAGGCCTTGCTGTCTATGTCTCAGGGGCAGGACGAGGCTGAAGTGTATTGCCAAAAATTTCGGAAATGGTCCGTGCTGACACATTGGAACGAGTGTGCACTGGCCGCTAATTTTAGAAATGGCCTTTCTGAAGCCATTAAGAATGTTATGGTGGGTTTTCCCATTCCCACAGGTCTGAATGATACTATGGCACTGGCTATTCAAATTGACCGGCGGTTGCGGGAGCGCAAAACCGCAAATTCCCTCATGGTGTTGTCTGAACAGACACCTAATTCGGTGCAATGTGATAAAAAAACCGCAAATTCCCTCATGGTGTTGTCTGAACAGACACCTGATTTAATGCAATGTGATAGAATCCTGACTAGAAATGAGCGGAAAATTCATAGACGCCGGAATGGCTTGTGCTACTACTGTGGTGATTCTACACATGTTATCTCAGCATGCTCTAAACGTATAGCTAAGGTTGTTAGTCCTGTCACCGTTGGTAATTTGCAACCTAAATTTATTCTGTCTGTAACTTTGATTTGCTCACTGTCGTCTTATCCTGTCATGGCGTTTGTAGATTCAGGTGCTGCCCTGAGTCTCATGGATCTCTCATTTGCTAAGCGCTGTGGTTTTACTCTTGAACCATTAGAAAATCCTATTCCTCTTAGGGGTATTGATGCTACGCCATTGGCAGCAAATAAACCGCAGTATTGGACACAGGTTACCATGTGCATGACTCCTGAACACCGCGAGGTGATACGTTTCCTGGTTTTACATAAAATGCATGATTTGGTTGTTTTAGGGCTGCCATGGTTACAGACCCATAATCCAGTCCTGGACTGGAAGGCTATGTCAGTCTCAAGTTGGGGCTGTCGTGGTATTCATGGGGATTCCCTGCCTGTGTCTATTGCTTCTTCTACGCCTTCGGAAGTTCCGGAGTATTTGTCTGATTATCAGGATGTCTTCAGTGAGTCTGAGTCCAGTGCACTGCCTCCTCATAGGGACTGTGACTGTGCTATAGATTTGATCCCAGGCAGTAAATTTCCTAAGGGAAGACTGTTTAATCTGTCGGTACCTGAACATACCGCTATGCGTTCATATATCAAGGAGTCTCTGGAAAAAGGACATATTCGTCCGTCTTCTTCCCCTCTTGGTGCGGGATTCTTTTTTGTGGCAAAAAAGGACGGATCTTTGAGACCTTGTATTGATTATCGGCTTTTAAATAAGATCACTGTCAAATTTCAGTATCCTTTACCGCTGTTGTCTGACTTGTTTGCCCGGATTAAGGGTGCCAAGTGGTTCACCAAGATAGACCTTCGTGGTGCGTACAACCTTGTGCGCATTAAGCAAGGTGATGAATGGAAAACCGCATTCAATACGCCCGAAGGTCATTTTGAGTACTTGGTGATGCCTTTTGGGCTCTCCAATGCGCCTTCAGTTTTTCAGTCCTTTATGCATGACATTTTCCGGAAGTATCTGGATAAATTTTTGATTGTTTATCTGGATGATATTTTGGTTTTTTCTGATAATTGGGATTCGCATGTGGAGCAGGTCAGGTTGGTCTTTAAAATTTTGCGTGAAAATTCTTTGTTTGTCAAGGGCTCTAAGTGTCTCTTTGGTGTACAGAAGGTTCCCTTTTTGGGGTTCATTTTTTCCCCTTCTGCTGTGGAGATGGACCCAGTCAAGGTCCGAGCTATTCTTGATTGGACTCAGCCCTCGTCAGTTAAGAGTCTTCAGAAGTTCTTGGGCTTCGCTAACTTCTACCGTCGTTTTATCGCTAATTTTTCTAGCATTGTGAAACCTTTGACGGATATGACCAAGAAGGGCTCCGATGTAGCTAACTGGGCTCCTGCTGCCGTGGAGGTTTTCCAGGAGTTGAAACGCCGGTTTACTTCGGCGCCTGTTTTGTGCCAGCCTGACGTCTCACTTCCCTTTCAGGTTGAGGTGGATGCTTCGGAAATTGGGGCAGGGGCCGTTTTGTCGCAGAGAGGCCCTGGTTGCTCTGTTATGAAACCTTGTGCCTTTTTCTCTAGGAAGTTTTCGCCTGCCGAGCGAAATTATGATGTGGGCAATCGGGAGTTGTTGGCCATGAAATGGGCATTTGAGGAGTGGCGTCATTGGCTCGAGGGTGCTAAGCATCGTGTGGTGGTCTTGACTGATCACAAAAATCTGATGTATCTCGAGTCTGCTAAACGCCTTAATCCGAGACAGGCCCGCTGGTCATTGTTTTTCTCCCGCTTTGATTTTGTTGTCTCGTATTTACCAGGTTCAAAGAATGTGAAGGCCGATGCTCTTTCTAGGAGCTTTGTGCCTGATGCTCCTGGAGTCGCTGATCCTGTTGGTATTCTTAAAGATGGAGTTATCTTGTCAGCCATTTCTCCGGATCTGCGACGTGTGTTGCAGAGATTTCAGGCTGATAGGCCTGAGTCTTGTCCACCTGACAGACTGTTTGTCCCGGATAAGTGGACCAGCAGAGTCATTTCCGAGGTTCATTCCTCGGTGTTGGCAGGTCACCCGGGAATTTTTGGCACCAGAGATCTGGTGGCCAGGTCCTTTTGGTGGCCTTCCTTGTCAAGGGATGTGCGGTCATTTGTGCAGTCCTGTGGGACTTGTGCTCGAGCTAAGCCTTGCTGTTCTCGTGCCAGCGGTTTGCTCTTGCCCTTGCCTGTCCCGAAGAGACCTTGGACACATATCTCCATGGATTTCATTTCTGATCTTCCGCTATCTCAGGGCATGTCCGTTATCTGGGTGATATGTGATCGCTTCTCCAAGATGGTCCATTTGGTTCCTTTGCCTAAGCTGCCTTCCTCTTCCGATCTGGTTCCTGTGTTTTTCCAGAACGTGGTTCGTTTGCACGGCATCCCTGAGAATATTGTGTCAGACAGAGGATCCCAGTTCGTTTCCAGGTTCTGGCGATCCTTTTGTAGTAGGATGGGCATTGATTTGTCGTTTTCGTCTGCTTTCCATCCTCAGACTAATGGACAGACGGAGCGAACCAATCAGACTTTGGAGGCTTATTTGAGGTGTTTTGTCTCTGCTGATCAGGACGATTGGGTGACATTCTTGCCGTTGGCTGAGTTTGCCCTTAATAATCGGGCTAGTTCCGCCACCTTGGTTTCGCCTTTTTTCTGCAACTCTGGTTTCCATCCTCGCTTTTCTTCGGGTCATGTGGAGCCTTCTGACTGTCCTGGGGTGGATTCTGTGGTGGATAGGTTGCAGCAGATCTGGAATCATGTGGTGGACAACTTGAAGTTGTCACAGGAAAAGGCTCAGCGCTTTGCCAACCGCCGCCGCGGTGTGGGTCCCCGACTACGCGTTGGGGATTTGGTGTGGCTTTCTTCCCGCTTTGTTCCTATGAAGGTCTCCTCTCCCAAATTTAAACCTCGTTTTATTGGGCCTTACAAGATATTGGAAATCCTTAATCCTGTATCTTTTCGTCTGGATCTTCCTGTGTCGTTTGCTATTCACAATGTATTTCATAGGTCCTTGTTGCGGCGGTACATTGTGCCTGTAGTTCCTTCTGCTGAGCCTCCTGCTCCGGTGTTGGTTGAGGGCGAGTTGGAGTACGTGGTGGAGAAGATCTTGGATTCTCGCCTCTCCAGGCGGAGGCTTCAGTACCTGGTCAAGTGGAAGGGCTATGGTCAGGAGGATAATTCCTGGGTGGTCGCCTCGGATGTTCATGCGGCCGATTTAGTTCGTGCCTTTCATGCCGCTCATCCTGATCGCCCTGGTGGTCGTGGTGAGGGTTCGGTGACCCCTCACTAAGGGGGGGGGTACTGTTGTGAATTTGCTTTTTGCTCCCTCTAGTGGTTACTAGTTTTTTGACTCTGGTTTTTCTGTCATTCCTTTTATCCGCACCTGGGTCGTTAGTTAGGGGTGTTGCTATATAAGCTCCCTGGACCTTCAGTTCAATGCCTGGCAACGTAGTTATCAGAGCTAGTCTGCTGTGCTCTTGTCTACTGATCCTGGTTCCAGTTATATCAGCTAAGTCTGCCTTTTGCTTTTTGCTATTTGTTTTGGTTTTGTATTTTTGTCCAGCTTGTTGCAAATCTATATCCTGACCTTTGCTGGAAGCTCTAGGGGGCTGGTGTTCTCCCCCCGGACCGTTAGACGGTTCGGGGGTTCTTGAATTTCCAGTGTGGATTTTGATAGGGTTTTTGTTGACCATATAAGTTACCTTTCTTTATTCTGCTATTAGTAAGCGGGCCTCTCTGTGCTAAACCTGGTTCATTTCTGTGTTTGTCATTTCCTCTTACCTCACCGTCATTATTTGTGGGGGGCTTCTATCCAGCTTTGGGGTCCCCTTCTCTGGAGGCAAGAAAGGTCTTTGTTTTCCTCTACTAGGGGTAGCTAGATTCTCCGGCTGGCGCGTGTCATCTAGAATCAACGTAGGAATGATCCCCGGCTACTTCTAGTGTTGGCGTTAGGAGTAGATATATGGTCAACCCAGTTACCACTGCCCTATGAGCTGGATTTTTGTATTCTGCAGACTTCCACGTTCCTCTGAGACCCTCGCCATTGGGGTCATAACAGTTTACTGTATGTAATCATGTCTCATATCCTGTCGGGTTTGTGAAGGAGAAGGAAAAAGCCGGCAATTGAATTACCGACTTTTCACTAACACCGCTGCGTATTTCTCGCAGGTCACACTGCTGGTCCGTGTGGAATCCGTATTTTTCTCGCCCCCATAGACTTTCATTGGCGTATTATTTGCGCAATACGCTGACAAACGCAGCATGCTGCGATTTTGTACGGCCGTAGAAAGCCGTATAATACTGAACCGTAATATACGGCTAATAGGAGCAGCCCCATTGAGAATAATTGTGCCGTATGTAATGCGGGTTTTACGGACGTAGTTTCTGCGCTCTTACGTCCGTAAAACTCGCCAGTGTGACGCCGGCCTTATTGTGTGCGGTGGCAATTTGTGCAGTGATAGTGTGTGCGATGGCAGTGGTTGTGTGTGCCGCGGTAGTGTGGTTGGTGATAGTGTGTGCGCTAACAGTATGTTTAGTGATAGTGTCTGCGGTGGCAGTGTGTACAGTGATAGTGTGTGCGGTGGCAGTGTGTACAGTGATAGTGTGTGCGGTGGCAGTGTGTACAGTGATAGTGTGTGCGGTGGCAGTTTTTACAGTCATACTGTGTGCAGTGGCAGTGTGTACAGTCATAGTGTGTGCGGTGGCAGTGTGTACAGTCATAGTGTGTGCGGTGGCAATGTGTACAGTCATAGTGTGTGCGGTGGTAGTGTGTACAGTCATAGTGTGTGCGGTGGCAGTGTGTACAGTCAGAGTGTACGGTGGCAGTGTGTACAGTCATAATGTGTGCGGTGGCAGTGTCAGTGTGTGCGGTGGCAGTGTGTACAGTCATAGTGTGTGCGGTGGCAGTGTCAGTGTGTGCGGTGGCAGTATGTACAGTCATAGTGTGCGCGGTGGTGATCACAGTGTGATGTGCACCAGGTAGTGTATACTTACCGATACAGGGTGTAACACCAGTTCACAGCTGGCAGCAGATGAGCCGTGGTGCTGTAGGCTTTGGCAGGGGGCAGTAGCAGGCCCCAGTGGCAGTAGTTGGGGGCTGTGGCAGGGGGCGGTGGCATGAGGGGCAGTAGCGGAGGGCAGTGTGCTTTGGCAGGGTGTGTGTGGAGGAGGGGCAGTGGGCTTTTGACATTGGGGCTGTAGGCTTTGGGCAGGGGGGCTGTTGCAGGAGGGGCAGTGGGCTTTGGCAGGGAGCATTGCGGGCTTTGGCAGTGGGTCAGTAGCAGGGGGCTGTGGGGGTCTGTGGCAGGAGAGGCAGTGCAGGGAGCAGAGAGCTTTGGCAGTGGGGGTCTGGCACGAGGGGCAGTGGGGGTCTGTGGCAGGGGGCAGTGAAGGGAGCTGTGGCAGTGGGGGTCTGTGGCAGGAGGGGCAGTGCAGGGAGCTGTGGCAGTGGGGGTTTGGCAGGGGGCAGTGCAGGGAGCTGTAGCAGTGGGGGTCTGTGGCAGGAGGGGCAATGCAGGGAGCAGTGGCAGTGGGGGTCTGTGGCAGGAGGGGCAGTGCAGGGAGCTGTGGCAGTGGGGGGCACTGGCAGAGCTGAGGGGAGGGAGCTGTGGCAGTGGGGGTCTGGCAGGGAGCTGTGGCAGGGGGCAGTGGGGAGCTGTGGCAGGGGGCAGTGAGGGTCTGTGGCAGGGAGCTGTGGCAGTGGGGGTCTGGCAGGGAGCTGGGGCAGTGGGGGTCTGTGGCAGGGGGCAGTGAGCTGTGGCAGTGGGAGTCTGGCAGGGAGCTGTGGCAGTGGGGGTCTGTGGCAGGGTGCAGGGAGCTGTGGCAGGGGGCTTTGGCAGTGGGGTCTGTGGCAGGAGGCTTTGGCAGTGGGGGTCTGTGGCAGGGGGCAGTGAGCTGCGGCAGTGGGGTCTGTGGCAGGGGCAGAGCAGGGGGCTTTGGCTGTGGGGGTACTGTCGGAGCTGAGGGCAGGGAGCTGTGGCAGTGGGGTTCTGTGGCAGGGGGCTTTGGCAGTGGGGGTCTGTGGCAGGGGGCAGTGCAGGGAGCTGTGGCAGGGGGCAGTGCAGAGAGCTGTGGCAGTGGGGGTACTGGGAGACTGAGGGGAGGGAGCTGTGGCAATGGGGGTCTGTGGCAGGGAGCTGTGGCAGTGGGGGTCTGTGGCAGGGCGCAGTGCAGGGGGCAGTGGTCTGTGGCAGTGGGGGTACTGTCGGAGCTGTGGCAGTGGGCTGTGGGGGTCTGTGGCAGTGGGGGTACTGTCGGAGCTGAGGGGAGGGAGCTGTGGCAGTGGGGGTCTGTGGCAGGGGGCAGTGGGCTTTGGCAGTGGGGGTCTGTGGCAGGGGGCAGTGAGCTGTTGCAGTGGAGGTCTGGCAGGGGGCAGTGAGCTGTGGCAGTCTGTGGCAGGGCGCAGTGCTGGGGGCAGTGGACTGTGGCAGTGGGGGTACTGTCGGAGCTGAGGGGAGGGAGCTGTGGCAGTGGGGGTCTGTGGCAGGGGGCAGTGGTCTGTGGCAGTGGGGGTACTGTCAGAGCTGAGGGGAGGGAGCTGTGGCAGTGGGGGTCTGTGGCAGGGGGCAGTGCAGTGGTCTGTGGCAGTGGGAGGTCTGGCAGGGGGCAGTGGGGGTACTGTCGGAGCTGAGGGGAGGGAGCTGTGGCAGTGGGGGTCTGTGACGGGGCAGTGCAGTGGTCTGTGGCAGTGGGGGTACTGTCGGAGCTGAGGGGAGGGAGCTGTGGCAGTGGGGGTCTGTGGCAGGGGGCAGTGCAGTGGTCTGTGGCAGTGGGGGGTCTGTGGCAGGGAGCAGTGGGGGTACTGTCGGAGCTGAGGGGAGGGAGCTGTGGCAGGGGGCAGTGCAGTGGTCTGTGGCAGTGGGGGTCTTTGGCAGGGGGCAGTGGGGGTACTGTCGGAGCTGAGGGGAGGGAGCTGTGGCAGTGGGGGTCTGTGGCAGGGGGCAGTGGTCTGTGGCAGTGGGGGTACTGTCAGAGCTGAGGGGAGGGAGCTGTGGCAGTGGGGGTCTGTGGCAGGGGGCAGTGCAGTGGTCTGTGGCAGTGGGAGGTCTGGCAGGGGGCAGTGGGGGTACTGTCGGAGCTGAGGGGAGGGAGCTGTGGCAGTGGGGGTCTGTGACGGGGCAGTGCAGTGGTCTGTGGCAGTGGGGGTACTGTCGGAGCTGAGGGGAGGGAGCTGTGGCAGTGGGGGTCTGTGGCAGGGGGCAGTGCAGTGGTATGTGGCAGTGGGGGGTCTGTGGCAGGGAGCAGTGGGGGTACTGTCGGAGCTGAGGGGAGGGAGCTGTGGCAGGGGGCAGTGCAGTGGTCTGTGGCAGTGGGGGTCTTTGGCAGGGGGCAGTGGGGGTACTGTCGGAGCTGAGGGGAGGGAGCTGTGGCAGTGGGGGTCTGTGGCAGGGGGCAGTGCAGTGGTCTGTGACAGTGGGGGGTCTGTGGCAGGGGGCAGTGCAGTGGTCTGTGGCAGTGGGGGTCTGTGGCAGGGGGCAGTGCAGTGGTCTGTGGCAGTGGGGGGTCTGTGGCAGGGGACAGTGGGGGTACTGTCGGAGCTGAGGGGAGGGAGCTGTGGCAGGGGGCAGTGAGCTGTGGCAGTGGGGGTCTGTGGCAGGGGGCAGTGAGCTGTGGCAGTGGGGGGGGGTTTGTGGCAGGGGGCAGTGAGCTGTGGCAGTGGAGGGGTCTGTGGCAGGGGTTAGTGGGGGTACTGTTGGAGCTGAGGGGAGGGAGCTGTGGCAGTGGGGGTTTGTGGCAGGGGGCAGTGGGGGTCTGTGGCAGTGGGGGGTCTGTGGCAGGGGGCAGTGCAGTGAGCTGTGGCAGTGGGGGTCTGTGGCAGGGGGCAGTGGGGGTACTGTCGGAGCTGAGGGGAGGGAGCTGTGGCAGTGGGGGTCTGTGGCAGGGGGCAGTGCAGTGGTCTGTGGCAGTGGGGGGTCTGTGGCAGGGGGCAGTGAGCTGTGGCAGTGGGGGTCTGTGGCAGGGGGCAGTGAGCTGTGGCAGTGGGGGTCTGTGGCAGGGGGCAGTGAGGGTCTGTGGCAGGGGGCAGTGAGCTGTGGCAGTGGGGGTCTGTAGCAGGGGGCAGTGGTCTGTGGCAGGGGACAGTGGGGGTACTGTCGGAGCTGAGGGGAGGGAGCTGTGGCAGGGGGCAGTGAGCTGTGGCAGTGGGGGTCTGTGGCAGGGGGCAGTGAGCTGTGGCAGTGGGGGGGTTTGTGGCAGGGGGCAGTGGTCTGTGGCAGGGGGCAGTGAGCTGTGGCAGTGGGGGGGGGTTTGTGGCAGGGGGCAGTGAGCTGTGGCAGTGGAGGGGTCTGTGGCAGGGGTTAGTGGGGGTACTGTTGGAGCTGAGGGGAGGGAGCTGTGGCAGTGGGGGTTTGTGGCAGGGGGCAGTGGGGGTCTGTGGCAGTGGGGGGTCTGTGGCAGGGGGTAGTGCAGTGAGCTGTGGCAGTGGGGGTCTGTGGCAGGGGGCAGTGGGGGTACTGTCGGAGCTGAGGGGAGGGAGCTGTGGCAGTGGGGGTCTGTGGCAGGGGGCAGTGCAGTGGTCTGTGGCAGTGGGGGGTCTGTGGCAGGGGGCAGTGAGCTGTGGCAGTGGGGGTCTGTGGCAGGGGGCAGTGAGCTGTGGCAGTGGGGGGTCTGTGGCAGGGGGCAGTGAGCTGTGGCAGTGGGGGGTCTGTGGCAGGGGGCAGTGGTCTGTGGCAGGGGGCAGTGAGCTGTGGCAGTGGGGGGTCTGTGGCAGGGGGCAGTGGTCTGTGGCAGGGGGCAGTGAGCTGTGGCAGTGGGGGTCTGTGGCAGGGGGCAGTGAGGGTCTGTGGCAGGGGGCAGTGAGCTGTGGCAGTGGGGGTCTGTAGCAGGGGGCAGTGGTCTGTGGCAGGGGACAGTGGGGGTACTGTCGGAGATGAGGGGAGGGAGCTGTGGCAGGGGGCAGTGAGCTGTGGCAGTGGGGGTCTGTGGCAGGGGGCAGTGAGCTGTGGCAGTGGGGGGGTTTGTGGCAGGGGGCAGTGAGCTGTGGCAGTGGAGGGGTCTGTGGCAGGGGTTAGTGGGGGTACTGTTGGAGCTGAGGGGAGGGAGCTGTGGCAGTGGGGGTTTGTGGCAGGGGGCAGTGGGGGTCTGTGGCAGTGGGGGGTCTGTGGCAGGGGGCAGTGCAGTGAGCTGTGGCAGTGGGGGTCTGTGGCAGGGGGCAGTGGGGGTACTGTCGGAGCTGAGGGGAGGGAGCTGTGGCAGTGGGGGTCTGTGGCAGGGGGCAGTGCAGTGGTCTATGGCAGTGGGGGGTCTGTGGCAGGGGGCAGTGAGCTGTGGCAGTGGGGGTCTGTGGCAGGGGGCAGTGAGCTGTGGCAGTGGGGGGTCTGTGGCAGGGGGCAGTGAGCTGTGGCAGTGGGGGGTCTGTGGCAGGGGGCAGTGGTCTGTGGCAGGGGGCAGTGAGCTGTGGCAGTGGGGGGTCTGTGGCAGGGGGCAGTGGTCTGTGGCAGGGGGCAGTGAGCTGTGGCAGTGGGGGTCTGTGGCAGGGGGCAGTGAGGGTCTGTGGCAGGGGGCAGTGAGCTGTGGCAGTGGGGGTCTGTAGCAGGGGGCAGTGGTCTGTGGCAGTGGGGGGGTCTGTGGCAGGGGGCAGTGGGGGTACTGTCGGAGTGAGGGGAGGGAGCTGCCCGTGTCGGTCCCGCCAGCCCCGTGTGGAGGATTATTCGCAGCCGGAGACATGAGGGGGACGGGACGTGCGGCAGGTGAGGGCGTCCGCGCAGCCCAGTGATGGATTGCGGATAGCGCCGGTCCCCGCACATCCAGACGCGGCTCCGCTCACACACGGCTCCAGGCACCGGAGACCCCGAGGATGGGATGAGAGAAGTCCGCGCACAGAGGGACCAGCGCCGCCGCCTCAGCCCGCCCTGACTGCTTCCATGGGCGCTCGCCTCTCCCCGTGCCCCCCGCCAGACGCCCGCACGATGCCCGGGGCACGGAGACAGCCGGAGAGATGCCAGCCGCGCACAGCCCCGGCCAGGAGCTAAGGCTGCTGGTGCCTCATCCCGCCATGTCCCTGCGGAGGAAGGAGAGCGTCAGCGCGGACAAGGGGCGGAAGGACACGCGGGTCAAGAGGGCAGTGAGGATCTCCAGCCTGGTGGCTCAGGAGGTGAGGAAGGGGTTAACGCGAGCCCACCCGTCCTGGGGGCAGTGATAATGGAGGGGGGTCCTGCAGAAAACCAGAACATTCCCCCAGAGCTGTGATATTAGATTGTGAGCTCTGGGGTCAGGGATGATGGGAGTAGTGATACATTGTGTGATATTAGATTGTGAGCTCTGGGGTCAGGGATGATGGGAGTAGTGATACATTGTGTGATATTAGATTGTGAGCTCTGGGGTCGGGGATGATGAGAGCAGTGATACATTGTGTGATATTAGATTGTGAGCTCTGGGGTCGGGGATGATGGGAGCAGTGATACATTGTGTGATATTAGATTGTGAGCTCTGGGGTCGGGGATGATGGGAGTAGTGATACATTGTGTGATATTAGATTGTGATCTCTGGGGTCGGGGATGATGGGAGTAGTGATACATTGTGTGATATTAGATTGTGAGCTCTGGGGTCGGGGATGATGAGAGTGGTGATACATTGTGTGATATTAGATTGTGATCTCTGGGGTCGGGGATGATGGGAGTAGTGATACATTGTGTGATATTAGATTGTGAGCTCTGGGGTCGGGGATGATGGGAGTAGTGATACATTGTGTGATATTAGATTGTGAGCTCTGGGGTCGGGGATGATGGGAGTAGTGATACACTGTGTGATATTAGATTGTGAGCTCTGGGGTCGGGGATGATGGGAGTAGTGATACATTGTGTGATAGGAGATTAGATTGTGAGCTCCGGGGTCGGGGATGATGGGAGTAGTGATACATTGTGTGATATTAGATTGTGAGCTCTGGGGTCGGGGATGATGGGAGTAGTGATACACTGTGTGATATTAGATTGTGAGCTCTGGGGTCGGGGATGATGGGAGTAGTGATACATTGTGTGATAGGAGATTAGATTGTGAGCTCCGGGGTCGGGGATGATGGGAGAAGTGATACATTGTGTGATAGGAGATTAGATTGTGAGCTCTGGGGTCGGGGATGATGGGAGTAGTGATACATTGTGTGATATTAGATTGTGAGCTCTGGGGTCGGGGATGATGGGAGTAGTGATACATTGTGTGATATTAGATTGTGAGCTCTGGGGTCGGGGATGATGAGAGTAGTGATACATTGTGTGATATTAGATTGTGAGCTCTGGGGTCGGGGATGATGGGAGTAGTGATACATTGTGTGACATTAGATTGTGATCTCTGGGGTCGGGGATGATGGGAGTAGTGATACATTGTGTGATATTAGATTGTGAGCTCTGGGGTCGGGGATGATGGGAGTAGTGATACATTGTGTGATATTAGATTGTGAGCTCTGGGGTCGGGGATGATGGGAGTAGTGATACATTGTGTGATATTAGATTGTGATCTCTGGGGTCGGGGATGATGGGAGAAGTGATACATTGTGTGATATTAGATTGTGATCTCTGGGGTCGGGGATGATGGGAGTAGTGATACATTGTGTGATATTAGATTGTGAGCTCTGGGGTCGGGGATGATGGGAGCAGTGATACACTGTGTGATATTAGATTGTGAGCTCTGGGGTCGGGGATGATGGGAGCAGTGATACATTGTGTGATAGGAGATTAGATTGTGAGCTCCGGGGTCGGGGATGATGGGAGTAGTGATACATTGTGTGATATTAGATTGTGATCTCTGGGGTCGGGGATGATGGGAGTAGTGATACATTGTGTGATATTAGATTGTGAGCTCTGGGGTCGGGGATGATGGGAGTAGTGATACATTGTGTGATATTAGATTGTGATCTCTGGGGTCAGGGATGATGGGAGTAGTGATACACTGTGTGATATTAGATTGTGAGCTCTGGGGTCGGGGATGATGGGAGCAGTGATACATTGTGTGATAGGAGATTAGATTGTGAGCTCCGGGGTCGGGGATGATGGGAGTAGTGATACATTGTGTGATATTAGATTGTGATCTCTGGGGTCGGGGATGATGGGAGTAGTGATACACTGTGATATTAGATTGTGATCTCTGGGGTCAGGGATGATGGGAGAAGTGATACATTGTGTGATATTAGATTGTGATCTCTGGGGTCGGGGATGATGGGAGTAGTGATACACTGTGTGATATTAGATTGTGAGCTCTGGGGTCGGGGATGATGGGAGCAGTGATACATTGTGTGATAGGAGATTAGATTGTGAGCTCCGGGGTCGGGGATGATGGGAGTAGTGATACATTGTGTGATATTAGATTGTGATCTCTGGGGTCGGGGATGATGGGAGTAGTGATACGTTGTGTGTTATTAGATTGTGAGCTCTGGGGTCGGGGATGATGGGAGTAGTGATACATTGTGTGATATTAGATTGTGAGCTCCGGGGTCAGGGATGATGAGAGTAGTGATACATTGTGTGATATTAGATTGTGAGCTCTGGGGTCGGGGATGATGGGAGTAGTGATACATTGTGTGATATTAGATTGTGAGCTCTGGGGTCGGGGATGATGGGAGTAGTGATACACTGTGTGATATTAGATTGTGATCTCTGGGGTCAGGGATGATGGGAGTAGTGATACATTGTGTGATATTAGATTGTGAGCTCTGGGGTCGGGGATGATGGGAGTAGTGATACATTGTGTTATATTAGATTGTGAGCTCTGGGGTCGGGGATGATGGGAGTAGTGATACATTGTGTTATATTAGATTGTGAGCTCTGGGGTCGGGGATGATGGGAGTAGTGATACATTGTGTGATATTAGATTGTGATCTCTGGGGTCGGGGATGATGGGAGTAGTGATACATTGTGTGATATTAGATTGTGAGCTCTGGGGTCGGGGATGATGGGAGTAGTGATACATTGTGTGATATTAGATTGTGATCTCTGGGGTCGGGGATGATGGGAGAAGTGATACATTGTGTGATATTAGATTGTGAGCTCTGGGGTCGGGGATGATGGGAGTAGTGATACATTGTGTGATATTAGATTGTGAGCTCTGAGGTCGGGGATGATGGGAGTAGTGATACATTGTGTGATATTAGATTGTGAGCTCCTGGGGTCGGGGATGATGGGAGTAGTGATACACTGTATGATATTAGATTGTGTGCTCTGGGGTCGGGGATGATAGGAGTAGTGATACATTGTGTGATATTAGATTGTGATCTCTGGGGTCGGGGATGATGGGAGTAGTGATACATTGTGTGATATTAGATTGTGAGATCTGGGGTCGGGGATGATGGGAGTAGTGATACATTGTGTGATATTAGATTGTGAGCTCTGGGGTCAGGGATGATGAGAGTAGTGATACATTGTGTGATATTAGATTGTGAGCTCTGGGGTCGGGGATGATGGGAGTAGTGATACACTGTGTGATATTAGATTGTGAGCTCTGGGGTCGGGGATGATGGGAGTAGTGATACATTGTGTGATATTAGATTGTGATCTCTGGGGTCAAGGATGATGGGAGTAGTGATACATTGTGTGATATTAGATTGTGAGCTCTGGGGTCGGGGATGATGGGAGTAGTGATACACTGTGTGATATTAGATTGTGAGCTCTGGGGTCAGGGATGATGGGAGTAGTGATACATTGTGTGATATTAGATTGTGAGCTCTGGGGTCGGGGATGATGGGAGTAGTGATACACTGTGTGATATTAGATTGTGAGCTCTGGGGTCAGGGATGATGGGAGTAGTGATACATTGTGTGATATTAGATTGTGAGCTCTGGGGTCGGGGATGATGGGAGTAGTGATACACTGTGTGATATTAGATTTTGAGCTCTGGGGTCAGGGATGATGGGAGTAGTGATACATTGTGTGATATTAGATTGTGAGCTCTGGGGTCGGGGATGATGGGAGTAGTGATACATTGTGTGATATTAGATTGTGAGCTCTGGGGTCGGGGATGATGGGAGTAGTGATACACTGTGTGATATTAGATTGTGAGCTCTGGGGTCGGGGATGATGGGAGTAGTGATACATTGTGTGATATTAGATTGTGATCTCTGGGGTCAGGGATGATGGGAGTAGTGATACACTGTGTGATATTAGATTGTGAGCTCTGGGGTCGGGGATGATGGGAGTAGTGATACATTGTGTGATAGGAGATTAGATTGTGAGCTCCGGGGTCGGGGATGATGGGAGTAGTGATACATTGTGTGATATTAGATTGTGATCTCTGGGGTCGGGGATGATGGGAGTAGTGATACATTGTGTGATATTAGATTGTGAGCTCTGGGGTCGGGGATGATGGGAGTAGTGATACATTGTGTGATATTAGATTGTGAGCTCCGGGGTCAGGGATGATGAGAGTAGTGATACATTGTGTGATATTAGATTGTGAGCTCTGGGGTCGGGGATGATGGGAGTAGTGATACATTGTGTGATATTAGATTGTGAGCTCTGGGGTCGGGGATGATGGGAGTAGTGATACACTGTGTGATATTAGATTGTGATCTCTGGGGTCAGGGATGATGGGAGTAGTGATACATTGTGTGATATTAGATTGTGAGCTCTGGGGTCGGGGATGATGGGAGTAGTGATACATTGTGTTATATTAGATTGTGAGCTCTGGGGTCGGGGATGATGGGAGTAGTGATACATTGTGTGATATTAGATTGTGAGCTCCTGGGGTCGGGGATGATGGGAGTAGTGATACATTGTGTGATATTAGATTGTGAGCTCTGGGGTCGGGGATGATGGGAGTACTGATACATTGTGTGATATTAGATTGTGAGCTCCGGTGTCAGGGATGATGGGAGTAGTGATACGTTGTGTGTTATTAGATTGTGAGCTCTGGGGTCAGGGATGATGAGAGTGGTGATACATTGTGTGATATTAGATTGTGAGCTCTGGGGTCGGGGATGATGGGAGTAGTGATACATTGTGTGATATTAGATTGTGAGCTCTGGGGTCGGGGATGATGGGAGTAGTGATACACTGTGTGATATTAGATTGTGAGCTCTGGGGTCGGGGATGATGGGAGTAGTGATACATTGTGTGATATTAGATTGTGAGCTCTGGGGTCAGGGATGATGAGAGCAGTGATACATTGTGTGATATTAGATTGTGAGCTCTGGGGTCGGGGATGATGGGAGTAGTGATACATTGTGTGATATTAGATTGTGATCTCTGGGGTCGGGGATGATGGGAGTAGTGATACATTGTGTGATATTAGATTGTGATCTCTGGGGTCGGGGATGATGGGAGTAGTGATACATTGTGTGATATTAGATTGTGAGCTCCTGGGGTCGGGGATGATGGGAGTAGTGATACATTGTGTGACATTAGATTGTGAGCTCCTGGGGTCTGGGATGATGGGAGTTGTGATACATTGTGTTATATTAGATTGTGATCTCTGGGGTCAGTGATGATGGGAGTAGTGATACATTGTGTGATATTAGATTGTGAGGTCCTGGGGTCGAGGATGATGGGAGTAGTGATACATTGTGTGATATTAGATTGTGAGCTCCGGGGTCGGGGATGATGGGAGTAGTGATACATTGTGTGATATTAGATTGTGATCTCTGGGGTCGGGGATGATGGGAGTAGTGATACATTGTGTGACATTAGAATGTGAGCTCCGGTGTCAGGGATGATGGGAGTAGTGATACATTGTGTGATATTAGATTGTGAGCTCTGGGGTCAGGGATGATGAGAGCAGTGATACATTGTGTGATATTAGATTGTGATCTCTGGGGTCGGGGATGATGGGAGTAGTGATACATTGTGTGACATTAGAATGTGAGCTCCGGTGTCAGGGATGATGGGAGTAGTGATACATTGTGTGATATTAGATTGTGAGCTCTGGGGTCAGGGATGATGAGAGCAGTGATACATTGTGTGATATTAGATTGTGAGCTCTGGGGTCGGGGATGATGGGAGTAGTGATACATTGTGTGATATTAGATTGTGATCTCTGGGGTCGGGGATGATGGGAGTAGTGATACATTGTGTGATATTAGATTGTGATCTCTGGGGTCGGGGATGATGGGAGTAGTGATACACTGTGTGATATTAGATTGTGAGCTCTGGGGTCGGGGATGATGGGAGTAGTGATACATTGTGTGATATTAGATTGTGATCTCTGGGGTCGGGGATGATGGGAGTAGTGATACATTGTGTGACATTAGATTGTGAGCTCCGGTGTCAGGGATGATGGGAGTAGTGATACATTGTGTGATATTAGATTGTGAGCTCTGGGGTCGGGGATGATGGGAGTAGTGATACATTGTGTGATATTAGATTGTGAGCTCTGGGGTCGGGGATGATGGGAGTAGTGATACATTGTGTGACATTAGATTGTGAGCTCTGAGGTCGGGGATGATGGGAGTAGTGATACACTGTATGATATTAGATTGTGTGCTCTGGGGTCGGGGATGATAGGAGTAGTGATACATTGTGTGATATTAGATTGTGAGCTCTGTGGTCGGGGATGATGGGAGTAGTGATACATTGTGTGATATTAGATTGTGAGCTCCGTTTGCAATTGCTGTTACTGCTCCGTCTTCCTGTGTACATCAGTCTGCATCTGCTGTCTACCGCCTCATCTCTGCCTTCCGCCGCCTCATCTCTACCCTCCGCTGCCTCATCTCTGCCCTCCGCTGCCTCATCTCTGTCCTCCGCTGCCTCATCTCTGCCCTCTGCTGCCTCATCTCTGCCCTCTGCTGCCTCATCTCTACTGCCTCATCTCTGCCCTCCGCCGCCTCATCTCTGCCCTCCGCCGCCTCATGTCTGCCCTCTGCCGCCTCATCTCTACCCTCCGCTGCCTCATCTCTGCCCTCCGCAGCCTCCTCTCTGCCCTCCACTGCCTCCTCTCTGCCCTCCGCTGCCTCCTCTCTGCCCTCCGCTGCCTCCTCTCTACCCTCCGCCCCCTCCTCTCTACCCTCCGCTGCCTCATCTCTACCCTCCGCTGCCTCATCTCTACCCTCCGCCCCCTCCTCTCTACCCTCCGCTGCCTCATCTCTGCCCTCCGCAGCCTCATCTCTGCCCTCCGCTGCCTCCTCTCTGCCCTCCGCTGCCTCCTCTCTGCCCTCCGCTGCCTCCTCTCTGCCCTCCGCTGCCTCATCTCTGCCCTCCGCTGCCTCATCTCTGCCCTCCGCAGCCTCCTCTCTGCCCTCCGCTGCCTCCTCTCTGCCCTCCGCTGCCTCATCTCTGCCCTCCGCTGCCTCATCTCTGCCCTCCGCTGCCTCATCTCTGCTCTCCGCTGCCTCATCTCTGCCCTCCGCTGCATCATCTCTGCCCTCTGCTACCTCATCTCTGCCCTCCGCTGCCTCCTCTCTGCCCTCTGTTACCTCATCTCTGCTTGCTCTCGGCTCTGTTCCATCTGACAGATGTCGGACACTTGATGTCTTGGAACCTTCCGTGTTTTGTCTTTTATTGAAGTCAATAAGTGTCGTATACAAAGTGACAATAAAGGGGAATTTTTGCTTCCGTCTGTGTCGGCCTTTTTGTGCCGTGTTCAGGTGTGTATGTAGCAGAGCCGGCCTCGTCATCCCGCTCCTCAGAGCGGATTTATTTATACATGCGAATATTGCGGCAGTGTTCAGTGAGATGCTATCAGCTCTGCTGCATCTACGCCATATTCTGGCCGGTCCGCGCGAGCGTCGGGGCATCCGGTCCGCGATATTTGCCTTTCTCGCTCCTCTGTAAACCCTCCGGGCGGCTGCTAATTATTAATGTTCAGCGTTGCAGCCGCTCCTGACCCATTCACTGCCAGTCGCAATGTTACCCGGAGAAGGTGGATGGTGAATGGCGCTGTTTTTCTGTGACATGGCCCCGCGGATCGGTCTGTCTGGGGTCACATTGGGTTGATTATCTTTGTGAATGGACGCCGCGTGTTACCGCATTCTGTAACTGACCCTGCCCTGTGCCGTCTCCTCGCTGTACAATCACTCCCAAGAAAAAGAGTGGAAATATCCGCCTTGGGGTGTTCTATTCAGCCTCTCATGCAAAGTTTCACCCAACTTTCCACTGGGTGTAAATGACCTAGATCCCGACTTTTGGCCTGGCGTGTGACTATATGAATCAGGAGGCTCAGACTGAACAGTAATGTAGAGGTTGGTGCCAGGGTTGTACCGCTAACAGGACTTGGCGCCACTCTCACCTCCCGACTCTCTGTTTTACTGCTCCGCATGTGTTGGTGTCAGTCTTCACTGCTGTAGGATTGACTTTCATGAATCAGGGGGCTCAGGATGAGCGGTGCTGGTGAATGGGACTAATAAGGTCAGATGCCTGTGGAGCTGGATATCTCCAGAATCATGCAGCAGCGCTTAGCAGCCGAGGCCCCCCGAGCTGTCAGAGGCGCAGACCTGATGACTAATTTCGCACAGGACGTATTTTGCGGTGCCTCCGCTCATCTTCTCCACCTGCAATTTATCTTCACTTATCATTCATCGCAGAACACAGAGATGTGTGTAAGAATCCGTGTCGCTGACGCCCCTCGCAGACCCGGGACCCCCGCACACATCTCCGCAGCCGGCCACACACCATTCATCAGACGCCGACAGCCAGGGAAATTTCATTTTCCCTCAATCAATAATCAGTAGGCTTATGTACTAGATTGCCAGCTCCTCTGCTGCGCTGCAGACTGTGGGCCACGATGATTTTCAGATTGTGGGCCAGGTAGATGGATGATTGTCAGCTCCTCTGCCGCGCTGCGAATTGTGGGCCAGGATGATTGTCAGCTCCTCTGCCGCGCTGCGGACTGTGGGCCAGGATGATTGTTAGCTCCTCTGCCGCGCTGCGGACTGTGGGCCAGGATGATTGTCAGCTCCTCTGCCGCGCTGCGGACTGTGGGCCAGGATGATTGTCAGCTCCTCTGCTGTGCTGCGGGCTGTGGGCCAGGATGATTGTCAGCTCCTCTGCCGTGCTGCGGGCTGTGGGCCAGGATGATTGTCAGCTCCTCTGCTGTGCTGCGGGCTGTGGGCCAGGATGATTGTCAGCTCCTCTGCCGCGCTGCGGATTGTGGGCCAGGATGATTGTCAGCTCCTCTGCCGCGCTGCGGACTGTGGGCCAGGATGATTGTCAGCTCCTCTGCCGTGCTGCGGACTGTGGGCCAGGATGATTGTCAGCTCCTCTGCCGCGCTGCGGATTGTGGGCCAGGATGATTGTCAGCTCCTCTGCCGCGCTGCGGACTGTGGGCCAGGATGATTGTCAGCTCCTCTGCCGTGCTGCGGACTGTGGGCCAGGATGATTGTCAGCTCCTCTGCTGCGCTGCGGATTGTGGACCAGGATGATTGTCAGCTCCTCTGCCGCGCTGCGGACTGTGGGCCAGGATGATTGTCAGCTCCTCTGCCGTGCTGCGGATTGTGGGCCAGGATGATTGTTAGCTCCTCTGCCGTGCTGCGGACTGTGGGCCAGGATGATTGTCAGCTCCTCTGCCGTGCTGCGGATTGTGGGCCAGGATGATTGTCAGCTCCTCTGCCATGCTGCGGACTGTAGGCCAGGATGATTGTCAGCTCCTCTGCCGTGCTGCGGACTGTGGGCGAGGATGATTGTCAGCTCCTCTGCCGCGCTGCGGACTGTGGGCCAGGATGACTGTCAGCTCCTCTGCCGCGCTGCGGACTGGGGGCCAGGATGACTGTCAGCTCCTCTGCCGCGCTGCGGACTGTGGGCCAGGATGATTGTCAGCTCCTCTGCCGTGCTGCGGGCTGTGGGCCAGGATGATTGTTAGCTCCTCTGCCGCGCTGTGGATTGTGGGCCAGGATGATTGTCAGCTCCTCTGCCGCACTGCGGACTGTGGGCCAGGATGACTGTCAGCTCCTCTGCCCCGCTGCAGACTGTGGACCAGGATGATTGGCAGCTCCTCTGCGGACTTTGGGCCAGGATGATTGTCAGCTTCTCTGCCGCACTGCGGATTGTGGGCCAGGATGATTGTCAGCTCCTCTGCCACGTTACGGATTGTGGGCCAGGATGACTGTCAGCTTCTCTGCCGCACTGCGGATTGTGGGCCAGGATGACTGTCAGCTCCTCTGGAACGGTGTGGATTGTGGGCCAGGATGACTGTCAGCTCCTCTGCCACACTGCGGATTGTGGGCCAGGTAGATGGATGACTGTCAGCTCTTCAGCAGAATGACTTCTCTCACTGATCCATACATTCTGCTCACTATGATTCTCCTACTTCATGAATATTATTATTATTATTATTTATTTATATAGCACCATTGATTCCATGGTGCTGTACATGAGAAGGGGTTACATACAAGTTACAGATATCACTTACAGTAAACAAACTAGCAATGACAGACTGATACAGAGGGGCGAGGACCCTGCCCTTGCGGGCTTACATTCTACAGGATGATGGGGAAGGAGACAGTAGGTTGGGGGTTGAAGGAGCCCCGGTGTTGGTGAGGCGGTAGCTTCGATAGTGGTGAGGAGGCAGCGGGGTCAGTGCAGGCTGTAGGCTTTCCTGAAGAGATGAGTTTTCAGGTTCCGTCTGAAGGATCCAAATATGGTTGATAATCGGATGTGTTGGGGCAGAGAGTTCCAGAGGATGGGGGATATTCGGGAGAAGTCTTGGAGGCGATTGGGTGAGGAGCGGATAAGTGTGGAGGAGAGAAGGAGGTCTTGTGAGGACCGGAGATTACGTGAGGGAAGATATATGGAGATTAGTTCAGAGATATATGGAGGAGACAGGTTATGGATGGCTTTGTAGGTCAGTATTAGTAATTTGAACTGGATACGCTGAGGGAATGGGAGCCAGTGAAGAGATTTGCAGAGGGGGGAAGCGGAGGAGTAGCGAGGAGAGAGATGAATTAGTCGGGCAGCAGAGTTAAGGATGGACTGGAGAGGTGCAAGGGTGTTAGCAGGGAGGCCACAGAAAAGGATGTTGCAGTAGTCAAGGCGGGAGATGATGAGGGCATGCACAAGAATTTTAGTAGATTGAGGGTTGAGGAAAGGACGGATTCTGGAGATATTTTTGAGCTGGAGGCGACAGGAGGTGGAAAGAGCTTGAATGTGCGGTTTGAAGGACAGGGCAGAGTCGAAGGTTACTCCGTGGCAGCGGACTTCGGGTACGGGGGAAAGCATGATGACATTGATTGCGATAGATAGGTCAGGTATGGAAGATCTATGAGATGGAGGAAAGATGATGAGTTCAGATTTGTCCACATTGAGTTTGAGGAAGCGAGAGGAGAAGAAGGAGGATATGGCTGATAGGCACTCTGGGATTCTGGACAGCAGACCGGTGACGTCTGGGCCGGAGAGGTAGATCTGAGTGTCATCAGCATAAAGGTGGTACTGGAAGCCATGGGACTTTATGAGTTGTCCCAAGCCAAGTGTATAGATTGAGAAGAGTAGGGGTCCTAGAACAGAGCCTTGGGGGACTCCAACAGAGAGAGGGTGGGATGAGGAGGTAGTGTGGGAGTGGGAGACGCTAAATGTGCGGTTGGAAAGGTATGAGGAGATCCAGGATAGGGTGAGGTCTTTGATGCCAAAGGAGGAGAGGATCTGTAGTAGGAGGCAGTGGTCAACTGTGTCGAAAGCAGAGTACAGGTCTAGAAGGAGGAGTACAGAGTATGAATATAATGGCAGAGCTGCAGTGGAGACTGACACACAGTGATGGAGAGGAATGGAAATGGCTGAATATGTCCATCTGTGTGTGGAGAGCGCGGTGATCATGGCATGTTTTCCGTCTATATAGAAGAGCGTCAGGATCTCCTTATTCCCGCTCTGTTGCTTTTCCTGCCGCAGTGTACGGTGACCGCTTCATCGATCGTCTTAATAATATTCTGTTTTCTTATGAAGAAAGTACAGAGAGTAGCAAGGGTGAGAGACGCTCAGGAGTCGGGGCGTGACAGACGCTCAGGAGTCAGGGGGGGTGACAGATGCTCAGGAGTCGGGGGGGTGACAGACGCTCAGGAGTCGGGGTGACAGACCTACAGCAGTTGGGGGGGGGGGTGACAGACACTCAGCAGTCGGGGGAGTGAGAAACGCTCAGGAGCCGGGGGGGTGACAGACACTCAGGAGCTGGGTGGTGACAGACGCTGAGGAGCCGGGGGGTGACAGACGCTGAGGAGCCGGGGGGTGACAGACGCTGAGGAGCCGGGGGTGACAGACGCTCAGGAGTCGGGGGGTGACAGACGCTCAGGAGCCGGGGGTGACAGACGCTCAGGAGCCGGGGGGTGACAGACGCTCAGGAGCCGGGGGGTGACAGACGCTCAGGAGTCGGGGCGTAACAGACGCTCAGGAGCCGGGGGTGACAGACGCTCAGGAGTCAGGGGGGTGACAGATGCTCAGGAGTCAGGGGGTGACAGATGCTCAGGAGTCGGGGGGGTGACAGATGCTCAGGAGTCGGGGGGTGACAGACGCTCAGGAGTCGGGGGGGACAGATGCTCAGGAGTCGGGGTGACAGACTCTCAGCAGTTGGGGGGGTGACAGACACTCAGCAGTCGGGGGAGTGAGAAATGCTCAGGAGCCGGGGCGTGACAGACGCTCAGGAGTCAGGGGGGTGACAGATGCTCAGGAGTCAGGAGGGTGACAGATGCTCAGGAGTCGGGGGGGTGACAGACGCCCAGGAGTCGGGGGGGTGACAGACGCTCAGCAGTCGGGGGGTGACAGACGCTCAGGAGTCGGGGTGACAGACACTCAGGAGTTGGGGGTGACAGACGCTCAGGAGTTGGGGGTGACAGACGCTCAGGAGTTGGGGGAGACAGACGCTCAGGAGTCAGGGCGTGACAGACGCTCAGGAGTTGGGGGGTGACAGACGCTCAGGAGTCGGGGCGTGACAGACGCTCAGGAGTCGGGGCGTGACAGACGCTCAGGAGTCGGGGGTGACAGACGCTCAGCAGTCGGGGGGGGGGGGTGACAGACGCTCAGCAGTCGGGGGAGTGAGAAACGCTCAGGAGCCGGGGGTGACAGACGCTCAGGAGTCAGGGGGAGACAGACGCTCAGGAGTCAGGGCGTGACAGACGCTCAGGAGTTGGGGGGTGACAGACGCTCAGGAGTCGGGGCGTGACAGACGCTCAGGAGTCGGGGGTGACAGACGCTCAGCAGTCGGGGGTGACAGACGCTCAGCAGTCGGGGGAGTGAGAAACGCTCAGGAGCCGGGGGTGACAGACGCTCAGGAGTCGGTGGGTGAGAGACGCTCAGGAGTCGGGGGTGACAGACGCTCAGGAGACGGGGATTGACAGACGTTCAGGAGTCGGGGTGACAGACGCTCAGGAGTCGGGGGGTGACAGACGTTCAGAAGTCGGGGGGTGACAGACTCTCAGGAGTCGGGGGTGACAGACGCTCAGCAGTCAGGGGAGTGAGAAACGCTCAGGAGCCAGGGGTGACAGACGCTCAGTAGTTGGGAGGGGTGACAGCCACTCAGCAGCGGGGGGGGGGGGTGATAGCTACTAATACTGAGCGGTCTGTCACCCCCCGACTGAGCGCCTGTCACCCCCCGACTGCTGAGTGTCTGTCACCCCCCGACTGCTGAGTGTCTGTCACCCCCCGACTGCTGGGCATCTGTCACCCCCTGTCTGCTGAGCGTCTGTCACCCCGAATCCTGAGCGTCTCTCACCCACCGACTCCTGAGCGTCTGTCACCCACCGACTCCTGAGCGTCTGTCACCCCCCGGCTCCTGAGCGTTTCTCACTCCCCCGACTGCTGAGCGTCTGTCACCCCCCCTGACTGCTGAGCGTCTATCACCCCTTGACTACTGAGTTTCTCGCTTCCCCCCCCCTCCCCCCCCCCCCCCGGCTCCTGAGCCTCAGAGTAGGTACCAGGCCCAGTATTTGGGGTGCAGGGTAGGTACCAGGCCCAGTATTTGGGGTGCAGGGTAGGTACCAGGCCCAGTATTTGGGGTGCAGGTGGATGCTGAGTATTGGCAGCCTCCTATCTTCCGGAGATCAGCGTGTCCTCCTCGCTCGTGCCATTATCTTTCTGTGAGCTCGGAGAGTTCTGGATGTCGGCTCCTCACAGCCGCTCTCTAATAAGGACCTGCTGTTTCGGGCCTCGGCCTCACCAGATGCACTTTAGCCGCCATTTATATTCGCTTCTCAGGTACTAATGGATCCTAAAACTGTCTTCAATCTATTCCTGTAAGTTGACTGGACCATCATGGTAGCGCTGCAGTCACTCTTTTGCTCCACCTGCACAGAGGCAGGAATAGTCCAGACAGGACACTGGGGCTTATTAACCCTTGGTTCCCCATCACACACCTATCCATTCTGCTCCACCTGCACAGTGCTGAACCTAAGACCACCATCATACACCAGAAGCACTGATACAGAGCTCTGAATCCTCTGGAGATAGTCCCCCTTGGACTATAGCGCTTCTGCCTGTAAGGAATCTCCTTGACTCGGCAGATCTGCTTCTTATAATTCAGGTAAGAGGAACCTTTTATCTTCAGGGTGTCCTCCACATCAGGACCATATGTAAATGGCCTCTGAAATCTCAGCTTCCTGCACTTACTGTAGGCTCTGTGCGCTGTTACTGTAAACTCTGTAGGCTGTCACTGACTCTGAGCTCTGTGCGCTGTCACTGTGAGGCATGTGCACTGTCACTGTGAGGCATGTGTGCGGTCACTGACTATGAACTCTGTGCGCTGTCACTGTGATCTCTGTGCGCTGTCACTGTGATCTCTGTGCGCTGTCACTGTGATCTCTGTGCGCTGTCACTGTGATCTCTGTGCGCTGTCACTGTGATCTCTGTGCGCTTTCACTGTGATCTCTGCGCTGTCACTGTGATCTCTGTGCGCTGTCACTGTGATCTCTGTGCGCTGTCACTGTGATCTCTGTGCGCTGTCACTGTGATCTCTGTGCGCTGTCACTGTGATCTCTGTGCGCTGTCACTGTGAGCTCTGTGCGCTGTCACGGACTATGAACTCTACTCTGTCACTGTGAGCCATGTGCGCTGTCACTTGGAGCTCTGTGCACTGTCACTGACTGAACTTTGTGCACTGTCATTGGGAGCTCTGTGCGCTGTCACTATGAACTCTGCGCTGTCACTGTGAGCCATGTGCTCTGTCACTGTGAGCTCTGGCCGCTGTCACTGACTATGAACTCTGTGCGCTGTCGCTGTGAACTCTGCCCTGTCACTGTGGGCTCTGTGTGCTGTCACTGTGGGCTCTATGCTGTCACTGTGGGTTCCGTGCTGTCACTGTGAGCTCTGTGTGCTGTCTCTGTAGGCTCTGCGCTGTCTCTGAGCTCTGTGTGCTGTCTTTGTAGGCTCTGCGCTGTCTCTGTGAGCTCTGTGCTGTCTCTCTAGCCTCTGTGCTGTCACTGCGAGCTCTGTGTGCTGTCTCTGTAGGCTTTGTGCTGTCTCTGTAGGCTCTGTGCTGTCTCTGTAGGCTCCGTGCGCTGTCTCTGTAGGCTCTGTGCGCTGTCTCTGTAGGCTCTGTGCGCTGTCTCTGTAGGCTCTGTGCGCTGTCTCTGTAGGCTCTGTGCTGTCTCTGTAGGCTCCGTGCTGTCTCTGTAGGCTCTGTGCTGTCTCTGTAGGCTCTGTGCGCTGTCTCTGTAGGCTCTGTGCGCTGTCTCTGTAGGCTCTGTGCTGTCTCTGTAGGCTCCGTGCTGTCTCTGTAGGCTCTGTGCTGTCTCTGTAGGCTCCATGCTGTCTCTGTAGGCTCCGTGCTGTCTCTGTAGGCTCCGTGCGCTGTCTCTGTAGGTTCTGTATGCTGTCTCTGTAGGCTCTGTATGCTGTCTCTGTAGGCTCTGCGCTGTCACTGTGAGCTCTGTACGCTGTCTCTGTGGCCAGGTGCGCTGTCACTGTGATCTGTGTACAGAGTCTCTAGGTGTCAGGCGCTGGCACCATCTGGTTCACATATGTCACTGCTCTTTTATCCCTTTGAGTGAGTCGCATAAATCTGCCAGGATCTGAGCTTAACGCTAATGGCTGCAGAGGAGCGGGCACAGATGACAGCATAAGCGGCTCACAGGGGTCTTATCCCCCTCAGCAGCCTCATCGGGACCCCCAAGCCACATTACTTGTATACACCGGCAATCACTTACATACACAGACCGCAAACACTGTACATCCCAATATATCCAGGCGTGTAGTATTATGTCCTGTACCCCCAGTGTCAGTGTCATTATCCTGTACCCCCAGTGTCAGTGTCATTATCCTGTACCCCGAGTGTCAGTGTCATCATCCTGTACCCCGAGTGTCAGTGTCATCATCCTGTACCCCCAGTGTCAGTGTCATTATCCTGTACCCCCAGTGTCAGCGTCATTATCCTGTACCCCCAGTGTCAGCGTCATTATCCTGTACCCCCAGTGTCAGCGTCATTATCCTGCACCCCCAGTGTCATTATCCTGTACCCCGAGTGTCAGTGTCATTATCCTGTACCCCGAGTGTCGGTGTCATTATCCTGTACCCCGAGTGTCAGTGTCATTATCCTGTACCCTGAGTGTCAGTGTCATTATCCTGTACCCTGAGTGTCAGTGTCATTATCCTGTACCCCCAGTGTCAGTGTCATTATCCTGTACCCCCAGTGTCAGCGTCATTATCCTGTACCCCCAGTGTCAGTGTCATTATCCTGTACCCCGAGTGTCAGTGTCATTATCCTGTACCCCGAGTGTCAGTGTCATTATTCTGTACCCCCAGTGTCAGTGTCATTATCCTGTACCCCAGTGTCAGTGTCATTATCCTGTACCCCCAGTGTCAGTGCCATTATCCTGTACCCCGAGTGTCAGTGTCATTATTCTGTACCCCCAGTGTCAGTGTCATTATCCTGTACCCCCAGTGTCAGTGTCATTATCCTGTACCCCGAGTGTCAGTGTCATTATCCTGTACCCCAGTGTCAGTGTCATTATTCTGTACCCCCAGTGTCAGTGTCATTATCCTGTACCCCAGTGTCAGTGTCATTATCCTGCACCCCCAGTGTCAGCGTCATTATCCTGTACCCCAGTGTCAGTGTCATTATTCTGTACCCCCAGTGTCAGTGTCATTATCCTGTACCCCGAGTGTCAGTGTCATTATCCTGTACCCCGAGTGTCAGTGTCATTATCCTGTACCCCAGTGTCAGTGTCATTATCCTGTACCCCCAGTGTCAGTGTCATTATCCTGTACCCCAAGTGTCAGTGTCATTATCCTGTACCCCGAGTGTCAGCGTCATTATCCTGTACCCCGAGTGTCAGTGTCATTATCCTGTACCCCCAGTGTCAGTGTCATTATCCTGTACCCCGAGTGTCAGTGTCATTATCCTGTACCCCCAGTGTCAGTGTCATTATCCTGTACCCCGAGTGTCAGTGACATTATCCTGTACCCCGAGTGTCAGTGTCATTATCCTGTACCCCCAGTGTCAGTGTCATTATCCTGTACCCCGAGTGTCAGTGACATTATCCTGTACCCCGAGTGTCAGTGTCATTATCCTGTACCCCCAGTGTCAGTGTCACTATCCTGTACCCCCAGTGTCAGCGTCATTATCCTGTACCCCGAGTGTCAGTGTCATTATCCTGTACCCCCAGTGTCAATGACATTATCCTGTACCCCGAGTGTCAGTGTCATTATCCTGTACCCCGAGTGTCAGCATTATTATCCTGTACCCCGAGTGTCAGTGTCATTATCCTGTACCCCCAGTGTCAGTGTCATTATCCTGTACCCCCAGTGTCATTATCCTGTACCCCGAGTGTCAGTGTCATTATCCTGTACCCCCAGTGTCAGCGTCATTATCCTGTACCCCGAGTGTCAGTGTCATTATCCTGTACCCCCAGTGTCAGTGTCATTATCCTGTACCCCGAGTGTCAGTGTCATTATCCTGTACCCCGAGTGTCAGCGTCAATATTACCCTGTACCCCGAGTGTCAGTGACATTATCCTGTACCCCTAGTGTCAGCATCATTATCCTGTACCCCGAGTGTCAGCGTCATTATCCTGTACCCCGAGTGTCAGTTACATTATCCTGTACCCCGAGTGTCAGTGTCATTATCCTGTACCCCCAGTGTCAGTGTCATTATCCTGTACCCCGAGTGTCAGTGTCATTATCCTGTACCCCCAGTGTCAGTGTCATTATCCTGTACCCCCAGTGTCAGCGTCATTATCCTGTACCCCCAGTGTCAGCGTCATTATCCTGTACCCCGAGTGTCAGTGTCATTATCCTGTACCCCGAGTGTCAGTGTCATTATCCTGTACCCCCAGTGTCAGTGTCACTATCCTGTACCCCCAGTGTCAGTGTCATTATCCTGTACCCCCAGTGTCAGTGTCATTATCCTGTACCCCCAGTGTCAGTGTCATTATCCTGTACCCCCAGTGTCAGTGTCATTATCCTGTACCCCCAGTGTCAGTGTCACTATCCTGTACCCCCAGTGTCAGCATCATTATCCTATACCCCGAGTGTCAGCGTCATTATCCTGTACCCCCAGTGTCAGCGTCATTATCCTGTACCCCGAGTGTCAGTGACATTATCCTGTACCCCGAGTGTCAGTGACATTATCCTGTACCCCCAGTGTCAGTGTCATTATCCTGTACCCCGAGTGTCAGTGTCATTATCCTGTACCCCGAGTGTCAGTGTCATTATCCTGTACCCCCAGTGTCAGTGTCATTATCCTGTACCCCCAGTGTCAGTGTCATTATCCTGTACCCCGAGTGTCAGTGTCATTATCCTGTACCCCCAGTGTCAGTGTCATTATCCTGTACCCCCAGTGTCATTGTCATTATCCTGTACCCCGAGTGTCAGTGTCATTATCCTGTACCCCGAGTGTCAGTGTCATTATCCTGTACCCCCAGTGTCAGTGTCACTATCCTGTACCCCCAGTGTCAGTGTCATTATCCTGTACCCCCAGTGTCAGTGTCATTATCCTGTACCCCCAGTGTCAGTGTCATTATCCTGTACCCCCAGTGTCAGTGTCACTATCCTGTACCCCCAGTGTCAGCATCATTATCCTGTACCCCCAGTGTCAGTATCATTATCCTGTACCCCCAGTGTCAGTGTCATTATCCTGTACCCCCAGTGTCAGCATCATTATCCTGTACCCCGAGTGTCAGTGTCACTATCCTGTACCCTCAGTGTCAGCATCATTATCCTGTACCCCGAGTGTCAGGGTCATTATCCTGTACCCCGAGTGTCAGCGTCATTATCCTGTACCCCGAGTGTCAGTGTCATTATCCTGCACCCCGAGTGTCAGTGTCATTATCCTGTACCCCCAGTGTCAGCGTCATTATCCTGTACCCCCAGTGTCAGTGTCATTATCCTGTACCCCGAGTGTCAGTGTCATTATCCTGTACCCCGAGTGTCAGTGTCATTATCCTGTACCCCCAGTGTCAGTGTCATTATCCTGTACCCCCAGTGTCAGTGTCATTATCCTGTACCCTGAGTGTCAGTGTCATTATCCTGTACCCCCAGTGTCAGTGTCATTATCCTGTACCCCCAGTGTCAGTGTCACTATCCTGTACCCCCAGTGTCAGCGTCATTATCCTGTACCCCGAGTGTCAGTGACATTATCCTGTACCCCCAGTGTCAGTGTCATTATCCTGTACCCCCAGTGTCAGTGTCATTATCCTGTACCCCGAGTGTCAGTGTCATTATCCTGTACCCCGAGTGTCAGCGTCAATACCCTGTACCCCGAGTGTCAGTGACATTATCCTGTACCCCGAGTGTCAGTGTCATTATCCTGTACCCCCAGTGTCAGTGTCATTATCCTGTACCCCGAGTGTCAGTGTCATTATCCTATACCCCGAGTGTCAGTGTCATTATCCTGTACCCCCAGTGTCAGTGTCATCATCCTGTACCCCCAGTGTCAGTGTCATTATCCTGTACCCCAGTGTCAGTGTCATTATCCTATACCCCGAGTGTCAGTGTCACTATCCTGTACCCCCAGTGTCAGTGTCATTATCCTGTACCCCAGTGTCAGTGTCATTATCCTGTACCCCGAGTGTCAGTGTCATTATCCTGTACCCCAGTGTCAGTGTCATTATCCTGTACCCCGAGTGTCAGTGTCATTATCCTGTACCCCGAGTGTCAGTGTCATTATCCTGTACCCCCAGTGTCAGCGTCATTATCCTGTACCCCCAGTGTCAGTGTCATTATCCTGTACCCCAGTGTCAGTGTCATTATCCTGTACCCCGAGTGTCAGCGTCATTATCCTGTACCCCGAGTGTCAGTGTCATTATCCTGTACCCCCAGTGTCAGCGTCCTTATCCTGTACCCCCAGTGTCAGTGTCATTATCCTGTACCCCGAGTGTCATTATCCTGTACCCCCAGTGTCAGTGTCATTATCCTGTACCCCCAGTGTCAGTGTCATTATCCTGCACCCCCAGTGTCAGTGTCATTATCCTGTACCCCCAGTGTCAGTGTCATTATCCTGTACCCCGAGTGTCAGTGTCATTATCCTGTACCCCGAGTGTCAGTGTCATTATCCTGTACCCCCAGTGTCAGTGTCATTATCCTGTACCCCGAGTGTCAGTGTCATTATCCTGTACCCCGAGTGTCAGTGTCATTATCCTGTACCCCGAGTGTCAGTGTCATTATCCTGTACCCCGAGTGTCAGTGTCATTATCCTGTACCCCGAGTGTCAGTGTCATTATCCTGTACCCCCAGTGTCAGCGTCCTTATCCTGTACCCCCAGTGTCAGTGTCATTATCCTGTACCCCGAGTGTCATTATCCTGTACCCCCAGTGTCAGTGTCATTATCCTGTACCCCCAGTGTCAGTGTCATTATCCTGCACCCCCAGTGTCAGTGTCATTATCCTGTACCCCCAGTGTCAGTGTCATTATCCTGTACCCCGAGTGTCAGTGTCATTATCCTGTACCCCGAGTGTCAGTGTCATTATCCTGTACCCCCAGTGTCAGTGTCATTATCCTGTACCCCGAGTGTCAGTGTCATTATCCTGTACCCCGAGTGTCAGTGTCATTATCCTGTACCCCGAGTGTCAGCGTCATTATCCTGTACCCCGAGTGTCAGCGTCATTATCCTGTACCCCCAGTGTCAGCGTCATTATCCTGTACCCCCAGTGTCAGTGTCATTATCCTGTACCCCCAGTGTCAGTGTCATTATCCTGTACCCCGAGTGTCAGTGTCATTACCCTGTACCCCGAGTGTCAGTGTCATTATCCTGTACCCCCAGTGTCAGTGTCATTATCCTGTACCCCGAGTGTCAGTGTCATTACCCTGTACCCCGAGTGTCAGTGTCATTATCCTGTACCCCCAGTGTCAGTGTCATTATCCTGTACCCCCAGTGTCAGTGTCATTATCCTGTACCCCGAGTGTCAGTGTCATTATCCTGTACCCCGAGTGTCAGCGTCATTATCCTGTACCCCGAGTGTCATTATCCTGTACCCCCAGTGTCATTGTCATTATCCTGTACCCCCAGTGTCAGTGTCATTATCCTGTACCCCAAGTGTCATTATCCTGTACCCCGAGTGTCAGTGTAATTATCCTGTACCCCCAGTGTCATTATCCTGTACCCCAGTGTCAGTGTCATTATCCTGTACCCCGAGTGTCAGTGTCATTATCCTGTACCCCGAGTGTCAGTGACATTATCCTGTACCCCAAGTGTCATTATCCTGTACCCCGAGTGTCAGTGTCATTATCCTGTACCCCCAGTGTCAGTGTCATTATCCTGTACCCCAGTGTCAGTGTCATTATCCTGTACCCCCAGTGTCAGTGTCATTATCCTGTACCCCGAGTGTCAGTGTCATTATCCTGTACCCCCAGTGTCAGTGTCATTATCCTGTACCCCAGTGTCAGTGTCATTATCCTGTACCCCGAGTGTCAGTGTCATTATCCTGCACCCCCAGTGTCAGTGTCATTATCCTGTACCCCCAGTGTCAGTGTCATTATCCTGTACCCCCAGTGTCAGTGTCATTATCCTGTACCCCCAGTGTCAGTGTCATTATCCTGTACCCCCAGTGTCAGTGTCATTATCCTGTACCCCCAGTGTCAGTGTCATTATCCTGTACCCCCAGTGTCAGTGTCATTATCCTGTACCCCAGTGTCAGTGTCATTATCCTGTACCCCAGTGTCAGTGTCATTATCCTGTACCCCGAGTGTCAGTGTCATTATCCTGTACCCCAAGTGTCATTATCCTGTACCCCGAGTGTCAGTGTCATTATCCTGTACCCCCAGTGTCAGTGTCATTATCCTGTACCCCGAGTGTCAGTGTCATTATCCTGTACCCCGAGTGTCATTATCCTGTACCCCAGTGTCAGTGTCATTATCCTGTACCCCGAGTGTCAGCGTCATTATCCTGTACCCCGAGTGTCAGTGTCATTATCCTGTACCCCCAGTGTCAGTGTCATTATCCTGTACCCCGAGTGTCATTATCCTGTACCCCCAGTGTCAGTGTCATTATCCTGCACCCCCAGTGTCAGTGTCATTCTCCTGTACCCCCAGTGTCAGTGTCATTATCCTGTACCCCCAGTGTCAGTGTCATTATCCTGTACCCCCAGTGTCAGTGTCATTATCCTGTACCCCGAGTGTCAGTGTCATTATCCTGTACCCCCAGTGTCAGTGTCATTATCCTGTACCCCGAGTGTCAGTGTCATTATCCTGTACCCCCAGTGTCAGTGTCATTATCCTGTACCCCCAGTGTCAGTGTCATTATCCTGTACCCCCAGTGTCAGTGTCATTATCCTGTACCCCGAGTGTCAGTGTCATTACCCTGTACCCCCAGTGTCAGTGTCATTATCCTGTACCCCCAGTGTCAGTGTCATTATCCTGTACCCCAAGTGTCATTATCCTGTACCCCAGTGTCAGTGTCATTATCCTGTACCCCAAGTGTCATTATCCTGTACCCCAGTGTCAGTGTCATTATCCTGTACCCCCAGTGTCATTATCCTGTACCCCAGTGTCAGTGTCCTTATCCTGTACCCCGAGTGTCAGTGTCATTATCCTGTACCCCCAGTGTCAGTGTCATTATCCTGTACCCCCAGTGTCAGCGTCATTATCCTGTACCCCCAGTGTCAGTGTCATTATCCTGTACCCCAGTGTCAGTGACATTATCCTGTACCCCGAGTGTCAGCGTCATTATCCTGTACCCCCAGTGTCAGTGTCATTATCCTGTACCCCGAGTGTCAGTGCCATTATCCTGTACCCCCAGTGTCAGTGTCATTATCCTGTACCCCGAGTGTCAGTGTCATTATCCTGTACCCTCAGTGTCAGTGTAATTATCCTGTACCCCGAGTGTCATTGTGTCCTCGTCTGGTACCACAAGGGTGTCTGTTTCTCTTCAGGTGGAAGTGTAGTTTTTGGGATTGACCTCTGCTCCTGACCCCATGACTGATCCTATTGATTTGTGGGGTGATGAGTGAAAAACGGGGATGATTGTCTGCAGATCCCTCTTGTCTGTGTCCCCACATCACTGGATAAAGCGACTGCAACATCAGGGCATTTATCCCTGGTGGGAGTAGTACTGTGTTTTGTGGGATGTGTAGTACTATGTGCACCGTGTCCGGTGGGAGGTGTAGTACTATGTGCACCGTGTCCGGTGGGAGGTGTAGTACTATGTGCACCGTGTCCGGTGGGAGGTGTAGTACTATGTGCACCGTGTCCGGTGGGAGGTGTAGTACTATGTGCACCGTGTCCGGTGGGATGTGTAGTACTATGTGCACCGTGTCCGGTGGGAGGTGTAGTACTATGTGCACCGTGTCCGGTGGGAGGTGTAGTACTATGTGCACTGTGTCCGGTGGGAGGTGTAGTGCCGTGTACATTTTTCCCCCCGGCCTGGCCATCACATACAGATGTGCTGCGCACCTTGTGACCGTTGCCTTCCCTCTGCAGCGGCCGCTCCTGACCTGCACTCGCTGCTCCCCTTGTCCTCAGGTCCAGTCGCGCAGCCGCTCGTTCCCTGCTTGTCCCAGATTTCGCGTCTATTTCTGGAGCTGGTGGAGCCTTGGGGGTTTTCCGATGGTTTGTTCAGCGCACGGTCATACGGCTCCTCTGACGTCTGCTGATAACCACCACAAGCTGCTGATCCTGCAACAACACATAATCATTAGTTATTTCCCAGAGCCGCGGGCACCGAGCGCCACAGAGCCTGTGCGAGGGAGATGACACACCTGTGCGGGGGAGATGACACACCTGTGCGGGGGGAGATGACACACCTGTGCGAGGGAGATGACACACCTGTGCGGGGGAGATGACACAACTGTGCGGGGGAGATGACACACCTGTGCGGGGGAGATGACACACCTGTGCGAGGGAGATGACACAACTGTGCGGGGGAGATGACACACCTGTGCGGGGGAGATGACACACCTGTGCGGGGGAGATGACACACATGTGCGGGGGAGATGACACAACTGTGCGAGGGAGATGACACACCTGTGCGGGGAAGATCACACATGTGCGAGGGAGATGACACACCTGTGCGGGGGAGATGACACACCAGTGTGGGGGAGATGACACACCAGTGCGGGGGAGATGACACACCTGTGCGGGGGAGATGACACACCTGTGCGGGGGAGATGACACCTGTGCGAGGGAGATGACACACCTGTGCGGGGGAGATGACACACCAGTGCGAGGGAGATGACACACCTGTGCGAGGGAGATGACACACCTGTGCGGGGGAGATGACACACCTGTGCGGGGGAGATGACACCTGTGCGGGGGAGATGTCACACCAGTGCGGGGGAGATGACACACCTGTGCGGGGGAAATGACACACCTGTGCCGGGGAGATGACACCTGTGCGCGGGAGATGACACACCTGTGCGTGGGAGATGACACACCAGTGCGGGGGAGATGACACACCTGTGCCGGGGAGATGACACACCTGTGCGGGGGAGATGACACCTGTACGAGGGAGATGACACACCTGTGCGGAGGAGATGACACACCTGTGCGAGGGAGATGACACACCTGTGCGAGGGAGATGACACACCTGTGCAGGGGAGATGACACACCTGTGCAGGGGAGATGACACACCTGTGCGTGGGAGATGACACACCAGTGCGGGGGAGATGACACACCTGTGCGATGAAGATGACACACCTGTGGGGGGGAGATGACACCTGTGCGAGGGAGATGACACACCTGTGCGGGGGAGATGACACACCTGTGCGGGGGAGATGGCACACCTGTGCGGGGGAGATGGCACACCTGTGCGAGGGAGATGGCACACCTGTGCGAGGGAGATGACACACCTGTGCGTGGGAGATGACACACCTGTGCGTGGGAGATGACACACCTGTGCGGGGGAGATGACACACCTGTGCGGTGGAGATGACACACCTGTGTGGGGGGAGATGACACACCTGTGCAGGGGGAGATGACACCTGTGCGGAGGAGATGACACACCTGTGCGGGGGGGGGGGGATGACACACCTGTGCGGGGGGAGATGACACACCTGTGCGGGGGGAGATGACACACCTGTGCGGGGGGAGATGACACACCTGTGCTGCCCCCGGCCGCTCACATAGACCACAGCAGTGTTATTACTCCCTCATGCGTCTCGGGGACATGACAGGTGTGTACTGTACTGATCGGCTCCGCACCGGTGATGGATGAGCGCTCCGCATCGGGCCCTTATTGCGGCTCTTCCTTGCTTTACCCTGCAGGCGCGGTTATACCATTATATTACCTCTGTAAACTCCACGTCTAGGATTTGCTTTTGTAAAGGGATTCTAAATGATGGCAGATGGGCTGAGAATTCAGTCATCACTTAAGCCCCTTTCCTTTGTGTAATACATGGATTTAAAGGGGATGTCCATTCATATACAAAACCGCTTATAATATAATCTAGATTTCCCGTCTCTCTGGTCCTGATGCTTCTTGGTCCCCAATCGTCTCTCGACTTCATTGGAGCTGATCTCATCTCGCTATATGACCGCTGCAGCCAATCAGGGAGCATGTGATCAGCTGCAGGGCAGTACAGAGACTGGCAGGGGATCAGGATTAGAGCCGTGGGGGATCGGTGAGTATATTATAGCATCATAGACTGTTTCTGTTCATGGCTTGGCACTCCCTTTCCGTTTATTGGTGAATTGTTATTTTCTAGGACCGCGACATAAGATGAAGCGATGGTTTCGCCATTGATCGTTTCGCCGTGATCTGTGTCATCAGGGGGACGCAGATCTGTCGTTCCCAATGAGCCACGTTCCACCCTGAATGACGAGAACATACAAAATGCAGATCGTCCTGTCTCCAGATTCCTGCCAGCGATCGACATCTGTCCCTTCTGCTTATGACATTACTTATTCTCTACCATGGGTGCAACAATCCATCTATCACAGTGGGGTCATCACAGGACCCCCGCCTCTGTGCATTACGCAGCCGTGTGGATTATATGGGATCAGTGTAATGTTTCATTTCTCCACTGGTGGCGCTCTACTGAAGGGTTTAATCTCTAATTAAAGCTGATCGCTCGGGGTCTTAGCAGTGAGGCTCCCTGGAATCGGCCTCCTTCTAACAGGGTCACCAGGGTCCCCCCTTGTAAACGTTCACACCACCTAAAAATACAATTCCAAAATGTATCGCTTAGTAGCCAGCAGCCTGGAATATCTTAGGAAGTAACTTTGTATCAATCCGGTGCCATATACTAATCCGGCCCACCCTGTCACATGCTCCCTGATTGGCTGCAGCGGTGATATAGCGGTCTCTCACTGTGCATGTGGATGATGTGGGTGATATTTCACGCGGCGTCCCGCTTTCACCAAACAGCGCAGAATCAGGTCCTGGTTTATTGTGCGCATGCGCCGGTGTCACCATTACTTCTTGGACATCACCTTTATTTCGGAGGGCACAGATGTGGCAGCAGCGAGTGATGAAGCAGAGGTGACATCGGGAGCGGCGCATGCGCAGCAGAACGGGGCAAAACTAACTGCTCCATTGTAGAGGAGCCGGGCACAGCTGTGCGTGCAGAGCCATCTGATAAAGGTGAATGCCGGGGCAGAGCCATTTAATGCGAAAGCGCTCAGCACCACACTCTTTATACTTGTTAGGGCAATTGTCCGACTAAGAACGCTCCATCAGAATAGCCCCAAGGAGCCGACTTGGTGAGAGCACCTAGAGGAGTGAAACAGACCGCGTACAATTACAGCTGTCAAAAATTCCACGCTTCTTTATTCTCCAGAGAAGCATTGTATGGCTTATAAGTCTCCTTACACTGGCACTCTCTTACAAGGAAAGCATTCCCCCAATAGACCCCTATTTGGGAACCTTCAAAGGTCCCCAACTGCGATTAATCTGCAGGTATGGGGGCTAATCTGCAGGTATGGGGTTAATCTGCAGGTATGGGGTTAATCTGCAGGTATGGGGTTAATCTGCAGGTATGGGGCTAATCTGCAGGTATGGGGCTAATCTGCAAGTGTGGGGCTAATCTGCAAGTGTGGGGTTAATCTGCAAGTATGGGGGCTAATATGCAGATATGGGGTTAATCTGCAGGTATGGGGGCTGTTCTGCAGGTATGGGGCTGATCTGCAGGTATGGGGGCTAATCTGCAGGTATGGGGGCTAATCTGCAGGTATGGGGGTTAATCTGCAGGTATGGGGCTGATCTGCAGGTATGGGGTTAATCTGCAAGTATGGGGTTAATCTGCAGGTATGGGGCTAATCTGCAGGTATGGGGCTAATCTGCAGGTATGGGGTTAATCTGCAGGTATAGGGGCTAATCTGCAGGTATGGGGGTTAATCTGCAGGTATGGGGCTAATCTGCAGGTATAGGGGCAGGTATGGGGGTTAATCTGCAGGTATGGGGCTAATCTGCAGGTATGGGGTTAATCTGCAGGTATGGGGCTAATCTGCAGGTATGGGGTTAATCTGCAGGTATGGGGCTAATCTGCAGGTATGGGGTTAATCTGCAGGTATGGGGTTATTCTGCAGGTATGGGGCTAATCTGCAGGTATGGGGCTAATCTGCAGGTATGGGGCTAATCTGCAGGTATGGGGCTAATCTGCAGGTATGGGGTTAATCTGCAGGTATGGGGTTAATCTGCAGGTATAGGGGCTAATCTGCAGGTATAGGGGCTAATCTGCAGGTATGGGGCTAATCTGCAGGTATACGGGCAGGTATGGGGTTAATCTGCAGGTATGGGGGTTAATCTGCAGGTATGGGGCTAATCTGCAGGTATGGGGTTAATCTGCAAGTATGGGGTTAATCTACAGGTATGGGGCTAATCTGCAGGTATTGGGCTAATTGCAGGTATGGGGCTAATCTGCCTGTATGGGGGTAATCTGCAGGTATGGGGCTAATCTGCAGGTATGGGGTTAATCTGCAGGTATGGGGCTAATCTGCAGGTATGGGGGTTAATCTGCAGGTATGGGGCTAATCTGCAGGTATGGGGTTAATCTGCAGGTGTGGGGCTAATCTGCAGGTATGGGGTTAATCTGCAGGTATGGGGTTAATCTGCAGGTGTGGGGCTAATCTGCATGTATGGGGTTAATCTGCAGGTATGGGGGCTAATCTGCAGGTATGGGGCTAATCTGCAGGTATGGGGTTAATCTGCAGGTATGGGGCTAATCTGCAGGTATGGGGTTAATCTGCAGGTATGGGGCTAATCTGCAGGTATGGGGTTAATCTGCAGGTATGGGGTTAATCTGCAGGTATGGGGTTAATCTGCAGGTATGGGGTTAATCTGCAGGTATGGGGGCTAATCTGCAGGTATGGGGCTAATCTGCAGGTATGGGGCTAATCTGCAGGTATGGGGTTAATCTGCAGGTATAGGGGCTAATTTGCAGGTATGGGGGTTAATCTGCAGGTATGGGGCTAATCTGCAGGTATAGGGGCAGGTATGGGGTTAATCTGCAGGTATGGGGGCTAATCTGCAGGTATGGGGTTAATCTGCAGGTATGGGGTTAATCTGCAGGTATGGGGTTAATCTGCAGGTATGGGGGCTAATCTGCAGGTATGGGGGCTAATCTGCAGGTATGGGGCTAATCTGCAGGTATGGGGTTAATCTGCAGGTATGGGGGCTAATCTGCAGGTATGGGGGCTAATCTGCAGGTATGGGGCTAATCTGCAGGTATGGGGCTAATCTGCAGGTATGGGGTTAATCTGCAGCTATAGGGGCTAATTTGCAGGTATGGGGGTTAATCTGCAGGTATGGGGCTAATCTGCAGGTATAGGGGCAGGTATGGGGTTAATCTGCAGGTATGGGGGTTAATCTGCAGGTATGGGGCTAATCTGCAGGTATGGGGGCTAATCTGCAGGTTAATAGCATCTTAAAGCCATGCATTCGGCGCACTGAAACCTCGGCTACTGGGAGGAAATTAACTTTATTCCTCCCTGCAGCCTCCAGCTTTCAGTCACCTAGGCGGCAAAGCTTCAGGCACCGCTCAGTTCAGAGTGGACGGCAGCGGTGATCGCTCCCGCAACTGACTGACAGCCGTCTCTGCACTGATATTGGAGTGTTGGCTGTCAGTCGGTGCCAGGGTGTGCTGAGCGCCGTCAGATTCTGTAATGTTCAAATATTGGTTGTTTCACCTTCTTACCATTTTCCAGATCTCTGCTTGCTGTTAGCGGATGGAAACATGCCGATTACACTCATAATACTAAACACTTGTTACAGAGGATCAGAGCAGTAAGAAGCTCTGCACGCGGAGCACAGGACTGGGGAGCGCTGTGTGCAGAGCAGGATGTAATGTGCCTGCATAAGGGTCAGCCTCACACCGTCTGCAGAGACCGTAACGCTGCTGCCTGTCTCCTCGAAGTATCGTCCTATCGTCTGTATTACAGGACAAGTTCCCTTCCTTGTTCGCTGCGCTGCCGGCCACCACATCATCACAAGACCGAGAAACCATCAGAGCAGATCAGGTCGTGTCTGATCAGTCACATTACCATCCTGTGCTGGAGTTATACCCGGCGGGCTGCATGGAAGTGCTGGAGCGCAGTGCCAACACATCACTGATACTGCGAATTCCACCCAGTGCACAGGAAAGGAGGAGTAGTACTGTGCCGTGTATATATACAGGAGGAGTGGTACTGTGCAGTGTATATATACAGGAGGAGTGGTACTGTGCAGTGTATATATACAGGAGGAGCGGTACTGTGCAGTGTATATATACAGGAGGAAGAGTGGTACTGTAGGGTGTATATATACAGGAGGAGTGGTACTGTGCAGTATATATATACAGGAGAAGTGGTACTGTGCAGTGTATATATACAGGACAGGAGGAGCGGTACTGTGCAGTATATATATATACAGGAGGAGTGGTACTGTGCAGTGTATATATACAGGAGGAGCGGTACTGTGCAGTGTATATATACAGGAGGAGTGGTACTGTGCAGTGTATATATACAGGACAGGAGGAGCGGTACTGTGCAGTGTATATATACAGGACAGGAGGAGTGGTACTGTGCCGTGTATACAGGACAGGAGGAGTGGTACTATGCAGTGTATATATACAGGAGGAGCGGTACTGTGCAGTGTATATATACAGGACAGGAGGAGTGGTACTGTGCAGTGTATATATACAGGACAGGAGGAGTGGTACTGTGCAGTGTATATATACAGGAGGAGTGGTACTGTACAGTGTATATATACAGGACAGGAGGAGTGGTACTGTACAGTGTATATATACAGGACAGGAGGAGTGGCACTGTGCAGTGTATATATACAGGACAGGAGGAGCGGTACTGTGCAGTGTATATATACAGGACAGGAGGAGTGGTACTGTGCCGTGTATATATACAGTACAGTAGGAGCGGTACTGTGCAGTGTATATATACAGGAGGAGTGGTACTGTACAGTGTATATATTCAGGAGGAGTGGTACTGTGCAGTGTATATATACAGGAGGAGTGGTACTGTGCAGTGTATATATACAGGAGGAGTGGTACTGTGCAGTGTATATATACAGGACAGGAGGAGTGGTACTGTGCAGTGTATATATACAGGAGGAGTGGTGCTGTGCAGTGTATATATACAGGACAGGAGGAGTGGTACTGTGCAGTGTATATATACAGGAGGAGTGGTACTGTGCAGTGTATATATACAGGAGGAGTGGTACTGTGCAGTGTATATATACAGGAGGAGTGGTACTGTGCAGTGTATATATACAGGAGGAGTGGTACTGTGCAGTGTATATATACAGGAGGAGTGGTACTGTGCGGTGTATATATACAGGACAGGAGGAGTGGTACTGTGCAGTGTATATATACAGGAGGAGTGGTACTGTGCAGTGTATATATACAGGAGGAGTGGTACTGTGCAGTGTATATATACAGGAGGAGTGGTACTGTGCAGTGTATATATACAGGAGGAGTGGTACTGTGCAGTGTATATATACAGGAGGAGTGGTACTGTGCAGTGTATATATACAGGAGGAGTGGTACTGTGCAGTGTATATATACAGGAGGAGTGGTACTGTGCGGTGTATATATACAGGACAGGAGGAGTGGTACTGTGCAGTGTATATATACAGGAGGAGTGGTGCTGTGCAGTGTATATATACAGGACAGGAGGAGTGGTACTGTGCAGTGTATATATACAGGACAGGAGGAGTGGTACTGTGCCGTGTATATATACAGTAGGAGCGGTACTGTGCAGTGTATATATACAGGAGGAGTGGTACTGAGCAGTGTATATATACAGGACAGGAGGAGTGGTACTGTGCAGTGTATATATACAGGACAGGAGGAGTGGTACTGTGCAGTGTATATATACAGGACAGGAGGAGTGGTACTGTGCAGTATATATATACAGGATAGGAGGAGCGGTACTGTGCAGTGTGTATATACAGGACAGGAGGAGTGGTACTGTGCAGTGTTTATATACAGGACAGGAGGAGTGGTACTGTGCAGTGTGTATATATACAGGACAGGAGGAGTGGTACTGTGCAGTGTGTATATATACAGGACAGGAGGAGTGGTACTGTGCAGTGTATATATACAGGAGGAGTGGTACTGTGCAGTGTATATATACAGGACAGGAGGAGTGGTACTGTGCAGTGTTTATATACAGGACAGGAGGAGTGGTACTGTGTAGTGTGTATATATACAGGACAGGAGGAGTGGTACTGTGCAGTGTATATATACAGGACAGGAGGAGTGGTACTGTGCAGTGTATAATACAGGACAGGAGAAGTGGTACTGTGCAGTGTATATATACAGGAGGAGTGGTACTTCGCAGTGTCTATATACAGGAGGAGTGGTACTGTGCAGTGTATATATACAGGACAGGAGGAGCGGTACTGTGCAGTGTATATATACAGGAGGAGTGGTACTGTGCAGTGTATATATACAGGAGGAGTGGTACTGTGCAGTGTGTGTATATATACAGGAGGAGTGGTACTGTGCAGTGTATATATACAGGAGGAGTGGTACTGTGCGGTGTATATATACAGGACAGGAGGAGTGGTACTGTGCAGTGTATATATACAGGAGGAGTGGTGCTGTGCAGTGTATATATACAGGACAGGAGGAGTGGTACTGTGCAGTGTATATATACAGGACAGGAGGAGTGGTACTGTGCCGTGTATATATACAGTAGGAGCGGTACTGTGCAGTGTATATATACAGGAGGAGTGGTACTGAGCAGTGTATATATACAGGACAGGAGGAGTGGTACTGTGCAGTGTATATATACAGGAGGAGCGGTACTGTGCGGTGTATATATACAGGACAGGAGGAGTGGTACTGTGCAGTGTATATATACAGGACAGGAGGAGCGGTACTGTGCAGTGTATATATACAGGACAGGAGGAGTGGTACTGTGCAGTGTGTATATATACAGGACAGGAGGAGTGGTACTGTGCAGTGTATATATACAGGAGGAGTGGTACTGTGCTGTGTATATATACAGGACAGGAGGAGTGGTACTGTGCAGTGTTTATATACAGGACAGGAGGAGTGGTACTGTGTAGTGTGTATATATACAGGACAGGAGGAGTGGTACTGTGCAGTGTATATATACAGGACAGGAGAAGTGGTACTGTGCAGTGTATATATACAGGACAGGAGGAGTGGTACTGAGTAGTGTGTATATATACAGGACAGGAGGAGTGGTACTGTGCAGTGTATATATACAGGACAGGAGGAGTGGTACTGTGCAGTGTTTATATACAGGACAGGAGGAGTGGTACTGTGTAGTGTGTATATATACAGGACAGGAGGAGTGGTACTGTGCAGTGTATATATACAGGACAGGAGAAGTGGTACTGTGCAGTGTATATATACAGGAGGAGTGGTACTGTGCAGTGTGTATATATACAGGACAGGAGGAGTGGTACTGTGCAGTGTATATATACAGGAGGAGTGGTACTGTGCAGTGTATAATACAGGACAGGAGAAGTGGTACTATGCAGTGTAAGGTTATATAGCGTCAAATATAAGGCAGCTGTTCTGTTATAGTGTCACACTTTCATGTTCACGATAACTGTACCATCCCTAGCGTGCAAAATCAGAGTGAATTATTAATGTGCTGGGAGAGGGGAGCAGTGCGGGGGGATGATACAGCTGCAGCAGGAGGTGGAGAGACGGCAGGTGAGGCTTGTTCACACTATGTTTTACTGTCAGATTGTTATATCTGAAGTCCAAAAAAACTGGACTCACTTCCAGCTGTGTCTGTCTTTAATGCCAAACACAAAAGGTACAGTATATAGTGTGCATCCTGTGTATACGGTATATAGTGTGCATCCTGTGTATACAGTATATAGTGTACATCCTGTGTATACAGTATATAGTGTACATCCTCTATATACGGTATATAGTGTGTGTCACGAATCCCACCGGATATGCCAGGGATCCCACCAATATGTCACGGTTCACGGGGAGGATGCCGTTATCATTCCCACCACTCACACCAATTTGTCTCGAACCGGGGTTGTTTGGTTGCCCGTGGTTCCTTCGGAAGGAGATTTATCTATATCCCTCTTCCCAGTTCTGGTTTGGAACTTGCAGCTCTCTGGCGCCCCCTCAGTCAGGGTACAGCACCTAGGGTAATTAGTCGCCAGAAGGGTTGCCTGCTATGTACTGGCTATTGGGCACGCTGCAGCGAAGGCGATATAACTATTCCCACACAGGCGGGAACAATAATTATCAACGCCGCCGGTCTCTAAAAAGACGCCCAATTGCCCAGGAAAAAGTATGCTGCCACCAGCTTCGATTTTCCAAGGATTACTGGGTCCGGAGCCAACCCAAATCGGTAGCGTAATTCCCTTCAGAGGATGCGACAGTTCGTTTAGAGCACGGAGAGACAAGCTAGTAATTTTATATTTTACTCCAAAAAAAGGTAGGCAGTATTTACAAAGTATAAAAAGAAATTATAATGGAGACAATATCATATGTACAATACAAATTACAAATAAAATGGGATTAAAATTGAAATTAACTGTTACAGGTCGTCATGTCATTGTATCATCTTTACTGGCCGTGTGCTGGGGGGAAGGGTGGGTATATATACAGATGCATAGCCTCCCTCTGTATAGCTGCTGGACCCCGGACAAAAGACACTGCAAGAATGCTGTCTCACTAAGTTATTCCCTAGCCTAAAACCCAGGCACTCCCCCTGTGGTGACATCACTTAGAGACTGAAACCTCCCCCTTACTTAGAATATCAAAAATATTTTTACACCTGTCTCGCTGTATGAGCCTATATAAGAAAGACACGATGATCAGAATGTGCCCCACATCATGGAGATTCTTTTAAGTGTAAACACGGAGTAATTACCTGAACAGCTTGCGAAGAAATCCGCACTTTGCACTCATTGTGTTTATCTGCTAGCGCTTTCAGTGAGTGATAGAGCTATCGATGGACATCCGGAATATATAATTCTTATATCTCTAGTCCGGATCGGTGCCACGATATATCACTTTAATCGAACAAAGGATCTCATGCAGTTTGGAAGGGGCTATACTAGTTTTGGCTGGTATTATACGGGAGGAGGGAATGAGTAGTTTTAGGGAGGTTTGTGTGCTGCAGCTAAAAGCCATAAACTGCTCATACATTGGTATCAAATTACACAGAGTGTGTCTGCTATAGGGCCGAATCTGCACCATGTGTCTGGAAAGCCATGTAACCTTCTGAAATTAAACTCACAATATGGCACTTTTACATTATCGTGACATTGTGCATCCTGTGTATATGGTATACAGTGTGCATCCTGTGTATACGGTATATAGTGTGCATCCTGTGTATACGGTATATAGTGTACATCCTGTATATACGGTATATAGTGTATATCCTGTGTATGCGGTATACAGTGTACATCCTGTATATACGGTATATAGTGTATATCCTGTGTATGCGGTATAAAGTGCATCCTGTGTATACGGTATATACTGTACATCCTGTATATAGTGTATATCCTGTGTATGTGGTATATAGTGTACATCCTGTGTATGCGGTATATAGTGTATATCCTGTGTATGCGGTATATAGTGTACATCCTGTGTATACGGTATATAGTGTACATCCTGTGTATGCGGTATATAGTGTATATCCTGTGTATGCGGTATATAGTGTACATCCTGTGTATACGGTATATAGTGTACATCCTGTGTATGCGGTATACAGTGCATCCTGTGTATACGGTATATACTGTACATCCTGTATATAGTGTATATCCTGTGTATGTGGTATATAGTGTACATCCTGTATATACGGTATATAGTGTATATCCTGTGTATACAGTGTACATCCTGTGTATGTGGTATACAGTGTACATCCTGTATATACGGTATATAGTGTGCATCCTGTGTATACGGTATACAGTGTGCATCCTGTATATACGATATATAGTGTATATCCTGTGTATACAGTGTACATCCTGTGTATGTGGTATACAGTGTACATCCTGTATATACGGTATATAGTGTGCATCCTGTGTATACGGTATATAGTGTACATCCTGTATATACGATATATAGTGTATATCCTGTGTATGCGGTATATAGTGTATATCCTGTGTATGCGGTATATAGTGTGCATCCTGTGTATGCGGTATATAGTGTGCATCCTGTGTATACGATATATAGTGTATATCCTGTGTATACGGTATATAGTGTACATCCTGTGTATGCGGTATACAGTGCATCCTGTGTATACGGTATATACTGTACATCCTGTATATAGTGTATATCCTGTGTATGTGGTATATAGTGTACATCCTGTGTATGCGGTATATAGTGTACATCCTGTATATACGGTATATAGTGTATATCCTGTGTATACAGTGTACATCCTGTGTATGTGGTATACAGTGTACATCCTGTATATACGGTATATAGTGTGCATCCTGTGTATACGGTATACAGTGTGCATCCTGTATATACGATATATAGTGTATATCCTGTGTATGCAGTATATAGTGTATATCCTGTGTATGCGGTATATAGTGTGCATCCTGTGTATGCGGTATATAGTGTGCATCCTGTGTATGCGGTATATAGTGTGCATCCTGTGTATGCGGTATATAGTGTGCATCCTGTGTATACGATATATAGTGTACATCCTGTGTATACGATATATAGTGTATATCCTGTGTATGCGGTATATAGTGTATATCCTGTGTATGCGGTATATAGTGTGCATCCTGTGTATGCGGTATATAGTGTGCATCCTGTGTATACGATATATAGTGTATATCCTGTGTATGCGGTATATAGTGTATATCCTGTGTATGCGGTATATAGTGTATATCCTGTGTATGCGGTATATAGTGTGCATCCTGTGTATACGGTATACAGTGTGCGTCCTGGGGAGGGAAGGGGTTAAGAAGACCCTGTACGCCCCCCAGGTTCCAGAACATTAGCACCCTGTTGTTACCACCAGTGCACTGATATAATATTACCCTTTTCAATGAGTTTAATACATTAATACACTGAGACCTGTAATAATATTGTATCATTATCTCATTGGGGGCAGTAATATTGTATCATTATCATGCATCCAAGACTTCTCCCGTGCTTCCCCCATACTCTGGAACTCTCTACCCCAACACATCAGACTCTCGCCTACCATAGAAACCTTCAAAAAGAACCTGAAGACCCACCTCTTCCGACAAGCCTACAGCCTGCAGTGATCCTCAACCTACTGAACCGCTGCACAACCAGCTCTACCCTCTTCTAGTGTATCCTCACACATCCCCTGCAGACTGTGAGCCCTCGCGGGCAGGGTTCTCCCTCCTTATGTACCTGTGTGCCTTGTTTTTTGCTCATGTTTAATTGTATTTGTCTATATTTGCCCCCTTTTCACATGTAAAGCGCCATGCAATAAATGGCGTTATAAAAATGTATAATGATAATAATAAATTGGGGCAGTAATATCGTATCATTATCTCATTGGGGCAGTAATATTGTATCATTATCTCATTGGGGCAGTAATATTGTATCATCTAATTGGTGCAGTAATAATGTATCATTATCTCATTGGGGCAGTAATATCGTATCATTATCTCATTGGGGCAGTAATATTGTATCATTATCTCATTGGGGCCGTAATATCGTATCATTATCTCATTGGGGCAGTAATATTGTATCATCTAATTGGTGCAGTAATATTGTATCATTATCTCATTGGGGCAGTAATATCGTATCATTATCTCATTGGGGCAGTAATATTGTATCATTATCTCATTGGGGCAGTAATATTGTATCATTATCTCATTGGGGCAGTAATAATGTATCATTATCTCATTGGGGCAGTAATAATGTATCATTATCTCATTGGGGGCAGTAATATTGTATCATTATCTCATTGGGGCAGTAATATTGTATCATTATCTCATTGGGGCAGTAATAATGTATCATTATCTCATTGGGACAGTAATATTGTATCATTATCTCATTGGGGCAGTAATATCGTATCATTATCTCATTGGGGCAGTAATATTGTATCATTATCTCATTGGGGCAGTAATAATGTATCATTATCTCATTGGGACAGTAATATTGTATCATTATCTCATTGGGGCAGTAATAATGTATCATTATCTCATTGGGGGCAGTAATATTGTATCATCTCATTGGGGCAGTAATATTGTATCATTATCTAATTGGGGGCAGTAATATTGTATCATTATCTCATTGGGGCAGTAATATTGTATCATTATCTCATTGGGGCAGTAATATTGTATCATTATCTAATTGGGGGCAGTAATATTGTATCATTATCTCATTGGGGCAGTAATATTGTATCATTATCTCATTGGGGCAGTAATATTGTATCATTATCTCATTGGGGGCAGTAATATTGTATCATTATCTCATTTGGGCAGTAATAATGTATCATTATCTCATTGGGGGCAGTAATATTGTATCATTATCTCATTGGGGGCAGTAATAATGTATCATCTCATTTGGGCAGTAATAATGTATCATTATCTCATTGGGACAGTAATATTGTATCATTATCTCATTGGGGGCAGTAATATTGTATCATCTCATTGGGGCAGTAATATTGTATCATTATCTAATTGGGGGCAGTAATATTGTATCATTATCTCATTGGGGCAGTAATATTGTATCATTATCTCATTGGGGCAGTAATATTGTATCATTATCTAATTGGGGGCAGTAATATTGTATCATTATCTCATTGGGGCAGTAATATTGTATCATTATCTCATTGGGGGCAGTAATATCGTATCATTATCTCATTGGGGCAGTAATATTGTATCATTATCTAATTGGGGGCAGTAATATTGTATCATTATCTCATTGGGGCAGTAATAATGTATCATTATCTCATTGGGGCAGTAATATTGTATCATTATCTAATTGGGGGCAGTAATATTGTATCATTATCTCATTGGGGCAGTAATATTGTATCATTATCTCATTGGGGGCAGTAATATTGTATCATTATCTCATTGGGGCAGTAATATCGTATCATTATCTCATTGGGGCAGTAATATCGTATCATTATGGGTCTGACTCGCGAGATCTGTGCAGTCACATCCATAATCCCGGGATCCCGACTTCCATGTAATGTTCTGAGATAATTATAACCATCGACATAAGTTTGTGGCAGAGAGAAATCCAGTGTGAAACCAGTCACACCAGCGCCATTGTGTATCGGCCCATGGGGAGAAGAATGTCTACAAAGTATCACAGAAACAGTAATTTCATCAAACTTTATAATGTCAGAGAAATCCGCTGCTTTCTCTGTTTATGAGCTTCTCCGCCTCTCCGTGCGGCCTGAACTTATCACTGACACAGAAAACTGCTAAAATCCAGACAGACTGCCAGCTCACTGAGGAATCAGATTATAGCTGCACTTGAAGCTTACAAAGAGGGAGGGATAACTGCTGAATAATATCCTCCATGCTGCGACTTTCTGTAAAGTGTTTATGGTAACACAGAGCTGGATTCACTACGGTTTTATGTAATTTCCTCCATGCTGCTGATTTCTAGTATGTTAGCTCACCTCCAGAGCTGAATTCATAGCAGTACTGCAGTATAATTCCCTCTATGCTGCTGCTTTCTAGTGTTTTATCTCACAACCGGAGCTGGATTCACAGCCACACTGCTTAGCATTTCCATGTAATTGCCTCCATGCTGCTGATTTTTAGTAAGTGTTTAATCTCACCCCAGAGCTGGATCCACAGCCTCAGTGCCTAGTACTACTATGTAATTATGTAATTTCCTCCTTGCTACTGCTTTCTATTAAGTGTTTTATCTCCCCTTCAAAGCTGGATTCATAGCTACTCTGCATCGTACTGCTATGTAATTTCTTCCATGCTGCTGTTTTTTTAGAAAGTTTTAGTCCAACTCCAAAACTGGATTCATAGCAACACTGCGTAGTGTGGTATAATGTCCTTTATGCTTATTTTTAGTAAGTGTTTTAACTCACCCCAGAGCTGGATTCACAGCCATGCTGCCTTGTTCTGCTATGTAATTATCTCCATGCTGCTGCTTTCTAGTAATTGTTTTATGTCAGACTGCTAAATACTGTGGCATAATGTCCTCCATGCTGCGGACGCTCGTGTCAGAATAAATGCCTACATTTTGCTAAAAATATGAAAAAGAAAGATAATATATGGCATGTACAAGTTAAAGGCACCTCCCTTCCATAATATTTGACTGTACCGCTGATGAAACTGATAAAAAATGTAGGATACAAGTCATATTCTGGCCAGAAATAGTGATAATCCTCATGACACACACGATAGCTTGTATTTCAGCCCAGGGCCACAGTCTTGCGAGTCAGCATCGCTGTGCCACCATGCCACGTTGTCCTGCGAGACAGCAGCACTGTGCCACCATGACACGTCCTGCGAGACAGCAGCACTGTGCCACCATGACACGTTGTCCTGCGAGACAGCAGCACTATGCCACCATGCCACGTTGTCCTGCGAGACAGCAGCACTGTGCCACCATGCCACGTTGTCCTGCGAGACAGCAGCACTGTGTCACCATGACACGTTGTCCTGCGAGACAGCAGCACTGTGCCACCATGCCACGTTGTCCTGCGAGACAGCAGCACTGTGCCACCATGACACGTTGTCCTGCGAGACAGCAGCATTGTGCCACCATGCCACGTTGTCCTGCGAGACAGCAGCACTGTGTCGCCATGCCACGTTGTCCTGCGAGACAGCAGCACTGTGCCACCATGACACGTCCTGCGAGACAGCAGCACTGTGCCACCATGCCACGTTGTCCTGCGAGACAGCAGCACTGTGCCACCATGCCACGTTGTCCTGCGAGACAGCAGCACTGTGCCACCATGCCACGTTGTCCTGCGAGACAGCAGCACTGTGTCACCATGACACGTTGTCCTGCGAGACAGCAGCACTGTGCCACCATGCCACGTTGTCCTGCAAGACAGCAGCACTGTGCCACCATGACACGTTGTCCTGCGAGACAGCAGCACTGTGCCACCATGCCACGTTGTCCTGCGAGACAGCAGCACTGTGCCACCATGACACGTTGTCCTGCGAGACAGCAGCACTGTGCCACCATGACACGTTGTCCTGCGAGACAGCAGCACTGTGCCACCATGCCACGTTGTCCTGCGAGACAGCAGCACTGTGCCACCATGTCCTGCAGCTGTGATTGGCTGCCGGGAATGTAATCCGTTCCTCTGGTGTGACATTGACGCGACACATGGAGGTTGTATTTAGACTCCTCACAGGACAGAACATATGGTGTAAGGACGAATCTACTTTGCGCGGCGCCGAGGACTGGGGTCCATGTCTCACAAGATGTCACATAGAGAGAGCGCCACATGTATCAAGGGTTTACTAATGAGATTCTCCAGAGCGCCCCTAATTAAAAGGAACAATGAGCGATCCGCTCTTATTAGCAGCAGATGGGAAAAGAGCGCTTAGAGGAAAAGAGACAGCAAAGGACGAGCGAGGGAGCTGAGGAAAAGTAGTAGGAAAGGACGAGAGAGACAGCATGGGAAAAGAGACAGTAAGGGAAGAGAGACAACAAGAAAAGAGACAGTAAATGATGGGAGAGGCAGAAGAGAAAAAGATTGCAAAAGATGAGAAAGGCAGCAGGGTAAAAGAGACAGCAAAGAACGAGCGAGGGAGCTGAGGAAAAGAAGTAGGAAAGGATGAGAAAGGCAGCAGAGGAAAAGAAACAGCAAAGGACGAGTGAGGGAGCTGAGGAAAAGAAGTAGGAAAGGACAAGAGAGACAGCAAAGGAAGAGACATGCATCATGGGAAAAGAGACAGCAAGGGAAGAGAGGCAACAGGAAAAGAGAGACAGCAAATGATGTGAGAGGCAGAAGAGGAAAAGAGACAGCAAATGATGTGAGAGGCAGAAGAGGAAAAGAGACAGCAAAAGATGTGAAATGCAGCATAAGAAAAGACAGTAAAGGATGAGAGGCAGTAGAGGAAAAGAGACTGCAAAGAAAGATAGAGACTTGAGAAGGAAAGAGACTGTAAGGAATAGAGACAGAGCGAGACAACAGTGGAACCAGTGGCGTCCTAACAGGGAAACAGAAGAAACTGAAGGGGCATGGAGATAGCGGAGGAACTGAGACAGCAGAGGAGGAAAAGATGGCAGGTGGATGGAGACTGAGTGAGAGACAGCAGAGAAACAGTGAAAAAAAGAGAGCAAAGAAACAGAAGGTCATCTGGGTGATAAAGAGAGACAGCAGAAAAGAGCGAGAGCTTTGGGGGCAGAAACTAGAGAGAAAGCAGATGAACATAAAGAGACCAAACGGGTGAGCAATGGCACGCGAGAGCGCAAGAGGCATCAAGAAACTGGAGAGACTGAGAAAGCAGGAAAGCAAAGAGACCAAGGAAGACCGTACACTCAGCCAAGAGAGTGCGTGACTGGAACATAGTGAGTGAGACAGCAGAGAAGCATAAAGAGAGAGCAGTACAGTGAGAGAGAGACAGCTGGAACATAGTGGGGCTGTGCGAGACAGCAAGGGAACATGGAAACAATAGGGAAACTAAGAGACTGAGAGGCAGCAGAAAAACTGAGACAGCTGGAGAACAGATTTATTGACAGAGACATGACAGAGAGACAGCAGAGTTACGGTATAGACTGGAATAGACAGCAGGTAACAGAAAGATGGTAAGAAAACAGAGAGACAGCACAAAAACAGAGGGACTGGATGAGACAGCAAGAAAGTAGGAACTAAGGTAATGGAGAGACAGCAGAGAAATTGAGCGAGAGACAGGTGTAGAATAGAGGGAATGAGAGAGACAGCCTGAGAATAGATGGTGTGAGTGAAACCGCAGGAAAACTGGGAGATGGTTTGGAAATTAAGAGACAGAGAAAGACATCAGAGTAACTGAGAGAGAGACTGAGAGCCTATGAGTGACCCGAGACTCAACAGCAGAAGAAAAGGTAGTGAGATGGCAAGTAATCGAGGCTGAGACAGATTGGGGAATAGAAAAGGGACAGCACCAAATAGACTGAGAATTAATGAGACCGCAAGAGATACTGAAGAGCGATGAGAGAGCAGAGATGCTGAGGGATAAAAAGAGGAACAAAAAAGTGAAGAACAAAAATGAAGCAGAGAGAGAGCTCGGGGGAGCAAACTAAGACATGTGGGGCAACAGAGAGCTGGCGAGACTGCGGGGCTGATAATAGGGGTAGGTAGCATTCTGAAGGTTATTGCTTACCGTGGGGATACACTGCACTCCAGTCAAAACAATCGGCAAATCCAAGGACATCCAAAACCTGGTATGAGGCGCTGTACACAATAACAGCGCTGTTAGCGTGTGCTGTAACATATGAGACACTTCTGACCAAAGAACAAATATAAATGGTAGCATGGGACACAATGGATATTAAAGAGGCGTTCTCAAGTGGCCTGTTGAGCAGCTGGGAGCAGTGCAGGGTCCTTTTTCCTTGGTTTTCGGCAGGGCGGGCTCTTCTTAAGTAACATATATGATGAAGAGTTAAGCTATAGTATTAGTAGAACTGTAAAGCTCAGCACAAGGTCTGCTGTAACACATTCAGCTATTAGTGGTTTGTTCTAAGGGTACTGTCTCACAGTGGCACTTTTGTCGCTACGACGGTACGATCCGTGACGTTCCAGCGATATCCATACGATCTCGCAGTGTCTGACACGCAGCAGCGATCAGGGACCCTGCTGAGAATCGTAAGTCGTAGCAGATCGTTTGGAACTTTCTTTCGTCGCTGGATCTCCCGCTGTCATCGTTGGATCGGTGTGTGTGACACCGATCCAACGATGTGTTCGCTTGTAACCAGGGTAAACATCGGGTTACTAAGCGCAGGGCCGCGCTTAGTAACCCGATGTTTACCCTGGTTACCATCGTAAAAGTAAAAAAAAAAAAAACAGTACATACTCACATTCCGGTGTCCGTCAGGTCCCTTGCAGTCTGCTTCCCGCTCTGACTGACTGCCGGAAAGTAAGAGCAGAGCACAGCGGTGACGTCACCGCTGTGATCTGCTTTCACTTTACGGCCGGGAGTCAGTCAGAGCGGGAAGCAGACTGCAAGGGACCTGACGGACACCGGAATGTGAGTATGTACGTTTTTTTTTTTTTTACTTTTACGATGGTAACCAGGGTAAACATCGGGTTACTAAGCACGGCCCTGCGCTTAGTAACCCGATGTTTACCCTGGTTACCCGGGGCCTTCGGCATCGTTGGTCGCTGGAGAGCGGTCTGTGTGACAGCTCCCCAGCGACCACACAACAACTTTCCAACGATCACGGCCAGGTCGTATCGCTGGTCGTGATCGTTGGAAAGTTGCAGAATGTGACAGTACCCTAAGTCTACACTGCTATTACTATGTTTACACTCTTTCACACTAGCGTCGTGCACTGCACGTCGCTATGCGTCATTTTGCAGAAAAAACGCATCCTGCAAAAGTGCTTGCAGGATGCGTTTTTTCTCCATAGACTAGCATTAGCGACGCAATGCCACACGTCGCAACCGTCGTGCGACGGTTGCGTCGGACCGTCGGCACAAAAAAAGTTACATGTAACTTTTTTTGTGCGTTGTGTGCAGCAATTCCGAACGCGCATGCGCGGACGGAAATCCGCACCCCGCCTCCCCGCACCTCACAATGGGGCAGCGGATGCGTGGAAAAACAGCATCCGCTGCCCCCGTTGTGCGGCGCTTCCAACGCTAGCGTCGGTGCGCTGCAACGTCGCATAGCGACGTGCAGTGCACGACGCTAGTGTGAAAGTACAACACACATCTTTAGACAGTGAGAGCCATGATTAGACCTGCTCTGAAAGCTGCCGCCTGGTAATGTTGTAAGCGAGGAGAGGGAGGTGAGCAAATAACTGCTGTATACAAATCATTGGACTGAGAAAGAGTTGGCTGGTATGTTAAGAGTTAACCTCTCTCCTGGAACTTGGCTACTGTGCATATTGGGCCTGTGCCCGGATCTAGATGCCAGGATCCATGAAAACAAGCTGTAAACTATTAAAGATAACATCTATCATTGCAGGAGAATGATAGCAGGTAGAAAAAGAAAATCAAGAGTAAACTTTATTGTTTTCATGCTGACTACTGATTAAAGCACTGTAAGAACTTGAGAATGCCCCTGTAACATCCTCGGCTCATAAATTATTCCCAAATGATACTGTAAAGACATTTTCTACAACAAGCAAGAAGAGCATATACATGCTTCTAATCATCAGGTTACTGTACAGCTTTGCTATGCAGACTCAGATATGGTCAGCAGAGTCATCTTGTTGAGGGAGGATCTAAAGTGATCCTTCACGGTTGACTCAGTGATTTCCAAATTAATCTACAGGGCTTTGCTGGCAACTGAAAATGACCAGACGGAGACGTGTGTCTCTGGGGGATCAAGCAGATCTCTAGCCCCCGTTTTATTGTGTATCACTTTTCATAATCATAGAAATTATACTTCAACCAATCAGCATAAGAACACGCTCACAGTTCTTAACCTATAAGAATGCAAGAAAAACTTATCCCATGAGGATACAGAAAAACCGGAAACTACATATATGGTCGTGTCTTCTTGGCATAGAAAAAGCATACCAACAGGTGCCTCAGAGTCTTGTATAGCGATACACCCCAGAGCCCATTATCTGGTTCAAGAGAACACTGTGGCCTTGTAGCAGAACATAAACAATAGCCTCGTTGAATAACAAACTTGAGAACAACAAGATAAAGTTACTTCATGGCAGCTATAACCTTTTACCTAATTAAATAACAGAATTTATCTTTAACCCCTTCATGACCTTGCCGTTTTTTGCAATTCTGACCAGTGTCCCTTTATGAGGTAATAACTCAGGAACGCTTCAACGGATCCTAGCGATTCTGAGATTGTTTTTTCGTGACATATTGGGCTTCATGTTAGTGGTAAATTTAGGTCGATAATTTCTGAGTTTATTTGTGAAAAAAACGGAAATTTGGCAAAAATTTTGAAAATTTCGCAATTTTCACATTTTGAATTTTTATTCTGTTAAACCAGAGAGTTATGTGACACAAAATAGTTAATAAATAACATTTCCCACATGTCTACTTTACATCAGCACAATTTTGGAAACAAATTTTTTTTTTGCTAGGAAGTTATAAGGGTTAAAATTTGACCAGTGATTTCTCATTTTTACAACAAAATTTACAAAACCATTTTTTTTAGGGACCACCTCACATTTGAAGTCAGTTTGAGGGTTCTATATGGCTGAAAATACCCAAAAGTGACACCATTCTAAAAACTGCACCCCTCAAGGTGCTCAAAACCACATTCAAGAAGTTTATTAACCCTTCAGGTGTTTCACAGCAGCAGAAGCAACATGGAAGTAAAAAATGAACATTTAACTTTTTAGTCACAAAAATGATCTTTTAGCAACAATTTTTTATTTTCCCAAGGGTAAAAGGAGAAACTGGACCACGAACGTTGTTGTCCAATTTGTCCTGAGTACGCTGGTACCTCATATGTGGGGGTAAACCACTATTTGGGCGCACGGCAGGGCTCGGAAGGGAAGGAGCGCCATTTGACTTTTTGAATGAAAAATTGGCTCCAATCTTTAGCGGACACCATGTCGCGTTTGGAGAGCCCCCGTGTGCCTAAACATTGGAGCTCCCCCACAAGTGACCACATTTTGGAAACTAGACCCCCCAAGGAACTTATCTAGAAGCATAGTGAGCACTTTAAACCCCCAGGTGCTTCACAAATTGATCCGTAAAAATGAAAAAGTACTTTTTTTTCACAAAAAAATTATTTTAGCCTCAATTTTTTCATTTTCACATGGGCAACAGGATAAAATGGATCCTAAATTTTGTTGGGCAATTTCTCCTGAGTACACCGATACCTCACATGTGGGGGTAAACCACTGTTTGGGCACATGGTAAGGCTCGGAAGGGAAGGAGCGCCATTTGACTTTTTGAATGAAAAATTATCTCCATCGTTAGCGGACACCATGTCGCGTTTGGAAAGCCCCTGTGTGCCTAAACATTGGAGCTCCTCCACAAGTGACCCCATTTTGGAAACTAGACCCCCCAAGGAACTCATCTAGAGGCATAGTGAGCACTTTAAACCCCCAGGTGCTTCACAAATTGATCCGCAAAAATTAAAAAGTACTTTTTTTTCAGACAAAATTTCTTTTAGCCTCAATTCTTTCATTTTCACATGGGCAACAGGATAAAATGGATCCTAAAATTTGTTGGGCAATTTCTCCTAAGTATGCCGATACCTCATATGTGGGGGTAAACCACTGTTTGGGTGCACGGCAAGGCTCGGAAGGGGAGGCGTGCCATTTGACTTTTTGAATGGAAAATTAGCTCCAATCGTTAGCGGACACCATGTCGCGTTTGGAGAGCCCCTGTGTGCCTAAACATTGGAGCTCCCCTACAAGTGACCCCATTTTGGAAACTAGACCCCCCAAGGAACTTATCTAGATGCATAGTGAGCACTTATAACCCCCAGGTGCTTCACAGAAGTTTATAACGCAGAGCCGTGAAAATAAAAAAATAATTTTTCTTTCCTCAAAAATGATTTTTAGCCCAGAATTTTTTATTTTCCCAAGGGTAATAGGAGAAATTGGACCCCAAATGTTGTTGTCCAGTTTGTCCTGAGTACGATGATACCCCATATGTGGGGGTAAACCACTGTTTGGGCGCACGGCAGGGCTCGGAAGGGAAGGCACGCCATTTGGCTTTTTGAATGGAAAATTAGCTCCAATCATTAGCGGACACCATGTCGCGTTTGGAGAGCCCCTGTGTGCCTAAACATTGGAGCTCCCGCACAAGTGACCCCATTTTGGAAACTAGACCTCCGAAGGAACTAATCTAGATGTGTGGTGAGCACTTTGAACCCCCAAGTGCTTCACAGAAGTTTATAACGCAGAGCCATGAAAATAAAAATAATTTTTCTTTTCTCAAAAATGATTTTTTTAGCCCACAATTTTTTATTTTCCCAAGGGTAATAGGAGAAATTGGACCCCAAAAGTTGTTGTCCAGTTTCTCCTGAGTACGATGATACCCCATATGTGGGGGTAAACCACTGTTTTGGCACACGTCGGGGTTCGGAAGGGAAGTAGTGACGTTTTGAAATGCAGACTTTGATGGAATGCTCTGCGGGCGTCAGGTTGCGTTTGCAGAGCCCCTGATGTGCCTAAACAGTAGGAACTCCCCACAATTGACTCCATTTTGGAAAGTAGACCCCCAAGGGAACTTATCTAGATGTGTAGTGAGCACTTTGAACCCCCAAGTGCTTCACAGAAGTTTATAACGCAGAGCCGTGAAAATAAAAAATGTGTTTCCTTTCCTCAAAAATATTTTTTTAGCCCAGAATTTTTTATTTTTGCAACAGTAACAGGAGAAATTGGACCCCAAAAGTTGTTGTCCAGTTTCTCCTGAGTACGCTGATACCCCATATGTGGGGGTAAACCACTGTTTGGGCACATGCCGGAGCTCGGAAGGGAAGTAGTGACGTTTTGGAATGCAGACTTTGATGGAATGGTCTGCGGGCATCATGTTACGTTTGCAGAGCCCCTGATATGCCTAAACAGTAGAAACCACCCACAAGTGACCCCATTTTGGAAACTAGTCCCCCCAAGGAACTTATCTAGATGTGTGGTGAGCACGTTCAACCCCCAAGTGCTTCACAGAAGTTTACAACGCAGAGCCGTGAAAATAAAAAATCATTTTTCTTTCCTCAAAAAAGATGTTTTAGCAAGCAATTTTTTATTTTCACAAGGGTAACAGGAGAATTTGGACCCCAATATTTGTTGCCCAGTTTGTTGTGAGTACGCTGATACCCCATATGTGGGGGTAAACCACTGTTTGGGCACACGTCAGGGCTCGGAAGGGAAGTAGTGACATTTGAAATGCAGACTTTGATGGAATGGTCTGCGGGCGTCACATTGCATTTGCAGAGCCCCTGATGTGCCTAAACAGTAGAAACACCCCACAAGTGACCCCATTTTGGAAACTAGACCCCCGAAGGAACTTATCTAGATGTGTGGTGAGCACTTTCAACCCCCAAGTGCTTCACAGAAGTTTATAACGCAGAGCCATGAAAATAAAAAATAATTGTTCTTTCCTCAAAAATTATGTTTTAGCAAGTCATTTTTTATTTTTGCAAGGGTAACAGGAGAAATTGGACCCCAACAGTTGTTGCCCAGTTTGTCCTGAGTACGCTGGTACCCCAAATGTGGGGGTAAACCACTGTTTGGGCGCACGTCGGGGCTTGGAAGGGCGGGAGCACCATTTGACTTTTTGAACGCAAGATTGGCTGGAATCAATGGTGGCGCCATGTTGCGTTTGGAGACCCCTGATGTGCCTAAACAGTGGAAACCCCTCAATTCTAACTTCAACACTAACCCCAACACACCCCTAATCCTAATCCCAACTGTAGCCATAACCCTAATCACAACCCTAACCCCAACACACCCCTAACCACAACCCTAACCGCAACACAACCGTAACCCTAATTCCAACCCTAATCCTAACCCTAATCCCAACCGTAACCCTAATCCCAACCCTAACCACAACTGTAACCCCAACACACCCCTAACCCTATCCGTAACCCTAACCACAAGCCTAATCTTAACCCTATTTCAAACCCTAGCCCTAATTCCAACCCTAACTCTAATTCCAACCCTAACCCTAAGGCTATGTGCCCACGTTGCGGATTCGTGTGAGATTTTTCCGCACGATTTTTGAAAAATCTGCAGGTAAAAGGCACTGCGTTTTGCCTGCGGATTTACAGCAGATTTCCAGTGTTTTTTTGTGCGGATTTCACCTGCGGATTCCTATTGAGGAACAGGTGTAAAACGCTGCGGAATCTGCACAAAGAATTGACATGCTGCGGAAAATACAATGCAGCGTTTCTGCACGGAATTTTCCGCACCATGGGCACAGCGGATTTGGTTTTCCTTAGGTGTACATGGTACTGTAAACTTGATGTAAAACTGCTACGAATTCGCAGCGGCCAATCCGCTGCGGATCCGCGGCCAATCCGCTGCGGATCCGCGGCCAATCCGCTGCGGATCCGCGGCCAATCCGCTGCGGATCCGCGGCCAATCCGCGGCCAATCTGCTGCCGATCCGCTGCGGATCCGCGGCCAATCCGCTGCCAATCCGCTCCAGATCCGCGGCCAATCCGCTGCGGATCCGCTGCGGATCCGCGGCCGATCCGCTGCGGATCCGCTGCCGATCTGCTGCGGATCCGCGGCCGATCCGCTGCGGATCCGCGGCCGATCCGCTCTGTGTGCACATGCCATAACCCTACCCCTAACCCTAACCCTACCCGTAACCCTAACCCTACCCCTAACCCTACCACCAGTTCTAACCCTAGTTCTAACCCTAACCCTAGTGGAAAAAGAAAAAAAAATATTTTCTTTATTTTATTATTGTCCCTACCTATGGGGGTGATAAAGGGGGGGGGTTATTTATTATTTTTTTATTTTGATCGCTGTGGTAGAACCTACCACAGCGATCAAAATGTACCTGTAATGAATCAGCCAGCCGGCAGATTCGGCGGGCGCACTGAGCATGCGCCCGCCATCTTGGAAGATGGCGGCGCCCAGGGAGAAGATGGACCGACTTCGGGAGGCTCGGTAAGTATGAGGGGGTGGTGGGGGGGTGGATCGGAGCACAGGGGGAGGGATCGGAGGACGGGGGGAGCGGACAGGAGCACGGGGGAGCGGACAGGAGCATGGGGGAGCGAACAGGGGGACGGAGGGGGGTACCGGACAGAACGGAGGACTGGGGAGGAGATCGGGGGCGGTGGGGGGGGGCCAGAACATGATTTCCAGCCATGGCAGATGCTATTGCAGCATCGGCCATGGCTGGATTGCAATATTTCACCATTTTCATAGGTGAAATATTGCAAATTGCTCTGATTGGCTGTTGCACTTTCAACAGCCAATCAGAGCGATCGTAGCCACGTGGGGGCAAAGCCACCCCCCCTAGGCTGAAGTACAACTCCCCCTCTCCCTGCAGATCGGGTAAAATAGGAATTAACCCTTTCACCCGATCTGCAGGGATGCGATCATTCCATGACGCCACATAGGCGTCATGGGTCGGGAAGGGGTTAAGCAACAAGAAAATGGAGTCAAAAGCACAAAATGGAGAATCTTTCTTAATTTGTTCCTTCACAATCTCATTATTAATAGAAGACAGTGTCAGCAGAGTCAACTCATTATAAAACGGTCGGGTCAGCAACAATGCCTAATTAATGGAGGCCAGGGAAATACATGAAGCGGTCACATTCAGGTCAGGAGAGACGCTGGGCAGTCCGTGCACTAAATTCTGACCTCGCCCCAAGTTATACCGACATCTGAAAGCACCCGAAGGATCATATTTTTATCATTGTTGGGTGGGGTCGACAGAGTAATTTTATTAATTTTAGGGCAAGATTAGTATAAGAGAACGGTAAGCAGAGTTATCTAATTATTTCTAAGGGGCAGAGTCAACAGGGTCATCATATTATGATAATAGTTCAGGGTCAGCAGAGTCCTCCCATTTTTTCTAGAGGCTCATCTCAGCAGAAACATCTCATCGATAGAGACTTTTATCGCAGCTGCCATAAAGCAGACAGGCCTTGCAGCACTCCTGTACAGACTTTGTAGGAAGGAGGCATGTGGCTCAGAATTTATGTAAAAATCTCAAACTGAAAAGATGGTAACAAATTGCAAGCTTTTGAGACTACATACGTCTCTTCATGAGGCAAAGACTAAAACAAATTCTGAAGAATCACATATTTATGCACAACATAGTACAGAGAAAAAAAAAAAAAAAGAGGGGAAAAAAACCATGGATAAGCCAGGTGACATGAAGCAGAATTACCATGGGTGATAAACAGTTACGTCCATAAATATTGGGCCAATTCTTAGATAAGGATTGTTTTATTGTCCTGTGATTAGGGTCTCTGTTGTGATGACCCCACATGGTCTGAGGGGCAAGTTCCTTAGTTAATGTAAAAAGACATAAATCCATGTGACACATTCATTCCTGCAGTTAGTGTCAAAGGTCGTCATCAGTTTATATTCCCAGACTCTCCTGTCTTTCTGCGATTTGAAGTTACCTTTAAAGGTAAAAATAAATATGTGATTCTTCAGAATTTGTTTTAGTCTTTGCCTGATGAAGAGACGTATGTAGTCTCGAAAGCTGCAATGTGTTACCATCTTTTCAGTTAGCCATTAAAAGGTATCAACCACTGAGGACTCTCAATTCTAAATATTTTTCTATCCACTGGCTAACACGGTACCAAGATATATTTCTTTCCTGTAAAAATCTCAAATATTTTTTTTTCTCATACCCCCCCTAATTGGAGGATGCGGTCCCTGGATCCCGGATCCACTGGTATCAAACAATGCGGCTGACGAGGAAAGTAGGACGGGATCGGGGCGACCATGTGCTGAGCTTTCTCCATTGCAGTTTACGAGAAATATGAAAACCAGGACACCTGTTGGGTGGAGGTCCTCAATAGGTTAGTGCCCTTGAAATGGTTATTTATAAAGGGTTAATGGCAGATCAGTGAGCCTGGCCGGCAGCATGACAGCGGGATTTATCCAGGCCATGAATCAGGAGGACTATTTCTGACAGGCGGCTCCTGTGCGCTCGGGTTATTACATTATTTATGGGTTGGGTAATTGTCTCTTGATTCGGAGCCATCACAGGATTCATTATGTGGCGCTCGGCGGATGTCAGTGCCGCCATGGACTGTCATCTGTTACCGGGGGGGCGCGGAGCAGCAGCATGTACAGTCCGTTCCTACCTCTCCTGGTGATTAAATATACAGTGTAGAAGAACACTGCGTTCTTCTCATCCCACCCGTAGACCGGGGCCATCACCCACCGCCGTCTCTGTCACTGCCATTCTCAATGCCACCTGCCCTGTGCTCGACAACTTAATTTGTGTCTTTGATCCAGCTTCTGTCACTTTTTGTTTCGGAGTTTACAACTTTTTACTTGTGGAAAGTGATAATCTGGCAGAGCACAACAGCTTCCACTCTTCTCGCCCCCTCCATCTCTGTTCTCTCTATGTCTACTCTCTATCAGCCACTCTGTTTCTGACTTTTCTTTCTGTCTCTGTCCATCCTCAGCCGCTTTTTCTCTGCTCTCCGTCTGTCTTTATAGTTTATCGCTCGGTCTATCTATACTCTTTTTAGCTTTCTTTCTCCATATTCTCTCTCTACTGCTTGTCCCTACTAGATCCTCTCTAATTCTTCTTTCTTTCTTCTCTTTCTCTATCCTTTTTGTCTCTCCTTTCTCTGCTCCTTAGCTACTTAGCTACTTTCCTTGCGGCCTTAATCAATCCATTGACTCCAGCGTTAAAAAAATGGATCCAGAGATCAGCGGATTAAAAGGTTGTGTCAACACAACTTTTTTTCTAATGGATTTTTGCTGGGTCCTTTCTAATGGATCATTACTGGACATGTGAAGATAGTCTTAACTTATTCTCTTTTCCTGTTATCTCTGTTTCTCTCTGCTGTAATCTCTTCCTGCTCTTCATCTACTTTCTATCCTGTTCACCTCTGAGTCTTTGTTATCTCCTCATTTCAGTGCATCCTTCCTCTGTCTTGTTTCTCCTCTTAGCCCCTTGTCTGTTCAACCCCATTTGCCCCATGTCTCTTCTCAACTATTTGCCTTTGTTTCTTCTCCCTGTTTATCCTTTCTCTTCTGCCCCCTTTGCCCTTTGTCTCTTCTGCCCCTTTACCCCTTGTCTCTTCTCCTCTTGCCTCTTGACTATTCTGCCTCTTTGCCCTTGTCTCTTCTCCCATCTTTGCCTCGTCTCTTATCCCCCTTTGCCGCTCGCCTCTTCTCCCTCCTTTGCCCCTTGTTTCTTTTCCCCCTTTGCCCCTTGTCTCTTCTGCCCACTTTGCCCCTCATCTCTTCTCACCCCTTTGCCCCTTGTCTCTTCTTCCCCTTTGCCCTTCATCTCTTCTCCCTACTTTGTCACTCATCTCTTTTCCCTCCTTTGCCCCTTGTCTCTTCTCCCCTTTCCCTCTTGACCATTCTGCCTCTTTGCCCTTGTCTCTTCTTCCAACTTTGTCTTTGTCTCTTCTCCCCCTTTGCCCCTCACCTCTTCTCCCTCCTTTGCCCCTCGTCTCTTCTCCCCCTTTGCCTCTTGACTATTCTGCCTCTTTGCCCTTGTCTCTTCTCCCACCTTTGTCCGTGTCTCTTTTGCCCCTTGTCTCTTCTACCCCCTTTGCCCCTCATCTCTTCTCACCCCTTTGCCCTTTGTCTTCTGCCCCTTGTCTGTTCTCCCCCCCCTTTGCCCCTTGTTTCTTCTCCCCCCATTTTGCTCCTTGTTTCTTCTCCCCCTTTGCCCTTCATCTTTTCTCCCTCCTTTGCCCCTGGTCTCTTCTCCCTCCTCTGCCTCTGGTCTCTTCTGGCCCCTTGTATCTTCTCCCCCTTTGCACCTCATCTCTTCTCCCCCTTTGCCCCTTGTCTCTTCTCCCTCCTTTGCCCCTGGTCTCTTCTGGCCCCTTGTCTCTTCTCCCCCTTTGCCCCTTGTCTCTTCTCCCCACTTTGCCCCTCATCTCTTACCCCTTTGTCCCTTGTCTCCCTTTGCCCTTTGCCTTCTCCCCCCTTTTCCCCTTGTTTCTTCTCCCCCCATTTTGCTCCTTGTTTCTTCTCCCCTTTGCCCTTCATCTCTTCTCCCTCCTTTGCCCCTGGTCTCTTCTCCCTCCTCTGCCCCTGGTCTCTTCTGGCCCCTTGTATCTTCTCCCCCTTTGCACCTCGTTTCTTCTCCCCCTTTGCCCCTTGTCTCTTCTCCCTCCTTTGCCCCTGGTCTCTTCTGGCCCCTTGTCTCTTCTCCCCTTTGCCTCTTGTCTCTTCTCCCCACTTTGCCCCTCATCTCTTCTCACCCCTTTGCCCCTTGTCTCCCTTCCACCTTTGCCTTCTCCCCCTTGTCTGTTCTCCCCCCTTTGCCCCTTGTTTCTTCTCCCCCCACTTTGCTCATTGTTTCTTCTCCCCCTTTGCCCTTCATCTCTTCTCCCTCCTTTGCCCCTGGTCTCTTCTCCCTCCTCTGCACCTGGTCTCTTCTGGCCCCTTGTCTCTTTTCCCCCTTTGCACCTTGTCTCTTCTCCCCACTTTACCCTTCATCTCTTCTCCCCCTTTGCCCCTTGTCTCTTCTCCCCCTTTGCCCCTTGTTTCTTCTCTCTACTTTGACCTTTGTTTCTTCTCCCCCCCACACACACTTTGCTCCTTGTTTCTTCTCCCCCTTTGCCCCTCGTCTCGTCTCCCTCCTTTGTCCTTGGTCTCTTCTCCCCACTTTGACCTTTGTTTCTTCTCCCTCGTGTACTTGCTTCCACTTTCTCTGTATTTATCCCATTTCTTTCTGTGCCCCTCCCGATCCCTCTACATTGTGTTCGGTCCCTCCTGTCCTGTCTGTCCTCTGTTGTACTTTCATGTCTGCCTTGTGCCATCCCAGGGGATAGAGGGCACAGCTGTTGTGCGCGGGAGGTGCCCTCTTCCCTCCTACCAGGAAGGAGCTTGATGTGTGTTATCAGGTCCAGGCTGTAGAAGGTGCGTCTCCATGGACCTGCGGAACACGCTGCAGCCGGTAAGCGTCCGTCGTTGGCCCCGAGACCGCGCCGCTTGCTGTTGATTTTTTTCTTCTCTTTATCTCTTAATTCCAGTTGGCAATAGTTTTCCATCCTCCATGTAGCATGGTATATCTAGGCAGATTTACCGGTCAGGAGTCCTGGAAAGCTGGGTGACAACCTCATAAAGAGATAGCCATATTGGTGTTTAAGGGAACAACTAAAAAAATACTGCATCTAAGTTAAGAGCGGAGGACGACTCAAGGCTAAACATTGTGTTTATTTAATATTATAAAGAAATGATATCTAAAATATCAAATTGTTACACTGTAGCCGTTTCCAGCACTCGCGTCTATAAAAATAAACTGCGCCGATCCTCATTTGCATAATAGTGGAAATTAAGCTGATTAGGAAAATAATGGCGCCACTTCAGAAGGCAAAAACATTTAAGAGACCGTCGCACTGATAAAGACGCAGCAAGCGGCAGAATCCGACTTATTGTGGTGTCGATCAGTGGGAGAGCCGGGATCTAACGCCCATGGATATATTGTGCGCAGTGGAAACGTTCCGGCACCGCTGTAACCTTTGCTACAGGCATAAGATCGCTGGGACTATGCGAATCATTGCGCATTTCAGCCCAAGGGACAAATGGAAAAAAACTGCATTTTGTATTATATATCTGTGTATACTTGATTTTTTGGCCCCATGGTAACTGGGAAATACTCAGCGAGCTGCTGCAGATGAATCTCATGCCTGTCAGCACCAAGCACAGGCGCAGAGTGCACCCTTGGTGTGGCCGAGCAGTGAGGTGCCACCTACTATCTACATGGAAGATGCACTGAACTGCTCAGCAACGCCTAGGGTACAGTGAGCGCCTGTGCTTGGTTTGCACAGTCATTTTGTGCTGCCAGACAGGGAATCTGTCAGCACATTTTTGCTACCGCCATCTGACGGATCAGCGAAGATTCTGATTCCAGCGATTTATCACTTACTGGGTTGCTTGCTGCAGTTTTGACATATAAAAAGTTTTATCCGCTGCAAATCTAGCAGTTCTCTGAATGCTGACTTCAAAATAACCTCACCCACACCACTGATTGTCTGCTTTCTGTATACACTGTGCATAGGCAGAAAGCTGCCAGTCAGTGCTGGGTGCAGGGTTATACAGAGCTTATTAATATGGAAGATTACATGGAAGCATGTTTACTAGTCTTAATCTCCTGTTTGTGACACAGAGATTTTACCAAAACTACAGCAAGCAGCCCAGCAAGAGATACATCACTGGAATAAGGGTCTTTGTACCTACATGATGCTGCGCTCAGATTTGGTGGCAAAAATCTGGTGACAAATTCCCCTAAATGGCCGCTGATACTCTTTTTAACGACGCTGAGAAATAAGTGTATAGTGCCCCCCAGTGTCGGAAAATCTCCGGGGTCTCTGCTATTTGGGTAGGTGAGATCCCAAAGAACATGATTAGGGTCGGTTTTTACCAACACCTGTCACGGTTTTCCATTAATTTTTCTCTCCTCTGATATGATCTAGCACAGTGTTCCCCAACTCCAGTCCTCAAGGCCCACCAACAGATCATGTTTTCAGGTTTTCCTTTGTTTTGCACAGGTAATGCAATTATCACCTGGGCAATACTAAGGAAATCCTGAAAACATGACCTGTTGGTGGGCCTTGAGGACTGGAGTTGGGGGACCCCTGATCTAGCATACCAGAGGAGAGAGAAATGGGGTCCCCCGATCCCCCCAGTACCTCCGCCATCCCTGGATCCTCCTGCCCCCCACGTCATCTTCCCGGAAGAAAATGATGGGCGCATGCGCAGTGCACCTGCTGATATCTACCGGCCGGCACCCGGCAACAATAGGAGAATTTTCCTATTTGTTCATTTTTATCACTGTGAAAGACCCCATCACAGTGATCAAAATAAAAACAAATAGTAAATCAAATTCCCCTTTATCACCCCCTTAATTAGGTAAAAATAATAACAAAAAAAAATTTCCATTCTTTTCAGTTAGGGTTGGGGTTCGAGCTGTGGTTATGGTTGGAGCTAGGGTTGGGGTTGTGTTGGGATAGGGTCGTGGTTAGGGTTTGGGTTGGGATTAAGGCTGTGTTAGGGTTGGAGTTAAAATTGGGGGGTTTCCACTGTTTAGGCACAACAGGGGTCTCCAAACGCGACATGGCGCCCGCCATCGATTCCAGAAATTTTGCGTTCAAAAAGTCAAACGCTGCTCCCTCCTTTCTGAACCCTGCCATGCGCCAAACAGTGGCTTCCCCCACATATCGGAGTACTCAGGAGAAATCGCACAACAAATTTTGTGGTCCATTTTCTCCTTTTACCCTTGTGAAAAAAAATACGTTTGGTTCTAAAGTAAATTTTTTGTGAAAAAAGTTAAATGTTCATTTTTTCCTTCTACATTGCTTTAGTTCTTGTGAAGAAGCACCTGAAGGGTTAATAAACTTCTTGAATGTGGTTTTGAGCACCTTGAGGTGTGCAGTTTTTAGAATGGTGTCACTTTTGGGTATTTTCTGTCATATTGACCCCTCAAAGTGACTTCAAATGTGAAGTGGTCTCTAAAAAAAAAGGTTTTGTAAATTTTGTTGGAAAAATGAGAAATCGCTGGTCAACTTTTAACCCTTATAATTTCCTAACAAAAAAAAATACTTTTCCGAAATTGTGCTGATGTAAAGTAGACATGTGGGATGTGTTATTTATTTATTTTGTGTAACATATCTCTGATTTAAAGGCACAAAAATTAAAAGTTTACAAATTGCAAAAATTTAAAAAAAAATTGCCAAATTTCTGGTTTTTTTTTCATAAATAAACATAAGTCATACAAAAGAAATATTACCACTAACATGAAGTACAATATGTCACGAAAAAACAATCTCAGAATCAGTGGGATCAATTGAAGTGTTCCAGAGCTATAACCTCGTAAAGGGACAGTGGTCAGAATTGTAATAATTGGCCCGGTCATTAAGGGGTTAAAGAGAACCTGTCGTCAAGTTTTCCCCATATAAAGTGGGACCACCACCATTAAGACCCTTCATATAGCATACTAGAATGCTGTAAATAAGTCCCTCCCTAACCCCATCTGCAGTCCCCAAAAAAGACCTTTCATTACACCCGATGGCCATCGCTAGTCTTGATCCGCTGCCTCCTCTTCTCTTTCATCCCTCCTCCACGTTCTCGTGTGGGTGACGCATCCTACATCATCCACGGTGTCCCCCGATCACTCTCCCGCACAGGCGCTCTTCTCACAGTGTCCCCCGATCACTCTCCCGCACAGGCGCTCTTCTCACAGTGTCCCCCGATCACTCTCCCGCACAGGTGCTCTTCTCACAGTGTCCCCCGATCACTCTCCCGCTCAGGCGCTCTTCTCACAGTGTCCCCGGTCACTCTCCCGCACAGGCGCTCTTCTCACAGTGTCCCCCGATCACTCTCCCGCACAGGCGCTCTTCTCACAGTGCCCCCAGATCACTCTCCCGCACAGGCGCTCTTCTCACAGTGTCCCCCGATCACTCTCCCGCACAGGTGCTCTTCTCACAGTGTCCCCCGATCACTCTCCCGCACAGGTGCTCTTCTCACAGTGTCCCCCGATCACTCTCCCGCACAGGCGCTCTTCTCACAGTGTCCCCCGATCACTCTCCCGCTCAGGCGCTCTTCTCACAGTGTCCCCGGTCACTCTCCCGCACAGGTGCTCTTCTCACAGTGTCCCCCGATCGCTCTCCCACACAGGTGCTCTTCTCACAGTGTCCCCCGATCGCTCTCCCACACAGGTGCTCTTCTCACAGTGTCCCCCGATCGCTCTCCCGCACAGGCGCTCTTCTCACAGTGTCCCCCGATCACTCTCCCGCAGAGGCGCTCTTCTCACAGTGTCCCCCGATCACTCTCCCGCACCGGCGCTCTTCTCACAGTGCCCCCAGATCACTCTCCCGCACAGGCGCTCTTCTCACAGTGTCCCCCGATCACTCTCCCGCACAGGCGCTCTTCTCACAGTGTCCCTGGTCACTCTCCCGCACAGGCGCTCTTCTCACAGTGTCCCCCGATCACTCTCCCGCACAGGCGCTCTTCTCAGTGTCCCCCGATCACTCTCCCGCACAGGTGCTCTTCTCACAGTGTCTCCCGATCACTCTCCTGCAGAGGCGCTCTTCTCACAGTGTCCCCCGATCACTCTCCCGCACAGGTGCTCTTCTCACAGTGCCCCCCGATCACTCTCCCGCACAGGCGCTCTTCTCACAGTGGCCCCCGATCACTCTCCCGCACAGGCGCTCTTCTCACAGTGTCCCCCGATCACTCTCCCGCACAGGCGCTCTTCTCACAGTGTCCCCCGATCACTCTCCCGCACAGGCGCTCTTCTCACAGTGCCCCCCGATCACTCTCCCGCACAGGCGCTCTTCTCACAGTGTCCCCCGATCACTCTCCCGCACAGGCGCTCTTCTCACAGTGTCCCCCGATCACTCTCCCGCACAGGCGCTCTTCTCACAGTGTACCCCGATCACTCTCCCGCACAGGCGCTCTTCTCACAGTGTCCCCCGATCACTCTCCCGCACAGGTGCTCTTCTCACAGTGTCCCCCGATCACTCTCCCGCACAGGCGCTCTTCTCACAGTGTCCCCCGATCACTCTCCCGCACAGGAGCTCTTCTCACAGTGTCCCCGATCACTCTGCCGCACAGGCGCTCTTCTCACAGTGCCCCCAGATCACTCTCCCGCACAGGAGCTCTTCTCACAGTGTCCCCGATCACTCTGCCGCACAGGCGCTCTTCTCACAGTGTCCCCCGATCACTCTCCTGCACAGGCGCTCTTCTCTCTACCCTGCCGTAGAGCGCATGCTCCGGCTTTACTTCTGGGTCATCGGCGCTCTGTGGCCTTTCCCGCCTCATACACATTACAGTACTTTTTTGACACCTATGAGTCGCCTCTTACCCCGCGTCCTTCACTCATCCTTCACTTTGAAATATTTATAAAATCCACCTTGGTCACAATAAAATGGACAGCCGGCTCACTGAGGTATCAGATTTTAGATGCCTATTAAAGTCTCTAGGTACTGATAGTGGTATGGAGGAGGGAGGAGCAGAGTGAAAGATGCACAGAAATGGATCCTGGTACTGATTTCTAGTTAGAGTTTTATCTCACCCACTGCTAGATTCCCAGCTACACTGCTCAGCACTGCGGTATAATGTCCTCCATGCTTCTGCTTCTAGTACCTGTTTCATCTGACTCCACTGCTAGATTCTCTGCTACACTGCTCAGTACTGCTGTATAATTTCCTCCATGCTGCTGCTTTCTAGTAAGTGTTTTATCTCACTCCACTGCTAGATTCCTTGCTACACTGCTCAGTACTGCTGTATAATATGCTCCATGCTGCTGCTTTCTAGTACGTGTTTTATATCACTCTACTGCTAGATTCCTTGCTACACTGCTCAGTACTGCTGTGTAATGTCCTCCATGCTGCTGCTTTCTAGTAAATGTTGTATCTCAGTATGGTGTTTAATTCACTGCTACACTGCTCAGTACTGCTGTATAATGTGCTCCATGCTGCTGCTTTCTAGTACGTGTTTTATCTCACTCCACTGCTAGATTTCTTGCTACACTGCTCAGTACTGCTGTATAATGTCTTCCATGCTGCTGCTTTCTAGTATGTGTTTTATCTCACTCCACTGCTAGATTTCTTGCTACACTGCTCAGTACTGCTGTATAATGCGCTCCATGCTGCTGCTTTCTAGTACGTGTTTTATCTCACTCCACTGCTAGATTTCTTGCTACACTGCTCAGTACTGCTGTATAATGTCTTCCATGCTGCTGCTTTCTAGTATGTGTTTTATCTCACTCCACTGCTAGATTCCTTGCTACACTGCTCAGTACTGCTGTATAATATGCTGCTGCTTTCTAGTACGTGTTTTATATCACTCTACTGCTAGATTCCTTGCTACACTGCTCAGTACTGCTGTGTAATGTCCTCCATGCTGCTGCTTTCTAGTAAATGTTGTATCTCAGTATGGTGTTTAATTCACTGCTACACTGCTCAGTACTGTTGTATAATGTCCCCCATGCTGCAGCTATTTCTGAACATTTCTTAAAGACAGAAGAGCCAGGATCCCTCATGTCCATGTGTGCTGTGTATGGGAGGCATCATAGCAGTCTGCACCCAGTAGCTCAGAGACAATTGAAAACTAGAGATAGTCTGAAGACGAAGAAAATGGTGGAACTACAGAATCCAAGTCACATAAAGGACAGAAATATTGTTATTCCTCTTGTTCACACAGGGCAGCTTACATATTTATTTTTTGAGGGATGCTGTTGGGGTCCCGAGAAGCGACAACCCAGAAATAAAATGTTTCGATACCAATCCTGTTTTTTTTTTTTTGCTGACTGTAAGCGTCTGCAGCGCGGGGGGCAGGTGGAGTATTTGGCAGACAGAAATATCAGAACTCATTAAAATCAGCCACGTATCAGTGCCGCCACGCCGGGTGTCACACCGCACTCGGCTTTTATGTGCAGGAACAATAACATGGATTTATGTTTACCAGGAGCGACAATGGATCCGACAGACGGCGGCAGCAGAAGATGATCGGCTGCTCAACCTGCAGGGACGCGGCTGAGAACAGGCACATTGCAGCATAAATCCCCCGGATGTATGGAGACCCCAAGTGGTTGCCTGAAAAGCACTTACCTGTCCAACAGACCCATGAATATCAGCTGCTGCTCGCCACCTCCATAGACTGCACACAGGGGCAACCTCATCATTTGGCCACTGTATGACAGTATTATTTCAGCACTGTATGGCGATATTCACTGTAGGGTGAAGTTATTTCAGCACTGTATGGCGATATTCACTGTAGGGTGAAGTTATTTCAGCACTGTATGATGATATTCACTGTAGGAAGATGTTATTTCAGCACTGCATGGTGATACTCACTGTAGGGAGATGTTATTTCAGCACTGTATGGCGATATTCACTGTAGGGAGAAGTTATTTCAGCACTGTATGGTGATACTCACTGTAGGGAGATGTTATTTCAGCACTGTATGGTGATATTCACTGTAGGGTGAAGTTATTTCAGCACTGTATGGCGATATTCACTGTAGGGAGAAGTTATTTCAGCACTGTATGGCGATATTCACTGTAGGGAGAAGTTATTTCAGCACTGTATGATGATATTCACTGTAGGAAGATGTTATTTCAGCACTGCATGGTGATACTCACTGTAGGGAGATGTTATTTCAGCACTGTATGGCGATATTCACTGTAGGGAGATGTTATTTCAGCACTGTATGGCGATATTCACTGTAGGGAGATGTTATTTCAGCACTGTATGGCGATATTCACTGTAGGGAGAAGTTATTTCAGCACTGTATGGCGATATTCACTGTAGGGAGAAGTTATTTCAGCACTGTATGATGATATTCACTGTAGGAAGATGTTATTTCAGCACTGCATGGTGATACTCACTGTAGGGAGATGTTATTTCAGCACTGTATGGCGATATTCACTGTAGGGAGATGTTATTTCAGCACTGTATGGCAATATTCACTGTAGGGAGATGTTATTTCAGCACTGTATGGTGATACTCACTGTAGGGAGATGTTATTTCAGCACTGTATGGCAATATTCACTGTAGGGAGAAGTTATTTCAGCACTGTATGGCGATATTCACTGTAGGGAGATGCTATTTCAGCACTGTATGGCGATATTCACTGTATGGAGGTGTTATTTCAGCACTGTATGGCGATATTCATTGTAGGGAGATGTTATTTTAGCACTGTATGGTGGTATTCAATGTATGGAGATGTTATTTCAGCACTGTATGGCGATATTCACTTTATGGAGGTGTTATTTCAGCACTGTATGGCGGTATTCACTGTAGGAAGATGCTATTTCAGCACTGTATGGCGATATTCACTGTATGGACGTGTTATTTCAGCACTGTATGGCGGTATTCACTGTAGGGAGATATTTTTTCAGAACTGTATGGTGATATTCACTGTAGGGAGATGGTATTTCAGCACTGTATGGCGATATTGACTGTAGGAAGATGTTATTTCAGCACTGTATGGTGATATTCACTGTATGGAGATGTTATTTCAGCACTGTATGGCGATATTGACTGTAGGAAGATGTTATCTCAGCACTGTATGGCGATATTCACTGTAGGAAGATGTTATTTCAGCACTGTATGGCGATATTCACTGTAGGGAGGTGTTATTTCAGCACTGTATGGTGATATTCACTGTAGGGAGATGTTATTTCAGCACTGTATGGCGATATTCACTGTAGGGAGATGTTATTTCAGCACTGTATGGTGATATTCACTGTATGGAGATGTTATTTCAGCACTGTATGGTGATATTCACTGTATGGAGATGTTATTTCAGCACTGTATGGTGATATTCACTGTATGGAGATGTTATTTCAGCACTGTATGGCGATATTGACTGTAGGAAGATGTTATTTCAGCACTGTATGGCGATATTCACTGTATGGACGTGTTATTTCAGCACTGTATGGCGGTATTCACTGTAGGGAGATATTTTCAGAACTGTATGGTGATATTCACTGTAGGGAGATGTTATTTCAGCACTGTATGGTGATATTCACTGTAGGGAGATGTTATTGCAGCACTGTATGGCGATATTCACTGTAGGGAGATGTTATTTCAGCACTGTATGGTGATATTCACTGTAGGGAGATGGTATTTCAGAACTGTATGGTGATATTCACTGTAGGGAGATGTTATTTCAGCACTGTATGGCGATATTCACTGTAGGGAGGTGTTATTTCAGCACTGTATGGTGATATTCACTGTAGGGAGATGTTATTGCAGCACTGTATGGCGATATTCACTGTAGGGAGATGTTATTTCAGCACTGTATGGTGATATTCACTGTATGGACGTGTTATTTCAGCACTGTATGGCGATATTCACTGTAGGGAGGTGTTATTTCAGCACTGTATGGTGATATTCACTGTAGGGAGATGTTATTGCAGCACTGTATGGCGATATTCACTGTAGGGAGATGTTATTTCAGCACTGTATGGTGATATTCACTGTAGGGAGATGGTATTTCAGAACTGTATGGTGATATTCACTGTAGGGAGATGTTATTGCAGCACTGTATGGTGATATTCACTGTAGGGAGATGGTATTTCAGAACTGTATGGTGATATTCACTGTATTCACTGTAGGAAGATGTTATTTCAGCACTGTATGGTGATATTCACTGTAGGGAGGTGTTATTTCAGCACTGAATGGTGATATTCACTGTAGGGAGGTGTTATTTCAGCACTGTATGGCGATATTCACTGTAGGGAGGTGTTATTTCAGCACTGAATGGTGACATTCACTGTAGGGAGATGGTATTTCAGAACTGTATGGTGATATTCACTGTAGGGAGGTGTTATTTCAGCACTGAATGGTGACATTCACTGTAGGGAGATGGTATTTCAGAACTGTATGGTGATATTCACTGTAGGGAGGTGTTATTTCAGCACTGTATGGCGATATTCACTGTAGGGAGATGTTATTTCAGCACTGTATGGCGGTATTCACTGTAGGGAGATGGTATTTCAGCACTGTATGGCGATATTCACTGTAGGAAGATGTTATTTCAGCACTGTATGGCGATATTCACTGTAGGGAGATGTTATTTCAGCACTGTATGGCGGTATTCACTGTAGGGAGATGGTATTTCAGCACTGTATGGCGGTATTCACTGTAGGGAGATGTTATTTCAGCACTGTATGGTGGTATTCACTGTAGGGAGATGTTATCTCAGCACTGAATGGTGATATTCACTGTAGGGAGATGGTATTTCAGCACTGAATGGTGATATTCACTGTAGGGAGATGATATTTCTAGTATTACTACTTTGGCACTGTACAATGTAATATATTTGGTTTAGACACATGTATAGAAGTGTTTTATGGTCACTGTATGGCGGTAATATTTGGGCACTGTATAGTGGTGATCACTTAGGCAGTGTGTGTCGCTGCTATTAATGCACTGTGCAGTTTATTATCCACATGGAGACTGGTATAGCACTATTACTTAGGCGGGTGTACGTGGCCAGTGTATGGCGCTATATGGCGCCTTGTACGGCATGAGTCGGCACTGATTATACTAGTGATGTGACTTCCATACTAGACAAGCGCTGCAGACAGATGGACTAGTACTGCTCCAGTCACTACGTCTTAGAATTAAGAGTCAATCACAAGTTATTTCCCATGATGCATTAGCAAGTGCCAAGACCTCTACAAAAAAAATGGATGCCCCTTTAATTTTTTATTTTCACGGAAATTTTCTCCATTTCTTTCCCGCATCCGAATCCTCCTGCCTCAATAAAGGACATAAAAGCAGATTGGTCACCGGAGCGGTTTTCTGGTCTCTGCTGTGGATTTAGCATTCATCCAGCGTTCGGCTGTGTGTTTGGGTAGTAAATGGAGCAGACGATTCCCGGCTCAGAAGTCGTCATGTGACCCGTGTGGAAAAGCCGCTGGAGACCGAGCGCTTACACAGATCAATAACCCACCAACCGCGCCGTAATACACGGCGGGGCCAATATTGACTGATTAGTGTGTGGTGTAAGGCAGGAATTATCGAAATATTCTGGGACCCCCACAAATCCCGGCTCTCCATAGCAGGCACAGAAGGTTCAGCTACTGGAGACTTTCACTTGCTGGGGTTTTATCTTTTCTAAGTTCTCAAATGCAAGAAAAACATAGGAGCTGAGCCCACCCAGTCCCCCGAGGCCTCCATGGCTGCCATTTTAGGCAGGGCTTTCTAGGACACCATCATTTACACCATAGACCACAATACAGCAGTATGGCAAAGACCAAGTCCCCAAGGAGACTAAACAATAAAATAGAAAAGAATTAAAAACAAAAAGTAAAAAAAAAAAAATTGGATTTCCCTCCCCCTAAAGACGTAAACATATGCATATTTGGTATCGCCACATCCGTAAAAGTCTTATCTTACAAAACATAAAATTAATTAACCGGTATGGTAAACGCCGTGAGGAGAGAAAAATATCAAAACCACAGATTTGCAGATTTTTAAAACTCAAATTGGTGTCAATGCACACATGGAAAAAAATGTTGGTGCCTCGTGGTAAAGTAAGAAAACCCCAAAACGGCCACGGAATAATGGGAACCTGACAAAAGGAACTTTCAGTGTCACTTCCCTGAATGTCAATCATAAGAATGAGGATTTCCTTCTGGATTGATGGTGGTTCCTTAACTTCAGATTTTGTTGTACGCCCTTTTGCTGTGTTCACAGGGATCTTGCCCGCTCCTCATGAGCAGACGGCTCCTTGTGTCTCAGGTGTGGAGACGTCTTCTGCAGACTGCAGGTCTCAGCTCCGTCCTCAGATGTTCTGTAGGATTTAGATCAGGGTCACAGAAGCCTCTTTAGAAGACTCCGATACTTTGCTCTCAGTCCTTCTTGGATGTTTTGGGTCATTATCCTGTTGGAGGAGCCATGACCTGTGAGCAGACCAAGCTTCTTTCTGACACTCGGCAGCACACTTGACTCCAGAATACCTTGATGTTCTTGAGATTTCATTGTACCCTGCACAGGTTTAAGACCTCTGTGCCAGATGGACGGTAACTGGTCTGTCCGAGAACGTCCCCGAGCTCCTCCATGTTTCACGGCAGGTACTACGTTCTTTGCTTCATTTTTGCGTCTGTGAACATACAGCTGATGTGACACCAAAAAGCTCCAGTTCTGGGACGCTCTCCCAGAAGCTTTGTGGCTATTTTGACAAATTTCAGGCACACTTTTTTATGATTTGCTTTCTACAGTGATGTCCTCCTTGCTTGTCTTCCATGAAGTCCACTTTGGCCAAGACAGTGACGGATGGTAAGCTCTCTGGAAGTTGTTCTGGGCTCTGTGGTTCCCTTTCGCATTATCCGTCTCTTCATTTTGTCATCAATTTTGCTCTTGCGATCACATCCAGGGAGGTCATCTACAGGGCCATAGATCTTACACTTCTGAAGAATATGTGCAGCTGTAATAAGAGGAACATCGAGCTGTTTGGAGATGTCTTATAGCCTTATCATTCTCTTTGTGATCTCCTGAGACAACGCTCCCCTTCCTTTGCTCCATGTTCAGTGCACACCGTGATCACAAACAGCACAGTGACTACTTTTCACCACTCAAAAAGGCGACTGATTACAAAGTCTGTAGACACCTGTGATGCTAATGAACAGGACACACCTTAGTTTCACATGTCCCTATAGTCAAAATACTTTGAGTAACATTTTTTTTGTCCAGGACATTTTCATTAGTTTTGTGTTTTCTTATTATTTATTTTTTTCTGCTGAATCAAAATCCTAAAGCAAAGTTTGATTCTCATTAGTTGATATTCAGTTTAATGGAACCATTCACACATCCTTTTTTTTTTTTAATATATCCGTATTTCTATTCATTGTTTGTTTTTTTTTACAGATGACCTAATAGTTGCTGGACCCTGTGGTCACTTCTTGTGGTCTGTGCACTGCTAGTCATCGGAGGATGAGGACACATGTATCCGTGGGTGGAGAGGTGGTGTTGTCTGGGTACTTAGGTTACTTTTGTATAGGTGTGAACTGTTCCAGATTTCTGGGGACTCCTGGACCGAAAGGGGACGGGTTACCGAAACCCCGCCTAAATCTGAGTATTCCATGGCTGACTAGGGGCGTCACTAGAAAAGCCGGATGTTCCTTGGTGGGGCTTAAGCAGCCTTAAAAATGTTAGCATATCTGTTTCTGTCCAATCATATTTGTCTTGAGATTCCATAAATGTTTTTTTGCGCTAATAAGAGATATATGGTTTTTGTTTCCTGAAGAAGTGGGCTACATTTTGAAACGCGTATAAAAAAAACAACACTTTGATGTTTCGTCGTCACCTTGCAGCGCGGATACAACCCACATACTTTCCATTCTTAACATATTGCACTGGTAGGAGGCAGTTGTAGCGGTCAGATGCTTTTGCACTGCCCTATAACCACGTAAATCTATAAGACAATGATATATTTTGGGGTGGAGTTTCCCTTGAGGTCACTGCAGGTGCCTGCACAGCCCCTGAGGACACGCGGGGGTTTAGCCTTGGTGCTTGAGATGTGCTGCGAGGTCTCCTGTGCTTTCCGTCTCTTCCGCTCGGTATTGATCTTGTCGCTCAGAGCGTACACGATTGATCGCTTCTTGGCTGTGAAGCCGGGAGTCTCTAATGATCGGCCCCTCCATGTGAGCGAAATGCTGCAGCCATGGAAGGAATCACAGCGCCAGCAGATACACATGGGGGTTCTGGTTATTAGGAGGGTCTGGAATTAATCTTATATTGAGGGAGGCTGAGCTCACAGTCTCCATTATAGTTGGTAGATGGGGTCTGTGCGGCTGCTCATGTTCTCCCCTCCTCCATGTCTGTATAGCCCTTGTGCATTGGGAGCTGTCATGGGGGGCAGATCAGGGTCTTCCCCAAACTGTTCCCACAAAGCTGAAGCTACAATTGTCCACAATGACTTGTGCTGCAGATTAAGATTTCCCATCACTGGAACTAAGAGGCCAAGGCCGCCCCCTGATAACAGCCTATAGCATTATCCCCCTCCACCATCTGCAGTCAGTATCCTCCTGTAATCCTCAAACCCAGACTCCTCCATCAGACTCAGATAGATAAGTGTGATCTGTCACTGCACAGAACACATCTCCAGAGTCCAGTGGTGGCGGTTTTACATCACTCCATTCGATGCTTGGCATTGTGCTTGGTGATGTACGGCTGCATGTATGCAGCTGTTCAGCCATGAAGCTCCTGGTGGGGGTGCAGTGTTTGTTCTGATACCAGAGGAGGTCTGGACTCTGCAGTTATGGGGTCAGCAGAGCAGTGGTGACTTTTTTGCCCTCAGCACTCGGTCCACCTGCTCTATAACATTACGGGGTCTTCACCTCATAGAATCGTAAAATGTTGGAAGGGACCTCCAGGGTCATCGTGTCCAACCCCCTGCTCAGTGCAGGATTCATTAAATCATCTCAGACATATGTCTGTCCAGCCTTTATGTGAAGACTTCCATTGCAGGAGAACTCGCCACCTCTCGTGGCAGCCATTTCCATTCCTTGATCACCCTCACTGTCAAAAAGTTTTTTCTAATCTGTATCTTCTCCTTTTCAGTTTCATTCCATTGCTTCTCGTGATTCCATGTGCAAATGCGAATAAGGATGATCCCTCTACACTGTGACAGCCCTGATATATGTAGACAGCTTATGTAGACAGCTATTAAGTCTCCTCTTAGCCTTCTTTTTTGCTGCTAAACATTCCCAAATGCTTTGCTGAAGTCAAGATATACTATATGTACCACATTTCCCTGATCCACCCAGTCAGTGATTCCATCATAGAAGAAAATTAGATTAGTCTGACATGACTTATTAGTTAAAACCCCATGCTGGCTCTGGTTAATTACTGTATTATTTTCTGAATACTTACATACATTTTGTTTAAAGGGAACCTGTCACCCCCAAAATGGAAGTTGAGCTAACCCCACCGGCATCAGGGGCTTATCTACAGCATTCTGGAATGCTGTAGATAAGCCCCCGATGTATCCTGAAAGATGTGAAAAAGAGCCCCTGATGGCGGTGGGCTTAGCTCAACTTCCATTTTGGGGGTGACAGGTTCCCTTTAATAATTTGTACAAAGATCTTTCCTGGTATAAAAGTAAGGCTCACTGGCCTGTAATTTCCTGGCTCCATCTTCTTTTTGAAGATAGGGACAACATTTGCTCTTCTCCAATCTTCTGGGAAGTCTTCATTCTCCAGGAATTTAAAAGATTATGGAGAGTGGTTGAATAATTTCCTCTGCTATCTCCTTCAGTATCCTAGGATGTAATTCATCTGGACCTGGAGACTTGAATTAATTTATGTTAGCTTAGTGTTCCCTCCCCATCTCTCTGTTTATCTCTGAGTTGCTGCTGTTCCTTCCACTTCTCAATAATATCACTCACAGGTGATGGGGGAAGATTCAGGAGGAAGAAATGTGATGAACAGGCTGCAGGCTACAATGCGCCAGTGATGCAGAGTATTATATATACATAATGCAGGATGTAATAAGCTTTATTACTTGAAATGTGAATGATCCTGTATATATGAGGCTTGTGATCAGGCGGGGGTGCCGCGTCTTCTATACAGCGTCGGCACATTCTGGAATTGCTGCTTTCATCACTCGCACCCCGGGGTGAGCAGAATTATGCTAGCTTTGCAGATTTTGGCTCTTACTGTAAAACATTGCCATGAACAATGGCCACAAACAGTAGATTAAGTGGAGGAGCCCGAGCTGCGTCTCCAGAAATAGATGAGGTGTCCTGAGTGCGGGAAGATAACATTGTAACACCAGGACAATCATTCCCATTCAGAGAGAACTATAGTGGGGCGCCGTGGCTTTTCAGGAGCCTTTTCCATCTACCTGCTCTTCCGAAACCAGAATAATGCCCAGGAGAGGGGCAGATAATGCAGGAGAGTAGAAGAAACTACGGGAGAGGGGCACAAATTACAGAAGAGGAGCGGATAATGCAGGAGAGGGGCACAAATTACAAGAGAGGGGCGGATAATGCAGGAGAGGGGGGTGGATCATATGGGAGGGGGGCGAATAATGCAGGAGAGGGGCAAAAATTACAGGAGAGGGGCGGATAATGCAGGAGAGGGGCACAAATTACAGATGAGGGGCGGATAATGCAGGAGAGGGGGTGGATCATATGGGAGAGGGGCGAATAATGCAGGAGAGGGGCGGATAATGCAGAAGAGGGGGGTGGATCATATGGGAGAGGGGCGGATAATGCTGGAGAGGGGCGGATAATGCAGGAGAGGGGCGGATAATGCAGGAGAGGGGCACAAATTACAGATGAGGGGCGGATAATGCAGGAGAGGGGGGTGGATCATATGGGACAGGGGCGAATAATACAGGAGAGGGGCGGATAATGCAGAAGAGGGGGGTGGATCATATAGGAGAGGGGCGGATAATGCAGGAGAGGGGCGGATAATGCAGGAGAGTGGCGGATAATGCAGGAGAGTGGCGGATAATGCAGGAGAGTGGCGGATAATGCAGGAGAGGGGCGGATAATGCAGGAGAGGGGCGGATAATATAGGCGAGGGTCGCATAATAGAGGGGGATAATACGGGAGAGGGGCAAATAATACAGTAGAGGGGCAGATAATACAGTAGAGGGACGGATGATACAGGGGAGGGGCGGATAATATTGGAGAGGCAGATAATACAAGAGAGGGGATGGATAATACACTGGAGGGGTGGATAATATAGGAGAGGGATGAATAATAAATGGAAGGGTCTCATAATAGAGGGGGATAATACGGGAGAAGGGAGGATAATATAAGAGGGCAGATAATATAAGGGGGGGCGGATGATACAGGAGAGGGGTCAGAATACAGAAGGGGCGAATATATAGGGAAGGCGCAAATAATACAGTAGAGGGGCAGATAATACAGGAGGAGGACGGAAGGGTGGATAATACTGGAGGGGGGCTGATAAAACAGGAGGGGATCGGATAATACAGAGGAGGAGCAAATAATACAGTAGAGGGACGGATAATACATGGGAGGGGCGGATAATGCAGGAAAGGGGCAAATAATACAGGAGGCTGGCGAATAATACAAGAGGCGGATAATACAAAAGGGGGGTGGATAATACAAGTGGAGGGCAGATAATTTTAAAGAGGGATGGATAATACAGGAGGAGGACGGATAATACAAGAGGGGCTGATAATACAGGACTGGAGCAGATAATGCAGGAGAGGGGCGAATAATACAAGAAGTGGATAATATGAAAGGGGGTGGATAATACAGGAGAGGGGCACATAATACAGGAGAGAGGTTTATAATACAAGAGGGGGCTGATAATACAGGACTGTTGCAGAATGCAGGAGAGGGGCGAATAATACAAGAGGCGGATAATATGAAAAGGGGGTGGATAGTACAAGTGGAGGGCAAATAATACAATAATACAAGAAGGGGACATAATATTAGAGAGGGATGGATAATACATGAGGGGGCGGGTAATACGGGAGAGGGGAGGATAATACGGGAGAGGGGAGGATAATACAGGAGAGAGGAGGATAATACAGGAGAGAGGAGGATAATACGGGAGAGGGGAGGATAATACAGGAGAGAGGAGGATAATACGGGAGAGGGGAGGATAATACGGGAGAGAGGAGGATAATACGGGAGAGGGGCATATAATACGGGAGAGGGGAGGATAATACAGAAGAGAGGAGGATAATACGGGAGAGGGGAGGATAGTACGGGAGAGGGGCGGATAATACGGGAGAGGAGCGGATAATATGGGAGAGGGGCTGATAATACGGGAGAGGGGCTGATAATACGGGAGAGGGCCGGATAATACGGGAGAGGGGCGGATAATACGGGAGAGGGGATGATAATACGGGAGAGGGGAGGAGAGTACGGGAGAGGGGCGGATAATACGGGAAAGGAGCGGATAATATTGGAGTGGGGCTGATAATACGGGAGAGGGCCGGATAATACGGGAGAGGGGAGGATAATACGGGAGAGGGGAGGATAATATGGGAGAGGGGAGGATAATGTAAGAGAGTGCAGACAATATAAGTGGGGGATGGATAATACAGAAGGGAGGCGGATAATACAGGAGGGTTACAGTAAAGAAGTAGGAGTGAGTACATTAGGGGGGCAGATAATATAGAAGCGGTGAGACAAGACAGGAATAAGGATAAGACATATTCTAGTGGGGGGCGAGTATCCAGCTGTAGATGGATTATCCAGGGATGGAGATGGTTATTACAACCACCGGCTGATGTGCGGCAGAGCAGTAATGAACCTGTAAATATCATGGAGGCGGTGGGAGAACGCGAGGCCCGGACTGATTCATGGCGTTTCCAGATTATTGGTCAATAGGGAGGCAGCACAAAGGGAAGAATATTAACTCTTTGCATCTTCCCAGTAAACCGATTCTAGCACTGGTTACCACTGGTCTGTAGACTTTTCTGTCTATTGTCTTCCTTCCCATCAGTAGTCATCAAGAGAAATTCAGTCCTCATCATCCAGTCCATGTGATTCGGAGGGTGTGTGAATCACAATGGATGATCAGCTGTCCACCGAACTTGTTTTATCTTCAGATCCAATTCATGAAAAGTATTTAATGTTAATGAGTGACCACCCCGTAGGTACGTGTACAGGCGGCCATACTAGATATCTCCCGTCCATCCTGAAAGGTGACCGCTCAAATAAATATTCTTAAAGGGACCGTCCATGATTACAAATAGCGGCATTCTTATTTCTAGGGCTTCTCGAGATCAGGGCTGGGTCATCCGTCATGGAGGGAGTCGCTAACTTCTCCTCCTGATTGGATTTCACTGGAAATGGAATATGATTACATGAAAGATCATGCGATTAGTTTCAGCCACTCCATTGCTGCTCCCTGTTCTATATATTGGGGGTTTATCCTATGACATTATGTAGGGTGAAGAGGGTCATGGTGTCCGCATCCTGCGCTGTTGTTTGACCTTCCTCCTGACATCACTTTCCCGGATGTGATTTTCAGGGTCGGTAGCTGTGAGCCTCGGGCCCCTTCCTTGTGTATATATAGCCATGAATGTCAGCGCCGTACATCTTCACAGATCCCTGCGGAAAGCTTCCCGTAACTCCACACAACTGGAGGGCATCACCGTGTGATTAGCAGAGTTTTGGAGCTACATTTCACAATGGGTAATGGGTTAGGAAACAAATTTGCCATTGACAGAGAGATATAGACACATTTTCTCGTTATGTATCACGGAGCGGAAGTTAAGAAACAAATTCTAAAATTGGTGACATCAATGTAGACGTTTAGAAGGCCCAAGCCATCCTTTCATCTTTGTTCACTTTGAATAAACTAGGGTCACCCTCTGGTTGTGGTTCATACTTACACATCACAGGACACAAGGACCCTGAGACTCTTTGATGTCCCCCAGTACCAGGTGATTGTGTTTTCTGTCCATAAAGGAATCATCAAGGTTGTGTTCCAAAAGAGCGCCACTCTTGTCTTCAGATTGTGTGTGATATTGCTGCTCCGCTGACGTAACCCATGGGCAGTTATGTTTTTGATAGATAGCAGATGTGTTTTTCTAACCCCTTTCATTCTGATTACTGGATGAGGTGGTCTTCAATTTCTTAGTTTTGCATTTCTAATACAGCTAATATAGTTAGTTTGGGTCTTTGGCTAGAAGAACATGTTGTCGTTTTGGGCTCATATGTTGATGGTTTTGGCAATGGTCTTTTTATTATTTTCTTTGCCCTTTGACATTCATTGACCACTTGATACATTGACCACTTGATACATTGACAATATTTTATATGTGGCATCTTTTATTTTTACAGGTCCTATCGTTAGGAGCCGATGTCCTTCCCGAGTACAAACTACAAGCTCCTCGTATCCACAAATGGACAATTCTCCACTATAGTCCCTTTAAAGCAGTCTGGGACTGGCTCATCCTCCTGCTCGTCATCTATACCGCCATCTTCACGCCATACTCAGCTGCCTTCCTTCTGAACGACCAGGAGGAGCAGAAGGAAAACTGTGGCTACTCCTGCAACCCGCTCAGTGTGGTGGACTTGATGGTTGACATCATGTTCATTATCGATATCCTCATCAACTTCCGCACCACCTACGTCAACACCAATGAAGAAGTGGTCAGCCACCCGGGCAAGATCGCCATACACTACTTCAAAGGCTGGTTCCTCATTGACATGGTGGCTGCCATTCCTTTTGATCTTCTAATTTTTGGCTCTGGCTCCGAGGAGGTAAGGTGGTCCACTCTTTTGCTGTATGTTATGTTGTCACTGGCTGCCACCACGCTCCACCCTTTTCTTCCTGGCCGTGAGATATATTGTTTGTGATATGATACATACGGATGACATAGTCTGAAAAGGTGAGAGACGCTCCTCCGGGATTCATGTCCAGAGACAGGCATGGGAAGCCTATAGATGTTCCTATAGATGTGGTGGTCAGGGCTCCACATACTTTTTGTCATATTGTGTATAATTTATTGCATATAAAGTAGACGGTGGTGGGCTTTGCATGTGTACATGTGTGTATTAGTGCCTGATTGTGTGTTTTGTATGATACCCAGCTGTGTTCACACAATAAGGAATGATCATGCACCTTCTGGACAATGTGACGGTTTTCAGCCACTCACGACCTGGCTGTTTGTTTTTTTTTACTTCCTTCCTATCCACTGACTTTCTACCACTCTGCTGTTGCTTCATTTCTGTTTGGTCCACTTTCTCAAGAGTCGTTGGACATGTATGTGCAAACCATAAATTCACTGGCTCCACTCGATATGTCAAGTCTCGTATTGTCTCACCGCATACATGAAGAAAACGGGTGTCCATGTTATCCCTGGAAGCCATGGTAGATCGTGTCAGATGGATTTCCTCCTACAGAACTGACAAACTTTTCATTAATGTTAATATTGCAGTTTCCTCAACACAAGAGTTATTTCAGATTTCCCAGAGGTTTAGGCAACCAAAGGTCAAGGACCTCAGTAAAGATTTGAGGTTCTTCTACACTATAGCAATTTGGGTGGTCACAATTAATATGGATTTGATGTCCTCCTTCACTTCGAAACTGATAGTGCTCACCATTAATAAAGATCTGAGGACATCATTCACTCCAAATCTGAGGGTGGTCACCATAAGAAAGACCCGAAGGCTTCCTTCACTCCAAAACCGAGGGTGGGCACCAATAATAACGATCTAAGGACTACCTTCACTCCAAAACTGAGGGTGATCACCAATAATAACGATCTGATGACTTGTTACCAATAATAAAGATCTAAAAACTTACAGTGGTCATTATTAATATATGGCTGGGGACCTCCTTCACTTCAAAACTGAAGGCAGACACTATTAATAAAGACCTGAGGTTTTTATGGTCACCATTAATAACGATCTGACAAGTGTTTTCAATCCAAAACTAAGAGTGTTCAACATTAATATAAATCTGAGGATGTCCTTCACTCCAAAACTTGTGGTGGTCACCATTAATAAAGATCTGGGCACTCTCCACACTCCATAACTGAGGGTGATTATCATTAGAAAAGATTTGAAGACTTTTTAAAATCCAAAACAGAGGGTGAAAACCATTAATATAGGTCCGAGGACCATTTTCACTCCAAAACTGATTAATACGAGTCTTCTGAGCTATAGGTGGTCTCAAAACCTGAATCCCCCAAAATGTATTGGATTGTTCAGCACCTATAACTTATTAAAAAACATGTTACACTTTACCTCCTTTACTCCAAAACTGAGGGTTATCACCGTTAATAGAGGTTTGGGGACTACTTTCACTTCAAAACCGGTAGTGATGTAGCTCTCATGATGTCCTTCACTCCAAAATTATTAGTTGAAGGTCTTCCTTCTGGCCAAAATGAAGACTTCTTTAGTCTCTAAATCTGATGTGTGTATTATCCAATTCTGGGTGTACCAGGTTCTCTGTAAATTAGGTTTTTGTTTAATCAGAGAAGCTGATGACCTTACTGTGAATGTTTACTTTCCAGTAGCCAAAAGATAAGAATTTTTCAGTAGTCACCATCGATGTGAGGTATCCCTTCAATTCAAAATTAGAGTTCCGCAGTACTCTTTTAATCTCAAGAGTTTCTTGATGAAGTGACTTGGGCCCTTAGTGATCAGCTGAACTCTATGAAAGAACCTGGCAGCCAGTGCTCAATTCTACTATAGCACCCCCGCAGGTGAAGTGAAATATTACACAGTTGACTTGGCCATTGCTATAAGTGCCAAGTGCTCCACAGAAGCAAGGGGTGGTCTTTATAGCATCTAGATGAGAGGGCCCTCGCTATATATTCCCTTTAAGATGACAGACACTACAACTGGTTTTTTACTATTACGTTGCTGAAATACATTGAAGGATGTACATAACTTAAGGAGATGCGTCCTCTACCTCGAGATTCCCTTTGGTTGCCTAATAAAACGTAATTGCATCCTTAGTGTAAGACCCCTAAACTATCAGAAATGGTGAATATTGTCAGTGGAGGGGAGGTCTGGGTGCCAAAGAAGGCAAGAAACTGAATAAGAAAATGTTTTTCTTTCAAGTTGATGAAGAGGATCGAAGAAAGTCCAAAGAGCCGAAAAGAGGTAAAATAACTCTGTGATGTGGTGCAATACAAGCAGCTGTACTATAGAGTGTGCCGTATACTCTACTGTGTGTGTTCTGTATACTCTACTGTGTGCGTGCCGTATACAGTTCTGTGTGTGTGCCATAAACTGTGTGTGCCGTATACAGTTCTGTATGTGTGCCATATACTGTACTGTGTGTACCGTATACTGTACTGTGTGAGTGCCATTTACTGTACTGTGTGTACCGTACACTACTGTGTACCGTATACTGTACTGTGTGTGCGCCATATAATGTACTGTGTGTACCGTATACTGTACTGTGTGTGTGCCATATACTGTACTGTGTGTGTGCCATATACTGTACTTTACTAAAGCCAAAGCAATTCAGTAAGGGTCAAAAGAACCAGATGAGATACCAAGACATAGACATATCAAAATATACTTTTATTATTAAGCGTGACAATGGTTACAAGATATTAGAATTACATAAATCCACAAATATAAAATAAAATAAAGTAATTTAATTTAAAAGCTACAAAAAATTGCACGGCACCAGGAAGATTAGGATGAAAAATAATAATATCACTCCTAGTTCCAGCCCCTCTGTAATAGCAGGATGTCTTAGATTGCGCTGACCACACGTAATTAAATGTTTCTGTGCCAAGTCCAACTCAGTGGAAAGCAATAAGAAAGTGCATAAGTGCCATATCCAAATTAAAGTGACCAGTTATAAGCATAAGTTAATTCCAATCTATACATAAAGTGACAAAGTGCAAAAGATTTATCACAAAGTGCATAAATAGCACAAGAATCTATCCAAAGGAAGTGCATAAATAAAGTGCCAATATATGCTGGACATAGCCTTCTATGGGAAGAGAGGGGTTCAGCGATTATATAGTTGTATATACCTGTGGGGGCTGAATCCTGTGCCTGCGCCTCTCCCGACGCGCGTTTCGGATTTGATTTGTCCTTCGTCAACTCCCCCTGACGAAGGACAAATCAAATCCGAAACGCGCGTCGGGAGAGGCGCAGGCACAGGATTCAGCCCCCACAGGTATATACAACTATATAATCGCTGAACCCCTCTCTTCCCATAGAAGGCTATGTCCAGCATATATTGGCACTTTATTTATGCACTTCCTTTGGATAGATTCTTGTGCTATTTATGCACTTTGTGATAAATCTTTTGCACTTTGTCACTTTATGTATACATTGGAATTAACTTATGCTTATAACTGGTCACTTTAATTTGGATATGGCACTTATGCACTTTCTTATTGCTTTCCACTGAGTTGGACTTGGCACAGAAACATTTAATTACGTGTGGTCAGCGCAATCTAAGACATCCTGCTATTACAGAGGGGCTGGAACTAGGAGTGATATTATTATTTTTCATCCTAATCTTCCTGGTGCCGTGCAATTTTTTGTAGCTTTTAAATTAAATTACTTTATTTTATTTTATATTTGTGGATTTATGTAATTCTAATATCTTGTAACCATTGTCACGCTTAGTAATAAAAGTATATTTTGATATGTCTATGTCTTGGTATCTCATCTGGTTCTTTTGACCCTTACTGAATTGCTTTGGCTTTAGTCTGGTCTCTGCTGTGGCTTCCACAGCGATTGTTACACAGTGCACCTGGGTGACTCATTTAAAATCTCTGTATATTTTCTACACATATATATATATATGAATGGGAATGTAATTTATTTGTAATTTATTTCAGGTGTATTGTGTGATATATATTCATATACTGTACTTTGTGTACCGTATACTGTACTGTGTGTGCCGTATACTGTACTGTGTGTGTGCCGTATACTGTACTGTGTGTGCCATATACTGTACTGTGTGTGCCATATACTGTACTGTGAGAGTGCCATATACTGTACTGTGTGTGCCATATACTGTACTGTGTGTACCGTATACTGTACTGTGTGTGCCATATACTGTACTGTGTGTGTACCATATACTGTACTGTGTGTGTACCATATACTGTACTGTGTGAGTGCCAAATACTGTACTGTGTGTACCGTATACTGTACTGTGTGTGTGCCATATACTGTACTGTGTGTACCGTATACTGTACTGTGTGTGCCGTATAAGGTACTGTGTGTGCGCCATATACTGTACTGTGTACCGTATACTGTACTGTGTGTGCCGTATACGGTACTGTGTGTGTACCATATACTGTACTGTGTGAGTGCCAAATACTGTACTGTGTGTACCGTATACTGTACTGTGTGTGCCGTATACTGTACTGTGTGAGTGCCATATACTGTACTGTGTGTGCCATATACTGTACTGTGTGTACCGTATACTGTACTGTGTGTACCGTATACGGTACTGTGTGTGCGCCATATACTGTACTGTGTGCTGTGTACTGTGTGTGTGCCGTATACGGTACTGTGTGAGTGCCATATACTGTACTGTGTGTACCATATACTGTACTGTGTGTGCCGTATACGGTACTGTGTGTGCGCCATATACTGTACTGTGTGTGTGCTGTGTACTGTACTGTGTGTGTGCCTTATACGGTACTGTGTGTGTGCTGTGTACTCTACTGTGTGCCATATACTGTACTGTGTGTGCACCATATACTGTACTATGTGTGTGCTGTGTACTGTACTGTGTGTGTGCCGTATACGGTACTGTGTGTGCCGTATATGGTACTGTGTGTGCCATATACGGTACTGTGTGTGTGGTGTGTGCTCTGTGTGCCATATACTGTACTGTGTATGCGCCATATACTGTACTATGTGTGTGCTGTGTACTGTACTGTGTGTGTGCCGTATACGGCACTTTGTGTGCCGTATACTGTACTGTGTGTGTGCTGTGTGCTCTACTGTGTGCCATATACTGTACTGTGTGTGTTTGCCATATACTGTACTGTGAGTCATACTGTACTGTGTGTGTGCAGTAAACTGTACTCTGTGTGCTGTGTACTCTACTGTATGTGTGCCGTATACTGTACTCTGTGTGTACCATATACTGTACTGCGTGTGTGCCATATACTGTACTGTGTGTGCTCTGTACTGTACTGTGTGTGTCACGGATCCCACCGTGCTTGTCACCGATATGTTACGGATCCCACCGTGACTGTCACCAAAATGTCACGATACGGGGGTAACCTTTGGCCAGCACACGGCTATCACATGTGCAGGGGGCTTATCTTAGTTATCCCTCCACTGCTACAATGTGATAAAAACACAAACAAAGGCTATTGACCTATCAGTTTACCGCAGGGGCTTATTTTAGTTATCCCACTGCTGCTACAATATCACGAACTGCAGGAATTTATGTATATCCCACTTTCCAGTTCCAGTTTGGAGTTTGCAGCTCTCTGGCGCCCCCCTTACCCTCAGGTCAGTCAGGGAACTACACCTAGGATAATTTGTCACCAGCAAGGCTACCTGCTTTGTACTGGCTATTGAACACGCTGCAGCGAGGGCGATATAACTACTCCCACTCAGGCAGGAGCAATTATTATCAATGCCGCCGTCGCTGCAACGACTCCCAAATCCACAGAACAAGTATGCTGCCACCAGCTCCGATTAAAAGGGTCCGAAGCCAACCCAATTCAGTAGCGTAATCAACTTCAGAGGACTTGGGGTACGTTTTAGAACAGGAGAACGAAACTAGTAATTTATAAGTTTTACTCCATAAAAAATTCAGGCAGTGTTTATAAAAGGTATATAAAGATGTTACAGTATGAGACAATTTAACGTATGTACAAAGCAATTATAAAATAAACATGGATTAAACGAGAAATTAACCCTTACATGTGCTCAGATCATTTCAGGCAACCATGCTGGTAGGCGGAGCCCCAAATGTCCCAATTCATGAGACAAGACCTGCCATAACAGCTCCTCAGGCAAGACTGCAGGTTGGGCTCACTGGCAGTCACTTATATCTGCAGGCTTGTGACATCACGAAAGGGGCAAGTTACCATTGCCCTCCCCTCCTCAGATGTACAGTTTTTAACCAACAAAACTTATAATTCTCATATCTTAGCTTGAGAACATGTCAGAATCACAGCACATCCATCATTCATCTTGTATTAAAATTGGCTTTCTAATGATACCAAATTTGTCCTAGTTGTTACCCACCGTTCCGGAGAAATCTGCACTTTCTACTCATTGTGGTTAGCTGCTCGTGCTTACAGTGTTTGACAGATCTACCGATGGAAGTTAGCAGTATATATTCCTTATTTTCCTAGCCCAAATCGGTGGCCCAATATCTTATTATAATAGAACAAAGAACCGCATGTCTTCTGAGAGAAACTAGACCAGTTTCAGCTGTTACTAGATGAGAGAATTGTGCATTGCAGCTGCAGAAGTCGTAAAAATTCTTGAGGTGGGGGCTATAAGGAATTTGGGATTCACACACAGCAGAAACAAAGAGAGAAGGGGGGCCAGAGCCCACAATATGTGTGCTAACAGGGAAAACTAAAAATCATATTATACATTATCATCACAGTATGTGTTCCATATACTGTTCTGTGTGTGTCATACTGTACTGTGTGTTTGCCATATACTGTACTGTGTGTGTGTCATATACTGTACTGTGTGTGCCGTAAACTGTACTGTTTGTGCCATATACTGTACTGTGTGCCGTATACTGTACTGTGTGTGCCGCATACTCTACTGTGTGTGTACCGTACTGTGTGTGTTCCATATACTGTACTGGGTGTGCTGCATATTGTACTGTGTGTGCCGTATACTGTACTTTTCATGCCGTATACTGTTCGGTGTCTGTGCTGTATACTGTACTGTGAGTGTGCCTTATACTGTACTGTGTGTGCCGTATACTGTACTGTGTGCTGTATACTGTATTGTGTATGCCGTATACTGTGCTATGTGTGTTCCAAATGCTATACTGTGCGTGTGTCGTATACAATAGCTTTTTGTGTGTGCTGTATATTGTACTGTGTGTGTGCCGTACCCTGTACTGTGTGTGTGCTGTATACTGTACTGTGTGTGTGCCGTGCCCTGTACTGTGTGTGCTGTATATTGTACTGTGTGTGCCGTATACTGTACTGTGTGTGTGCCGTACTCTGTACTGTGTGCTGTATATTGTACTGTGTGTGCTGTATACTGTACTGTGTGTGTGCCGTACCCTGTACTGTGTGTGTGCTGTATACTGTACTATGTGTGCTGTATACTGTACTGTGTGTTCTGTATACTGTACTGTGTATGTGCCATATGCTGTTCTGTGTGTGTGTGTGAATTCTGTATACTGCACTGTGTGCATGCCGTGTGCTGTTCTGTGTGTGCCGTATACTCTACTAGTTTGCTGAGTGTGTAAGTTATGATGATTACATGATTTAGGTTCCAAATTAATTCTCCGTTTCCCAATCACACCGAGAGAAGAAGAGAAGCTCTGCTCCTGAGCTGTATAGCCATGCATTCCTATATTACACAGTCCTAACCACATTACACAGTCCTGCCTACATTAAACAGTCCTTCCTACATTACACAGTTCTGTTTACAACGCACAGTCCTGCCCACATCACACAGTGCTGCCCACATTACACAGTCCTGTCTACATGAAACAGTCCTGTCTACATTACACAGTCCTGTCTACATTACACAGTCCTGCCTACATTACACAGTCCTGCCCACATCACACAGTGCTGCCTACATTACACAGTCCTGTCTACATGAAACAGTCCTGCCTACATTACACAGTCCTGTCTACATTACACAGTCCTGCCTACATTACACAGTCCTGCCTACATTAAACAGTCCTTCCCACATCACACAGTGCTGCCCACATTACACTGTCCTGCCCACATTACACTGTCCTGTCTACATTACACTGTCCTGTCTACATTACACTGTTCTGCCCACATTACACTGTCCTGTCTACATGAAACAGTCCTGCCCACATTACACAGTCCTGCCCACATTACACTGTCCTGCCCACATTACACTGTCCTGCCCACATTACACAGTCCTGCCTACATTACATAGTCCTGCCCACATTACACTGTCCTGCCCACATTACACAGTCCTTCCCACATTGCATAGTTCTTCCCACATTGCACAGTTCTGGCTACATTGTACAGTCCTGCCACATTGCACAGGCCTTCCCACATTACACAGTCCTGCCCATATTACACAGTCCTGCCCATATTACACTGTCCTGACCACATTACACAGTCCTTCCCACATTACACAGTCCTGGCTGCATTACCCAGTCCTGCGCACATTACACAGTCCTTCCCACATTACACAGTCCTTCCCACATTACACAGTCCTTCCCACATTACACAGTCCTTCCCACATTACACAGTCCTGCCCACATTACACAGTCCTGCCCACATTACACAGTCCTTCCCACATTACGCAGTCCTGCCTACATTACACAGTCCTTCCCACATTACACAGTCCTTCCCACATTACACATACCTTCCCACATTACACATTCCTTCCCACATTACACAGTCCTGCCCACATTACACAGTCCTTCCCACATTACACAGTCCTGCCCACATTACACAGCCCTGCCCACATTACACACACTACACAGGCCTGCCTACATTACACAGTCCTGCCTACATTACATAGTCCTGCCCACATTACACAGTCCTTCCCACATTGCATAGTTCTTCCCACATTGCACAGTTCTGGCTACATTGCACAGTCCTGCCACATTACACAGTCCTGCCACATTACACAGGCCTTCCCACATTACACAGTCCTGCCCATATTACACAGTCCTTCCCACATTACACAGTCCTGGCTGCATTACCCAGTCCTGCGCACATTACACAGTCCTGCCTAAATTACACAGTCCTTTCCACATTACACAGTCCTGCCTACATTACACAGTCCTTCCCACATTACACAGTCCTGCCTACATTACACAGTCCTTCCCACATTGCATAGTTCTTCCCACATTGCACAGTTCTGGCTACATTGCACAGTCCTGCCACATTACACAGGCCTTCCCACATTACACAGTCCTGCCCATATTACACAGTCCTGCCCATATTACACTGTCCTGACCACATTACACAGTCCTTCCCACATTACACAGTCCTGCCCATATTACACAGTCCTGCCCATATTACACAGTCCTGACCACATTACACAGTCCTTCCCACATTACACAGTCCTGGCTGCATTACCCAGTCCTGCGCACATTACACAGTCCTGCCTAAATTACACAGTCCTTTCCACATTACACAGTCCTGCCTACATTACACAGTCCTTTCCACATTACACAGTCCTGCCTACATTACACAGTCCTTCCCACATTACACAGTCCTTCCCACATTGCACAGTCCTGCGCACATTACACAGTCCTGCCTAAATTACACAGTCCTTTCCACATTACACAGTCCTGCCTACATTACACAGTCCTTCCCACATTACACAGTCCTTCCCACATTGCACAGTCCTGCCACATTACACAGTCCTGCCACATTACACAGGCCTTCCCACATTACACAGTCCTGCCCATATTACACAGTCCTGACCACATTACACAGTCCTTCCCACATTACACAGTCCTGGCTGCATTACCCAGTCCTGCGCACATTACACAGTCCTGCCTAAATTACACAGTCCTTTCCACATTACACAGTCCTGCCTACATTACACAGTCCTTCCCACATTACACAGTCCTTCCCACATTACACATTCCTTCCCACATTACACATTCCTTCCCACATTACACAGTCCTGCCCACATTACACAGTCCTTCCCACATTACACACATTACACAGTCCTGCCCACATTACACAGCCCTGCCCACATTACACACACTACACAGGCCTGCCTACATTACACAGTCCTGCCTACATTACATAGTCCTGCCCACATTACACTGTCCTGCCCACATTACACAGTCCTTCCCACATTGCATAGTTCTTCCTACATTGCACAGTCCTGCCACATTACACAGTCCTGCCACATTACACAGGCCTTCCCACATTACACAGTCCTGCCCATATTACACAGTCCTGACCACATTACACAGTCCTTCCCACATTACACAGTCCTGGCTGCATTACCCAGTCCTGCGCACATTACACAGTCCTGCCTAAATTACACAGTCCTTTCCACATTACACAGTCCTGCCTACATTACACAGTCCTTCCCACATTACACAGTCCTGCCTACATTACACAGTCCTGGCTGCATTACCCAGTCCTGCGCACATTACACAGTCCTGCCTAAATTACACAGTCCTTTCCACATTACACAGTCCTGCCTACATTACACAGTCCTTCCCACATTACACAGTCCTGCCTACATTACACAGTCCTTCCCACATTGCATAGTTCTTCCCACATTGCACAGTCCTGCCACATTACACAGGCCTTCCCACATTACACAGTCCTGCCCATATTACACAGTCCTGCCCATATTACACTGTCCTGCGCACATTACACAGTCCTGCCTAAATTACACAGTCCTTTCCACATTACACAGTCCTGCCTACATTACACAGTCCTTCCCACATTACACAGTCCTTCCCACATTACACAGTCCTTCCCACATTACACAGTCCTGCCCACATTACACAGTCCTGCCCACATTACACAGTCCTTCCCACATTACACAGTCCTTCCCACATTACACAGTCCTGCCCACATTACACAGTCCTTCCCACATTACACAGTCCTGCCTACATTACACAGTCCTTCCCACATTACACAGTCCTTCCCACATTACACATTCCTTCCCACATTACACAGTCCTTCTCACATTACACACATTACACAGTCCTGCCCACATTACACAGTCCTGCCCACATTACACTGTCCTGCCCACATTACACAGTCCTTCCCACATTGCATAGTTCTTCCCACATTGCACAGTCCTGCCACATTACACAGTCCTTTCCACATTACACAGTCCTGCCTACATTACACAGTCCTTCCCACATTACACAGTCCTTCCCACATTACACAGTCCTTCCCACATTACACAGTCCTGCCCACATTACACAGTCCTGCCCACATTACACAGTCCTTCCCACATTACACAGTCCTGCCCACATTACACAGTCCTTCCCACATTACACAGTCCTGCCTACATTACACAGTCCTTCCCACATTACACAGTCCTGCCCACATTACACAGTCCTGCCCACATTACACAGTCCTTCCCACATTACACAGTCCTTCCCACATTACACAGTCCTGCCTACATTACACAGTCCTTCCCACATTACACAGTCCTTCCCACATTACACATTCCTTCCCACATTACACAGTCCTTCCCACATTACACAGTCCTTCCCACATTACACATTCCTTCCCACATTACACAGTCCTTCCCACATTACACAGTCCTTCCCACATTACACATTCCTTCCCACATTACACAGTCCTTCCCACATTACACACATTACACAGTCCTGCCCACATTACACAGCCCTGCCCACATTACACACACTACACAGGCCTGCCTACATTACACAGTCCTGCCTACATTACACAGTCCTGCCTACATTACACAGTCCTGCCTACATTACACAGTCCTGCCTACATTACACAGTCCTGCCCGCATTACACAGTCCTGCGCACATTACACAGTCCTGCCTAAATTACACAGTCCTTTCCACATTACACAGTCCTGCCTACATTACACAGTCCTTCCCACATTACACAGTCCTTCCCACATTGCACAGTCCTGCCACATTACACAGTCCTGCCACATTACACAGGCCTTCCCACATTACACAGTCCTGCCCATATTACACAGTCCTGACCACATTACACAGTCCTTCCCACATTACACAGTCCTGGCTGCATTACCCAGTCCTGCGCACATTACACAGTCCTGCCTAAATTACACAGTCCTTTCCACATTACACAGTCCTGCCTACATTACACAGTCCTTCCCACATTACACAGTCCTTCCCACATTACACATTCCTTCCCACATTACACATTCCTTCCCACATTACACAGTCCTGCCCACATTACACAGTCCTTCCCACATTACACACATTACACAGTCCTGCCCACATTACACAGCCCTGCCCACATTACACACACTACACAGGCCTGCCTACATTACACAGTCCTGCCTACATTACATAGTCCTGCCCACATTACACTGTCCTGCCCACATTACACAGTCCTTCCCACATTGCATAGTTCTTCCTACATTGCACAGTCCTGCCACATTACACAGTCCTGCCACATTACACAGGCCTTCCCACATTACACAGTCCTGCCCATATTACACAGTCCTGACCACATTACACAGTCCTTCCCACATTACACAGTCCTGGCTGCATTACCCAGTCCTGCGCACATTACACAGTCCTGCCTAAATTACACAGTCCTTTCCACATTACACAGTCCTGCCTACATTACACAGTCCTTCCCACATTACACAGTCCTGCCTACATTACACAGTCCTGGCTGCATTACCCAGTCCTGCGCACATTACACAGTCCTGCCTAAATTACACAGTCCTTTCCACATTACACAGTCCTGCCTACATTACACAGTCCTTCCCACATTACACAGTCCTGCCTACATTACACAGTCCTTCCCACATTGCATAGTTCTTCCCACATTGCACAGTCCTGCCACATTACACAGGCCTTCCCACATTACACAGTCCTGCCCATATTACACAGTCCTGCCCATATTACACTGTCCTGCGCACATTACACAGTCCTGCCTAAATTACACAGTCCTTTCCACATTACACAGTCCTGCCTACATTACACAGTCCTTCCCACATTACACAGTCCTTCCCACATTACACAGTCCTTCCCACATTACACAGTCCTGCCCACATTACACAGTCCTGCCCACATTACACAGTCCTTCCCACATTACACAGTCCTTCCCACATTACACAGTCCTGCCCACATTACACAGTCCTTCCCACATTACACAGTCCTGCCTACATTACACAGTCCTTCCCACATTACACAGTCCTTCCCACATTACACATTCCTTCCCACATTACACAGTCCTTCTCACATTACACACATTACACAGTCCTGCCCACATTACACAGTCCTGCCCACATTACACTGTCCTGCCCACATTACACAGTCCTTCCCACATTGCATAGTTCTTCCCACATTGCACAGTCCTGCCACATTACACAGTCCTTTCCACATTACACAGTCCTGCCTACATTACACAGTCCTTCCCACATTACACAGTCCTTCCCACATTACACAGTCCTTCCCACATTACACAGTCCTGCCCACATTACACAGTCCTGCCCACATTACACAGTCCTTCCCACATTACACAGTCCTGCCCACATTACACAGTCCTTCCCACATTACACAGTCCTGCCTACATTACACAGTCCTTCCCACATTACACAGTCCTGCCCACATTACACAGTCCTGCCCACATTACACAGTCCTTCCCACATTACACAGTCCTTCCCACATTACACAGTCCTGCCTACATTACACAGTCCTTCCCACATTACACAGTCCTTCCCACATTACACATTCCTTCCCACATTACACAGTCCTTCCCACATTACACAGTCCTTCCCACATTACACATTCCTTCCCACATTACACAGTCCTTCCCACATTACACAGTCCTTCCCACATTACACATTCCTTCCCACATTACACAGTCCTTCCCACATTACACACATTACACAGTCCTGCCCACATTACACAGCCCTGCCCACATTACACACACTACACAGGCCTGCCTACATTACACAGTCCTGCCTACATTACACAGTCCTGCCTACATTACACAGTCCTGCCTACATTACACAGTCCTGCCTACATTACACAGTCCTGCCCGCATTACACAGTCCTGCCCGCATTACACAGTCCTGCCCGCATTACACAGTCTAATAGCTCCACTGAGGGTCACTCTTGAGAATACAGCACGCTGTGGTGATGTCGAGCATTGACCCAGCGCTGTGTAGCTGTCACTTACTGGTATATGCCTGTCAGATTACTGAATCAGCAGCTGATTATTGGGATCTTCAATACATTCCATTACTGAAGGAGCAGGAAGTAGTGAAGCACTCAGGATTTTCTTTGATGCCCTCCTTTCCCCTTTTTCCTTTAAGTTGTTGTGGATTCCAGGTTGACATTATTATATTCATACTTCCTATTGTTTTGTGTGTACAGTGCCTATGCAGATCTGTGCGTCTCCATGGTTACAGACTACAGAGGCACCTTGTGTAGTCAGCTCCTGTTACTCATCCTCCTCTACTCCCCTCTCTACATTAGGCCTCTTTCACACGTCCTGATATTACCGGTATTGGAATAACCAGTGCCGGCGCTGTGTGTGTCCATGTGTCATATCCATGTAGCGTCCGTGTCTCTCAGTGTGGCACGTACCGGCGTCTAGGAAAAAGCAGTGCAGTTAGCGCACATGTGACAGTTTTCTCACGTATCGGAGACACTTGCACACGTACACCTATTCAAATCTTTGGGTCTGCGCACATATCAGTGTGTTTCCACAGATCGTATGTCCGTGTGCAAAACACGCAGACATGTCCGTTTTTGCCAGCCGCATGGTCCGCAATACATCCTGTACACTGGTGACATCTGTGTGTCATCACTGTGACCCGTACCGGCGTCTGGGAAAAGCAGTACAGTTAGTGATGTTGCCAGGTTCTGAATCAATCTCTCGTCATTGCCTCTTGGTCTCCCTACGATCGGCGCGAACAAGCGACATTACACAGTCCTTCCCACATTACACAGTCCTGGCTGCATTACCCAGTCCTGCGCACATTACACAGTCCTGCCTAAATTACACAGTCCTTTCCACATTACACAGTCCTGCCTACATTACACAGTCCTGCCTACATTACACAGTCCTTCCCACATTACACAGTCCTGCCTACATTACACAGTCCTTTCCACATTACACAGTCCTGCCTACATTACACAGTCCTTCCCACATTACACAGTCCTGCCTACATTACACAGTCCTTCCCACATTACACAGTCCTTCCCACATTACACAGTCCTTCCCACATTACACAGTCCTGCCCACATTACACAGTCCTGCCCACATTACACAGTCCTGCCCACATTACACAGTCCTTCCCACATTACACAGTCCTGCCTACATTACACAGTCCTTCCCACATTGCACAGTTCTGGCTACATTACACAGTCCTGCCCACATTACACAGTCCTTCCCACATTACACAGTCCTGCCTACATTACACAGTCCTGCCCACATTACACAGTCCTTCCCACATTACACAGTCCTGCCTACATTACACAGTCCTTCCCACATTACACATTCCTTCCCACATTACACATTCCTTCCCACATTACACACATTACACAGTCCTGCCCACATTACACAGCCCTGCCCACATTACACACACTACACAGGCCTGCCTACATTACACAGTCCTGCCTACATTACATAGTCCTGCCCACATTACACTGTCCTGCCCACATTACACAGTCCTTCCCACATTGCATAGTTCTTCCCACATTGCACAGTTCTGGCTACATTGCACAGTCCTGCCACATTACACAGTCCTGCCACATTACACAGGCCTTCCCACATTACACAGTCCTGCCCATATTACACAGTCCTGACCACATTACACAGTCCTTCCCACATTACACAGTCCTTCCCACATTACACAGTCCTTCCCACATTACACAGTCCTTCCCACATTACACAGTCCTTCCCACATTACACAGTCCTTCCCACATTACACAGTCCTGCCCACATTACACAGTCCTGCCCACATTACACAGTCCTTCCCACATTACACAGTGCTGCCTACATTACACAGTCCTTCCCACATTACACAGTCCTTCCCACATTACACAGTCCTTCCCACATTACACAGTCCTTCCCACATTACACAGTCCTGCCCACATTACACAGTCCTGCCCACATTACACAGTCCTGCCCACATTACACAGTCCTTCCCACATTACACAGTCCTGCCTACATTACACAGTCCTGCCCACATTACACAGTCCTTCCCACATTACACAGTCCTGCCTACATTACACAGTCCTTCCCACATTACACATTCCTTCCCACATTACACATTCCTTCCCACATTACACAGTCCTGCCCACATTACACAGTCCTTCCCACATTACACAGTCCTGCCCACATTACACAGCCCTGCCCACATTACACACACTACACAGGCCTGCCTACATTACACAGTCCTGCCTACATTACATAGTCCTGCCCACATTACACTGTCCTGCCCACATTACACAGTCCTTCCCACATTGCATAGTTCTTCCCACATTGCACAGTTCTGGCTACATTGCACAGTCCTGCCACATTACACAGTCCTGCCACATTACACAGGCCTTCCCACATTACACAGTCCTGCCCATATTACACAGTCCTGCCCACATTACACAGTCCTGCCCACATTACACAGTCCTTCCCACATTACACAGTCCTGCCCACATTACACAGTCCTGCCCACATTACACAGTCCTTCCCACATTACACAGTCCTGCCCACATTACACAGTCCTGCCCATATTACACAGTCCTGCCCACATTACACAGTCCTGCCCACATTACACAGTCCTTCCCACATTACACAGTCCTGCCCACATTACACAGTCCTGCCCACATTACACAGTCCTTCCCACATTACACAGTCCTGCCCATATTACACAGTCCTGCCCACATTACACAGTCCTGCCCACATTACACAGTCCTTCCCACATTACACAGTCCTGCCCACATTACACAGTCCTGCCCACATTACACAGTCCTTCCCACATTACACAGTCCTGCCCACATTACACAGTCCTGCCCACATTACACAGTCCTTCCCACATTACACAGTCCTGCCTACATTACACAGTCCTGCCTACATTACACAGTCCTGCCTACATTACATAGTCCTGCCCACATTACACTGTCCTGCCCACATTACACAGTCCTTCCCACATTGCATAGTTCTTCCCACATTGCACAGTCCTGCCACATTACACAGTCCTGCCACATTACACAGGCCTTCCCACATTACACAGTCCTGCCCATATTACACAGTCCTGCCCACATTACACAGTCCTGCCCACATTACACAGTCCTTCCCACATTACACAGTCCTGCCCACATTACACAGTCCTGCCCACATTACACAGTCCTTCCCACATTACACAGTCCTGCCTACATTACACAGTCCTGCCCACATTACACACATTACAAAGTCCTGCCCACATTACACAGCCCTGCCCACATTACACACACTACACAGGCCTGCCTACATTACACAGTCCTACCTACATTACACAGTCCTGCCTACATTACACAGTCCTGCCCACATTACACAGTCCTGCCCACATTACACAGTCCTTCCCACATTACACAGTCCTTCCCACATTACACAGTCCTGCCTACATTACACAGTCCTTCCCACATTACACATTCCTTCCCACATTACACAGTCCTTCCCACATTACACAGTCATTCCCACATTACACATTCCTTCCCACATTACACAGTCCTTCCCACATTACACACATTACACAGTCCTGCCTACATTACACAGTCCTGCCTACATTACACAGTCCTGCCTACATTACACAGTCCTGCCTACATTACACAGTCCTGCCTACATTACACAGGCCTGCCCGCATTACACAGGCCTACCCGCATTACACAGGCCTGCCCACATTACACACACTACACAGGCCTGCCTACATTACACAGTCCTGCCTACATTACACAGTCCTGCCTACATTACACAGTCCTGCCTACATTACACAGTCCTGCCTACATTACACAGTCCTGCCTACATTACACAGTCCTTCCCACATTACACATTCCTTCCCACATTACACAGTCCTTCCCACATTACACAGTCCTGCCCACATTACACAGTCCTGCCCACATTACACACATTACACAGTCCTGCCCACATTACACAGTCCTGCCCACATTACACAGTCCTGCCCACATTACACAGCCCTGCCCACATTACACACACTACACAGGCCTGCCTACATTACACAGTCCTGCCTACATTACACAGTCCTGCCTACATTACACAGTCCTGCCTACATTACACAGTCCTGCCTACATTACACAGTCCTGCCCGCATTACACAGTCTAATAGCTCCACTGAGGGTCACTCTTGAGAATACAGCACGCTGTGGTGATGTCGAGCATTGACCCAGCGCTGTGTAGCTGTCACTTACTGGTATATGCCTGTCAGATTACTGAATCAGCAGCTGATTATTGGGATCTTCAATACATTCCATTACTGAAGGAGCAGGAAGTAGTGAAGCACTCAGGATTTTCTTTGATGCCCTCCTTTCCCCTTTTTCCTTTAAGTTGTTGTGGATTCCAGGTTGACATTATTATATTCATACTTCCTATTGTTTTGTGTGTACAGTGCCTATGCAGATCTGTGCGTCTCCATGGTTACAGACTACAGAGGCACCTTGTGTAGTCAGCTCCTGTTACTCATCCTCCTCTACTCCCCTCTCTACATTAGGCCTCTTTCACACGTCCTGATATTACCGGTATTGGAATAACCAGTGCCGGCGCTGTGTGTGTCCATGTGTCATATCCATGTAGCGTCCGTATCTCTCAGTGTGGCACGTACCGGCGTCTAGGAAAAAGCAGTGCAGTTAGCGCACATGTGGTGACAGTTTTCTCACGTATCGGAGACACTTGCACACGTACACCTATTCAAATCTTTGGGTCTGCGCACATATCAGTGTGTTTCCACAGATCGTATGTCCGTGTGCAAAACACGCAGACATGTCCGTTTTTGCCAGCCGCATGGTCCGCAATACATCCTGTACACTGGTGACATCTGTGTGTCATCACTGTGACCCTTACCGGCGTCTGGGAAAAGCAGTACAGTTAGTGATGTTGCCAGGTTCTGAATCAATCTCTCGTCATTGCCTCTTGGTCTCCCTACGATCGGCGCGAACAAGCGACATTAAAGAGACTTTTCAGTACCCGCAATCTGTGTATCACATATATTAAATAAAAAATGGTGTGGGGTACCCCTTAATTTTCCCAACCAGCTGAGGGAAAGCCGACAGCTGGTAGCTAGTGTTAATATTCTGGGTAGGGGCCAATAGCCATAAAGGTTCCCACCCTATTAACAGCTCACAGCTGTTTGCTAGACCCCCCCTCCTCGAAAAAATTACGGGTGGTCTCCCCTATATTTATTAACCAGCAAATGCCTAACGGAGAGGTGCAGGCTGATAGTAATAGGCTGGGAAGGGGCCATGGATATTAGCCCCCTCCCAGACTAATAACATCAGCCCTCAGCCGCCCCAGAAATGGCGCAGGCATTAGATGGGCCAATTCAGGCGCTCAGCCTCTGCTCTTCCCACTTGCCCTGTGCGGTGGCAAGAGGGGTAAAAGCTTTGGGGTTGATGTCAGTTGTTTTATGTCCGCTGACATCAAGTCCAGGGGTTAGTAATGGAGAGACGGCTATCAGATACCCCCATTGCTAACCCTGTTGTCAAATTTAATTCAGAAATACGCCAAGAATGGTCTTTTAATGGAAATCTCCTTGACACTCTTTTTGCCCATTTATTAATGTAAAAATAAAAAACCAAAATAATCCTCACCTGTCCTCTGTTATTCCATAATGCTGAAGTCCCACGAAGATCCCCAACTCTGCTACATCTAGATAGTGTGGTGAGCGGTGACATCAGGGGTGCGACCGCTCACCACGCCAACCGGAACACACTGAGCTGAACGTGAGAACGCTGCTGCAGTGACGAGCGGTGACATCATTAAGGTTACCGCCGATCACAGGCAGCGGTTATCATGCTCAGCTCAGTGTGTTCCGGCTGGTGTGGTGAGCGGTCGCACCCCTGATGTTACCGCTCACAACACTATCTAGATATCGCAGAGTTTGGGATCGTCGTGGGAAAAAGTCAGGTAATAGATGGTCAGGGAGTGTTTATTTCAATTAAAGGACTTTCCTCTGTGTGTGTCTTTATTAAATTTGACAACGGAGTTAATAGTGGGGTTGTCTGATCTAACTCCTGGGCTTGATATTAGCGGATATAAAACCGCTGACATCAACCCCAAAGCTATTACCCCACTTGCAACCGCACCAGTGCGAGTGGAAAGAGTGAAGGCGTCTAATGGATGCGCCATTTCTGGGGCACCTTAGGGCTGCTGTTATTAGTCTGGGAGGGGGCCAATAACATTGGCCCCTTCCCAGCCTATTAATATCAGCCTGCATCTGTCATTTTAGCCTTTGCTGGTAAGTAAATATAAGGGGAGGACCGCACATCATTTTTTTCGGTCCCCCCCTTTTACTAGCCAGTAAAGACTAAACAGACAGCTGTGAGCTGATATTAATACGCTGGGAACCTTTATGGCTATTGGCCCCTTCCCAGAATATTAACACCAGCCCCCAGCTGTCTGTTTTGCCTCAGCTGGTTTGGAGAATTAAGGAAACTATGTTGTTGTTTTTTTTTAAATTATTTATACATTTCATACTCGTGATACACAGACGGCTGGTGCTGACTACAAATCTCATCAGCATCTCCTGGTCTCGCTAATCGCAGGGAGACAAGGTGGCAATGATGAGAGCTGGATTAAGAGCCTGACACCTGGGAACATCGCTAACTGCATTGCTTTCCCAGATGCCGGTACAGGTCACAGTTATGGCACACGGATGTCATCAGTGTGCGGGATGTATTGCGGACCGCGCTGCCGGCAAAAAACGGCACGTCAATGTGTTTTCCACACGGTTGGTGGAAATACAGTGACGTGTGCAGCCCCATAGATTTGGGGGGTCTACATGTGTAGGTGTCTCTGATACATGTGAAAACTGTCACCACACGTTCCAGAGACCCTGACGTGTGAAGGAGACCTTAGTCTGTAAACTGTTTCTAGTTAGCGGTCACAGATCTGCATCGGTGCTGTATACACAAAACGGTAAGAGACTTCATATTCTTACTTTATCATTCATTTTCTTAGAGTTTTTTTTAGAGTTAGTGATACAGTCTCCAGCTATGAATGAACTAAAGCCCCTCGGAGGCATAGGATGATGAGAGTTGCCGTCCAGTACCGTAGTGAGATGATTACTGATATTTCTGCAGTGTGGGATTTGGGATGTGCTTGTCACCTGCTCTTTTTTTTACCTTCCTTTCCTCCCATCCTTCTATTTTCCTCTTCTGTCCATCTTTTACTCCCCACAGGATTTATATTCCACGTGGTTTTATTCTGCATTTTCTTATTTTTTTCTGCAGACTACCACCCTAATCGGCCTCCTGAAAACTGCCCGCCTTTTACGCTTGGTACGAGTGGCCCGAAAGTTGGACCGTTACTCTGAGTATGGGGCGGCCGTGCTGTTCCTCTTGATGTGCACATTTGCCCTCATCGCTCACTGGCTGGCCTGTATCTGGTACGCGATCGGACACATGGAACACTACGACCCGGAATACCGCACAATCGGATGGTTGTACTCGCTGGGCACCCAGATCATGAAGCCGTACAACAACAGCAACACCAAATCCGGCCCGACCATCAACGATAAATACGTCACCGCACTCTATTTCACCTTCAGCAGTCTGACCAGTGTCGGCTTTGGGAATGTGTCACCCAACACCAATTCTGAGAAGATTTTCTCCATCTGTGTCATGCTGATTGGATGTAAGTAAAACGCTGACTGTATCTTATTCTCCATGCACTGGGTGATAATGCGGGAATATAATACTGCCCCTGTGTACAAGAATATAACCACTATAATACTACCCCTATGTACAAGAATATAACTACTATAATACTGCTCCTATGTACAAGAATATAACTACTATAATACTGCCCCTGTGTAAAAGAATATAACCACTATAATACTGCTCCTATGTACAAGAATATAACTACTATAATACTGCTCCTATGTACAAGAATATAACTACTATAATACTGCCCTATGTACAAGAGTATAACTACTATAATGCTGCTCCTATGTACAAGAATATAACTACTATAATACTGCCCCTGTGTAAAAGAATATAACCACTATAATACTACCCGTATGTACAAGAATATAACTACTATAATACTGCTCCTATGTACAAGAATATAACTACTATAATACTGCCCCTGTGTAAAAGAATATAACCACTATAATACTACCCGTATGTACAAGAATATAACTACTATAATACTGCCCTATGTACAAGAGTATAACTACTATAATGCTGCTCCTATGTACAAGAATATAACTACTATAATACTGCTCCTATGTACAAGAATATAACTACTATAATACTGCCCCTATGTACAAGAATATAACTACTATAATACTACCCCTATGTACAAGAATATAACTACTATAATACTGCCCCTATGTACAAGAATATAACTACTATAATACTGCCCCTATGTACAAGAATATAACTACTATAATACTGCTCCTATGTACAAGAATATAACTACTATAATACTGCCTCCTATGTACAAGAATATAACTACTATAATACTGCCTCCTATGTACAAGAATATAACCACTATAATACTACCCCTATGTACAAGAATATAACTACTATAATACTGCCCCTATGTACAAGAATATAACTACTATAATACTGCCCCTATGTACAAGAATATAACTACTATAATACTGCTCCTATGTACAAGAATATAACCACTATAATACTGCCCCTATGTACAAGAATATAACTACTATAATACTGCTCCTATGTACAAGAATATAACTACTATAATACTGCTCCTATGTACAAGAATATAACTACTATAATACTGCCTCCTATGTACAAGAATATAACCACTATAATACTACCCCTATGTACAAGAATATAACTACTATAATACTGCCCCTATGTACAAGAATATAACTACTATAATACTGCCCCTATGTACAAGAATATAACTACTATAATACTGCCCCTATGTACAAGAATATAACTACTATAATACTGCCCCTGTGTAAAAGAATATAACCACTATAATACTGCTCCTATGTACAAGAATATAACTACTATAATACTGCTCCTATGTACAAGAATATAACTACTATAATACTGCCCCTGTGTAAAAGAATATAACTACTATAATACTGCCCCTATGTACAAGAGTATAACTACTATAATGCTGCTCCTATGTACAAGAATATAACTACTATAATACTGCTCCTATGGACAAGAATATAACTACTATAATACTGCCCCTATGTACAAGAATATAACTACTATAATACTGCTCCCTATGTACAAGAATATAACTACTATAATACTGCTCCTATGTACAAGAATATAACTACTATAATACTGCTCCTATGTACACGAATATAACTACTATAATACTGCCCGTATGTACAGGAATATAACTATTATAATACTGCTCCTATGTACAAGAATATAACTACTATAATACTGCCCCTATGTACAAGAATATAACTACTATAATACTGCTCCTATGTACAAGAATATAACTTCTATAATACTGCCCCTATGTACAAGAATATAACTACTATAATACTGCTCCTATGTACACAAATATAACTACTATAATACTGCTCCTATGTACAAGAATATAACTACTATAATACTGCTCCTATGTACAAGAATATAACTACTATAATACTGCCACTATGTACAAGAATATAACTACTATAATACTGCCCCTATGTACAAGAATATAACTACTATAATACTGCCCCTATGTACAAGAATATAACTACTATAATACTGCTCCTATGTACACGAATATAACTACTATAATACTGCCCGTATGTACAAGAATATAACTATTATAATACTGCTCCTATGTACAAGAATATAACTACTATAATACTGCCCCTATGTACAAGAATATAACTACTGTAATACTGCCCCTATGTACAAGAATATAACTACTATAATACTGCTCCTATGTACAAGAATATAACTACTATAATACTGCCCCCTATGTACAAGAATATAACTACTATACTACTGCCTCTATGTACCAGAATATAACTGCTATAATACTGCTTCTATGTACAAGAATATAACTGCTATAATACTGCTTCTATGTACAAGAATATAACTACTATAATACTGCTCCTATGTACAAGAATATAACTACTATAATACTGCCCCTATGTACAAAAATATTACTACTATAATACTGCTCCTATATACAAGAATATTACTACTATAATACTGCCCCTATGTACAAGAATATAACTACTATAATACTGCTCCTATGTACAAGAATATAACTACTATAATACTGCCCCTATGTACAAGAATATAACTACTATAATACTGCTCCTATGTACAAGAATATAACTACTATAATACTGCTCCTATGTACAAGAATATAAAAATACGCTGCTCAACAAAATTTAAGTGAACACTTAAACAACACAATGTAATTCCAAGTGAATCACACTTCTGTGAAATAACCCTGTCCAGTTGTGAAGCAACACAGATTGTGAATGAATTCCTCCTGCTGATGTGCAAATGGCACAGACAGCAGGAATAAATGATGGGCAATTAGCAAGACAACCCCTATAAAGAAGTGGTTCTGCAGGTGTGACCACAGACCAATTCTCTTTCTCATCCTTTTTGGCTGTTGTTTTGATCACTTTTGCATTTTTGTCATTGCTCTCACCCCTAGATGTACTGTACAGTAGCATGAGTTGGTGTCTACAACCCACACAAGTGGCTCAGGTAGTGTAGATCATCCAGGATGGCACATCAATGCTGCAAAAAGGTTTGCTATGTCTGTCAGCACAGTGTCAAGAGCATGGGGCAGATACAAGGAGACAGGCCAGTACACCAGGAGACGTGGAGGGGGCCGTAGGAGGGCAACAACCCATCAGCAGGACCACTATCTCAGCCTTTGTGCAAGGAGGAGCACTGCCAGAGCCCTGCAAAATGACCTCCAGCAGGCCACAAATGTGCATGTGTCTGCACAAACAGTTAGAAACCGACTCCATGTGGATGGTCTGAGTGCCCGACGTCCACAGATGGGGGTTGTGCTCACAGCCCAACACTGTGCAGGACGCTTGGCATTTGCCACAGAACACCAGGATTAGCAAATTCGCCCCTGGCGCCCTGTGCTCTTCACAGATGAAAGCAGATTCACACTGAGCATATGTGTCAGACATGATAGAGTCTGGAGACACCGTGGAGAGCGATCTGCCTGCAACATCCTTCAGCATGCCCAGTTTGGCAGTGGGTCAGTAATGGTGTGGGGTGGCATTTCTTTGGAGGGCCGCACAGCCCTCCATGTGCTTGCCAGAGGTAGCCTGACTGCCATTAGGTACCGAGATGAGATCCTCAGACCCCTTGTGAGACCATATGCTGGTGCGGTTGGCCCTGGGCTCCTCCTAATGCAGGACAATGCCAGATATCATGTGGCTGGAGTGTCAGCAGTTCCTGCAAGATGAAGGCATTGAAGCTATGGACTGGCCCGCCCGTTCCCCAGACCTGAATCTAATTGAACACATCTGGGACATCATGTCTCGTTCCATCCACCAACGTCACGTTGCACCACAGACTGTCCAGGAGCTGGCGGATGCTTTAGTCCAGATCTGGGAGGAGATCCCTCAGGAGACCATCCACCGCCTCATCAGGAGCATGCCCAGACGTTGTAGGGAGGTCATACAGGCACGTGGAGGCCACACACACTACTGAGCATCATTTCCTTGTCCTGAGGCATTTCCACTGAAGTTGGATCAGCCTGTAATTTCATTTTCCACTTTGATTTTGAGCATCATTCCAACTCCAGACCTCCGTGGGATATTAGTTGTGATTTACATTGATAATTGTTATTTTTTATTGTTCTCAACACATTCCACTATGTAAGGAATAAAGATTTATAACTGGAATATTTAATTCAGTGATATCTAGGTAGTAGGATTTTAGTGTTTTTATTTTTTGACCAGTGTATATAGTAATATGGCTGCCTATCACGACTCAGCTGACAGGTGATCCAGGACCAGGGTCTCCTTGCCTGTCCCTCCTCACCTCGGCTGTGTCTCTAAACACCTTGTACCTCTGTGTCTTGCTCAGTGGTGGTCGGGCTCAGCCTCCTCACCTCGGCCGTGTCTCTGAGCACTGTGCACCTTGTACTTCTGTGCCTTGCTCAGTGGTGGTCGGGCTCAGCCTCCTCACCTTGGCCGTGTCTCTGAGCACTGCGCACCTTGTACTTTCTTGTCTTGCTCAGTGGTGGTCGGGCTCGGCCTCCTCACCTCGGCTGTGTCTCTGAGCACTGCGCACCTTGTACTTCTGTGTCTTGCTCAGTGGTGGTCGGGCTCGGCCTCCTCACCTCGGCTGTGTCTCTGAGCCCCTTGTACTCCTGTGTCTTGCTCAGTGGTGGTCGGGCTCAGCCTCCTCACCTTGGCCGTGTCTCTGAGCACTGCGCACCTTGTACTTTCTTGTCTTGCTCAGTGGTGGTCGGGCTCGGCCTCCTCACCTCGGCTGTGTCTCTGAGCACTGCGCACCTTGTACTTCTGTGTCTTGCTCAGTGGTGGTCGGGCTCGGCCTCCTCACCTCGGCCGTGTCTCTGATCACTGTGTACCTCTGTGTCTTGCTCAGTGGTGGTCGGGCTCGGCCTCCTCACCTCGGCTGTGTCTCTGAGCCCCTTGTAGCTCTGTGTCTTGCTCAGTGGTGGTCGGGCTCGGCCTCCTCACCTCGGCCGTGTCTCTGATCACTGTGTACCTCTGTGTCTTGCTCAGTGGTGGTCGGGCTCGGCCTCCTCACCTCGGCTGTGTCTCTGAGCCCCTTGTACCTCTGTGTCTTGCTCAGTGGTGGTCGGGCTCGGCCTTCTCACCTTGGCCATGTCTCTGATCACTGTGTACCTCTGTGTCTTGCTCAGTGGTGGTCGGGCTCGGCCTCCTCACCTCAGCCTCTTCTCTGATCACTGTGTACCTCTGTGTCTTGCTCAGTGGTGGTCGGTGCAGGTCACACTGTGCAGTATTCCCCCTCTGTCTGATATGCTGGTGTTATTTAACCCTCTACGTGCTGCCTGTTTGCAGACCCTTCATTCACCGCCTGTACATAACACTTGATGCATTTGTCACATGGAGCGGTATAGATTTCTCTGTGACCTCCATACTCTGATCTGCACATCCTCGGAGTAATGCCGGTGGATGGAGGGGCGTCCACTAGAGGCGCTGTACACATCGGGGCAGATAAGACGCATCACATGACAAGTACCACAGTCATTAAGGCATGTTGTTAGATGTCATCACATTGGGCACCACGCACCTACTCCGTCTGCTACAGGCTCAGAACCGTCCCCAGGTCCTGCACCTGCCTGACGCTTCCTACCATTCTCTACTTTGTGCAAATCCCCAGTACCCTGAGGCTAACATTTGCTGCAGCTTCGTCTCAATGACGTCAGCCGTTTTTTTTTGTTTTTTATGCTCAATTGTAAATATCACATCCCAAGCTGCATCGGGGGCAGCAATTTATGTCCATTCAGAGCTGACCGTCCTGCTCCAGAGTGAAGGCTGCTTATTGAATTTCCATATTAAAAATTATTATATGACGAGCTGCCACCTAGTGGACAGTAGGTAATTGCATCCATTGCAAGGAGCATTTGTCACAATATCATTACCACTGAGCAGAATTTTACATGTTAAATTTAGTAATAATTATTATAAGCATCCAGATTTACATCGTATGTTATACCCCAGAGCTGCACTCACTATTCTGCTGGTGCAGTCACTGTGTACATACATTACATTACTGATCCTGAGTTACCTCCTGTATTATACCCCAGAGCTGCACTCACTATTCTGCTGGTGCAGTCACTGTGTACATACATTACATTACTGATTCTGAGTTACATCCTGTATTATACCCCAGAGCTGCACTCACTATTCTGCTGGTGCAGTCACTGTGTACATACATTACATTACTGATTCTGAGTTACATCCTGTATTATACCCCAGAGCTGCACTCACTATTCTGCTGGTGCAGTCACTGTGTACATACATTACATTACTGATCCTGAGTTACCTCCTGTATTATACCCCAGAGCTGCACTCACTATTCTGCTGGTGCAGTCACTGTGTACATACATTACATTACTGATCCTGAGTTATATCCTGTATTATACCCCAGAGCTGCAGTCACTATTCTGCTGGTGCAGTCACTGTGTACATACATTACATTACTGATCCTGTGTTACATCCTGTATTATACTCCAGAGCTGCACTCACTATTCTGCTGGTGCAGTCACTGTGTACATACATTACATTACTGATCCTGAGTTACACCCTGTATTATACCCCAGAGCTGCACTCACTATTCTGCTGGTGCAGTCACTGTGTACATACATTACATTACTGATCCTGAGTTACCTCCTGTATTATACCCCAGAGCTGCACTCACTATTCTGCTGGTGCAGTCACTGTGTACATACATTACATTACTGATCCTGAGTTACATCCTGTATTATACCCCAGAGCTGCACTCACTATTCTGCTGGTGCAGTCCCTGTGTACATACATTACATTACTGATCCTGAGTTACATCCTGTATTATACCCCAGAGCTGCACTCACTGTTCTGCTGGTGCAGTCACTGTGTACATACATTACATTACTGATCCTGAGTTACACCCTGTATTATACCCCAGAGCTGCACTCACTATTCTGCTGGTGCAGTCACTGTGTACATACATTACATTACTTATCCTGAGTTACACCCTGTATTATACCCCAGAGCTGCACTCACTATTCTGCTGGTGCAGTCACTGTGTACATACATTACATTACTGATCCTGAGTTACCTCCTGTATTATACCCCAGAGCTGCACTCACTATTCTGCTGGTGCAGTCCCTTTGTACATACATTACATTACTGATCCTGAGTTACATCCTGTATTATACCCCAGAGCTGCACTCACTATTCTGCTGGTGCAGTCACTGTGTACATACATTACATTACTGATCCTGAGTTACCTCCTGTATTATACCCCAGAGCTGCACTCACTATTCTGCTGGTGCAGTCACTGTGTACATACATTACATTACTGATCCTGAGTTACATCCTGTATTATACCCCAGAGCTGCACTCACTATTCTGCTGGTGCAGTCACTGTGTACATACATTACATTACTGATCCTGAGTTACATCCTGTATTATACCCCAGAGCTGCACTCACTATTCTGCTGGTGCAGTCCCTGTGTACATACATTACTGATCCTGAGTTACATCCTGTATTATACCCCAGAGCTGCACTCACTATTCTGCTGGTGCAGTCCCTGTGTACATACATTACATTACTGATCCTGTAGGTACCTCCTGTATTATACCCCAGAGCTGCACTCACTATTCTGCTGGTGCAGTCACTGTGTACATACATTACATTACTGATCCTGAGTTACATCCTGTATTATACTCCAGAGCTGCACTCACTATTCTGCTGGTGCAGTCACTGTGTACATACATTACATTACTGATCCTGAGTTACATCCTTTATTATACTCCAGAGCTGCACTCACTATTCTGCTGGTGCAGTCCCTGTGTACATACATTACATTACTGATCCTGAGTTACATCCTGTATTATACCCCAGAGCTGCACTCACTATTCTGCTGGTGCAGTCACTGTGTACATACATTACATTACTGATCCTGAGTTACATCCTGTATTATACCCCAGAGCTGCACTCACTATTCTGCTGGTGCAGTCACTGTGTACATACATTACTGATCCTGAGTTACATCCTGTATTATACCCCAGAGCTGCACTCACTATTCTGCTGGTGCAGTCCCTGTGTACATACATTACTGATCCTGAGTTACATCCTGTATTATACCCCAGAGCTGCACTCACTATTCTGCTGGTGCAGTCCCTGTGTACATACATTACATTACTGATCCTGAGTTACATCCTGTATTATACTCCAGAGCTGCACTCACTATTCTGCTGGTGCAGTCACTGTGTACATTACATTACATTACTGATCCTGAGTTACATCCTGTATTATACCCCAGAGCTGCACTCACTATTCTGCTGGTGCAGTCACTGTGTACATACATTACATTACTGATCCTGAGTTACACCCTGTATTATACTCCAGAGCTGCACTCACTATTCTGCTGGTGCAGTCACTGTGTACATACATTACTGATCCTGAGTTACCTCCTGTATTATACTCCAGAGCTGCACTCACTATTCTGCTGGGGCAGTCACTGTGTACATACATTACATTACTGATCCTGAGTTACCTCCTGTATTATACCCCAGAGCTGCACTCACTATTCTGCTGGTACAGTCACTGTGTACATACATTACATTACTGATCCTGAGTTACATCATGTATTATACTCCAGAGCTGCACTCACTATTCTGCTGGTGCAGTCACTGTGTACATACATTACATTACTGATCCTGAGTTACATCCTGTATTAGTTGTTTTTTCCCTAACTCTGGTCTTTTGTTTCCACAGCGCTCATGTATGCCAGTATTTTTGGGAATGTCTCTGCAATCATCCAGCGCCTGTACTCCGGCACTGCCCGGTACCACACCCAGATGCTGCGCGTCCGCGAGTTCATCCGTTTCCATCAGATTCCTAACCCCTTGCGTCAGCGATTAGAGGAGTATTTCCAGCATGCTTGGTCTTATACTAATGGCATCGACATGAATGCAGTGAGTGCAGCTTTACTCTCTGTCATTCTGTGTCCTTCATCCTATCTTCTCACCGTCACTTATGTCCCCACAATCACTCATGTCCTTCTGTTCTATGTTTCCATAATCACTCATGTCCTCCAGTCTTCTGTCTCCACAATCATTCATGTGTTCCTGTCTACTGTACACTCATTACTCATGTCCTCCTGTCTTATGTCCCAACAGTTACTCATGTCCTCCTGTCTTATGTCCCCACAATCATTCACGTCCTCCTGCCTTAGGATAACAAAAGATTGTGGTGAACTGTCTCATGTCTCCACAATCACAAATGTGCTCCTGTCTTCTGTCTCCATCGTCACGTACGGTATGTCCTCCTGTCTTCTGTACACGCCATCTCTCTTGTCCTCCTGTCTTATGTGCCCACAATCATTTATGTTCTCCTGTCTAATGTCTCCACAATCACAAATGTGCTCCTGTTTTCTGTCCTCACAATCACTCACGTCCTCCTGTCTTCTGTCCCCACAATCACTCACATCCTCCTGTCTTAGTTCATCACAACCATTTATGTGCTCCTGTCTCATGTCTCCACAATCACAAATGTGCTTCTGTCCTCTGTCTCCACCATCACTCATGTCCTCCTGTCTTCTGTCTCCACCTTTACTTATGTCCGCCTGTCTTCTGTACATACCATCACTTATGTCCTTACAATCACTCTTCCTTACCCACCATCACTCATGTCCTCCTGTCTTCTGTACCCACAGTCACATATATTCTCCTGTCTTCTGTCCTCACAATCACTAATGTCCTCCTGTCTTCTGTACCCACCATCACTAATGTCCTTCTGTCTTCTGTACCCACCATCACTAATGTCCTTCTGTCTTCTGTACCCACCATCACTCATGTCCTCCTGTCTTCTGTACCCACCATCATTAATGTCCTCCTGTCTTCTGTACCCACCATCACTAATGTCCTCCTGTCTTCTGTACTCACCATCACTAATGTCCTTCTGTCTTCTGTACCCACCATCACTCATGTCCTCCTGTCTTCTGTACCCACCATCATTAATGTCCTCCTGTCTTCTGTACCCACCATCACTCATGTCCTCCTGTCTTCTGTACCCCCAGTCACGCGTGTCTTTTTGTCTTCTGTACCCACCATCACTAATGTCCTTCTGTCTTCTGTACCCACCATCACTCATGTCCTCCTGTCTTCTTTTCCCACAGTCACTCATGTCTTCTGTACCCACAGTCACGTATCTTCTCCTGTCTTCTGTACCCACCATCACTCATGTCCTCCTGTCTTCTGTACCCACAGTCACATATGTCCTCCTGTCTTCTGTAACCACAGTCACTCCTGTCTTCTGTACCCACAGTCACGTATCTTCTCCTGTCTTCTGTACCCATAGTCACTCATGTCCACCTGTCTTCTTTACCTTCCTCCATTGTGTGCCCTCCTGTACCTACCATTGCTCTTCGCCATCTTCCGTACATCATTCTCCCTGGTCTCTGTTCCCCGTCTCTCGACCCGTCTTTCTCATACTTTGGTTTATTTTGTGTTCTCCTTACCCAGGTCTTGAAGGGATTCCCCGAGTGCCTCCAGGCTGACATTTGTCTCCATCTGAACAGAAGTCTTCTTCAGAACTGTAAACCTTTCAAAGGAGCCGCAAAGGGCTGTTTGCGGGCCCTGGCCATGAAGTTTAAGACCACCCATGCCCCTCCTGGGGACACCCTGGTGCACGCGGGCGATGTCCTAACTGCTCTGTACTTCCTGTCCCGGGGATCGATTGAGATTTTACGTGGGGACGTGGTGGTTGCCATACTGGGTGAGTATTGAAAAGTCACCTGTATTGTGCCCCTCTGTCAGTGCTGCGGACCCTCCTGACCAAATCATCTACTCCACAGGGAAGAATGATATATTCGGAGAGCCCCTCAATCTGTACGCCCGGCCTGGGAAGTCCAACGCTGACGTCCGAGCCTTGACCTACTGTGACCTTCACAAGATTCATCGGGAAGACTTGCTGGAAGTGCTGGACATGTATCCCGAATTCTCCGACTACTTCTGGTCCAGCTTAGAGATCACCTTTAACCTGCGAGACGTGAGTGTAACCCGGCCAAGCCTCGTAGGATGATCATGGCGCCCCTGGGCCTTGCCCCGCTGTCTGCCATGGGTTTCACATGCTCACCTCTGTGGAAGCCTTCCTTCACGTATCCTAATTATATATGAGATTTATCATGCCTTATACTCCAGTTACAACCAGAGCTGCACAGAAATGTTCTGCTGTACTGTGCATCAGAGTTTCCTGCCACAAAGTTGCTCACATCAGTTTTTCTGCAACTTTTCATTTCAGACCAACATGATCCCCGGATCTCCGAGCAGCGACGAGTCTGACAGCGGATTTAACAAGCTCAGACGACGCAAGCTGTCATTCCGCAGACGGACAGAGAAAGGTAAGGGGGGCACTTACTTATAAGCCACGCAGCAGAGGTATATACCATGCCGGATTTCTCTAGGACAGGTTCTTGTCAGAAATCTTGAAGATGGAGGGATCTTCCTTGCATGGTGGGAGTGAATGGTAATTCATATCTACATTTTCTGTGCCCCCCCCCCAGATGCTGACAATGTCGGGGAGGTCAGGAAAGGTCAGAGGGCGAGCAGGCTGATCCGGAACAATCTGGGGCCGGAGGATAAGAGTTGGGGCGAGCAGCACAGCAGCCCCCCGTCCAGCCCAGCGTCCAGCGATGACGAGCAGCCGGCACCAGTGTCCAGCACCATTGAGCTGTCACCAACACACGCCACGTGCAGTAACTTCACAGCAGCGAGCGGAGCAGAGGCAGAGGGTGATCAGAGCGGGGGAGACGTGTGCAATCATCTGTCAGGTACCGCGCAGGGGATCTGCGGTCAGTGCCCATCCATCGCTGTATCCACGGCTCACGCTGTGTCCTTCTCTCCAGGAGCGTTCTCCGGCGTATCAAACATCTTTAGCTTTTGGGGTGACCGGCATGGCCGTCAGTACCAGGAGCTGCCGCGATGCACCATACCAACCCACTCCACCCTCAGCGCTCCTGTGCCTTCCCTCAGCCGGCGGCAAAAATGTGAATTAGGGAACAGGCTGGACCAACTGCAAAAGCAGCTCAACAGGTGATGGGCACAAATCACTGCCAGACCCCATCATATACATAAAAGTGCACCCCACCTGAGTACTGCAGCCCCCTGTAATATTATTCTACCCTGACCAATATCACCCGAGTACTGCAGCCCCTGTAATATTATTCTACCCTGACCAATACCACCCGAGTACTGCAGCCCCTGTAATATTATTCTACCCTGACCAATACCACCCGAGTACTGCAGCCCCCTGTAATATGACTCCACCCTGACCATTACCACCCGAGTACTGCAGCCCCCTGTAATATTACTCCACCCTGACCATTACCACCCCAGTACTGCAGCCCCTGTAATATTACTCCACCCTGACCATTACCATCCGAGTACTGCAGCCCCCTGTAATACTACTCCACCCTGACCATTACCATCCGAGTACTGCAGCCCCTGTAATATTACTCCACCCTGACCAATACCACCCGAGTACTGCAGCCCCCTGTAATATTATTCTACCCTGACCAATAACACCCGAGTACTGCAGCCCCCTGTAATATTATTCTACCCTGACCAATACCACCCCAGTACTGCAGCCCCTGTAATATTACTCCACCCTGACCATTACCACCCGAGTACTGCAGCCCCCTGTAATATTACTCCACCCTGACCATTACCATCCGAGTACTGCAGCCCCCTGTAATATTACTGCACCCTGACCATTACCACCCGAGTACTGCAGCCCCCTGTAATATTATTCTACCCTGACCAATACCACCCGAGTACTGCAGCCCCTGTAATATTAGTCTACCCTGACCAATACCACCCGAGTACTGCAGCCCCCTGTAATATTATTCTACCCTGACCATTACCACCCGAGTACTGCAGCCCCCTGTAATATTACTCCACCCTGACCATTACCACCCCAGTACTGCAGCCCCCTGTAATATTATTCTACCCTGACCATTACCACCCGAGTACTGCAGCCCCTGTAATATTATTCTACCCTGACCAATACCACCCGAGTACTGCAGCCCCCTGTAATATTATTCTACCCTGACCATTAACACCCGAGTACTTCAGCCCCCTGTAATATTATTCTACCCTGACCAATACCACCCGAGTACTGCAGCCCCTGTAATATTATTCTACCCTGACCATTAACACCCGAGTACTGCAGCCCCCTGTAATATTATTCTACCCTGACCAATACCACCCGAGTACTGCAGCCCCCTGTAATATTATTCTACCCTGACCATTACCACCCGAGTACTGCAGCCCCCTGTAATATTATTCTATCCTGACCAATACCACCCGAGTACTGCAGCCCCTGTAATATTATTCTACCCTGACCAATACCACCCGAGTACTGCAGCCCCTGTAATATTATTCTACCCTGACCATTACCACCCGAGTACTGCAGCCCCTGTAATATTATTCTACCCTGACCATTACCATCCGAGTACTGCAGCCCCCTGTAATATTATTCTACCCTGACCAATACCACCCGAGTACTGCAGCCCCCTGTAATATTATTCTACCCTGACCAATACCACCCGAGTACTGCAGCCCCCTGTAATATTATTCTACCCTGACCATTACCATCCGAGTACTGCAGCCCCCTGTAATATTATTCTACCCTGACCAATACCACCCGAGTACTGCAGCCCCCTGTAATATTATTCTACCCTGACCATTACCATCCGAGTACTGCAGCCCCCTGTAATATTATTCTACCCTGACCATTACCGCCCGAGTACTGCAGCCCCTGTAATATTATTCTACCCTGACCAATACCACCTGAGTACTGCAGCCCCCTGTAATATTATTCTACCCTGACCATTACCATCCGAGTACTGCAGCCCCCTGTAATATTATTCTACCCTGACCAATACCACCCGAGTACTGCAGCCCCCTGTAATATTATTCTACCCTGACCAATACCACCCGAGTACTGCAGCCCCTGTAATATTATTCTACCCTGACCATTACCATCCGAGTACTGCAGCCCCCTGTAATATTATTCTACCCTGACCATTACCATCCGAGTACTGCAGCCCCCTGTAATATTATTCTACCCTGACCAATACCACCCGAGTACTGCAGCCCCCTGTAATATTATTCTACCCTGACCATTAACACCCGAGTACTGCAGCTCCTGTAATATTATTCTACCCTGACCATTACCACCCGAGTACTGCAGCCCCCTGTAATATTATTCCACCCTGACCAATACCACCCGAGTACTGCAGCCCCTGTAATATTATTCTACCCTGACCATTAACACCCGAGTACTGCAGCCCCCTGTAATATTATTCTACCCTGACCAATACCACCCGAGTACTGCAGCCCCCTGTAATATTACTCCACCCTGACCATTACCACCCGAGTACTGCAGCCCCCTGTAATATTACTCCACCCTGACCAATACCATCCGAGTACTGCAGCCCCTGTAATATTATTCTACCCTGACCAATACCACCCGAGTACTGCAGCCCCCTGTAATATTATTCTACCCTGACCATTAACACCCGAGTACTGCTGCCCCTGTAATATTACTCCACCCTGACCAATACCATCCGAGTACTGCAGCTCCTGTAATATTATTCTACCCTGACCATTACCACCCGAGTACTGCAGCCCCCTGTAATATTATTCTACCCTGACCAATACCACCCGAGTACTGCAGCCCCCTGTAATATTATTCTACCCTGACCAATACCACCCGAGTACTGCAGCCCCCTGTAATATTACTCCACCCTGACCATTACCACCCGAGTACTGCAGCCCCCTGTAATATTATTCTACCCTGACCAATACCACCCGAGTACTGCAGCCCCCTGTAATATTATTCTACCCTGACCAATACCACCCGAGTACTGCAGCCCCCTGTAATATTACTCCACCCTGACCATTACCACCCGAGTACTGCAGCCCCCTGTAATATTACTCCACCCTGACCATTACCACCCGAGTACTGCAGCCCCCTGTAATATTATTCTACCCTGACCAATACCATCCGAGTACTGCAGCCCCCTGTAATATTATTCTACCCTGACCATTAACACCTGAGTACTGCAGCCCCCTGTAATATTATTCTACCCTGACCAATACCACCTGAGTACTGCAGCCCCCTGTAATATTACTCCACCCTGACCATTACCACCCGAGTACTGCAGCCCCTGTAATATTATTCTACCCTGACCATTACCACCCGAGTACTGCAGCCCCTGTAATATTATTCTACCCTGACCAATACCACCCGAGTACTGCAGCCCCCTGTAATATTATTCTACCCTGACCAATACCACCCGAGTACTGCAGCCCCCTGTAATATTACTCCACCCTGACCATTACCACCCGAGTACTGCAGCCCCCTGTAATATTACTCCACCCTGACCATTACCACCCGAGTACTGTAGCCCCCTGTAATATTACTCCACCCTGTCCATTACCGCCCGAGTACTGCAGCTCCTGTAATATTATTCTACCCTGACCATTACCACCCGAGTACTGCAGCCCCCTGTAATATTATTCTACCCTGACCAATACCACCCGAGTACTGCAGCTCCTGTAATATTATTCTACCCTGACCATTACCACCCGAGTACTGCAGCCCCCTGTAATATTATTCTACCCTGACCATTACCACCCGAGTACTGCAGCCCCCTGTAATATTACTCCACCCTGACCATTACCACCCGAGTACTGCAGCCCCCTGTAATATTATTCTACCCTGACCAATACCACCCGAGTACTGCAGCCCCCTGTAATATTACTCCACCCTGACCATTACCACCCGAGTACTGCAGCCCCCTGTAATATTATTCTACCCTGACCAATACCATCCGAGTACTGCAGCCCCCTGTAATATTATTCTACCCTGACCATTAACACCTGAGTACTGCAGCCCCCTGTAATATTATTCTACCCTGACCAATACCACCCGAGTACTGCAGCCCCCTGTAATATTACTCCACCCTGACCATTACCACCCGAGTACTGCAGCCCCCTGTAATATTATTCTACCCTGACCAATACCATCCGAGTACTGCAGCCCCCTGTAATATTATTCTACCCTGACCATTAACACCTGAGTACTGCAGCCCCCTGTAATATTATTCTACCCTGACCAATACCACCCGAGTACTGCAGCCCCTGTAATATTATTCTACCCTGACCATTACCACCCGAGTACTGCAGCCCCTGTAATATTATTCTACCCTGACCATTACCACCCGAGTACTGCAGCCCCTGTAATATTATTCTACCCTGACCAATACCACCCGAGTACTGCAGCCCCCTGTAATATTATTCTACCCTGACCATTAACACCCGAGTACTGCAGCCCCTGTAATATTATTCTACCCTGACCATTACCACCCGAGTACTGCAGCCCCTGTAATATTATTCTACCCTGACCATTACCACCCGAGTACTGCAGCCCCTGTAATATTATTCTACCCTGACCAATACCACCCGAGTACTGCAGCCCCCTGTAATATTATTCTACCCTGACCATTAACACCCGAGTACTGCAGCCCCCTGTAATATTATTCTACCCTGACCAATACCACCCGAGTACTGCAGCCCCTGTAATATTATTCTACCCTGACCAATACCACCCGAGTACTGCAGCCCCTGTAATATTATTCTACCCTGACCATTAACACCCGAGTACTGCAGCCCCTGTAATATTATTCTACCCTGACCATTAACACCCGAGTACTGCAGCCCCCTGTAATATTATTCTACCCTGACCAATACCACCCGAGTACTGCAGCCCCCTGTAATATTATTCTACCCTGACCATTACCGCCCGAGTACTGCAGCCCCCTGTAATATTATTCTACCCTGACCAATACCACCCGAGTACTGCAGCCCCTGTAATATTATTCTACCCTGACCAATACCACCCGAGTACTGCAGCCCCTGTAATATTATTCTACCCTGACCATTACCACCCGAGTACTGCAGCCCCTGTAATATTATTCTACCCTGACCAATACCACCCGAGTACTGCAGCCCCCTGTAATATTATTCTACCCTGACCATTACCACCCGAGTACTGCAGCCCCTGTAATATTATTCTACCCTGACCATTACCATCCGAGTACTGCAGCCCCCTGTAATATTACTCCACCCTGACCATTACCACCCGAGTACTGCAGCCCCCTGTAATATTATTCTACCCTGACCAATACCACCCGAGTACTGCAGCCCCCTGTAATATTATTCTACCCTGACCATTACCATCCGAGTACTGCAGCCCCTGTAATATTATTCTACCCTGACCAATACCACCTGAGTACTGCAGCCCCCTGTAATATTATTCTACCCTGACCATTACCACCCGAGTACTGCAGCCCCGGTAATATTATTCTACCCTGACCAATACCACCCGAGTACTGCAGCCCCCTGTAATATTATTCTACCCTGACCATTACCATCCGAGTACTGCAGCCCCTGTAATATTATTCTACCCTGACCAATACCACCTGAGTACTGCAGCCCCCTGTAATATTATTCTACCCTGACCATTACCGCCCGAGTACTGCAGCCCCTGTAATATTATTCTACCCTGACCAATACCACCCGAGTACTGCAGCCCCCTGTAATATTATTCTACCCTGACCAATACCACCCGAGTACTGCAGCCCCCTGTAATATTATTCTACCCTGACCAATACCACCCGAGTACTGCAGCCCCCTGTAATATTATTCTACCCTGACCAATACCACCCGAGTACTGCAGCCCCCTGTAATATTATTCTACCCTGACCATTAACACCCGAGTACTGCAGCCCCCTGTAATATTATTCTACCCTGACCATTAACACCCGAGTACTGCAGCCCCCTGTAATATTACTCCACCCTGACCATTACCGCCCGAGTACTGCAGCCCCCTGTAATATTACTCCACCCTGACCATTACCACACGAGTACTGCAGCCCCCTGTAATATTACTCCACCCTGACCATTACCGCCCGAGTACTGCAGCCCCTGTAATATTATTCTACCCTGACCATTACCACCCGAGTACTGCAGCCCCCTGTAATATTACTCCACCCTGACCATTACCACCCGAGTACTGCAGCCCCCTGTAATATTACTCCACCCTGACCATTACCACACGAGTACTGCAGCCCCCTGTAATATTACTCCACCCTGACCATTACCACCCGAGTACTGCAGCCCACTGTAATATTATTCTACCCTGACCATTACCACCCGAGTACTGCAGCCCCCTGTAATATTATTCTACCCTGACCATTACCACCCGAGTACTGCAGCCCCCTGTAATATTATTCTACCCTGACCAATACCACCCGAGTACTGCAGCCCCCTGTAATATTACTCCACCCTGACCATTACCACCCGAGTACTGCAGCCCCCTGTAATATTATTCTACCCTGACCAATACCACCCGAGTACTGCAGCCCCCTGTAATATTATTCTACCCTGACCAATACCACCCGAGTACTGCAGCCCCCTGTAATATTATTCTACCCTGACCATTAACACCCGAGTACTGCAGCCCCCTGTAATATTATTCTACCCTGACCAATACCACCCGAGTACTGCAGCCCCCTGTAATATTACTCCACCCTGACCATTACCACCCGAGTACTGCAGCCCCCTGTAATATTATTCTACCCTGACCATTACCACCCGAGTACTGCAGCCCCCTGTAATGTTATTCTACCCTGACCAATACCACCCGAGTACTGCAGCCCCCTGTAATATTATTCTACCCTGACCAATACCACCCGAGTACTGCAGCCCCCTGTAATATTATTCTACCCTGACCAATACCACCCGAGTACTGCAGCCCCCTGTAATATTATTCTACCCTGACCATTAACACCCGAGTACTGCAGCCCCCTGTAATATTATTCTACCCTGACCATTAACACCCGAGTACTGCAGCCCCCTGTAATATTATTCTACCCTGACCAATACCACCCGAGTACTGCAGCCCCCTGTAATATTACTCCACCCTGACCATTACCACCCGAGTACTGCAGCCCCCTGTAATATTACTCCACCCTGACCATTACCACACGAGTACTGCAGCCCCCTGTAATATTACTCCACCCTGACCATTACCACCCGAGTACTGCAGCCCCCTGTAATATTACTCCACCCTGACCATTACCGCCCGAGTACTGCAGCCCCTGTAATATTATTCTACCCTGACCATTACCACCCGAGTACTGCAGCCCACTGTAATATTATTCTACCCTGACCATTACCACCCGAGTACTGCAGCCCCCTGTAATATTATTCTACCCTGACCATTACCACCCGAGTACTGCAGCCCCCTGTAATATTATTCTACCCTGACCATTACCACCCGAGTACTGCAGCCCCCTGTAATATTATTCTACCCTGACCAATACCACCCGAGTACTGCAGCCCCCTGTAATATTACTCCACCCTGACCAATACCACCCGAGTACTGCAGCCCCCAGTAATATTATTCTACCCTGACCAATACCACCCGAGTACTGCAGCCCCCTGTAATATTATTCTACCCTGACCATTACCACCCGAGTACTGCAGCCCCCTGTAATATTATTCTACCCTGACCAATACCACCCGAGTACTGCAGCCCCCTGTAATATTACTCCACCCTGACCATTAACACCCGAGTACTGCAGCCCCCTGTAATATTATTCTACCCTGACCAATACCACCCGAGTACTGCAGCCCCCTGTAATATTATTCTACCCTGACCATTAACACCTGAGTACTGCAGCCCCCTGTAATATTATTCTACCCTGACCAATACCACCCGAGTACTGCAGCCCCCTGTAATATTATTCTACCCTGACCATTACCACCCGAGTACTGCAGCCCCCTGTAATATTATTCTACCCTGACCAATACCACCCGAGTACTGCAGCCCCCAGTAATATTATTCTACCCTGACCAATACCACCCGAGTACTGCAGCCCCCTGTAATATTACTCCACCCTGACCATTAACACCCGAGTACTGCAGCCCCCTGTAATATTATTCTACCCTGACCAATACCACCCGAGTACTGCAGCCCCCTGTAATATTATTCTACCCTGACCATTAACACCTGAGTACTGCAGCCCCAGTAATATTATTCTACCCTGACCAATACCACCCGAGTACTGCAGCCCCTGTAATATTATTCTACCCTAGTTCTGCAGACCCCTGTAATATTACCCCCCTAGTACCGCAGACCCCGTCATCGGTGCCTCTTGTAGCCCCCTGTTGTCATCATCACCTCTTCTGTTCCCACCTTTTCCTCCGCAGGTTGGAGCACCGCATGGTGAATGACATAAACACCATCATGCAGTTACTCCAGAAGCAGATGGTGATCGTGCCCCCGGCGTACAGCACTGTGTCCTCCCCCCCGCAGATGTCCGGCTGCCCCCCGTGTGGAGAGCAGAACATGGCGTCCTCTTCTCAGGTAAATCAGGGCACCCCAGCAGCAGGAATCTGCGGATTATTGCACCCCTGATCACTCTATAGATCTGCAGAGCATTGCTCCGTCCCCTCCGCCTCCCGACAGATACATAGTGATGTATTCTGCAGATTATTGCACCCCTGATCTCGCTATAGATCTGCAGAGCATTGCTCCATCCTCTCTGCCTCCAGATACATAGTGATATATTCTGCAGATTATTGCACCCATGATCTCTCTGTAGATCTGCAGAGCATTGCTCCTTCCCCTCCTCCTGACTGATACTGTACATAGAGATGTATTCTGCAGATTATTGCACCCCTGATCTTGCTATAGATCTGCAGAGCATTGCTCTGTCCTCTCCTCCTCCAGATACATAGTGATATATTCTGCAGATTATTGCACCCCTGATCTCTCTGTAGATCTGCAGAGCATTGCTCCGTCCCCTCCGCCTCCTGACAGATACATAGTGATGTATTCTGCAGATTATTGCACCTCTGAACTCTCTATAGATGTGCAGAGCATTGCTCTGTCCTCTCCTCCTCCAGATACATAGTAATATATTTTGCAGATTATTGCACCCCTGATTTCTCTGTAGATCTGCAGAGCATTGCTCCGTCCCCTCCGCCTCCTGACAGATACATAGTGATGTATTCTGCAGATTATTGCACCTCTGAACTCTCTATAGATGTGCAGAGCATTGCTCTGTCCTCTCCTCCTCCAGATACATAGTAATATATTTTGCAGATTATTGCACCCCTGATTTCTCTGTAGATCTGCAGAGCATTGCTCCGTCCCCTCCTCCTGACATACATAGAGATGTATTCTGCAGATTATTGCACCCCTGATCTTGCTATAGATCTGCAGAGCATTGCTCCGTCCTCTCCTCCAGATGCATAGTGATATATTCTGCAGATTATTGCACCCATGATCTCTCTGTAGATCTGCAGAGCATTGCTCCTTCCCCTCCTCCTGACTGATACTGTACATAGAGATGTATTCTGCAGATTATTGCACCCCTGATCTTGCTATAGATCTGCAGAGCATTGCTCTGTCCTCTCCTCCTCCAGATACATAGTGATATATTCTGCAGATTATTGCACCCCTGATCTCTCTGTAGATCTGCAGAGCATTGCTCCGTCCCCTCCGCCTCCTGACAGATACATCGTGATGTATTCTGCAGATTATTGCACCTCTGAACTCTCTATAGATGTGCAGAGCATTGCTCCGTCCTCTCCTCCTCCAGATACATAGTGATATATTCTGCAGATTATTGCACCCCTGATTTCTCTGTAGATCTGCAGAGCATTGCTCCGTCCCCTCCTCCTGACAGATACATAGAGATGTATTCTGCAGATTATTGCACCCCTGATCTTGCTATAGATCTGCAGAGCATTGCTCCGTCCTCTCCGCCTCCAGATACATAGTGATATATTCTGCAGATTATTGCGCCCTTTTGATGATGTCTTCTCCTCCTCGCAGGTTTTTCAATACCAGGACATGGAAGGAATGAATTATAAGTTATGTGAAACGCCTGTGGCCCCCCAGAGTCTCCACACGGAGCCCACATGTTGCCCTCGGCGCCTGTCACTTCCCGGGAACCTGGAGGACCCCCTGGACTTGAGGACCCCACAGAGACATTGCTCAGACCCGGGCAGTTAGGGGACGGTACATTAAGGAAACTACTCTCAGACTATGGGCACAAGCCAAACCCTGGCAAACAAAAATAATGATACAAAGGCCATATGACGTCTCGCCAGGAAACGTAGACCCCCGACACAGCGTTCTGTGGACGGATGCCGCGGGGGATGGAAACCACGGCGTAGAATCCTCCCTTCTGGGCGAGAACCATCCATGGGAATTCTGCATCCTAGCTGGGTAATGACGTTTCTGTGATATCAGCGTCTTGAGTGCCAGCCGCGGGCAGCCGTACGTAGACGCGCAGCTCCGTGGTCTCCTCAGACCACCCATATTTATAATTTCCCCCGCCACTCTCTTACCAGAGGTGACATAGCACTGTATCTGGGGGAATGGAGTGAATATATCATCGAGAGGACTGGACTCAACGCCGGGGGGCAAATTCTTTACTCCCGTCATCCAGACCCTGAACGTTCTCCGTCAGCTCCACAGAACGTTCTCTAATGGCTCGTCGTCTCCGCTCTCTCGATACTGGTTGTTTTCACATGAGATGGTGGTCGTTTTCCAGACCTGCCTTTGGTGGGGGGTCCTCGAGGAAGTGGGGTTCCTTGCAGACGAGATGTCTTCCTGCTCACAGATATAACGTCCTGTTCACCTGTGTGGTCCATGAGTCTCCTGGAGTTGGGTCAAGTTTTTTGTTCTGTAACCTACTGTCCTTCTCCTTGACCTTGCGAGTCTGCAGAGCATTGTGCCACAGGGTAGGAGCACGGACCGGTACCATAGTCAGTGACTGTTCTCGTCACTCGTGTTTCTGCTTTGTTTCCGCATCTTTTATCCAAATCCATGAAGTTCTACAATAAGCACAAAGTTCTGGAGGAGCTTCTCAGGGGTGACCCAGGTCTCACTGCCCATTTCCTGAGCTCCGAGAGATAGGGACCTTCGGGTCATTACAGATGTTGCTCTGCCGGTTCTACCCCGTGAAGGTCTCTGGTATCTTAGTCTATCACAGAATTATCTGTCAGAGTCATAGCCTCCGATAGGAGAGTCAGTAACTCTCTGAACTTTCTTCTTCTGATCTCCTCCGTGCTGGACATGTACAGACCACATCAGAGCTGAGCTGAGCTTTGGTGTGGTCATAAGAGAGGAAAAAAATTCCCACTCAGAACGCGCTCACTGGCAGATTCTCAGATACCTCATTCTGCAGCCAAACCAAAAGCCTTTAAAAGCCAAACAGTGCAAAATTGGTGAAAAGAAATCCAATTTGCAAAAAGATACCCTCCAAAAGAAAAATAACTTTGTAAACTTTTTTATTACTTATCTGGCTCTGATGTGATCAAAATTCTGCTGGTTGCTATTGGAAACAGCCATCAAGCTTGTCATCAGTGCCACAAGTGTGTATCTGGGATCCTATAATGTGCGGGGGAGTTTAGAAGCGGCAGAGCAACATCTGATCGTAGTGTCCCAGCTCAGCGTTAGACACCAATCTGCTGCTCCTGAGACACTGCCGGCTGAGATGGCGGCCACCTGAAGGATAATTCTGCCAGATGTTCTGCCGTGTAATCAGAAAGTCTAGCACTGACTGCTGGTGTAGCACGGAGGTATCGTCATCTTAGGTTTTATAATGTAGCTTCTATTATTTTCACACCCTACGGCATAGGAGCGTAATGATTTGGATACTCCTTTGTCACAATGGGTGAAAAAACTGGGAAACTCAAAAGTCACAATGAAATCCGGGGTAAATTCGTCATCCGGCGAACACAATTTACACTGGAAAATCTAATGCGACATTTGCTCTGTTTGCTTCAATGGCCGTCCCCAGCTTTACGTTCACGTTCTCTGTGTAGTTTTGTTACCCATGGCCGTTCCCAGCTTTACGTTCACGTTCTCCTTGTAGTTTTGTTACCGATGGCCGTTTTCTGCTGTATGTTCACGTTCTGCGTGTAGTTTTGTTACCCATGGCCATTCCCAGCTTTATGTTCACATAATCCATGTAATTTTGTTACTGATGGCCGTTCCCAACTTTACGTTCACGTTCTCAATGTAGTTTTGTTACCCATGGCCGTTTTCAGCTTTACGTTCCTGTTCTTGGTGTAGTTTTGTTACCCATTGCCATTCCCAGCTTTATGTTCACATAATCCATGTAATTTTGTTACTGATGGCCGTTCCCAACTTTACGTTCACGTTCTCAATGTAGTTTTGTTACCCATGGCCGTTTTCAGCTTTACGTTCATGTTCTCGGTGTAGTTTTGTTACCCATTGCCACTTTTATGTTCTCTGTTTAGTTTATTTACCCGTGGCCGTTTTCAGCTTTACATTCACATTCTCCATGTAGTTTTGTTACCCATGGCCGTTCCCAGCTTTATGTTCATGTTCTCCTTGTAGTTTTGTTACCGATGGTCGTTTTCAGCTTTACGTTCATGTTCTGCGTGTAGTTTTGTTATCCATGGCCATTCCCAGCTTTATGTTCACATTCTCCATGTAATTTTGTTACCCATGGCTGTTCCCACCTTTATGTTCATGTTCTCCATGTTGTTTTGTTACCCATGGCTATTATATTCTCTGTTTAGTTTTGTTACCCATGGCTGTTCCTAGCTGTACATTCACATTCTCCATGTAATTTTTGTTACCGATGGCCGTTTTCAGCTTCATATTCTCCGTGTAGTTTTGTTACCCTTGGCCGTCCCCAGCTTTACGTTCACCTTTTTCCATGTAGTTTTGTTACCCATGGCCGTTTTCAGCTTTACATTCACGTTTTCTATGTAGTTTTTTACCGATGGCCGTTTTCTGCTTTACGTTCACATTCTCCATGCAATTTTTTTTACCGATGGCCGTTTTCAGCTTCACGTTCTCCATGTAGTTTTGTTACCCATGGCCGTTCCCAGCTTTACATTCACGTTCTCTGTGTAGTTTTGTTACCCATGGCCGTTCCCAGCTTTACATTCACGTTCTCTGTGTAGTTTTGTTACCGATGGCCGTTCTCTGCTTTACGTTCACGTCCTCTGTGTAGTTTTGTTACCGATGGCCGTTTTCAGCTTTATGTTCACGTTCTCCGTGTAATTTTGTTATCCATTGCTGTTTTCTGCTTTACGTTCACGTTCTCTGTGTAGTTTTGTTACCGATGGCCGTTTTCAGCTTTACGTTCACGTTCTCTGTGTAGTTTTGTTACCGATGGCCGTTTTCAGCTTTATGTTCACTTTCTCCGTGTAATTTTGTTACCCATTGCTGTTTTCTGCTTTACGTTCACGTTCTCTGTGTAGTTTTGTTACTGATAGCCGTTCCCAGCTTTATGTTCACGTTCTCTGTGTAGTTTTGTTACCGATGGCCGTTTTCAGCTTTATGTTCACGTTCTCCGTGTAATTTTGTTACCCATTGCTGTTTTCTGCTTTACGTTCACGTTCTCTGTGTAGTTTTGTTACTGATGGCCGTTCCCAGCTTTACGTTCACGTTCTCCGTGTAGTTTTGTTACCCGTTGCTGTTTTCTGATTTATGTTCACGTTCTTCGTGTAGTTTTGTTACCAATGGCCGTTTTCTGCTTTACGTTCACGTTCTCTGTGTAGTTTTGTTACTGATGGCCGTCCCAGCTTTACGTTCAAGTTCTCTGTGTAGTTTTGTTACCGATGGCCGTTCCCAGCTATATGTTCACGTTCTCCGTGTAGTTTTGTTACCGATGGCCGTTCCCAGCTATATGTTCTCCGTGTAGTCTTGTTATGATATTTACACTACAGTCCACTTTGTTCCGTCTCACAAGTAGGCCTTGTTCACATCACCCACCACCGTAAAATATGTCACTGATTCCATGTAATGGACGTTATTCTGGCATTTACTCGGAGGGGCTGATTCCCTGTAGGGGGGTTATGGTACCATGTGAACAAGTCCGTGTCCATCACTGCATATTTCTAGGGGGCGATGTCATTGCGGATCTCACGAAGACCTGCGGTGTTATTTATTTCTTACTGTACATACAATACTGAGGCTGCTGATTTTAGTTGCACCAAGTCTCCGAATACTTGGGGGTAATTGTGCCTGAAAACACAAAGCTCATGATTGTGCATCCTCTCAGCGGCGCCGCCGCGTAGCGTCCCCTCCCCCTCTCCTTTGACTCATTAGCTTGATTTTTAGAAGCGTCAGAATACGTCCTGGCTGCTGTATGTCGGATATGATATTAGTTATTTTTGTTTTTTGCACAACTTTTTGCTCTCTTGAGGCATTTCTGAATATTACCAATTCCTGACTGACCCAGTGTCGGGTCACTTTATTTAATGCATCTATCTTTTATCATGTGTCGGTGACTCGTTCCTGACATCAGTGTATGGTTTTAGTCACCTTATAATATTTGTATTGTGTGTTGTCCTCCATTCACAGTCAAAGCTGCATTCTAAATTCTCCTGCTTCCCTGTTAGCTCTCAGGATGCTATCTCACATCTCACTGCTGCCCTCTGCTGGTTCATTGTACACATTATCTGCAGGGAACACCAGACACCATTGCAGGAAGGCAAAGTTGCTGCGGTTTCGGTCTCTCTGCTCAGGGACTAGGTGAGATCCCATAATGCATTGCACCCCACCGCATTGCATTCTGGGTGATTTGGCGGTGGTTGGAAAACCATACATCCACAGGACCCTAACAAAGCCCATGACAGACACTATACCAGCCGGGGGTCACTCCTGGATGTGAGCACAAAGCTAAGAGAAGAAGGGCAGATTTCCCAGTGCAGCTTTGGATGTGTCTTGAGTATGACATGCAATGTAACTCCAGATACATAAAGCAAAATAGAACTCAACAATGAACTCAAAAGAGCTGAAAGAGCTACAACGTTTGCTGAGCGCCACGTCCTGCTGCCCGGGTCGGCGTTCCGGCTGTCACTACCTCTTTTTTGTTACTAAATTGATAGGATTAAATCTATTGGCTCCGGCTTTACCTACAGAACGGCGGCTGAACGCATGTGCCGTAGTGCTAGGAACCGGTACCAGCCTATTCCATCACTATTAGCGATAATGAACCGTCCATAATCACAATGATTGAATCAATAGCCATATATAGAGGGAGAGGTCACCTGAGACCTTGGATCGGGGTACCAGGCCTCACAAAGGTTCCAAAAATGTGTATTCCCAGGTCCGACCCCTGCAACTACCGTAATTATACAATGAAGTTACAGCACCAAGGAGGAAAAGTCGTGGCGTGATTGAAATCACAGGATGATACACATGGTGATGGCATGTCAATGATAAAAACATGGAAACGACATTCTCAAAACTTCTCGATTTATCCAGTCTGAAGTTTGAGCCTCGTGCAGAAATCTCGGACACTTCCGGTCTCGGCTGCTGTCACTAAGGTTATTAATGGTCGTCTGAGAAAGGTTCTGCTGCTGAATGCACTTGGGCAAATCATCAAGATCCACTGCTGGCTGCTCCTGTGTAATCACAGACTGATGACGTCTCCAATGTGCTGGATGGAGACAAGTCTGGAGACGCTGCCAACAGCTCCTGTGTAATCATCCACCAATGATGTCCCCGATGTGCTGGATGGAGACAAGTCTGGAGACGCTGCTGACAGCTCCTGTGTAATCACTGACCAATGATGTCCCTGATGTGCTGGATGGAGACGAGTCTGGAGATGCTGCCGACAGCTCCTGTGTAATCACCAACCAATGATCTCCTCAATGTGCTGGATGGAGACAAGTCTGGAGACGCTGCTAACAGCTCCTGTGTTATCACCGACCAATGACGTCCCTAATGTGCTGAATGGAGACAAGTCTGGAGACGCTGCCGACATCTCCTGTGTAATCACAGACTGATGACATCCCCGATGTGCTGGATAGGGACAAGTCTGGAGACGCTGCCGGCAGCTGCTGTGTAATCACTGACCAATGACGTCCCGGATGTGCTAGGTGGAGACAAGTCTGGAGACGCTGCTGACCGCTCCTGTGTAATCACCAACCAATGATGTCCCCAATGTGCTGGATGGAGACAAGCCTGGAGACACTGCAGCCACGTGAGCCAGTTTAAGCCACGCAGGATGCTCAAAGTAGCACCAGCAACGTGTGGTCTGGGGTGTCATGTGGATAATTAGCCTCCATTGCCGTCCTGCTTTTCCCCATGATGTGAGCAGTGGTGCGAGGTCAGTCTGTGGGGCCTAAATGAGCTCCCATGGCTGCGGCGTCTCCAGGTTTTCTGCACGTGGCTCACACCCAAGACTCAAGAAATCCAGAATTTTTGAAATTGTGTCCGTGTTATCATGATTTTCAGATCAGCGACGTTTCCATCCTGCAATTTCCATCATTTCACGCCTTGCTCCTCTTCGTGTTGTCATTTCATTGTTGAGGAGCGTACTACTACTGCCACTGCTGTAGGACCTGACATTGTCAGCGCCTCGTGAAGGAATTTTAAGTCGGAGGTTCACTTTAAGGTCTGAGCAACTTCGCCTTGTGCCCATGACAACTCCGCCGGTCCCTTATAACATATGGGGCAAATAAAACTGACTATTTTGCTTCCTTAATAGCAATTATATAGCGCAGTCCGGTGACCCTCGACCCTCCTCACACAGATAGCGATGGCGCCGCCGATCAGATCCAAAGATAAAACGTCTCCTTGTGCGAGAACCTCTCCCGGTGTGTCCTCTGTATAAAGCCATCGTGACCCCGCGCTCATTCCTTTCCGTGTTACCCTGGGTCCAACCGTGGAGGTATGAGGTGTAAATAGCGCCTGTCGTTCCGTCAGGGGGCGGGCGGGGGCTTTTCTGTTGGCGTTTGGGCGTATGACATTCAATACTATGCACACTACTTCCTCAGCATGTGTCTGAATGCAGAATGTAGAGGTTTTCTAGGAATAATATGTAAAAATAAAATACCTTATTTAAATGAATGAAAATTACAATAAACCAAATATTAGGATACGAGAATCCAGAGTGGTGGTCGTTATATTCTTATATTGATGCCGTGTGAGCGCCGAATGTGCAGACGTGTTACATGGGTTAGAGAGATGCAGGGGTGGCGAGTGGAAATGGGGGCAACACAGACACATTCGGGTACAGTGATGGTCCACGGTATCATCTGCTGAATCCACATTCTGATATGTGCCCGTCTCCCAGAAAAGCTCTGCATCTGCTACATCACAAAATCATGGCTCAACACCATCCTGGCTCCAGCGGGTCTGTCCGAATCTCAGGGAGCCGTGTCCCAATTTTTACATTCACTCAGTGCTATGTCGTCTCTCGACATCGTCATTGCATCGTAGCTTCTCCTCCTAGGGGTGCAGGGTCGGCATCGCGCTGCACACATTCATTAATTATTTTCTTCAGATTTATTCTTCCCAGGATTGGAACCGTCAACCTGTATCATCGCAGGCAGCAGCTAAATCTGCGAGCCGTGGACTGCACTGACGAGAATGGGAGAATTTTTTTTTATGTGAATTTGCATTGCAGGCAGATTGTACAGGTACATAGAGATATATCTATACATAGCAGAATATTTCCATGTCCCTGTATTCTAAAAATAAGATATTTTTTTTCTTCCTATAAAATGGCTGAAACAAAATTATGAAAAAAAAACAAAAAACTAAACATCACAAAGCAAATAACATGGACATATTTGGTGTCCCTGTAATCATAACGATCCGCACAACACAACGATCAGATTATTTATGGTAATCGGTAAGTGCCGTAAAAATGGTGCAATTAATTTTTTTCCATTAAACCCATATAAATGGAATAAAAATATAATGCTGAGGGCCGTGTTCACATGTAGCATAAATGCTGCATTTTTCCAGCACATTTTCTGCAGGTGCCCGCATCACATGATGCACTAACAACCCCCTGTAATTATTGGGTATTTGCTGCGTTTCTTTTATGTGTTTTCCCCCTTATTTGATGCGTTTTTGCTGCAGATGTGAATCCGTATTTTTAATTCTCTTTTAATAGTACATAAAAGCTTTGTTTCTGCGCTTATCAATGCAACAGCGTTTTTTTTCTTGCGTTTTTTTCAGGCTTCTAGCCTTTAGATGAAAAAAAAGCATCAAAACCGCAGATTTCAGCATCGTCTTTAGACACATCGAGAGCGGAGATTTCATGGAATCACATCCACTTTGCTTGGGCATTTAAACCATGTTCACATGTAGCGGAAATACTGCGTTTTTTTTTCTGCTTTTTTGCACAGAAATTCTCCTGTTTTTAACTGTCCAAGCAAAGTGGATGCGATTCCATGAAATCTCCGCTCTAAAGATGCTGCTGAACTCTGCGATTTTCGTGCTTTTTTTTTTTCTCTAGAGGTTGATATGTGAAGCCTGAAAAAAACACAAGAAAAAAACAGTTACTTTTTTAAGTGCAGAATCAAAGACATTCTGTATTTTTAAAAACTACATTAAACACACAATGCATCAAATAAGGGGGAAAATGCATGAAAAATGCAATAAACAGAAACATTGTTAGCGTGTAGTTAGATGCGGATTCTGCAGAAAACCAAAAACACAGGTTTCTGCACCGTGTGAACACGTGTAGTGTTCGTGTAGTGACGCCACATAAAGATGAGAAAGTTCTGGCGGCTCTGACTGTGAATGAAGAACAAAAAATAATCCACAACTAGAGACGATCAGGATGCACAGATGACATCGCTCTGGCCCTGGGGGATCAATAGACGCCGGAACGTAAGAGATTCACGGCCCCCCGTCCAGCCGACGGGGACCACTGATCTGGACGGGAGTCCTGTGAATCGATCCACACTGTTTATTTAGATTCACCCATGGATCTCTGCCCAAAAAAGAAAAAATGTAAGTTCTCACCAAGGTCACAGTTTTTTCAATGTTTTGAGTGAACTTCTCAATATTGACCGGCTCCCAAGGATTATTTTGGTTATAACGGCTGCTGCTCCTTATCTCGTAGTCCCTAGGACTGGTCACTGCCAAGCTATAACCTGTGGGTGAGGGCCTAAACTGTTACCCACAAAAGAGACAACAAGCCGTACCCCAACCATGGACGCAGTGGACCTTGGATCATAGGAACGATAGGGATATTGCATGATCTGAGATGACTACACAGATATCTTGGGTAATAATCAATAATCCAAGAAGTTGCTCAGATGGATGAGAATAGAAATAGTTACAGGACTACGGTCTTCAAAGAAGTGGACACATAGCTGGGGACACCTGTGCGAAAACAGCATGTTGGCCCTCTTTTCTCGCATGCTGGCGTGAATAAAGTGCCCTGAATGGAGTCAGTCGTGTGGATTGTCACTCCATTGTGGTAGAAGAGTATGTCCCAAATATAATAATAATTATAGATGTTGTCCTCTCCACCATTCTCCAGTCCGGAGTAGAGGTTGTAGCCACCATTGAAGTGACGATATTAAGGGCACCGCAATGGGCATCTCGAAGATGCTTAAAACATTCTAATGAACCCGGTTGTCTTGGTTGTAAAAATGGTATTCCTCCTTGTACGACAATCAATACCTTTGGCCAATTCATGGTTAATTGCAATCATTCCTCAGTCAATAACCTCAGATTTCATGGCAAATGGGTGAACCCCACTGTAAAAAGCAATGGCCTCCTAGACTCTCACCTAAATGAGAAGTATCATATACAGTGGGGAAAATAAGTATTTGATTCACTGGCGATATTGCAAATTTTCCCACCTACAAAGAACAGAGAGGTTTGTAATTTTTATCTTAGGTACACTTCACCTGTGAAAGACAGAATCTAAAAATAAAATCCAGAAAATCACATTGTAGGATTGTTACATAATTAATTTGCATTTTATTGCCTGAAATAAGTATTTGATCACTGTAACAAAGTCCTTACTGGGAAACTGCGTGAACAAGTACTGCACATTCTCAAAAGTGAATGCAAAAAGGTGGACAGATTCAGGTGTTAGGGGGACTGAGAAAAAGCCCTTTGCAATATCCAAACAGAAAACTCTTTACCATCGCTCCTTAGCTGTGACATAACTACAAGGACAGATGCAACTAGGTGAGCAGCCGCTGAGGGGGTGTACTTATTTATAAGTCTACATCCCTGCAAAAGCTGCCATCTTCCTTTTTTACTAGTAAAATGTAACTGTTACACAGAGAATTACCTTTTCTAACAACACCTTGTTGTCCCAGCTCACTGACCGTAGCTCTTAGGTAAGGGACGGCGTCCTCAGGAATTTGGTACGAACGATGGAAGGTGGCAGCTTTTCACCATAACTTTAACTTGACTTTCCATTAACCCACGATCAGTTTTCTTTGAAATCCACAATTCAGGGAAGTTTTTGTTTCAATTCATTTTTTAAAACTTAATTGTCATCAGTACATGAACCTAGACTGGCAATAGGAACTTTGTGACTCTCCTCCTCCTCCTCCTCCTCCACAGACACAATTTCGGCACAAATGGTCGCTCTTTTGTCCAACCACATAAATCAACAACAATCCCCATTACTCCCAAAACATCAGGAGCCAGAATCGTGGACTGTAACTGTAGATTTATTTTGAAGACCCCTTTTCTTAAGTCCCCCCACCTCCCACCCCCATGTCCTGAAATCTCAGGTTCACTGGACAACTTTTTACTGCTTGAATATAGAATACAGGTCTCCAGCAGCCCAGGGGGTCCTGTTACTGAGAGGGTTAGCCATTTGAAGACTGTTATACTGCTGATACTGCCTTGGATCACTCACACCCGGATAAGGAGATCATTGCTTAATAAAGTCTCTACAGCATCAATCCAGCATTGTGCAAGACCCCTGACCTGAAAGACCCCTCTAGGGATACTTTCTTCACAAACTACTCTGTAATTGTATAAACTCTTTCCTAAACTATTGCTCTATACTTTCAAGATGTCACCACCACGTTCTGTTTCTGTAAATGTTCTCCCAGCCATTCTTCTATCCTAAGTCTCCAGTCCTCAATCTTATCACCGTGAACCTCCTGCTCCTCTGCTACATCCATCTCATCAATGACTGGAAAGCCCGGTATTCATACCGCTCTCTCTGTACTGTCTCTGTTCCTCTTAGCTAATTTAATTGCTCTTAATTATGGTTTCGATATCGTTTCAACTTATATACTACTCACTTCTTTACTTTATATACTTCTTTTGAAGTTTGCTAATGACCATCTGGATGATCCAGAGGAGGCATGGGAGAAGGTCGTGGTCAGATGAGACCAAAGTAAAACTTTTTAGTATCAACTCCAATCGCCGTGTTTGGAGGAAGAAGAAGGATAAGTACAACCCCAAAGAACACAATCCAAACTGTGAAGAATGGTGGGGGAAACATCATACTTTGAGGGTGCTTTTCTGAAAAGGGGACAGGACAGCTGCACCGTATTGAAGGGAGGATGGATGGGGTCATGTCTCGCAAGAGTTTGGCCAACGTCTTTCCCTCTGTAAGAGCATTGAAGATGGGTCGTAGCTGAGTCTTCCAGCATGACCATGACCCGAAACACAGCCAGGGCAACTAAGGAGTGGCTCCGTAAGAAGCATCTCTAGGTCCTGGAGTGGCCTAGCCAGTGTGCAGACCTGAACCCAGTAGAAAATCTTTTGAGGTAGCTGAAACTCAATGTTGCCCAGCGACAGCCCCGAAAACCTCAAAGATCTGGAGAAGATCTGTATGGAGGAGGGGGCCAAAATCCCTCCTGCAGTGTGTGCAAACCTGGTCAAGAACTACAGAAAACATCTGACCTCTAACTGCAAGCAATGGTTTCTGGACCAAATATTAAGTTTTATTTTTCTATTGTGTCAAATACTTACACTTAGTTTAGGGTCACTTAGAAATTTCCTTATTTTTGAAAGAAAAGCACAGTTTTTTCCAATGAAGTTACCATTAAATGATTCAGAAATACACTCTATACATTGTTAATGTAAATGACTATTCTAGCTGCAAACGTCTGGTTTGTAATGCAATATCTTCATAGGTGTATAGAGGCCCATTTCCAACAACCATCACTCCAGTGTTCTTATGGTACTTTGTGTTTGCTAACTGTGTAAGAAGGCTAATGGATGGTTAGAATACCCTTGAAAACCCTTGTGCAAGTATGTCAGCACAGCTGAAAACAGTTTGGCTGTGAGATGCAGAACAACTGAAAAGATGCTGGAAGAGTCTCTGACGCCATCTGTCAAGCATGGTGGAGGTAATGTGATGGTCTGGGGTTGCTTTGGTGTTAATAATAATAATAATTTTATTTATATAGCGCCAACATATTCCGCAGCGCTTTACAACTTATAGAGGGGACTTGTACAGATAATAGACATTACAGCATAACAGAAATCACAGTTCAAAACAGATACCAGGAGGAATGAGGGCCCTGCTCGCAAGCTTACAAAGTATGAGGAAAAGGGGAGACACGAGAGGTGGATGGTAACAATTGTTTTCGTTGTTCGGACCAGCCATAGTGTAAGGCTCGGGTGTTCATGTAAAGCTGCATGAACCAGTTATCAGCCTAAGTATGTAGCAGTACAGACACAGAGGGCTATTAACTGCATAAAGTGTATGAGAACATGATGTGAGGAACCTGATTATGTTTTTTTTTTTTTTTTATTATGCCACACAGGGATAGTTAGGTTAATGCGTTGAGGCGGTAGGCCAATCTGAACAAATGCGTTTTTAGGGCACGCTTAAAACTGTGGGGATTGGGGATTAATCGTATTAGATTGGGTCAGAGAGCAACCTTTCTTATTTTAGTTGCCAGCTAATCACGATAATATCTATGCTTTTACCTTTCTAGACGCAGAGGAAGACCTTTAGTTTTTTTCCTCTTTTTCCGTGCCAACCAGGCTCTTTATAGATAAGATTTTCATCCAAACTTGGATACTATAAAGTGAACGCATAGATTTTCTTTAGTATAAATAAGGTGCACTTATTATCCCAGATAAATATAAAAAAATAAATAGAAAATACCTAAAACACACATATAAAACAAGCAGCTCAAGTTTTTTAGGATGTTTACCAGAGGGGAGGTTACCTTCTATATACCGGTTTGTTTCTCCGCTCCTATGTAGCTGTAGAAAACTTCTTGTTCTTTGTCCCTGAAGAAGGAACACGTCTATTCCGAAACGCGTCGGTCTTTTTGGTCCATCGCGCTATCCATAGCCAGTCACGTGTACTAACACGTGACTGTGACGTCACGCTAGGTCCTGCATTGTCGGGAGACCGAGCGGCTAATTCATACAGCGCGCAGCCACCCCACGCTATTGGCTGCTAGTCACGGGTGCGTTGTAGCGCTGCTACCGGCCGGAGCAGCGCTCACCACCCCCAGGAGCGGCATAATCCATTCATCGTACCCGGAAATCAGGACAAAGAACAAGAAGTTTTCTACAGCTACATAGGAGCGGAGAAACAAACCGGTATATAGAAGGTAACCTCCCCTCTGGTAAACATCCTAAAAAACTTGAGCTGCTTGTTTTATATGTGTGTTTTAGGTATTTTCTATTTATTTTGTTATATTTATCTGGGATAATAAGTGCACCTTATTTATACTAAAGAAAATCTATGCGTTCACTTTATAGTATCCAAGTTTGGATGAAAATCTTATCTATAAAGAGCCTGGTTGGCACGGAAAAAGAGGAAAAAAAAACTAAAGGTCTTCCTCTGCGTCTAGAAAGGTAAAAGCATAGATATTATCGTGATTAGCTGGCAACTAAAATAAGAAAGGTTGCTCTCTGACCCATTGTTTTATAATAAAAAAAAAAAAGGGGGATTATTCCTAGCGCAGATATATTATTATCTATATATTACTTTGAGTAGACGACACAGATAAGTGGTACTGTGATAAAATCTGCTGCAAGGAAGTAGTGTAGCGAGCGCCACTGATATTTTGTACGAAATTTTGATTAATCGTATTAACCTAGGTAGTGCATTCCAAAGAATCGGCGCAGCACGTGTAAAGTCTTGGAGATGGGAATGGGAGGTTCTGATTATTGAGAATGCTAACCTGAGGTCATTAGCGGAGCGGAGGGCACGGGTAGGGTGGTAGACTGAGACCAGAGAGGAGATGTAGGGTGGTGCTGAGCCATGGAGTACTTTGTGGATGAGGGTAGTAGTTTTGTACTGGATTCTGGAGTGGATGGGTAGCCAGTGTAATGACTGGCACAGAGTAGAGGTATCGGTGTAACGGTTGGTGAGGAATATGATCCTGGCAGCAGCATTCAGGACAGATTGGAGCGGGGAGAGTTTGGTAAGAGCGAGGCCGATTAGTAGAGAGTTACAATAGTCCAGACGAGAATGAATAAGTGAGACAGTAAGAGTTTTTGCAGAGTCGAAAGTAAGAAACGGGCGAATTCTAGAAATATTTTTGAGATGCAGATAAGAAGAGCGAGCCAGTGATTGGATGTGGGGGTGAATGAAAGCTCGGAATCAAGGATGACCCCAAGGCAGCGGGCTTGTTGCTTGGGAGTAATGGTGGAACCGCTGTTGTGAATTCTGCTCTTGGGTTCCCTCCGGTGGTTGTTGGTAGTAATGCAGTTGTCCCTGGGTTGCAATCCTGGGCAGGTGTCCCTGCTGATTGCAGCTCTGACTGGGATATTTATGTGTGCAGGATTCATTAGCCCTTGCCAGTTGTCCATTGTTCTTGGAGGTTTTGCATCTCTGTCTGGTTCCTCCTGCCCTGCTGCCAAATCAGCAAAGATAAGTGTCTGGTTTTGTTTCTACAGCACACATGCTGTGTGCTTTACAATTCAGTACTATTCAATGTTTTTTCTTGTCCAGCTTAGACTGTGTTTGGATATTTCAGTCAAGTTGGATTCTCAGGAGATGCAGATATACATTCCATGTCTTTAGTTAGATGGTGGAATTTTTGTATTATCTGCTGTGGGTATTTTTAGGGTTTTAATACTGACCGCTTAGTATTCTGTCCTATCCTTTCCTATTTAGCTAGCGTGGCCTCTTTTGCTAAATCCTGATTTCTGCCTGCGTGTGTCTTTCCTCTAATACTCACCGTCAATATTTGTGGGGGGCTGCCTATCCTTTGGGGTTCTGCTCTGAGGCAAGATAGAATTCCCATTTCCATCTATAGGGGTATTTAGTCCTCCGGCTGTGTCGAGGTGTCTAGGATGTGTTAGGTACACCCCACGGCTACTTCTAGTTGCGGTGACAGTTTAGGGTTTGCGGTCAGTACAGGTTCCACCTACTCCTGAGAAAGTCTCATGCGGCTCCAAGGTCACCAGATCATAACAAACCGCACACGGAGATGGCAATGTCAGGCAAAGGTAGGTTAGTAGAGGGAGAGAACACGAGGACAGGGCCGGACTGGCCATAGGGCACTTCTGGCAAATGCCAGAAGGGCCGGTGCCAGTGGTGGGCCGCTCAATCCGCCGCCCCCGCCGTCGCATTCAACTATACCGGCGTATAGACGCCGGTACAGTTGAATGCAATGATGGAGGAGAGAGCGTCTACAGACGCTCCTCTCCCATCATTCCCCGCTCTGCCTCTGACACTGCGGGTGCGCGATGATGTCATATCATCGCGCACCTGCTGTGTCCCGGGCAGACTGCAGCTGCTGAGACAGGAGCAGGAACCAGGAAGCAACGCGGGGCACGAGGAGAGGTGAGGAGAGTTTTTTTTTTTTCTGGACTGTGGGGCCATTCTCGGAGGAGGTGAGGGGAGGAAGAGAAGAGATGTGGGCTGTATATAGTTCTCTGTGGGCTGTGCTCTGTGCTGTATACTGCTGTGGGCTGTATATAGTTCTCTGTGGGCTGTGCTCTGTGCTGTATACTACTGTGGGCTGTATATAGTTCTCTGTGGGCTGTGCTCTGTGCTGTATACTACTGTGGGCTGTATATAGTACTCTGTGGGCTGTGCTCTGTGCTGTATACTGCTGTGGGCTGTATATAGTTCTCTGTGGGCTGTGCTCTGTGCTGTATACTGCTGTGTGCTCTGTGCTATATATAGTTCTCTGTGGGCTGTGCTCTGTGCTGTATACTGCTGTGGGCTGTATATAGTACTCTGTGGGCTGTGCTCTGTGCTGTATACTGCTGTGGGCTGTATATAGTTCTCTGTGGGCTGTGCTCTGTGCTGTATACTGCTGTGGGCTGTATATAGCTCTCTGTGGGCTGTGCTCTGTGCTGTATACTACTGTGGGCTGTATATAGTTCTCTGTGGGCTGTGCTCTGTGCTGTATACTACTGTGGGCTGTATATAGTACTCTGTGGGCTGTGCTCTGTGCTGTATACTGCTGTGGGCTGTATATAGTTCTCTGTGGGCTGTGCTCTGTGCTGTATACTGCTGTGTGCTCTGTGCTATATATAGTTCTCTGTGGGCTGTGCTCTGTGCTGTATACTGCTGTGGGCTGTATATAGTACTCTGTGGGCTGTGCTCTGTGCTGTATACTGCTGTGGGCTGTATATAGTTCTCTGTGGGCTGTGCTCTGTGCTGTATACTACTGTGGGCTGTATATAGTTCTCTGTGGGCTGTGCTCTGTGCTGTATACTGCTGTGGGCTGTATATAGTTCTCTGTGGGCTGTGCTCTGTGCTGTATACTGCTGTGGGCTGTATATAGTTCTCTGTGGGCTGTGCTCTGTGCTGTATACTGCTGTGGGCTGTATATAGTTCTCTGTGGGCTGTGCTCTGTGCTGTATACTGCTGTGGGCTGTATATAGTTCTCTGTGGGCTGTGCTCTGTGCTGTATACTACTGTGGGCTGTATATAGCTCTCTGGGCTGTGCTCTGTGCTGTATACTACTGTGGGCTGTATATAGTTCTGTGTGGGCTGTGCTCTGTGCTGTATACTGCTGTGGGCTGTATATAGCTCTCTGTGGGCTGTGCTCTGTGCTGTATACTACTGTGTGCTCTGTGCTATATATAGTTCTCTGTGGGCTGTGCTCTGTGCTGTATACTGCTGTGGGCTGTATATAGTTCTCTGTGGGCTGTGCTCTGTGCTGTATACTGCTGTGGGCTGTATATAGCTCTCTGTGGGCTGTGCTCTGTGCTGTATACTACTGTGTGCTCTGTGCTATATATAGTTCTCTGTGGGCTGTGCTCTGTGCTGTATACTGCTGTGGGCTGTATATAGTTCTCTGTGGGCTGTGCTCTGTGCTGTATACTGCTGTGGGCTGTATATAGCTCTCTGTGGGCTGTGCTCTGTGCTGTATACTACTGTGTGCTCTGTGCTGTATATAGTTCTCTGTGGGCTGTGCTCTGTGCTGTATACTACTGTGGGCTGTATATAGTTATCTGTGGGCTGTGCTCTGTGCTGTATGCTACTGTGGGCTGTATATAGTTCTCTGTGGGCTGTGCTCTGTGCTGTATATAGTTCTCTGTGGGCTGTGCTCTGTGCTGTATACTACTGTGGGCTGTATATAGTTCTCTGTGGGCTGTGCTCTGTGCTGTATACTACTGTGTGCTGTATATAGTTCTCTGTGGGCTGTGCTGTATATAGTACTCTGTGGGCTGTGCTGTATATAGTACTCTGTGGGCTGTGCTGTATATAGTACTCTGTGGGCTGTGCTGTATATAGTACTCTGTGGGCTGTGCTGTATATAGTACTCTGTGGGCTGTGCTGTGTATAGTACTCTGTGGGCTGTGCTGTATATAGTACTCTGGGCTGTGCTGTATATAGTACTCTCTGGGCTGTGCTGTATATAGTACTCTCTGGGCTGTGCTGTATATAGTACTCTCTGGGCTGTGCTTTATATAGTACTCTGGGCTGTGCTGTATATAGTACTCTGGGCTGTGCTTTATATAGTTCTCTGTGGGCTGTGCTGTATATAGTTCTTTGTGGGCTGTGCTGTATATAGTTCTCTGGGGGCTGTGCTGTATATAGTTCTCTGTGGGCTGTGCTGTATATAGTACTCTGTGGGCTGTGCTGTATATAGTTCTCTGTGGGCTGTGCTGTATATATTACTTTGTGGGCTGTGCTGTATATATTACTCTGTGGGCTGTGCTGTATACTACTGTGTGGACTGTGCTGTATACTTCTACGTGGTCTGTGCTGTATACTACTGTGTGGTCTGTGCTGTATACTACTGTGTGGTCTGTGCTGAATACTGCTGTGTGGGCTGTGTTATCTATTACGCGAGCTGTGCTATAGTATGCAGGCTGTGCTGTATACTATGCGGTTTGTGCTATATAATATGCGGGCTTTGCTATATACTATGGGGAGTATATTATATTCTATGGGGGAGGCCATGTTATGTACTATGTGGCTGTGTTATATACTATTGTGGGGGTATATTATATTCTATGGGGGAGGCTGCGTTATATAATATGGGGGGCTGCATTATATTCTATGGGGGGCTACATTATATATTATGGGGAGGTGGGCTGTATTATATTCTATGGGGGTTACATACTCTGGGGTGGCTGAATTATACTCTGTGGGGTGGCTGCATTATACTCTGGGGTGGCTGCATTATACTCTGGGGTGGCTGCATTATACTCTGGGGTGGCTGCATTATACTATATGTGGGCTGCATTATACTGTATCGAGGACTATGGGGAATACGTTATACTATATGAAGAACTATGGGGTGCATTATACTATGGGAAGTGAATTGTACTACATGGATGACTGTGGCGGTGCATTATACTATATGGAGCACTATGAGGATTGTATTATGCTATATGGAGGACTATGAGGAGTGTATTATACTATGTGGAGGACTGAGCAGTGTATTTTAATATATGGAGGACTATAGGGAGTGTATTATACTATATGGAGGACTATGGAGCACATTATAATATATGGAGGACTATGGGGTGTATTTTACTAAACAAGTAAAATGCTGCATATTCGGATTGTTTTTGCTGGAACAAAAAGCCTTGTTGTCAGCAGCACATTGCCAGTGTAAACTGTAGATGTGCTGCTGAAAACATGATACTGTATGGTGATCTATTAGTGATCGTTCTGTCTCATCATTATTCCTCAGCTGGTGGAAAGAGGCCGGGAAACAAGCGTTGAACAACTTCAGTATTGTCGATCAAACTCGTTTAGCGGCCTGAACTCAGCGCACGTAAATACAACAGAAATGCTTTTGTGTGATGTGCAATATGTTAGCATTTGGGGACCCATTTTAAACTTTGCCTAGGGCCCCACTTTGCCTAAAACCGGCCCTGCCTACAAGTGTACAAAGATATTATACAGTCACCATGTGACAAGTGGGCCTGTGTAACTTCAAATGCCAGGGCTGAATTTCAGTCCCAGTCCGGCCCTGCACGAGGAGTTCAGTTTTTGACAGGTTCAGTTTCAGATAGAGGGAGGACATGATGTTAGAGACAGCGGTAAGACAATCACTGGTGTTTTCTAAAAAGGTCGGCGTGATAACAGGAGAAGAGGTGTATAATTGGGTGTCGTCAGCATAGAGATGGTACTGGAAACCAAATCTACTGATTGTTTGACCAATAGGGGCAGTATACAAAGAGAAGAGGAGGGGGCCTAGGACTGATCCTTGAGGAACCCCAACAGTAAGGGGAAGGGGAGAGGAGGAGGAACCAGCAAAACATACAGTGAAGGATCGGTCAGAGAGATAGGAGGAGAACCAAGAGAGAACGGTGTCCTTGATGCCGATGGAGTGGAGCATAGGGAGGAGGAGCTGATGATCCACAGTGTCGAATGCTGCGGAAAGATCCAAGAGAATTAGCATGGAGTAGTGACCATTAGATTTAGCTGTTAGTAGGTCATTAGAGACTTTAGTGAGGGCAGTTTCAGTAGAGTGTAAAGAGCGGAAGCCAGATTGAAGAGGGTCGAGAAGAGAGTTATCTGAGAGATAGTGGGTAAGACGGGAGTGGACCAGGTGTTCCAGGAGTTTAGAGATGAAGGGAAGATTAGAGACAGGTCTATAATTAGCGGCACAGTTTTGGTCGAGGGAGGGTTTTTTAAGTAATGGATGTATGATGGCATGCTTAAATGAGGAGGGAAAAATACCGGAAGTGAGGGAAAGGTTGAATATTTTTGTTATGTGAGAGGTGACAGCCGGGGAAAGGGACTGGAGGAGATGTGACAGAATGGGGTCACTGGTGCAAGTGGTCGGGCGAGAAGATGCAAGGAGCCTGCTTACTTCTGTAACTGGTTCAAAGTCAGAGAGTGAACTAGATGCAGTGGGGGAGGGAGGACAGTGCCTGGTATGAAGAGATTGGGAGATGATTTCCTGTCGAATGTGGTCAATTTTTTCTTTGAAGTAATTGGCCAGATCGTCAGCGCGGAGATCTGTGGTTGGGGCCTGCTCTCTTGGGTTGAGTAGGGACTGGAAAGTGTCGAAGAGATGTTTAGGGTTATTGGACAGTGAGGTGATGAGGGTGTTGAAATAGGTTTGTTTGGAGAGGTGAAGGGCAGAGTTGTATGTTTTTAGCATGAACTTATAATGGATGAAATCTTCGGGTAGATTAGATTTTCTCCACAGACGTTCGCGCACCTGGAGCACCGCTGCAGGAAACGTGTTTGCAGCGCGTGCCACGGTTGTCGCCGTCTGTGTCGAGTTGCTCTATGTATAGGAGGAGCAGCTTCATCCAGGGCACTTTGCAGGGTTTCATTGTAATGCTTCAGAGCAGAATCAGGACATGAGATGGAGAAGATTGGGGCCAATGAGGACTGTAAGTTCTTCATAAGTTTCTGGGTGTTAATGGCCTGTATGTTTCTATAAGTGTGGAAAGTGGGGGTGACCTGAGCGGGATGGCAGTTCTTGATAGAGAATGAAAGAAGGTTGTGGTCAGAGAGCGGGAGAGGGGAGTTTCTGAAATCATCCACTGAGCAAAGCCGGGAGAAGACCAAGTCAAGGGAGTTTCCATCTTCATGCGTTGGAGAGTAAGTATGCTGCGAGAGGCCGAAAGAGGAGGTTAGAGATAAAAGGTGAGAAGCAGATGGGGAGAGGGGAGAAGCAATGGGGATGTTGAAATCACCCATGATAAGGGTGGGGGTGTCACAGGAAAGAAAGTGTGGAAGCCAGGTGGCAAAGTGATCCAGGAACTGATGAGAGGGGCCGGGAGGACGATACACCACTGCCTCTCGCATGGAGAAGGGGACGTAGAGTCTGACAGCAGCGACTTCAAAGGAAGGGAATACAAGTGAGGGTACTTGGGGGATAACTTGGAAGGTACATTTGAGTGAAGTTGGTTGGTGGTGTTGGTAAAGTGCGAGATTTGTACAAGGTAAAAGGGATTTTGAATAAGGAAGGCTATAACTCCATTTTGCAACGCCATGTCATACCCTGTGGACATCACTTGATTGGAGCCAATTTCATCCTGCAACAGGACAATGACCCAAAGCCACCTCAAAATTATACAAGAACTATTTAGGGAAGAAGCCGGCAGCTGGTATTCTATCTGTAATGGAGTGGCCAGCGCAGTCACCAGATCTCAACCCCATTGAGCTGTTGTGGGAGCAGCTTGAACGTATGGTACTCAAAAAGTGCCCATCGAGCCAAACCAACTTGTGGAGGGGCTTCTGGAAGCACGGGGGGGGGGAAAGTTCTCCAGATTACCTCAGCAAATTAACTGCTAGAATGCCAAAGGTCAGCTGCAAAGGAGCATTCTGTGACGAAAGCAAAGTGTGAAGGAGAAAATTATTATTTCAAATAAAAATCTTTTTTTTCGAACCTTGTCAATGTCTGGACTAGATTTTCAATTCATTTGGCTACTCATTTGATTAATAAAAGTATGAGTTATCACAGCAAACACAAAATTGTCTGGGTGACCCTAAACTTTTGAACGGTAGTGTATTTCATGCAATAAAATGCAAATTAATTATGGAAAAATCATACAATGTGATTTTTTGGGATTTTTTAAGATTCTGTCACTTAACAGGTGAAGTGTGCCTACGATAAAAATTACAGACCTCTCCATTCTGTGTAGGTGGGAAAACTTGCAAAATTGGCAGTGTATTTCTCCAACTGTAAAGATCTCTCTCGAGTGGTGACTATAAATCTCTATGTAGTGAGCTCCTCATAGTGGTAACTGTAAGAATCAGCATGTAGTGAGCTCCCTCTCGTGGTGGCTGTATAAATCTGTATGTAGTGAGCTTCCCCTAGTGGTGGCTGTATAAATCTGTATGTAGTGAGCTCCTCCTAGTGGTGGCTGTATAAATCTATATGTAGTGATCTCCCCCTAGTGGTGGCTGTATAAATCTATATGTAGTGAGCTCCCTCTCGTGGCTGTATAAATCTGTATGTAGTGAGCTCCCTCTAGTGGTGACTGTATAAATCTGTATGTAGTGAGCTCCCTCTAATGGTGGCTGTATAAATCTATATGTAGTGAGCTCCCTCTCGTGGCTGTATAAATCTATGTAGTGAGCTTCCCCTAGTGGTGGCTGTATAAATCTGTATGTAGTGAGCTCCATCTAATGGTGGCTGTATAAATCTATATGTAGTGATCTCCCCCTAGTGGTGGCTGTATAAATCTATATGTAGTGAGCTCCCTCTCGTGGCTGTATAAATCTATGTAGTGAGCTTCCCCTAGTGGTGGCTGTATAAATCTGTATGCAGTGAGCTCCTCATAGTGGTGACTATAAATCTGTATGTAGTGAGCTCCCTCTACTGGTGACTGCATGAATTTATATGAAATGATCTTCCCCTAGTGCTGACTTTGTAAATTTGTATGCAGTGAGCTCCCCCTAGTGGTGACTGTATAAATCTGTATGTAGTGAGCTCCCACTAGTGGTGGCTGTATAAATCCGTATGTATGTAGCACCCCCTGTAGGCCACTGTATAAATCTATGTACTGACCTCCCCCTAGTGGTGACTATATACATGTATATGTATTGAGCTTCCCTAGTTGCGGCTGTATAAATAACTCTGTATGTAGTTATCTCTCACTAGTGGCATCTTTATAATTCTATACATTGTGAGCTGCCTCTAGTGGTGACTATTTAAATTTGTATGCAGTGAGCTCCCTCTATTTTTGGCTGTATAAATATTTGTCTAGTGAGCTCCCCCTAGTGTTAGCTGTGTAAATCTGTATGTAGTGAGCTTCGCCTATCAGTGGCTGTAGTCACCTCCCTAGAGTGGTGAAGTGTATAAATTTGCATCTGTGGATATCTGTATATAGTAATCACCTTCTAATTATGGCTTTATACACCTATAAGTTGTGTAGTGAGCTAGAGTTGGCTGCAAAAGCCTGCAGTAGTTCTGTAAAAATCTCCCCCTAGTAGTGGCTGCAGACAGGATCTTATCATGTATCTCTGTATACAGGGAGCTCCCCCTAGTGGTGGCTGCAGACAGGATCTTATCATGTATCTGTATACAGGGAGCTCCCCCTAGTGGTGGCTGCAGACAGGATCTTATCATGTATCTTTATACAGGGAGCTCCCCCTAGTGGTGGCTGCAGACAGAATCTTATCATGTATCTCTGTATACAGGGAGCTCCCCCTAGTGGTGACTGCAGACAGGATCTTATCATGTATCTCTGTATACAGGGAGCTCCCCCTAGTGGTGGCTACAGACAGAATCTTATGTATCTCTGTATACAGGGAGCTCCCTCTAGTGGTGGCTGCAGACAGGATCTTATGTATCTCTGTATACATGGAGCTCCCTCTAGTGGCGGCTGCAGACAGGATCTTATCATGTATCTCTGTATACAGGGAGCTCCCCCTAGTGGTGGCTACAAACAGAATCTTATGTATCTCTATACAGGGAGCTCCCTCTAGTGGCGGCTGCAGACAAGATCTTATGTATCTCTATACAGGGAGCTCCCCCTAGTGGTGGCTGCAGACAGGATCTTATGTATCTCTGTATACAGGGAGCTCCCCCTAGTGGTGGCTGCAGACAGGATCTTATCATGTATCTCTGTATACAGGGAGCTCCCCCTAGTGGTGGCTGCAGACAGGATCTTATCATGTATCTCTGTATACAGGGAGCTCCCCCTAGTGGTGGCTGCAGACAGGATCTTATCATGTATCTCTGTATACAGGGAGCTCCCCCTAGTGGTAACTGCAGACAGGATCTTATCATGTATCTTTGTATACAGGGAGCTCCCCCTAGTGGTGGCTGCAGACACAATCTTATTATGTATCTCTGTCTACAGGGAGCTCCCCCTAGTGGTGACTGCAGACAGAATCTTATCATGTATCTCTGTATACTGGGAGCTCCCCCTAGTGGTGGCTGCAGACAGGATCTTATCATGTATCTCTGTATACAGGGAGCTTCCCCTAGTGGTGACTGCAGACAGAATCTTATCATGTATCTCTGTATACAGGGAGCTCCCCCTAGTGGTGGCTGCAGACAGGATCTTATCATGTATCTCTGTATACAGGGAGCTCCCCCTAGTGGTGGCTGCAGACAGGATCTTATCGTATCTTTGTATACAGGGAGCTCCCCCTAGTGGTGACTGCAGACAGGATCTTATCATGTATCTCTGTATACAGTGATCTCCCCCTAGTGGTGACTGTAGACAGAATCTTATCATGTATCTCTGTATACAGAGAGCTCCCCCTAGTGGTGGCTACAGACAGGATCTTATCATGTATCTTTGTATACAGGGAGCTCCCCCTAGTGGTGACTGCAGACAGGATCTTATCATGTATCTCTGTATACAGGGAGCTCCCCCTAGTGGTGGCTGCAGACAGGATCTTATCATGTATCTCTATATACAGGGAGCTTCCCCTAGTGGTGGCTGCAGACAGGATCTTACCATGTATCTCTGTATACAGGGAGCTCCCCCTAGTGGTGACTGCAGACAGGATCTTATCATGTATCTCTGTATACAGGGAGCTCCCCCTAGTGGTGACTGCAGGCAGAATCTTATCATGTATCTCTGTATACAGGGAGCTCCCCCTAGTGGTGACTGCAGACAGAATCTTATCATGTATCTCTGTATACAGGGAGCTCCCCCTAGTGGTGGCTGCAGACAGGATCTTATCATGTATCTCTGTATACAGGGAGCTCCCCCTAGTGGTGACTGCAGACAGGATCTTATCATGTATCTCTGTATACAGGGAGCTCCCCCTAGTGGTGACTGCAGGCAGAATCTTATCATGTATCTCTGTATACAGGGAGCTCCCCCTAGTGGTGACTGCAGGCAGAATCTTATCATGTATCTCTGTATACAGGGAGCTCCCCCTAGTGGTGACTGCAGACAGAATCTTATCATGTATCTCTGTATACAGGGAGCTCCCCCTAGTGGTGGCTGCAGACAGGATCTTATCATGTATCTCTGTATACAGGGAGCTCCCCCTAGTGGTGACTGCAGACAGGATCTTATCATGTATCTCTGTATACAGGGAGCTCCCCCTAGTGGTGACTGCAGACAGAATCTTATCATGTATCTCTGTATACAGGGAGCTCCCCCTAGTGGTGGCTGCAGACAGGATCTTATCATGTATCCCTGTATACAGGGAGCTCCCCCTAGTGGTGACTGCAGACAGGATCTTATCATGTATCTCTGTATACAGTGATCTCCCCCTAGTGGTGACTGTAGACATAATCTTATCATGTATCTCTATACAGAGAGCTTCCCCCTAGTGGTGGCTGCAGACAGGATCTTATCATGTATCTCTGTATACAGGGAGCTCCCCCTAGTGGTGACTGCAGGCAGAATCTTATCATGTATCTCTGTATACAGGGAGCTCCCCCTAGTGGTGACTGCAGACAGGATCTTATCATGTATCTCTGTATACAGTGATCTCCCCCTAGTGGTGACTGTAGACATAATCTTATCATGTATCTCTATACAGAGAGCTTCCCCCTAGTGGTGGCTGCAGACAGGATCTTATCATGTATCTCTGTATACAGGGAGTTCCCCTAGTGGTGGCTGCAGACAGGATCTTATCATGTAACTCTGTATACTGGGAGCTCCCCCTAGTGGTGTCTGCAGACAGGATCTTATCATGTATCTCTGTATACAGGGAGCTCCCCCTAGTGGTGGCTGCAGACCAAAATTTTACTTCTATCTCTCTATATAGGAAGCTTGTCTTTTTGATCCACTATAGGGGTTTCTTATATAGGGGCATTGAGGCTCTTATTGGAGCAATATGTGGCTGTCATAAGATGTTATGTGATGAAACAACAAAGAAGTAGAAATGGTTGATGGAAAACTTTCCAGAGATGCATCGATGTCTTCACACCAGTCTGGTATATAGCGGTAATAATTTGCCTTATTGTTGAGGTATTATTTATATTTTATATTTAATGGCATGGTATAGAATTACTTGATATTGCAAATATATTTATGACCATGTAAGTGGGCACTCTGCGGTGTGAGACCACTGGTTTCTTGTGTCTTGTCTGCACCTTCCTTGATTTCTTTATTTGGCCTAAATCTGACACTTTGTTCCCAGAGATGATGGAACGTTCCTCATGTTGACCTTCCTTCTCTCCATCTTCTATGTCCCGATTTTTGGTGAATCCTCAGGATTCAGTCGGAGAAGTAAGTTCCGTTGTACCGGAAGGGTTTGTCCGTCACGCACTGACCGAGCACTTCAGGAGTCCAACGCTGGATGTTCACTTTGGTGAAGCCACTGTCCGTGGGTTTCACTATGACCGGGCTCCTGGAGGCCACGGATGGGTCCTCATTAAAAAAGTTGAAAGGTCGAAGAAAGAAACCCACCGCGTTTCCTGGTGTGGAAGTATTTGGGATGTCCTCAGCGTGGGGGATATGGAGGAAGCCGACTGTCACCCAAGCGACAAGATCCTAAATCATAAATCAGAAGGAACATCAATGAACACGAATGTTTGTAAAAAAAATGGAGAAGGAAAAACGAAATCATCAGAAAAGACCAGAAAAAGGGAAGAAGGTGAAAATGGACGAGATGGAGACAAACACCGGAGTAATGAAGAGGCCTAAAGACCAAGTAGACCGTACTCACCTTGTTCACAATGTCCTCGTTATTACGGATGAAATTCTCAAAATAGATGTCGGGGTCCCAGGGGTCGCACTGGATGTACAGGCTGCTGCTGGCCAGCTCCGATTCTCTGTGTCGGGTCACTGCCAGGCTGTATCTGCAGGTCAGGGGGGCATAAAAAGGACAGCGAGATGAGACCACTAGTGTTGAGCATCCCGATACTGCAAATATCGGGTATCGGCCGATATTCGCTGTATCGGAATTCCGATACCGAGTTCCGATATTTTTGTGATATAGGAAATCGGAATCGGTAGTTCCTATAAGTTCCCAGGCGTGTGCGGTGCGTATGGTTCCCAGGGTCTGGAGGAGAGGAGACTCTCCTTCAGGCCCTGGGATCCATATTCATGTAAAAAATAAAGAATAAAAATAAATATGGATATACTCACCCTCGGACGAGCCCTGGCTGTCACCGCTGCAAGCGTCTGCCTCCGTTCCTAAGAATGCAGTGAGTGTAGGACCTGCGATGACGTCGCGGCTCGTGATTGGTCGCGTGAGCGGTCACATGAGCGGTCACGCGACCAATCACAAGCCGCGACGTCATCGAAGGTCCTTCGCTCTGCATTCTTAGGAACGGAGGCAGACGCTTGCAGCGGTGACAGCCAGGGCTCGTCCAAGGGTGAGTATATCCATATTTTTTATTTTTATTCTTTATTTTTTACTTTAATATGGATCCCAGGGCCTGAAGGAGAGTTTCCTCTCCTTCAGACTCTGGGAACCATCCAGGATCACTTCCGATATTTGTGTCCCATTGACTTGTATTGGTATCGGTATCGGCGATATCTGATATTTTTCGGATATCGGCCGATCCGATACCAATACTTTCAAATATCGGAAGGTATCGCTCAACACTAGAGACCACCCATCAATGGAGAAGTCTGCCACATCCCAGCTGCTGTGAAACTACTACTCCCAGCAGGCCGTCATGCTCTGTGAGCTAAACACATCGGCCACAAATTGTTCCCTCTATTACTTGTTACATCTTATCTGAGCCGATACATTGTATCACTCTAGAGTCCGAGCTCCAAAACAATTGTCCACACTGGATACAATTGTAGCAACAGTTTAAAGGTGTTGTCCGTCCCCAAACTTCTCCCTATATGCTCAGTTAGGCCACGTTCACACGTTCAGTATTTGGTCAGTATTTTACATCAGTATTTGTAGCGTCAATCAGGAGTGGGACAATCACGGGTTAAATACAGTTATATCAAAAAGTTTGGGCACCCCTATTAATCTTAAGCTTAATGTTTTATAAAAATTATTTTTTTTTGCAACAGCTATTTCAGTTTCATATATCTAATAACTGTTGGACACAGTAATGTTTCTGCCTTGAAATGAGGTTTATTGTACTAACAGAAAATGTGCAATCTGCATTCAAACAAAATTTGACAGGTGCATAAGTATGGGCACCTCACCAGAAAAGTGACATTAATATTTAGTAGATCCTCCTTTTGCAAAAATAACAGCCTCTAGTCACTTCCTGTAGCTTTTAATGAGTTCCTGGATCCTGGATGAAGGTATTTTTGACCATTCCTCTTTACAAAACAATTCCAGTTCAGTTAAGTTTGATGGTCGCCGAGCATGGACAGCCCTCTTCAAATGATCCCACAGATGTTCAATGATATTCAGGTCTGGGGACTGGGATGGCCATTCCAGAACAGTGTAATTGTTCCTCTGCATGAATGCAGATTTGGAGCAGTGTTTTGGATCATTGTCTTGCTGAAAGATCCATCCCCTGCGTAACTTCAACTTTGTCACTGATTCATGAACATTATTGTCAAGAATCTGCTGATACTGAGAGGAATCCATGCGTCCCTCAATTGTAACAAGATTCCCGGTGCCGGCATTGGCCACACAGCCCCAAAGCATGATGGAACCTCCACCAAATTTTACTGTGGGTAGCAAGTGTTTTTCTTGGAATGCTGTGTTTTTTTGCCGCCATGTATAACGCCTTTTTGTATGACCAAACAACTCAATCTTGGTTTCATCAGTCCACAGGACTTTCTTCCAAAAAGAAATTGGCTTCTCCAAATGTGCTTTTTGCATACCTCAGCCGACTCTGTTTGTGGCGTGCTTGCAGAAACGGCTTCTTTCGCATCACTCTCCCATACAGCGTCTCCTTGTGCAAAGTGCGTTGTATAGTTGACCGATGCACAGTGACACCATCTGCAGCAAGTTGATGCTGCAGATCTCTGGAGGTGGTCTGAGGATTGTCCTTGACTGATCTCACCATTCTTCTTCTCTGCCTTTCTGATGTTTTTCTTGGCCTGCCACTTCTGGCCTTAACAAGAACTGTACCTGTGTTCTTCCATTTCCTTACTATGTTCCTCACAGTGGAAATTGACAGGTTAAATCTCTGAGACAGCTTTTTGTATCCTTCCCCTGAACAACTATGTTGAATAATCTTTGTTTTCAGATCATTTGACAGTTGTTTTGAGGAGCCAATGATGCCACTCTTCAGAGGAGATTCAAACAGGAGAACAACTTGCAAGTGGCCACTTTAAGTAGCTTTTCTCATGATTGCATACACCTGGCTATGAAGTTCAAAGCTCAATGAGGTTGCAAAACCAAAAAAAGTGCTTTAGTAAGTCACTGATGTGAAACACTGACCGAATACTGAACATGTGAACTTTATCTTAGTTGCAAAAAAAAAAAATCTGAGCTTTCCAAACCCTCCCCCGGTCCAGCGTTCTGTCACTATTAGTTCCCCAGTCTATGTCTGTCATGACAGCGCTGTTACCGATCACTGAGCTCAATGGTTTGTGCCGGCTACATTGGCAGCGCTGCTGAGCTCAGTGATTGGCTGCAGCTTGAGGAGGGTAAGTAAAGCACAAATTGTTTGCAGGCAAAATTTTGTGAAGAGACAATCCCTTTAAGTATATACAGGTTCTGAATACAAAGTACACTGTTCCCATTTACTGACAGCAAGCAGAGATCTTGAACAAAGTCAATAATTCCGACATGCAGCCTACGATAAAGTTACTTGTCGCTGAAAGACGACCCTAAAGCCTCAGAAAATTGCCAACAATTAAACTAATTCACTGACTGTGGTGGAACAAATAATACAGAACTATAAACTCAATAAAATTAACCCCTGACTTAACAAGCACACATTGCCCCTCGCTTAGGGGAATAAATAATTCCAAAATGTAGCAAAAGCTCTGAGCTGTGATACTACAGGCCCCAGCGTCTGCGTTGTCACCTCAACGCGTTTCACCCTTCACAATATTTATGGGCACATCCGGAGGTTTTTTTCTGCTTATTTTATTCATGGGAGCTTGATACGAGCAGTCTTATAAATCAATGACACCCGTCAGGTGAAGAGGGGGGGTACAATTTAGCTTAAAATTAAATGTAATCCTCGCCTTCATCCACAAAATTGACTATGCACTTTAGAAGGCTGTGTAATCCATGTATTGATGCTGTCCCTGAGACCAGTAATGTGGGTCTATCATTATATCTCGAAGGGCAAAGTGCAATTGTTGTGGATTACCTTTGTTAGGTCTTAATTTTATTGAGTTTATTAACAGTTCTGTATTCTTTCTTCCACCAGTCAGTGAATTTACCACAAAGTTACGGAAGCTTTCATCAAACATTGATAAAGCTGGAGAATAGATTTATTTAATCTTTTAAATCAAGTTTTTATCCAATGTCATATAATGTAGATGTTTCAGAATACAACAGATTTATAGCCAAACTTTCACGTTCTAAAATTTTGTTACTTTAGCACTAAAGAATGAAGAGACTGGAGAAATGCATTATAAACATCTCACCTGTGCAAGACTTCACATCTCACTATATACAGGTGCATCTCACAAAATTAGAATATCATCAAAAAGTCAATTTATTTCAGTTCTTCAATACAAAAAGTGAAACATATATATTATATAGAGTCATTACACACAGAGTGATCAATTTCACGTGTTTATTTCTGTTAATGTTGACGATTATGGCTTAGGTTGCTTTGATAGCAGCCTCCAGCTCTGTTGGGTATGGTGTCTCATCTTCCTCTTGACAATACTCCATAGTTTCTCTATGGGGTTAGGGTCAGGTGATGTCACGCTGTAGTACTGAGGGTTAATGCAGAGTAGCACAAACTCCACTAGATGGCAACAGAGTGGTGAGCTGAGAATCCTGCTATGAAGCAGACTGTCATGTCGGACACTGTCCAGACCAGGTCGTCTGACAGACAGCGGTAATTCCGCGTTTGACCACTGTTTGCTCATTGGCGTCGGCTAGTTTTCGTCTGGCTGCTCCGGGGTTAATTTATCTGATCCTCGGATTGGAAGCTGGGCCATGCCCATTTCCTTTATATGGTTCTCCTGATCTTTGGGCGTCGCCGATTATAGCTTCTGTCTTATCCTTAGTTATCTCGGTCCGGAGTGGAGAGCTGGTTGTTGGAGAATCGTTGCTGGTGGTGTATTTTCCTTTGTCTTATTTACTCCTTCCTATATTTGTATTTATTTTGCCCTGCACATTTATAGTGTATTCCTGATTGACTGCGGCGTGGTGTATATTTTCCTTTATCCTTGTTTGTTATAACTGTGGGAATTGGTCTATTGCATTCACTGGGTCGTGGGCGGTGGTGTTCAGTCTAGGGCTGAATCAGGAGTCAGGGTGAGGGTGGAGGCCTGGACATGCACACCTTCAGTGTAAACTTTAGGTAGAGGGTCAGACAGGGTTACCCTAGTCTGAGGGAAATTGCAGGGGCCCGGGTTATTAGCTCTCGCCCTCCTTGTATCCCCGTGACATTATAATCGGCCTAACAAAAAAAAAAAGGGGTTCCTTTTTTTTTTTCTTCTCTGTGTTTTGTCATGGATCCCATGACTTCCATAACCCGCCAGTTGGAGGCGCTGTCCCTACAGGTCACTGAGTTGAGGGGAGCAGTGCAGCAACAGGGACTAACAGTATCTAATATACAGGCTGGAGCGACAGGAGGAGTTAATGAGCCCAAGTTTCCTTTGCCTTAAAAATTTGCTGGGGAACGCAGTAAATTTGTTTCTTTTCGTGAAGTTTGCAAACTGTATTTCCATATGCGCCCGATCTCCTCTGGTAATGAGGTTCAACGTGTGGGCCTGGTGTTGTCATTATTAAGCGGGGATCCCCAAGCATGGGCATTTTCGTTGCCATCTGATTCTGCTGCATTTAACTCAGTGGAGGGTTTCTTTTCTGCACTAGGACACATTTACGATGATCCAGACAGAATGGCTCTAGCAGAATCTAAGTTACGCACTATTTGCCAGGGGGAGCGTGTTGCAGAGGATTACTGTTCTGAATTTCGCCGCTGAGCGGTTGACACTCAGTGGAATGAGCCAGCATTGTGGAGTCACTTTATTCATGGAGTTTCTAATAGGGTTAAAAAAGCCCTCCTGATGTACGAGACTCCTGCTTCACTAGATTCCGCTATGAGTCTTGTTGTCTGCATTGATCGCCGTTTGCGTCAGGGGAATCATGAGACGCCGCCTGTGGGTGAAGGTTTAGGTTCACGTGAGGTTGCTGCACGTGAGCCCACGGAATCTATGCAAATTGGAGGGGTGTCACATGTTAAGAGTCGTACCCCTGTACTCAGGAAGCAGGGAGCCTGTTTTTTCTGCGTTAAAACTGGTCATTTTATTAATATCTGTCCTCTGCTGTTAAAGAAAAACGCAACGGCGGAAAACTTCTGAGCTCAGAGGGGGTGGAGGAGTCCAATCTGAGCTTATGTAAGTGCAGCGCCCCAGAGTCCTGGTCGTTGCAGTACTGTGGCTCCGCCACTAAGGGGAGCTATGGTATGTCTGATGGCACTGAAAGAGTTCATCTGACCAGGTATCACAGACACCAATACATTTCACAGTCTGGCCTCCAGGGGGAGCTAAGGGTTCGATTCATTAGGCCACTCCTCACATACTGGTAAAACTGGGGGTCAGGCAGGAAGTTAGGGAGAAAGCTGACTGGGTTGGAACCAGGCAACACCTTGTGGCAGAGGGTGTTGTGGGGGGGGAAGATTCGGTAGGGCCCCTGTCGGGGGTGGGATCCTGACAGAGGCCTGGCAACTTGAGAGAACGTCACGGGACCGTGCCTGCTCAGCATAGCGGCGGTGCCCAAGGAAGGATTAGAAGCGAGATAGATTGTGCTGAGTGAGAAACGAGATCAAAGCAACAAGGAGAACACCAGTAGGAGTCGTGCTGTGAGACCGAGGCAACATTCTACTGAGGCGCACAACCAGCGGCCGGAACGCCGAGGAAGTATTCATACATCTAGCTTCAAGCAATACTTCAAACCAACGGCAGGACAGTCAGTCATAGGCGGGCTGTCTCACCTAAATCACCTACGAAGACATAGGGGGCAACTTGTGGAGAGGGGCGACTCTAGGGTCCCGGAAGAGCTCCGAGCCTACCCGTCATACGGGTGCCGTCCTAACCGTAACATCAGGGAGGGACGGAAGATTAGCAGAACATCATCTAATCGAGTTGTGAGGGAACTTAAGAAACAGACACAACAGTTGTGGGGACTTTCCGTAAGCACAGCAGGGAAGGACCACAACACATAGCGCTAGCAGGAAGGCACAGATTTCCACCTGAAAAGAGAACTCTGGAGGTGCCATTGGACCGGCTGGACTTGCGCAGCCTGGTTAACCGTATTCCGGATTGAGGACCCAGAGATCTTCAGTAAAGAGGTAAAGAGACTGCAACCTGGTGTCCTCATTATTTACTGCACCGCACCACCACCACTATCTACATCTATCACTGTACGCCCCTCAGCAGGGTCACGGACCGGGTCTAGCCACCGCGACAACCCCAGAGCAGAGACTCAGAGGCCCGGTACCGGGTATCCCCCTCGGCCCTGCGGCAGTGGGGGCGCTACAACTTGGCGTCACGAACAGGATCTACTTAAGCCTGAAGAATCAGGTCATGTGTGCCTTGGAACTGTGATTTACTGTGCTTTATTGCAAGGACTGTGTATTGCCATTTACCGCCAAAATCCGCCATTACAGCGCCACGAGCGCAGGAGAAGAAGAAGGGCGTGGAAGTGGGCGTGAACAAACTGAAGAGCGCGAAAGACAATGGCCGCCCAGTCTAAATATTTCAGCACCGTGAGGACGTGTCCGTCAGCAGCCGAGATCCGCCTCCTAATCCTCAATGGAGGGCGGAGACAACGAAAACGAAACCACCCACGAAGGAGAGAGCGGGAAAAGGACCAGGGAGAAGAAGTCAGCGACATGGAGGACGCCATGGCGAGCCACCCGGAGCGGGAGCGTGGGGTCGAAGCCGAGGACTCCCCCAGCTACCCGGAGAGGCATCGCAGCCAGACCTCCACAGCTGACGCTGACCTCCAGCAGACCGGAGCAGACGGGCTGATCCGCCAACCCCTGCAGACGCAGCTGAGCACTGAGGCCGGGTGGAAGAAGACCATCATCGGGAGCCTCGCCAGACGTCTGTTGGTAGCCTCGTCTGGTCCGGAGCAAGAAAGAAGTTCCAGCGCTCCGAAGCCAGAAGGCAAGGCCCTGCCGGAAAACGAGATGCTGCAAACGGAGATGACAACGCCGCAGCGCAAGGCCCCGCAACCAGCGTTCCAGACCCCATCGGAGGCGGAGCAGACCGGCACCGGAGGGACCACGTCTGAAGCAGGTATGAAGGACGACCCTGCCCTGACGACCGACACCACTCCAGTGACTGCTAGTGCCACAGCTGCTGATTCCGTTCCAGTGACTGATCTTGCAGCAGCCGCTACCTCTGCTGCAGCAAATGCCCATACTCAAGCTGCGCGGACCTCCATCGCTGCGCATGATTTAGGCTACGTTCACATTTGCGTTGTGCGCCGCTGCGTCGGCGCCGCAACGCACAACGCAAACAAAAACGCAGCAAAACGCATGCACAACGCTGCGTTTTGCGCCGCATGCGTCCTTTTTTTCATTGATTTTGGACGCAGCAAAAATGCAACTTGCTGCGTCCTCTGCGCCCGGACGCGGGCGCCGCAGGGACGCATGCGGCGCAAAACGCAAGTGCGACGCATGTCCATGCGCCCCCATGTTAAATATAGGGGCGCATGACGCATGCGGTGACGCTGCGTCGCCCGACGCTGCAGCGCACACCGCAAATGTGAACGTAGCCTTAACTGTACATGAAAGACGGATTAACGGCGTTTGTCCAGCACTGGGTGTGACCCTGGACCTCACTTTTCCCAGGCCAAGAGGGGTTAAGTGCCAGGTGCAGCCCTGGAAGCCGTCCAACTAAACCTCGGAAACCTGAAACTGTACATAGTTAACTGTTTGTTTCCCTGCTTTTTGCTACTTTAAACCCGACCTGGGTTATTCTTAAAGGGATCCCTTTGTTTACCCGGGATCCCTTCTTCTGCTTTTTGTTTTGTTTCCTGTTTATTCATCACTGAAAGAACTGCTGGATCATGAACAATGCATGATACAAACTGCTTGTAAATAGTTTGCACCTTCTTAAAGGTGCTCTTTACTGGTTTTATACAAAAGACGGACTCTTTGCGAAGATACGATTCTTGGAACTTGTATTGGAGTCCTAGCTGCATACGGATTTGCAGCTTGAGAAGTTGCACTACCTCATAGAGACTTGGTCCCCTCTTAAAGGGGATGTTCACTTGTTGCACTTAAAGAATGGTATTGCTTTAAGACAGATAGATAGCAATAATGTCTTGACAAAAAGAAAGTGATGATGATGCTTACATGTAAAAGTTATATGTATCCAACTAGTTGATTGTAAGAAATGATTGATAGCGTTGATAGAAAAATGAGGACAGAGAGTGAACCCATACGGGGTTAGTCAGTGAGTCCTCTTAGGAGCCATGTAAGGATGGCTCAGTGATTTCAAACCGAAAGTAAATGTTATGTTCTATACTGTGTATAGTAGTTGAAAAGGCAGTAGGCCCGGGCTGAAAGGGGCGGTCCTGTAAAGAAAGGAGAGGCAGTAGGCCTGGAGCAGTTAGGACAGGCGGTCCTGCAGATTTAACGAAGGAGAATGAAAGAGAGAGAGTTCAGAATAATTCTTTAGTGGGTTTAGTCTGTACGCCCTTGAAGAAGAAGTCAGTTTCATAATGTTTTATAAGTAAAGTCTTTAGTGGATAGGAAGTGTACATCCTTAAGGACAATGTTAACTTATTATTCAAAAGTTTGCACTGAGTAGAATACCCGGTTGGGTAACAGGAGTTGTTTACAGCCTGTAATTTATAATGTTTAACCATGTTTGTAACGTTCAAGTGTCCTCACCTCCCATAAAGGGAAGCTCTGTTCAAGCTTACTTATCGTTATTACATTTTCAAAATTGTATGTCTTTTTGCTAACCTGTATTGTTGTTTTCTTCCCAGTCCAGGAGTACTGGATTTAACCGGGGGGGGGTGCAGCGCCCCAGAGTCCTGGTCGTTGCAGTACTGTGGCTCCGCCACTAAGGGGAGCTATGGTATGTCTGATGGCACTGAAAGAGTTCATCTGACCAGGTATCACAGACACCAATACTTTTCACAGTCGGGCCTCCAGGGGGAGCTAAGGGTTCTATTCATTAGGCCACTCCTCACATACTGGTAAAACTGGGGGTCAGGCAGGAAGTTAGGGAGAAAGCTGACTGGGTTGGAACCAGGCAACACCTTGTGGCAGAGGGTGTTGTGGGGGGGGAAGATTCGGTAGGGTCCCTGTCGGGGGTGGGATCCTGACAGAGGCCTGGCAACTTGAGAGAACGTCACGGGACCGTGCCTGCTCAGCATAGCGGCGGTACCCCAAGAAAGGATTAGAAGCGAGATAGATTGTGCTGAGCGAGAAACGAGATCAAAGCAACAAGGAGAACACCAGTAGGAGTCGTGCTGTGAGACCGAGGCAACATTCTACTGAGGCGCACAACCGGCGGCCTGGAACGCCGAGGAAGTATTCATACATCTAGCTTCAAGCAATACTTCAAACCAACGGCAGGACAGTCAGTCATAGGTGGGCTGTCTCACCTAAATCACCTACGAAGACATAGGGGGCAACTTGTGGAGAGGGGCGACTCTAGGGTCCCGGAAGAGCTCCGAGCCTACCCGTCATACGGGTGCCGTCCTAACCGTAACATCAGGGAGGGACGGAAGATTAGCAGAACATCATCTAATCGAGTTGTGAGGGAACTTAAGAAACAGACACAACAGTTGTGGGGACTTTCCGTAAGCACAGCAGGAAAGGACCACAACACATAGCGCTAGCAGGAAGGCACAGATTTCCACCTGAAAAGAGAACTCTGGAGGTGCCATTGGACCGGCCGGACTTGCGCAGCCTGGTTAACCGTATTCCGGATTGAGGACCCAGAGATCTTCAGTAAAGAGGTAAAGAGACTGCAACCTGGTGTCCTCATTATTTACTGCACCGCACCACCACCACTATCTACATCTATCACTGTACGCCCCTCAGCAGGGTCACGGACCGGGTCTAGCCACCGTGACAACCCCAGAGCAGAGACTCAGAGGCCCGGTACCGGGTACCCCTCGGCCCTGCGGCAGTGGGGGCGCTACATATATCCTCCATGATGATTTCTCAGTGCATGCTCCCTGCCGAAGTTGTTGTCGCTGGCAGAGAGATACCAATCACTATTTTTGTGGATAGTGGTTCCACCACAAATCTCATTGATGAGGAGTTTGCGCGCACTGCTGGTTTTAAGATTGAAAAACTGCCTCATCCTATCCATGTGGTCACCATCAATTCTGCTCCTCTTCCACAGGGGGAGATTACTGAGTTCGTGGCTGAGGTTAAACTCCACATTGGGGTTCTTCATTTCGAGCAGGTCACATGTAAGGTGCTCAAGAGTCTTCCGGCACAATTGGTTCTGGGTTTTCCATGGTTGTCTATGCACAACCTGGTGATTGAATGGAAAACTCAGGACATAATCCAGTGGAGTGATTTCTGTCAAGAGAATTGCCTGGCCACATGTGTGTCCGCTGTGACTTCAAGCGTTCCTGAGTCACTTCAGGATTATGCAGATGTGTTCTCTGAGAAGGGTTGTTCAGAGTTGCCGCCACATCGTCCCTATGACTGTTCTATCAGGTTTAAACCAGGGGCCAAGTTGCCTAAAGCGAGGATGTTTAACATCTCCGGTCCGGAGAGACAAGCGCTCAAGGATTACATTTCTGAAAGTTTGAGCAAAGGGCACATCAGGCCGTCATCCTCGCCGGTGGCAGCAGGGTTCTTCTTCGTGAAGAAGAAAGATGGCGGATTACGCCCGTGTTTGGATTTCAGGGAGTTGAACCAGATTACGGTTCGTGATCCATACCCTATGCCACTGATACCTGACTTGTTCAACCAGGTGGCAGGTGCTATGTGGTTTACCAAGCTTGACCTCAGGGGGGCGTACAACCTCATAAGAGTATGTCAAGGTGATGAGTGGAAGACGGCTTTTAATACCCCTGAGGGTCATTTTGAAAATTTGGTGATGCCGTTTAGGTTGACAAACGCACCTGCAGTGTTCCAACATTTCATCAATGTTGTGTTCTCGCATGTGTTGGGGAAATTCGTTATCGTGTATCTAGATGACATCCTCATATATTCTTGCGACCGTGATGCTCATTTAGATCATGTCAGGCAGGTGTTACAGCTTCTCAGAGAGAATAAGCTGTATGCTAAACTTGAGAAATGTGTATTTTCTGTTCAAGAGTTGCCGTTCTTGGGTTATATTGTGTCTGCTTCTGGGTTTAAAATGGACGCCGCTAAGGTGCAAGCGGTGCTGCATTGGGAGCGTCCTGATAACCTGAAAGCACTTCAGTGGTTCCTTGGGTTTTCTAACTACTATAGGAAATTTATCAAGGATTTTTCTATCATTGCTAAACCGCTAACTGACATGACTAAAAAGGGTACCAATTTCTCCGTTTGGCCTGAGGCTGCTGTGCACGCATTTAAATTTCTCAAGAACAGTTTTGTTTCAGCCCCCATTCTTGTGCAGCCAGACGTATCGAAACCTTTTGTTGTGGAAGTCGATGCGTCTGAGGTTGGTGTGGGGACGGTACTATCACAAGGCTCATCCTTGAGTAGTTTGCGTCCGTGCGCCTATTTCTCTAAAAAACTGTCGTCCGCTGAACGTAACTATGATATCGGCAACAGGGAGTTGTTGGCTATTAAGTTGGCCTTTGAGGAATGGCGACACTTCCTGGAGGGGTCGGTACATCAGGTTACTGTTATTACCGATCATAAGAATCTGCTGTATTTGGAGTCAGCCAAGCGTTTGTCCCCCAGGCAGGCTCGCTGGGCATTGTTTTTCACGCGGTTCAACTTTGTTGTCACTTACAGACCAGGGTCTAAAAACACTAAGGCGGATGCTCTGTCCAGGTGTTTTCCGGGGGGAGAACCTCGGGAAGACCCAGTACCCATTCTCCAAAAGGGTGTTGTGGTTTCAGCCCTCACTACCGAGGTTGAGGCTGAGATTGCCGAGGCTCAGGAGGAGGTACCATCTGAGCTTCCCATCAACAAATCTTTTGTACCGCTTCATCTCCGCCTAAAGGTGTTGGCGGAGCATCATGATACTGTCCTGGCTGGTCACCCAGGGGTTAGAGGTACTTTGGAGTTGGTGTCATGTCGGTTTTTGGTGGCCCAAAATCCGACAGGACGTGGTCTCATATGTGTCAGCTTGCACCACGTGCGCTAGGGCGAAGACGCCCGCTCCCGTCCTGTTGGCACACTACTTCCTCTGGAGGTACCTAGTAAGCCATGGACGGAAATCTCCATGTATTTCATCACGGATTTGCCTCCCTCAGCTGGGAACACGGTCATTTTGGTGATTGTGGACACTTTGTGTCTTTGCCTTCTTTACCCAACGCTAAGACTCTTGCTCAGGTGTTTGTGCAGGAGGTGGTCAGGCTTCATGGAGTTCCGTCTGACATCGTGTCAGATAGGGGTACTCAGTTTGTAGCAAAATTTTGGAAAGCATTTTGCTCACGGCTGGGGATCAAGTTGTCTCATTCGTCTGCGTTTCATCCCCAGTCAAATGGTCAGACCGAGCGTATGAACCAAAATTTGGAGCAGTACTTGCGCTGCTTTGTCTCTGATAACCAGGAGGAGTGGTCTACCTTTCTTCCTTTGGCTGAGTTTGCCATCAATAATCACCGCCAGGAGTCGTCTGGGGAGTCTCCGTTTTTTTGTGTTTACGGGCTACATCCTCAGTTTTGTACGTTGAGTCAGAGAGGCTCTTCCGGCGTTCCGGAGGAAGACCAGTTAGGAACACAATTGTCATCAGTCTGGAGGAGAGTGAAACAGCGCCTGTTGAGTGTGGGTGCTAGGTACAAACGTGTGGCTGACAGTAGGCGTGTGCCAGGTCCGGACCTGAGTGTGGATGACTGGGTGTGGTTATCCACAAAAAACATAAGACTCAAGATACCATCCCTTAAATTGGGTCCACGGTTTATTGGTCCATTTAGGGTCACCGCCGTCATTAACCCAGTAGCGTACCGACTGGAGCTCCCTACGGTGTATAAAATACACAACGTGTTCCACAGGTCTCTTCTTAAGAAGGTGGTGGGTTCTGTGGACGCGGCGCCTATGCCACCTCCAGTCTTGGTGGATGGTAACCTAGAATTTGAAGTCTCCAGGGTGGTTGACTCTCGTGTGGTGCGCCGCACTTTACAATATTTGGTACACTGGCGTGGTTATGGGCCTGAGGAGAGGTCCTGGGTACCAGCCTCGGACATTCATGCGGATCAGCTGGTCAGGTGTTTTCATCGTCGCCATCCGGACAAGCCGGGTCCTATAAGCCGTGAGGGCCCTGGGGTCCCTCGTAGAAGGCGGGGTACTGTCATGTCGGACACTGTCCAGACCAGGTCGTCTGACAGACAGCGGTAATTCCGCGTTTGACCGCTGTTTGCTCATTGGGGTCGGCTAGTTTTCGTCTGGCTGCTCCAGGGTTAATTTATCTGATCCTCGGATTGGAAGCTGGGCCATGCCCATTTCCTTTAAATGGTTCTCCTGATCTTTGGGCGTCGCCGATTATAGCTTCTGTCTTATCCGTAGTTATCTCGGTCCGGAGTGGAGAGCTGGTTGTTGGAGAATCGTTGCTGGTGGTGTATTTTCCTTTGTCTTATTTACTCCTTCCTATATTTGTATTTATTTTGCCCTGCACATTTATAGTGTATTCCTGATTGACTGCGGCGTGGTGTATATTTTCCTTTATCCTTGTTTGTTATAATTGTGGGTATTGGTCTATTGCATTCACTGGGTGGTGGGCGGTGGTGTTCAGTCTAGGGCTGAATCAGGAATCAGGGTGAGGGTGGAGGCCTGAACATGCACACCTTCAGTGTAAACTTCAGGTAGAGGGTCAGACAGGGTTACCCTAGTCTGAGGGAAATTGCAGGGGCCCGGGTTATTAGCTCTCGCCCTCCTTGTATCCCCGTGACACAGACCAACAGTAAAGGTATGTGTCCACGTTCAGGATTGCATCAGGATTTGGTCAGGATTTTCCATCAGTATTTGTAAGCCAAAACCAGGAGTGGAACAATTAGAGGAAAAGTATAACAGAAACATATGCACCACTTAAGCATTTATCACCCACTCCTGGTTTTGGCTTACAAATACTGATGGAAAATCCTGACCAAATCCTGATGCAATCCTGAACGTGGACACATACCCTAATACAGCGAATTAGTCAGAGAGCCGAGTCGATTCGATACCAGAGGATAATGCAGTACAAATAAGGAAACCAAAACAGAGTCAGACAAGAGCAAAAGGTCAGTACCAGTCAGTAGCAGAGAAACCAGACTGTGCTGTATATATGTGGACTGTGCTCTATATATCCCTGTGTGGGCTGTGCTGTATATATCCCTGTGTGGGCTGTGCTGTATATACCACTGTGTGGGCTGTGCTGTATATACCCCAGTGTGGGCTGTGCTGTATATACCCCTGTGTGGACTGTGCTCTATATATCCCTGTGTGGGCTGTGCTGTATATATCCCTGTGTGGGCTGTGCTGTATATACCACTGTGTGGGCTGTGCTGTATATACCCCTGTGTGGGCTGTGCTGTATATACCACTGTGTGGGCTGTGCTGTATATACCCCTGTGTGGACTGTGCTGTATATACCCCTGTGTGGGCTGTGCTGTATATACCCCTGTGTGGGCTGTGCTGTATATACCCCTGTGTGGGCTGTGCTGTATATACCCCTGTGTGGGCTGTGCAGTATATACCCCTGTGTGGGCTGTGCTGTATATAGCACTGTGTGGGCTGTGCTGTATATACCTCTGTGTGGGCTGTGCTGTATATAGCACTGTGTGGGCTGTGCTGTATATAGCACTGTGTGGGCTGTGCTGTATATAGCACTGTGTGGGCTGTGCTATATATAGCACTGTGTGGGCTGTGCTGTATATAGCACTGTGTGGGCTGTGCTGTATATAGCACTGTGTGGGCTGTGCTGTATATAGCACTGTGGGCTGTGCTGTATATACCACTGTGTGGGCTGTGCTGTATACTACGCGGGCTGTGCTGTATACTACTACACGGGCTGTGCTATATTATGCAGGCTGTGCTATATACTATAAGGGGTATATTATATTCTATGGGGGAGGCCGTGTTATATACTATGTGGCTGTGTTATATACTATTGCGGGGGTATATTATATTCTGTAGGGGAGGCTGTGTTATATACTATGGGGGGTATATTATATTGTATGGGGGAGGCTGTCTTGTATACTATGGGGGGCTGCATTATATTCTATGGGGGGCTACATTATATATTATGGGGAGGTGGGCTGTATTAGATTTTATGAGGGATGATTGCATCATACTCTGATGGGGCTGCATTATATTCTATGGGGAGGTGGGCTGTATTCTATATACATTAAATTCTATGGGTGGCTGTATTATATTTATATTCTATGAGTGGTGATTTCATCATACTCTATGGGGGGCTGCATTATATTCTATGGGGGGTTACATTATACTCTGGGGTGGCTGCATTATTCTCTGTAGGGTGGTGGCTGCATTATACTGTATGTGGGCTGCATTATACTGTATCGAGGACTATGGGGAATATGTTATACTATATGAAGAACTATGGGGTGCATTATACTATGGGAAGTGAATTGTACTACATGGATGACTATGGCGGTGCATTATACTATATGGAGCACTATGTGGAGTGTATTATGCTCTATGGAGGACTAAGAGGAGTGTATTCTGCTCTGTGGAGGACGGAGCAGTGTATTTTAATATATGGAGGACTATAGGGAGTGTATTATACTATATGGAGGACTGTGGTGCACATTATAATATATGGAGGACAATGGGGTGTATTTTACTAAACAAGTAAAATGCTGCATATTCAGATTGTTTTTGCCGGAACAAAAATCCTTGTTCTCAGCAGCACATCGCGGGTGTAAACTGTAGATGTGCTGCTGATAACATGATACTGTATGGTGATCTGTTAGTGATCGTTCTGTCCCATCATTCTGTCTCAGATGGTGGAAAGAGGCCGGGAAACAAGTCTTGAACAACTTCAGTATTGTCGATCAAACTCATTTAGGCTACGTTCACATTTGCGTTGCGTCGGGCGCAGGCTCGGCGACGCATAGCGGCGCATGCGTCATGCGCCCCTATATTTAACATGGGGGCGCATGGACATGCGCTGTCTTGCGTTTTGTGACGCATGCGTCTTTTTTGGCGCAAGCGTCAGGGCGCACAGGACGCTGCATGATGCTTTTTTTTTTTTCGCCGAAAATCAAATTGGACGCATGCGTCACAAAAAGCTGCGTGTTGCATGCGCTGTGCGTTGCGTCGCCGACGCTGCACTGCACAACGCAAATGTGAACGTAGCCTTAGCGGGCTGAACTCAGCGCATGTAAATACAACCGAAATGCTTTTGTGTGATGTGCAATATGTTAGCATTTGGGGCCCCATTTTAAACTTTGCCTAGGGCCCCACTTTGCCTAAAACCGGCCCTGCCTACAAGTGTACAAAGATATTATACAGTCACCATGTGACAAGTGGGCCTGTGTAACTTCAAATGCCAGGGCTGAATTTTAGTCCCAGTCCGGCCCTGATGACAGGTGACTTTGCTGCCAATCAAGCCCAGTGATACTGTTGTTTGTAAACAAGGTATTGGTACTTATGGCAGTGTGGACAGGGGCCAAGTCCTGCTGGAGACTGACATTTTTACATCTCCAAAAAGCTTGTCAGCAGAGGAACCCATGAAATGCTCTAAAAGTATCACTGGGCTTGATTGGCAGCAAACTCTCCTGACCTTAACCTATAGAGAATCTATGGAGTATTGTCAAGAGGAAGGTGAGAGACACCAGACCCAACAATGCAGACGAGCTGAAGGCTGCTATCAAAGCAACCTGGGCTTCCATAACCCCTCAGCAGCGCCACAGGCTGATCGCCTCCATGCCATGGCACATTGATGCAGTAATTGATGCAAAAGGAGCCCTGACCAAGTATTGAGTGCATTTACTGATCATACATTTCAGTAGGACAACATTTCAGATTTTACAATCATTTTTCAAGCTGGTGTTATAGCGTATTCTAATTTACTGAGATAATGACTTTTGGGTTTTCATTGGCTGTAAGCCATAATCATCAACATTAACAGAAATAAACACGTGAAACAGATCACTCTGTGTGTAATGACTCTATAGAATATAGGAGATTCACTTTTGTGTTGAAGAACTGAAATGAATTGTCTTTTTGATGATATGCTAATTTTGTGAGCTGCACCTATATTTATTGTGTATTCCGAAATGATGGGTCATCCTAGTACCTCCAGAACAATGTAAGCCCAGATGTCCTCTCATCACACTTACCTGGACCATGAGACTCCTTTCTCCTCAGCCCACATCCGAGGCAGCACGCTGTGGCCGTGGGAGTTGAACTGAATTCTGTAGCTCTTCTGATGTCCCCACTTATTCTTCTTGTTGGGGTTTTGGAACATTAGATACCGGGGGACATGAGATCCAAACTTGAAAGCTGCCTGACGCTCACTGCTTCTCTGGACACGATCAATACGGGACTGAACAATAAAGTGATCAGGACTCCAAGGGTTTGTAATGTTCTCATATTTCAGGTCAATGGTTTCAAAGATGTTTTCTGTACCTAAATATTAAAAAATAGAATAATAATAATACTGCCTTATGTACAAGAATATAACTACTATCATACTCCTCCTATGTACAAGAATATAACTACTATAATACTGCTCCTATATACAAGAATATAACTACTATAGTACGGCCCCCTATGTACAAGAATATAACTACTATAATACTGCCCCTATATACAATATAACTACTATAATACTGCTCCTATATACAAGAATATAACTACTATAATACTGCCACTATATACAAGATTATAACTACTATAATACTGCTCCTATGTACAAGAATATAACTACTATAATACTGCTCCTATGTACAAGAATATAACTACTATAATACTGCTCCTATGTACAAGAATATAAGTACTATAATACTGCCCCTATATACAATATAACTACTATAATACTGCTCCTATATACAAGAATATAACTACTATAATACTGCTCCTATGTACAAGAATATAACTACTATAATACTGCCCCTATGTACAAGAATATAACTACTATAATACTGCCCCTATATACAATATAACTACTATAATACTGCTCCTATATACAAGAATATAACTGCTATAATACTGCCACTATATACAAGATTATATCTACTATAATACTGCTCCTATGTACAAGAATATAACTACTATAATACTGCTCCTATGTACAAGAATATAACTACTATAATACTGCTCCTATGTACAAGAATATAACTACTATAATACTGCCCCCTATGTACAAGAATATAACTACTATAATACTGCCCCTATGTACAAGAATATAACTACTATAATACTGCTCCCTATGTACAAGAATATAACTACTATAATACTGCCCCTATGTAACAGAATATAACTACTATAATACTGCTATGTACAAGAATATAACTACTATAATACTGCTCCTATGTACAAGAATATAACTACTATAATACTGCTCCTATGTACAAGAATATAACTACTATAATACTGCCCCTATGTACAAGAATATAACTACTATAATACTGCTCCTATGTACAAGAATATAACTACTATAATACTGCCCCTATGTACAAGAATATAACTACTATAATACTGCTCCTATGTACAAGAATATAACTACTATAATACTGCCCCTATGTACAAGAATATAACTACTATAATGCTGCTCCTATGTACAAGAATATAACTACTATAATACTGCCCCTATGTACAATAATATAACTACTATAATACTGCTCCTATGTATAAGAATATAAATACTATAATACTGCTCCTATGTACAAGAATATAACTACTATAATACTGCTCCTATGTACAAGAATATAACTACTATAATACTGCCCCTATATACAAGAATATAACTACTATAATACTGCTCCTATGTACAATAATATAACTACTATAATACTGCCCCCTATGTACAAGAATATAACTACTATAATACTGCTCCTATGTACAAGAATATAACTACTATAATACTGCCCCTATGTACAATAATATAACTACTATAATACTGCCCCCTATGTACAAGAATATAACTACTATAATGCTGCTCCTATGTACAAGAATATAACTACTATAATACTGCCCCTATGTACAATAATATAACTACTATAATACTGCCCCTTATGTACAAGAATATAACTACTATAATACTGCTCCTATGTACAAGAATATAACTACTATAATACTGCTCCTATGTACAAGAATATAACTGCTATAATACTGCCCCTATGTACAAGAATATAACTACTATAATACTGCTCCTATGTACAAGAATATAACTGCTATAATACTGCCCCTATGTACAAGAATATAACTACTATAATACTGCTCCTATGTACAAGAATATAACTACTATAATACTGCCCCTATGTACAAGAACATAACTACTATAATACTGCCCCTATGTACAAGAATATAACTACTATAATACTGCCGCTATGTACAAGAATATAACTACTATAATGCTGCTCCTATGTACAAGAATATAACTACTATAATACTGCCCCTATGTACAAGAATATAACTACTATAATACTGTCCCCTATGTACAAGAATATAGCTACTATAATACAGCCCCCATGTACAAGAATATAACTACTATAATACTGCCCCTATGTACAAGAATATAACTACTATAATACTGCTCCTATGTACAAGAATATAACTACTATAATGCTGCTCCTATGTACAAGAATATAACTACTATAATACTGCCCCTATGTACAAGAATATAACTACTATAATACTGCCCCTATGTACAGGAATATAACTACTATAATACTGCCCCTATGTACAAGAATATAACTACTATAATACTGCCCCCTATGTACAAGAATATAACTACTATAATACTGCCCCCTATGTGCAAGAATATAACTACTATAATACTGGCCCTATGTACAAGAATATAACTACTATAATACTGGCCCTATGTACAAGAATATAACTACTATAATACTGCCCCTATGTACAAGAATATAACTACTATAATACTGCTCCTATGTACAAGAATATAACTACTATAATACTGCCCCTATGTACAAGAATATAACTACTATAATACTGCCCCTATGTACAAGAATATAACTACTATAATGCTGCTCCTATGTACAAGAATATAACTACTATAATACTGCCCCTATGTACAAGAATATAACTACTATAATACTGTCCCCTATGTACAAGAATATAGCTACTATAATACAGCCCCCATGTACAAGAATATAACTACTATAATACTGCCCCTATGTACAAGAATATAACTACTATAATACTGCTCCTATGTACAAGAATATAACTACTATAATACTGCTCCTATGTACAAGAATATAACTACTATAATACTGCTCCTATGTACAAGAATATAACTACTATAATACTGCCCCTATGTACAGGAATATAACTACTATAATGCTGCTCCTATGTACAGGAATATAACTACTATAATACTGCCCCTATGTACAGGAATATAACTACTATAGTACTGCCCCTATGTACAAGAATATAACTACTATAATACTGCTCCTATGTACAAGAATATAACTACTATAATACTGCCCCTATGTACAGGAATATAACTACTATAGTACTGCCCCTATGTACAAGAATATAACTACTATAATACTGCTCCTATGTACAAGAATATAACTACTATAATACTGCCCCTATGTACAGGAATATAACTACTATAGTACTGCCCCTATGTACAAGAATATAACTACTATAATACTGCTCCTATGTACAAGAATATAACTACTATAATACTGCTCCTATGTACAAGAATATAACTACTATAATACTGCTCCTATGTACAAGAATATAACTACTATAATGCTGCTCCTATGTACAAGAATATAACTACTATAATACTGCCCCTATGTACAATAATATAACTACTATAATACTGCCCCTTATGTACAAGAATATAACTACTATAATACTGCTCCTATGTACAAGAATATAACTACTATAATACTGCTCCTATGTACAAGAATATAACTACTATAATACTGCCCCTATGTACAGGAATATAACTACTATAATGCTGCTCCTATGTACAGGAATATAACTACTATAATACTGCCACTATGTACAGGAATATAACTACTATAGTACTGCCCCTATGTACAAGAATATAACTACTATAATACTGCTCCTATGTACAAGAATATAACTACTATAATACTGCCCCTATGTACAGGAATATAACTACTATAGTACTGCCCCTATGTACAAGAATATAACTACTATAATACTGCTCCTATGTACAAGAATATAACTACTATAATACTGCCCCTATGTACAGGAATATAACTACTATAGTACTGCCCCTATGTACAAGAATATAACTACTATAATACTGCTCCTATGTACAAGAATATAACTACTATAATACTGCTCCTATGTACAAGAATATAACTACTATAATACTGCTCCTATGTACAAGAATATAACTACTATAATGCTGCTCCTATGTACAAGAATATAACTACTATAATACTGCCCCTATGTACAATAATATAACTACTATAATACTGCCCCTTATGTACAAGAATATAACTACTATAATACTGCTCCTATGTACAAGAATATAACTACTATAATACTGCTCCTATGTACAAGAATATAACTGCTATAATACTGCCCCTATGTACAAGAATATAACTACTATAATACTGCTCCTATGTACAAGAATATAACTACTATAATACTGCCCCTATGTACAAGAACATAACTACTATAATACTGCCCCTATGTACAAGAATATAACTACTATAATACTGCCGCTATGTACAAGAATATAACTACTATAATGCTGCTCCTATGTACAAGAATATAACTACTATAATACTGCCCCTATGTACAAGAATATAACTACTATAATACTGTCCCCTATGTACAAGAATATAGCTACTATAATACAGCCCCCATGTACAAGAATATAACTACTATAATACTGCCCCTATGTACAAGAATATAACTACTCTAATACTGCTCCTATGTACAGGAATATAACTACTATAGTACTGCCCCTATGTACAAGAATATAACTACTATAATACTGCTCCTATGTACAAGAATATAACTACTATAATACTGCCCCTATGTACAGGAATATAACTACTATAGTACTGCCCCTATGTACAAGAATATAACTACTATAATACTGCTCCTATGTACAAGAATATAACTACTATAATACTGCCCCTATGTACAGGAATATAACTACTATAGTACTGCCCCTATGTACAAGAATATAACTACTATAATACTGCTCCTATGTACAAGAATATAACTACTATAATACTGCTCCTATGTACAAGAATATAACTACTATAATACTGCTCCTATGTACAAGAATATAACTACTATAATACTGCTCCTATGTACAAGAATATAACTACTATAATACTGCCCCTATGTACAAGAATATAACTACTATAATACTGCCCCTATGTACAAGAATATAACTACTATAATACTGCTCCTATGTACAAGAATATAACTACTATAATACTGCCCCTATGTACAAGAATATAACTACTATAATACTGCCCCTATGTACAAGAATATAACTACTATAATACTGCCCCTATGTACAAGAATATAACTACTATAATACAGCTCCAAGTTTGGTATTCTGTAGGACCCATGTGTACATTAGATGATTTCTCTCTGGTGCTGATATGTTCGGCTCATGATGATTGGAATTATCTGAGGATTTATTTGTGTTATCAGAGGATATAGAATTGAGTCATCCTGAGAGTTGAAGGGTCAGATGAAGGGTGTGAAGACTTTCACAATCTGTTCCCTACAGATAAGATAATGTTCACACTTTCTACAGCAAATATTAATAATACAAGTTATCTGTAGAGTCACAGACCTACAAGGTCACAGGGTTTGGGGATCTAGGAGTCGCAGTGACACCAGGTATCTGAGGGGCCCAAAGATTCCTCTGCAGATAAGAAGACAGCCATGTCATAAATGAAACATGGTAGGTAGAGGCCCTGATACAGATTTCGGAGGGGCCGACGAGCTTTATGATACACTTAAAGAAGACCTGTCATTAGGCCAAAAGTGGGCAATCTTTGCTCTTTATTTTATTTTGACTGCTCCCCTGAATATTTTTTTTGATCTGCCATACGGTTCCTTAGATATGGGTTGTTTTATTTGGTGCTAATTTTTTTATAATCTTTACAAAGGGGAGTGGCTCAAAGTGTAATTATGCAAAGACACACCCAAGAGGAGCCTATGAGCCACACCCTCCTCATAAGGACCATAAAATTTAGCACTAAATAAAAAGACCTGTAGCTCTAGAATCATGTGGATTTATTAAAAAAAAAAAAAAACACAACAGCTTAATACTCAGGAGATGAGCGGAAATAAAATAAGAGCAAAATCTGTCCCCATGTGTTTTGGCATCAGGTCCTCTCTAATGTGCTCTGACCTCACAACAGGAAAGGTTTGTGCGCACAAAGACACAAGGGAAAGATTTAATGGAAGTCTAAAATCCGACATCTGCTAATGTCCCACTGATTCTAAGGAGGATGAAGAGTTCTTTACTATAATGTACAGTGTAAAAACAAAGCAATGTCCTCAGTTGTAGTCTCTCTTACCTGCAATGTCTAGATCCACCTTATAATTGATCAAGTGTGTGTGCATGTTCCCCAGAACGTGGCTGTAGACTCTGCTTCCAAAGTGGAGGCCATCAGGGGTGAAAAAAGTGGCATGGATGTACCCCGTGGCACTCACCTTAACCTCTATTACTCCATTTTGGTAGAACAGAAAGTCCCAGATATAGTCATAGTTATAGACGGTGGATGTGGTCCTCACCACCAAGACATAATTTTCAACCCCGGCGTAGAAATTGTAGCCGCCATTGTAATTGCTGTCAAAATGTCTCCGTAAGGGTATCCCAGTGGGATGCTCGAAGATGCACAATGCATTCTTATATCGTAGCGGTTTGTCTGTGTCGTAATAATTGTAGAGGTCCTGGTAGGTGGCTCCTTCAGGACAGTCAATTCCTTTCGACAACTCATAATGAACTGTTCCCATTCCCCACCCGGAGTCAATGTACTTTGTTTGCGTACCACCCGGTGAGACCCCACTATAGAAGGCTATGGCTTCCTGGATGCTCACCTCGTAGGCTATCCTCTCATGATTGTATTGGATATCAAATATTTGCAGGCCGGCAGATGGACGGACCCGGTAAGCAAAGGTCCAGCCGGTATACTCTACATAGTTGCCCAGAACTCGGTAACGTTTTCCTTGAGGTTCACATATTTTTGGACCTTGTATATGAGTTTTAGTATTAAAATCTCCACGGGGTATGAAGGTAGAATAAGGGTCTGTTGTGTCATCCGGTAGGTGTATCTTGGTCACTTCGTTCTTCTCATACTTTCGGACCAGCTCTTTCACGCTATCAAAGTATTGGCCATTGTACCAGATTTTATCGATGGTCCACTCTTTAGGGTTCATTGAGCGATGATTTAAGAGAAGCTCGACTCCAATAGGGTGGAGGAAGAACCCTTCTACGTACCTCTGGAGCAACAACCACGAGCGACGTTCTCCAGAATTCAGGCCACGAGGGGCGATGTCCGTGAAGGTAAGACAACGGGATGAGCAGTTGTAGAAGGAGAAGCCAGAGGACTCCACTAAGATGTGGTTGAACTCCTTGGTGAGCTCCAACAGACGTTTTTGGATTTTCTCATATTCCATATAAGTCATTGGCCGTGACTCAAATCTTACAGGCTTGTTGCGTTTCGAAGTTACTGGGCGGTAATAATAAGGGTGAGGCAGGGGGCCAACAATATATTCCGTGATGTTCGGTTGAGCCTGATCTCCAAAGTATACGACCACCTTGGCTTCTCGTTGAGGTTTGGGGCCGTCGTTATCTAAAAAGTTCAGGACAAACCTCTTTTTCGGCAAATTAAGCTCCATCATAAAGATTGAGTTTTTGCCAAATTGACTTCTGATGGGGACTAAGCTAAGCTGCTCTTGGTCCGCGAGGAAAGTATGAACTGAGGTCATCTCCTCTGAGGTCAGGTCTGAGAAGACAGATGCCATATACCGACCCTTGGAAAATGATTTTGAGAAGTGACCGGCTTTTACAGCAGACATTAAAATCAGCAACTGTAGGATAAATTTCAGGTCCATCCTGGAAAGTCTAGGAAGAGGGAACAAAGCAGAAGAAAAAAATAAGTAAAGTTGGCCTAGAATAGGAATGGGTTGTATCACACACGATGGTCATTAGATACGTGGCTCTGGGGGGTATCACCCATGGTGGTCATTTGATATATGACTCTTGGCTGTATCACACACGATGGTCATTAGATTTGTGGCTCTGGGGGGATATCTGACAGGATGGGCATTAGATATGTGGCTCTGGCGAGTATCTCACACATTGGTCATTAGATACGTGGCTCTGGGGGGTATCACCCATGATGGTCATTAGATAAATGACTCTTGGCTGTATCACACATGATGGTCATTAGATACGTGGCTCTGGGGGGTATCACACATGATGGTCATTAGATATGTGGCTCTGGGGGGTATCACACACGATGGTCATTAGATACGTGGCTCTGGGGGTATCTCACAATGGTGATTAGATATGTGGCTCTGGGGGGTATCACCCATGATGGTCATTAGATACGTGGCTCTGGGGGGTATCTCACAATGGTGATTAGATACGTGGCTCTGGGGGGTATCACACAGGATGGGCATTAGATACGTGGCTCTGGGGGGGTATCACACACGATGGTCATTAGATACGTGGCTCTGGGGGGTATCACACAGGATGGGCATTAGATACGTGGCTCTGGCTGTATCACACACAATGGTGATTAGATACGTGGCTCTGGGGGGTATCACACACGATGGTCATTAGATACGTGGCTCTGGGGGGTATCTCACACAATGGTCATCAGATACGTGGCTCTGGGGGGTATCGCACAGGATGTGCATTAGATACGTGGCTCTGGGGGATCTCTCACACAATGGTCATTAGATACGTGGCTCTGGGGGGTATCACACACGATGGGCATTAGATACGTGGCTCTGGGGGGTATCTCACACAATGGTCATTAGATACGTGGCTCTGGGGGGTATCGCACAGGATGGTCATTAGATACGTGGCTCTGGGGGATATCTCACACAATGGTCATTAGATACGTGGCTCTGGGGGGTATCACACACGATGGGCATTAGATACGTGGCTCTGGGGGGTATCACACACGATGGTCATTAGATACGTGGCTCTGGGGGGTATCTCACAATGGTGATTAGATACGTGGCTCTGGGGGGTATCACCCATGATGGTCATTAGATACGTGGCTCTGGGGGGTATCTCACAATGGTGATTAGATACGTGGCTCTGGGGGGTATCACACACGATGGTCATTAGATACGTGGCTCTGGGGGGTATCTCACAATGGTGATTAGATACGTGGCTCTGGGGGGTATCACACAGGATGGGCATTAGATACGTGGCTGTTGGCTGTATCACATGAGGCTTCCTCTGACAGCAGAACTGAGTCAGGGCTCAGAGCACAACAGCGCGATGTTACTCTACTGTGCTCTGAACACTGCGGTGACAGTGGCTGGTATTGTACTACTAATGTCAGGCTGCCGCTCACCGCTGACTCTCCGCCATACTCCCCTCATCCCGGACCACCGCTCCCCGCACCTTGTCACCACTTTCACTGAGCTATGTGCGCAATGATGAGGAAAGTGTAACTTGTAGTGCAAGTATGGGCTTAAAAAATGTCCTCTATCTCCTCCCAGAGCTGTGATCTGGACACAATGGAGGAGATGCAGTCAGACACTGACACTGACCATACGTCTCCGATGTACAGGGGCTGCTGTATTTTAGGTGTGTAAGTGCCGTGCTCAGACACTTACACCAGCAAATGAAAATGGCGGCTGCACAAAAAAAAATAAAAATAAAAATATTAAACCAGTGCACTTAATTTTGTATTAAAATAATTATTAATGCAAAAGTAAAATCACAACAACTTCCCTTTATGGTATGTTGCAACACTTGATTAAAACAGGCAACTGTAGACTGTTTAGGGATACATTTACGTACAGGGCTGCAGGTAAGTACATACAGGAGCTTCTCACTAAATTAGAATATCATCAAAAAGTGACTTTATTTCAGTTCTTCAACACAACAAGTGAATCTCCTATATTCTATAGAGTCATTACACACAGAGTGATCTATTTCACGTGTTTATTTCTGTTAATGTTGATGATTATGGCTTACAGTTAGTGAAAACTGAGCTTGCGCTGGCTGGGGCCGGTGATATGGGAAAAGGTGGAGGTGGGGAAGACCAGGACCCAGAAGTAGGTAGCTGGGTAAATGTTAGAAGAAGAGGTAGGGGAAAAAGTGCCAGGGAGCCCAGTCCTGATCTGGCACAACCTACTAAATATGCCTGATTGGCTGCTATTAGGACTGCAGGCCCAGGACTGGGACCACGCCAGCAGGAAGATGCTACTAGCAACCCGGAAAACGACAGCTGTAGGAAGGAGGGACATAGGAGTTCAGCAAAGGCCAGACAGATGCTGGTGGTGGGGGACTCTATAATTAGATGGACAGACAGGGTCATCTGCCGCCAAGACCGTGAATGCCGAATAGTGTGTTGTCTACCGGGTGCTCGGGTTCGACATATGGCGGATCGGATAGACATATTGCTGGGACGGGCTGGGAAAACCCAGGGGTCAGGGTACACATCGGTACCAATGACAAAGTTAGAGGGAGTTGGAAGTTAGAAAAAATTGGAGTGCGGCTCAACAGGACTGGATTTTCCTTTTCTTTTTCAAAACAAAATATGGTGCATACAAAAGAAAAATGTACATGGTCGACATGACCCAGTTGACGCTGCACTAGGCAGTCTTACTCATGACGGCCTAGTGCAGTCGAAACGTGTTAACTGGGTCATGTCGACCATGTAAATTTTTCTTTTGTATGCACCATATTTTGTTTTGAAAAAGAAAAGGAAAATCCAGTCCTGTTGAGCCGGACTCTAATTTTTTGTATTTTCCTTGATGTGAGGCCGGTGTCTGAGCCCCAGGTGGATGAGCATGGAGCCACTGGGTGAGCTGGAATCAATTTTCGATAAGAGTTGGAAGTTCCTTAAAAATGATTACAGGGAACTAGGAGCAAACCTGAAGGCCAGGACCTCCAAGGTGGTGTTTTCAGAAATACTGCCAGTGCCATGAGCGTCACTAGAAAGACAGCGAGAGCTTAGGGAGATAAATAAGTGGCTTAAATTAGTGCAGGAAGGAAGGGTTTGGGTTCATGGAGAACTGGGCCGACTTCTCTGTTGGCTACAGGTTCTACTGTAGGGATGGGCTGCACCTCAATGGTGAGGGTGCAGCTGCGCTTGGGGGAAAAATGGTCAGACAGATGGAGGAGCTTTTACACTAATATCTGGGGGGAGAGAAGGTAGATGAGAGAGTAAGACAGTTGGGGTCACTGAGGATTTAGGGGGGCTGGGACATGCAAGGAACATTGGAAGGTTGCAAGGAGTAATACTTGTGCTAATAGTATTAAATGTCTACTGGCAAATGTAAGAAGTCTTGCAAACAAAATGAATGAACTGGAGACTCTTATGTCAGCCACAAAAAACGATACGATGGGCATTACGGAGACCTGGCTGGATGAGAGCCATGACTGAATGACAAACATGGAGGGTTACACTACATTTAGAAAGACATAAAAGATGGAGGGGTGTATTTTTTATTAAATCTAAATTAAAACTGTGCTCAATGACGACACTGGGGGCGCTGCGACAATGTAGAGTCATTATGGGTAAATGTACACGGGGACGGCAATAATGGAAAGCTGCTAATTGGAGTTTGCTACAAGCCTCCTAATATAGAGGAACAGGGAGAGGAGGAAATGCTGCAGCAAATTAAAAAGGCACCAAACAGTAATAGGGTCCTTATCATGGAGGATTTTATCTAGAATAGGATCTTCTGGTTCTGCCAAAAGCTACAATTTCTTATCCACAGTTCACGACAATTACCGCTCTCAGCTGATAGATGAACCGACCTTGGGAGGTGATCTGCTGGATCTGGTTCTACACGTCAGGGAGCATTTGGGAAGTAGTGACCATAATATGGGAAGACTCAAAGTAATTTTCAATCAAACATTCTAAAGGGGAAATGCCAAAGCTGATTTCAACAATTTAAGGGAAGAGCTTAATCATGTAGACTGGAACCATCTCATGGTAACTGGGGATACCGAACATAAATGGGGCATGTTTAAGGGTATACTATAAGAATCCTGCAAAAAACGTGTATCCTCTGGTAATAAAATGTCCAGGAATAAAAATAAACCATTATGGATCAATAAGACACTACAAAGTTTAATCAGACTAAAACAAAGGGCATTCAAAATCCTGAAGGCCGAGAATACAGAAATAGCATTTCAGTCCTCAGCCCCCTCCTCTCCTCTTCCCCTTACTATCGAGGATCCTCAGAGATCAGTCCTAGGCCCCCTCCTCTCCTCTTCCCCTTACTATCGGGGTTCCTAAGGGCTCAGTCCAAGGCCCCCTCCGCTCCTCTTTACTATCAGGGATCTTCAGGGCTCAGTCTTCAACTCCCTCTTCTCCTTACTATCAGGGTTCCCCAGGGCACAGCCCTAGGCCCCCTCCTCTCCTCTTCTCCTTACTATCAGGGTTCCCCAGGGCACAGCCCTAGGCCCCCTCCTTTCCTCTTCTCCTTACTATCAGGGTTCCCCAGGGCTCAGCCCTAGGCCCCCTCCGCTCCTCTTCCCCTTACTATTGGGGATTCTCAGGGCTCAGCCCTAGGCCCCCTCCGCTCCTCTTCCCCTTACTATTGGAGATTCTCAGGGCTCAGCCCTAGGCCCCCTCCTCTTCTTCTTGTATACTGCCCCGATTGGACAATCAGTAGATTCGGTTTTCAGTCCCATCTTTCTGCCTATGACACCAATTATACACATTGTCTCCTGACATCACCCTCACTTTAATACAAAATACCAAGGATTGTCTTTCTGCTGACTCTAATATTATGTCCTCCCCTCTATCTAATATGCTCTCTGTCTTGGAGTCATATTTGACACAGAACTTTCCTTTATTCCCAATATCCAATCACTCATTCGCTCATGTTTCCTGCCTCTTAGAAACATCTTCAGAATCCGACCTTTTCTCAGCTTTGGGACTGCAAAATCTCTTACTGTCACTATTATTCATTATCGTCTGGAATATTGTAACTTTCTACTGATCGGTCTCCCTCTTAGCAAACTTTCTCCTCTGCAATCCATTCTGAATACAGCAGTCAGGACCCTATGTCTGTCCAGCCGCTGCACCGATGCCTCTCCCCTGTGCCAGTCATTACACTGGTTGCCCATCCACTACAGAATACAATACAAACTTATCTCTCTCATCCACAAAGCCAGTATATAAAGAATTTATCAGCACAGAGTTTTGTTGATGATATCGAAATTCAAAATGTTCTTTGTTCTGTCCCAAATAATTGTATCTTGTCATAAGACCAGTATTGTTTGCATTATACTGTGTGACAAAGGAAGCGAGTACTGGAGGACACGGGCAAATGCACCTTACAGGATTGTGTTCTGTGCTGCAAAATAATAGTCAGGGTCAGAACAAAATATGAAGTGTAATTCAACGATATTCTGTGTCACAAAGTGAAAGGACGATCACGGGATTCCACAAATGTAACATCCAATTTCTGAAACATTCTATGTTTTATAGATTACAGGATGTCTCAGATTTATCTCTCCATTCTTGTAAAATTGTGCATAAAATAATCCCCCTGATGCATTGCACCCACACTGTACTCACATTGCACCCACATTGTACACACACTGTATCTACACTGTTCACACATTATACTCGCACTGTACCCACATTGTACCCATATTGCACCCACATTGTACACACTGTATCCTTGTATGAGATCACAGGACACGATAAGGGTATGTGCAGATGATGTGGAAGTGGCAGCGCTCTGGATGCAGCGTATATTCGCTGCCATCTATTAAACGCAGGTGACTCCTCTGTGATCACTGAACCGTGCGGATTCACCGCGTCCAATACGTTGTACGGGTGAAATTGCCACGCTGCGGTCTGGGGAGACGCACCACATATCCGTCTCCGCAGGGGTCTGTGGACGCATGGTGGACATGGGATTTCTTGACATCCACTATGCTGTAACATCCGGACGCTGCACAAGTACACAGCGTCCAACCTGCAGCGGTTACTGATCGTCTGCACATAAGGATTGTAAAGAAGCTAGAAAGAACTATGCAGATGAGGAGCCCAAATCTCCGGATCCATCACCCATAGTCAGGGGCCACGCTGCACTGATCCGGGCTCCCTCGTCTCGGAGTCTCCATAGCGGCTGCACGGACTCTATGGTACGCACGGCTTTGGTTTTGGGATTATTCTGCCTGATTCTGTGCCGTGATTAGATCCGTCATCATCCTCTGCCTCCTCCTCACTCCCTGGGTCTGATGTGATTGTATGTGAGGCGGGAGGGTGATGCTTCATGTGCAACATCCGCAGCGACGGGGCCGACTCACCTGCTGAGCTGGATGCAGCGCACAGTTACCTGGATCTCCCCGTATGTTATCAGCACTGCAGCGAGAACTTATTATACAGGGAGGAGGGAAGGAGCCGTGAGTGACAGGAGGGAGAGGCCGGGGCCACACACAGCAAAACATGCACAACCTGAACCTTGACAGCTAAAAGTGCACACAACCACCGCAAACAGCCCATAAACACGGCGCTGCAGGAACCAGACAGCGGAGCAGACCACGCCAGGGGCCACTAGGGCACATGTGGAGAAAAGGCCACCAGGACAATCACAGCACAACATACAAGGAGAATTGGGGTCCGTATCACAACATAGGCACATACATCCTGTATTATACCCCAGAGCTGCACTCACTATTCTGCTGGAGCAGTCACTGTGTACATACATTACATTACTGATCCTGAGTTACATCCTGTATTATACTCCAGAGCTGCACTCACTATTCTGCTGGAGCAGTCACTGTGTACATACATTACATTACTGATCCTGAGATTCATCCTGTTTTATACTCCAGAGCTGCACTCACTATTCTGCTGGAGCAGTCACTGTGTACATACATTACATTACTGATCCTGAGTTACATCCTGTATTATACTCCAGAGCTGCACTCACTATTCTGCTGGTGCAGTCACTGTGTACATACATTACATTACTGATCCTGAGTTACATCCTGTATTATACCCCAGAGCTGCACTCACTATTCTGCCGGTGCAGTCACTGTGTACATACATTACATTACTGATCCTGAGTTACATCCTGTAGATCTTTTATTATAAAAATGAAAAACATAACAACAATAATAGCAGAAAACATAACAAAAATATTAGCCAGAAAATAATCAGTATACTGAACACTGGTCCAGCCGCTCATTCTCTCCTCTCACACATATTATACAGTATATACAGAACAATAACTTCAGGTCCGGTCACCAAACAAAATAATAATAACAAATAAAATAAACAATGGAAAACAAAGACTATATACATGAACTTTTTTATTTTATTTTTTTTTTTATTTTAAATAAAATAACTACAAATTAAACAAATATATACAATACTACAAGCTATCCTCCATTCCCAACCCCCCGCACTGACCTGAGAGCTGGTCCTGCGTCTCACGCCTCAGTCCATGTCCAACGTCCATAGGCCAGATCAGGCAGTGCCAGTTTTTCCCCCAAACAACCCAATGTCCAAGATAATCCCACCTCCCCCCTTTTCCCACCACCCAACCTAACACCTACACCCAAATCTATATCCCCATATACAATATATACATTATATACAGCAGCACACACCACAATAATTACAAAACACGAAGCCCAAGTTCGGCGCCTGCAGCCCTACATCACTGTATAATGATCAAACAAAACAAAAATCTACAGTGTCAGCAGCAGCCCACCACCAGGAAAGGAGATGACCAGACTAGGGCACACTAAAAGAAAAGCCCCTCCAGAGGAGCGCGGCCCTCCGTGCGCCCAGTCTCCCATACTCCAGAGAGCGCACCTTCACCAGGTCACCGAGTATGGTCCTAAACACATCGTCCACTGGGAGGATTTTTCGTTGCGTCGATACTAAGCACCGTGCGTTCCACGTGTGATACCTAACCACTGCGCTAACTAGAAATAAGGTGCAGCGGTCCCGACCACCCAGGTCTCCGAATGCTCCATAGGCCCATTCCGCATAGGAGAGACCGGCCAGCCGAGACCAGCCAATGAAGGCGCCCACCCTGTTGTACACCTCTGTGTTGAAGGGACAATGAAGCAGGAAGTGGTCCATGCTTTCCAGCAAGGTACCACAATGCTCCCGAGGACAATTCCTGTCCTCAGAGCTTCTACACTTCAGATTGTCCCTCACACACAGTTTCCCATGGAAGCAGCGCCAAGCCAAGTCCCAAAACTTCGAGGGGATCCTGATAGAATTCAAAAGATGCAAACCCACCCCAAGATCCCGACTTGGGCAGTCCCTGAGCGCCAGAGGCCTCTGGAAATGGGTCAACAGAACCCTACTGTCAAGTAGTTTCCTTGGCAGAGTCCTGATCTCCCACATTCCCAGACCCCACCGACGAATTACCTTCAGAACCAAGGTAGCGTAAGCTGGAAGATGTCCATGCGGTGTGCGAAGATCCTTCACTTGCCCTCCTGTCTCCCATTCCTGGAAGAAAGGCTGAAACCATCCCCTACAGGAGAATACCCATGGAGGAGCCCTCTCTTTCCAGAGGTTTGCGATATTGATCTTAATGAAGGTATCCACAAGGAATACCACAGGGTTGACCATACCCAACCCTCCTAGTCTCCTCGTACGGTAAGTAACCTCCCTCTTGACCAGGTTCAGTCTATTCCCCCATAACAGTTGGAAGAACAAACTGTAGACCCGAGTCCAGAGAGATTCCGGCAAGATGCACACACTGCCCAGATAAATCAGTAAAGGGAGCAGGTAAGTTTTGCTCAGGTTTACCCTTTCCCTTAGGGTCAAAGACCAACCCTTCCATTGGTTCACCTTCTGAGTGGCGATCTCTAGCCTGCTGTCCCAATTTTGTTTGGGGTAATCCCCCTGGCCAAATTCGATGCCAAGGACTTTTGCAGAGACTTTGGGTCCTGGAAGGGTGTCCGGGAGCTCAAAACCAGGATCTCCTCCTCCCAGCCAGAGACTCTCACACTTATCCCGGTTGATCTTGGACCCGGATGCCTCCGAGTAGCGATCTACCTCTGACATCAGCCACCCTGCCTCCTCGTGAGAGGAAGCAAACACAGTGACATCATCGGCATACGCCACCACCCTCAGAGTGGCTTCCGGTGCTGCCTGATCCATCCCGATCCCGGCCAACGGTCCACGCTCCACCCTCCTAAGAAGAGGATCAATCGCAAACACGTACAGCAGCGGGCTCAAGGGACAACCCTGGCGAACACCGGACCCAACCTCAAAAGAGCTACCAATCCAACCATTCACAAGCGGGAAACTCTCTGCCCCACTGTACAAGGTCTTAAGCCAATCAACAAACCCCCCCGGCAGGCCATATCTCAGAAGGACGGACCAGAGGTACTCGTGATTAACCCGATCAAACGCTTTTGCCTGGTCCAGTGACAGCATGTACCCCTTCCAGTGACCAGCCCTACCCTGCTCCACTGCCTCTCGGACACAGAGCACAGCACTAAATGTGCTGCGGCCTGGAACAGAGCAATGCTGGGCCCCCGAAAGGAGTCGGGGTGCAAATTTCACCAGCCGATTAAACAGCACCTTTGCCAGAACCTTCCTGTCTGCATTGAGAAGCGCTATGGGACGCCAATTCTCAATGCAAGACGGGTCCTTACCCTTTGACAAGATGATCAGAGCAGACCTCCTCATTGACTTCGGCAGAGTGCCCGAGGAAAGACACTCATTGAATACCTCAGTCAAGAGGGGAACCAAAACTTCCTTAAAGGTCTTATAGAATTCAGATGTTAAGCCATCTGGACCAGGCGATTTTTTGGGAGCAAGCCCTTCAATCGCCAACTGAACTTCCTCTTCCCTGATCATTTCTGTCAAAACGTCAAGAGAGGGGTCTACCCCTGGTTCGGGGACAGCTTCTGCCAGGAAAGCCGACATCTCATCCCAATCAAGATCCCTCTTCCCCAAGAGGTGCGAGTAGAAGGATCTGACAACCTCCAGGATCCCTGATCTGGATCGCCCCAGGGACCCCGTAGTGTCGACCAGTCCTGTAACCACTTTACTATTCACTGACATCTTGCAGTTTCTGTAAGGGTCGGGCGAGCGGTACTTCCCGTAATCCCTCTCAAAAACCAAAGATGCGTGTCTATCGTACTGACACCTCATAAGCAAAGATTTCACTCTGGAGATCTCCTCGCGGCTACCTCCAGTTGAGACAAGATGCTCGGGTTTCCTCCTCAGACCCTGATACAGGCGATACCTGCTCAGACTCCTGAGGCTCGAGAGCTGGCGGAAGAATCTCGCCACCCTTTCCTTGAACATCTCCCACCACTCTGACCTACTACTACAAAGATCCAGTAAGGGTACCTGGCTCTGAAGAAAATCCTCAAAGGACTGTCTTATCTCCGCTTCTTCCAAGAGAGACGAATTGAGCCTCCAAAAGCCTCTTCCCATCCGGAGGGTCTCTGTAACATTCATAGAAAACAAAATTAAACAGTGGTCGGAGAACTCCACCTCAACAACAGACACTGCTGAAGAGACAGCTTCCTCCTTTAAATAAAACCTATCTATTCTGGACCTACAGTCACCTCTATGATAGGTGAACCCCTCGTGGCCTGGGGTGTGCCGAATGTGGACATCTACCAGGCGAGCCTCACTAGCTATACTATTAAAGGCGACGCTATCATAAGTCAACTTGTCTCTGGAACCTCCTCTATCTTGGGGCCTCGTGACAGCATTGAAGTCCCCTCCAAAGACAACCTGCCGACTTGTAAAAAGGTAGGGCTTGATCCTCATAAAGAAACACTTCTGGTCCCACTTAGATTGGGGACCATAGATGTTAATGAGCCGGAGCTCTTGTCCCTTCATGAGGACATCTAAGATCAGGCACCTCCCCATTTCTTACTCAATAACCCGTCGGCATTCCACCGGTGCGGTAAAAAGGACCGCCACTCCGCTATACGGCTCGGCCGCAAGAGACCAATAGGAGGGCCCGAGTCTCCACTCCCTTTTAGCTTTAAACACGTCTGCCATGTTTGGCAGCCTGGTCTCTTGCAAAAAGAAAATGTCAGCTTCAACCCGGCTGAGAAAATCAAAGGCCGCAAATCTAGCTGTATTTGACTTTATGCTGGCGACATTAATGGACGCCAGCGTCAACTGAGTGGGTACCGCCATCATTGGTGATTGAGTTAGATGGCTTTCTTCCCACTCCCCTTATCCTCTGCCTCAGAGGAGGAATCCTTCCCCCTCTTTAATGACATAGAGGTGTCCATTTCCACATGTTTTTTATTTTTATCCTCCTCGTTTCCAGACTCTGGGCCAGTCCCTCCCTCCAAGGACCTTACATTCCCAGAAGAAAGAGACTTGGCGCCCCCTGTAAGCCCCGCCGAAGCCGGAACCTCACCCTCAGATGAAGAGATGTTCTCAAGGGCTTGGAACCGGTTAGAAAGACCAACCAGAGGGGAGTCAGTTTTTCCTTCCTTAGGTACCTTGGTCAGAGTGGGAGAAGATGTTTTATCTCCCTTCTTTCTCTTCTTTTTGGTGCCAAGCTTACGCTTTTCCTGTAGCCACTGCCTATTATCCTCATCCATACTTTCATAATGGGAGGATTCGGAGGCAGTGGCGGTTTCCTCCCTGTGGATCCTCCTGACCTCCTCATCCAACTCATCATCCTTCGGGGCCTCAGCAGCAAGACTGGCATCCAGGACAGGGGCCGCCACAGTAGCCAGAGGCTCGCCCAGCTCCCTATCCTGTCTGCGCTTGTCTAGACGCCTCAGCTGGGCAGGCGTCTTTTTATTGCTTTTCCTCCTTGGCCCCTCAGCTCCCTCACCCCTGCTAGTCCCTTCCCCAGCAGAATCAGCCTCGCGGCTTTCTCCCACCGGGGTCACGACTGCGTTAGCGAAGGAGTGAGGACAACGGATGAATGGGTGACCTAATTCACCACACAGGTGGCACCTAATCACACAAGATGCAGCAAGATGGCCGATATCCCCACACAATGCACATTTCTGCACAGTGCAGTTTGCGCTGAAGTGTGTGGGGTCGCCGCACTTGTGACAGAGCTTTGGTTGCCCCTGGTAGAAGACCAGGATACGATCCCTACCCAGGAAGGCAGATGATGGTATGTGGGCAACCGTACCACCTGAACGCTTACGTTTTACCATAAACGTCCAGGCCCCTGACAAGATACCAAACTCGTCACGGTTTTTCTTTGGCATCTCTATTACCTCTCCATACCGGCCAAGCCACGTCATGATGTCATAACAAGAAAGCGACTCGTTACATGTCATCACGGTCACTTTCTTGACTTGATTTTGGCGAGACACCGCCTGAACGGCAAAGTCTCGCCAGCCGGGCTCATTTTTTGCCAACTCATAGTTCGACCAGAAGAGTTCAAGCCCCTCCGGCCGAACAAAGCTGACATCAAACTCAGGTGTGGAATAGGGATGTATCAAGGCATAGATGTCAATTGCCTTGAAGCCCATCCTCAGCAGGAGCTCCACAACCTTCGACCTTGGAGGACATGCATCACTGCCCCTCCACCGAAGACGGACCATATTCCTACGCACACTACCCGGCCCGGCTGTTGGGAGGGACCACACTGTATCCCCCACTCTTTGCTCTCGGAAGGCCCCGAGGCCATGCCTCTCTATCCAGAAGGATAGATCAACCTCTCAACCCTCTACCATTAGTGATCTCTCCCCCCTCTTTAGAGCCTCCAAGAGACACCATTGCAACATGCCGTCCCCAGAGCCCAGAGACGAGGAGGACGCCCTATTTCCCCCAGAGGTGACAGCGGCAAAGCTCCTGACAGGCGCTGCCACCACCGGGGGGGCAACCGGACCAGTGACCACATCCACACCAACAGCATTACCCACCTCCATAACCCTCTCATCCTCTACCAAACCAGCAACCACACCACTAGACAAAGAGTTTTCCGCATCCATACCCACCACATTCACTCCTGCTGGACCAGTGACAACAGGGGGTGACACTTTGGCCTCCGCATCATCAGGCACAAGGGGCTGAGTCTCCTCCACAGAACTGGAGGTGACCTCACCCCTGGTTTTATGTGTGCCCTCCGCATCATCAGTTGATATTTTCCGCTGCTTCATGGTTGCTACCAGGCGCCGTTGATCTTTAGCTGCTGTGAGGCACCGCTGATCCTTAGCATCAGGATCTTGTTGACCAGCAGCACCAACACAAAATAGGACTTTGGGAGGACCGGAACTCCCAGCCCTGGTAACCCCCTCACGCTGCCGCCGCTCCTCAACTAAGTGATCAGCGGCAACAGTATTCAGCGGCACCGAGGCTACCCAAGCTGCCCCCAACACCGGGCCGCTCCCCCCTCCCACTGAGGAGCGGACCACAGTATCGTGGCCTGACCGTTCTCCCGCCACCGGGCCGCCCTCACTGTCCAGCCTCTCGGCTGATGCACCTGCTGCTACGTCCCTGCTACTACAAGCAGAGATGGAGCTCTGCGCCTCATTGCGTTGCTTTGTAATCTCCCCGTGCCTTTGCACCGGATCCACAGCAGAACCTGGGCTGGGCAATGGGGCTTATACAACGAGCTGACCCTGCAGCCGACTCAGGGGGTACAGGGAGGGGGGCATACACATAGCTTACCGCTTCCTGCAGCTTAGGTTTGGTGGTTTCCTTTGCCTTTTTCTTCTGGCCCCCAAGTGCCTCCTCTGGTAAATCATCACCAAGATGGAAGTTCTGAAGGCACACTGGGGACTCCAGGAGCTTGATCCCTGCCATTAGCGCCCCTCCTTGGCCGATGTTGTCACTGTCCTCCCCAGAGCCAGCAGAACTGCGACGAGATGTCATTGTCGCCTGTCCAGCAGGGAGCTTGCTGCACGTGGCCTGTGAGTGACTAAGCAGGCTGCCAGGTGGGGCTTTCTGCTGGTCATCATCCTCCTCCTCATCATCATCATTCACCTGGCACTCAGGCTGCAGCCCCATCTGCCTTTGCTCTCTGTTATCAGCCATTTCTCTGAATCGATCTTCATTAATAAGTTTTTCCTTAAATGGTCCACTTTTTTCTCTAATGAAAGCTTTTCTGACTTCAAGCTCATTGATCTCAACTTTCAGTCTCCTTACCTCTGCCTGGAGCTGATTCTTCCTCGGTTTGGAGGAACCTGCAGCTTTGTTGCTTGTGCTGCGCAGATCCTCCCGAAGCCTTCTCAGTGCCTTACTAGCCTCTTCGTACTCACGGAGGTGGCTTATGACCCAGGAGGCATAGGTGGACACAGACTCCCGGGGTCTCTGCAGTGCCCAACCCTCCTCAGTGAGGTCGGCCTCACCACCGTGAGCACTCAGTTTTCCTCCGGAAGGACCGCCATCTTGCACACTAGCAGGCTTCTCCTCCATGGAAGCCTTGCGGCTTCTCTGGGTCTTTGCAGACCTGGGGGTAGTAGGAGCCACATTGCTGCGACTCCTGATGGAGCGTCTCACCCCCGAATCCTCTGATGTGCAGGCTGGTAGCTGGTTCCTTCTGCCCCCCCGCCAGCCTGGTCCGAGAAGCAGAAGCCTGGGACTTGGCTCCGTCACTCATCCCAGGAAACCCACTTCCTCCCTCGGTAAGAGAGAGAGCAGGTCCCCGTGTGGAGAGGTGGTGGTTCTCAGGAGCTGAGGAGCACACAGCAGGTTCAGTGGCGACCGCACCCACAATCACCACAATGAGTAGCAGCTGATCTGCACTCACTACTCTGCTGGTGCAGTCACTGTGTACATACATTACATTACTGATCCTGAGTTACATCCTGTATTATACTTCAGAGCTGCACTCACTATTCTGCTGGTGCAGTCACTGTGTACATACATTACGTTACTGATCCTGAGTTACATCCTGTATTATACCCCAGAGCTGCACTCACTATTCTGCTGGTGCAGTCACTGTGTACATACATTACATTACTGATCCTAAGTTACATCCTGTATTATACCCCAGAGCTGCACTCACTATTCTGCTGGTGCAGTCACTGTGTACATACATTACTGATCCTGAGTTACCTCCTGTATTATACCCCAGAGCTGCACTCACTATTCTGCTGGTGCAGTCACTGTGTACATACATTACATTACTGATCCTGAGTTACATCCTGTATTATACTCCAGAGCTGCACTCACTATTCTGCTGGTGCAGTCACTGAGTACATACATTACATTACTGATCCTGAGTTACATCCTGTATTATACTCCAGAACTGCACTCACTATTCTGCTGGTGCAGTCACTGAGTACATACATTACTGATCCTGAGTTACATCCTGTATTATACCCCAGAGCTGCACTCACTATTCTGTTGGTGCAGTCACTGTGTACATACATTACTGATCCTGAGTTGCATCCTGTATTATACCCCAGAGCTGCACTCACTATTCTGCTGGTGCAGTCACTGTGTACATACATTACATTACTGATCCGGAGTTACATCCTGTATTATCCTCCAGAGCTGCACTCACTATTCTGCTGGTGCAGTCACTGTGTACATACATTACATTACTGATCCTGAGTTACATCCTGTATTATACCCCAGAGCTGCACTCACTATTCTGCTGGTGCAGTCACTGTGTACATACATTGCTGATCCTGAGTTACATCATGTATTATACTCCAGAGCTGCACTCACTGTTCTGCTGGTGCAGTCACTATATACATACATTACATTACTGATCCTGAGTTACATCCTGTATTATACTCCAGAGCTGCACTCACTATTCTGCTGGTGCAGTCACTGAGTACATACATTACTGATCCTGAGTTACATCCTGTATTATACCCCAGAGCTGCACTCACTATTCTGTTGGTGCAGTCACTGTGTACATACATTACTGATCCTGAGTTGCATCCTGTATTATACCCCAGAGCTGCACTCACTATTCTGCTGGTGCAGTCACTGTGTACATACATTACATTACTGATCCGGAGTTACATCCTGTATTATCCTCCAGAGCTGCACTCACTATTCTGCTGGTGCAGTCACTGTGTACATACATTACATTACTGATCCTGAGTTACATCCTGTATTATACCCCAGAGCTGCACTCACTATTCTGCTGGTGCAGTCACTGTGTACATACATTACTGATCCTGAGTTACATCCTGTATTATACTCCAGAGCTGCACTCACTGTTCTGCTGGTGCAGTCACTATATACATACATTACATTACTGATCCTGAGTTACATCCTGTATTATACTCCAGAGCTGCACTCACTATTCTGCTGGTGCAGTCACTGTGTACATACATTACTGATCCTGAGTTACATCCTGTATTATACCCCAGAGCTGCACTCACTATTCTGCTGTTGCAGTCACTGTGTACATACATTACGTTACTGATCCTGAGTTACATCCTGTATTATACCCCAGAGCTGCACTCACTATTCTGCTGGTGCAGTCACTGTGTACATACATTACTGATCCTGAGTTACATCCTGTATTATACCCCAGAGCTGCACTCACTATTCTGCTGTTGCAGTCACTGTGTACATACATTACGTTACTGATCCTGAGTTACATCCTGTATTATACCCCAGAGCTACACTCACTATTCTGCTGGTGCAGTCACTGTGTACATACATTACATTACTGATCCTGAGTTACCTCCTGTATTATACCCCAGAGCTGCACTCACTATTCTGCTGGTGCAGTCACTGTGTACATACATTACATTACTAATCCTGAGTTACATCCTGTATTATACTCCAGAGCTGCACTCACTATTCTGCTGGTGCAGTCACTGAGTACATACATTACATTACTGATCCTGAGTTACATCCTGTATTATACTCCAGAGCTGCACTCACTATTCTGCTGGTGCAGTCACTGAGTACATACATTACTGATCCTGAGTTACATCCTGTATTATACCCCAGAGCTGCACTCACTATTCTGTTGGTGCAGTCACTGTGTACATACATTACTGATCCTGAGTTGCATCCTGTATTATACCCCAGAGCTGCACTCACTATTCTGCTGGTGCAGTCACTGTGTACATACATTACATTACTGATCCGGAGTTACATCCTGTATTATCCTCCAGAGCTGCACTCACTATTCTGCTGGTGCAGTCACTGTGTACATACATTACATTACTGATCCTGAGTTACATCCTGTATTATACCCCAGAGCTGCACTCACTATTCTGCTGGTGCAGTCACTGTGTACATACATTGCTGATCCTGAGTTACATCATGTATTATACTCCAGAGCTGCACTCACTGTTCTGCTGGTGCAGTCACTATATACATACATTACATTACTGATCCTGAGTTACATCCTGTATTATACTCCAGAGCTGCACTCACTATTCTGCTGGTGCAGTCACTGAGTACATACATTACTGATCCTGAGTTACATCCTGTATTATACCCCAGAGCTGCACTCACTATTCTGTTGGTGCAGTCACTGTGTACATACATTACTGATCCTGAGTTGCATCCTGTATTATACCCCAGAGCTGCACTCACTATTCTGCTGGTGCAGTCACTGTGTACATACATTACATTACTGATCCTGAGTTACATCCTGTATTATCCTCCAGAGCTGCACTCACTATTCTGCTGGTGCAGTCACTGTGTACATACATTACATTACTGATCCTGAGTTACATCCTGTATTATACCCCAGAGCTGCACTCACTATTCTGCTGGTGCAGTCACTGTGTACATACATTACTGATCCTGAGTTACATCCTGTATTATACTCCAGAGCTGCACTCACTGTTCTGCTGGTGCAGTCACTATATACATACATTACATTACTGATCCTGAGTTACATCCTGTATTATACTCCAGAGCTGCACTCACTATTCTGCTGGTGCAGTCACTGAGTACATACATTACTGATCCTGAGTTACATCCTGTATTATACCCCAGAGCTGCACTCACTATTCTGTTGGTGCAGTCACTGTGTACATACATTACTGATCCTGAGTTGCATCCTGTATTATACCCCAGAGCTGCACTCACTATTCTGCTGGTGCAGTCACTGTGTACATACATTACATTACTGATCCGGAGTTACATCCTGTATTATCCTCCAGAGCTGCACTCACTATTCTGCTGGTGCAGTCACTGTGTATATACATTACATTACTGATCCTGAGTTACATCCTGTATTATACCCCAGAGCTGCACTCACTATTCTGCTGGTGCAGTCACTGTATACATACATTACTGATCCTGAGTTACATCCTGTATTATACTCCAGAGCTGCACTCACTGTTCTGCTGGTGCAGTCACTGTGTACATACATTACATTACTGATCCTGAGTTACATCATGTATTATACCCCAGAGCTGCACTCACTATTCTGCTGGTGCAGTCACTGTGTACATACATTACATTACTGATCCTGAGTTACATCCTGTATTATACCCCAGAGCTGCACTCACTATTCTGCTGGTGCAGTCACTGTGTACATACATTACATTACTGATCCTGAGTTACATCCTGTATTATACCCAAGAGCTGCACTCACTATTCTGCTGGTGCAGTCACTGTGTACATACATTACTGATCCTGAGTTACATCCTGTATTATACCCAAGAGCTGCACTCACTATTCTGCTGGTAATTTAAAATCCCACAAATGATGATTAGGGGCCTTTATTTTTTATTTAATTGTTTTGGCTTTTAATCTTGTTCCCTCCACTGCTGCATTCACACTTCTGCTGTTTGCACTTGGAAACAATCCGTGATGTTTTCTGTATTGTACCGCCAGAGCTTTCTTATAAATGTAGAGCTGAACTTTGAGCGCTGCTCTGCACTCTGCAGCTTTGGGTGTGACTGGAGTGTATATGATCAGTACATTGGGAGCAGTAATTACACAATTTGTGAGCGCCACCTGATTTACAGCTTTGGTTTTCACCCGAGAATATTCCCAAATCTGGACGAGTGTCGGATTAAAGTCCTCCATGGCGCAAGGGGCGATTGTATTTTGCTGCCATTGACATTCTGGATTTATAGCGTCGCGGGTTATTCATTAAGTGCCATCCATGTCACTGCGATTCCGATCACCTGCCTCGCTGATCGCAGCTCAAGTGGAATTTGGTGTCACACATGAACTGTCCTGAAGGTTATCGCAGCCGTGAGGCCGCTCCATATCTCCCACTGCTAATCTCCCTGATCTATGGGAATTAACGTCTGATATGACAGAGTTCACACCATGTTACATTTCACAGTTCAGCATGGAATGTTCAGTGACTTTGTAACATCTCGTCTTTATTTCTACTGTATCGATTTGATAGATGTAGCAGAGGTGGATTTGTCATTTCCAATGGATGGTGCCTGCTGCTCCGAATAGTAATCTTTACAGTGTAAGCAAACTCCCCAAAGTTTTTTTTTTAAGCTTGATGGGGGTCCACAACCTGAGACCCCGGTGAGCGGCTCAATAGACTGGGCAGAGGCTCTCCGCTAATGCGCTCCTGCCTCAGCATGAAAAACAATTTTACTTTTGATAAATTATTTTAACAGCAAATCAAAGGGACCGCAATGGGCTCGAAGGTAGCGCCTACGTTTGCTAACCTTTTTATGGGGATTTTTGAAGAAATATTTATTTTTAATGAGAATTGGTGTAAAAATATTATTTTATATAAGAGATTCATTGATGATTTATTTTTTATTTGGGATAACTCCACTAATAATATTGAACATTTTATCCAGACGATAAATTTTAATAGTTGGAATCTTTATTTTACAGTAGTCCATAATAATTTCTCAATCAATTTTTTAGATGTCACCCTTTTTGTTAAAGAAGAAAAGATTTGTAGTAAAACATTTTTTTATAAAGTAGATACCAATGGTTACATCCATTACAGCAGTGGACACTACAACAAATGGTTAAATAATATCCCCAGCAACCAATTTAACAGTATCAGAAAGAACTGTTCATTAGACACAGACTTCAAAGAACAGTCTAATGTTTTAAAGAAAAGATTTTGTGCCCAGAACTATCCTTCACATTTAATTAAAAACGCCTTAAAAAACGCTATTAAATTTAATCAGGGAACATTATTAGAGCAGAAAGAAAAAAGAGTAACTAATAATAATTATGCACTGAACTTCATAACACAATTCTCCACCGAACACAAGGCAATCCGTAAAATTTTCCACAAGAATTGGCACATACTGCTAAATGATCCTATTTTAAATAGAATTCTTCTGAGAAATCCGGGGATCACATTTCGAAGAGTCCCCACAATTAAGGACTTAATAGTCCCTAGTCGCTTGAGATCCCATACAGGGGCCAATGGGTTTCTCACCAGTAATTCCACCAAAGGAATTTTTAAATGTGGCACAAAAAATTGCTTATGCTGTTCCAGCATAAATCATAAATCTGATTGTATAATTTCCTGCTCCACTAAAGAAAAATTTATGATTCCTTTTTTTCTGAATTGCAATTCTGACTTTGTAATATATGTTATTGAATGTCCCTGTGGTAAACAGTATGTGGGGAGAACCACACAGCCCCTTCACCTCAGACTGAATTCCCATTGTCACAATATAAAAAAAGGCTTACTCACTCATGGTCTGTCCAGACATTATGCCCTAGTGCATAATAAGGACTTTAAACTACTAAAAATCAGCCCTATCGATCATATACCTAAGCATGTACCTAACAGATCCATGAAACTAAATAGGAAAGAAGTATATTGGATCTACAAATTAGGGAGCCGAAAACCACAAGGCGTAAATGAAATAACTGAGGTTTTCATCTGAATAGTGCATTTTTTTAAATTATTTATTTATTCCCCCCCCCCCTATTTTTATATTTTTATTTATTTATATATATATAATAGAACTACCAAGGTTTTATCTGAATGCGCAGCCCTCCCCCCTTTTTTAATGAATTTGATATCTCTATATTTATATTTTTATTTGCATAGTTATGATTGATTTTTTTAATCCTTTTGTGCTTTGAGCCATTTAAGATTTAAATATACATTTTCATTTAGGATTATCTTGGAGTCATTCATTGATATGTTTTAGTTGTAATTTCTGCCTTTATTCCATGTAATTCCTCTTATTTTTATATTTTTTACAAGAAAATTCTTCTTCCTCTGCCCTGTATTGATCAAATTCCTCATGTGGGCATAGTCTGAGTCTGCCCTGGAGAGGAGCGCTTTCACTCCTTTTATCCATACAAATTGTCTCCATCACAACTGTGTCCTGAACAATGGTCTATTTACTCTTGGGATTAAATCCTGGGAGCTGGTGCTGATTGTGGCAGCTTCACAGGGTGTAATGACCCCTCCCGACAGGAGCACTTAACTCAATCATCCTTTTTTCTGCTGCCAGGGGTCCCTTTTTATCTGCTGTTCTTTGTAGGGTTGAGCGAAACGGATCGTTCATTTTCATAAGGGTACTGTCACACCGTGCAATTTTCGTCGATACGACGGCACGATCCGTGACGTCGCAGCGTCGTATAAGTATCGCTCCAGCGTCGTAGACTGCTGTCACACTTTGCAATCACGGCGCTGGAGCGATGCCGAGGTTCGCTGGTAACCAGGGTAAACATCGGGTTACTAAGCGCAGGGCCGCGCTTAGTAACCCGATGTTTACCGTGGTTACCAGCGTAAAAGTAAAAAAAACAAACCGTACATACTCACCATCTGATGTCCGTCAGGTCCCTTGCAGTCTGCTTCCTGCTCTGACTGAGTGCAGCCGTACAGTGAGAGCAGAGCGCAGCGGTGACGTCACCGCTGTGATCTGCTCTCACTTTCCGGCCGGCGCTCACAGTCAGAGCGGGAAGCAGACTGCAAAGGACCTGACAGACATCAGATGGTGAGTATGTACGGTTTGTTTTTTTTACTTTTATGCTGGTAACCACGGTAAACATCGGGTTACTAAGCGCGGCCCTGCGCTTAGTAACCCGATGTTTACCCTGGTTACCAGCGAACGCATCGCTGGATCGCTGTCACACACAACGATCCAGCGATGACAGCGGGAGATCCAGCGACGAAAGAAAGTTTCAAACGATCTGCTACGACGTACGATTCTCAGCAGGGTCCCTGATCGCTGCTGCGTGTCAGACACTGCGATATCGTAACGATATCGCTAGAACGTCACGAATCGTACCGTCGTAGCGATCGTAATTGCACTGTGTGACAGTACCCTTAGTCGCCGACTTTTGGCAAAGTCGGCGTCTCATGAAACCCGACCCGATCCCTGTGTGGGGTCAGCCATGCCGTACGCGATCTTGGCGCCAAAGTCGCGTTTCGTATGACGCGTTTAGCGCCATTTTTTTAGCCAATGAAGGAGTGTGGGCAGAGTGATGACATAGGTGTTAGGGGCGTGCACGGCTATCATCATTTTATCGCTTGTGCGCAGTAGGGATTTGCAATGTGTAACACGAGATTTTCTGTGCTGGGACGGAGGGGAGAGAGAGAGAGAGAGAGAGAGAGAGAGAGAGAGAGAGAGAAAAAAAATAAAAATAAAAAAAAATAATAAATAAAAATCCCCATTGACGTGCATAAGGTTTCGTGTTCCAGCCGATCCTCGACTTTTCGTAGTAATCGGCCGATTTCGCCCGACTCGACTTTTCAAAAAGTTGGGTTTCGCGAAACATGACTCGACCCTAAAAAAGTCAAAGTCGCTCAACCCTAGTTGTTTGTGATCACTGAGTGCTGTGTATTCATTCCCCTCCCTTGGCAATGCTATATTGTCTCTTGTTATATATGATATCTATCATTGGCCCTTGGACAGGTGAAGTGTCACTTTCATTTTGTTTCTGCGCTCACTTCGAGCGCTGGTTCGCTGCTTAAATTGTTACTCTTATGTACGTGACGCAATTTTTAAACTCACTAATTATAATTTTCGTAATTTTAGATCACCCCAAACCACCACAAATTAATTCTCATATATATTTATATTTTTGAATGGAAAATAATAATGGAGCGCCCCCAGACGCAGGGCCGCGGGGTACTCTATACCAGGCCTCTCAGTCTCAGTTCTGGGGTTGTCACGGTGGCTAGACCCGGTCCGTGACCCTGCTAAGGGGCGTCCAATGAAAGGTGTAGGTGATGGTGCGTGGTGCAGGTCGCGATGAATAACGAGGACACAGGGTTGCAGTCTCTTTACCTCTTTACTGAAGGCTTCAGGATCCGCAATCCAGAGTACTGCTAACGGGGCTGTCTGAGACCGGCCGGTCCGAAGGCACATCCAGAGTTCCCTTTGCAGGTGGAAATCAGTGCCTACCTTCTAGCGCCTGTGTGTTGTAGTACCTCCCTGCTGAGCACCACGGGATAGTCCTCACAACTGTTGTGTCTGTTTCTGATGTTCTTCTCTCACAACTTATGTCTGTTCTGATGTTCTTCTCCGTCCCCCAGATGATATGGCTAGGACGCACCCGTATGACAGGTAGGCTCGGAGCTCTTCCGGGACCCTAGAGTCGCCCCTCTCCCACTGTTGCCCCCTATGTCTGCTTAGGTGATTTAGGTGAGACAGCCCGCCTATAACTGACTGTCCTGCCGTAGGTTTGAAGTTAGGCTTGGAGCCCAATACTTCCTCGACATTCCGGCCACCGGTTATGCGCCTCAGTAGGATGTTGCCTCGATCTTACAGCATGACTCCTACTGGTGTTTCCTCCTTTTTGCTTTGATCTCGTTTCTCACTCTCCACAATAAACCTCGCTTCTTGTCCTTTCTTGAGATACCGCCGCGATGTAGTGCAGGCGCGGTCCCGTAACGTTCTGTCCTTTTCGCTAGGCCTCTGTCAGGATCCCACCCCTGACAGAGACCCCTCTGAATCTTCCCCTGCAACACCCTCTGCCACAGGATGTTGCCTGGTTCCAACCCAGTCAGCTTCTCTCTAACTTCCTGCCTAACCCCCAGTTTTACCAGATTGTGAGGAGTGGCCTAATAAATAGCACCCTTAGCTCCCCCTGGAGGCCAGACTGTGAAATGTATTGGTGACTGTGATACCTGGTCAGGTGAACTCCTTCAGTGCCATCAGACGTACCATAGCCCCCCTTAGCGGCAGAGCCACAGTACTGCAACGACCAGGACTCTGGGGCGCTGCAATAAAACATGATTTTATTCCACATTCAATGTAAATATTCCAATGGATTTTCAATAAGAAAATAGCAGCTTGTTGATTCCCCACGGTAGTTCATCTGTAAGGCATTCGCTTCTGAACTGGAGTAACTCCTTTTATTACAGGTTCTTGTCCATTTAAATAGAGATCGGGTTTTTTTTGTTTGTTTTTTTTTTTTTTTTATTTCCTCCTTAATGTTGCAAATTTTGAACTATTGCCTAGAAATATAAAAGAAGTCATTGTATTTTTTTCATTATATATACCTCTCTAATCGTTTGAATTGTTAATTGTGTGTTATCATTGAACTTTGACACTGAGTCATCTGACCTGGTGGAGCTCATTTTTTTAACCTAGCAAAACTATTTATACCTGTGATGCCTGTATATTCTGTATGGTATTTCCTGATGAAGGGGGCATGAGACCCCTGAAACGCGTTGAATAAAACCACTGTGAATCAACTATACTCTCCTGAAATTCATCTTAGCGGCAGCGCAGAATTTTAACTACAAATTTCCCTTTGAAGACATTATTTTCTCTGGTCGGTGAAGACCTGTGGATCTGCAGCAGCCGCTGTCTACATGCTCTAATCTCATCCTAACCAGGTGAGCAAATTTGGTGCATATTCTCCTCTGTGTAACGTGGATAAGACCCTATTGCGCTCTCTGTCTCCCCATTGTTTTACAATACCTGCCTCAGCATGCACATAGTGGTGTAAGGCCTGAACAGCAAGTCTGTGCATTCAGCCATGCAGGAGCTCAACTTGCTGAAAAGAGCTTTATATAATTGGTGGGGGTCTCAGGACCTGGAGCCCCACTAATCAGCAGGATGGTTACAACATATAAACATTTGGAGGTTTAGTTAAGTGTTGCCCTGCTGTTCCCGGCAACCTCCGCACATCCGGTTTTCTTCTCTAGTGAGAGCTAAAACTGAAGAGTAAGATTTCTGCATTTTGGACTCTAATCAAGTCTGTCTGTCTTGGGGGATTCTAAGTTGTTGGGGAACTACCACTACTAGCATGCCCTGATAGTCTGCAGTGACTGCCTCGTATTTGAGTTTATCAATCACTAGACCTAACTCTTCCACCTGCCTCCTGTGCTGATCATTTACTCTGAAACCTGTTACATTCTAAATATTTCACCCCATTGTTGGTGTCACATCCACACTGCTTAGTACTGCTTTATAAAACCCTTTATGCTGCTGCTTTCTGGTCTTTTATCTTACCTCAGTGTTGGTTTCACATCCACACTGCTTAGTACTGCTGTATAAAACCCTTTATGCTGCTGCTTTCTGGTCTTTTATCTTACCTCAGTGTTGGTTTCACATCCACACTGCTTAGTACTGCTGTATAATATCCTCTTCTTTTTTTAATTCTCTATTTATTTAAAAAAGTTAATTACACGGTCATTGATGTAATGTTAAAATTAAACCAATATCTAAACCATCTCGTGAGAAGAGATGTGTCACCCTGATATTGGGGATTGAAGCATGGCTTCATCATAACTTGGAAAGTGGACAAAAGCTCACCCTCTAAACATCTGACCCCTGTTCAGCTACAGTATCACCTCCTGCAGTTAACAAGTAATTAAAGTGGGTTATCTGATGGAGTGCAGACTCTTTGGAGCCGAGAGTCCAGTTATGAGTATTCTTTTTTTGTGACCGGCTTATGTACTGTGGTTATGAGACACATATTTTTGTTGTTGCGATGAAGTGGCGAGCATCAGTTGCAAATTAATATCGGCCCAATGGATAACATTATATATGCCATGTCTCCTATCTATAGAGAGCTAAAATCATGATTGGAAATATGGCATTAGTATCTCCCACCTGGGACCTCCAGGGGGACTGGTATTTTTAGTTATCCCTGTTATTTTTATGTAATTGTGCATACCGTATTGTTTTGTCCATTTTGTAACTTCTTATGTATATTTTTGTAAACACTACCTACTTTTCCAACTCAATATATAAAATCTAATAGTTTCATCCCCCTTGCTCTGTAAACCGCACCCCTGAAGACTCATGAGGCCACGTTACCAGAAACAGGTGTCCAATCGGTCTGTATAAATGGGTGGTGGTGGCTGCTAGTTTTTCCATGGTTACTGCAGAGGTTGGCGGTGACCTACTAAAGTATATATATATATTTATATATTACATATCATAAATATCATATTTATCAAACATGATGTAAAGTGAAACTGATTCAGTCGCTCTTAGCAACCAATCATATTCCACTTTTCATTCTAGACTGACTCTTTGGAAAATGAAAGGTGGAATTTGATTGGTTGCCAAGGGCAACTGAGTCAGTTTCACAGATCCAGTTTTCACAGATAAATCTCCCCCACATCTTTTTTTTTTTCAGATAATTCAGATAACCCATAATGGCAAATAATTTAAATACAGATCAAAGAAAATTGATTTTAAAAGAGAGTGGGAAATCTCAAAATGCTGAAACAGTTGGAGCAATTTGGGTTGAAACATTTGGTCCTCGAGCCCCAAAGAGACAAACCAGTGACCGCCTTCGTGACAAATTTGATGCCACTGGCTCCATCCTTAATGCTCCAAAAACTGGTCGACCCAGAACCGCCTGTACAGAAAATAAGAAACAACTTGTTGCTGAAACATTTGGTCAGAGTCCAAAAAAGTCCACAGAAGTCTCTTTAGAATTGGGAATGTCACGAGCTTCCATCATGCGAATCCTGAAATCTATTGGGTGGAAGCTTATCGCCCACGTCTAATTCATGGTTTATTGGAGGATGATCCAGACAGGAGGCTGCACTCTAGTGAGATTATGCTTAACAAAATGGAAGAAAATCCAGTAATTTTAGATAACATTATATGGAGTGATTATCTGGCCATATTAACCCCTTAAGCCCCAAGGGTGGTTTGCACGTTAATGACCGGGCCAATTTTTACAATTCTGACCACTGTCCCTTTATGAGGTTATAACTCTGGAACGCTTCAACGGATCCCGGTGATTCTGACATTGTTTTCTCGTGACATATTGTACTTCATGTTAGTGGTAAAATTTCTTCGATATAACCTGCGTTTATTTGTGAAAAAAATGGAAATTTGGCGAAAATTTTGAAAATTTCTCAATTTTCCAACTTTGAATTTTTATGCCCTTAAATCACAGAGATAAGTCACGCAAAATACTTAATAAGTAACATTTCACACATGTCTACTTTACATCAGCACAATTTTGGAAACAAAATTTTTTTTGTTAGGGAGTTATAAGGGTTAAAATTTGACCAGCAATTTCTCATTTTTACAACACCAATTTTTTTTAGGGACCAGAAGTCATTTTGAGGGGTCTATATGATAGAAAATAACCAAGTGTGACACCATTCTAAAAACTGCACCCCTCAAGGTGCTCAAAACCACATTCAAGAAGTTTATTAACCCTTCAGGTGTTTCACAGGAATTTTTGGAATGTTTTAAAAAAAATGAACATTTAATTTTTTTTTCACAAAAAATTTACTTCAGCTCCAATTTGTTTTATTTTACCAAGGGTAACAGGAGAAAATGGATCCCAAAACATGTTTTACAATTTGTCCTGAGTACGCTGATACCCCATATGTGGGGGTAAACCACTGTTTATGCGCATAGCAGAGCTCGGAAGGGAAGGAGCGCTGTTTGACTTTTCAATGCAAAATTGACTGGAATTGAGATGGGACGCCATGTTGCGTTTGGAGAGCCACTGATGTGCCTAAACATTGAAACCCCCCACAAGTGACACCATTTTGGAAAGTAGACCCCCTAAGGAACTTATCTAGATGTGTGGTGAGCACTTTGACCCACCAAGTGCTTCACAGCTTATAATGTAGAGCCGTAAAAATAAAATATATTTTTTCACAAAAATGAAGTTTTCGCCCCCAATTTTTTATTTTCCCAAGGATACCAGAAGAAATTGTACCCCAAAAGTGGTTGTGCAACTTGTCCTGAGTACGCTGATACCCCACATGTGGGGGGTAACCACCGTTTGGGCGCATGGCAGAGCTTGGAAGGGAAGGAGCGCCATTTGGAATGCAGACTTAGATGGATTGGTCTGCAGGCGTCACATTGCATTTGCAGAGCCCCTGATGTACCTAAACAGTAGAAACCCCCCACAAGTGACCCCATATTGGAACCTAGACACCCAAGGAACTTGTCTAGATGTGTTGTGAGAATTTGGAACCCCCAAGTGTTTCACTACAGTTTTTAAAGGGAACCTGTCACCTGAATTTGGCGGGACCAGTTTTGGGTCATATGGGGCGGGGTTTTCGGGTGTTTGATTCACTCTTTCCTTACCCGCTGGCTGCATGCTGGCCGCAATATTGCCTTGCGCAGACATGTACTCCGGAGGACAGAGAATGAACTTCATTTCAATATTGCGGCCAGCATGCAGCCAGCGGGTAAGGAAAGGGTGAATCAAACACCCGAAAACCCCGCCCCATATGACCCAAAACTGGTCCCGCCAAATTCAGGTGACAGGTTCCCTTTAAAAAAGACGATTTTTATTGCAAAAAATATTTTTTGCGTTACCACATTTTGAGAGCTATAATTTTTCCATATTTTGGTCCACAGAGTCATGTGAGGTCTTGTTTTTTGCGGGACGAGTTGACGTTTTTATTGGTAACATTTTCGGGCACGTAACATTGTTTGATCGCTTTTTATTCCGATTTTTGTGAGGCAGTATGACCAAAAAAACAGCTATTCATGAATTTCTTTTGTGGGGGGCATTTATACCGTTCCGCTTTTGGTAAAATGGATAAAGCAGTTTTATTCTTCGGGTCAGTACGATTACAGCGATATCTCATTTATATCATTTTTTATGTTTTGGCGCTTTTATACGATAAAAAGTATTTTATAGAAAAAAGAATTATTTTGGCATCGCTTTATTCTGAGGACTATAACTTTTTTATTTTTTCACTGATGATGCTGTATGGTGGTTAGTTTTTTGCGTGATAAGATGATGTTTACAGCGGTACCATGGTTATTTATATGTGTCTTTTTGATCGCGTGCTATTCCACTTTTTGTTCGGCGGTATGATAACAAAGTTGTTTTTTGTCTCGTTTTTTTTTTTTTTTACGGTGTTCACTTAAGGGGTTAACTAGTGGGACAGTTTTATAGGTCGGGTCATTACGGATGCGGCGATACTAAATATGTGTACTTTTATTGTTTTTTTTATTTAGATAAAGGAATGTATTTATTGTAACTATATATATATATATATATATATATATATATATATATATATATATTTTTTTTTTTATTTATTTATTTAGGATTTTTTTTTTTTTTTTTTTTTAACTTTTTTAAATTGTCCCAGGGGGGGCATCACATTATATTGATAGATCGCTGATCTGACACTTTGCTATGCACTGTGTCAGATCAGCGATCACACAGGCACAGCAGGGAGGCTTACCAGCAATGCTCTGAGCAGGCGCTGTGAAGCCACCTCACTGCAGGACCCGGATGCAGCCCCGCGGCCATTTTGGATCCGGGCCTGCAGGGAGGAGGAGGTAAGAGACCCTCGGAGCAACGCGATCACATCGCGTTGCTCCGAGGGTCTCAGGGAAGCCCGCAGGGAGCCCCCTCCCTGTGCGATGCTTCCGTATACCACCGGAACACTGCGATCATGTTTGATCGCAGTGTGCCAGGGGTTACTGTGTCGGGGTGGTCCGTGACCACTCCTGGCACATAGTGCCGGATGTCAGCTGCGATAGTCAGCTGACACCCGGCGGCGATCGCACTGGACGTACTATCCCATCACTGGGAATTAAGTCCCAGATCACCTTGACGGGATAGTAAGTCCAATGGGATTAAGGGGTTAACAGACATAATTGTATTTACTGGTATAATGAGAACATGCATTTAACATTAGAGCAACAACTAAATGAGCCTGGTGTCAATGTTTGGGTGGTATTTCAAGTTTTGGTGTTTTTGGACCATTTTGTTAATGGAACAGTCACACGAGAGAAGTATCTCGAAATTCTAATGAATCAATTTGTTCCCCAGTTACAGGAACAGCCTAATTCAAATGACCTTTATTTCCAACAAGATGGGGCCCCTCCACATTATTCAAGAGTAGTCGGCGAGTATCTTGATGAAACATTTCCTAATAAATGGATTGGCCGAAGAGGCCCACTTGATTGGCCGGCAGACCATTCACCAGACTTGACCCCAATGGTTTTTTTCTTTTAGGGAGTACTCAGGGACAAAGTTTATAGTCGAAAACCAAAAAGTGTCAGTGATTTGAAAAATTACATAAGAGATGCATTTCAAGAAATTAATACCCAAAGACACTTGTGCAAAAATGTTTGTCGAAGCGTAAGAGGCAGACGTCAAAGCCGTGCAAGTTGTGATGGAAAACAGTTTGAGCACCGGCGTTGATAACATTTAAGGGCTTTAGTATTATTGTGCAGAATAAAATGTTATTGTCAATGTTATGCTTGTGTTAGTAAATATAATTTTATATATAAATCCAAATAAATGTTATTATTTTCTGTCCACCCTGTATATATATATATATCTCCATGTGTTCGGATCGGATGTGTGCATACTATACAGGTCCTTCTCAAAAAATTAGCATATAGTGTTAAATTTCATTATTTACCATAATGTAATGATTACAATTAAACTTTCATATATTATAGATTCATTATCCACCAACTGAAATTTGTCAGGTCTTTTATTGTTTTAATACTGATGATTTTGGCCTACAACTCCTGATAACCCAAAAAACCTGTCTCAATAAATTAGCATATCAAGAAAAGGTTCTCTAAACGACCTATTACCCTAATCTTCTGAATCAACTAATTAACTCTAAACACATGCAAAAGATACCTGAGGCTTTTAAAAACTCCCTGCCTGGTTCATTACTCAAAACCCCCATCATGGGTAAGACTAGCGACCTGACAGATGTCAAGAAGGCCATCATTGACACCCTCAAGCAAGAGGGTAAGACCCAGAAAGACATTTCTCAACAAATAGGCTGTTCCCAGAGTGCTGTATCAAGGCACCTCAATGGTAAGTCTGTTGGAAGGAAACAATGTGGCAGAAAACGCTGTACAACGAGAAGAGGTGACCGGACCCTGAGGAAGATTGTGGAGAAGGACCGATTCCAGACCTTGGGGAACCTGAGGAAGCAGTGGACTGAGTCTGGTGTGGAAACATCCAGAGCCACCGTGCACAGGCGTGTGCAGGAAATGGGCTACAGGTGCCGCATTCCCCAGGTAAACAGCGGCAGAAGCGCCTGACCTGGGCTACAGAGAAGCAGCACTGGACTGTTGCTAAGTGGTCCCAAGTACTTTTTTCTGATGAAAGCAAATTTTGCATGTCATTCGGAAATCAAGGTGCCAGAGTCTGGAGGAAGACTGGGGAGAAGGAAATGCCAAAATGCCTGAAGTCCAGTGTCAAGTACCCAGTCAGTGATGGTGTGGGGTGCCATGTCAGCTGCTGGTGTTGGTCCACTGTGTTTCATCAAGGGCAGGGTCAATGCAGCTAGCTATCAGGAGATTTTGGAGCATTTCATGCTTCCTGGCACCTGCTCACAGTGCCAAAACCACTGGTAAATGGTTTACTGACCATGGTATTACTGTGCTCAATTGGCCTGCCAACTCTCCTGACCTGAACCCCATAGAGAATCTGTGGGATATTGTGAAGAGAAAGTTGAGAGACGCAACACCCAACACTCTGGATGAGCTTAAGGCCGCTATTGAAGCATCCTGGGCCTCCATAACATCTCAGCAGTGTCACAGGCTGATTGCCTCCATGCCACGCCGCATTGAAGCAGTCTTTTCTGCCAAAGGATTCCCGACCAAGTATTGAGTGCATAACTGAACATTATTATTTGATGGTTTTTTTGTTTGTTATTAAAAAACACTTTTATTTGATTGGACGGTTGAAATATGCTAATTTATTGAGACAGGTTTTTTGGGTTATCAGGAGTTGTATGCCAAAATCATCAGTATTAAAACAATAAAAGACCTGACAAATTTCAGTTGGTGGATAATGAATCTATAATATATGAAAGTTTAATTGTAATCATTACATTATGGTAAATAATGAAATTTAACACTATATGCTAATTTTTTGAGAAGGACCTGTACATTGCACTGGGAAGCGCACACTGACCGGCCTCGTCCATCGATCGTCAGTCAGTTGTGTACTTTCCTCACAATTGGAGGCAGCGGATGCTGGATCATGACAAAAAGGAGACATGGGATATCTGCATGATCTCCTGGCTGTATCCTGACTTACTCCAAAAGAAGTCAGGACACCCTGGTCTTTGCATTATATGTTATACACATACCACACCTTACACTGAAGAATTGTCTCAAGGCACGGATGAAGAAGATCTCCGTATTCATCAGTCTGTCGACTTTCCATCCAGTAGAAGTAAATCTTGTAAGAATGATCACGTCTGCTATCTAATGGTGACACCTTGTCTTCCTTGTACAGAAGGTCAATGATCTTAGAGATCCATAAAGATGGTGACGGGAGGTCCAGTGGGAAATCTGAGGACTAACAGCACTATACGTGTTCGAAACGCGTCCAGTTATTCAAGACATTCCTTCCTCCAGTATGCACTGGTTTGTCAAGCAGCTTACTTTTTTAAAATTTGTCCAAATAAAGACTTTTGATTTTATTTCCTGAGCTGGATACCTTCATTTTCATGCACAAATACTGTTCTTCATGCTATTTCCTGTTATGTGTTTATCACAACCACGTCAATGCTGGATTCACAGTTGTAAAGCTGAGTAGTGCTGTGTAATGTAATGCTGCTGCTTTCTAATAATTGTTTTATCTTACTCCGTGTCTACACTTTTCAGTACTGCTATATCATGTTGTCCTTTCTGCCATTTTATAGTAAGTGCTTTTCACCCGGGTGTTGGATTCACAGCTACCCATCTCAGTACTATTGTATAATGTCCTCCATCTGTCTGCTGCTTCTGAATATATGCTACATAAAGACAGAGGAACAGCAATCCCTCAAGTCTCTGTTTTGCGGTGTACAGGAGGCATAGTCTCTACCCACTAGCTCAGAGGCAACTGAAAATTAGAGAGAGAGGCTGAAGATGAGAAAACTGGTGGAAAAATACATAATACAAGTCATATAATGTCCAGAAATAGTGTTATTCCTCATGTACACACAGGACGGCTTATTCTGGAAAGTCACCTGAAACAACATTTTCCCTGCAAAAAAAAAAAAGGGTCCAAACTAAAGATGAGTAATTTGAAGACCGACTGTCACAGGAGGACCTGTCTTTAATCTGGACTTTGGCAGCATGAGTCGAATCACTCATTTTTAGTTTGAACTATAAAAACATCCTGGCTGCCGGGTGATCACACGTTGTGTTCGGCTTGTTATCAGTGACTTTACACTGCTCAAGCTGCCACTTGACATTGAGCATACTGATCTGAGCCTTCTGCTCGGTCATGAAATGCCTGGTCCACCACTTGTGATGATGTTGCTTCCAGAGGTAATTTGGAGCTCAGTTGTGAATGTTGGAAGGACAAGAAGTCGTTCCCGCACTTAATGCCACTTATATATGGCCACCACCATGAAGCTCAGATGATGTTACCCCTTCAACATCTGTTATCGGTGACTTTGTAAGGGTCTATGGTGTCTAGCAGGGCAGGAATAGGTTGACCCGGCTTGTTAGGTGAGGGGCAGCACATGGCAGTGCCGCCTGAAGATCCCAGCTCCACTACCATCTGTGGAGGTTACATGGCGGATGTTGGGTCACACCGAGACCGGCACCATGGCCCGTATTATACATCACCCACGTCCCTTTCTGAAAACTGTCAGTTATCTCAGCACAATAGAGGATGGCACCAACGCTGCAGGTGATAACCAGGCATGGGATCCGGCCGTTCCCTTCTTAATTGGGTGTTAAATTAACCGGGTAAAAGTGAGATGTGTGACTCCTGCTGCATTCAACTGAGGACACATGCCATTGATTTATTAAGTGCTGATGCCGCTCTCCCCCCTCACTACTGTCACACCCGGCTCCTGGGCAAAGACACCGGCATTGTGATGGCATCGCTGCCCTGCAGGCGTCCTTGGCCAGAGAAGAACACATTGCTAGTTGCCAACATGGGACCTGGGATAGATGAGTATGGTACAGAGGACGTGGGGGCACAGGTTATAATCATTATTATGGGGAGATTAGCTGCATTTATTCTGGGAGAACAGCAGGTTATGGGGTCACAGTGTGTTATTTTGGGGGCAGAACTGTAAAATGTATCAAATTATAGTTTTATAGGTTTTACAGTTGAAGGTTGAAGTCTAGAGCTGAATATGTTTGAGCAGCAAAACACTTAAGAGGCTAGAGGAAGAAGTCATGACGTCTGGACAGAAAGGAGGATAAAAGGAAGGACAAGGATTGCAATGGTAGAATTCGTCACTGGACGTCATTGTGTGTTCTGTCAGCAGCATTAAACCTGGATGCACTTGTGAGGTCTGCAGCTCTCCTGACTCTGAAGCAACAACATGAAATCTGGAGGACAAATAGTAGTGCCCCAGCGGCTCTCAGAGGACACCATGGAATCTGGAGGACAAATAGTAGTGCCCCAGCGGCTCTCAGAGGACACCATGGAATCTGGAGGACAAATTGGATCACCCCCCCCAGTAGGGCAATGGGGTACTCGGTTCTCAACGGGCATGTCCTTTGTAAAAGGGGGAAAGGTCTTTAAAGGGATAATGTTCGTGACGCCACCTGTGGTATTCGGTCAGGGTGACTGATGCTGCTTAGGGGTCCGCTGGGGTGATGTAATGGCAGATAGATGGTATACCTTCCCACAGGTGAAGTATATCCCCAAGGCTTCCCGGTGTGTAGATGGTGTAAGGCGCAGTGAATAACGAGGACACAAGGTTGCAGTCTCTTTACCTTTTACTGGAACCTTCAGCATCCACAGTCCAGAGCACCAGATCACAGGGCAGGCAGAGTCCGGCCGGTCCAAAGGCACATCCAGAGTCCCCTTATCCAGGTGGGAAATAGAAGCCTTCCTCTAGCGCCTGGGTGTTGTAGTACCTCCCTGCTGAGCTTCTCGGTAAAGTCCTCACAACTATTGTAGATGTTATGTCTCTTTATGTCTGTCCCCCTGATGGATAGGATAGGACAAACCCATATGACTGATGGCCTGAGGCTTTTTACAGGGACTCTATCACGCCCCAGCCCCCACAAGTTGCCACCGTGCCTCCTGGGTATAAGGTCGGGCAGCTAACGTGGAATTAACTGTCCTGCCAGTCTCTGAAGTAAAGCGTAGAGATCCTTACTCCCTCGGTGTTCTGGCTACCGGATTCTGCGCCTCAGAAGGAGGCAGCCTTTTGCCGGGCAGAACTCCTTATGGATTCCTCTCCTTTTGCTATGACTTCGTTTCTCACTCGCTACAATATAATTCCATTCTAATGTCTCTTCTTTAGGATGCTGCCGCACGTGGGGCAGTCGCAGCTCCGAGGCCTTCCGTCTGGGCCTCCGACAGGATCCCACCACTGTCAGGGGTCCACTACCTGAGAGGAGCTCAGATAGCAGCTTACTGGGTGAAGTCCAGCTCGCTTCTGCCTAACTTCCTATCCAGACCACCAGTTTTACCTAATTGTAATGAGTGCCCTAATAGATAGGAGCATAGCTCCCCCTGGTGGGCTGGTGTGTGAAGTGTGTTGTGTGGTTTGTGATACCTGGTAAAGAGATCTCCTTTATTGCCTTCAGACGTAACATCACTCCCCCTGGTGGAAGAACGACATTACTGCAAAGACCAGGACTCTGGGGCGCTGCAAAATAGTAGTGACACAGCGGCTCTCAGAGGCCACCATGGAATCTGGAGGACAAATAGTAGTGCTGCAGCAGCTCTCAGAAGACATTATGGAATCTGGAGGACAAATAGTAGTGCCGCAGCGGCTGTCAGAGGACACCATGGAATCTGGAGGACAAATAGTAGTGCCACAGCAGCTCTCAGAGGACAACATGGAATCTGGAGGCCAAAGAGTAGTGCCGCAGCGGCTCTCAGAAGATACCATGGAATCTGGAGGACAAATAGTAGTGCCACAGCGGCTCTCAGAAGATACCATGGAATCTGGAAGACAAATAGTAGAGCCACAACGGCTCTCAGAGGACATCATGGAATCTAGAGGACAAATAGCAGTGCCGCAACGGCTCTCAGAAGACACCATGGAATCTGGAGGAGAAATAGTAGTGCCGCAACGGCTCTCAGAAGACACTATGGAATCTTGAGGACAAATAGTAGTGCTGCAGCGGCTCTCAGAGGACACCATGGAATCTGGAGGACAAAGAGTAGTGCTGCGGCGGCTCTCAGAAGACACCATGAAATATGGAGGACAAATAGTAGTGCCCCAGTGGCTCTCAGAGGACATCATGGAATCTGGAGGATAAAGAGTAGTGCCGCAGTAGCTCTCAGAAGACACCATGGAATCTGGAGGACAAATAGTAGTGCCCCAACGGCTCTCAGAGGACATCATGGAATCTGGAGGATAAAGAGTAGTGCCGCAGTAGCTCTCAGAAGACACCATGGAATCTGGAGGACAAATAGTAGTGCCACAGCGGCTCTCAGAAGACACCATGGAATCTGGAGGACAAATAGTAGTGCCCCAGTGGCTCTCAGAGGACATCATGGAATCTGGAGGATAAAGAGTAGTGCCGCAGCAGCTCTCAGAAGACACCATGGAATCTGGAGGACAAATAGTAGTGCCACAGCGGCTCTCAGAAGATACCATGGAATCTGGAGGACAAATAGTAGTGCCCCAACGGCTCTCAGAGGACATCATGGAATCTGGAGGACAAATAGTAGTGCCACAACAGCTCTCAGAGGACATCATGGAATCTGGAGGACAAATAGTAGTGCCACAACAGCTCTCAGAGGACATCATGGAATCTGGAGGACAAATAGTAGTGCCACAGCGGCTCTCAGAAGATACCATGGAATCTGGAGGACAAATAGTAGTGCCCCAACGGCTCTCAGAGGACACCATGGAATCTGGAGGAGAAATAGTAGTGCCGCAACGGCTCTGAGAAGACACTATGGAATCTGAAGGACAAATAGTAGTGCCACAACAGCTCTCAGAGGACATCATGGAATCTGGAGGACAAATAGTAGTGCCGCAACGGCTCTCAGAAGACACCATGGAGTCTGGAGGACAAATAGTAGTGCCGCAGCAGCTCTCAAAAGACACCATGGAATCTGGAGGACAAATAGTAGTGCCGCAACGGCTCTCAGAAGACACCATGGAGTCTGGAGGACAAATAGTAGTGCCACAACAGCTCTCAGAGGACATCATGGAATCTGGAGGACAAATAGTAGTGCCACAATGGCTCTCAGAAGACACCATGGAATCTGGAGGACAAATAGTAGTGCCGCAGCGGCTCTCAGAAGACACCATGGAATCTGGAGGACACAAAGTAGTGCTGTAGCAGTGATTAGAGGATATAGAGGAGTCAGGAGTACAAACAGTAGTGATGCAGTTGCGATCAGAGGATATAGAGGAGTCTAGAGGACAAATAGTAGTGCCGCAGCGGCTCTCAGAAGACACCATGGAATCTGGAGGACAAATAGTAGTGCCGCAGCGGCTCTCAGAAGACACCATGGAATCTGGAGGACAAATAGTAGTGCCGCAGCGGCTCTCAGAAGACACCATGGAATCTGGAGGACAAATAGTAGTGCCGCAACGGCTCTTAGAGGATATAGAGGCGTCTGGAGGACAAATAGTAGTGCCGCAGCGGCGATCAGCGGACATAGAGGAATCTGGAGAACACAGAGTAGTGCCGCAACAACACTCAGAGGACAGAGGAGTCTGGAGGACACAGAGGAGTCCCACAGCGGCTTTTAGATGACACAGAGGAGTCTGCAGGACACAGAGGAATCTGGAGAACACAGAGTAGTGCCGCAACAACTCTCAGAGGACACAGAGGAGTCCAGCAGTGGTTCTCTCACAGAGAATACAGGAGGGCGCAGCCAAGCCCAGTGTTCCTGTGTATGGGGTTGTCGGGGGAGAGACCTGTCAGCCAAATGTTCTTCAGCTGCCATCTTATGTGTGTGAGGGGCTTTGCTCGGAGTACAGGGGCGCCTCAGGCTGTAGATTGCTAGCTCTTTGGTCCACATCCCGACCTGTAATCCTCCTGGTACAGGGATGTGTTATGAGATCGCACTCTTGTTTATAGCGGCACATAACAGCCCCCAATCTAGATAACGCTGCGTACAACACCCAGTGAAACATTAATAGGGTCAGCACAGATTAACTTCCTCGCGGGTCAATACAAACTGTGTCTGCCGCTCTGTGTGGACAACACCTCCTGGGGCGAGAGCAGGACAGCCACAGCCAGATAAAGTCTCATCCTAAAAGCAGCAAACCCCAAACTGAGCCCCAATCTGCTGGAGAACTACAACTCCCAATATGCCATCACAGCTGCAGACATTGCAAATGTTGAAGCTGAAGAGTTAAATTCTGCAGAGCAATTTCTTGTATGGAGTTATGAGAAGGATGGGAGACGAGCAAAAAGGCGTCTAAACCACCGGGGGACCCCAGCGGGCGACGTTATAGGGGGCGAGAAGAGTAATGGGCCAGAATGTAGCCCCACATCCTGAGGTCCCTGAGACGCGGCAGCGGCCTCAGACGATCTGATCACAATGTCGCACGATTTCTGGCCGTGCCCCATGTCTCCTCTACAGTTCTGGGACTACGTGTAACGAGTCGTCCTGATCTATGCAGCAATTTCCTAGTTAGGGTATGTTTCCACGGTCAGGAAACGCTGCTTTTTTGACGCTGCGCAGAGCTGCAGCGTCAAAAAAGCAGCTTCCAGATGTTCCAGCATAGTGGAGGGGATTTTATGAAATCCCGTCTCCACTATGCGTGGAAACCCTCACGCGGCGGCCCTGCGACTCCGGACATGCTGCGCGTCTTTTCAGATCGCAGCATGTCCGTACACCTTGCGGGGACGCAGCGTCCCCGCAAGGCATATCACAGGGCCCTATGGGACAGAGCGATCATCCCGGATGTGAAGAGTTAACACATCCGGCATGATCGCGTCCCAGAAAGGGGGCGGGGCTTAGCGCCGAGCGGCTTCGCCGCTGCGGCGATACCGCCGCCCCTCCGGACCGTGGAGCCATACCCTTATACAATATCTGCTGCTGGTAAACCGCACCAACAACCTCTATAGCTGCCATTATAGCTTATGCAGTGGTTGTCACCCAGCTTTTCCAATGCCCTGAATGGCAAATCTGACTCACTGTGCAATGATAGTGTAGCTGGGGTTGTCACACTATGTCTAAGCAGATAGGCCATTATGCAGAGACAGGACACTGTGGGACTTTATTTTCATTTTAAAACATGATAGATTAGATATCCTGCTCCTATCCAGGTGTGAGCGGAGGTGTGCAAGTGTGACCAGGTGTCTGCAGGTGACTCCATGTGGGTGCAGTGCAGGTCTGTCCAGGTATCTACAAGTGTGACAGGAGTCTGCAGGTGACTCCATGTGTGTGCAGTGCACGTCTGTCCAGGTATCTACAAATGTGACAGGTGTCTGCAGGTGACTCCACGTGTGTGCAGTGCACGTCTGTCCAGGTATCTACAAGTGTGACAGGTGTCTGCAGGTGACTCCACGTGTGTGCAGTGCACGTCTGTCCAGGTATCTACAAATGTGACAGGTGTCTGCAGGTGACTCCACGTGTGTGCAGTGCACGTCTGTCCAGGTATCTACAAATGTGACAGGTGTCTGCAGGTGACTCCACGTGTGTGCAGTGCACGTCTGTCCAGGTATCTACAAGTGTGACAGGTGTCTGCAGGTGACTCCACGTGTGTGCAGTGCACGTCTGTCCAGGTATCTACAAATGTGACAGGTGTCTGCAAGTGACTCCATGTGTGTGCAGTGCAGGTCTGTCCAGGTATCTACAAGTGGGACCAGGTGTCTGCAGGTGACTCTACGTGTGTGCAGTGCACGTCTGTCCAGGTATCTACAAGTGTGACAGGTGTCTGCAGGTGACTCCACGTGTGTGCAGTGCAGGCCTGTCCAGGTATCTACAAATGTGACAGGTGTCTGCAGGTGACTCCATGTGTGTGCAGTGCACGTCTGTCCAGGTATCTACAAATGTGACAGGTGTCTGCAGGTGACTCCATGTGTGTGTGCAGTGCACGTCTGTCCAGGTATCTACAAATGTGACAGGTGTCTGCAGGTGACTCCACGTGTGTGCAGTGCACGTCTGTCCAGGTATCTACAAGTGGGACCAGGTGTCTGCAGGTGACTCCATGTGTGTGCAGTGCACGTCTGTCCAGGTATCTACAAGTGTGACAGGTGTCTGCAGGTGACTCCATGTGTGTGCAGTGCACGTCTGTCCAGGTATCTACAAATGTGACAGGTGTCTGCAGGTGACTCCATGTGTGTGCAGTGCACGTCTGTCCAGGTATCTACAAATGTGACAGGTGTCTGCAGGTGACTCCATGTGTGTGCAGTGCACGTCTGTCCAGGTATCTACAAATGTGACAGGTGTCTGCAGGTGACTCCACGTGTGTGCAGTGCACGTCTGTCCAGGTATCTACAAGTGGGACCAGGTGTCTGCAGGTGACTCCATGTGTGTGCAGTGCACGTCTGTCCAGGTATCTACAAATGTGACAGGTGTCTGCAGGTGACTCCATGTGTGTGCAGTGCACGTCTGTCCAGGTATCTACAAATGTGACAGGTGTCTGCAGGTGACTCCATGTGTGTGCAGTGCACGTCTGTCCAGGTATCTACAAATGTGACAGGTGTCTGCAGGTGACTCCATGTGTGTGCAGTGCAGGTCTGTCCAGGTATCTACAAATGTGACAGGTGTCTGCAGGTGACTCCATGTGTGTGCAGTGCACGTCTGTCCAGGTATCTACAAATGTGACAGGTGTCTGCAGGTGACTCCATGTGTGTGCAGTGCAGGTCTGTCCAGGTATCTACAAGTGTGACAGGTGTCTGCAGGTGACTCTACGTGTGTGCAGTGCACGTCTGTCCAGGTATCTACAAGTGTGACAGGTGTCTGCAGGTGACTCCACGTGTGTGCAGTGCACGTCTGTCCAGGTATCTACAAATGTGACAGGTGTCTGCAGGTGACTCCACGTGTGTGCAGTGCACGACTGTCCAGGTATCTACAAATGTGACAGGTGTCTGCAGGTGACTCCATGTGTGTGCAGTGCACGTCTGTCCAGGTATCTACAAGTGGGACCAGGTGTCTGCAGGTGACTCCCCGTGTGTGCAGTGCACGTCTGTCCAGGTATCTACAAATGTGACAGGTGTCTGCAGGTGACTCCATGTGTGTGCAGTGCAGGTCTGTCCAGGTATCTACAAGTGGGACCAGGTGTCTGCAGGTGACTCTACGTGTGTGCAGTGCACGTCTGTCCAGGTATCTACAAGTGTGACAGGTGTCTGCAGGTGACTCCACGTGTGTGCAGTGCACGTCTGTCCAGGTATCTACAAGTGGGACCAGGTGTCTGCAGGTGACTCCACGTGTGTGCAGTGCACGTCTGTCCAGGTATCTACAAATGTGACAGGTGTCTGCAGGTGACTCCATGTGTGTGCAGTGCAGGTCTGTCCAGGTATCTACAAGTGGGACCAGGTGTCTGCAGGTGACTCTACGTGTGTGCAGTGCACGTCTGTCTAGGTATCTACAAATGTGACAGGTGTCTGCAGGTGACTCCACGTGTGTGCAGTGCACGTCTGTCCAGGTATCTACAAGTGGGACCTGCAACCAAACTCAGACCTGTGCAGGTGTTTACAAGTTAGTATAGGTATGTCCAGGTATCTGCAGGTGCATGCACGTGTCTTTGGGTGTGAACAGGTGTCAGCAGGTTTTTACAACCATGTTCAGATGTGTGCAGAGGAATCGAGATCCAAGTATTGGCAGTGCAGGTCTGTCCAGATGTATGCAGATGTTTACAAGTGTGTCCTGGTGTATACAGGTGTGTGCAGGTGTATACAGGTATCAGCCGGTGTGTCCCGGTGTATACAGGTGCGTGCTGATACATTCAGGTGTGTCCCGGTGTATACAGGTATCAGCCGGTGTGTCCCGGTGTATACAGGTGCGTGCTGATACATTCAGGTGTGTCCCGGTGTATACAGGTGCGTGGTGATACATTTAGGTGTGTCCCGGTATATACAGGTATCAGCCGGTGTGTCCCGGTGTATACAGGTGTGTGCAGGTATATATACAGGTATGAGCCGGGGTGTCCCGGTGTATACAGGTGCGTGGTGATATATTCAGGTGTGTCCCGGTGTATACAGGTATATACAGGTATGAGCCGGGGTGTCCCGGTGTGCAGCGCCCCAGAGTCCTGGTCGTTGCAGTACTGACGCTCCGCTACTAAGGGGAGTGATGGTACGTCTGATGGGACTAAAGGAGTTCACCTGACCAGGTATCACAGTCACACATTACACTTCACACTCCGGCCTCCAGGGGGAGCTAAGGGTGCTATGTATTAGGCCACTCCTCACACTCTGGTAAAACTGGGGGCCAGATAGGAAGTTAGGGAGAAGCTGACTGGGTTTTGCCCAGGCAACACCTAGTGCGAGAGGGAGTTCCTGGGAAGATTCATGGGGGTCCCTTTCGGGGAAAAGGACAGATCGTTACGGAGCCGCGCCTGCACCCGTTGCGGTGGCATCCTACGAAAGGACACGAAGCGAAGTATATTGTGGAGAAGTGAGAAACGAGATCACAGCACAAAGGAGATAGCCAGTAGGAGTCGTGCCCCGAGATCGGCAACATCCTACTGAGGCGCGTAGCCGGCGGCCGGAACGCCGAGGAAGTATTGGGCTCCACGCATTACTTCAAACAGCGGCAGGACAGTTAATTATAGGTTGGCTGCCTCACCTAAATCACCTAATGAAGACAACGGAGGCAATTGTGGGAGAGGGGCGTCTCTAGGGTCCCTATAAAATAACTCCAGGCCTACCCCGCCATACGGGTGCGTCCTATCCATATCATCTGGGGGACGGAGAGAAAGAACAGAAACATACACGACAGTTGTGAGGACTATCCCGTGGTGCTCAGCATGGAGGTACTACACTACACAGGCGCTGGTAGGAAGGACACTGATTTCCACCTGCAAAGGGAACTCTGGAGGTGCCTTCGGACCGGCCGGTCTCAGCCAGCCCTGTTAGCAGTGCTCTGGATTGCGCATCCCAAAGCCTTCAGTAAAGAGGTAAAGAGACTGCAACCCTGTGTCCTCGTTATTCATCACACCTTGCACCACGCACCATCATCACACCTTTCATTGGATGCCCCTTAGCAAGGTCACGGACCGGGTCGGGCCACTGTGACAACCCCAGGACCGAGACAGAGAGGCCCGGTACCAAGTACCCCGCGGCCCTGCATCTGCGGGCGCTCCAACTTGGCATCACGAACAGGATCTACTTAAGCCTGAGGAATCAGGTCATGTGTGCCTTAGAACTGTGTCTGAATTGTGCTTGAACCGTGATTGATTGCAAAGACTGTGTTTTGCCGATTCCCGCCAAAACCGCCGCCATTACAGCGCTGAGAGGAGCGCAGGAGAAGAAGGGCGTGGAGTGGGCGTAAACAAGCTGAAGAGTGCGACAATGGCCGCCCAGTCTAAATATTTCTGTACTTTGAAGACGTGTCCGTCCGCAGCCGAGATCCGCCTCCTGATTCTCAATGGAGGGCGGAGACAAAGAAAGCGAAACCGCCCACGAAGGAGAGAGCGGGAAAAGGACAAAGAAGAAGTCAGCCACGTGGAGGACGCCATGGCAAGCCACCCGGAGTGTGGGGTCAGAGCAGAGGACTCCCCCAGCTACCCGGAGGGGCACCGTAACCAGGCCTCCACCGCTGAAGCTGATTTCCTGCAGGCCAGCATGGAAGAGCTCAGTGACCAACTCCTGCTGACGCAGCTGAGCACTGAGGCCGGGTGGAAGAAGACCTTCATCGGGGGCCTCATCAGATGCCTGTCGGCAGCCTCGTCTGGTCCGGAGCAGGAAAGAAGTTCCAGCGCTCCAAAGCCAGAAAGCAAGGCCCTGCCGGAAAGCGAGATGCTGCAAACAGAGATGACAACGTCGCAGCACAAGGCCCCGCAACCAGCGTTCCGGACCCTAGCGGAGGCAGAGCAGACCGGCACCGAAGGGACCACGTCTGAAGCAGGTATGAAGGACGACCCTGCCCTGATGACTGACACCACTCCCGCGACCGCTAGTGCCACAGCTGCTGACTCCGTTCCAGTGACTGATCTTGCAGCAGCCGCTACTTCTGCTGCAGCAAATGCCCCTACTCAAGCTGCGCAGACCTCCATCGCTGCGCATGATTTAACCGTACATGAAAGACGGATTAACGGTGTTTATCCAGCACTGGGTGTAACCCTGGACCTCACTTTTCCCAGGCCAAGAAGGGTTAAGTGCCAGGTGCCGCCCTGGAAGCCATCCAACTAAACCTCGGAAACCTGAAACTGTAAATAGTTAACTGTTTGTTTTCCTGCTGTTTTGCTGCTTTGGACCCGACCAGGGTTAGTCCTTAACCCCTTAACGACCGCCGATACGCCTTTTAACGGCGGCCGCTAAGGGTACTTAAACCACAGCGCCGTTAATTAACGGCGCTGTGGAAAAAGTGAATAGCGCCCCCCAGAGTCGGATTTTCTCTGGGGTCTTGGTTGCCGAGGGTAGCCGAGACCCCAGAGAACATGATTCGGGGGGTTTTTACCGACCCCCGAGTTGCGATCGCCGGTAATTAACCGTTTACCGGCGGTCGCAACAAAAAAAAAAAAAACGCGATTTGCCGTTTAATTTCTCTGTCCTCCGATGTGATCGCACATCGGAGGACAGAGAAATGTGGTCCCCGATGGCCCCCAATAGCCCCCCAATACTTACCTACCTCCCCCGGTGCTCCTCGTGTCTCCCCATGGGCGCCGCCATCTTTTTTCCGGGAAAAAATGGCGGGCGCACGCGCAGTACGCCCGCCGCCCGGCACCCGGATGTTCTTTGGGGTCTCGGCTGCCGGGGGTAGCCGAGACCCCAAAGAACATGATCGGGGTCGATTTGCACCGACCCCTGCTTTGCGATCGCCGGTAATTAACAGTTTACCGGCGACCGCAAAAAAAAAAAAAAAAAAAAAAGCGATCAGTTATTTCTCTGTCCTCTGATGTGATCGCACATCAGAGGACAGAGAAATAGGGGGATTCGGGGACCCTATAATACTCACCCGGGGTCCCTGGGTCCTCTTCTGTCTTCTCCTGCCGGCCGGCTTTTTCATCATGGCGGGCGCATGCGCAGTGCGCCCGCCATCTGCTGCCATCTGCCGGCCGGCAGGAGAAGACAAGTTGGGGCTAAAATTAGGGTTAGGGTTAGGGTTAGGGTTAGAGTTAGAGTTAGGGTTAGGGTTAGAGTTAGGGTTAGGGTTGGGGCTAAATTTAGGGTTAGGGCTAGGGCTAGGGTTAGGCTACTTTCACACTAGCGTTTTTTGGCTTCCGTCGCAATGCGTCGTTGGAGAAAAAACGCATCCTGCAAAAGTGCTTGCAGGATGCGTTTTTTCTCCATTGGCTTGCATTAGCGACGCATTGCGACGGATTGCCACATGTCGCATCCGTCGTGCGACGGATGCGTCGTGCTTCGGCGGACCGTCGACACAAAAAAAACTACATGTAACTTTTTTGTGCAACGTGTCCCACATATTTCAGTGCCACGTGCCACGTATTTAAGTGACACGTGCCACGTATCAAAGTGCCACGTGCCACATATTTCAGTGCCACGTATCAAAGTGCCACGTGCCACGTATCAAAGTGCCACGTGCCACGTATCAAAGTGCCACGTGCCACGTATCAAAGTGCCACGTATCAAAGTGCCACGTGCCACATATTTCAGTGCCACGTGCCACGTATCAAAGTGCCACGTGCCACGTATCAAAGTGCCACATGCCACATCTTTCAGTGCCACGTGCCACGTATTTAAGAGACACGTGCCACGTATCAAAGTGCCACGTGCCACATATTTCAGTGCCACGTGCCACGTATTTAAGTGCCACGTGCCACGTATCAAAGTGCCACGTGCCACATATTTCAGTGCCACGTATCAAAGTGCCACGTGCCACGTATCAAAGTGCCACGTGCCACGTATCAAAGTGCCACGTGCCACATATTTCAGTGCCACGTGCCACGTATCAAAGTGCCACGTGCCACGTATCAAAGTGCCACGTGCCACATCTTTCAGTTTCACGTGCCACGTATTTAAGAGACACGTGCCACGTATCAAAGTGCCACGTATCACGTATTTCAGTGCCACGTATTTAAGTGACACGTATCACGTATAAGTGCCACGTGTCACGTATTTAATTGCCACATATTTAAGTGCCACGTATCAAGATTTTCCATGGAGAACAGACACATCCAGAGATATGTCTGCTCTCCACGGCTGCAGCAACACACTGACAGGAGCCATAGTTCCTGTCGGTGTGTCACTGCGCATGCGCGAGCGAGTTTACCGGCGGTCATTGACCCCGGCACTCTCGCTTAACGGCAGTGCTGCGTGGGAAAGTTCAACGCAGCTGTACTGCTGTTAACCGAGACGCCGGAGTCATTGAACTCCGGAACAGTACGCGATACACTGCTAGGAGCTTCGCTCCTGGCAGTGTATCGCCGGAGAGCAGCCGATCGGCGTGGGACACTCGTTTTATGGATTCTGCGGACAGGGAGTATGAATTTGGTTTATTATTTTTGGATTTTTTCCTGGAGGATCGAAGGCTTCGCCTACAAGTGTGCTGTTGGTGAGTATATACTCTGTGTTATATGTTGTATGTACTGTGTGTCATGTATGTGTATTGTGTGTAGGTGTTTTGTGTAACTTTACAATTGTGCTAAGTCGCCGGACACAGGGACAACTCTCCCATCCTAATACCGGATGGGAGTAGTAGTCCCATACGGCGACTTAGCACAATGGTGGCACTAGCGTCGCATGGGGACACACACACGCACACACACGCACACACACGCACACACACGCACACACACACACACACACAGAAGGACTCCATGCTGCTTCACTGGGGGGCGGGGGCTTCCCTCTTCCTGTCCGACGTCACGTCCGGTCCTGGGTGTCAACCCCTCCGTACAAAGACGCCGACACCCAGGACAAAGGCGCTGTGTGTGGAAGGTAATATGGGGCCCTAGGGGGATACGCAGACACGCCGCTGCGTAAAGAATTGACATGTCAATTCTTTTTACGCCGGCGTGTTTGCAGACAAAAGCGCCGCGTTTTTTTGCGGTGTGTCTGAACGGCAAAGTGAATTTCTCATTCACTTTGCCGGCAGACGAAAATGACATTGCACATTTTTGAAAAGCGCCCGCAAAATAGCGCTCAAAAATGCGCTATGTCTGAAAGTAGCCTAAGGCTTCTTTCACACTTGCGTCGGTTGGGATTAGGGTTAGGGGTGTGTTGGATTTAGGGTTTTGATTAGGGTTATGGTTAGGGTTGAGATTAGGGCTGTTTTGGGGTTAGGGTTGTGATTATCGTTAGGGTTGTGATTAGGATTATGGATCGGGTTGAGATTAGGGTTAGGGCTGTGTTGGGGTTAGGGTTGGAGTTAGAATTGGGGGGTTTCCACTGTTTAGGTACATCAGGGGGTCTCCAAACACGACAGCCAATTTTGCGCTAAAAAAGTCAAATGGTACTCCCTCCCTTCTGAGCTCTGCCGTGCGCCCAAACAGTGGTTTACCCCCACATATGGGGGATCAGCGTACTCGGGATAAATTGGACAACAACTTTTGGGGTCCAATTTCTCCTGTTACCCTTGTGAAAATAAAAACTTGGGGGCTAAAAATCTTTTTTGTTGGAAAAAAATATATTTTTTTATTTTCACTACTCTGCATTATAAATTTCTGTGAAGCACTTGAGCTTTCAAAGTTCTCACCACATATCTAGATAAGTTCCTTAGGGGGTCTAGTTTCCAAAATTTGGTCACTTGTGGGGGTTTCTACTGTTTAGGTACATTAGGGGTCTGCAAACGCAACATAACGCCCGCAGACAATTCTATCAAAGTCTGCATTGCAAAATGGCGCTCCTTCCCTTCCGAGCTCTGCCGTGCGCCCAAACAGTGGTTTACCCCCACATATGGGGTACCAGCATACTCAGGACAAATTGGACAACAACTTTTGGGGTCCAATTTCTCTTGTTACCCTTGTGAAAATAAAAATTTGGGGGCTAAAAAAATCTTTTTTGTGGGAAAAAAAATATTTTTTATTTTCACTACTCTGCATTATAAACTTCTGTGAAGCACTTGGGCATTCAAAGTTCTCACCACATATCTAGATAAGTTCCTTGGGGGGTCTATTTTCCAAAATGGGGTCACTTGTTGGGGGTTTCTACTGTTTAGGTACATTAGGGGTCTGCAAAGGCAACATAACGCCCGCAGACAATTCTATCAAAGTCTGCATTCCAAAATGGCACTCCTTCCCTTCCGAGCTCTGCCATGCGCCCAAACAGTGGTTTACCCCCACATATGGGGTACCAGCATACTCAGGACAAATTGGACAACAACTTTTGGGGTCCAATTTCTCTTGTTACCCTTGTGAAAATAAAAACTTGGGGGCTAAAAAATCTTTATTGTTAAAAAATATATATTTTTTATTTTCACGACTCTGCATTATAAACTTCTGTGATGCACTTGGGCATTCAAAGTTCTCACTACACATCTAGATAAGTTCCATGGGGGGTCTAGTTTCCAAAATGGGGTCACTTTTGGGGGGTTTCTGCTGTTTAGGCACATCAGGGGCTCTCCAAACGCGACATGGCGTCCGATCTCAATTCCAGTCAATTTTGCATTGAAAAGTCAAATGGCGCTCCTTTGCTTCCGAGCTCAGCCATGCGCCCAAACAGTGGTTTACCCCCACATATGGGGTGTCGGCGTACTCAAGACAAATTGTACAACAGCTTCTGGGGTCCATTTTCTCCTGTTACCCTTGGTAAAATAAAAATTTGGAGGCAAAAAGATCATTTTTGTAGAAAAAATGCGATTTTTTTATTTTCACGGCTCTACGTTATAAACTTCTGTGAAGCACCTGGGGGTTTAAAGTGCTCACCACACATCTAGATAAGTTCCTTAAGGGGTCTAGTTTCCAAAATGGTGTCATATGTGGGGGGTCTCTACTGTTTAGGCACATCAGCGGCTCTCCAAACGTGACATGGCGTCCGATCTCAATTCCAGCCAATTCTACATTGAAAAAGTAAAACGACACTCCTTCTCTTCCAAGCTCTGCGGTGCGCCCAAACAGTGGTTTACCCCCATATATGGGGTATCGACGTACTCAGGAGAAATTGCAAAACAACTTTTGTGGTCTAATTTCTCCTGTTACCCTTGTGAAAATAAAAATTTGGGGGCAAAAAGATCATTTTTGTAGAAAAAATGAGATTTTTTATTTTCACGGCTCTACGTTATAAACTTCTGTGAAGCACTTGGGGGTTCAAAGTGCTCACCACACATCTAGATAAGTTCCTTGGGGGGTCTAGTTTCCAAAATGGTATCACTTGTGGGGGGTTTCCACTGTTTAGGCACATCAGGGACTCTCCAAACGCGACATGGCATCCGATCTCAATTCCAGCCAATTCTGCATTGAAAAAGTCAAACGGTGCTCCTTCACTTCCAAGCTCTGCGGTGCGCCCAAACAGTGGTTTACCCCCATATATGGGGTATCGACGTACTCAGGAGAAATTGCACAACAACTTTTGTGGTCTAATTTCTCCCGTTACCCTTGTGAAAATAAAAATTTGGGGGCAAAAAGATCATTTTTGTAGAAAAAATGAGATTTTTTATTTTCACGGCTCTACGTTATAAACTTCTGTGAAGCACTTGGGGGTTCAAAGTGCTCACCACACATCTAGATAAGTTCCTTGGGGGGTCTAGTTTCCAAAATGGTATCACTTGTGGGGGGTTTCCACTGTTTAGGCACATCAGGGACTCTCCAAACGCGACATGGCATCCGATCTCAATTCCAGCCAATTCTGCATTGAAAAAGTCAAACGGTGCTCCTTCACTTCCAAGCTCTGCGGTGCGCCCAAACAGTGGTTTACCCCCATATATGGGGTATCGACGTACTCAGGAGAAATTGCACAACAACTTTTGTGGTCTAATTTCTCCCGTTACCCTTGTGAAAATAAAAATTTGGGGGCAAAAAGATCATTTTTGTAGAAAAAATGAGATTTTTTATTTTCACGGCTCTACGTTATAAACTTCTGTGAAGCACTTGGGGGTTCAAAGTGCTCACCACACATCTAGATAAGTTCCTTGGGGGGTCTAGTTTCCAAAATGGTATCACTTGTGGGGGGTTTCCACTGTTTAGGCACATCAGGGACTCTCCAAACGCGACATGGCATCCGATCTCAATTCCAGCCAATTCTGCATTGAAAAAGTCAAACGGTGCTCCTTCACTTCCAAGCTCTGCGGTGCGCCCAAACAGTGGTTTACCTCCACATATGGGGTATCGACGTACTCAGGAGAAATTGCACAACAACTTTTGTGGTCTAATTTCTCCTGTTACCCTTGTGAAAATAAGAATTTGTGGGCGAAAAAATCATTTTTGTGAAAACAAATGCGATTTTTTATTTTCACGGCTCTACGTTATAAACTTCTGTGAAGCACTTGGGGGTTCAAAGTGCTCACCACACATCTAGATAAGTTCCTTGGGGGGTCTAGTTTCCAAAATGGTGTCACTTGTGGGGGGTTTCCACTGTTTAGGCACATTAGGGGCTCTCCAAACGCGACATGGCGTCCGATCTCAATTCCAGCCAATTCTGCATTGAAACAGTCAAACGGTGCTCCTTCACTTCCAAGCTCTGCGGTGCGCCCAAACAGTGGTTTACCTCCACATATGGGGTATCGGCGTACTCAGGAAAAATTGCACAACAAAATTTGTGGTTAAATTTCTGTTTTTACACTTGTGAAAATTAAAAAAAATGGTTCTGAAGTAAAATGTTTGCAAAAAAAAGTAAAATGTTAATTTTTTTCTTCCACATTGTTTTAGTTCCTGTGAAGTACGTAAAGGGTTAATAAACTTCTTGAATGTGGTTTTGAGCAGCTTGAGGGGTGCAGTTTTTAGAATGGTGTCACACTTGGTTATTTTCTATCATATAGACCCCTCAAAATCACTTCAAAGGTGATGTGGTCCCTAAAAAAAACATGGTGTTGTAAAAATGAGAAATTGCTGGTCAACTTTTAACCCTTATAACTCCCTAACAAAAAAAAAAATTGTTTCCAAAATTGTGCTGATGTAAAGTAGACATGTGAGAAATGTTATTTATTAACTATTTTTTGTGACATATCTCTCTGATTTAAGGGCATAAAAATACAAAGTTTGAAAATTGCAAAATTTTAAAAATTTTCGCCATATTTCCATTTTTTTCATAAATAATCGCAAGTAATATCGAAGAAATGTTACCACTAACTTGAAGTACAACATGTCACGAAAAAACAATCTCAGAATCAGCGGGATCCGATAAAGCGTTCCAGAGTTATAACCTCATAAAGTGACACTGGTCAGAATTGTAAAAATTGGCTCGGTCATTAAGTACCAAATTGGCTCTGTCACTAAGGGGTTAAAGGGATCCCTTTGTTTACCCGGGATCCCTATTGTTTTTGCTTTTGTTCATCATTGTTTACAAGGACTGCCATATCATGGACGGTGAATGGTTCACAAACTGTGTTGTAAATAGTTCGCACCTTCTTAAAGGTGCCCCCTACTGGTTTTACAAAAAGGAGAACTTTTTGAAGAGGCTGTTCTTGAATACAGCCCAGAAGTTCTTGCCTTAAAGGGACTTGCAGATAGAGAGTCTGCACTACCTCAGAGACTTGGTCCCCTCTTAAAGGGAATGCTCATGTGTTGCACTTAAGTATAATGTTACTTTAAGAATGTTGAATAGTGAATAGTGTGTAGTTATTTAAGAAATAATAGGAAATGTTCGATGATGTTACTAGAGATTGAGGACAGGAAAGAGTTGAAAGCCGAATTTCAATAAGTGAACCCGTAGGGGTTAGTGAGTCCTCCTGGAAATCATAGAGAGATGGTTGATTGATCTTATACTGTGAATAAAAATTGAGCTTATAGAAGAAAAGAGGCAGTAGGCCCGGACGAGTAGCCAGGCGGTCCTGCATGTTCGAAGTCAGAGAAATAAAGACAAAGTTAATTTATATTTTAGAATTTTATAGTAAGCCTTTAGTGGGTTCAGCTTATATGCCCTTAAAGGAAAAGTTAAATTATTGTTCAAAATTTGCACTTAGTAGATAGAATACCCGGCTGGGTAATGATGGTTATTTATAGTAGAGTTAGGCTACTTTCACACTAGCGTCGGGAACAACCCGTCGCTGTGCGTCGGGCCGACGTTCCCGACGCTAGCGTGGTCTCCGCCGCACAACGGGGGCAGCGGATGCATTTTTCCCACGCATCCGCTGCCCCATTGTGAGGTGCGGGGAAGTGCGGGGAGGTGGGGGCATGCGCGGTCGGAAAAAGTGGACCGTCGGGAGCAAAAAACGTTACATGTAACGTTTTTTTTTCCCGACGGTCCGCTACCACACGCCCAAGCGTCGCAAAACGGACGCAACGTTTTGCAATGCGTCGCAAATGCGTCGCTAATGTTAGTCTATGACGAAAAAACGTATCCAGCAAGAACTTTTGCTGGATGCGTATTTTCGGCAAAACGACGCATTTGCGACGTATTGCAGTTAACGCTAGTGTGAAACTAGCCTTAGTCATAAGTGTTATTTATAACCTTGAGTAAAAATGTAAATATGTTTCTGTTTGTAACGTTCAAGTGTATTGTTACCTATGATTGTTGTTTGAAACTGTTAAACTGTAAAGCGCTGCGGAATATGTTGGCGCTATATAAATAAAGATTATTATTATTATTATTATTAAGTGTCCTCACCTCCCATAAAGGGAAGCGCTGTTAAATTTACTTGTTCATTGCATTTCAAAATTTTGTATGTCTTTTGCTAACATGTATTGTTGTTGTTCTTCCCAGTCCGGGAGTACTGGATTTAACCGGGGGGGAGTGCAGCGCCCCAGAGTCCTGGTCGTTGCAGTAATGTCGCTCTGCCACTAAGGGGAGTGATGTTACGTCTGATGGGACTAAAGGAGTTCACCTGACCAGGTATCACAGTCACACATTACACTTCACACTCCGGCCTCCAGGGGGAGCAAAGGGTTCTATGTATTAGGCCACTCCTCACAATCTGGTAAAACTGGGGGTCGGATAGGAAGTTAGTCAGAAGCCGACTGGGTTTTGCCCAGGCAACATCCTGTGAGAGAGGGAGTTCCTGGGAAGATTCAGGGGGGTCTCTGTCAGGGGTGGGATCCTGACATTGGCCTAGCGAAAAGGACAGATCGTTACGGAGCCGCGCCTGCACCCGTTGCGGTGGCATCCTAAGAAAGGACACAAAGCGAGGTTTATTGTGGAGAAGTGAGAAACGAGATCACAGCACAAAGGAGAATAGAACCAGTAGGAGTCGTGCCCCGAGATCGGCAACATCCTACTGAGGCGCGTAGCCGGTGGCCGGAACGCCGAGGAAGTATTGGGCTCCAAGCATTACTTCAAACAGCGGCAGGACAGTTAACTTTAGGTTGTCTGCCTCACCTAAATCACCTAAGCAGACGTAGGGGCAATTGTGGGAGAGGGGCGTCACTAGGGTCCCTATAACATAACTCCAGGTCTACCCCGTCATACGGGTGCGTCCTATCCATATCATCTGGGGGACGAAGAGAAAGAACATCAGAAACAGACACAGCAGTTGTGAGGACTATCCCGTGGTGCTCAGCAGGGAGGTACTACAACACACAGGCGCTAGTAGGAAGGCACAGATTTCCACCTGCAAAGAGAACTCTGGATGTGCCTTCGGACCGGCCGGTCTCAGCCAGCCCTGTTAGCAGTGCTCTGGATTGCGGACCCCGAAACCTTCAGTAAAGAGGTAAAGAGACTGCAACCCTGTGTCCTCGTTATTCATCGCACCTTGCACCACGCACCATCATCACACCTTTCATTGGACGCCCCTTAGCAGGGTCACGGACCGGGTCTAGCCACCGTGACAACCCCAAGACCGAGACAGAGAGGCCCGGTACTGAGTACCCCGCGGCCCTGCGTCTGGGGGCGCTCCAGGTGTATACAGGTGCGTGGTGATATATTCAGGTGTGTCCCGGTGTATACAGGTGTGTGCAGGTATGAGCCGGGGTGTCCCGGTGTATACAGGTGTGTGCAGGTATGAGCCGGGGTGTCCCGGTGTATACAGGTGCGTGGTGATATATTCAGGTGTGTCCCGGTGTATACAGGTGTGTGCAGGTATGAGCCGGTGTATACAGGTGTGTGCAGGTATGAGCCGGGGTGTCCTGGTGTATACAGGTGCGTGGTGATATATTCAGGTGTGTCCCGGTGTATACAGGTGTGTGCAGGTATGAGCCGGTGTATACAGGTGTGTGCAGGTATGAGCCGGGGTGTCCTGGTGTATACAGGTGCGTGGTGATATATTCAGGTGTGTCCCGGTGTATACAGGTATATACAGGTATGAGCCGGGGTGTCCTGGTGTATACAGGTGTGTGGTGATATATTCAGGTGTGTCCCGGTGTATACAGGTGTGTGCAGGTATGAGCCGGTGTATACAGGTGTGTGCAGGTATGAGCCGGGGTGTCCTGGTGTATACAGGTGCGTGGTGATATATTCAGGTGTGTCCCGGTGTATACAGGTATATACAGGTATGAGCCGGGGTGTCCTGGTGTATACAGGTGTGTGGTGATATATTCAGGTGTGTCCCGGTGTATACAGGTGTGTGCAGGTATGAGCCGGGGTGTCCCGGTGTATCTCGGTGTATACAGGTATGAGCCGGGGTGTCCCGGTGTATACAGGTGCGTGGTGATATATTCAGGTGTGTCCCGGTGTATACAGGTGTGTGCAGGTATGAGCCGGGGTGTCCCGGTGTATCCCGGTGTGTGCAGGTATGAGCTGGGGTGTCCCGGTGTATACAGGTGCGTGGTGATATATTCAGGTGTGTCCCGGTGTATACAGGTGTGTGCAGGTATGAGCCGGGGTGTCCCGGTGTATCCCGGTGTGTGCAGGTATGAGCCGGGGTGTCCCGGTGTATACAGGTGCGTGGTGATATATTCAGGTGTGTCCCGGTGTATACAGGTATATACAGGTATGAGCCGGGGTGTCCTGGTGTATACAGGTGCGTGGTGATGTATTCAGGTGTGTCCCGGTGTATACAGGTGTGTGCAGGTATGAGCCGGGGTGTCCCGGTGTATACAGGTGCGTGGTGATATATTCAGGTGTGTCCCGGTGTATACAGGTATATACAGGTATGAGCCGGGGTGTCCTGGTGTATACAGGTGCGTGGTGATATATTCAGGTGTGTCCCGGTGTATACAGGTACATACAGGTATGAGCCGGGGTGTCCTGGTGTATACAGGTGTGTGGTGATATATTCAGGTGTGTCCCGGTGTATACAGGTGTGTGCAGGTATGAGCCGGGGTGTCCCGGTGTATACAGGTGTGTGGTGATATATTCAGGTGTGTCCCGGTGTATACAGGTGTGTGCAGGTATGAGCCAGGGTGTCCTGGTGTATACAGGTGTGTGGTGATATATTCAGGTGTGTCCCGGTGTATACAGGTGTGTGCAGGTATGAGCCGGGGTGTCCCGGTGTATACAGGTGTGTGCAGGTATGAGCCGGGGTGTCCCGGTGTATACAGGTGTGTGCAGGTATGAGCCGGGGTGTCCCGGTGTATACAGGTGTGTGGTGATATATTCAGGTGTGTCCCGGTGTATACAGGTGTGTGCAGGTATGAGCCGGGGTGTCCTGGTGTATACAGGTGCGTGGTGATATATTCAGGTGTGTCCCGGTGTATACAGGTATATACAAGTATGAGCCGGGGTGTCCTGGTGTATACAGGTGTGTGGTGATATATTCAGGTGTGTCCCGGTGTATACAGGTGTGTGCAGGTATGAGCCGGGGTGTCCCGGTGTATCCCGGTGTATACAGGTATGAGCCGGGGTGTCCCGGTGTATACAGGTGCGTGGTGATATATTCAGGTGTGTCCCGGTGTATACAGGTGTGTGCAGGTATGAGCCGGGGTGTCCCGGTGTATCCCGGTGTGTGCAGGTATGAGCCGGGGTGTCCCGGTGTATACAGGTGCGTGGTGATATATTCAGGTGTGTCCCGGTGTATACAGGTATATACAGGTATGAGCCGGGGTGTCCTGGTGTATACAGGTGCGTGGTGATGTATTCAGGTGTGTCCCGGTGTATACAGGTATATACAGGTATGAGCCGGGGTGTCCCGGTGTATACAGGTGCGTGGTGATATATTCAGGTGTGTCCCGGTGTATACAGGTGTGTGCAGGTATGAGCCGGGGTGTCCCGGTGTATACAGGCGCGTGGTGATATATTCAGGTGTGTCCCGGTGTATACAGGTATATACAGGTATGAGCCGGGGTGTCCCGGTGTATACAGGTGCGTGGTGATATATTCAGGTGTGTCCCGGTGTATATAGTATATACAGGTGTGTTGTGTCTCCGCAGACTTCAGGTGATCACGGCGTTACACGGGGGGACAGGGATTTCACTCCTATTATAGGGGGCAGGGCAGGGGGGGCTGTTGCTCTTTTGCAACTTTTGTTCATTTCCATTTGGTAGAAAAGTGAATAATAATTCATCAGACTCGTCTCCGTTTGTGCAGATAAAGTTCTCGCTGTAGAAAACCTTCTAGTAGAAGCGTGTGAGGCCGGTCTGAGCGGCGCCCCCAGGACACACTCGCTGTTCGGAGTCTCGGCTCCCGTATAAACTTTCTGCTTTCTCTCAATAACGTTTTAATACTCACAGACTGAACATTTTTACTAATCTAATACTTGTCCCCACTTGGGGGTTTCTGTGTCCAGTCTCTGACTGAGAACTGACCATGTGAAGGCTGAATGCATCTAACAGCTGCAGGTTTGTTACAATTGCATCCAGACTTGTGAGCGATAAGGCCTGATAGTTTTCACTTGCACCGATACATTGTAGCAAACCATCAGGACAGGGTAGAGATTAGTGCTGCCGATGTGGCCACCTCACAGATGATCGTCTACATTGGATACAACTGTAACAAACCCTCAGCTGTGACAAATGTTAGGTCTGTGCTGGTTTTCAACCTTTACATAAGAATGTTCCTGTTCACTGACATCAAACCACAGTCTATGAGAAATGGGATTTTCCAATGTTTGGTCGTTATCTACCCTCCTAGGTCCTCTCAGTGAGTCTCCTCCGGCCGCGTCCCCCGGATGGATGGGCATCATGTGTCACATCCTGGGGTCAGCCATCAGCCATGGCTTTGTAGGGTGATCGAGAAGACAAGACGTTCAGGTGGTCTGCAGCTCCGATGATCCAGGGTCCTGGGGAATGAATCCTGTAGCTAGTCACTGATAAAGGATAAGTTATGGCGGCCATGGTGTGAACTTGGTGCAGAAAACCGGGCTGGATCCCCAAAGGTTTTCATATGAATGGCCGACCCCTCCTGTCCAACAAAAGGGAAATTAAAGGTTAATTCATCCAGGAGGTGAAAATGGGGAAAGAAACTAAATACAAAAAAAAACACGAGGCAACACTATTGAAAATATAATATTCTGTCTACCTGCACTCACCACTAGAGGGAGCTCACTGTATACACACGCTATAAGGAGAAATGCCTGAGCCTCCTCCACATCCGAGGGCACCACTGTCCTCATCTACATCCATAGACATTAATATGGAGAAAGTATGTGCCCCCCACATCCACCTCGGGGGGCTTCTCTGTCCTCATCTACATCCATAGACATTAATATGGACGAAAGTATGTGCCCCCCACATCCACCTCGGGGGGTTCCTTGTCCTCATCTACATCCATAGACATTAATATGGAGAAAAGTATGTGCCCCCCACATCCTCCTCCGGGGGCTTCTCTGTCCTCATCTACATCCATAGACATTAATATGGAGAAAGTATGTGCCCCCCACATCCTCCTCCGGGGGCTTCTCTGTCCTCATCTACATCCATAGACATTAATATGGAGAAAAGTACAGTATGTGCCCTTTTTGTAGTATAGGAAGCGGTTCGCAATTATCTCCACCCCCAAGAAAACCATGAGATCAGGCATCCACCTTAATGTTCTTGTTCCCCAGCCTATATGTAACAAAAAAGTTAAACCTCGTGAAGAACAATGCCAATTTTGCCTGTTGAGGCGTTAGACGTTTCGCAGACTCAAGATATAACAGATTCTTATGATCCTTATTGATTCTAACAATAAAGCCCTCGGCTCTTTGTATAATTCAGAGGGGACTCCTTCCATACTCGGGGCCTTATTATTTTGAAATTCCTCCACAACAAGAGGTGCGTCTAAGGCCTTCCTTTGTTCTTCAGATAATTGCAGTAATGTTAATTGGCCAAAGTAACGATCAACTTAGATAGTTTAGGGGAATAACACGTAGCCGGCCAGTACGGATTAAATTTCCACATTTCACCTCGTCTTCTAGTCACGGGGAGAATATTCAGGACTACTGGAGAATGATCCGTACATACAATGTTCTTAATTCCATTCATTAAAGTATTTTAATTACATATTTTATTGACTGAGGCTGGATAATTTTCTTTTTTTTTTACACCTCTCTGACCACTACCAGTCTCTAGTTTGTGCCAAACTCCACCGGCCTTGGACCGTGAACACTCTGGGCCTCTCCTGCCCGCTACCTTGGTACTGTCTACCTTTTATCTGCTTAGCCCTATGTCACAGCCGTTAATGACCCAATGGCTCCATTTCAGTAGTTGGCTACTCCATATTACCCGGCAGGAGACACACAATCCTGTATCTTCTGGAACACAAAAATTGTCAAGATATTCCCATAAACGATATGAGTGAGGGGAACATGACACGTTTAAAAAAACCATCAAATCTCATTGCCATGCTCCACCCCCGAGGAATAATATATTGTAACATTTTTGCACTGGGCATTAATTTGCATTGGGGTCACAAGCTTACCGGGCTGGCTGCCTCTTGGTCGATGTCTGTTTGGACTTTTTCCGGTGGCTCGTTCCATTCCCACTCTCTTCTCCATGAAAACTGAGCCCTTGGCAATCGGATAGATGGTTGGATGGTGGGGACCCCGAAGACAATGCTGTCCATTAACATAGGCTTCTGAGGCTTCTTCCTCCTAGTGGACACATACCGACATGTTCTTTGGATTTCCTCGATGGCTGCTATTAACCCTTCAGCCCCCAAGAGGTAAACCTATAACAGTTTATCAGAACTATTCTGCACGGCATAGTAGAAATGTAGTGTTTCTTACATCACATGATTGCACAATATCTGATAAATTATTACAGTATATTCCAGTCACATCCAAAGTTCCGATTTCTCCTCCCTCAGAATCCTTTTACTTAGTGTTTGCATCTAATAAATGCTCAAACTATGGGTACAACTGGATTATAAGAGTCAATGAAAGCCAAGATTATCCAAAATAGTTACACCCTTCCCTTGGTTAATTATCAATTTACATATATATCAAGATAAAATTTATAAAATATCTCAAAGCCCCGTATATATACTGACAAGCAAAAGGATGACAATGCTTTTACCCTCTAACTTCCAGGCTCCATATCTCACCGTCCACTACTGCTCCGATCATGAGACTCCCATCATTTTATAGACAATCTCATACATAATTGTGATTTTCGCCTATTTTTCTTATGATTAGTTATGCAAATTCTTGTCATTGTCAATACATTATTACTGTTTTGCTCCTAAAAATCTAAATTTTAATTAATTTAATTATTTTGTTAGTATTTTGTAAATCCACCTTTGGTTTTCACCATGGCCTGAATCCTTCTGGGCTGCTCTCCAACAGAATCAAGCATCTCTCAACCATAATCTGATCCCAGGTTTCTTCTCCACGTTCCCATAGTTGGAGCATACTGGTCGCCTCACTCGGTTATGTATACAGCTTTTTCCTCAACTCTACCCATGAGTGTTGGATTGGGTTGAGGTCTGGGGACTGTGGGACCAATCCAGCACCTCTACTTCATGGTCATTGAACCATTCTTCGCCAATCTCGCCATATGCTTCTGGTCGTTGTCCTGCTGGAACACTATGCTGTCCTTCACATCCCCGTAGTATTCGAGTGTGCGAAGTAACTCGTCTTGCAGGATACTCACATATAGATCAGCATTGAGACCACCATCGATCCTGGTCAAGTATCCAAAGCCTTTGGTTGTGAAACAACCACATATCATCAGTCTTCCTCCACCAGACTTGACAGTTCCTTCAATTTCTTGCTCCATTAGCCCCTTTTTAACTTGTTTCTTCTGGACCCAGTTGCACCTATCAGAGCCGTCTATTGACTTTCATCTCGTTGCTCCAAATCACCCGTTTCCAATCTTCTACTGGCCACTTTTCGCAATTTCTCGCAAACTCCTGCTGATGCTTCTTATGACAATATTGAAGTGGATTCTTCTTCACTTTTTTTCAGGACACCATTCCAGACTTGTGTAACATGTATCGCACGGTGCTTGTATGGATGTCTGTGATCTCACTATTACGAGACTTACGAGCCTCCTCCACTGCCGTGTTTGTCACATCAGAACTGATGGACCTTGGGAGAAGCCGACTTGTTAACTCCGACATTTTGCCTGGACGTCCACCTCTTGGCTTTTGAATGGACGGACAAACTTAATTTCGTATTCTTCCAACTCTCATGGTGCGCACATGATGCAGTTTGGAAATTTTCTTGGCCAAGAGACTGCTGTCGATGCACTGGATAATGCGGTTTCTCTTTTCTTGAGAAATCTTTTTCATGGCTGCTCCTCGAATCAAACCAGTGACCATTTACATTGGAATCAACCTATTAACACACTGAGCTATTAGGGAATGTGAGAACAGGTTGTATTTTGTAGTATACAGGAAAAAAATATTTTTTCCACCACCAGGAGCAAAACAGTAACAATGCAGTGACATGACAAGAATCTGCATAACTAGTAAAGTTGCAAGTTAAATTTATATAGGAGATTGCCAAGATGATTTTCTATAAAATGATGGTAGTCTCACATTCAAAGCAGTAGTGGATGATGAGATTTGGAGCCTGAAAGTGAAAATTTAAAAACATTGTTACTCTTTTGCTTATCAATCTAACTCTAAGGGTACCGTCACACAGTACCATTTTGATCGCTACGACGGTACGATTCATGACGTTCTAGCGATATCGTTACGATATTGCAGTGTCTGACACGCAGCAGCGATCAGGGACCCTGCTGAGAATCGTACGTCGTAGCAGATCGTATGGAACTTTCTTTCGTCGCTTGATCACCCGCTGACATCGCTGGATCGTTGTGTGTGACAGCGATCCAGCGATGTGTTCGCTTGTAACCAGGGTAAACATCGGGTAACTAAGCGCAGGGCCGCGCTTAGTAACCCGATGTTTACCGTGGTTACCAGCGTAAACGTAAAAAAACCAAACAGTACATACTTACATTCCGGTGTCAGTCCTCTGGCGTCTCAGCTTCTCTGCACTGTGTGAGCGTCTGCCAGCCGGAAAGCGAGCACAGCGGTGACGTCTGACGTCACCGCTGTGCTTTCCGGCTATGGCGCTTACACAGTGGAGAGAAGCTGAGACGCCGGGGGACAGACACCGGAATGTAAGTATGTACTGTTTGTTTTTTTTACGTTTACGCTGGTAACCAGGGTAAACATCGGGTTACTAAGCGCAGCCCTGCGCTTAGTTACCCGATGTTTACCCTGGTTACGGGGGACTTCGGCATCGCTCCAGCGCCGTGATTGCAACGTGTGACCGCAGTCTACGACGCTGGAGCGATAATCATACGATCGCTGCGACGTCACGGATCGTGCCGTCGTAGCGATTAAAATGGTACTGTGTGACGGTACCCTAAGGGTCTTTACACAGAATTTATTGTGCATACAGTATCTCATTTGGTCGGGTGGGGTTGTTGCCGTACCCACTACAGTTCCCCTTTGTTTAAATCAGGCATGAGACTGAATGTTAAATAGAGTTGACAAGAAAGTAAGTTTCCCTTTTAAGTCTAAGGCTATATGCAAACGTTCAGGATTTCTTGCAGAAAATTCCTGAGAAAATCCTGAGATTTTCTGCAAGAAATCTGCATGCGTTTTTTTTTTGCGTGTTTTTACCGCGTTTTTGGTGCGTTTTTTTTGCTGATTTTTCCGGACATTTCCCAATGCATTATATAGTGGGAAATCCGCGAAAAATCCATAAAATTAATGAACATGCTGCGTTTTTTTACCGCGATGTGTTTTTTTCGCGGAAAAAAACGCATCATGTGTACAAAAATTGCGGAACTCATTAAAAATGATGGGATGCATAATTTATGCAGAATTTTTGCGGTTTTATAGCGTTTTTATAGGAAAAAAAAGCGAAAAAAACGTGAAAAATCTGCAACGTGTGCACACAGCCTAACACTTATATGGTGTAAGAGACCTTTATGTTCATTCTGTTGTTGGTACCTCTTGCTATAAGTAGTGTTTCTGCTATAAATTGTTAAGTTACAAATAAATAGAAGGTAAAACTATTAACCTCAGGATGTGATTATGACTTAACTATAGTTCCTATAGCTTAGGCTAATGCAGAAATACAAGGTCTGGTCCCTGGAAAAGTCTCTAGCGCCATAACTATGGCCAGAGGCAGTGGAGAAACAGAATAATATTGGGTTCATTGCTAACATGTGACAGATGGGTTTATTCAACCCAAACTGACACCTTCCCTGTGGGTCATTCACACGTTCCCAGTAAACATCACCTCACAGCTTGTGGCTTCAGTGGCATTGTGCAAGAAATAGGGGCCAATGCCAATATTGCTATCAGTGAGAATGGACAAATCTGTCCGTTAAGCAAAGGGCAGAGATAAAGCAGAGCACAAAGAAGACATTCATTCCCAGGGAAGAGGGGGGCAGGAAAAACACGCAATCTGAAAATAAAGGACATGCTTAACCGTAGAGGGGTATCTTCATTGACATCACAGGTAGAAGATGGCAGGACTCACCTGAAGTAGAAGACGAGCAGAGTGATCAATGAAACCAGGAGACCACAACCCACACAGGACTCCACAATCACCGCCAATAGGTATGCTACAAAAAAGGAAGATCCATTACCTACAATCCAAATATCACACCCTAAAGTTCCCCATAAGTGGCATTACGTCTTACATTCATCACAGTTGAAGCCACCAAATCCTATCGGACACCTGGAAACAAAGACAATATTACAAAAATTGGAAAATTTTTAAAACATGTTAACAATTTTTCCAAGAATTTGTTTCTAGGAAATGATCCTTATAAAACGTGTGTAACACTGAGGTCTCCTGGGACTAAATCCATCATATTTCAAGCGTCTTGTCACAAACACATCCTTAGTAATGTCAAAGTGACCTCCATAGATTTGTTGGCTGCTTGTTGTGCTGCAGCCTCCCACAATCTTGTGGGCACAGAGGTTTCCATGACCCCATTTATTACCATTCTGGGTCATGCCAGACGTGTTTCAGTAAGGTATCGCTGAGCCTGCGCTGATTCCTGGGTGCGGAGCCTCAGTCAGGTGGCGCCTGTGGGGTTTAGATGCCTTTAGCTTGACACCGATCATACAGCCATATCGGGGGTGGCGGAAACAGGAAAAGGGGACTCCTCCAGATCAAATCGAGAATTATTCAGACTCGCAAACTTGGCCACATTTAATAATCGATCTGCTCATCTCTGATAGTAACCAATCAGATTCCAGCCAGTGTATTCCAGTGCAGGGTATAAGACGGAGGCCGTGATCTGATCGATTATTACGGCTGCCGGGTGATACATTAGTGGGAGAAAATAACCGTAATTAATATCAGACTTCTGATCCTAAATGTCACTTACATATCACTATTTGTATGACACTGATTACAGGAGTACTCTCTGAGTGACTGTACAGTGGCATATAAAAGTTTGGGCACCCCTGGTCAAAATTGCTGTTATTGTTAACAGTTAAGCAATTCGAAGATGAAATGATCTCTAGGCTATGTGCGCACATTGCGGATTTGGCCCATGCGTTGTACATTACCATGTAAACCTATCGAAAACCAAATCCTCTGTGCACATGCTGCGGAAAATACCGCGCAGAAATGCAGCGTTGTTTATTCCGCAGCATGTCAATTCTTTGTGCGGATTCCGCAGCGGTTTTACACCTAATCCATTATAGGAATCCGCAGTTGTTAAAAACGCAGGCGAAAACCGCACAAAATCTGCAGGAAATCCGCACTAAATCCGCAGGTAAAACGCAGGTCATTTTACCTGCGGATTCTGCAGATTCTGTGCGAAAAAAATCCGCAACGTGTGCATATACCCTTAAAGTTACAGATGACACATTTCCTTTCTATTTTTAGGGAAAAAAAATAATTATATAGTCTCATTTTAAAAATTACAAAAAGGAAAATGGGCCAATGCAAAAGTTTGCGCACCCTGCATGGTTAGTAGCTAGTAACGCCCCATTTTGCAAGTATCACAGCTTGTAAACGCTTTTTGTAGCCAGAGAAGCTGCTTTCAATTCTTGTTTGAGGGATTTTCCTCCATTCTTCTTGGAGAATTCCTCCAGTTCTGTGAGATTCCTGGGCCGTCTTGCTTCTTCTGCTATTTTGAGGTCTAGCCACAGATTTTCAATGCTGTTCAGATCTGGGGACTGTGAGGGCCATTGTAAAACCTTCATCTTGCGCCTTTTGAGGTAGTCTATTGTGGATTGTGACGTGTGTGTGTGTGTGTGTGTGTAGGAACATTATCCATTGTAGCAGCCATCTTCTTCCTCTTCTCACCTTCAGCTTTTTTACAGATGGTGTTATGTTTGCATCAAAAATTTGTTGAAATTTCATTGAATCTATTCTTCCCTCTACCCATGAAATGTTCCCTGTGACATTGGTTGCAGCACAACCCCAAAGACTGATTGATCTACCACCATGGTTAATGGTTGTCGAGATGTTCTCTTCCTGAAATTCTGTGCCCTCTTTTCTCCACACATACCTTTGATCATTGTGGCCACAGAGTTCTATTTTAATCTCATCCATTCACAGAACTTGTTTCCAAAATGCATCAGGCTTGTTTAGATGTTCTTTTGCATACTTCTGATGCTGAATTTTATGGCGACGACACAGGAGAGGCTTTCTTCTGATGACTCTTCCATGAAGGCCATATTTATAGAACAATATACCACAACTCCGGAATTTGCTACATCTTTCTGAAGGATATTTGCAGTCAAGCAGGGATTCCGATTTGTCTCTCTAGAAATCCTACAAGCAGTTCTCACTGACATTTTGCTTGGTCTTCCAGTCCTTATCTTGACCTCCACTGTTCTTGGTAACTGACATTCCTTAATTACATTTCGAACTGAGGAAAGGGCAACTTGAAAGCGCTTTGCTATCTTTTTATAGCCTTCTCCTGCTTTCTGGGCCTCCATCATTTTATTTCTCAGAGTGCTAGGCAGTTGCTAAGAAGTTCCCATGGCCGCTGTTTTTTGGCACAAGGTTACAGAAGGGTGGATTTTAATAAAGCTGAGAAATTTGCATCACCTGGCCTTTCCTAACGATAATAGTGAACGAGCCATAACCCCTATCAGGCTTATTAAGGTCTGAAATCCTAGTCAAAGTTATCTGAGCACACACATCTCCAAGGAAGCCCAAACTTTTTCATTGGACCATTTTCCTTTTTGTAATTTTTAAAGTGTAAAAAATTAGAATATATATATTTTTTGTCCTAAAATACAAAGGAAATGTGTCATCTTTAACTTTAGGCCTTTTAGAGATCATTTTATGTTCAATTTGCTTATCTGTTCACTATAACAGGAATTTTGACCAGGGGTGCCCAAACCTTTACATGCCACTGTTTATGAGGCAATCTGTGTATGACGCCGTTTATAGGAGCATGCCCTGAATGACACTGTACACGGGGCGCTCTCTGAAGGACACTCTTTATAGGGACTGTGAAGAATATGGGAGATATAATTTCATGTCAATCATTTGCAGGGCCGTATTTAGAGTTTCTGCTGCCCTAGGCACTTTTAGTACTGCCTCCCCCATTGGTGAGTATGACTAATGCAGACACCATCGGCAGGGACTTTGGCAAAAATCGCTGATGTGAAAGTAGCCTTTCGCGGCAGATCCGGCAGTTTTTCCGCATCTGCCGTGTAACGGATCACTTACAGCAACACTGCGTTCGGCCTCATTCATTCCCTATGGGACTTGCGGACATGTGCGGCACTTGCGGTTTTGCCGCGATCCGGCAAATGCGATACTTGCAGCAATGGAAAAAAACACTGCTAGCAGTGTGTCTCACCGCAAGTGCAAAACTGCAAATAGCCGTCACTACCTGTCCCTGCACCTTGCTAGCTCATCCCTCTGACCTAAAACTACACTATAAAGCTTTAGGAAAACAATTTATTACCAGACATATTCCTCCGATAATGAGGCTCCAGGCTGCGGCGTAGACAAGGACGGGCTGTCTCCGGGTCTCCATTCTCTCCTTACAGTATTGTAATATTCAGTCACTATGTGGAGGCAATATGTGGTCTGGTCATGGTGTGGCGGTATTTGTAGGTGTATAATGATTTGTATAGGGGAAAGACGAGTGCATAGTCATTTGTATGTGGGAAAGCTGGGTGCATACTGATTTGTATGGGGGAAAGCTGGGTGCATACTGATTTGTATGGGAGAAAGCTGAGTGGATACCAATTTGTATGGGGGAAAGCTGGGTGGTGCTGATTTGTATGGGGGAAAGCTGGGTGGATGCTGATTTGTATGGGGGAAAGCTGAGTGAATAGTGATTTCTATGGGGGAAAGCTGGGCGCATACTGATTTGTATGGTGGAAAGCTGAGTGGATACCAATTTGTATGGGAGAAAGCTGGGTGGTGCTGATTTGTATGGGGGAAAGCTGGGTGGATGCTGATTTGTATGGGGGAAAGCTGAGTGAATAGTGATTTCTATGGGGGAAAGCTGGGTGGATGCTGATTTGTATGGTGGAAAGCTGAGTGGATACCAATTTGTATGGGAGAAAGCTGGGTGGAGACTGATTTGTATGGGGGAAAGCTGGGTGCATACTGATTTGTATGGGGGAACGCTGGGTGGATACTGTTTTGTATGGATGAAAGCTGAGTAGATATTAATTTGTATGGATGAAAGCTGAGTAGATATTAAATTGTATGGATGAAAGCTGAGTAGATACCAATTTGTATGGGGGAAAGCTGGGTGGAGACTGAAGTGTATGGGGGAAACTGTCTTACATTGTATTTGTTCTGCTCTCCACATATGTATAGATGGCAGAATTGACCAGTTCTTTAGTCTGAAGTGCGCAGCTTGTGATTTCCTCATGTGCATGCGCATTCCTTCCCTTCCCCAGCCTCCGTCCCCGCGGGCTGCAGTCTGATATTTCCTGGCAGCCACAGCAGAACCTGCTAACCGGAGCCTGGAGGACGAGGATGGGAGCGGCTGCTGAACTCTCTGCCCTCAGCCATGGACAGACGGAGCTCCCTTTTCATTCGGGTAGTGGAAGGGAAGAACTTACCGGCCAAGGACATGTAAGTAGCTGAGGTGCCCACAGAGGCACAGAGCAGCTATCGGCTGGGGAACATGGGCAGCGAAGGAGCGGGCTGTGTCCAGGGTCAGGCTGCAAAGTTCAGTAACGATTGAGGTGGGTGGGCGGGCTGACAGCCCCGGACTTAAAAAATCAAACAAACAAAAACCCCTTGCTCAGGTGCCGCCCCCCGCATCCTGGCGCCCCTAGGCATGTGCCCTCAAGTGCCTAGGGCAAATACAGCCCTGATCATTTGTATCCTATTTGGTAATAGATTATAAAACCCCCTTCCCATGTGCAGCTGTAACAGGACACAAGGTGGTCAAGCCTTAAAAGGCTGTGAGTGACAGGTGTCACGCTTTGAGGTAGCTAAGCTCAGATCAGAAGGCTTGCTTGTCATGTGGGAACCATGTTCTCTAACTTCTTTGTTCCAACAGCTATGATTTCATAAGGAGGATATGGACTTATCGTACACCCTGGTCACATGAAAGAAAATCCCTGAATGCAGTGCACACAGCAGGGAGGAAGAGGTACATACTGTGGAGGGTGTGTAGGGCGGAGGGGCAGGATTCTAGGCCATAACTGACGTGCATGGGCGGGGGGTAGTATTAAAATAAGGACAGGAGGCAGGGATTTCTTCCAGCACCGTACGCCCCGGAGCCTGGAAGAAATCATTAGCACAAAGACAGAATATAACATTTCTCAACAACAAGACCATTAATATGGTACCATCTACCTGAGGACCAGTGGGTCCGGTTCTTAACTCCTCGCCTCAGGGTTACGGCCCTGGAAATCTTTGGGTACCTTCCCAGCAAGCTATGAGGACATCAAACACGCACTGGTCGGGCAGTACAACTTGACCCTTGAGATGTACCGGAAGAAGCCCCGGAGTATGCCGCATGGGTCTGCAGACAGCTGGGCCGATCACATACGGGCCCTACTGAGAGCAATCGACCAATGCACCAAGGGATTGGAGCTCACCACTGTCCAGCAGCTGAAGGAGCTCATCGCGACTGAGCAGTTTTGTAGAACTGCCCGGAGGACCTCCAGCAGTAACTCCATGATCGGAAGCCAAAGGGGGCCTCTGCAACAGCGACACTTGCCAACGAGTGCGCTAACCACAGGACTGCAGAGGCCAAAAAACCTGCCAGCTGGGGGAGTAAAAAGAACGTGGTGCCTGCTGTCCCTGCCCCCCAATCCCAAGGGGGCACCTGCTCATGCTTCCCTCTCCTTGACGGTGGCCGAACTTCTACTGTGTCATCCCTGCAAACAGCTGGAACACCTCAAAGCCATGCAACAGAAGGGCCCATCCCCGTCCAAGAAACCGTCCACTGTTTTGGGTGTGGGTGGGGGGTGAAGGGAGGTCCCTTGACGACTTTCAGCCAGTCACCGTTGGCCAGGCCATGGCATTATGGGACACCGGTGCTGAGATGACTCTTGTGCGGTGATGATCTAGTGTCCCCCACAGGATTTGTTAGTCAGGAAAACCCTAGCTGGTCCGGGATTGGAGGCATCGAACCGGCGCTGCCCGTCTCCAAGGTGTATTTGGATATTTGGACTGGGACACCGGGAAAGGTGGGCAGGAGGTGGAGGGTAACCTAAAATTTTCCCGCAAGTGTTTTGCGTTTTGCTTGGGACAGACTTGGTGCCGCTAGTGTTCCAGTATGTGGCTGTGGAACCCCTAAAGCCTGATCCTCCAGACCAACATGCCTACTGATGAGGATGTGGGGGTGAGTGATGTATTGTGTTCATCCCCCCTTGGGTGGGGGATCGCGGAGGAGATCAATGAGGCCAGCTGTGATAATGCCTTAGAGTGTGACCAGCGGGCATGCTGGAACCAGTTGTCCTGTGAGGTTGTCATGAAGTGAACATACAGGGGGCAGACAGCTGCAGAGAGGGAGCATGCAATTGAGGGTGGGCTGCCCCAGGATAGGTAGGGCTCCTAGGTAAGGCCTCATTGTAGGGTTACTCCACAACCGGGATGTCAGAGGGCTGAGTTAGTCCTTCTGTACGGCAGCTTGGTTGGAAGCAGAGGTGAAGAGCGGTACTACCCGTGGTTGCAGCAGCCGTGGCCACTGTCCCGTGCAGCAGTGGTGCCAGGGCCCCTCAGGGGTTCAACAGCTTCCCCCCTTCTCACCTAGTGGCTGCCGGGTCAGACGGAAGCCAGGAGACAGGTCCTGGGGAACTGACAGAAGACGTGGCATTCTTTTCTATTCTGACCACGTCTAGTCAGGGGTTTCAGGCTGCGTTGGAAACTGACAACAGCCTGAAAGCTCTCAAGGAGCAGGCAGCACAGCCTCCCTCACACTCGGACCTCGAGCGGGTGGTCTGGGTCCAAGTACGCCTGTGACGGGTAACGGTCCAGCAGGGTTCACCGGAGGTATGGTCTAGGGACCGACAGTTGCTGGTGCCCTATCTGTTCAAGGCTGAGTTGTTCCTGATTGCACATAAAATTTCCAAGGGCCGGACACCTAGGGGTCAACAAGACCAAGGCCAATATAGCCCAGCATTTCTACTGGTCAAGAATGGGGGACGATGCTGTCCGTGTGTAAGGAGGTGATGGGGACCCTCCTATGCTTTCCCCCTCCTTGGTCTATTAATTGTGTGCGGTTCCCTAATGTTTATTAATGTGAATGCATTTGATGTATGTCATGTATGTCATGTACAGAATTAGGGATAGGATAGGATAGAAGGTAGTATAGAACAATAGTGGGGTTAGAATAGAGGGGGGAATATTAGACATAGGGAATAGGAGTGTTAACATAGGTACAGGCAGCATAGGAGTTTTCCAGTGGGGAGGAGTTTACAGAGCAGTGCAGCACAGGGCAGTGAGATGTAGGAGGGCACCTCCTGGTTAGGGCTCAGTGCAGTCAGGATGCAGCAGTGAGCAGTGGAAAAGGACAGTCTGTCAGCCGTGGGGCTAAATCTGCTATGGCAGGAAGGGGCCCCAGGCTGAGGAACGTAAGGGCGGTCACCAGCTAGAACAGAGACCAAACCGAAAATGATTTGGGGTCTACGACCGGGGCAGGTGAAGTTGAGATGGCGAACCTGACACCTTTTCCTATTGAAACCAGACCAGGGAATGGTAGGAAGCTGGTGGGCCTGGAGCACAGATGGAACAGGGTTTGTTCAGAAGCGGGACAGGGATTTCCAGGAGTGGGACAGAGATTATCCCGAAACAAGGCAGGGATTGCCGGAAAGAGAAAGAGACTGCAGGAGAAACAGTGAAAGCTAGAGAGATGCCACTCTGTGTATACTGCACTGCATATATGTGATCGATACCCTACTGCTCAGTAAAGTTGAACTGTTGAAAAAGGACATTGTCTCTGAAATGGTTTGTGGAGCCAGTGGATGCGGAGCCGGAGTGATAGAAGCTGAGGGTACTCTGACAGTGAATGTAAGTGTACTGTTGCGCACGCTGCACATGCAGCAGAAGGGACATTGTATTTAATCTGTGGGGCTCCAGGGTGTGGGAACATTACAGTTCATTGCCACGACTACCACCCTGGCTGTCTTATAGGTGCGTCACCTGTCAGTAGTTAACATGCTGCTCAAGGGACTTGAAGGGAACGCAGCTGCGTACCTGGACGACATTGCCATCCTCAGTCCCACCTGGGAGGATCACTGAGAGCGTCTGGTGCAGGTGCTCGGGCAGATCAACTGGGCAGGATTGACCATTAAGCCGGAAAACTTCCAGCTGGGTATGACCAAGGTCCAATACCTGGAACACCGGGTAAGCGGGCGAGCTATAAAGCTGGAGCCCGGGAAGGCGGATGCCATCCCATCCTGGCCCTCCCCCAGTACCAAAAAACAGGTGATATGGTTTCTGGGCACCGCCGGGTACTATAAGAGGTTTATCCCCCACTATAGTAGCCTGGCAAACCCCTGATGGACCTCACCAAGAAGAATCTGCCTTCTGCAGTCGATTGGACAAACAACTGGGAGACTGCCTTCTGGCCGCTGAAGAATGCCATTTCCAGCTTCCCGGTACTACATGCAGGCGACTTTACATGGCTGGTTGTAGTACAGACCAACGCCTGTGACTTTGGCCTCGGTGCTGTGCTCAGCCAGGTCAACTCTACGGCCCAAGAACACCCTGCTTTGTGCCTGAACCAGAAGCTCCTGTCTAGGGAGGTGGCCTACTTCACGATGGAGAAGGAATGCCTGACAATTGTGGGGGCCCTGCAGCGTCGTCAGCCATACTAACCATGGAAATGGACCACAACCCCCTCAGTTGGTTACACACCATATCCGGAACTAATGGAAAGTTGGTACCCAGGAGCCTTGCGCTGCAGCAGTTCCACTTCACCATTCGCCAACCAGAAGGGCCATGACCACAGTAATGCTGATGGATTATCCCAACAAGGTGACGCTGTAGACGGGCATACAGGGGAGCTCCACAAAGTGCTGACCCCTAGCGCCCTCTAAAGAGGAGCAGGTGTGAAGAATATGGGAGATATAATTTCATGTCAATCATTTGTATTCTATTTGGCAGGGGATTATAGAACCCTGTTCCCATGTGCAGCTGTAACAGGACACTACGTGGTCAAGCCTCAAAAGGCTGTGAGTGACAGATCTCACACTTTGAGCCAGCTAAGCTCAGAACAAAAGGCTTGCTTGCCATGTGGGGACTATGTGATATAACTTCTTTGCTCCGTCAGCTATGATTTCACAAGGAGGATATGGACTTATCGTACGTCCTGGTCACACGCATTTTCAAAATCTCTTTACTGGATCGAATGCCTTCCAGAGTGTCGATCAGTTCTAGCTCCACAGGGTGAGGAGATATGTGCTAGAACAGGTCGAGACCCAGCCGGGTGTTCGCCATGTTCTGGGGATCTCGGAAATATACACGATGTATGGCTAGGACGTATATACTATTATGCCTTATGGAATCATAGATGACTTAGCAAAGCAATTTAGACCGCATGATATCCACATGGCAGCAAGTGTTTTGTTCTGCTCTGAGCTGACTCAAGGTGTGACGCCTGTCACTCATATCCCTTTGGGCTTTTACCCCCCTGCTGAGCTAGCTGCACACTGAAGGGGGTTTTATAATCACATGCCAGGTAGGATACAAACGATTGGCATGAAATTATATCTCCAATATTCTTCACACTTGGGCTGCTCTTTTATCTCAATGCACAAATGCATACAATTTGTATTTTTTATAGTTACCTCACTATCACATATTTTTCATTGTTCTAATCATTTTCTTGAGGGATCTGCTGATTTGTTACCCTGTGGTGCCACCTTCTGGCCAACTTTGGTATTCGACGTATTATATTTTATATATTTTTTGTCATTCAATAAAATGCTACATTTTTATGATGAATTTTTAGTATTTGTGTTCATTGTACACCTGGTTTCTATCTGATATAAGCCTGGTCCGTTAATGGGATTCTCTCTCACTGGTGCTATTGAAAGGGGCTTCTCCACCTGTGGGCCATGTGGACAGGGGGCATCTGTGTAAAAGTGTACCATGCTGACCTTACGTGTCCCCAGGGGGCGCTATGTTACTTTGTATCTTTAGGTGATACATGATACACACTGGGCTTATACTGGGCGCGTCCAGTTCTCTGCTGCCACCTGCTGGTCAGTGGTCTGTACTACAGCCAGGTGTTACTTTCAGCAATGTCACATATAAACTGTCTTCATGTTCACTCCTTTCTGAAATCCCTGATTTTTATCTTAAAACAAAACACACCCAACACTACTGAGCCTTATATTATTCTATTAAAGGAATTTTCCACTGTAAAAGAAACTCCACACGGTATTACATGCCTAAAACAAAAAACAGAGCAGGTGCTCACCCTCCCTGGGTCCAGCACTGACTCCCCACCATTGCTCTAGTCTTGGTGTTTTAGTTGCAATGATGACGTCACAACGACAGCGCTCATCAATGCTGCAGCCAATCACTGAGCTCAGTGGCTTCTGTCGAGGTAGATAAGCTCAGTGATTGGCTGCAGCGTTTATGTGCGACATCACTTGGAGCGGCCAAAACACTGACCCGTGAGCAGCAACAGGAAGACAGTGCTGGACCCGAGGAGGGTGAGAATCTGCCCTGCATATTATTTTAGGCATATATGAACATTTGACTTCACATTCCTTAAAGTTTAAAACCCCTTTAAGAAACATGGTGTGTATGGAACAAAGACCCATAATATATTATTATACAGACAATGAAGTGAAGAGAACTGGAGGAATCAATCTACAAATATAACTTTACTGATCCTGAGTTACATCCTGTATTATACCCCAGAGCTGCAGTCACTATTCTGCTGGTGCAGTCACTGTGTACATACATTACATTACTGATCCTGAGTTACATCCTGTATTATACCCCAGAGCTGCACTCACTATTCTGCTGGTGCAGTCACTGTGTACATACATTACATTACTGATCCTGAGTTACCTCCTGTATTATACTCCAGAGCTGCACTCACTATTCTGCTGGTGCAGTCACTGTGTACATACATTACATTACTGATCCTGAGTTACATCCTGTATTATACTCCAGAGCTGCACTCACTATTCTGCTGGTGCAGTCACTGTGTGCATACATTACATTACTGATCCTGAGTTACATCCTGTATTATACTCCAGAGCTGCACTCACCATTCTGCTGGTGCAGTCACTGTGTACATACATTACTGATCCTGAGTTACATCCTGTATTATACTCCAGAGCTGGACTCACTATTCTGCTGAAACAGTCGCTGTGTACATTCATTACATTACTGATCCTGAGTTACATCCTGTATTATACTCCAGAGCTGCACTCACCATTCTGCTGGTGCAGTCACTGTGTACATACATTACTGATCCTGAGTTACATCCTGTATTATACTCCAGAGCTGCACTCACTATTCTGCTGAAACAGTCGCTGTGTGCATACATTACATTACTGATCCTGAGTTACCTCCTGTATTATACTCCAGAGCTATACATAACACAGCCCACATAGTATATAACACAGCCACGTAGTACATAGCACAGCCACGTAGTATATTGCACAGCCCACGTAGTATATAGCATAGAGACGTATTATTATTATTATTTATTGTTATAGCGCCATTTATTCCATGGCGCTTTACATGTGAGGAGGGGTATACATAATAAAAACAAGTACAATAATGTTAAACAATACAAGTCATAACTGGTACAGGAGGAGAGAGGACCCTGCCCGCGAGGGCTCACAATCTACAAGGGATGGGTGAGAATACAGTAGGTGAGGATAGAGCTGGTCATGCAGCGGTTTGGTCGATCGGTGGTTACTGCAGGTTGTAGGCTTGTCGGAAGAGGTGGGTCTTCAGGTTCTTTTTGAAGGTTTCGATGGTAGGCGAGAGTCTGATGTGTTGTGGTAGAAGGTTCCAGAGTAGGGGGGATACGCGAGAGAAATCTTGTATACGATTGTGGGAAGAGGAGATAAGAGGGGAGTAGAGAAGGAGATCTTGTGAGGATCGGAGGTTGCGTGTAGGTAAGTACCGGGAGACGAGTTCACAGATGTATGGAGGACACAGGTTGTGGATGGCTTTGTACGTCACGGTTAGGGCTTTGTACTGGAGTCTCTGGGCAATGGGGAGCCAGTAAAGGGATTGACAGAGGGGAGAGGCCGGGGAATAGCGGGGGGACAGGTGGATTAGTCAGGCAGCAGAGTTTAGAATAGATTGGAGGGGTGCGAGAGTGTTTGAGGGGAGGTCACAGAGCAGGAGGTTGCAGTAGTCAAGGCGAGAGATGATGAGGGCATGGACTAGGGTTTTTGCAGGCCACGTATAACACAGGCCACGTATAGCACAGCCACGTAGTATATAACACAGCCACGTAGTATATAGCACAGAGACGTAGTACTGTATATAACACAGCCTATGCAGTATATAGCACAGAACATGTAGTATATAGCACAGCCCACGTATTATATAGCACAGCCCACGTAGTATATAACACAGTCCATGCAATATATAACACAGCCCAAGTAGTATATAGCACAGCCACGTAGTATATTGCACAGCCCACATAGTATATAGCACAGCCCACGTAGTATATAGCAAAGAGACGTATATAACACAGGCCACGTAGTATATAACACAGCCCATGCAGTATATAAAACAACCCACATAGTATATAGCACAGCCCACGTAGTATCTAACACAGCCCACATAGTATATAACACAGCCACGTAGTATATAACACAGCCATGTACTATATAGCACAGAGACGTAGTATATAACACAGGCCACGCAGTACATAACACAGCCCATGCAGCATATAGCACAGCCCACGCAGTATATAGCACAGCCCACATAGTATATAGCACAGAGACATAGTATATATCACAGGCCATGTAGTATATAACACAGCCTATGCAGTATATAACACAGCCCATGCAGTATATAACACAGCCCATGCAGTATATAACACAACCCACATAGTATATAGCACGGCCACGTAGTATATTGCACAGCCCACACAGTATATAGCACAGCCACGTACTATATAACACAGCCCACGTAGTATATAGCACAGAGACGTAGTATATAACACAGGCCACGTAGTATATAACACAGCCCATGCAGTATATAACAGCCCACGTAGTATATAGCACAGCCCACGTATCTAACACACCCCACGTAGTATATAGCACAGCCACGTAGTATATAACACAGCCCCGTAGTATATTGCACAGCCACGTAGTATATAACATAGCCCACGTAGTATATAGCACAGCCATGTAGTATATAACACAGCCCCGTAGTATATAGCGCAGCCACGTAGTATATAGCACAGACACATAGTATATAACACAGGCCACTGTTGTGAATTAGACTATTTGGCTCCCTCTTGTGGTTACTAGTGATATGACTCTGGGATTTTCTTCCCTCAGTTTGCACCCAGCTGGGACGTTAGTTCAGGGGTGTTGCTATATAAACCTCCTGGAACCTTAGTCCAGTGCCTGGCATCGTTGTAATCAGACACATTCTGTTTGCTCCTATCTGCTGGTCCTGGTTCGTGCAAAATTAAGCTAAGTCCTGCTTCTTTGTTTTTTGGGTTATTTGCTTGCTCTCATTTTTGTCCAGCTTGTACTAAATGTGATTCCTGATCTTGCTGGAAGCTCTAGGGGGCTGGTGTTCTCCCCCCGGGCCGTTAGACGGTTCGGGGGTTCTTGAATTTCCAGTGTGGATATTTTTGATAGGGTTTTTGCTGTCCATATAAGTTATCTTTCTATATTCTGCTATTAGCTAGTGGGCCTCTCTTTGCTAAATACCTAGCTCATTCTTATGTTTGTCTTTTCCTCTTACCTCACCGTTATTATTTGTTGGGGGCTTGTATCCAACTTTTGGGGTCTATTCTCTGGAGGCAAGAAAGGTCTTTCTTTTCCCTTCTAGGGTTAGCTAGTTCTCCGGCTGGCGCGAGACGTCTAGAACCAACGTAGGAACGTTCCCCGGCTGCTGTTATTTGTGGTGCTAGGATTAGATATATGGTCAGCCCAGTTACCACTGCCCTATGAGCTGTTTTTTTGTGTTTGCAGACTTAGAAATTATTTCTGAGACCCTCTGCCATTGGGGTCATAACAGGCCACGCAGTATATAACACAGCCCAGGCAGTATATAACACAGCCCACATAGTAAATAGCACAGCCACATAGTATATTGCACAGCCCACGTAGTATATAGCACAGCCACGTAGTATATAACACAGCCACGTAGTATATAACACAGCCACGTAGTATATTGCCTAGCCCCGTAGTATATTGCACAGCCATGTGGTATACAGAACAGCCCATGCAGTATATAACACAGCCCATGCAGTATATAACACAACCCACATAATATATAGCACAGCCCACGTAGTATCTAACACAGCCCACATAGTATATAGCACAGCCACATAGTATATAAAACAGCCATGTAGTATATAGCACAGAGACGCAGTACATAACACAGCCAATGCAGCATATAGCACAGCCCACACAGTATATAGCACAGCCCACATAGTATATAGCACAGAGACATAGTATATAACACAGGCCATGCAGTATATAACACAGCCCATGCAGTATATAACACAACCTACATAGTATATAGCACAGCCACGTAGTATATTGCACAGCCCATGTAGTATATAGCACAGCCACGTACTATATAACACAGCCACGTAGTATATTGCCCAGCCCCGTAGTATATTGCACAGCCACGTAGTATATAGCACAGCCCATGTAGTATATAGCACAGAGACATAGTATATAACACAGGCCACGTAGTATATAACACAGCCCATGCAGTATATAACAGCCCACATAGTATATAGCACAGCCCACGTAGTATATAGCACAGCCATGTAGTATAAAACACAGCCCCGTAGTATATTGCACAGCCACGTAGTATATAACATAGCCCACGTAGTATATAGCACAGCCCACGTATCTAACACACCCCACGTAGTATATAGCACAGCCCCGTAGTATATTGCACAGCCACGTAGTATATAGCACAGAGACATAGTATATAACACAGGCCATGCAGTATATAACACAGCCCATGCAGTATATAGCACAACCCACGTAGTATATAACACAGGCCACGTAGTATATAACACAGCCCATGCAGTATATAACACAGCCCACATAGTAAATAGCACAGCCACATAGTATATTGCACAGCCCACGTAGTGTTGAGGAGAGCCATAAGATCAAATACTTAATTAACCTCAACAGATAAGGTAATTGAGAGAAACAACCCATAACATGTATTGTTTAACCTTACATAAGTTTTCCTCAGACAAAGTGAGACACTGAAGATGGCCGCCATCTCCTCTACCAGAGCCGTGTTGTCTGGTATCCAAGATGAACAATGAAGACACTGAAGATGGCCGCCATTTCCTGTTTCAGCAGACCGTGTGGTCTGGTATCCAAGATGACGCCCATCCTGATGACCTCATGGATCCACCCACAGCGACGCCCACTCTGATGACCTCACGGACCAACCCACCCTGATGACCTCATGGATCCGCCCATGGACTTGCTCATGCCCAACCCACTAACCAATGGAATACATCCGATCACTCCCATTTTAGAGCTAACCGAGCCCCCTTACAGGAGATATATAACATTGTGTTTTCACTAATAAATTCCCTTCTTGGAGCTGAGCCACACATTGATCAAGGAGAGTTACAGCTGACTGTGTCTGGTGTATTTCTTTAGTGCACATGATCAATATCCATTAGGCCAGGAGTAGGCAACTAGAGAATTGAACATTTTATTAATTGTTCAACCCTAATATTTGGCGCCCAACGTGGGGCCAGCAGAGGAGAGCCCTGAACCCTGAGAACCGGCGACTGGAACGGCTGGATGCACTGAGTACCCCGAACCTGGAGACTGATCAACTCCTTAACAGAACACGGTAAGTCTGCTGATTTTTTATAATCTGTAGTCTTTACCTGTGTCCTTCGGGGTATCCTGTGCAGATTGCCTGACCGTGTCCGGTTTCCTTGGTATCTGTAAGACGGCAGAAGGGTCTCTCCGCTGCTGGTCATTTAATTGCAAGAACCGTCACGTTTTAGTTGCCTACTGCCTGTTACATGTTGTGAAGAGGGGAGATGACTGGTAGTTAGGAAAAGCATTGTGTTTGGAGCAGGAAAAACAGGTTTCTAGGAAAGAAAGAATAAGCAAGTGTTTACAGAAGGAGAAGCATTGTGTTTGGAACAGGATGAGCAAGAAAAGCATGTGGAGAACGGGATAAGCAGGTTTTTTTTTTAGAGAAGGAGAGCAAGTGTAGAAAAAAAAATAAAATAAAATAATTTTTGTCTGTGGTATACGGTTGTCGCCTGTGATAAGATTTTCAGTTCTGTACAAGAGAGACTAGGACCTGGAGTAATTGACTCGGCCTAGGGGGGCCCGGTAAATCTTGGAGCAATTGGCTCAGTTCGGGCATAATAAATTGTGTAGCGGCTCATTGAAACTTGGAGCAATTGGCTCAGTTCGAGCCAATTAAATTTATAGTTTTTCTTTTTTTTTTGCCCCGTGACATCGAGTGAGTTGACTCTGCACGGGGACCGGTAAGTTAGGGAGCAATTTGACAAAGTAGGGAATAATTGGTTTGTAAAGTACGGAGCACGGAAGTCAGACAGGGACCACGTGACAAGAAGCAATAGGAACTGAGTACTGCAGACTCAGTTCCCTTTAGAATCTCAGGTTTGAGTCATCTCCCCCGTCTTATTGTTTGTTTGGTGTTTGTTATCTTGATAGATAGATATATATATACTGTATATCTATAGAAAGATGGAGAAATTAATGCAGTTCTGCCGTATGGGCACTAAGCCCAATTCAGATGGCAAGTTAGACTCATGCACATTAGTGGAAATTGTGTGGAATGCCAGAAGGGGGGATGGTTACAGCCCCTGGAGTGGAAGATTGTCTTAGAAAAAAAAAAAAAAAAAAAGAGAAAGAAAGAAAAGGTATCCTACAAGATAATGGATTGTTGTCTATTGCTAGGGCAGGAGAAAGAGTCTCTGAAAGTCTGTATTTAAAAAAAATAAAAAATTGGAAATTGGGTAGAAGAGAAAAGGAATAGAAAGAATAGAGTTTTGAGTTGTGTATTACAAAAATATATCCTGTGAGCGGCCACCACTGTATAATGGTGGCCCAGAGCCATGTGCTAAATATAATTCTGACGGCGGCCATTTTGTTGGTGGTAAATATAATTCTGACGGCGGCCATTTTGTTGGTGGTAAATATAATTCTGAAGGCGGCCATTTTGTTGGTGGTAAATATAATTCTGACGGCGGCCATTTTGTTGGTGGTAAATATAATTCTGACAGCGGCCATTTTGTTGGTGGTAAATATAATTCTGACGGCGGCCATTTTGTTGGTGGTAAAAATAATTCTGACGGCAGCCATGTTGTGGATGGCGAATGTGCTGCTCCTGGTGGTGAACATCTCAGATTAAGGCTACACACCACATCACCAAATCCTTGTTACCCAGTAATGACCACTAACGGCCAATACTATATTCCTTCGGGAAGTGAACAGGCTTTACCCATGTTTCCTATCTCAGTTGTTTCCAATGGGGCACCAACCCTTTCCCCTATCACTCCTGTTGTGAATCCAGCAGTCCTCCCACCTGGATCGTCCCCAGCACCTACCCTTTCTACTGTCACTTCCACTGCCAATTTAGCCGCACACCCACATGAGATGCTCCAAGCAGCGGCCTCTCCTCCCAATGCTTCCACAACAGCACTCTCACGCAGCCTACATAACCCTATGCCCAGTACCTCACAGGCTGTCTCACAGCCAAGCGCACACCTGTATGGGACGGTGGCAACTGTAACAAGGGGGGCTCAATGTGGGAGGGGGATACCAATAGTACAGGAAGCACAAAGGGGAGGGAATGTTGGCAACCTATTTTTGAAAAAGAACTTCCTGAGGGACCCTTGTTAGTGGTGGGAAAGGGTGACATAACAACAATGGAGACAGACGCTATTGTTAATGCTGCCAATTCTCGGTTAGGACACAATGGAGGTGTAGCTAGAGCTATAGTGGAAGCAGGAGGGGCGACTATTCAAGCTGACAGTCGAATCATTGTTGAGTCACGTGGTCAGATAGCTGTTGGGGACATAGCGGTGACTAAAGCTGGCAATCTCCTGTGTAGAATGATCATACACGCTGTGACCCCTACTTATGACCCTATTCATCCAGACGTTAGTGCTCAACAACTTCATGCAGCAATAACTCGCATTAATGAGGACAGGACTGTTAAAGCTTTTAAGACTGCCTGCGTCACCTGGAGCCCACACCATGATACTGGAGCTGCCCAAATAGAGCCCCTCATTCCAGGACTGTTACCTCCTCCGGCTCCTCATACACAAGGGACTACATCTGCACTCCTGGTGCCATCTCTACTCCCGCCTCAGGTGCCACCACCAACAGTGCCAATGCTCATGTCTGAGGAGCCCACCATCTACGTCAAGTTTACACCCCAGCAAGCTGCTACTCTGTTGAACCAAGTTCTAGATCCAGAAAAACAGCCGATGCCTTTCTACAGGAGCATGACGAGACATGGGACTCTGGTATTTTGTTCTGCCAAGAACCTAAGACAAGGGCCTCGGATGAGTTGGCTGACCTATCAATGATTATTGTTGCCAAAGGTTTCCAGATGCCTCAAAGCTGATGCAGCCATTGTACGATGACCTCAAGACGTCAGCGTTTCCACTATGTACTAAATCCGTGGAAGCTTTCTACGCTCTTAAACAGGCCATACAGTCTGCACCAGCTCTTTGAATCCCAAATCCTGATATCATCTGAGGACATCCAGTTCTCTTAATGGCTCCACACGTCATAATTGCTATTCTTGGAACCTAAACATCTGTTGGTGCAGCATCATATGAGACTCCAATGTTCGCTCTTGGTTCCGCTGCACCATCCTCAACCCGTCCACGCTGCTTCCTCTTTCCAGGGGGGATGTGGATGATGATACTGATGCTCTCGGAGAAGATGCCTCTACACACTCAGAGGATCATGACTGTCTCGAACAAATGCATGAAGAAGTAGCCTCCCAGAAAAACGTGTCTGAAGACCCACTCCCACATGCTGACGTGACGTTCTTCACTGATGGTTCCAGATTTGCAGATGAAACAGGAAGGTTCCATACGGGATATGCCATGGTTACACATGACCAGGTCATCTCAGCCGGATCCCTACCATCGCACGTCTGCACAAGAAGCGGAACTTAAGGCTTTGAAGTTGGCTTGTCAGGAAGCAACAGAGAAGGTGGTCAACATCTACACGGATTCAAGATACGCTTTCGGAGTGGCTCGTGACTTCAGCAGTATCTGGGCAGCCAGAGGATACCTAACGTCCAGTGGAACTCCTGTAATAATGCTGCTACCATGCAAGAACTTGTGGTCGCTCTGAATCTACCTTCAGAGGTTGCAGTGATCAAGATCAAAGCTCACGGGAGACTGGATTCTCCAGAAGCAAGGGGAAACTACTTATTTGCTGACAAAACAGCAAAAACCTATGCTGTGGATCCATTTGGGAAAGAAAAAGCAGCGGTGTACGTGTCACAAAACACTGAAGAAGGGACTAAAGGCTCTCTTATGAGGATCATCCATCTACATCAAGACAAGACATCGGATGATGAAAAGAAGTCATGGCAAGAAGGAGGAGCTAAAAAAAGGATGAAGATGGAGTCTGGAGGATGAACAAAAAGGTCTGTCTACCCCGTAATCTGTACCCCTCAGTGACAGAATGGGCACATGGTATCACCCACAGAGGCAAGAATCAGATGAATGACCTAATTTGGAAGATTTATATGGCACCTGGGATCTCTACTGTCACCCAAAATTATTTCAAGTCCTGCCTTGTGTGTGCAGCATGCAATCCAGCACCACCTCAGAAAGTTACTCAGAAACATTTGGCTAAACCTCTTTATCCCTTTCAGAAAATTCAGATTGACCACATTCGAATGCCAAAAGTAGGGAAGTATGAGTATGTACTGGTAGTGACTGACATGTTCTCAGGATGGCCCGAAGCCTATCCAGTAACAAACATGACTGCCAGAGTGACTGTTAAGAGACTGATGACTGAAGTAGTCTGCAGATATGGGGTCCCAGAGTAATTGAGAGTGACCAAGTACCCGTATTCATTGCTGCTCTGACTAAAGAAATATGGACATTAGTGGGAGCTGATTTGGGTTTACATACTCCATATCACCCACAGAGCAGTGGGAAAGTAGAAAGACTGAATTACGCCTTCAAAAATAAAATACTGAAAGCCAGTTAGGAGGTCAGACTTGGACAGACATTTTGCCCGTTGCCGTTCTACTAAACTCACACCATTCGAGATTCTTTTTGGGGGGCCTCCAAGGTTGGGTCAATATTTTCCACAACAGCTAGCCTTGGGAAGTGATACTCTTGTAAATTATGTAATTATTGTTACTAAAGAACTGTCAATAACACATGTACGAGTTTTATCATCCATTCCAGGTCCAGATTCCAGTGAAGGTACCCATGCCTTCCAACCTGGTGACTACGTGCTTGTAAAGAAGTTCATCAGAAAGACATCCCTGGAGTTGAGATTTAAGGGTCCCTACCAAGTGCTCCTGACTACTCCTACTTCAGTCAGGGCTGCTGAGCGCCTCCTGGATCCATCTCTCACATTATAAAGTTGTTAGACAGTTAGGGACAGAGTAGGATCTGACCTGCTTGTCAAAGTCCAGCTACAAAGGGAGGTTTTCCACAAGGGAAAACTTGTCTCAAACTGGTGAAAACTCCAATTCCCCCTCCCGGGCAAGACGGTCAGATCTAGGATGTGTACATCAGGGTTAGTCACATGTGTATTTTAAGGAACCATGGAGATGGGAGATTGGAGAGTAATACATCCAGCAGGTAGGGAAGTCCCGAGGACATGGGTAACGCGCTCCGATATACCTCCGCACTATACCCATAATTAGTCACACATTATCTGGTGTCAGTAGCATCCATGTTGTCATGAAGCTTCTGATGTCATAATAACACTTAACATCGATGGGTTAGGGAACCACGGTGGGATCAAGATAAAAGAAAAGGTTAATAAAGTATTTAGGGGGGACTGTTGAGGAGAGCCATAAGATCAAATACTTAATTAACCTCAACAGATAAGGTAATTGAGAGAAACAACCCATAACATGTATTGTTTAACCTTACATACGTTTTCCTCAGACAAAGTGAGACACTGAAGATGGCCGCCATCTCCTCTACCAGAGCCGTGTGGTCTGGTATCCAAGATGAACAATGAAGACACTGAAGATGGCCGCCATTTCCTGTTTCAGCAGACCGTGTGGTCTGGTATCCAAGATGACGCCCATCCTGATGACCTCATGGATCCACCCACAGCGACGCCCACTCTGATGACCTCACGGACCAACCCACCCTGATGACCTCATGGATCCGCCCATGGACTTGCTCATGCCCAACCCACTAACCAATGGAATACATCCGATCACTCCCATTTTAGAGCTAACCGAGCCCCCTTACAGGAGATATATAACATTGTGTTTTCACTAATAAATTCCCTTCTTGGAGCTGAGCCACACATTGATCAAGGAGAGTTACAGCTGACTGTGTCTGGTGTATTTCTTTAGTGCACATGATCAATATCCATTAGGCCAGGAGTAGGCAACTAGAGAATTGAACATTTTATTAATTGTTCAACCCTAATAGTAGTATATAGCACAGCCACGTAGTATATAACACAGCCACATAGTATATTGCCCAGCCCCGTAGTATATTGTACAGCCATGTGGTATATAGCACAGCCGACGTAGTATATAGCACAGAGACGTAGTATATAACACAGGCCGCATAGTATATAACACAGCCCATGCAGTATATAACAGCCAACGTAGTGTATAGCACAGCCCACGTAGTATCTAACACAGCCCACATAGTATATAGCACAGCCACGTAGTATATAACACAGCCCACGTAGTATATAGCACAGCCACATAGTATATAACACAGCCACGTAGTATATTGCAGAGCCACGTAGTATATAACACAGCCCACGTAGTATATAGCACAGCTACTTAGTATATAACACAGTCCGGTAGTATATTGCACAGCCACGTAGTATATTGCACAGCCATGTAGTATATAACACAGCCCCGTAGTATATTGCACAGCCTCGCAGTATATAACACAGCCCATGCAGTATATAGCACAGAGACGCAGTATATAACACAGCCCACGTAGTGTATTGCAATGTGGGCACCATATCCCTGTTAAAAAAAAGAATTAAAATAAAAAATAGTTATACACTCATCTTCCGTCGGTCCCTGGATCCAGGCCAGGTGTTTACCGATGCTCCTCACGACGCTCCGTTCCCAGTAATGCATTACGGCAATACCACTTGATGATGTAGCGGTCTCGCGAGACCGCTACGTCATCATCTTGCGGGACCGCTACATAGACAGCATCAATAGTAAAAAGTTGGTCACACAGGGTTAATGCCAGCGTTAACGGACTGCTAAACCGCTATGGGGCACTGACTGGAGGGGAGTAGGGAAGGGTGAATTTGCGGCCGATCTGTGCCTGTCGCTGATTGGTCGCGGCAGGCCGGCCGACTGCGACAAATCAGCGACGCGGGATTTCCGTGACAGACAAACAGACAGAAGTCACCCTTAGACGATTATATAGATAGATGTAGCAGCTCGGTGGACACACAATATGGCAGGAGACAGTACCGACCTCTCACAGCCGCTCTCCGTCCTCCTGTATCCGCTCCCACACTCTGCAATATAAAATCCATTCTGTGACACGTTGTGCGGTACAATATATACAATATACGGCATTATATGTTTTTACATCCAGTAGCTGAAAATCCCTCTGTCCTGAAACTTCTCTGAAGATTCACTACAATTGTGTAACAATGTCCCTTGAGAATAGAGGATGAGCCTCTCTCTTGTGCTGGCAGTTTGTTACAATGTATCAGCCCAGAGTCCAGATAGTTTATCTCCAGAGGACTCACTGGACTGGATACAATTGTAGCAAAACTTTTTATTTGTAAGATTTATTTATTGGTCTGTAAAAACAATAGCTGACATGACATCAAGCAGAGGTGCTGAAACACAAAGTATATTAGAAGGTTCCAGAACTTTTCATTGCACAGATTGGACCTTTGATGATGCGACGCCGTCGGCACTCACAGTCTCACCTCTGCATGAGCGGTCCGTGGGGCTGAACTTATAGTACCCTCGCCGGCAGTCACACGTCACCAGCCCCCCGTGGACGTGGCAGTCGCTGGAGGAGAAGTCACATACGTCAAAGTCACACAGACTAAGACCTGCAATATAGACGAAAAAAAGAAGGTGGAGAGTAAGCAAAACCTGGAGGCAAGAGGAGGTATACAGCCGATATAAAAAGTCTACACGCCCTAAAAAATGCCATGTTTTTCACATAAAAAATCCTACTAAGAAGAAGCATTTCAGAGCTTTTTTCCCCTCTTTTAATGTAACTCATAATTTGTACAAATTCATTGAGTAACAAACTGAAATCAGAGAAATATAAAAATAACAAAACTACAGTCAACTGAGAGGGAACTTTTTGGCCATAAATCCAAAAGATGCAAAGTCAGCAGTGTGCATCACCAGAAGATCACCATCCCCATAGGGAGGCATGGTGGAGGCAGCATTTTGATTGGGGTCGTTTTTCAGCAGCTAGAACTTTTGTTGGTGGGTAGAATTATGAACAGTTCCAAATATCAGTCAATTTTGTATCAAAAGCTTCAGGACTCTGCTAAAAAGCTGAAGATGAAGAGAAATGTCACCTTTCAGCAGAGAACAACCCTAATTGACCTCCAAATCATCAAAAGAATGGCTCCTCCAGAGGAACATGGAAGTTGTGGAATGATCCAGCCCAGGAGCAAATCTGAGTCCAAGTGACAATCTTTGGTGAGAGGGCGCTGTACACCGGAGGTCTATCTGACAGATGTACAGCTGCTGCAAGGAGGAGCGGGCAAAGATCGCCAATTCTAGATACAGTTCCATGTAAAAGTTTGGGCACCCCTGGTCAAAATTACTGTTATTGTGAATAATTAAGCAAGTTGAAGACAAAATCATCTCTAAAAGGCCTAAAGTTACAGGTGACACATTAACTTTGTAGTTTAGGTACAACAAATACATTGTCATCTTTTACATTTTAAAAATTACAAAAAGAAAAATGGGCCAATGCAAAAGTTTGGGCACCCAGGGAGATTTGTGTGCTCAGATACCTTTGACCAAGGTTTCAGACCTTAATTATCCTGTTAGGGTTATGGCTTGTTCACCATCATCATTAGGAAAGACCATGTGATGCAAATTTTCCAACTTTATAAAAACCCATCCTCCTCTAACCTTGTGGCAAAAAGCAGCAGCCATGGGAACTTCTAAGCAGCGGAGGAACATTCTGAAAATGGTGGAGGCCACAAAGCTTTCTTCAGTTTGAAATTTAATGAAGAAATAGCCATTACCAGGATGTTATGATCCGGTGGTAGGATCACCAAACTGACCTGATACGTAAACCTGAATAGTAGAACAAGCTCCAGGAATGCGGGAACTATACCGACCGCAATCCTGATCCTATCCACACACACTAAAGGCAGCCGTGGAGCGTTACCTAAAAACCTAGACGCCTCTTCACAGCCTGAGAAACTAGCTACCCCTAGAGAGAAAGCAAAGCCTCACTTGCCTCAGAGAAATAACCCCAAAGTTTAGACAGCCCCCCACAAATAATAACGGTGAGTTAAGGGGAAAATACAAACGTAGGAATGAAACACAGGTTTAAGCAAATGAGGCCCGCTAACACTAAATAGACAGAAGATAGCAGGGATCTGTGCGGTCGGTACAAAAACTATCAAAAACTATCCACGCAGAAAGTACAAGAACCCCCACACCGACTCACGATGTAAGGGGCGCACTTCTGCTCCCCAGAGCTACCAGCAAGCGAAAAATCACATATAAGCAAGCTGGACTGAACACATCATATACTGAGAAACATATTCAAGGAAACAATGAGCAAAAAGAACTAGCAAGACTTAGCTTCTCAGAAATAGACAGGTCACCAGGAAAATCCAGGAGAGGTCAGAACCAGTACTGAATACAACGACAGCAGGCAACAAGTAAAGGTCCAGGTGGAGTTAAATAGGAACCAGCATAGCAGGAAATGAGACAGCTGAGCCCAGCTCCAGACCCGCAGTATCGCTAAAGGCCACCAGAGGGAACCCAGACTGAATTCACAACAGTACCCCCCCCTTGAGGAGGGGTCACCGAACCCTCACCAGAGCCCCCAGGCCGATCAGGACGAGCCGAATGAAAGGCACGAACCAAATCGGCCGCATGGACATCAGAGGCGACAACCCAGGAATTATCCTCCTGACCATAGCCCTTCCATTTAACCAAGTACTGAAGCTTCCGTCTCGAAACACGAGAATCCAAGATCTTCTCCATCACATACTCTAATTCTCCCTCGACCAAGACCGGAGCAGGAGGGTCAACAGAAGGAACCACAGGCACCACATATCTCCGCAACAATGACCTATGGAACACATTGTGAATGGCAAATGATGCTGGGAGGTCCAAACTAAATGACACAGGGTTGAGGATTTCCAAAATCTTATAAGGACCGATGAAACGAGGCTTGAACTTAGGAGAGGAAACCTTCATCGGAACATAACGAGAAGACAACCATACCAAATCCCCCACACGAAGTCGGGGACCCACACAGCGACGGCGGTTAGCAAAGTGCTGAGCCTTCTCTTGTGGCAACGTCAAATTGTCCACCACGTGGTTCCAAATCTGCTGCAACCTATCCACCACAGAATCCACCCCAGGACAGTCAGAAGGCTCAACGTGACCTGAGGAAAAATGAGGATGAAAACCAGAATTGCAATAAAAAGGCGAAACCAAAGTAGCAGAACTAGCCCGATTATTGAGGGCGAACTCAGCCAATGGCAAAAAAGTCACCCAATCATCCTGATCCGCAGAAACAAAATATCTCAGTTAAGTCTCCAAGGTCTGATTAGTTCGTTCGGTTTGGCCATTCGTCTGAGGATGGAAGGCCGATGAAAAAGATAATTCAATGCCCATCTTAGCACAAAAGGACCGCCAAAATCTGGACACAAACTGGGATCCTCTGTCAGACACAATATTCTCAGGAATACCATGCAAACGAACCACATTCTGAAAAAACAGTGGAACCAAATCGGAGGAGGAAGGCAGCTTAGGCAAGGGCACCAAATGGACCATTTTAGAAAATGATCACAAACCACCCAGATAACAGACATCTTCTGAGAGACTGGAAGATCCGAAATAAAATCCATGGAAATATGCGTCCAGGGCCTCTTCGGGACAGGAAAAGGCAAAAGCAGTCCACTGGCACGAGAACAGCAAGGCTTGGCCCGAGCACAAATCCCACAGGACTGCACAAAGGAACGCACATCCCGCGACAAGGAAGGCCACCAAAAGGACCTAGCCACCAAATCCCTGGTACCAAAAATCCCAGGATGACCCGCCAACACCGAAGAATGAACCTCGGAAATGACTCTACTGGTCCATCTATCCAGGACAAACAGTCTCTCCTGTGGACAATGGTCAGGTCTATTGGCCTGAAATTCCTGCAGTACCCATCGTAAATCAGGGGAGATGGCAGACAAAATCACCCCCTCTCTGAGGACACCAGCCGGTTCAGAAACTCCCGGAGAGTCAGGCACAAAGCTCCTAGAAAGAGCATCAGCCTTCACGTTCTTCGAACCCGGAAGGTATGAAACCACAAAATCGAAACGGGAGAAAAACAGCGTCCATCGAGCCTGTCTAGGATTTAGCCGCTTAGCAGACTCGAGATAAGTCAAATTCTTGTGATCCGTCAAGACCACCACACGATGTTTGGCTCCCTCTAGCCAATGTCGCCACTCCTCAAATGCCCATTTCATTGCCAACAACTCCCGATTACCAACATCATAATTCCGCTCGGCAGGCGAAAACTTTCTTGAAAAGAAAGCACATGGCCTCATCACAGAGCCATCAGAGCTTCTCTGTGACAAGACAGCCCCAGCTCCAATCTCAGAAGCATCAACCTCGACCTGGAAGGGCAGAGAGACATCCGGCTGACGCAAGACAGGAGCCAAAGAGAACCGACGTTTGAGCTCCTGAAAGGCCTCCACGGCCGCAGGAGACCAATTCGTCACATCAGAACCCTTCTTGGTCAAATCCGTCAAAGGCTTAACCACACTGGAAAAATTAGTGATGAAGCGACGGTAAAAATTAGCAAAACCCAAGAACTTCTGAAGACTCTTTACCGATGTAGGTTGAGTCCAGTCATAAATAGCCTGGACCTTGACTGGATCCATCTCAATGGTAGAAGGAGAAAATATAAAGCCCAAAAAGGAAACCTTCTGGACTCCGAAGAGACACTTAGAGCCCTTCACAAACAAGGCATTGGCCCGCAGGACCTGAAATACCATCCTGACCTGCTTCACATGAGACTCCCAATCATCAGAAAAGACCAAAATATCATCCAGGTACACAATCATAAACCTATCCAGATATTCTCGGAAGATGTCGTGCATGAAGGACTGGAACACAGAAGGGGCATTAGAAAGCCCAAAAGGCATCACCAAGTACTCAAAATGGCCTTCGGGCGTATTGAATGCTGTTTTCCATTTATCGCCCTGCTTTATACGCACAAGATTATAGGCTCCACGAAGATCTATCTTGGTGAACCAACTGGCCCGCCCCCCTAATCCGAGCAAACAGATCGGACAACAGTGGCAAAGGATACTGAAATTTGACCGTGATGTTATTTAGAAGGCGATAATCTATACAGGGTCTCAGAGAACCATCCTTCTTGGCCACAAAAAAGAACCCCGCACCCAAAGGGGACGAGGACGGGCGAATATGCCCCTTCTCCAAAGACTCCTTGATATAACTCCGCATAGCGGCATGTTCTGGTACAGACAAATTAAAAAGTCGTCCCTTACGGAACTTACTACCAGGAATCAAATTTATGGCGCAATCACAATCCCTATGAGGTGGTAGGGCACTGGACTTGGGCTCATCAAATACATCCTGGTAGTCCGACAAAAATTCAGGGACTTCAGAAGGAGTAGAAGAAGCAATAGACACCAAAGGAGCATCGCCATGAATCCCCTGGCAACCCCAACTTGACACAGACATAGCTTTCCAATCCAAGACTGGATTATGAACCTGCAGCCATGGCAGACCCAACACGACAACATCATGCAAATTATGTAACACAAGAAAGCGAATCACCTCCTGATGTGCAGGAGTCATGCACATAGTCACTTGAGCCCAGTACTGAGGTTTATTCTTGGCCAATGGCGTGGCATCAATTCCCTTTAGTGGAATAGGGAATTGCAAAGGCTCCAAGATAAAACTGCAGCGCCCCAGAGTCCTGGTCGTTGCAGTACTGTGGCTCCGCCGCTAAGGGGGGCTATGGTGCGTCTGATGGCACTGAAGGAGTTCATCTGACCAGGTATCACATACACCAATACATTTCACAGTCGGGCCTCCAGGGGGAGCTAAGGGTGCTATTTATTAGGCCACTCCTCACCACTGTGGGTAAACTGGGGGTCAGGCAGGAAGTTAGACAGAAAGCTGACTGGGTTGGAACCAGGCAACACCTTGTAGCAGAGGGTGTTGTGGGGGAAGATTCGGTAGGGTCCCTGTCAGGTTTGGGACCCTGACAGAGGCCTGGCTACAAGAAAGAACATCACGGGACCGTGCCTGCTCAGCATAGCGGCGGTACCCTAAGAAAGGATTAGAAGCGAGGTTTATTGTGCTGAGTGAGAAACGAGATCAAAGCAAGAGGAGAAATACCAGTAGGAGTCGTGCTGTAAGACCGAGGCAACATCCTACTGAGGCGCACAACCAGCGGCCGGAACGCCGAGGAAGTATTTATATATCTAGCTCCAAGCAATACTTCAAACCAACGGCAGGACAGTCAGTCTCAGGCGGGCTGTCTCACATACATCACCTATGAAGACATGGGGGGCGCACTAGGAGAGGGGCGACTCTAGGGTCCCGGAAGAGCTCCGAGCCTACTCGTCATACGGGTGCCGTCCTAACCAGAACATCAGGGAGGGACGGAGGAGAAGAACATCATCCGAACGAGTTGTGAGGGAACATCAGAAACAGACACAACAGTTGTGGGGTACTATCCCGTAAGCACAGCAGGGGAGGACCACAACACATAGCGCTAGCAGGAAGGCACAGATTTCCACCTGCAAAGAGAACTCTGGAGGTGCCATTGGGCCGGCCGGACTTGCGTAGCCTGGTGAACCGTATTCCGGACTGAGGACCCAGAGATCTTCAGTAAAGAGGTAAAGAGACTGCAACCTGGTGTCCTCGTTATTTACTGCACCGCACCACCACCACCATCCACATCTATCAGATACTGTGCGCCCTTCGGCAGGGTCATGGACCGGGGCCTAGCCACCGTGACAACCCCAGAGCAGAGACTCAGAGGCCCGGTACCGGGTGCCCCTCGGCCCTGCGGCAGTGGGGGCGCTACAAAACCACAGCGCCTGGCAAAAGACAAATCCATCAAATTCAGGGCAGCACCTGAATCCACAAAAGCCTTAACTGGGTAGGATGACAGAGAGCAAATCAAAGTAACAGACAAAATGAATTTAGGCTGTACAGTACCAATGGTGACAGACTTAGCGAAGTTTTTTATGCGCTTAGAACAATCTGAGATAACATGAGCAGAATCACCACAGTAAAAGCACAACCCATTCTGACGTCTGTGATTTTGCCGTTCAATTCTGGTCAGAATCCTGTCACATTGCATAGACTCAGGCTTCTGCTCAGAAAATACCGCCAGATGGTGCACTGGTTTGCGCTCCCGTAAGCGCCGATCAATCTGAATGGCCAAAGACATTGACTCATTCAGACCCGCAGGCGTGGGGAACCCCACCATAACATCCTTAATGGCTTCAGAAAGACCCTTTCTGAAAATCGCTGCCAAGGCACACTCATTCCATTGAGTGAGCACAGACCATTTCCTAAACTTCTGACAGAAAACCTCTGCTTCATCCTGACCCTGGGAGAGAGCCAGCAAAACCTTTTCTGCCTGGTCTACCAGATTAGGTTCCTCATAGAGCACTCCAAGCGCCAGAAAAAACGCATCCACATTTTGCAATGCAGGATCTCCCGGCGCCAGAGAGAATGCCCAATCTTGAGGGTCACCACGCAACAAAGAAATAATAATTTTAACTTGCTGAATCGGATCACCAGAGGAACGAGGTCTCAGAGAAAGGAATAATTTGCAATTATTTTTAAAGTTCAAAAACCTAGATCTGTCTCCGGAGAACAGCTCAGGAATAGGTATCTTAGGCTCTGACATAGGACTGCGGACTACATAATCCTGAATGCCTTGTACCCTAGCAGTGAGATGATCCACACTAGAAGACAGACTCTGAAGGTCCATAGCCGCAGCTGAATTGTGAACCACCCAGAGGTTAAGGGGAGGAGAGAGGCTAGACACACTGCAGAGGAAAAAAAAAAAATGAACTCAGGATTTCTCTTATCCCTCTTTTGCGATGCATTAACTCTTTACTGGCCTGCTGTACTGTTATGATCCGGTGGTAGGATCACCAAACTGACCTGATACGTAAACCTGAAGAGTAGAACAAGCTCCGGGAATGTGGGAAATATACCGACCGCAATCCTGATCCTATCCACACACACTAAAGGCAGCCGTGGAGCGTTACCTAAAAACCTAGACGCCTCTTCACAGCCTGAGAAACTAGCTACCCCTAGAGAGAAAGCAAAGCCTCACTTGCCTCAGAGAAATAACCCCAAAGTTTAGACAGCCCCCCACAAATAATAACGGTGAGTTAAGGGGAAAATACAAACATAGGAATGAAAAACAGGTTTAAGCAAATGAGGCCCGCTAACACTAAATAGACAGAAGATAGCAGGGATCTGTGCGGTCGGTACAAAAACTATCAAAAACTATCCACGCAGAAAGTACAAGAACCCCCACACCGACTCACGATGTGAGGGGCGCACTTCTGCTCCCCAGAGCTACCAGCAAGCGAAAAATCACATATAAGCAAGCTGGACTGAACACATCATATACTGAGAAACATATTCAAGGAAACAATGAGCAAAAAGAACTAGCAAGACTTAGCTTCTCAGAAATAGACAGGTCACCAGGAAAATCCAGGAGAGGTCAGAACCAGTACTGAATACAACGACAGCAAGCAACAAGTAAAGGTCAAGGTGGAGTTAAATAGGAACCAGCATAGCAGGAAATGAGACAGCTGAGCCTAGCTCCAGACCCGCAGTATCGCTAAAGGCCACCAGAGGGAACCCAGACGGAATTCACAACACAGGAACAGTGGAGGTCAAGATAAGGTCTGGAAGACCAAGCAATATTTCAGTGAGAGCTGCTCATAGGATTGCTAGAGACACAAATCAGAACTGCCGCTTGACAGCAAAAGACCTTCAGAAAGATTTAGCAGACTCTGGAGTTGTGGTACATTTTTCTACTGTTCAGAGACACCTGCACAAATATGGTCTTCATGGAAGAGTCGCCAGAAGAAAACCTCTCCTGCGTCCTCACCATTTAATTCAGCATCAGACGTATGCAAAAGAACATCTAAACAAGCCTGATACATTTCGGAGAAAATGTATACGGCAGGTCTTGTGGGGTGTTCCCAGTGTATAACTTGTCTTGTGGAGTGCCATGGGATATGGCAGGTCTTGTGGGGTGCTCCCAGTATACTGCAGGTCTTGTGGGGTGTTCCCAGTATACGGTGGGTCTTGTGGGGTGTTCCCAGTATACGGCGGGTCTTGTGGGGTGTTCCCAGTATACGACAGGTTTGTGGGGTGTTCCGGGTTACGGCAGGTCTTGTGGGGTGTTCCTAGTATACGGCGGGTCTTGTGGGGTGTTCCTAGTATACGGCGGGTCTTGTGGGGTGCTCCCAGTATACGGCGGGTCTTGTGGGATGACCCCAGTACACGATAATCTACACAATATTAGACCTACCGGTAATATTGTTTCCAGGAATCCATGCTGACAGCACTGGTAATTCCATCCCTTAAATTTTGTATTGGTGCTGATTAACTTGTGCAGAATTTCAATAAATAAGAATTGCTTCCATCCTGGTGTAATGCTTGGAGAAATCACTGGGGGGTGTGGGTGGGAGGGGTCTTTTGGCCTCTCCTGTGTTTCCTGTCCCTGTGGGGATGGAGGGACTGTCTACATGGTGCTGTCGGGATGGAAACAATGTTACTGATAGGACTAAACCCCATTTTCACATGTAAAGCGCCATGGAATAAACAGCGCTATAATAATAATAATAATAACATGATTTGGAGCGCCCCCACGTCAGGGCAATGGGGTACTCGGTACCGGGTCCTTCTCGGTTCTGGGGATGTCACGGTGGCTTGACCCGGTCCGTGGCCCTTTGAAGGGCGTCCAATTAAAGGTGTAGTTTGCACGGTGTTCGTGACGCCACCTGTGGTATTCGGTCAGGGTGACCGACGCTGCTTAGGGGTCCGCTGGGGTGATGTTATAGCAGCAAGATGGTATACCTTCCCACAGGTGAAGTGTATCCCCAGGACTTCCCAGAAGTGTAGAGGGTAATGGTGGACGATGTGAGGCGCAGGGAATAACGAGGACACAAGGTTGCAGTCTCTTTACCACAGTCCAGGGTACAGACCACAGGGTAGGCAGAGTCCACCGGTCTGAAGGCAAATCCAGAGTCCCCTTATCCAGGTGGAAATCAGTAGCCTTCCTACTAGCGCCTGTGTGTCGTAGACCCTTCCTGCTGAGCAACTCGGTAAGGTCCTCACAACTCTCGTGGATGTTTCTGATGTCTTCTCTCTGTCCCCCAGATGGTATGGATAGGACAAACCCGTATGACTGGGATGGCCTGAGGCTTGTTTATAGGGACCCTAGAGATGCCCCGACCGCCACAATTTGCTACCTTCTTAGGTATTAAGGTCGGGCAGCCAACTTGGAATTGACTGTCCTGCCGGTCTCTGAAGTAATGCGTAGAGTCAATTACTCCCTCGGTGTTCCGGCCACCGGCTACGCGCCTCAGAAGGAGGCTGCCTGTCTCGGGGCAGAACTCCTCCCGGTATTATCTCCTTGTGCTGTGACTTCGTTTCTCACTCTCTACAACACAGTTCGCTCCGTGTCCTTTCTTTGGATACTGCCGCACGTGGGGCAGGTGCAGCTCCGTAACGTTCTATCCCGCTAGGCCTCTGTCAGGATCCCACCCCTGACAGGGACCCTCTGTCTGCAGCTCAGATGTTCCTCCTTTTCCCCGTCTGCCTGACAGGTACTCACTGGGTCAAACCCAGGCAGCGTCTGACTAACTTTCTATCCAAACCACCAGTTTTACCCTTCTGTGAGGAGTGCCCTACTAGATAGGAGCAAGGCTCCCCCTGGTGGGTTGGAGTGTGAAGTGTGGTGCATGTTTGGTGATACCTGGAAGGATGGACTCCTTTATTACCTTCAGACGTAATATCACTCCCCCTGGTGGAAGAATGACATTACTGCAGCAACCAGGACTCTGGGGCGCTGCACTCCCCCCCCCGTTAAGTCCAGCACTCCCGGGCTGGGAAAAGAAAACAACAATACATCAGCAAAAAGACATACAAATTTTTGGAATGCTGTAAAACAGAATAATATAACAATGCTTCCCTTTATGGGAGGTGAGAACACTTGAACGTTACAAACAAGAACATATTTACATTGTGCGTATGACTTTAAATAACAAGTATTAACTAACTATGAAGGACCATTACCCATACGGGTATTCTATCTACTAAGTGCAAAGTCTTTTAACTCACTTCCTAAAGCTCTCTAGAGGACTCACTAACCCCTACGGGTTCACTTTATTGAAATGCAGAACAGGTTTCACCCCCACTACGGGCTCACTGTATCCTTCTTCCAATTTCTTTTGTCCTCAATTTTATTCAAAGTACATCATTAAACATTTCACTCTCAACATTTATCAAACATTTTACTATTCTTGGCTACATACTATCACTATGTAAAACATTATGGCTATCTAACGTCTTAAAGCAACATTATCCAAGTGCAATAAGTAAACATTCCCTTTAAGAGGAAACCCAAGTCTTTTCAGAGGTAGTGCAAATAATCACATCATTAATTTCCAAGTTTGTTTAAGCGGTATGACGTGATCTGAGGGACCTGTTACGAACCCCCAAACGTTGGTCTTGGGTGGGCTACAAGTCGTGTAATCCTGACCCGGAATTCTGCCGCACCAACGGGTTTTTCTTCAGGTCTGTAAGGCAAAGCAGTTATTTTTACAGCATAATTTAACAGCAGTTTCTGTTAAGAGGCAGTCTCTGTAAAAGCCTCCTATGTAAAACCAGTAGAGAGCACCCTTAAGAAGGTGCAAACTATTTACAGCAACAGTTTGTGAATCATTCACCGTCCATGATTCAGCAGTTCTTTTGGTAAAACAATGATGAACTTGTGCAAAACTAGAAACAACAGGGATCCTGGGTAAACAAAGGGATCCCTTTAAGAAGAATAACCCTGGACGGGTTTAAGCAGCAAATGGAGAACGAACAGTTAACTATTTACAATCCGTGGTTTTGAGGTTTATTTAAACCACTCTGGAGGTAGTACCGGCGGGGGTAGTCCTTTTGGGTATTGGCTACCGCCTGGTACTACATAGGGAGGTCTCTCATCCCATTTGGGGGTCTGAGTACCCACTGTTTTCCTCTCGGGGGTAATCTTGGCGTGGGCCACCACGGGTGTTGGCTCAGTAGCCACAACAGTTTCAGTCGTGGTGACAGTGCAAGTGGTAATCCGAGTCGCGGTATAGGTGGGGGTGACAGTGGTCTGGACGCAAGGTGGCGCCGTTGCCACAGGAGACAATTTAGCTGGGCCTTTTGCAGGATGTGCCACAATGTCTCTCCTTTTGTGCACATTTAAGGCGAACCAGCCCTTTTCACCGAAATGTCTGGTGTAAGTAACGGTGTCTCCCGGGTAAAGGTCTCGGTCTGGGTGGCCTTCCCAGAGGTGGGACTCCACATCTCTCCTGTTCACAAAGACCTCTGCATACAGCCCCTGCTCTTTGATGAAGCCCCATCCCCCTCGGAGCTTGAAGGCTACAACTGTGCCCTGCCTGCGCGGGGCCTGGTGAGTGGCGCGGTCCTTGCGGGCTTGGGCCTTGACAGTTAGATCACGCTCGTTATGGGCCTTGCGCTGGGCCTGGTGTCTCTCTTCCTTCTCCTCCCACCGACGAGCAAGCTGGGCCTGGTAGTCCTCCCAACTCAGGACCTCAACTGTCTCTCCCTTCTGGGTTGCTGCTCTGGGGAACTCCATAAAGTCAGACCCAGGATTTACCCAGCGGTACACAGTCCGTTCAGCGTACACTTCACCCGGCAAGGTGATGGGCGCTATTGGGGCCTTTAAGAACTGCTCCATGCCCGTGGCCTGGTCCCAGGGTTCAAGGCGCTGGAGTCTATGGGTCCCGTGGGGAGGTGGCGCTGAGACGGGGCCTACCAGGAGGCCTTCCGTTACCGGGGCAGGGTCAGCGTGCTTACCGGCCACAGCGGTGTCCTCCATGTCAGCTGGCTCCGCCGGCGGTGTCGTCAGGTATGCGGCCTTGGTGTTTACTCGCATCTGCAGGAGCTGGTCAATCAGCTCCTCCATCCCGGCCTGTAGGGAGTTGGTGTCAGTGTTGGAGGTCTGGTTGCCGTACCCCTCTGGGTAGCTGGGGGAGTCTTCTGCTCCGACCCCACGCTCTGGTTCTGGGCAGCTTTCCATGGCGTCCTCCGCATGGCTGGCGTCTTCCTGGTCCTTTTCCCGCTCTCTCCTCCTGGGGAGGTTTCGCTTCTGTTGTCTCTGCCCACCATTGAGGATCAGGAGGCGGATCTCGGCTGCTGATGGACACGTCCTCAAGGTACAGAGATATTTAGATTGGGCGGCCAATGTTTTTCGCGCTTCCCAGTTCGTTCACGCCCACAACTCCACGCCCTTCTTCTTCTCCTGTGCTCCTCGTGGCGCTGTAATGGCGGCGATTTTGGCGGGAATTTTGGCGGCAAATGTCTTTAAGCAAATCACAGTTCCAATACAGTTCGTAGGCACACATGACCCGATTCTTCAGGCTTAAGTAGATCCTGTTCGTGATGCCAAGATTTGGATCGCCCCCACGTCAGGGCAATGGGGTACTCGGTACCAGGTCCTTCTCAGTTCTGGGGATGTCACGGTGGCCTGACCCAGTCCGTGGCAATTTGAGGGGCATCCAATTAAAGGTGTAGTTTGTACGGTGTTCGTGACGCCACCTGTGGTATTCGGTCAGGGGTCCGCTGGGGTGATGTTATAGCAGCAAGATGGTATACCTTCCCACAGGTGAAGTGTGTCCCCAGCGCTTCCCAGAAGTGTAGAGGGTAATGGTGGACGATGTAAGGCGCAGTGAATAACGAGGACACAAGGTGGCAGTCGCTTTACCCTTTACTGGAAGCTTCAGCATCCACAGTCCAGAGCACCAGATCACAGGGTAGGCAGAATCCGCTGGTCCGAAGGCAAATCCAGAGTCCCCTTATCCAGGTGGAAATCAGTAGCCTTCCTACTAGCGCCTGTGTGTTGTAGTCCCTCCCTACTGAGCAACTCGGTAAGGTCCTCACAACTCTCGTGAATGTTTCTGATGTCTTCTCTCTGTCCCCCAGATGGATAGGACAAACCCGTATGACTGGGATGGCCGGAGGCTTGTTTATAGGGACCCTAGAGATGCCCCAACCCCCACAATTTGCCACCGTGCCTTCTTAGGTATTAAGGTCGGGCAGCCAACTTGGAATTGACTGTCCTGCCGGTCTCTGAAGTAAAGCGTAGAGTCAATTACTCCCTCGGTGTTCCGGCCACCGGCTACGCGCCTCAGAAGGAGGCTGCCGATCTCGGGGCAGAACTCCTCCCGGTGTTATCTCCTTGTGCTGTGACTTCGTTTCTCACTCTCTACAGCACACTTCGCTTCGTGTCCTTTCTTTGGATACTACCGCACGTGGGGCAGGCGCAGCTCCGTAAGCTTTCTGTCCCGCTAGGCCTCTGTCAGGATCCCACCCCTGTCAGGGACCCTCTGTCTGCAGCTCCGATGTTCCTCCTTCCCCTCTGTCTGCCTGACAGGTCCTCTCTGGGTCAAACCCAGGCAGCGTCTGACTAACTTTCTATCCAAACCACCAGTTTTACCCTTCTGTGAGGAGTGCCCTAATAGATAGGAGCCTAGCTCCCCCTGGTGGTCTGGAGTGTGAAGTGTGGTGTGTGACTTGTGATACCTGGAAGGATGGACTCCTTTATTACCTTCAGACGTAATATCACTCCCCCTGGTGGAAGACCGACAATACTGCAATGACCAGGACTCTGGGGCGCTGCATATGCAGCTGTCAGTGCTGTGGCTGACCAGTGTATATACACACTGGGTGAGGGGATTGGCAGCAGCTGCCATTACTTCCCTGTCTCACAGTCCCAGTTCTTCAGCAGGTAATTAACCATAGGAACATTTTGGACATTAATACTCCGACCTCGTTACTGAGACCCACTGGTCTAATTATGATACACGGCACAAGCGCCTTCTCTCCCCATCGGTCACTTCTGGGCTCTGTCTCCTGTTCTCCCTTTATAGGCGGCTGTCCATATTGCCCTTGTAAATCTCAGCCTAGATAAAGCCACGGTCTCCAGTTTGCTTTCCCCACCATTTGGAGACCCTGTGCTTTCTCGGTCTTATTAAAACTATTTAATATTGTTATTTAATAAAGGTATCCTTCCTCGTACGTCGTCTTCTATCACTTCTCATCTGTATGGCACCTACCATAATTATGCTAATCACATGTTTTTCAGCCTTCTCCAATTAGGACTATGGGAATAATAGTAAGTATATGGGTAGAATGTATCACTGTGTGTCACTCTGTTATATAAATAATCGATTTATCCATCTTGGTGACATCTTTGATTCACAGCAAAGCAACACAGGACAAATCAAATCACCCGTGTGTACAGGAGGGAAGGGATCTCTGCAGTTACAGCAGTAATAGAGGGGAGAAGGGTTCTCTGCAGTTACAGCAGTAATAGAGGGGAGAAGGGTTCTCTGCAGTTACAGCAGTAATAGAGGGGAGAAGGGTTCTCTGCAGTTACAGCAGTAATAGAGGGGAGAAGGGTTCTCTGCAGTTACAGCAGTAATAGAGGGGAGAAGGGTTCTCTGCAGTTACAGCAGTAAGAGGAGGGAAGGGTTCTCAACAGTTACAGCAGTAATAGAGGGGAGAAGGGTTCTCTGCAGTTACAGCAGTAATAGAGGGGAGAAGGGTTCTCTGCAGTTACAGCAGTAATAGAGGGGAGAAGGGTTCTCTGCAGTTACAGCAGTAATAGAGGGGAGAAGGGTTCTCTGCAGTTACAGCAGTAAGAGGAGGGAAGGGTTCTCAACAGTTACAGCAGTAATAGAGGGGAGAAGGGTTCTCTGCAGTTACAGCAGTAATAGAGGGGAGAAGGGTTCTCTGCAGTTACAGCAGTAATAGAGGGGAGAAGGGTTCTCTGCAGTTACAGCAGTAATAGAGGGGAGAAGGGTTCTCTGCAGTTACAGCAGTAATAGAGGGGAGAAGGGTTCTCTGCAGTTACAGCAGTAATAGAGGGGAGAAGGGTTCTCTGCAGTTACAGCAGTAATAGGAGGGGAGAAGGGTTCTCTGCAGTTACAGCAGTAATAGAGGAGGGAAGGGTTCTCTGCAGTTACAGCAGTAAGAGGAGCGAAGGGTTCTCAACAGTTACAGCAGTAATAGAGGGGAGAAGGGTTCTCTGCAGTTACAGCAGTAATAGAGGGGAGAAGGGTTCTCTGCAGTTACAGCAGTAATAGAGGGGAGAAGGGTTCTCTGCAGTTACAGCAGTAATAGAGGGGAGAAGGGTTCTCTGCAGTTACAGCAGTAATAGAGGAGGGAAGGGTTCTCTGCAGTTACAGCAGTAAGAGGAGGGAAGGGTTCTCTGCAGTTACAGCAGTAATAGAGGGGAGAAGGGTTCTCTGCAGTTACAGCAGTAATAGAGGGGAGAAGGGTTCTCTGCAGTTACAGCAGTAATAGAGGGGAGAAGGGTTCTCTGCAGTTACAGCAGTAAGAGGAGGGAAGGGTTCTCTGCAGTTACAGCAGTAATAGAGGAGGGAAGAGTTGTCTTCAGTTACAGCAGTAAGAGGAGGGAAGGGTTCTCTGCAGTTACAGCAGTAATAGAGGAGGGAAGGGTTCTCTGCAGTTACAGCAGTAATAGAGGAGGGAAGGGTTCTCTGCAGTTACAGCAGTAATAGAGGAGGGAAGGGTTCTCTGCAGTTACAGCAGTAATAGAGGAGGGAAGGGTTCTCTGCAGTTACAGCAGTAATAGAGGAGGGAAGAGTTCTCTTCAGTTACAGCACTAATAGAGGAGGGAAGGGTTCTCTGCAGTTACAGCAGTAATAGAGGAGGGAAGAGTTCTCTTCAGTTACAGCACTAATAGAAGAGGGAAGGGTTCTCTGCAGTTACAGCAGTAATATTTTGGCATTTTTTCTGAGACTCAATAGGAAATCATGCCGGAGGTGACTTTCTTTACACAATGACACCTCAGAGCTTGAGCCATTGTTTATATATTGACAGAAGACCCCTTTAAGATGATTCTATAGAGAGACGCATAGTATTACATTATGATGAGATAGGGACGTCACAGCGGAGATTTCCCGACAACCTTTGCTCCTTAGTCTTGTTCCCATCTTACCCTGATAGTTATCACGGGTCAGAGGAGACACGCAGCCATCATGAGGGTCATCGCAGAAGATCGGGGAGACCGTCAGCGCCCTCCACACGTCCTCCTCAGTGACTGGATACAGCATGGAGAATGAATGGACGATCGTCACGTGGCCTTCGTCCAACCTACAGGAGGAACAGCCGCCATCAACCTCACTGTAAAGAGTGCTTCATAGACCTCCCTCCGGGACTTTAAGACAGATCTGTCCTTATGTCTCACTATATATGAAACCCAACATCTTATCAGCAGTGGAAGTTCTACTTCTGTGAGTGCCCATAGTGAGGTGCACATTCCCGGTTTGGGGGTCCGGTACTGAGCTCCAGATCACAAGCACGGAGTCACATTACAAAATTCTGCTTCCCTGCAGCCTCCACTAGGGGGAGCTCAGGAGCTTATTATTGAGCTCAATGTATGCAGCAAGCTCCTCAGCTCCCTCTAGTGGTGGCTAAAGTTATACAGAAATGTATCATGTGATTCTACCTTCAATGCTGGGGATATGGAGCTTTGTATCAGGAAGACCACGCTTTAAAGGAGACAAAATTAATAAGCACTGAATTGGTCAAACTTTAAATCTGTCCCTTGAGTTATTAAAGCAAACTGTTTGTTATTGTCAACTCTTGCAGAGTTGACAACACGAGTCGCTAAGATCCCTGATTGTCTGCAGTGCTATCGTCGGAATGTCCCCACTGCAGACTGGGAGCAGCGGTGAAGACCCGGGGGATGGGTGTAAAGAAAGGAATATTTGTTATTAAAACACACTGCAGGAGGGGGACAGATTTTCCAAAATCGGAAAACCCCTTTAAGACAAGAGGAAGAGGAGGAGAAGAGGAAGAGGAGGAGAAGGAGGAGGAGGAAGAGGAAGAGGAGGAGGAAGAGGAAGAGGAGGAGGAAAAGGAGGAGGAGGAGGAAGAAGAAATCCTGCAAAGAGGATCCAAACAGGTACTGTAAGTGCAGCTTTGGGTGTGACTAGAGAAGACCCAATCAGTAGGGTATTGTGCTACTGCAGACTGAAACATGTCCAGATAATGATGAGACATTTCTGTTTTCCCCTTCACATATGGAGCACGGACATTACTCACTGCACATCGGTGATCGACGTAGATACATAACCCGGAATGTGACAGAGGACGTCCTGGAACTGAAGAAAAAGAAACTTCTGGAAACAAATTCTCTAATAAAAACAAGCGACAGATACAAACTAACAAGTGATAAGAATCTGGACCAAATCCCACCCCAAACACGGAGAAAAAAATGATGAAAAGACCCCAAACTGCGACCATCTCCTCCCCATATGACCTGCAATTCTTACCAACATCCGCACTCTGTGGACCCCCAGATCATACTGAGCGGCCTCCATATGTCTGATCTCATCTGCAGCATCTCCACCTACAGATGTGTTCACTAATGTCTCATCCCAGTACAGGACGGAAATGGGAATCCTGGCGGGGAATGTCCTGGCTTCCAGGAAAAGAAAACAGAAGGTCAATTCACAATGAAAGGTCCAAGACATCTCCACATACAAAGCACATCGATCAACATTCATCTCCATAAGGGCAGTATTACAGTAGTTATATTCTTGTACATAGGAGCAGTATTATAGTAGTTATATTCTTGTACATAGGGGCAGTATTATAGTAGTTATATTCTTGTACATAGGGGCAGTATTATAGTAGTTATATTCCTGTACATAGGGGCAGTATTATAGTAGTTATATTCTTGTACATAGGGGCAGTATTATAGTAGTTATATTCCTGTACATAGGAGCAGTATTATAGTAGTTATATTCTTGTACATAGGAGCAGTATTATAGTAGTTATATTCTTGTACATAGGGGCAGTATTACAGTAGTTATATTCTTGTACATAGGGGCAGTATTATAGTAGTTATATTCTTGTACATAGGAGCAGTATTATAGTAGTTATATTCTTGTACATAGGGGCAGTATTATAGTAGTTATATTCTTGTACATAGGGGCAGTATTATAGTAGTTATATTCCTGTACATAGGAGCAGTATTATAGTAGTTATATTCTTGTACATAGGAGCAGTATTATAGTAGTTATATTCTTGTACATAGGAGCAGTATTATAGTAGTTATATTCTTGTACATAGGGGCAGTATTATAGTAGTTATATTCTTGTACATAGGCGCAGTATTATAGTACTTATATTCTTGTACATAGGGGCAGTATTATAGTAGTTATATTCTTGTACATAGGGGCAGTATTATAGTAGTTATATTCTTGTACATAGGGGCAGTATTATAGTAGTTATATTCTTGTACATAGGGGCAGTATTATAGTAGTTATATTCTTTTACATAGGAACAGTATTATAGTAGTTATATTCTAGTACATAGGAGCAATATTATAGTAGTTATATTCTTGTATATAAGAGCAGTATTATAGTAGTTATATTCTTGTACATAGGAGCAGTATTATAGTAGTTATATTCTTGTACATAGGGGCAGTATTATAGTAGTTATATTCTTGTACATAGGGGCAGTATTATAGTAGTTATATTCTTGTACATAGGAGCAGTATTATAGTAGTTATATTCTTGTACATAGGAGCAGTATTATAGTAGTTATATTCTTGTACATAGGGGCAGTATTATAGTAGTTATATTCTTGTACATAGGGGCAGTATTATAGTAGATATATTCTTGTACATAGGAGCAGTATTATAGTAGTTATATTCTTGTACATAGGGTCAGTATTATAGTAGTTATATTCTTGTACATAGGGGCAGTATTATAGTAGTTATATTCTTGTACATAGGGGCAGTATTATAGTAGTTATATTCTTGTACATAGGGGCAGTATTATAGTAGTTATATTCTTGTACATAGGAGCAGTATTATAGTAGTTATATTCCTGTACATAGGGGCAGTATTATAGTAGTTATATTCCTGTACATAGGAGCAGTATTATAGTAGTTATATTCTTATACATAGGGGCAGTATTATAGTAGTTATATTCTTGTACATAGGAGCAGTATTATAGTAGTTATATTCTTGTACATAGGGGCAGTATTATAGTAGTTATATTCTGGTACATAGGGGCTGTATTATAGTAGTTATATTCTTGTACATAGGGGGCAGTATTATAGTAGTTATATTCTAGTACATAGGAGCAGCATTACAGTAGTTATATTCTTGTACATAGGGGCAGTATTATAGTAGTTATATTCTTGTACATAGGGGCAGTATTATAGTAGTTATATTCTGGTACATAGGAGCAGTATTATAGTAGTTATATTCTTGTACATAGGGGCAGTATTATAGTAGTTATATTCTGGTACATAGGGGCTGTATTATAGTAGTTATATTCTTGTACATAGGAGCAGTATTATAGTAGTTATATTCTTGTACATAGGAGCAGTATTATAGTAGTTATATTCTTGTACATAGGGGCAGTATTATAGTAGTTATATTCTTGTACATAGGGGCAGTATTATAGTAGATATATTCTTGTACATAGGAGCAGTATTATAGTAGTTATATTCTTGTACATAGGGTCAGTATTATAGTAGTTATATTCTTGTACATAGGGGCAGTATTATAGTAGTTATATTCTTGTACATAGGGGCAGTATTATAGTAGTTATATTCTTGTACATAGGGGCAGTATTATAGTAGTTATATTCTTGTACATAGGAGCAGTATTATAGTAGTTATATTCCTGTACATAGGGGCAGTATTATAGTAGTTATATTCTTGTACATAGGAGCAGTATTATAGTAGTTATATTCTTATACATAGGGGCAGTATTATAGTAGTTATATTCTTGTACATAGGAGCAGTATTATAGTAGTTATATTCTTGTACATAGGGGCAGTATTATAGTAGTTATATTCTGGTACATAGGGGCTGTATTATAGTAGTTATATTCTTGTACATAGGGGCAGTATTATAGTAGTTATATTCTTGTACATAGGGGCAGTATTATAGTAGTTATATTCTGGTACATAGGAGCAGTATTATAGTAGTTATATTCTTGTACATAGGGGCAGTATTATAGTAGTTATATTCTGGTACATAGGGGCTGTATTATAGTAGTTATATTCTTGTACATAGGAGCAGTATTATAGTAGTTATATTCCTGTACATAGGGGGCAGTATTATAGTAGTTATATTCTTGTACATAGGAGCAGCATTACAGTAGTTATATTCTTGTACATAGGGGCAGTATTATAGTAGTTATATTCTTGTACATAGGGGCAGTATTATAGTAGTTATATTCTTGTACATAGGGGCAGTATTATAGTAGTTATATTCTTGTACATAGGGGCAGTATTATAGTAGTTATATTCTTGTACACAGGAGCAGTATTATAGTAGTTATATTCTTGTACATAGTAGCAGTATTATAGTAGTTATATTCTTGTACATAGGGGCAGTATTATAGTAGTTATATTCTTGTACATAGGAGCAGTATTATAGTAGTTATATTCCTGTACATAGGGGCAGTATTATAGTAGTTATATTCTTGTACATAGGGGCAGTATTATAGTAGTTATATTCTTGTACATAGGGGCAGTATTATAATAGTTATATTCTTGTACATAGGGGCAGTATTATAGTAGTTATATTCTTGTACATAGGGGGCAGTATTATAGTAGTTATATTCTTGTACATAGGAGCAGTATTATAGTAGTTATATTCTTGTATATAGGAGCAGTATTATAGTAGTTATATTCTTGTACATAGGAGCAGTATTATAGTAGTTATATTCTTGTACATAGGGGACAGTATTATAGTAGTTATATTCTTGTACATAGGGACAGTATAATAGTAGTTATATTCTTGTATATAGGAGCAGTATTATAGTAGTTATATTCTTGTACATAGGAGCAGTATTATAGTAGTTATATTCTTGTACATAGGGGCAGTATTATAGTAGTTATATTCTTGTACATAGGGACAGTATAATAGTAGTTATATTCTTGTATATAGGAGCAGTATTATAGTAGTCATATTCTTGTACATAGGAGCAGTATTATAGTAGTTATATTCCTGTACATAGGGGCAGTATTATAGTAGTTATATTCTTGTACATAGGAGCAGTATTATAGTAGTTATATTCTTGTACATAGGGGGCAGTATAATAGTTATATTCTTGTGCATAGGGGCACTATTATAGTAGTTATATTCTTGTACATAGGAGCAGTATTATAGTAGTTATATTCCTGTACATAGGGGCAGTATTATAGTAGTTATATTCTTGTACATAGGAGCAGTATTATAGTAGTTATATTCTTATACATAGGGGCAGTATTATAGTAGTTATATTCTTGTACATAGGAGCAGTATTATAGTAGTTATATTCTTGTACATAGGGGCAGTATTATAGTAGTTATATTCTGGTACATAGGGGCTGTATTATAGTAGTTATATTCTTGTACATAGGAGCAGTATTATAGTAGTTATATTCTTGTACATAGGGGGCAGTATTATAGTAGTTATATTCTTGTACATAGGAGCAGTATTATAGTAGTTATATTCCTGTACATAGGGGCAGTATTATAGTAGTTATATTCTTGTACATAGGGGCAGTATTATAGTAGTTATATTCTTGTACATAGGGGCAGTATTATAATAGTTATATTCTTGTACATAGGGGCAGTATTATAGTAGTTATATTCTTGTACATAGGGGGCAGTATTATAGTAGTTATATTCTTGTACATAGGAGCAGTATTATAGTAGTTATATTCTTGTATATAGGAGCAGTATTATAGTAGTTATATTCTTGTACATAGGAGCAGTATTATAGTAGTTATATTCTTGTACATAGGGGACAGTATTATAGTAGTTATATTCTTGTACATAGGGACAGTATAATAGTAGTTATATTCTTGTATATAGGAGCAGTATTATAGTAGTTATATTCTTGTACATAGGAGCAGTATTATAGTAGTTATATTCTTGTACATAGGGGCAGTATTATAGTAGTTATATTCTTGTACATAGGGACAGTATAATAGTAGTTATATTCTTGTATATAGGAGCAGTATTATAGTAGTCATATTCTTGTACATAGGAGCAGTATTATAGTAGTTATATTCCTGTACATAGGGGCAGTATTATAGTAGTTATATTCTTGTACATAGGAGCAGTATTATAGTAGTTATATTCTTGTACATAGGGGGCAGTATAATAGTTATATTCTTGTGCATAGGGGCACTATTATAGTAGTTATATTCTTGTACATAGGAGCAGTATTATAGTAGTTATATTCCTGTACATAGGGGCAGTATTATAGTAGTTATATTCTTGTACATAGGAGCAGTATTATAGTAGTTATATTCTTATACATAGGGGCAGTATTATAGTAGTTATATTCTTGTACATAGGAGCAGTATTATAGTAGTTATATTCTTGTACATAGGGGCAGTATTATAGTAGTTATATTCTGGTACATAGGGGCTGTATTATAGTAGTTATATTCTTGTACATAGGAGCAGTATTATAGTAGTTATATTCTTGTACATAGGGGGCAGTATTATAGTAGTTATATTCTTGTACATAGGGGGCAGTATTATAGTAGTTATATTCTAGTACATAGGAGCAGTATTATAGTAGTTATATTCTTGTACATAGGAGCAGCATTATAGTAGTTATATTCTTGTACATAGGGGCAGTATTATAGTAGTTTTATTCTGGTACATAGGGGCTGTATTATAGTAGTTATATTCTTGTACATAGGAGCAGTATTATAGTAGTTATATTCTTGTACATAGGGGGCAGTATTATAGTAGTTATATTCTTGTACATAGGAGCAGTATTATAGTAGTTATATTCTTGTACATAGGAGCAGTATTATAGTAGTTATATTCTTGTACATAGGAGCAGTATTATAGTAGTTATATTCTTGTACATAGGGGGCAGTATTATAGTAGTTCTATTCTTGTACATAGGGGGCAGTATTATAGTAGGTATATTCTTGTACATAGGGGCAGTATTATAGTAGTTATATTCTTGTACATAGGGGCAGTATTATAGTAGTTATATTCTTGTACATAGGAGCAGTATTATAGTAGTTATATTCCTGTACATAGGGGCAGTATTATAGTAGTTATATTCTTGTACATAGGAGCAGTATTATAGTAGTTATATTCTTATACATAGGGGCAGTATTATAGTAGTTATATTCTTGTACATAGGAGCAGTATTATAGTAGTTATATTCTTGTACATAGGGGCAGTATTATAGTAGTTATATTCTGGTACATAGGGGCTGTATTATAGTAGTTATATTCTTGTACATAGGAGCAGTATTATAGTAGTTATATTCTTGTACATAGGGGGCAGTATTATAGTAGTTATATTCTAGTACATAGGAGCAGCATTACAGTAGTTATATTCTTGTACATAGGGGCAGTATTATAGTAGTTATATTCTGGTACATAGGAGCAGTATTATAGTAGTTATATTCTTGTACATAGGGGCAGTATTATAGTAGTTATATTCTGGTACATAGGGGCTGTATTATAGTAGTTATATTCTTGTACATAGGAGCAGTATTATAGTAGTTATATTCTTGTACATAGGGGGCAGTATTATAGTAGTTATATTCTTGTACATAGGAGCAGCATTACAGTAGTTATATTCTTGTACATAGGGGCAGTATTATAGTAGTTATATTCTTGTACATAGGGGCAGTATTATAGTAGTTATATTCTTGTACATAGGGGCAGTATTATAGTAGTTATATTCTTGTACATAGGGGCAGTATTATAGTAGTTATATTCTTGTACATAGGAGCAGTATTATAGTAGTTATATTCTTGTACATAGTAGCAGTATTATAGTAGTTATATTCTTGTACATAGGGGCAGTATTATAGTAGTTATATTCTTGTACATAGGAGCAGTATTATAGTAGTTATATTCCTGTACATAGGGGCAGTATTATAGTAGTTATATTCTTGTACATAGGGGCAGTATTATAGTAGTTATATTCTTGTACATAGGGGCAGTATTATAATAGTTATATTCTTGTACATAGGGGGCAGTATTATAGTAGTTATATTCTTGTACATAGGGGCAGTATTATAGTAGTTATATTCTTGTACATAGGGGCAGTATTATAGTAGTTATATTCTTGTACATAGGGGGCAGTATTATAGTAGTTATATTCTTGTACATAGGAGCAGTATTATAGTAGTTATATTCTTGTATATAGGAGCAGTATTATAGTAGTTATATTCTTGTACATAGGAGCAGTATTATAGTAGTTATATTCTTGTACATAGGGGACAGTATTATAGTAGTTATATTCTTGTACATAGGGACAGTATAATAGTAGTTATATTCTTGTATATAGGAGCAGTATTATAGTAGTTATATTCTTGTACATAGGAGCAGTATTATAGTAGTTATATTCTTGTACATAGGGGCAGTATTATAGTAGTTATATTCTTGTACATAGGGACAGTATAATAGTAGTTATATTCTTGTATATAGGAGCAGTATTATAGTAGTTATATTCTTGTACATAGGAGCAGTATTATAGTAGTTATATTCCTGTACATAGGGGCAGTATTATAGTAGTTATATTCTTGTACATAGGGACAGTATAATAGTAGTTATATTCTTGTATATAGGAGCAGTATTATAGTAGTCATATTCTTGTACATAGGAGCAGTATTATAGTAGTTATATTCCTGTACATAGGGGCAGTATTATAGTAGTTATATTCTTGTACATAGGAGCAGTATTATAGTAGTTATATTCTTGTACATAGGGGGCAGTATAATAGTTATATTCTTGTGCATAGGGGCACTATTATAGTAGTTATATTCTTGTACATAGGAGCAGTATTATAGTAGTTATATTCCTGTACATAGGGGCAGTATTATAGTAGTTATATTCTTGTACATAGGAGCAGTATTATAGTAGTTATATTCTTATACATAGGGGCAGTATTATAGTAGTTATATTCTTGTACATAGGAGCAGTATTATAGTAGTTATATTCTTGTACATAGGGGCAGTATTATAGTAGTTATATTCTGGTACATAGGAGCAGTATTATAGTAGTTATATTCTTGTACATAGGGGGCAGTATTATAGTAGTTATATTCTTGTACATAGGGGGCAGTATTATAGTAGTTATATTCTAGTACATAGGAGCAGTATTATAGTAGTTATATTCTTGTACATAGGAGCAGCATTATAGTAGTTATATTCTTGTACATAGGGGCAGTATTATAGTAGTTTTATTCTGGTACATAGGGGCTGTATTATAGTAGTTATATTCTTGTACATAGGAGCAGTATTATAGTAGTTATATTCTTGTACATAGGAGGCAGTATTATAGTAGTTATATTCTTGTACATAGGAGCAGTATTATAGTAGTTATATTCTTGTACATAGGAGCAGTATTATAGTAGTTATATTCTTGTACATAGGAGCAGTATTATAGTAGTTATATTCTTGTACATAGGGGGCAGTATTATAGTAGTTCTATTCTTGTACATAGGGGGCAGTATTATAGTAGGTATATTCTTGTACATAGGGGCAGTATTATAGTAGTTATATTCTTGTACATAGGAGCAGTATTATAGTAGTTATATTCTTGTACATAGGAGCAGTATTATAGTAGTTATATTCTTGTACATAGGAGCAGTATTATAGTAGTTATATTCTTGTACATAGGGGGCAGTATTATAGTAGTTCTATTCTTGTACATAGGGGCAGTATTATAGTAGTTATATTCTTGTACATGGGGGCAGTATTATAGTAGTTATATTCTTGTACATAAGGGGCAGTATTATAGTAGTTATATTCTTGTACATAGCAGCAGTATTATAGTAGTTATATTCTTGTACATAGGAGCAGTATTATAGTAGTTATATTCTTGTACATGGGGGCAGTATTATAGTAGTTATATTCTTGTACATAGGGGCAGTATTATAGTAGTTATATTCTTGTACATAGGAGCAGTATTATAGTAGTTATATTCTTGTACATAGGAGCAGTATTATAGTAGTTATATTCTTGTACATAGTAGCAGTATTGTAGTCCTTATAATTTTCTACATACCATAAATATTAATTTTTTCTTGCTTAGGTTTTGATTCAAGTTGTTTTTAATTTTGATACCAGTAGCATTGTGTTATTTTTAGTAATTTTAGTGAATAACATCTTATTTTCATATTTAATACAATTTAAAGTGAACAGTTTGGTTTTCTGAGCTAAACGTTTTAATGAGTCTTAGATACATCTGCTTATCAGTAAATAGGAGGTTAGTAGATAAAAAGAAGGTTATTAGCAATAGATTTATATACATTATTGCAATTTTACCTGCCACGCAGCCCAAGTCCTGATGGAAAAAGTATCCCAGATGACACTGACATATGTGGAGCGCCCCCTGTAGTGAGCACATGGAATAGGGTGGGCAATCTGCATTCTGGAAACAATGCACTGCACCTGTAATAAGATTAGCACTTTTAGGTGACTCAGTTGATAACATCCTGTCCTAACCATTAGATCTCACAATGCTACCATTCACAATATGGCATATGATGTTGAATGAGCCGTCTCTAACCTACAGATCTTCAGGTTTACAAAATTTCAACTCCAAACTTTCAGTGAGAGGTGCAGGCAATGAAAAAAAATTATAGAACCATTTGGTAACAAGTCAATTCTGTGGCCTCAGAAAAAAAAGAGGGCAGCGATGGGAACGAACCGCACCCCACTGAAAAGCCACTCCAAACATTTGAGAACTATGGGGTCGATTTATCACTACTTTTGCTGGGGGGGAGGGGTTGTAATGTTTTTTTGTAATGTTTTCTGTGTTTTGCGCCTGTTTTTTGTTCGAGCTACATTTATCTTTACATTTGCGCCTTTTTTAAGTCAAATTTTTATGTGTCTGTCTTTTTTTTAATATTTTTCTCTTTAAGCATTATTTGGGGCCTTTCAGATGTTTTCTCCTGATTTATTATTTAAGACTTTTCAAAAAGTATAAAAGTATTGTATGCATGCTAGTATTTTTCATAGCTAGTTTCCGTGACATTTTGAGAAACAATCCACTGCTTGCATTAAAAAAAAAAAAAAAAATGACAACAATGTTTAAATACAAAAGCTAGGAACATTTTTTACGTTGCACATTTATGAGCCGTGTACGAGATTTGGAAGAATTTGTTACAAAGAAATGCAATGATTTAAACAAGGCAAAAGGGAAAATCTAAATAAAAAATAAGAACGCAAGTAATGCATTGGCGCCTATGTTCGCTTTTAGAGAATTCTGTTGGCTCTTCTTACTAAGGTGCAAATAGTGTAAAATGGGGATGAAGCAACCCCCCCAACACACCCACCAGCTGTAACACGTCCTGTCTATCGTATTATAGTTCAGGTTTCGTACTTATGAAAAAAGTTCCTCCCGTCTGTATGGATGTGATTGGGGTCCAAGTTGTGGGAGCGTCAGTGATGGTATCGATGGGATCGAGTGAATTAATAATATCTAAAATATAAACAAATAATGTAAGAAAAACATCTAATATTATCTACACTCTCCCTGTAGAGTCAGCAGTAATCTAAAGCACTCACTATTATGTTAGTAGTAACTAGAACACTCCATAAAGTCAGTAGTGATCTAGAACACTTTCTATAATGTCTGTAGTAATTTAGGACACTCTACATAAAGTCAGTAAAAATAAAGAACACTCTATAATGCCAGCAGTAATCTAGAACACTCTAAATAAAGTCAGCAGTAATGGAGAACACTCTATATAATGTCAACAGTGATCTAGAACACTCCCTATAATGCCAGTAGTAATCTAAAACACTATAATGTCTGTAAAAATTTACAATACTCTCTATCAAGTCAGTAGTAATCTAGACCAATTTATAACGCCAGTAGTAGTAAACTATAACAATCTATAAACTCAGTAGCAATCTAGAATTGTCTGCAATGTCTGTAGTAATCTAGAATACTGTAATCATAATGTCAGTAGTAATCTAGAACGCTCTCTATATTATCAGTATTGTGCTGTGACCTTATATAGTGACTTTATAGTGACTATAGAGTCTTGGACACTCTATATAAAATCATTAGTAATCTAGAACACTCTCTGTACTAGTAGTTATCTAGAACACTATGTTTGTAGTAATCTAGAACATTCTCTATTAAGTAATTAGTAATCTAGACCGCTCTATAAAATCAATAGTAATCTGAAACACTCTATAAAGTTAGTAGTTACAGGTGCTTTTCACTAAATTAGAATATCACCAAAAAGTGAATTTATTTCAGTTCTTCAACACAAAAAGTGAATCTCGTATATTTTATAGAGTCATTACACACAGAGTGATCTATTTCACGTGTTTATTTCTGTTAATGTTGATGATTATGGCTTACAGCCAATGAAAACCCAAAAGTCATTATCTCAGTAAATTAGAATAATTAAAAAACTCCTGCAAAGTCTCCTAAGTGTTTATAAAGGTCCATTAGTCTGTTTCAGTAGCTCCACAATCATGGGGAAGACTGCTGACCTGACAGATGTCCAGAAGGCGTCACTGACACACTCCACAAGGAGGGGAAGCCACAAAAGGTCATTGGTAAAGAAGCCGGCTGTTCAGAGTGCTGTGTCCAAGAATATTAATGGAAAGTGGAGTAAGAGGAAAAAGTGTGGTAGAGAAAGGTGCACAAGCAACCGGGAGAACCGCAGCCTGGAAAGGATTGTTCAGAAAAGGACATTCAATAATGTGGGGAGATTCACCAGGAGTGGACTGCTGCTGGAGTCATTGCTTCACCACACACAGACGTCTCCAGGACATGGGCTACAAGTGTCACATTCCTTGTGTCAGCCACTCGTGACCAGCAGACAACGCCAGAAGCCTCTTACCTGGGCCAAGGAGAAGAAGAACTGGACTGTTGTCAGTGGTCCAAGGTGTTTAAAGTAAATGTTGCATTTCATTTGGAAATGAAGGTCCCGGAGTCTGGAGGAAGAGTGGAGAGGCCACAATCCAAGCTGCTGGAGGTCTGGTGTGAAGTCTCCACAATCAGTGATGGTTTGAGGAGCCATGTCATCTGCTGGTGTAGGTCCACTGTGTTTTATCAAGACCAAAGTCAGCGCAGCCATCTACCAGGACATTTTAGAGCACTTCATGCTTCCCTCTGCCGACAAGCTTTATGGAGATGGAAATGTCATTCTCCAGCAGGACTTGGCCCCTGTCCACACTGACAAAAGTACCAATACCTGGTGTAAAAACAACAGTATCACTGGGCTTGATTGGCAGCAAACTCTCCTGACCTTAACTCCATAGAGAATCTATAGAGTATTGTCAAGAGGAAGATGAGACACCAGACCCAACAATGCAGACGAGCTGAAGGCTGCTATGAAAGCAACCTGGGCTTCCATAGCCCCTCAGCAGCGCCACAGGCTGATCGCCTCCATGCCACGCCGCATTGATGCAGGAATTGATGCAAAAGGAGCCGCGACCAAGTATTGAGTGCATTTACTGAACAGACATTACAGTAGGACAACATTTCGGATTTTATAATAATTTTTCAAGCTGGTGTTATAAAAGTATTCTAATTTACTGAGATATTGACTTTTGGGTTTTCATTGGCTGTAACCTATAATCATCAACATTAACAGAAATAAACACGTGAAATAGATCACTCTGTATGTAATGACTATATAATATAGGAGATTCACTTTTTGTGTTGAAGAATTGAAATAAATTAACTTTTGATGATATTCTAATTTTGTGAGAAGCACCTGTATATAGAACCCTCTATAAAGTAATCAGTCTAGAACAATATAATGCCCGTAGTACCCTAGAACACTCTATATAGAGTCAGTACTAGTAATTATCTAGAACACGCTCTGTAGCAATCTAGAACATTCTCTAGTATGTCAGTAATAACCTAGAACACTATCTATTAAGTCATTAGTAATCTAGAACACTATAATGCCAGTAGTAATCTAGAACATTCGTTGTAATGTCAGCAGTAATTTAAAACACTCGTAATTGATATTATGGCTATTAATAAAGTTAATTAAGTGTAATTTTGCGTCACAATCTCTGATGGATTTTCGTTTCGATCCCGCTTTATTATCCTATTTTCTTCCTCTTTACAGTAGATCACATTCTAGGTCATCATCCTATGTGTCGATAGTGATTTAGATCCTAATCCCGGTCTACAGCTATCACTGTGAATGTAGTTTAACCCTAAATACTATGTAATAAAGTGAGAATTCAGCTAAAATTGTAACTAGTAAGTAATTACCATGTAACCGTCATTTTAATTGTTATTTCATAAATCTATATAACACGTGAAAATAAGCAACTTTGTGATATGTCTTGATCAAAGAAATCTTCCTATTTCTCTGGTCTCAATTCTTGAGTAAAATCTGTCAAATCTGTATGCAGGGCAGAGAGATTTTCCCATTACTGAGAGAAGACAGTTGGTGCTTTTAAATTTCTATGAATATGAAGTGGGCGGAGGGGAAGACAAGGGAGAAACTAGATACAAAGTCATCGTGCTGCAAGTTCTCCTGAAATGACAGTTACAGATCTCCATAGAACTTTATGAGCACTAACAACCATCTCCTATGTCAGTAATAGGAAATTTTGCCTTTACTGAATACAGATTTTATCTGAAAATTGAGGATTTTGAGTAAGAAATATCAGTCCCTGAGGAGAAAGAAGCAGATTTCTCTGATAAGATATATCACAAAGTTTCTTATTTTCATGTGTGTCATTGATTTATGAAAATAAAATAAAAATGAGTGTCATTCTTTAAAGATTGTGCAGATTCTCTGGAGGACTGTTGTTGTCCTGAGATATGACGTTCTCTCTAACTCTAGTTTGGGTCCTGACTTCCAAGTCTCGTAGTGAGAATCCCGAGATCGGACTACCTAATAATACAACAGTATGATGGACACATGTCTGGCCACAACTTTTCATCTTTGTCCTGACACCCCTTGAAAAATAGTTACCAGGATAAGAAGTTCTGTCCATCTCTAGGCTGGTGTTAGGGGTTCCAGTTGTCTTCTCGCTGAGGTAGACTAGACCCGGGTCTGTAGTAACATTGCTTTGTAATTGCTCTAAAGTACTGTTGGGAGTCCTTACTGTTACCACCATTAGGGAGGTCAAGTCTAATCCAGAAGTCACATTGAAGAAGAACTCTTGAATATTGTTGATGGTTCTGGATGGTTCCTCGTTTGTGTAGATCAGGTCTCCTGCTGTAGTACCATTATTTGGTACGAATAGGGTAGTGTTGGATGTTCTGGATGTTTCCTCAGTGATGTAGGTCAGGTGTGCTCCCGAAGTAACGTTACTTTGGTACTTCTCTGTAGTAGTGCTGGGGGTTCTAGATGTCTCCTCACTGTCGTAGCTCATGTTTGGCCTTGTTGTAGCATTATTTGGGTATGGCTCTAAAGTAGAGGTAGATGTACCAGATGTGTACTGAGTGGTAGAGGTCGAGTGTTGTCCTGTAGTGACATTACTTGGGTAATTTTCTGGAGACCTGTTGGGGGCACTAGATGTCTCTTCAGTGACATAGGTCAGGTGTGGTCCTGTAGTAACATTATTTGGGTAATTTTCTGGAGACCTGTTGGGGCCTCTAGATGTCTCTTCAGTGATATAGGTCAGGTGTGGTCCTGTAGTGACATTACTTGGGTAATTTTCTGGAGACCTGTTGGGGGCACTAGATGTCTCTTCAGTGACATAGGTCAGGTGTGGTCCTGTAGTGACATTACTTGGGTAATTTTCTGGAGACCTGTTGGGGGCACTAGATGTCTCTTCAGTGATATAGGTCAGGTGTGGTCCTGTAGTGACATTACTTGGGTAATTTTCTGGAGAACTGTTGGGGGCTCTAGATGTCTCTTCAGTGATATAGGTCAGGTGTGGTCCTGTAGTAACATTATTTGGAAATGTCTCTAGAGTACTGTTGGGGATTTCGGATGTCTCCTCAATCATGTAGGTCAGATGTGGTCCAGAAGTAACATTTTCTGGGTGTGACTGTAAAGTAATATTAGGGGATCTGGTTGTCTCCTGGCTGATGTAGCGCAGGTCCGCTCCTGTAGGAGTATGATTCAGGAGGGACTCAGGGGTAGAGTTGGGCCTTCCATTTGTGTCCTGTGAGATATTGGTCACGTGTAATGCTGCAGTGACATTACTTGGAAACATCTCTAGAGAAGTGTCTGGGGTTTCGTCACTGGTAATGAAGTCCTGTTCTGGTCTAATAGTAAAATTACTAGACGTTTCGTTGTTGGTGGCATTGAGGGTTTCGATTGTTGCATCACCAGTAACGTAGACCTGGACCAATCCTGTAGTAAAGTTATCCCAGTGTGTTTCTGCAAGGGAAGCACAAATTATGGAACACACTAAATCATTACATGTAGATTGTTTTCTTAACACTAAAATCTACATATTAATTGTCCATAAAATTAGTTTATGCAACTAAAACTACGTAAACCAAAGAGAGAAGGACATTATCTATTATACCCCAGAGCTGCACTCACTATTCTGCTGGTGCAGTCACTGTGTACATACATTACATCACTGATCCTGAGTTACCTCCTGTATTATACCCCAGAGCTGTACTCACTATTCTGCTGGTGCAGTCACTGTGTACATACATTACTGATCCTGAGTTACCTCCTGTATTATACCCCAGAGCTGCACTCACTATTCTGCTGGTGCAGTCACTGTGTACATACATTACATTACTGATCCTGAGTTACATCCTGTATTATACTCCAGAGCTGCACTCACTATTCTGCCGGTGCAGTCACTGTGTACATACATTACTGATCCTGAGTTGCATCCTGTATTATACCCCAGAGCTGCACTCACTATTCTGCTGGTGCAGTCACTGTGTACATACATTACATTACTGATCCTGAGTTGCATCCTGTATTATACCCCAGAGCTGCACTCACTATTCTGCTGGTTCAGTCACTGTGTACATACATTACATTACTGATCCTGAGTTACATCCTGTATTATACTCCAGAGCTGCACTCACTATTCTGCTGGTGCAGTCACTGTGTACATACATTACATTACTGATCCTGAGTTACCTCCTGTATTATACTCCAGAGCTGCACTCACTATTCTGCTGGTGCAGTCACTGTGTACATACATTACATTACTGATCCTGAGTTACGTCCTGTATTATACTCCAGAGCTGCACTCACTATTCTGCTGGTGCAGTCACTGTGTACATACATTACATTACTGATCCTGAGTTACATCCTGTATTATACCCCAGAGCTGCACTCACTATTCTGCTGGTTCAGTCACTGTGTACATACATTACTGATCCTGAGTTACCTCCTGTATTATACTCCAGAGCTGCACTCACTATTCTGCTGGTGCAGTCACTGTGTACATACATTACATTACTGATCCTGAGTTACATCCTGTATTATACCCCAGAGCTGCACTCACTATTCTGCTGGTGCAGTCACTGTGTACATACATTACATCACTGATCCTGAGTTGCATCCTGTATTATACCCCAGAGCTGCACTCACTATTCTGCTGGTGCAGTCACTGTGTACATACATTACATCACTGATCCTGAGTTGCATCCTGTATTATACCCCAGAGCTGCACTCACTATTCTGCTGGTGCAGTCACTGTGTACATACATTACATCACTGATCCTGAGTTGCATCCTGTATTATACCCCAGAGCTGCACTCACTATTCTGCTGGTGCAGTCACTGTGTACATACATTACATTACTGATCCTGAGTTGCATACTGTATTATACTCCAAGATCAGTAATGTAATGTGTGTACACAGTGACTGCACCAGCAGAATAGTGAGTGCAGCTCTGGGGTATAATACAGGATGTAACTCAGGATCAGTAATGTAATTTATGTACACAGTGACTGCACCAGCAGAATAGTGAGTGCAGCTCTGGGGTATAATACAGGATGTACCTCAGGATCAGTAATGTAATGTATGTACACAGTGACTGCACCAGCAGAATAGTGAGTGCAGCTCTGGAGTATAATACAGGATGTAACTCAGGATCAGTAATGTAATGTATGTACACATTGACTGCACCAGCAGAATAGTGAGTGCAGCTCTGTAGTATAATACAGGATGTAACTCAGGATCAGTAATGTATGTACACAGTGACTGCACCAGCAGAATAGTGAGTGCAGCTCTGGGGTATAATACAGGATGTAACTCAGGATCAGTAATGTAATGTATGTACACAGTGACTGCATCAGCAGAATAGTGAGTGCAGCTCTGGGGTATAATACAGGATGTAACTCAGGGTCAGTAATGTAATGTATGTACACAATGACTGCACCAGCAGAATAGTGAGTGCAGCTCTGGAGTATAATACAGGATGTAACTCAGGATCAGTAATGTAATGTATGTACACAGTGACTGCACCAGCAGAATAGTGAGTGCAGCTCTGGGGTATAATACAGGATGTAACTCAGGATCAGTAATGTAATGTATGTACACAGTGACTGCACCAGGAGAATAGTGAGTGCAGCTCTGGAGTATAATACAGGATGTAACTCAGGATCATTCTATACCAAATTATACTAAAACTGGACTCACCATTGTTCGGTGCTGGCTGATTGGAGATGATCCACATGTGCTGGAGAATAACGAGGCACCAGACATGGAGCCACCAGGAGGTGGACCTGTAAGCCATGATCACAGTGAACAGACACCAGCGATGCGTCCGTCCTCTGCTGGTCGTTCACCTGTGGGATCACCCGCTGCCCCCTCGCTCATGTCTCTGCTGGGCTGTTTTACCATTGAGAACAGAGTCCATTTCTCTGTATTTGCAGGGAGGAGTCAGCGGTGCGTTCCCCTCGGTGCGCTCACACCAATATTGATCCACAAAAACCTCACAGGGAAAGAATTCAGAGATAAGATGTCACCTGTCACCTGAATGCCAATCCATGAATTTTAGGAAAAGTCACATAATAGGAACCTAAAGGTGGAAGACTGAAATCTTCAAAAATGTTTAGTCCACAATAATGCTATAAAGGAATGATAGCAGCAGAGATACTGCCCTGAATCCAGGCCACAAAAGAGAATAAGTGACAAACATGGGTTGAAGGGGATCTCCTCATTTATATGTAAAAGTAAAAAGTCTGACAACTTTGTACACCGCATTCCAAATTAGATTTAAGTGTCTCAAAGATGTAAGCGTTATATCTTTGGATCACGGACATCAATCTTAGACCCCTCTAATAATTAGCTGTTAGGCGCCCACATTATTAAGCAGCTGCAGGTTTCCAGCAATATGAAAAAGAAAAAGGATTTCTGCCGCCGAAAAGCATCAGATAGTGTAATGCCTCAGACAAGGCATGAAAACATTAGATATTTCCTGAAAACGTAAGCGCAATCATCGTGGTGTGAAGGGATTGTGGCTGATACAGAGGGTTTGTGCAGATAAAGGCATAATGAGGAAGGCTTCTGCCAGACAGATTCATTGGATTAAGAGAGCAGCTGCTAAAATCCCATTACAAAGCTGCAAACAGGTATGTGAATCTGCGTTCATATCTCCATTTCTTCTCTGGTCGGTTCAGACCGTCATGACGACTTCTTCTATCCACAAATCGTCTCTGTCAGACATATCACATGGACATCTTTGCTCATCGCTTTTCCAGCAGCAACACTCAAATTTTATGGTCCAATACCTATCCAAAGACCCTATGGCAGTAATAATGCCCCAGCGCCTCCAAATTATATTAATGCCCCTCTGTGCCTCCATCAATATACTAATGCTTTCTCTTTGCCTCTACAAAGATTTAATGCCCCTTATTGACCTTCTATAGAATCAGGATTCACTCTGTGCCTCCACACTTTAAAAGTGCCCCCTATGTGCCATCACATGATGGGGATGTGGGTGAAGGCAGAAGCTGAGTGATGGGGATGTGGATTAGGGCAGGGGCACAGTGCTGGGGATGTGGATGAGGGCAGGGCACAGTGATGGGATGTGGATGAGGGCAGGGGCACAGTGATGGGGATGTGGATGAGGGCAGGGGCACAGTACTGGGGATGTGGGTGAGGGCAGGGGCACAGTGATGGGGATGTGGGTGAGGGCAGGGGCACAGTAATGGGGATGTGGATGAGGGCAGGGCACAGTAATTGGGTTATGGGTGAGGGCAGGGGCACAGTGATGGGGAAGTGGACAAGGGCAGGGGTATAGTGATGAGGATGTGGGCACAGTGATGTAGATGAGGGCAGTCACAGTGATGGAGATGTGGGTGAGGGCAGGGCACAGTGATGCGGATGTGGGTGAGGGCAGGGGCACATTGATAGGCATTAGGTGAGGGCAGGAGTAAAGTGATGGAGATGTGGGCGAGGGCAGGGGTACAGTGATGGGGATGTGGGTGAGGGCAGGGGCACATTGATAGGCATTAGGTGAGGGCAGGAGTAAAGTGATGGAGATGTGGGCGAGGGCAGGGGCACATTGATGGGGATGTGGGTTAGGGCAAAGTACAGTGATGGGGATGTGGGTGAGGGCAGGGGCACAGTGATGGTGAAGTGTGTGAGGGCAGGGGTACAGTGATGGGGTTGTGGGTTAGGGCAGGGGTACAGTGATGGGGATGTAGATGAGGGCAGGGGCACATAGATAGGGATTAGGTGAGGGCAGGGGCACAGTGATGGGGATGTGGGTGAGGGCAGGGGCACAGTGATGGGGATTAGGTGAGGGCAGGGGCACAGTGATGGGGATTAGGTGAGGGCAGGGGCTCAGAACTCTGTAGAATCTTTATCTAGTGGCGTCGCTGGCACATCGGCGACAAAAGTTGTGCCAACAATATGTAGTGGAGAACGTTCCAGGCACTCGCCCGTCACACGGAGAATCAGGCGTTTATTGAATAGCACAAATGTCCACAGGTTTAATGTCGCCCCATCAGCTTCGTCGTTGGATCAGACGCCTTCTGACTCCACTTGTCTTCTAGGCTCCGTAGTCTCCAGAATGTCGGGGCAGGTGGACCTGAAGCAGCAGAACAGGCTCCAGGGGAATCTACAAGACACAAGAGCAGGACTGGTGGTGACCACTGGACAGGGGGCAGGAGAGGGGCGGATGGGGTCATAGGTCCTATAGACACGAGCTGATTGTGGAGGTTCTGCTACTTGGTTCCCCCATTGATATTAATGGAGGAAAAGTGTGGGACATCCGAAACCTTGTATTTACCTTGATCGTCGCACTCGGTTCTGTCTGTCGCTGAGAGAGAAGAAGAATTGATTAATAACAGTCCAACATGGACAATATCACCCTCCTCTCCACCGAAGCAGGTCATGAAAACTGATGATAAGAAGTGTTTATCAATAAACCCTACATGGGCAAATATGTGTCACATGGCAGCAGTGCCAAACCCCCCCATAAAATAACAACCCCTGTCCACCTCCCACCACCAAAAAAGAAAACAAAATCTAGCTGCTGCCACTAGGGGGAGCTCAGCTCATAAAGATTTATCATAGGGTTCAGTGGGAGCTGTATACATCCCTATGCAGTGAGCTCCCCCTAGTGGCAGCGATGGTAGACTAAATGTGCAATGTCACTCTCCCACTATTGTTACTCCGGCTTCTCACGTATTTGGGTCTCCACCATCTGTGTTGTGTCCTAAAAATTCAAGTGGATAATAAGAGTGGAGGACGACCCTCAGGATCAATCTACAAGGTCCTATACACTGAGACTGTCCTGTGTCTTGTCATGTCAACACTGAAATAAGCGGAGCTCAAAGCTAAAAAATATGGAACCCCCCCATGCTGTGCTCCAGCAGTGTCAATTCAATCCTATTTTTTCCATAGACTTACATTGCCTGCTTATCCTGTGCCTCATCCTCTTCCTCCACACCTTCTTTCTCCTCCTTTTCCTCCACACCGTCCTCCTCCTTTTCCTCCACACCTTCCTCCTCTTCGTCCTTTTCCTCCACACCTTCCTCCTCCTCTTCGTCTTCTTCCTCCACACCTTCCTCCCCCTCCTCCTCTTCCTTTGGATCTTTTTCTTTTTCACTATATGACAGAAAGTCAATAATCTGTTAATACATGGGTATTTTATTTTGACCACTTTTTGGGGGGCGCGCGCGGATTATATGGAGATCGGGTGGGATGTATAGTGGGGTATCAGTTATTCATCATAGCAATCCTCTGTGTGTTGTTCTGTGTTGGCAGGAAATAAAGAAATATAAAGTTTGTGACCCCCCTTCCCAGGCAGTGGCAGTGTGGGGTCGGCAATGCTACACTGATAACTTACGTGATGTCAAGTTTGGGATTTGGAACCTTCTCCATCTTCTGGTCTTATCCTAAAATAGAAAACAGCGCTCTGGTTACCGGACCTGCCCAAAACGTTCTGAAATTCAGAAGGAGCTGTACGCAGTGATCTCCCCTATCAGGAAGCAGGGCTCTAATTTGGGTCCCAGAAACGTCATAAGGACGTCCGTCATGGTAGGTGACCCACTGCCAGCCTCATCCCGTGTGTACTGGACCCGACTTTCTGGTATTAGGTTACTAGACATATTGACATTTACATTAAAGATGGATTTACCTGACACTCTCCAAATCTCAAATCCAAATCTGTAAAAGAGGAAAAGCGAAGAAGATACAATGACTGAGGAGGAGAATAATGATAATGATGGACTCAATGGAGGCAGCGCATGGAGCAGACTTACCTCCCAGTAATATCTGGCACCTTCAGTGGAGAGTCAGCTCTGCATGTGATGTGTCCGATGTCATCCTGTGCAGGGGTCGAGCCAACAGCCACAACATTCTATGCAGGGGTGGAGCCAACAACCACAACATTCTATGCAGGGGTGGAGCCAACAACTGCAACATTCCGCAACATCATAAGCAGCAATAACCAATCCATGGAACAGATCAACCAATCAAAATGCTCTCGACTTTGGCAGGGAATGGGAAAATGAGTTGAGTTTATATGTGGAATAAAACTGGATTTGAAAAAAATTGTTGTGTAAGATTCGGATTTCACCTGAGTTTTGCATAGTAAATAATCTTGGGAAAAATAGGTAACACTCTAAAAACTGCCCTTGACCCAGACTAGAGATCCTGACCCCGCAGTTCCTAGTGGTTCCTGTGTGAGCTGAGATAGCCCTAACCACAGACTAGACAATGGCAGGTTGAACCTGCTGGCATCACTGCATGCTTCGCATCTCCCATCAGGCTGATACACCGACTTAGGGTATGTGTCCACGGGTCATATTACATCCGGAATAGCTGCGGATTGAACCCTGCGTAGAGCCGCAGTGTTCAATCCGCAGCGTCCAGATGTTACAGCATAGTGGAGGGGATTTTATGAAATCCCGTCTCCACTATGCGTGCGGACACGCACCCGGCGGCCCTGCATTTCCGGACATGCGGCGCGTCTTTTTAGAACGCAGCATGTCCGTTTGTTTACCTTGCGGCGATCCTGCGCCGCCACAAGGTAAAACACAGGGTCCTATGTGTGGGGTGCGATGACTCCGGATGTGTGCAATGAACACATCCGCATCATCGCGTCTACAGAAGGGGACGGTGCGAGTTTTCCGCTCCGTCCAAAGTGCCGGCCATCCTGAACGTGGACACGTACCCTTACTCACCACTCTGGGCCATACTGTGAGTTCTGCCCTCTGCCTGCTCCATATTGTAAACCAAGTGTCCTCCGCTTCCTGTGTGCATACTTCCTGGCTGTGTACTGCAGGGGGCACGGCTAATGCTTTGTGGGGGCTAATGGTGCACGGTGTGAGGGGGCTAATGGTGCACAGTGTGGGGAGTGCAGGGGGCACGGCTAATGCTGTGTGGGGCACTAATGGGGCACAGTGTGGGGAGTGCAGGGGGCACGGTGTGTGGGCTAATGGTGCACAGTGTGGGGAGTGCAGGGGGCACGGCTAACGCTGTGTGGGGCACTAATGGTGCACGGTGTGGGGAGTGTAGGGGGCACGGTGTGTGGGCTAATGGTGCACAGTGTGGGGAGTGCAGGGGGCACGGCTAACGCTGTGGGGGCTAATGGTGCACGGTGTGGGGGGAGTGCAGGGGGCCCGGCTAACGCTGTGTGGGGCTAATGGTGCACGGTGTGTGAGGAGTGCAGGGGGCACAGTGTGTGGGCTAATGGTGCACGGTGTGAGGGGACTGCAGGGGGCACCACGGTGTGTGGGCTAATGGTGCACGGTGTGAGGAGTGCAGGGGGCCCGGATAACGCTGTGTGGGGCGCTAATAGTGCATGGTGTGTGGGGAGTGCAGGGGGCACGGATAACGCTGTGTGGGGGCTAATGGTGCACGGTGTGGGGAGTGTAGGGGGCACGGTGTGTGGGCTAATGGTGCACAGTGTGGGGAGTGCAGGGGGCACGGCTAACGCTGTGTGGGGCACTAATGGTGCACGGTGTGGGGAGTGTAGGGGGCACGGTGTGTGGGCTAATGGTGCACAGTGTGGGGAGTGCAGGAGGCACGGCTAACGCTGTGGGGGCTAATGGTGCACGGTGTGTGGGCTAATGGTGCAAGGTGTGGGGGGAGTGCAGGGGGCACGGATAACGCAGTGTGAGGGCTAATGGTGCACGGTGTGGGGAGTGTAGGGGGCACGGTGTGAGGGGGCTAATGGTGCACAGTGTGGGGAGTGCAGGGGGCACGGCTAACGCTGTGTGGGGCACTAATGGTGCACGGTGTGGGGAGTGTAGGGGGCACGGTGTGTGGGCTAATGGTGCACGGTGTGGGGGGAGTGCAGGGGGCACGGATAACGCTGTGTGGGGCTAATGGTGCACGGTGTGGGGGGAGTGCAGGGGGCCCGGCTAACGCTGTGTGGGGGCTAATGGTGCACGGTGAGGGGAGTGCAGGGGGCCCGGCTAACGCTGTGTGGGGGCTAATGGTGCACGGTGAGGGGAGTGCAGGGGGCCCGGCTAACGCTGTGTGGGGGCTAATGGTGCACGGTGTGGGGGGAGTGCAGGGGGCCTGGCTAACGCTGTGTGGGGCTAATGGTGCACGGTGTGGGGAGTGCAGGGGGCACGGATAACGCTGTGTGGGGCTAATGGTGCACGGTGTGGGGGGAGTGCAGGGGGCACGGATAACGCTGTGTGGGGCTAATGGTGCACGGTGTGGGGAGTGCAGGGGGCACGGATAACGCAGTGTGGGGGCTAATGGTGCACGGTGTGGGGGGAGTGCAGGGGGCCCGGCTAACGCTGTGTGGGGCTAATGGTGCACGGTGTGTGAGGAGTGCAGGGGGCACAGTGTGTGGGCTAATGGTGCACGGTGTGAGGGGACTGCAGGGGGCACCACGGTGTGTGGGCTAATGGTGCACGGTGTGAGGAGTGCAGGGGGCCCGGATAACGCTGTGTGGGGCGCTAATAGTGCATGGTGTGTGGGGAGTGCAGGGGGCACGGATAACGCTGTGTGGGGGCTAATGGTGCACGGTGTGGGGAGTGTAGGGGGCACGGTGTGTGGGCTAATGGTGCACAGTGTGGGGAGTGCAGGGGGCACGGCTAACGCTGTGTGGGGCACTAATGGTGCACGGTGTAGGGGGCACGGTGTGTGGGCTAATGGTGCACAGTGTGGGGAGTGCAGGAGGCACGGCTAACGCTGTGGGGGCTAATGGTGCACGGTGTGTGGGCTAATGGTGCACGGTGTGGGGGGAGTGCAGGGGGCACGGATAACGCAGTGTGAGGGGGCTAATGGTGCACAGTGTGGGGAGTGCAGGGGGCACGGCTAACGCTGTGTGGGGCACTAATGGTGCACGGTGTGGGGAGTGTAGGGGGCACGGTGTGTGGGCTAATGGTGCACGGTGTGGGGGGAGTGCAGGGGGCACGGATAACGCTGTGTGGGGCTAATGGTGCACGGTGTGGGGGGAGTGCAGGGGGCCCGGCTAACGCTGTGTGGGGGCTAATGGTGCACGGTGAGGGGAGTGCAGGGGGCCCGGCTAACGCTGTGTGGGGGCTAATGGTGCACGGTGTGGGGAGTGCAGGGGGCACGGATAACGCTGTGTGGGGCTAATGGTGCACGGTGTGGGGAGTGCAGGGGGCACGGATAACGCTGTGTGGGGGCTAATGGTGCACGGTGAGGGGAGTGCAGGGGGCCCGGCTAACGCTGTGTGGGGCTAATGGTGCACGGTGTGGGGGGAGTGCAGGGGGCACGGATAACGCTGTGTGGGGCTAATGGTGCACGGTGTGGGGGGAGTGCAGGGGGCACGGATAACGCTGTGTGGGGCTAATGGTGCACGGTGTGGGGAGTGCAGGGGGCACGGCTAACGCTGTGTGGGGCTAATGGTGCGCGGTGTGGGGAGTGTAGGGGGCACGGTGTGTGGGCTAATGGTGCGCGGTGTGGGGGTGCAGGGGGCACGGATAACGCTGTGTGGGGCTAATGGTGCACGGTGTGGGGGGAGTGCAGGGGGCACGGCTAACGCTGTGTGGGGCTAATGGTGCGCGGTGTGGGGAGTGTAGGGGGCACGGTGTGTGGGCTAATGGTGCGCGGTGTGGGGGTGCAGGGGGCACGGATAACGCTGTGTGGGGCTAATGGTGCGCGGTGTGGGGAGTGTAGGGGGCACGGTGTGTGGGCTAATGGTGCGCGGTGTGGGGGTGCAGGGGGCACGGCTAACGCTGTGTGGGGCGCTAAGGAAGAGACGAAATGAATTGCACATTAGGCGCATTCTCAGGTGCGGCCGCTAGATGGCGAGCACGCCCTGCTGTAAGCACAGAGAGGAAGTGAGACCACGCGTCACCATGACAACAGAGGCGACACACGGCCGCGGCCTAGTGGATCCCGGGATGGAGGCAGCCGGGAGCCGGTGCTGAGCGGCCGGGAGGGGAGCGCCGGCCATGGAGCAGAGCTTCACGGAGGCCGTGGCATCGTCTCTTGTGAGGGAGTTTCTCAGCAGGAAGGTACGGACGCCATGTATGACAACTGCGCTAGTGACACTACAGCTCCCAGCATGCCTCACCTATCGAAGACTGTCAGGGCATGCTGGGAGTTGTGGTGTCACTGGAGCGGCTCTGTATAAATGTGTGTATTGTAGAGCGCACGTCCTGGTGCTGTGGTGGCCGCCATCATATGTCAGCGGTCCGGTGCAAAGCGCAGATAATTACTGTTCAGTATAACGACCGACCCCATCATCCTCCCGCACCCCGAGTGTCAGCGTCATCATCCTCCCGCACCCCGAGTGTCAGCGTCATCATCCTCCCGCACCCCGAGTGTCAGCGTCATCATCCTCCCGCACCCCGAGTGTCAGCGTCATCATCCTCCCGCACCCCGAGTGTCAGCGTCAACATCCTCCCGCACCCCGAGTGTCAGCGTCATCATCCTCCCGCACCCCGAGTGTCAGCGTCATCATCCTTCCGCACCCCGAGTGTCAGCGTCATCATCATCCTCCCGCACCCCGAGTGTCAGCGTCATCATCCTCCTCCCACACCCCGAGTGTCTGCGTCATCATCATCCTCCCGCACCCCGAGTGTCTGCGTCATCATCATCCTCCCGCACCCCGAGTGTCAGCGTCATCATCCTCCCGCACCCCGAGTGTCAGCGTCATCATCCTCCCGCACCCCGAGTGTCAGCGTCATCATCCTCCCCCACCCCGAGTGTCAGCGTCATCATCATCCTCCCGCACCCCGAGTGTCAGCGTCATCATCCTCCCGCACCCCGAGTGTCAGCGTCATCATCATCCTCCCGCACCCCGAGTGTCAGCGTCATCATCCTCCCGCACCCCGAGTGTCAGCGTCATCATCCTCCCGCACCCCGAGTGTCTGCGTCATCATCCTCCCGCACCCCGAGTGTCAGCGTCATCATCATCCTCCCGCACCCCGAGTGTCAGCGTCATCATCCTCCCGCACCCCGAGTGTCAGCGTCATCATCCTCCCGCACCCTGAGTGTCAGCGTCATCATCCTCCCGCACCCCGAGTGTCAGCGTCATCATCATCCTCCCGCACCCCGAGTGTCAGCGTCATCATCATCCTCCCGCACCCCGAGTGTCTGCGTCATCATCCTCCCGCACCCCGAGTGTCTGCGTCATCATCCTCCCGCACCCCGAGTGTCTGCGTCATCATCCTCCCGCACCCCGAGTGTCTGCGTCATCATCCTCCCGCACCCCGAGTGTCTGCGTCATCATCATCCTCCCGCACCCCGAGTGTCAGCTTCATCATCCTCCCGCACCCCGAGTGTCAGCTTCATCATCCTCCCGCACCCCGAGTGTCAGCTTCATCATCCTCCCGCACCCCGAGTGTCAGCTTCATCATCCTCCCGCACCCCGAGTGTCAGCTTCATCATCCACCCGCACCCCGAGTGTCAGCTTCATCATCCTCCCGCACCCCGAGTGTCAGCTTCATCATCCTCCCGCACCCCGAGTGTCAGCGTCATCATCATCCTCCAGCACCCCGAGTGTCAGCGTCATCATCATCCTCCCGCACCCCGAGTGTCAGCGTCATCATCATCCTCCCGCACCCCGAGTGTCAGCGTCATCATCCTCCCGCACCCCGAGTGTCAGCGTCATCATCCTCCCGCACCCTGAGTGTCTGCGTCATCATCATCCTCCCGCACCCCGAGTGTCAGCGTCATCATCATCCTCCCGCACCCCGAGTGTCAGCGTCATCATCCTCCCGCACCCCGAGTGTCAGCGTCATCATCCTCCCGCACCCCGAGTGTCTGCGTCATCATCCTCCCGCACCCCGCGTGTCTGCGTCATCATCCTCCCGCACCCCGCGTGTCTGCGTCATCATCCTCCCGCACCCCGCGTGTCTGCGTCATCATCCTCCCGCACCCCGAGTGTCTGCGTCATCATCCTCCCGCACCCCGAGTGTCTGCGTCATCATCCTCCCGCACCCCGAGTGTCTGCGTCATCATCCTCCCGCACCCCGAGTGTCTGCGTCATCATCCTCCCGCACCCCGAGTGTCTGCGTCATCATCCTCCCGCACCCCGAGTGTCTGCGTCATCATCCTCCCGCACCCCGAGTGTCTGCGTCATCATCCTCCCGCACCCCGAGTGTCTGCGTCATCATCCTCCCGCACCCCGAGTGTCTGCGTCATCATCCTCCCGCACCCCGAGTGTCTGCGTCATCATCCTCCCGCACCCCGAGTGTCTGCGTCATCATCCTCCCGCACCCCGAGTGTCTGCGTCATCATCCTCCCGCACCCCGAGTGTCTGCGTCATCATCCTCCCGCACCCCGAGTGTCTGCGTCATCATCCTCCCGCACCCCGAGTGTCTGCGTCATCATCCTCCCGCACCCCGAGTGTCTGCGTCATCATCCTCCCGCACCCCGAGTGTCTGCGTCATCATCCTCCCGCACCCCGAGTGTCTGCGTCATCATCCTCCCGCACCCCGAGTGTCTGCGTCATCATCCTCCCGCACCCCGAGTGTCTGCGTCATCATCCTCCCGCACCCCGAGTGTCTGCGTCATCATCCTCCCGCACCCCGAGTGTCTGCGTCATCATCCTCCCGCACCCCGAGTGTCTGCGTCATCATCCTCCCGCGCCCCGAGTGTCTGCGTCAACATCCTCCCGCGCCCCGAGTGTCTGCGTCATCATCCTCCCGCGCCCCGAGTGTCTGCGTCATCATCTTCCCGCGCCCCGAGTGTCTGCGTCATCATCCTCCCGCGCCCCGAGTGTCTGCGTCATCATCCTCCCGCGCCCCGAGTGTCTGCGTCATCATCCTCCCGCGCCCCGAGTGTCTGCGTCATCATCCTCCCGCGCCCCGAGTGTCTGCGTCATCATCCTCCCGCGCCCCGAGTGTCTGCGTCATCATCCTCCCGCGCCCCGAGTGTCTGCGTCATCATCCTCCCGCGCCCCGAGTGTCTGCGTCATCATCCTCCCGCGCCCCGAGTGTCTGCGTCATCATCCTCCCGCGCCCCGAGTGTCTGCGTCATCATCCTCCCGCGCCCCGAGTGTCTGCGTCATCATCCTCCCGCGCCCCGAGTGTCTGCGTCATCATCCTCCCGCGCCCCGAGTGTCTGCGTCATCATCCTCCCGCGCCCCGAGTGTCTGCGTCATCATCCTCCCGCGCCCCGAGTGTCTGCGTCATCATCCTCCCGCGACCCGAGTGTCTGCGTCATCATCCTCCCGCGCCCCGAGTGTCTGCGTCATCATCCTCCCGCGCCCCGAGTGTCTGCGTCATCATCCTCCCGCGCCCCGAGTGTCTGCGTCATCATCCTCCCGCGCCCCGAGTGTCTGCGTCATCATCCTCCCGCGCCCCGAGTGTCTGCGTCATCATCCTCCCGCGCCCCGAGTGTCTGCGTCATCATCCTCCCGCGCCCCGAGTGTCTGCGTCATCATCCTCCCGCGCCCCGAGTGTCTGCGTCATCTTCTTCCTCTTCCCGCGCCCCGAGTGTCTGCGTCATCTTCTTCCTCTTCCCGCGCCCCGAGTGTCTGCGTCATCTTCTTCCTCTTCCCGCGCCCCGAGTGTCTGCGTCATCTTCTTCCTCTTCCCGCGCCCCGAGTGTCTGCGTCATCTTCTTCCTCTTCCCGCGCCCCGAGTGTCTGCGTCATCTTCTTCCTCTTCCCGCGCCCCGAGTGTCTGCGTCATCATCCTCCCGCGCCCCGAGTGTCTGCGTCATCTTCTTCCTCTTCCCGCGCCCCGAGTGTCGGCGTCATCTTCTTCCTCTTCCCGCGCCCCGAGTGTCGGCGTCATCTTCTTCCTCTTCCCGCGCCCCGAGTGTCGGCGTCATCTTCTTCCTCTTCCCGCGCCCCGAGTGTCGGCGTCATCTTCTTCCTCTTCCCGCGCCCCGAGTGTCGGCGTCATCTTCTTCCTCTTCCCGCGCCCCGAGTGTCGGCGTCATCTTCTTCCTCTTCCCGCGCCCCGAGTGTCGGCGTCATCTTCTTCCTCTTCCCGCGCCCCGAGTGTCGGCGTCGTCCTTTTCCCGCACCCCGAGTGTCGGCGTCGTCCACCTCGTTTTCTCGCACCCCGAGTGTCGGCATCATCATCCTCCTCCTCTTCCCGCGCCCCGAGTGTCGGCGTTGTCCTTTTCGCGCGCCCCGAGTGTCGGCGTCGTCTTTTTCCCGCGCCCCGAGTGTCAGCGTCGTCAACCTCCTTTTCCCGCACCCCGAGTGTCAGCGTTCCAGTGTCCGGGATAACCTTGCACTGACACTGACGTGGCTGACCCCCCCTCCTCTCCCCGTTTTCTCCCCCAGGGGCTGAAGAGGACGAGCGCTGCTCTGGAGGTGGAGTTTCCTCGCTCCCCACAAAGCATCAATAATAGGAACGAGCTGCGGAGCGTCCTGCACCTGGAGGCCTTGTACAGGGAGAATAAGGTGAATGGCTGAACAGACGGTGTGACGACAAATTGTCCGACATCACGCCTCACATTTCATCATAATAAACCGCACCTTAAAGGGATTGTCCACCACTTGGATATCGATGACTAGAGATGGGCGAAGCTGAATGGTAAAGTTCGGGATCCATACCAGACACCTAGTGTCCATGCGCGGATCCTGAATACTGACTTTTTCTGGAAGTCTGTGTTAATGTTCAGGTTCAGTAGCCCGAACAAAGCTTGTTGAAAGGCTACAGCGCAGCCAATCAACAAGCTTTCCTGTGTGGGCACTTCGGGCCTCATCACTGCCATGTCAAGTATTGGCATGGCTGTGATTGGCTGGGGAATCATGTGGAAAAATAAACAAAGAAAAGAATGGCGTGGAGATCCCTCTATTCTTGATAACCAGCGCAGGTAAAGCTGACAGCTGCAGGTTGCAGTTCTCAGTTGTCAGCTTTATCTTGGGTGGTTATCAAAAATAGTGGGGTCCCCACCCAAGCTAAAGCCGGCAGCTGGTGGCTGTTAAGGGTCCATGAATATTGCCCCCCCCTAAAAATCACACTACACAGCTGTCCCAGAAAAGGATCATCTATTAAATGCCCGAATTCTGGTGCTTTGCTCGGCTTTTCCTACTATCCCTGGCGGTGGCAAGAGGGGTAATATTTATGGGGTTGATGTCAGCTTTATCCTGTCAACTGTAGCAGAGCTGGTGCTCATCGTGCGATATCAGCATCATGGATAATCGCCGGACAGGTGATTATAACTTTTATTTTTACTTTAATAAATTGGTAAAAAAAAAGGACTTTTCTCTGTCTGTGTCTTTATTACTTTTGATTACGCTGTTACTAAAAGGGCTATGTTTTATAGATGCTTCTCCATTACTAACCCCTGGCCTTGATGTCTGCGGAGATTACAGCTGACATCAACCCCAAAACTATCACCCCTCTTGCCTGTGGTTGCAGAACAAGTGGGAAGAGCCGGGCAAATTGTCAGAATTGGAGCATCCAATTGATGCGCCATTTCTGTAGCAGCTGAGGGCTGATGTTTTCTGTCTGGGAGGGGGCCAATATCCATGGCTCCTTCCTAGGCTACTAATATCTGCCTGCAGCTGTCTGTTTCTTAAATATCGGGGGGGGACCACATTTTTCTTTTGTGGTCTGCCATTTTAATAACCAGTATAAGCTAAGTATACAGCTGTGAGCTGATAGTAATAGGCTGGGAAGCCTCATGGATATTGACTCCTTCCCAGAATAATAACACCATTCGCTGAATACGTGTACAATAAGCTACACTCGCACTGCACTAATTACTTATCACACTGACATGTTTCTGACCATGCTCAGGCTCCGGCAGGTGACTACTCTCATCAGCGTTGCCTGCTGTCAGCGAGTACAGGCTTACAATGATGGGAGTATTACTCACCAGCTGACGCCTCTCCAGCGGTAACCTTTTTACCGCCCGTCACAGCTACTGGCTCACTTGCTGTCATCTGTGTGACAGAGTGTGAACCTTACACGATACCGCCGATCAGAGCCCTTGTTTCTCGCGCTGTCACACAGATGACAGTGTGGGAAATGCCGGACGCTTGGGCCCCAATGTGTTTCGTGTACCAGTTTGGGTACAGTTTTAGTCTCCAAACAGATCTTTTCTTAAAAGTTTAGCCAGACTGGAACATCCCCGAGTCCACCCATCCCTACTGATGACCTTTCTTCATAGTTCATCAGTATACGATTGGTGGAGGTCATCACCCCCCGCGATTCAGCGGCCAGGAAGTAGCATAGCGCCACACTGCATGTAGTGGCCGTGAATGGTAGTGCAGATTTCTCAAGGACAATTTCCAAATAATAACGTTTTTAAAAAACCCTTTAATTTTTTTCTCATAGTTGGCTGACAGACCCCTGAAGACCCTCCTGGAGCTCATCACTAAGTATTTTCTTGAAAGTTTTGATAAAAATAAAAAGTTGGAAATGACTGGAGACCACGGTATGGAGGCCACCAAGATATTTAGCAAAGGAAATCGGAGGAAGGAGTCGGAGGCCTCCCACCTAGACGTGTACGACCTCTCCGACGAGGACGCCGGGGAGAGCTCCGCCGTGTCCGACTCCAGTACCACCCTCCGAATCCACAGGTGCGGCTGCTGCGCCCTGTACTGACACCTTGTGGCCACTGCTGGTATTGCATGTGCTGATGGTCACAGCCTCTCCTGACCCGATCAGTGACCCTCCGGGCATCTACTGTAGTCTTTCAGATGGTTCAGGGCTGCAGTCAATTCCTGCAGAGATTTCCAGGTGGGCTATGAAAACCACCACCTAGGACCCCCAGATCACCCAGAACCTGTGAGCAGATTGGATTTTCAGCTTTCTGTCCTTTTTTTTTTTTTCTTCATAACTGTATAAAGCAAAGCTGAGGATTTGGACCTTTGTATCAGAAAACGAAACCTCTGCCCCTACGTTCCCCACGTCTGGGATTGTAGATCCGGCTGCAGGACCCCCAGTGTTACAGTCGGGGGCTACATGGCAACACCCCAAAAATGCATGTGATGTACATTGTTCAGGTGTGATTGGGCTGCGAGCCAGGTGCGATTTTGCCTATCACCTTGTTTGTGCTTTTGTTTTTTTTTCTCCCCTTTTTCGATAACTTTTTTATTTTTCCATCCAAATTCCAAGTGCAGTGAAGAAGAACCCGCCGCGCCCCCATTGTGTTGATACTTTTGTTATAGGGTCCAGGTCACTGATAACAGCGATGCTAAGTTTCTATAGATCTTTTTCCCAATAACATTTTGGGCACACATATGTTTTGATCACTTTTTATTGTATCTTTGGGGAGGTGACGTAAAAATGCATTGTTTTTTTTTTTCTTTGTTGTGTTTGTCGTATGGATGAATGTGACCGACGTGTCTCCGATATGTGGATTCTCCCACAACGTCTGCACGTCTTACAGGGCTGGAAGTCAGGACCCAGCGTACAGTCGTAAGGAACGACCCAGAGCCGTAAAGGACAACTGCAGAAAGTCCGAAAAAGAAGGGAACCTCCTCGCCAGAGAGCCGAAGGGGGAGACGTCCGGACCACCAGAAAGTCCAGCCGAGGCTCCGAGGCCGAAGTCCAGCAGGATGGTGCGGGGGATGATGTCTGGTCCTATAGCCAGCGCCCAGGAGGTGAGAGCAGCCGCCAGGAAACCTCCGCGGGGGGCACAGTCCCGGAAAGTTCTTTTATAATTTATGTTTTGGGGTTTTTTTTGAGGGGGGTGAGGGAGCGAATGATGACAAATACGGCGCAGTCACGTCCTTCACGGTTTTCCCGAGACATCGCCTGACGCTACAGTAGCAGATTTACTCCCAGGGTCCTGCCGTCTATAAGACCTTCTCATGGTTATTTCTTCCATAGGATTCTCTGAAAAAGAAGGTGCAGAGACGTTCCTCTGCTTCTCACCAGTCCGTCCAAGCCAAAGACGATCCCCTGACTAATGGCCAACAAGCAATGACCAGGGAGCCTACAAAAAGCCCCCCGAGCCCCGCACTGCAACTGGGCAAGGAATTCACTGCCAAACTATCGGCCGCCACTGCGACAAACTCCGCGCCCAGGAGCCCGACCCTCCTGACCGTTACTAAACAGCCGCCCAGGTCCTCCGGGGAAGTGGAAGAGACCAGAGCGGACGCCTACAGGGACTTCAGAATGAAACTATCATTAGGAGCAGAACAAGAAAAACATCACAAGCCAGTGCAAAAAAGAGAAGGATCATCTACTGCCAGAAGGTGGGTGCATCAGACACATGGTATATACTATATACAATATCTGATCCCAAATAACATCCTGTATTATCCTCCAGAGCTGCACTCACTATTCTGCTGCTGCAGTGACTGTGTACATACATTACATTACTGATCCTGAGTTACATCCTGTATTATACTCCAGAGCTGCACTCACTATTCTGCTGGTGCAGTCACTGTGTACATACATTACATTACTGATCCTGAGTTACATCCTGTATTATACCCCAGAGCTGCACTCACTATTCTGCTGCTGCAGTCACTGTGTACATACATTACATTACTGATCCTGAGTTACATCCTGTATTATACCCCAGAGCTGCACTCACTATTCTGCTGGTACAGTCACTGTGTACATACATTACATTACTGATCCTGAGCTACATCCTGTATTATACTCCAGAGCTGCACTCACTATTCTGCTGGTGCAGTCACTGTGTACATACATTACTGATCCTGAGTTACATCCTGTATTATACCCCAGAGCTGCACTCACCATTCAGCTGGTGCAGTCACTGTGTACATACATTACATTACTGATCCTGAGTTACATCCTTTATTATTCTCCAGAGCTGCACTCACTATTCTGCTGGTGCAGTCACTGCGTACATACATTACATTACTGATCCTGAGTTACATCCTGTTTTATACTCCAGAGCTGCACTCACTATTCTGCTGCTGCAGTCACTGTGTACATACATTACATTACTGATCCTGAGTTACATCCTGTATTATACCCCAGAGCTGCAATCACTATTCTGCTGGTGCAGTCACTGTGTACATACATTACATTACTGATCCTGAGTTACATCCTGTATTATACTCCAGAGCTGCACTCACTATTCTGCTGGTGCAGTCACTGTGTACATACATTACATTACTGATCCTGAGTTACATCCTGTATTATACTCCAGAGCTGCACTCACTATTCTGCTGGTGCAGTCACTGTGTACATACATTACATTACTGATCCAGAGTTACATCCTGTATTATACCCCAGAGCTGCACTCACTATTCTGCTGGTGCAGTCACTGTGTACATACATTACTGATCCTGAGTTACATCCTGTATTATACCCCAGAGCTGCACTCACTATTCTGCTGGTGCAGTCACTGTGTACATACATTACTGATCCTGAGTTACATCCTGTATTATACTCCAGAGCTGCACTCACTATTCTGCTGGTGCAGTCACTGTGTACATACATTACATTACTGATCCTGAGTTACATCCTGTATTATACTCCAGAGCTGCACTCACTATTCTGCTGGTGCAGTCACTGTGTACATACATTACATTACTGATCCAGAGTTACATCCTGTATTATACCCCAGAGCTGCACTCACTATTCTGCTGGTGCAGTCACTGTGTACATACATTACTGATCCTGAGTTACATCCTGTATTATACTCCAGAGCTGCACTCACTATTCTGCTGGTGCAGTCACTGGGTACATACATTACATTACTGATCCTGAGTTACATCCTGTATTATACCCCAGAGCTGCACTCACTATTCTGCTGGTGCAGTCACTGTGTACATACATTACATTACTGATCCTGAGTTACATCCTGTATTATACCCCAGAGCTGCACTCACTATTCTGCTGGTGCAGTCACTGTGTACATACATTACATTACTGATCCTGAGTTACATCCTGTATTATACCCCAGAGCTGCACTCCCTATTCTGCTGGTGCTGTCACTGTGTACATACATTACTGATCCTGAGTTACATCCTGTATTATACTCCAGAGCTGCACTCACTATTCTGCTGCTGCAGTCACTGTGTACATACATTACATTACTGATCCTGAGTTACCTCCTGTATTATACCCCAGAGCTGCACTCCCTATTCTGCTGGTGCAGTCACTGTGTACATACATTACATTACTGATCCTGAGTTACCTCCTGTATTATACCCCAGAGCTGCACTCACTATTCTGCTGGTGCAGTCACTGTGTACATACATTACATTACTGATCCTGAGTTACATCCTGTATTATACCCCAGAGCTGCACTCACTATTCTGCTGGTGCAGTCACTGTGTACATACATTACATTACTGATCCAGAGTTACCTCCTGTATTATACTCCAGAGCTGCACTCACTATTCTGCTGGTGCAGTCACTGTGTACATACATTACATTACTGAACCTGAGTTACATCCTGTATTATACTCCAGAGCTGCACTTACTATTCTGCTGGTGCAGCCACTGTGTACATACATTACATTACTGATCCTGAGTTACCTCCTGTATTATACTCCAGAGCTGCACTCACTATTCTGCTGGTGCAGTCACTGTGTACATACATTACATTACTGATCCTGAGTTACCTCCTGTATTATACCCCAGAGCTGCACTCACTATTCTGCTGGTGCAGTCACTGTGTACATACATTACATTACTTCTGTTGTCTGTACACAGCTATTCCTGTAGTGGCCACCAGATGTCACCGCTCGCTCACCTTCCCGCCTTGCGCACTTTGCAGGGTGTTCTCGCTCCGCTGATGCTGCTGCTTTGTTCCTCTCCTGCAGACATTGTGGATTTGGGGTCAGCGCTGCTCCTGGCCGGGCACCTGACAGCTGTTTGTAGATGCAGATAATCACTAGAGGTTTTTCCTGGAAAAGATCGGCTCAGGGCAGTGAAAAGCTGTGGGTGATTTCGGGTGTCAAGTGTCAGCATGGGCGACCTGACCCCAGCAGTAGTCACCCAGATTTTCTAGAATTCTGAACGACGTGTGTGATGGTCTCGTCCTCCAGTCGTAGTAATGCACAGATGGAGGCCAACCCCTGCGGGGTCCACAGTGAGGGGCATGTGGGCAATCACACAGCTTTCGGAGTCCCCTTGTACGTGCACCTCACCCTCTGCCTCCCTAGTGTTTCCCTTGTTACATCTTCACGGTTGCTGTTATTTCATTGTTTGCTGCCATTGGATTTATGTCACGGTGGTTGAGTCCATGTCCAGAGACCGCGCCTGTTGGTGGCCCGAGACCGCGCCTGTTGGTGGCCCGAGACCGCGCCTGTTGGTGGCCCGAGACCGCGCCTGTTGGTGGCCCGAGACCGCGCCTGTTGGTGGCCCGAGACCGCGCCTGTTGGTGGCCCGAGACCGCGCCTGTTGGAGGCCCGAGACCGCGCCTGTTGGTGACCCAAGACCGCTCCTGTTGGTAGTCCGAGACCGCTCCTGTTGGTGGCCCGAGACAGCGCCTCTTGGTGACCCAAGACCGCTCCTGTTGGTAGTCCGAGACCGCGCCTGTTGGTGGCCCGAGACCGCGCCTGTTGGTGACCCAAGACCGCGCCTGTTGGTGGCCCGAGGCCGCGCCTGTTGGTGGCCCGAGACTGCGCCTGTTGGAGGCCCGAGACCGCGCCTGTTGGTGACCCAAGACCGCTCCTGTTGGTAGTCCGAGACCGCTCCTGTTGGTGGCCCGAGACCGCTCCTGTTGGTGGCCCGAGACCGCGCCTGTTGGTGGTCCGAGGCCGGTCCTGTTGGTGGCCCGAGACCGCGCCTGTTGGTGGCCCGAGACCGCGCCTGTTGGTGGCCCGAGACCGCACCTGTTGGAGGCCCGAGACCGCGCCTGTTGGTGACCCAAGACCGCTCCTGTTGGTAGTCCGAGACCGCGCCTGTTGGTGGCCCGAGACCGCGCCTGTTGGTGGCCCGAGACCGCACCTGTTGGAGGCCCGAGACCGCGCCTGTTGGTGGCCCGAGACCGCTCCTGTTGGTGGCCCGAGACCGCGCCTGTTGGTGGTCCGAGGCCGCTCCTGTTGGTGGCCCGAGACCGCGCCTTTTGGTGGCCCGAGACCTCGCGGGTTTCTTGCCCAAGACCGCTCCTGTTGCTGGCCTGAGACTGCTCCTGTTGCTGGCCTGAGACCGCGCCGGTTATGGCCTTCCTACTCACTGACAGCAAGCAGAGATCCTGGCAGCCATAAGCAGCAGATTAAATATTTCAGAGATCGGTGTCCCCTCCATGTGCGCCCTCCAGGTCCGATGTCGGCTCCCCTGTTTCTTAGTAATGTAACCACTTTACTTGTAAAAGTGCATTTAGGTGTCCGACCTCGCTTCTTCCTGTGTTGATGATGATGTATGATGTGTCTCTCTGGCTTTCAGTTCATGCATTAGGGGGCTCAGGATGAGCAGTACTATTGCTCCTTTTCATCTGGTGGGCGCTGTGTGCGAGAGTGGGATTGTGGGCAGGTGATGCCGTGAGTATTGGACACAGGCTGTGCCCTCTGGGACATGGTGTGAGTGGCGCACAATTGTGGGAAGGGAGAGAATCCTTACATAACCCCGGAGCAGCGCACAGCGGGATTCCTGGAGACTCTGCACATTTACTGCTTCCTAGATCTGTGCCCGGCTGCATCCCCCCGGGCCGCGGACCCTCATAAAGACAAGCATGTGTTTCCAGTCTGTACTGACGCCAATGCCCAGGAGTGATGGCAGACAGGAAGTCAAGGAAGAATGGTGCGGCCTGCAGCCTCCTCCAGCACCTCTGCACCTGGCGCAGCCTGGGAATAGGAGGCCGAGCACGGGGGGCAGAGGTGGCCTCATAATACAGGTGTACAGGCCAAACCCTGAGCACATGGGGGTACACACCCTGAAAAGGAGGTAATGCAAGAGCAGGGAAAATGGTGTACGGTCATTCACCAGGAGGGCCGCACTCCAGCCCGAAAGAGGGCCGCACTCCAGCCCGAAAGAGGGCCGCACCCCAACCCGACGGAGGGCCGCACCCCAACCCGACGGAGGGCCGCACCCCAACCCGAAGGAGGGCCGCACCCCAACCCGAAGGAGAGCCGCACCCCAGCCCGACGGAGGGCCGCACCCCAACCCGAAGGAAGGCCGCACCCCAACCCGAAGGAGGGCCGCACCCCAACCCGACGGAGGGCCGAACCCCAACCCGACGGAGGGCCGCACCCCAACCCGAAAGATGGCCGCACCCCAACCCGAAGGAGAGCCGCACCCCAACCCGAAGGAGAGCCGCACCCCAGCCCGATGGAGGGCCGCTCCCCAACCCGAAGGAGGGCCGCACCCCAACCCGAAGGAGGGCCGCACCCCAACCCGATGGAGGGCCGCAGCCCAACCCGACGGAGGGCCGCACCCCAACCCGAAGGATGGACGCACCCCAACCCGACGGAGGGCCGCACCCCAACCCGAAGGAGAGCCGCACCCCAACCCGAAGGAGAGCCGCACCCCAGCCCGACGGAGGGCCGCACCCCAACCCGAAGGAAGGCCGCACCCCAACCCGAAGGAGGGCCGAACCCCAACCCGACGGAGGGCCGAACCCCAACCCGACGGAGGGCCGCACCCCAACCCGAAAGATGGCCGCACCCCAACCCGAAGGAGAGCCGCACCCCAACCCGAAGGAGAGCCGCACCCCAGCCCGATGGAGGGCCGCTCCCCAACCCGAAGGAGGGCCGCACCCCAACCCGAAGGAGGGCCGCACCCCAACCCGATGGAGGGCCGCAGCCCAACCCGACGGAGGGCCGCACCCCAACCCGAAGGATGGCCGCACCCCAACCCGAAGGATGGCCGCACCCCAACCCGACGGAGGGCCGCACCCCAACACGAAGGAGGGCCGCACCCCAGCCCGAAAGAGGGCCGCACCCCAACCCGAAGGAGAGCCGCACCCCAACCCGAAGGAGAGCCGCACCCCAGCCCGACGGAGGGCCGCTCCCCAACCCGAAGGAGGGCCGCACCCCAACCCGAAGGAGGGCCGCAGCCCAACCCGATGGAGGGCCGCAGCCCAACCCGACGGAGGGCCGCACCCCAACCCGAAGGATGGCCGCACCCCAACCCGAAGGATGGCCGCACCCCAACCCGAAGGAGGGCCGCACCCCAACCCGACGGAGGGCCGCACCCCAACACGAAGGAGGGCCGCACCCCAGCCCGAAAGAGGGCCGCACCCTAGCCCGAAGGAGGGCCGCACCCTAACCCAAAGGAGGGCCGCACCCCAGCCTGAAGGAGGGCCGCACCCCAGCCCGAAGGAGGGCCGCACCCCAACCCTGTTCGCTATCAGTGAATGGAAACATTCTTGTTTATTCCTTCACCCTGAGTGTAGCATTGCTCGGCAGCTTATAATGGCCCATAGTTTTTAATAAGAATAACAAATTGTCAAGTGATTTTACCACTTTTGGATGCTGGATAACTTGTGATTTTATAAATATAGCAAATTAGTTCTGGCGCCTGTTCGGGTGTATGGTAAAAGTGTTGGTCTAGATGTGATTGTACTTACCTCTACAGGTGGACCCACTGCTGCACCCACCACCAGGGGGAGCTCACTACATACAGATTTATACAGCCACCACCAGGGGGAGCTCACTACATACAGATTTATACAGCCACCACCAGGGGGAGCTCACTACATACAGATTTATACAGCCACCACTAGAGGGAGCTCACTACATACAGATTTATACAGCCACCACTAGGGAGAGCTCACTATATACAGATTTATACAGCCACCACTAGGGGGAGCTCACTGCATACAGATTTATACAGCCATCACTAGGGGGAGCTCACTGCATACAGATTTATACAGCCACCACTAGGGGAAGCTCACTACATACAGATTTATACAGTCACCACTAGGGAGAGCTGACTACATACAGATTTATACAGTCACCACTAGGGAGAGCTCACTACATACAGATTTATACAGCCACCACTAGGGAGAGCTCACTATATACAGATTTATACAGTCACCACTAGGGGGAGCTCACTGCATACAGATTTATACAGCCACCACTAGGGGGAGCTCACTACATACAGATTTATACAGTCACCACTAGGGAGAGCTCACTGCATACAGATTTATACAGCCACCACTAGGAGGAGCTTACTACATACAGATTTATACAGTCACCACTAGGAGGAGCTCACTGCATACAGATTTATACAGCCACCACTAGGAGGAGCTCACTACATACAGATTTATACAGTCACCACTAGAGGGAGCTCACTACATACAGATTTATACAGTCACCACTAGGGGGAGCTCACTACATACAGATTTATACAGTCACCACTAGGAGGAGCTTACTACATACAGATTTATACAGTCACCACTAGGGGGAGCTCACTGCATACAGATTTATACAGTCACCACTAGGGGGAGCTCACTGCATACATTAATACTTAGTGCAGCCGATGAAAGACACATCACGATTACTCGCCTTCAAAATCAGAAGATGCCATCAGTGTCATCAATTCAGAACTGTAAGCAACTAGTGGAACCTGCTGCAGCCATCTATGGTGCGGAGAAGTCTGGGCAGGAGTCATCTTCATGGAAGAAATGGAGCAAAAAAAAAAAAACCGACGTGAGACATGAAAACAAGACCAAGTGGCTCAACAATGCATGAAGACATAGGAACCCGGGAGAAGAAACATGTCAGCGGGTCTCTGGACTGAAGTATTTTTTCCTGAAGTGCTGGAGAGCAGCACAATAATGAGGGTTTGCCCCGTGGAGGACCCTGCAAGTTCCATTTCTGTGAATGGAGCTGGGGATTTGATCAGGATTAATGATGTCCTCAATGCTCAAAAATGTACCCAGATACTTCTCCATCATGTGATACTGTCAGGAGGCGAGTGATCAGCTCCAGATTTATTCTGCAGCCAGACAACAACCCCCAACATCCAGTGAATGTCACTAAGGACAAGGAGTCCTGGGGGTGATGATCCGTCTGTCCGGGATCACATGAAGGATCCGCACAAACCTCATACACAACCTCCTCTCGAGATCCTCTATAACTTGTGTACAAGCGAGGAGAGGAAGTGACGGAGGTGACGGGCGGTCACCAGATACTGATGATGGAGGCGACGGGCGGTCACCAGAGACTGATGATGGAGGTGATGGGCGGTCACCAGATACTGATGATGGAGGCGACGGGCGGTCACCAGATACTGATGATGGAGGCGACGGGCGGTCACCAGATACTGATGATGGAGGCGATGAGCGGTCACCAGATACTGATGATGGAGGCGATGAGCGGTCACCAGATACTGATGATGGAGGCGACAGGCGGTCACCAGATACTGATGATGGAGGCGACGGGCGGTCACCAGATACTGATGATGGAGGCGACGGGCGGTCACCAGATACTGATGATGGAGGCGACGGGCGGTCACCAGATACTGATGATGGAGGTGATGGGCGGTCACCAGATACTGATGATGGAGGCGACGGGCGGTCACCAGATACTGATGATGGAGGTGATGGGCGGTCACCAGATACTGATGATGGAGGCGACGGGCGGTCACCAGATACTGATGATGGAGGTGATGGGCGGTCACCAGATACTGATGATGGAGGCAACAGGCGGTCACCAGATACTGATGATGGAGACGATGAGCGGTCACCAGATACTGATGATGGAGGAGACAGGCGGTCACCAGATACTGATGATGGAGGTGATGGGCGGTCACCAGATACTGATGATGGAGGCGACGGGCGGTCACCAGATACTGATGATGGAGGCGACGGGCGGTCACCAGATACTGATGATGGAGACGATGAGCGGTCACCAGATACTGATGATGAAGGCGATGAGCGGTCACCAGATACTGATGATGGAGGCGATGAGCGGTCACCAGATACTGATGATGGAGGCGACGGGCGGTCACCAGATACTGATGATGGAGGCGACGGGCGGTCACCAGATACTGATGATGGAGGTGACGGGCGGTCACCAGATACTGATGATGGAGGTGATGGGCGGTCACCAGATACTGATGATGGAGGCGACGGGCGGTCACCAGATACTGATGATGGAGGTGATGGGCGGTCACCAGATACTGATGATGGAGGCGACGGGCGGTCACCAGATACTGATGATGGAGGTGATGGGCGGTCACCAGATACTGATGATGGAGGCGACGGGCGGTCACCAGATACTGATGATGGAGACGATGAGCGGTCACCAGATACTGATGATGGAGGAGACAGGCGGTCACCAGATACTGATGATGGAGGTGACGGGCGGTCACCAGATACTGATGATGGAGGCGACGGGCGGTCACCAGATACTGATGATGGAGGCGACGGGCGGTCACCAGATACTGATGATGGAGACGATGAGCGGTCACCAGATACTGATGATGAAGGCGATGAGCGGTCACCAGATACTGATGATGGAGGCGAGGAGCGGTCACCAGATACTGATGATGGAGGCGACGGGCGGTCACCAGATACTGATGATGGAGGCGACGGGCGGTCACCAGATACTGATGATGGAGGTGATGGGCGGTCACCAGATACTGATGATGGAGGCGACGGGCGGTCACCAGATACTGATGATGGAGGTGATGGGCGGTCACCAGATACTGATGATGGAGGCGACGGGCGGTCACCAGATACTGATGATGGAGACGATGAGCGGTCACCAGATACTGATGATGGAGGAGACAGGCGGTCACCAGATACTGATGATGGAGGTGATGGGCGGTCACCAGATACTGATGATGGAGGCGACGGGCGGTCACCAGATACTGATGATGGAGGTGACGGGCGGTCACCAGATACTGATGATGGAGGCGACGGGCGGTCACCAGATACTGATGATGGAGGTGATGGGCGGTCACCAGATACTGATGATGGAGGCGACGGGCGGTCACCAGATACTGATGATGGAGGTGATGGGCGGTCTCCAGATACTGATGATGGAGGCGACGGGCGGTCACCAGATACTGATGATGGAGGTGATGGGCGGTCACCAGATACTGATGATGGAGGCGACGGGCGGTCACCAGATACTGATGATGGAGACGATGAGCGGTCACCAGATACTGATGATGGAGGCGATGGGCAGTCACCAGGTACTGATGATGGAGGCGATGAGCGGTCACCAGATACTGAGGATGAAGGCGATGAGCGGTCACCAGATACTGATGATGGAGGCGATGGGCGGTCACCAGATACTGATGATGGAGGCGACGGGCGGTCACCAGATACTGATGATGGAGGCGACGGGCGGTCACCAGATACTGATGATGGAGGCGACGGGCGGTCACCAGATACTGATGATGGAGGCGACGGGCGGTCACCAGATACTGATGATGGAGGCGACGGGCGGTCACCAGATACTGATGTTGGAGGTGATGGGCGGTCACCAGATACTGATGATGGAGGTGACGGGCGGTCACCAGATACTGATGATGGAGGTGACGGGCGGTCACCAGATACTGATGATGGAGGCAATGGGCGGTCACCAGATACTGATGATGGAGGTGATGGGCGGTCACCAGATACTGATGATGGAGGCGATGGGCGGTCACCAGATACTGATGTTGGAGGTGATGGGCGGTCACCAGATACTGAGGGAATTTACATTTCGCATCATTCACTTTGTATTTTGTCCATTAATAAACTATTCTCACTTCTATGTGTGAAGCTTCTGACTCTGCAGCATCTTCGGCCGCTGCCTATAACTTTTGCGCAGTGCTGTACAGTGTGTGTCATGTGTATATATATATATATATATATATGTATATGTATAGGCATCCGCGGCCGTGACATGCCGTTATCCGGTGGGAATGTCTCCGTGCAGAGGTCCGGTGTTTGTGGAGTTTGTAGCGCCGTCCATCTCTGGAGAGCCGCGCTGCAGCCGGGAACATTCTGTTCTCTGGGACAGGAGACATGGATGGCATATATAGGAGCGGCTTCAGCGGAGGACACCCGGAGCTCAGGAACAATTCATCTGTTTGGATGGAGTTTATAACTTCCTTTTTCTGTCTGGAAAGATCCTCAGGATGTAAACATTCTATACGAGGAACAATACGGCAGCCGGAGCTGTGTACACTGATCCCGTGTCTGCAGACCTGTGGGGTATAGTGCCAGCAATATGCGGGAAATAGTATTTGCTCCATCTTACATATTCGCCGTCAGCTCAGATGTTATGGATTTGTCTGTTCTGAAGCTTGTCGACTGTTTCCAACCCGCAGAATTGTGAATGCAGCTCTGGAGCATAAGGTCCATTGTGCAATATGCAGATTTCCGGGGACGTTTAATACCTTCTTATGCCCAACATCTGTCCGCGGGAGGTGGAGGGAGCCTGATGGTGGCAGCGGGGTTGTTGTAGGCTTTTCTGCACACGAGGCTTCTCCGGTTTCTTCTGAGGGTATCCTCTGGTGGGGAGACTATGACTGGCTGGGGTAGCACGTTCTAGAGTCCGGGGGAAGCACGGAGAGATCTTGGAGAGGAGAAGAGCAGGGAATCCTTCACTGAGGATGATGGGGGTAGTAGGGTCCGGAGCCCCTCGCACATCTCAGGGACAGGTCCATTGTAAGACACCACAAGAGCGGAGCTGCAGGAGACCTGTCCTGTGCTCCGGTTATAAACGGCTGTAGGTTTGTCATCAGTCATTAAAGGGTTATTCCCAAAATAAATGGTCTTCTATCCCTTGGTCTGTCCCCTGCGATCTCCAGTGATCCCGAGAACGGTGGTCTGCTGCACCGCCATGAATGGAGCGAAGGTGCACATTGTCCACATCTGCTCTCTTCATTGTCTATGGGGCTGCTGGAGAAAGGGGAGGACAGCGCTCGGCTACTTGCAGCCGTCCCATAGACAATGAGTGTGGCCGAGTGTGTTCACCTCTGCTCCATACAAGTCAGAGCTGCAGAGCTTCCTTCTCGGGACTGCAGGGGACCCCCAGCAATCAGGGAATGACTCTTTAAGATGAATGATACAATTCTTGCTTCTTCCACCACTAGGGGGAGCACAGTGAATGTCGGCTGTATGCGTCTGTATGTGAAGAGCTCCCCCTAGTGGCAGTAACAGTCCTTTGTTACAGTGCAGGTTCATATACTTCTCTGGGCCCCGGGTGTCTACTGCACTGTCCTAATGATGAGGATCGCAGCCGAAAAACAGTGACGGGGGCGGAAGCCATTATTATCAGCCGCATTACGCCGTCCTGAGAGAATATTACACTAAGTGGCTCTTCCTTCATGTCATGATCTGAGAGCGAACCTCAAAGGGAGGATGTCTCAGACAATAAGAAGTGTGATAGAAATGTCAGCAGCTCCTCACACAGCATCCGGGACTGCTGCAGACACATGGGGGGACACAAAGGGTAGCCTCCATGTCTATGGGAGCGAGCGCGGCCCTGGGAGGAGGCAGCCAACATTCATCTCTGGACTTTACTGTATATAGGAGCTGCTTACCCCACTAGACCCTCGGAGTCACAGCATCATGGCTCCGGGGGTCTCTGCGTGGTGAGAACCTCTCCAATCAGTCTCCTGACCACTCAGACCATTGATTGGTGGCGAGATCAGGTGACCGCTCAGGTCATTGATTGGTGGCGAGATCAGGTGACCGCTCAGGTCATTGATTGGTGGCGAGGTCAGGTGATCGCTCAGGTCATTGATTGGTGGCGAGATCAGGTGATCTCTCAGGTCATTGCTTGGCGGTGAGCTCAGTTAATCGCTCAGGTCATTGATTGGCGGCGAGGTCAGGTGATCGCTCAGGTCATTGATTGGTGGCGAGGTCAGGTGATCGCTCAGGTCATTGAATGGTGGCGAGATCAGGTGATCGCTCAGGTCATTGATTGGCGGCGAGGTCAGGTGATCGCTCAGGTCATTGATTGGTGGCGAGGTCAGGTGATCGCTCAGGTCATTGAATGGTGGCGAGGTCAGGTGATCGCTCAGGTCATTGATTGGCGGCGAGGTCAGGTGATTGCTCAGACCATTGATTAGTGGCGAGGTCAGGTGATCGCTCAGGTCATTGATTGGTGGCGAGGTCAGGTGATCGCTCTGGTCATTGATTGGTGGCGAGCTCAGGTGATCGCTCAGGTCATTGATTGGCGGCGAGGTCAGGTGATCGCTCAGGTCATTGATTGGCGACGAGCTCAGGTGATCGCTCAGGCCATTGATTGGCGGCGAGCTCAGTTGATCGCTCAGGTCATTGATTGGTGGCGAGGTCAGGTGATCGCTCTGGTCATTGATTGGTGGCGAGCTCAGGTGATCGCTCAGGTCATTGATTGGCGGCGAGGTCAGGTGACCGCTCAGGTCATTGATTGGCGGCGAGGTCAGGTGATCGCTCAGGTCATTGATTGGCGGCGAGCTCAGTTGATCGCTCAGGTCATTGATTGGCGGTGAGGTCTGGTGATCTCTAAGATCAATGATTTATGGCGAGCTTAGGTGATCGCTCAGGTCATTAATTGGTGGCGAGATCAGGTGATCTCTAAGATCATTGATTTATGGCGAGATCAGGTGACCGCTCAGGCCATTGATTGACGGCGAGGTCAGGTGACCAATGGTGACAGTGATGTGACTTAAGTGGTCTAAAACTAAAGTTATCACCTAGCATTTGTCCCGTGTGCTGGGATCAGACCTCGGCGTCTGCATACTGGGTGGGATTACTACCTCTGCCTTAGACCAAGAAATTATAAAGTTGAGGCCTTTAAACTAAAACGGTAAGAGATTTCAGGCGCAGAGCCCTTATGGAGAGCGGACCCCCTTCTGCAGGATCCCGGGCACCGGGTAGGCTTCTCCCGGAGTGGACGGCACAGGGTGTTACTGGGAAAGTGAGCGCGCAGTCCGAGACCACCACAATGGGGACATCCCCAGCTCTGCGGGCGCCGTCTGATTATTGTTCTATACGATAACCTCTGACTTGTCTGTTTCCTGCAGGAAGTCGTACACACGAGAAGATGGCGGAGAAGACCTCAGGCTGGGTGAGCACCTCGCTGCGGCTCATGGGGTTAATACACGGGGGCCACAGCCTGTTATGTTCTGAGCCACATGTGGCTGGGGCCCCGGGATATAACATCGTCCTGTGTGACCTCCGGGGCCCCACAGGAGAAGTCATCAGTACGTCTGGAGTTATAGGCCGACCTCCTTTACGTTCTTATTCAGAGAGCCACTGACGTACCGAACACACACCCTGCGGTTTCCAGTTTATTTATTATTTTGCAGTGGGGTTTATATTTCTTCGGACGGATGTGAGACGAAAAGGTTCAAAGGATGGGAGCAGATTAAAGGAGTTGTCGGGGCAAAATTTCCATAAAAAAAACCCAACAAAATAATACTCCGCTGGGGGCAGTTACCTGGATCCAGTGCAGGTCGCCCCATGGTTTACGCTTACACCCGAAGGGAGACATGTACATGCAGACCGCAGAGTTCGCCGCTCTTTTAGTTTTGTCCGGATAGCTCCTTTAAGGAGACTTTCTGGGACGTATTCAAATTTTTAAGAAAATTCTGAATTATGTAGAAAAATTTGTGTAAGAAGTAGAATCGTGTTTTTTAGTAGCGGACGTTGATTTTCACTTACCATTTTTACTGCATTTATAAATTCCCCCATGGAGGCGTCATGCAGACCCCATCGATGCGCAGGGTGTGGGGGCTTCACTGTGCTGATGGGCCGTGTACAGAGAAGTATCGTAGGATGAGGTTAGTAACCACAGCGGGGGATGTCGGGGAGTGCAGGCTTCTCTCTGAGGATCTCTCCTTATCCAGGAATAAATACAAGAAATCATCAACGTGAATCACCGACCGACGCGTTCCACCATTATCAGACCGGGCCGGAAAATGATCAAATAACTTGTGACCAGGAAAAAAGTGCAAATTCTCTGCTCAGAAAACAGAGATATTAAAAAGGAGCATGGTCAATCAGGAGCTTGGACCCCAGACTGATACATGTTACCTGCACTGATACATTGTAACAACCCACCAGCCCGGACCCCAGACTGATACATGTTACCTGCACTGATACATTGTAACGAACCCTCAGCCTGGGCCCCAGACTGATAAATGTTACCTGCACTGATACATTGTAACAAACCCTCAGCCTGGGCCCCAGACTGATACATGTTACCTGCACTGATACATTGTAACAACCCCTCAGCCTGGGCCCCAGACTGATACATGTTACCTGCACTGATACATTGTAACAAACCCTCAGTCTGGGCCCTAGCCTTCAGCTCGTCTGCATTATTGGCTCTGTCTCATCTTTCTCTTGACAATACTCCATAGATTCTCTACCAGGACATTGTAGAGCACTTCATGCTTCCCTCTGCCGACAAGCTTTTTGGAGATGGAAATGTCATTCTCCAGCAGGACTTGGCCCCTGTCCACACTGGCAAAAGTACCAATACCTGGTGTACAAACAACAGTATCACTGGTCTTGATTGGCAGCAAACTCGCCTGCCCTTAACCCCAGAGAGAATCTATGGAGTATTGTCAAGAGGAAGATGAGACACCAGACCCAACAATGCAGACAAGCTGAAGGCTGCTATCAAAGCAACCTGGGCTTCCATAACCCCTCAGCAGTGCCACAGGCTGATCGCCTCCATGCCACGCCGCATTGATGCAGGAATTGATGCAAAAGGAGCCGCGACCAAGTATTGAGTGCATTTACTGAACAGACATTTCAGTAGGACAACATTTTGGATTTTACAATCATTTTTCAAGCCGGTGTTATAAAGTATTCTAATTTACTGAGATAATGACTTTTGGGTTTTCATTGGCTGTAAGCCATAATCATCAACATTAACAGAAATAAACACGTGAAATAGATCACTCTGTGTGTAATGACTCTATAGAATATAGGAGATTCACTTTTTGTATTGAAGAACAAAAAAAAAATTCACTTTGTGATGATATTTTAATGTTGTGCGATGCAGCTGTATATCCTCGGCTTCATCCCTCTTTCTTTCCTCCATCTTCCTATCAGATGACGTGGAGGAGGATTTGCTCTCGGTTGACACCGCCAGGATTCCATCTTTCTTCATGAGAAATGATGTTCAGACCGAAGGGAAAGTGATCGATCTGCAGCAGGCGACAGTGAGTGACAGGCGGGCAGCAAACTGCAGGAATGTATATAGAGTCATGGCCGAAAGTGTTGGCACCATTGAAATTGTTCCAGAAAATAACGTATTTCTCCCAGAACTTTATTGCAGTTACATACGTTTTGTTAGACACTTGATTATTTCCTCTGTGTGTATTGTAAGAGCACAAAAAAACAGAGAAAAAAGGCAAACTGGACATAATTTCACACAAAACCCCAAAAATGGGCCGGACAAAATTGTGACAGGTGTGGGCAATATGAAAATCACACCTGAAACCAGATAATAAAGGGGAGGAGTTGGCTCAATCTTTGCATTGTGTCTGTGTGTGTCACACTAAGCATGGAGAACAGAAAAAGGAGAAGAGAACAGTCTGAGGACTTGAGAACCAAAATTGTTGATAAATATCAACAATCTCAAGGTTACAAGTCCATCTTCAGAGATCTTGATGTTCCTTTGTCTACTGTGCACAACATAATCAAAAATATTATAACCCATGGCACTGTAGCTAATCTCCCTGGACATGGACGGCAGGGAAAAGGTGATGAAAGGTCACAGTGCAGGATAGTCCGGATGGTGGATAAGTCCCAATCAAGCTCAAAAGAAAGCTGTCCTGCAGGATTAGTGTGCATCAGTGTCAGCCTGAACTATCCGTCCACATGTGAATGACCCACTGCTGACACACAGACCTAAAAAAGCTACACTGCAGCTTGCACGTGATGTTTGTGAGCAAGCTAAAATCCTGGGAAAGCGTCTTGTGGACAGATGAGACTAAGATTTTTTTGGTAGAGCGCATCATTCCAGTGTTTAACAAAAATGAAATGAGAAAAGAACACCCTACCTACAGTCAATTATGGTGGAGGTTCAAAGATGTTTTGGGGTTGTCTCGCTGCCTCTTAACTGTGTGCAAGGCATCTTGAATTCTGAAGATTACCAAAGGATTTTGGGTGGTAATGTAGTGCCCAGTGTCAGAAAGCTGGGTTGACGTCCTAGGTCATGGGTCTTCAAGCAGGACAATGACCACAAATATACTTCAGAATGCCTCCAGGAATGGATGGAAACAATGCGCTGGAGAGTTCTGAAGTGGCAGCAAATCCCATTGATCATCTGTGGAGAAATCTTAAAATTGCTGCTGGGAGAAGGCGCCTTCAAATATGAGCGACCTCGAGCAGTTTGTAAGAAGTTGTCCAAAATTCCAGCTGTGAGGAGGGGGCGTGGCTATGTAGCCGAAGAAGCAGGACGCACTGAGTGAGAGCTCCCAATATCCTTCTTTTATCCTGCCACATTTATCATACTCCGGTACACGTTACCGGCAAACGCTGAAACCCCTTACCCAAGGGAACCCTGTGGACCCTCTGAACGGCCGCTGCAGTGATCCGAGGCGGCAGGAAGCTGCGGAGACAGAGGCACTGGGAAGACACACGTGGAGCGGCAGCCATCTTCGGTGCGCGCGCTCCGGGACACAGGACGCTGCGCCACCACCTCCAGCTGGAACCGGACCTCCCTCACAACGGAGCTGAAAGCGGCAGGATCGCGGTGGTGAGGACTGTGCTGACGCACGATAGTTAAGGCGCCTGATAGGGATATAGGGCTCGAGGGGAGCGGCGGCCATTACTATAGCGCGCTCCCTAACAGCACAGGGAGCGGCGCTTTATGTACCTGCGGTGCTACCTAAGAAACTATTCTGTGCCTGGGAAACTAGTGGGGTGGTGCGGTGTATGTATGCCCTGAGATATTGGGCCCTGCACCTCCCCTGTTAATCAATTGCTTCACTGGTGGCGCCATAATAGTGGGAATTAACCCCCTCCCTGCTGCTCTCCCTCTATGCACGAACTGAGCACCCGCCCAGCATATAAAGCCTAAATAAATACTTGGACAACCACCCTGCGATCCTCACTATCATTACCTGTTAAATTTATGGAGCCTTGGAGCACAATCTAATACTATACAAGACATGGGGTTAGAGCTTGATTTATCTATAACCATAAAGTTGGAGCACAGCTTGCCTATAATTACTTCTGGAGCTAATTTGTGAGGTCCTCTTGTGTATACCCGCCATGCAACATCCTAGAGGAGCGGCGGCTGCTGAAAAGCTTAAAAAATTCGCTAAGGATGACCCTCATGAAAATGTACGCAACCTCAGAGGTAACTCCACATCATCTCAACGCAGGGGTCGCCCCTCTCATGGTACCGGGGAAGGGGAGGAGGAAGAACTGACTCTCAAACAGGCATCGGAACAGTTAATGCAGGCTATATCCCTCACTAGATCATCTCTTACGGAGAAAATAGAGGATGTGCATACTGAAGTGGGCCGCCTGCGACATGACATGCAAACTATGAGGGGGCGTATTTCTGAGGTCGAAACAAGGGTGTCTCATATAGAAGACACTATCAATCCTATGGAGGCCAAATTGACCAAAGCCGCTGGATCCGTAAATGCTTGGAAGCAAAAAGCAGATGATTTGGAAAATAGACTGCGCCGTAATAACATTCGAATCATAGGTCTCCCGGAGCGGTCAGAGGGTCAGCGGCCTGAGCAATTTTTTGGAGGAATGGCTCAAGTCTACACTAGGAGATGGTTTCTCCTCGACATTTGCGGTGGAAAGAGCCCATAGGGTACCAACGAGGCCCCTCCCTCCTGGAGCTCCACCACGCCCTTTCCTGGCACGTCTTCTTAATTGCAGAGACAGAGATACCACCCTTCGTCTGGCGCGTCAGAAGGGCCTCATCAAATTCGATAACGCCACCATATCGATTTTTCCAGATTTTTCCGTGGATCTTCAAAAGCAGCGTGCACGATTTGTGGATGTTAAGAAGCAACTTAGAGACAAGAACATTGTCTATTCTATGCTCTACCCAGCTCGGCTCCGCATCGTCCATAATAGCTCCTCCTTGTTCTTCACAGACCCGGCAGAAGCGATTGAGTGGTTGCGGTCTAATGGAGGACCGAATGTGGCAGACCCCTAACTTGGGTTCCTTGTTTGATGGCAATTAAAATTGAGCTTTCCGTATAGGTGCGGAAAAGTCAACAATACCGGACACTGAATTCAGTGAGGGTATCCCCTTTTCAATTTGACTGTGGGAAGATGAAAATACTTCCCCCGAATGTTCAAGTTTTCTTGTTTAACACGGTTTTCTGTTTCAGTTTTGATTGTTTATTCAGTAAGGCTGCCGCTGACACTAACTTTTTGCCCAATATGACGCTATTGAAATGCACCCGAATAATATTGATATGTATTAATTCTTCCCTCAAGAGTAAACATGGGAGCTGAACTTATATGTATGACCTGGAATATCCGAGGCATTAAAACCCCTAGAAAGAAAATTAAAGTATTTTCACAGATAAAAAGATACCACCCCCATATTGTAGCATTAATAGAAACACATTTAACAAGGGACACGGCTCGATGTATGCAAAAACCATGGGTACAGTGGTCCCTACACGCCTTCCACACCAGTTATTCAAGAGGGGTCTCTCTACTAATACACAAAGAGGTCAGATGGGAGGCCAAGGAGGCGAGACGTGATCCAGAGGGCCGCTTTGTTTTTGTGCATGCATTCATCAACTCACGAGAATACGTGTTGTTATGTATCTATAACCCCCCCCCCCTGCCAGTATGTCAATTCTCCGTATGGCCCTAGCCTTCTCCTTAAAATACCCGGAAGCCAATGTTATCTGCATGGGAGACTTTAATTTAGTTATGAATCAATCCATGGACAGATTGAGACTAGATGACGCAACGTCGGGAGACACTTTACCTCAGCCTCCCTCTCAGTTGGCATTATTTATGGATGGTAGTGGATGGCTGGATTTATGGAGAATGAGTCACCCGGAGATCAGAGGGTATACTTGTCACTCATCCACTAGACAATCATTATCTCGAATAGACTATATATTTGGGTCGAGTGGATTGGCATTGTGGGTGGATAGTATTGAACATGGTAGCCGGGGGATCTCAGATCACAGCCCAATTATTCTTAAACTTAAAATTGGACGACCCAACAATAATAGTAGATCCTGGAAATTGAACCCCTTCTGGTTAAAATTAATAGACTCTAGTGACAGGACGGTTGATCAGTTAAATAATTTCATTCTAGTACACTCGGAACTCCAAAACCTCGGTCTATTTTGGGACACCCTGAAGGCATACTTGAGGGGGTGTCTGTCCTCTACTATCTCCTATGTTAAGAGGGTAACGGCGAGGGAGGATGATGAGATAGAACAAAGATTAAAAGATTCAGAGGCCACTTATATAGCTAATCAGTCCAGCAGTAATAGAATTGAATGGCTCACCTCCCAGAGACTTTATATCCAACACACAGATGTTAAATCAAAGCGTAAATTATTTTTCACTCGCCAATCCTATTTTGAGTTAGGGAATCAGGCCAGTACACTTTTGGCCTTCTTGGTACGCCAACACTATGCCTCCAATACAATATTGCAGATCCGGGTGTCTGATGGCTCTTTGGTGTCTTCTACTGACGGAATACTTCAGGGCTTTTATGACTATTATACCTCATTATATAAATCTAGCAGTGACTCTGGTATTGATGAGTGCTTAGATTATTTATCAGATATAACATTCCCCTCACTAAATCCATCGCAACAAGCCCTTATGGAGGCTGAATTTACTTTGGAAGAGGTGGAGCAGGCTATAGCTGACATGGCAACTGGGAAGGCCCCGGGACCTGATGGATTTCCCATAGAGTTCTATAGGAAATACCGTGACAAGTTAGCCCCTATACTGCTGAAGGTACTCAAAGGAATATGGGAGGGGGAATCTGTACCCGAAACGTTTTATGATGCTAATATTGTAGTACTCAGGAAGGAGGGGAAGGACCCTTTAGATTGTGGATCATATAGACCAATTTCTTTGGTGAACGTGGATTACAAAATTTTCACTAAAATTATAGCTACTAGATTGAACAAGATCATATTAGATCTTATACACCCAGATCAAACCGGTTTCATGCCTGGGAAAAGCACCTCTATCAATATCAGGCGGGTACAGTCGGTCATACAATATAGTTCTTTGGAACCAGATAACAAGTGGGCATTGGCTTCGCTAGACGCAGCCAAGGCTTTTGACTCCCTCGAATGGCCCTTCTTAATTGCATGTCTACGGAAATATGGGTTTGGAAATAAATTCTTGAGAGGGATAGATACATTGTATGTGAAACCTAGGGCGCGAATGGTGGTGAATGGCTCAATGTCTGCATCGTTTTCTTTGCATAGGGGGACTCGACAAGGGTGCCCTCTCTCCCCAGCTTTATTTGCCCTGGCGATAGAGGCCTTGGCAATACGAATGAGGTCTTCTTTAGATATTAAAGGGATACATATCGCGGATAGGATAGACGTCATCGGTCTGTATGCTGATGATATGGTGGTGTTTATGGATCAAACGAAAGACACATTACCAAAAGTAATAACGATGATAGATAGATTTAGTAAATTTTCTGGCCTTTATATAAATTGGGAAAAATCTGCTCTGATGCCTCTCTCCCATACCCCAATGTCCTGCCTTGAAACCCTCTCACTGCTACCCATTGTTTCCCAGTTTAAATATCTAGGAATATATATGTCCCAAAGTAGCCACCTAGATCTACATCTTAATATATTCCCGCTACTGGATGTGGTTAAGCTCAAATTCGCTACTTGGGACAAATTACCGTTATCTGTGGCTGGACGTATTAATCTCATAAAGATGATATTACTCCCAAAATTGAGCTATTGTTTTCAACATAGCGCGGTTATAATACCTAAATCTTTCTTCGCAACCCTAAATTCCCTTACTACGTCCTTCATATGGGGAAAGGCTAGGCCTAAGCTTAAATTATCCACCCTACAAAGGCCTAAACAAGGGGGTGGGGCGGCCCTGCCAGACTTCTACCTATATTACCTAGCGGGCCAGGCCAAAATGTTGAGTATGTGGATGCCCGGGAAAACTCTTCCTAACTCTGAGCACCATATTCTGTATTCAGCCAAAATTGATTGTCCACTGGGATTTTTGGAGATGGAGAGAACTGCGGTTCCTCATTTACTTCCTTTGCTCCGACTAGCACGATCAATATGGAGGCAAACTAAAAAGGTGACAGGATTTGCTGATATAGCAGCTGAAATGCCATTGTGGAATAATAGTTATTTTCTGGAATTATTGGGTCATCCGTCCACTGAATTCTGGATATCGTATAATGTCCTTACAGTGAGTAATCTATATAAACAAGGGGTTTTTGTCTCCTTTGAACAACTACAAAATACCTACAGTATACCCAAATCTCAATTTTTCCGTTACCTACAACTAAGGTCAGCTTTCCAGTCACACATGCGGAATATGGGTATAGGCCGAGCTATCTCAGATTTACCGTTAATAGGTATCCTTAATTTGCAGGGTCCCCAGGGACTTATCTCCTCTTTGTATACCTATCTGTTATCCATGGGCGAGGGATCCACCATAGATTCAATTAAGGGGAAATGGGAACGGCTTCTCCCAGGTACACTGGGAGAGGAATGGGATGAAATTTTGGAATCCCCAACTAAAGTATCCCCATCAGTTAATAATAGGATGATACAACTGTACATCATATATCAGTCCTATCTGACCCCGATTCGTCTCTTTAAAATGGGTCGTTTGCATTCATCAGACTGCCTGAGATGCCATTCTAGCAATGCGGATTTTATCCACATGATATGGAAATGTCCTATTATCTTCCAGTTCTGGAATGAGGTAACGACACTATTGACATCGCTGGTGTCGATCCCTGTCCCACTTGAACCTCTGGTATGCTTGTTTGGAGTATGGGAAGCTGAGACTTGGGATCGTCATATGGGAATTTTTCTGAGGGAGACTCTGTTTTTGGCACGGAAGGTGTTGGCTCTGCGATGGATGGGGGGTTCTTGCCCAACTCTTAGAACGTGGGTCGACTTGGTAAATTCCATTATTCCGTATGAGCGGGCATTATATCAGAATAGAGGCAATCCAGCCAAATTTGAGAAGATATGGGGAAAATGGAACTCCTCTTGCCATACTGTTTAGGTCAACATAACTTAACAATTATACAAGGAAAGGGTGTAAGATTGCATGGGCATTACCTACTTACAGGGCAGAATTTATCTAGAACTCTCTTTTAAGCGGCAGCATGTTAGTTTTAGAGGTTTCATTAGAAGTTAAGATAGTTAAAGTTTGAATAAGATATGAACAAATGATTGACATGCATTGCTTGTAACCTTTGCAATATCCCAGACATGGTTATGTGTGGTAATTTTATATACCTTATAGATGATAACGAATATAAGCAAATGTATGTATGATTCATGCTGTAATCAATAAACGAATTTAAAATTCCAGCTGTGAAGTTATAGGAAGCGATTGGTTGCAGTTATTTATTCCAAAAGAGGTGCAACCAAATATTAAGTTAATTGGAGATGGAATTGTAACCTTGAGATTGTTGATATTTTTCAACAATGTTGGTTCTCAAGTCCTCAGACCGTTCTTTTCTCCTCTTTCTGTCCTCCATGCTTAGTGTGACACACACAAATACACAATGCAAAGATTGAGTCAACTTCTCCCATTTTTCAGGTGTGATTTTCATATTGCTCAGACCTCTTACTTGCCACAGGTGAGTGTGAACAAGCATCACATGCTTGAAACATAGTTGTTTACCCATAATTTTAGAAAATCGGCATCAATTTTGTCCGGCCCATTTTTGGGGTTTTGTGTGAAATTCCGTCCCTTTTTTTCCCTCAGTTTTTGTTTGTGTTGTTACAATGCACAAAGGAAATAAAACCCGTGTATAACAAAACATGCGGACTGCAATAATTGTGTGGGAGACATACGGTACTTCATTTTCTGGATCAATTTCAAGGGTGCCAACACTTTCAGCCATGACTGTAGATGTATACAGGGGATGTTTGGTAAAGTGGCCACCATGTGGACCCCGAGCGCAGACCCTGTCCGTGCGGGAAGACCGCTTTATCCTGATACAAAGTATGGGGGGCTGATACGTGGGTTAGAGGGGGAGGAATATAGCTGTATATAGAGATGTACGGCAGTCAGGGAAGGAGACCGACCTGTGAGAAATACTATGGCGTCACACATACGTGCAGAATACTATCATATCATATACTTATATTTCTGGGTAACAGATACATATCATATGCACACATACATTACATATACACGTGCTCATTATACACCCACGTATGGGAAGCCCCCCGTGCTCATCGCTGTCTTTTGCAGGATCTGAAGACGCTGATCTTTGGTTCGTCTCTCTGCTGCTTCAGTGAAGAATGGAAAATCCAGAGCTTCACATTCACCAACACCAAGAAGCTGAAGTACGGCATTGTGCAGAGAAAGGTATGTGCCCCCCAGCCCCTATATACCCCGCTGTATACCCCGCTGCACGCTCTGTACCTGCAGTATACACCACGTATCACAGCTGGTGGCTCTGGTTGTTGATGCGCTGGTGCAGAGAAAGGTATGTGCCCCCCAGCCCCTATATACCCCGCTGTATACCCTGCTGTACGCTCTGTACCTGCAGTATACATCACGTATCGCAGCTGGTGGCTCTGGTTGTTGATGCGCTGGTGCAGAGAAAGGTATGTGCCCCCCAGCCCCTATATACCCCCGCTGTATACCCTGCTGTACGCTCTGTACCTGCAGTATACATCACGTATCGCAGCTGGTGGCTCTGGTTGTTGATGCGCTGGTGCAGAGAAAGGTATGTGCCCCCCAGCCCCTATATACCCCGCTGTATACCCTGCTGTACGCTCTGTGCCTGCAGTATACATCACGTATCGCAGCTGGTGGCTCTGGTTGTTGATGCGCTGGTGCAGAGAAAGGTATGTGCCCCCCAGCCCCTATATACCCCGCTGTATACCCTGCTGTACGCTCTGTGCCTGCAGTATACATCACGTATCGCAGCTGGTGGCTCTGGTTGTTGATGCGCTGGTGCAGAGAAAGGTATGTGCCCCCCAGCCCCTATATACCCCGCTGTATACCCTGCTGTACGCTCTGTGCCTGCAGTATACATCACGTATCGCAGCTGGTGGCTCTGGTTGTTGATGCGCTGGTGCAGAGAAAGGTATGTGCCCCCCAGCCCCTATATACCCCGCTGTATACCCTGCTGTACGCTCTGTGCCTGCAGTATACATCACGTATCGCAGCTGGTGGCTCTGGTTGTTGATGCGCTGGTGCAGAGAAAGGTATGTGCCCCCCAGCCCCTATATACCCCGCTGTATACCCTGCTGTACGCTCTGTACCTGCAGTATACATCACGTATCGCAGCTGGTGGCTCTGGTTGTTGATGCGCTGGTGCAGAGAAAGGTATGTGCCCCCCAGCCCCTATATACCCCGCTGTATACCCCGCTGCACGCTCTGTACCTGCAGTATACACCACGTATCACAGCTGGTGGCTCTGGTTGTTGATGCGCTGGTGCAGAGAAAGGTATGTGCCCCCCAGCCCCTATATACCCCCGCTGTATACCCTGCTGTACGCTCTGTACCTGCAGTATACATCACGTATCACAGCTGGTGGCTCTGGTTGTTGATGCGCTGGTGCAGAGAAAGGTATGTGCCCCCCAGCCCCTATATACCCCGCTGTATACCCTGCTGTACGCTCTGTACCTGCAGTATACATCACGTATCGCAGCTGGTGGCTCTGGTTGTTGATGCGCTGGTGCAGAGAAAGGTATGTGCCCCCCAGCCCCTATATACCCCGCTGTATACCCTGCTGTACGCTCTGTGCCTGCAGTATACACCACGTATCGCAGCTGGTGGCTCTGGTTGTTGATGCGCTGGTGCAGAGAAAGGTATGTGCCCCCCAGCCCCTATATACCCCGCTGTATACCCTGCTGTACGCTCTGTACCTGCAGTATACATCACGTATCGCAGCTGGTGGCTCTGGTTGTTGATGCGCTGGTGCAGAGAAAGGTATGTGCCCCCCAGCCCCTATATACCCCGCTGTATACCCTGCTGTACGCTCTGTGCCTGCAGTATACACCACGTATCGCAGCTGGTGGCTCTGGTTGTTGATGCGCTGGTGCAGAGAAAGGTATGTGCCCCCCAGCCCCTATATACCCCGCTGTATACCCTGCTGTACGCTCTGTACCTGCAGTATACATCACGTATCGCAGCTGGTGGCTCTGGTTGTTGATGCGCTGGTGCAGAGAAAGGTATGTGCCCCCCAGCCCCTATATACCCCGCTGTATACCCTGCTGTACGCTCTGTGCCTGCAGTATACACCACGTATCGCAGCTGGTGGCTCTGGTTGTTGATGCGCTGGTGCAGAGAAAGGTATGTGCCCCCCAGCCCCTATATACCCCGCTGTATACCCTGCTGTACGCTCTGTACCTGCAGTATACATCACGTATCGCAGCTGGTGGCTCTGGTTGTTGATGCGCTGGTGCAGAGACCACCACAGAAGAGGCGCCCCCCCATTGCTCTGCGTGTCTGGATTAAAGCTGTAGAAGGCTGAGAGCGGCCATGTTTTTCCAACCCGTTTAAATTTGTAAAATCTCGCTTTCCATTTTTGCGTCTTCTAAATACGTAATTGGGATAGAAATCGCCAGTGTATTGTACCCTCCCCAATGGGAACAGTTACACCTGCTCCCGCAAAATTATGAATGGGGGAATAAAAAAAATCACCATATCCTGTGATGAGCCGGTCCGCTGCTCGTTTTCCCTGATGCTGGACTGTGATTTGCTTCTTCTAGGGTGGTCCCTGCGGGGTCCTGGCTGCCGTCCAGGCCTGTGTGCTGAAGCATCTGCTCTTCGGGAAGGAGTCTGACAACAGGTGAGATACGCACCATGTAGTCGGATGGTGACACTCTGCATTCCCGGGGGGCACCGTCTGCACTGTCTGATGCCCAAGAACCTCCGTGGGACCCCGGATTTGGGGTTATTAGCGAGCATTTAATTGGGGGACCGCCGGGCTATAGGGGTAAAGTATCGATTGCGATGATCAGCAGAAAATGGGGCTGGCTGCAGCGGCTCCTCACCTGCTACTGCAATCAGACATTTTTCATTTCTGTCTTAAAGGGGTTGTCTCGTCCTATTAAATGAGTAAAATTGAAAATTACTTGTAAAAATAAAACAAGCAACTTTTTAAATTACCTGATGTAAAACCCACAAGAATGAAGGGATGTTTAAGTGGACTGCTCGTTGCTTAGGTAACTGGCCACCTCTGCAGTATCCTAGGCAAGGAACCAGCGCCTCCATGTCGTAAGCCGGACAGATCGCTGACCAGTCGCCCCTATGGTAGAGCACTCGGTCCTGACAGGCGATGCGACCAACGCATACATAAGCTTGCCATCATTTTTAATGCATTCGCAATTTTTGTGCAATTTTCCCGCGAAAAAAACACATCACTGTAAACAACGCAGCATGTTCATTAATTTTGCGGATTTTTTGTGTTTTTGCCGCTATTTATTGCATTGGGAGTCTCCGGAAAAAAATGCAAAAAATCCACCAAAAAATGCGATAAAAAAGGGAAAATAAAACATGCAGATTTCCTGCAGAAAAAGTCCGGTCTTGTTCAGGAAAATTCTGCCCACTTTCCTGAACATGTGCACATAGCCTAAGAGGATCGGGGGGGATCGGTGATGGCAGGACAGGTAATGGGGGGCTGACCAGAGGTGGCCAGAGGACTTCATTGTCTTTTGTAACTCCTTTCCGGTCACTAATTTGCTGGATTTGTGCAAATGAAATCAATAAAAATCAGAATTCCTTTAGAAATTCATAGCGAGATCCGTTCTTGTAGAATCCTTTTCCCTGTCTCTAGTTGTAAGTGGAGCAGCGTTTACCCGGCCTGTGCAGCAGTGGTCGCTCGTGCCCAGGATCCTGCCAACACCTGTGCCCTGCTCATCATTAGATTGACGGACCGTCGTGCAAGGACCCCCATACTCATTGGATTAACGTCGGGCAGAACCAGACAATTATCCAATTTCTACGTGGTCCTCCCGACCCTGCGCTGCACAGAGGGGTCTGGCCGTGGCTTCCTCCCCTCTCCCCATGGATAACACATGAACTCTGGGGAAGGTGGGAGCGCGGACCACACTGCACCTTACAACAACCCTAATACCCTCCATATTAATAATCGTTAAGTGAGGGTGACGTTCCCGCCTGTTGGCTCCTATACGGCGCAGCTTTCCTTGTATTTGTAGCTGGCGTCGCTCTGCAGGAAGCCTGACCTCGTATTGCACTATATGTAATGTGTGACGGACATTGCGGCGTTCGGGGGTTACACATTATCCGGTCCCCGCTTTACTTTTATTGCTGCATTATTACACATCCTAGCGGGATACCCATATAATGGGACATTACCGTACAGTATCCTGTGCACCGGGGGAGGACGGGCAGCGGTACAGGCACCATTATACCCATCATCATTGATATCCTGTGCATCGGGGGAGGACGGGCAGCGGCACAGGCACCATTATACCCATCGTCATTGATATCCTGTGCATCAGGGGAGGACGGGCAGCGGTACAGGCACCATTATACCCATCGTCATTGATATCCTGTGCATCAGGGGAGGACGGGCAGCGGTACAGACACCATTATACCCATCGTCATTGATATCCTGTGCATCGGGGGAGGACGGGCAGCGGCACAGGCACCATTATACCCATCGTCATTGATATCCTGTGCATCGGGGGAGGACGGGCAGCGGTACAGGCACCATTATACCCATCGTCATTGATATTCTGTGCATCGGGGGAGGACGGGCAGCGGTACAGGCACCATTATACCCATCGTCATTGATATCCTGTGCACCGGGGGAGGACGGCAGCGGTACAGGCACCATTATACCCATCGTCATTGATATCCTGTGCACCGGGGGAGGACGGCAGCGGTACAGACACCATTATACCCATCGTCATTGATATCCTGTGCAGCGGGGGAGGACGGGCAGCGGTACAGACACCATTATACCCATCGTCATTGATATCCTGTGCACCGGGGGAGGACGGGCAGCGGTACAGGCACCATTATACCCATCGTCATTGATATTCTGTGCATCGGGGGAGGACGGGCAGCGGTACAGGCACCATTATACCCATCGTCATTGATATCCTGTGCACCGTGGGAGGACGGGCAGCGGTACAGGCACCATTATCCCCATCGTCATTGATATCCTGTGCACCGGGGGAGGACGGGCAGTGGTACGGGCACCATTATACCCATCGTCATTGATATCCTGTGCATCGGGGGAGGATGGGCAGCGGTACAGGCACCATTATACCCATCGTCATTGATATTCTGTGCATCGGGGGAGGACGGGCAGCGGTACAGGCACCATTATACCCATCGTCATTGATATCCTGTGCACCGTGGGAGGACGGGCAGCGGTACAGGCACCATTATCCCCATCGTCATTGATATCCTGTGCACCGGGGGAGGACGGGCAGTGGTACGGGCACCATTATACCCATCGTCATTGATATCCTGTGCATCGGGGGAGGATGGGCAGCGGTACAGGCACCATTATACCCATCGTCATTGATATTCTGTGCATCGGGGGAGGATGGGCAGCGGTACAGGCACCATTATACCCATCGTCATTGATATTCTGTGCATCGGGGGAGGACGGGCAGCGGTACAGGCACCATTATACCCATCGTCATTGATATCCTGTGCACCGTGGGAGGACGGGCAGCGGTACAGGCACCATTATACCCATCGTCATTGATATCCTGTGCATCGGGGGAGGACGGGCAGCGGTACGGGCACCATTATACCCATCGTCATTGATATCCTGTGCATCGGGGGAGGACGGGCAGCGGTACAGGCACCATTATACCCATCGTCATTGATATCCTGTGCATCGGGGGAGGACGGGCAGCAGTACAGGCACCATTATACCCATCGTCATTGATATCCTGTGCACTGGGGAGGACGGGCAGTGGTACAAGCACCATTATACCCATCGTCATTGATATCCTGTGCATCGGGGGAGGACGGGCAGCGGTACAGGCACCATTATACCCATCGTCATTGATATTCTGTGCACCGTGGGAGGACGGGCAGCGGTACAGGCACCATTATACCCATCGTCATTGATATCCTGTGCACCGTGGGAGGACGGGCAGCGGTACAGGCACCATTATACCCATCGTCATTGATATCCTGTGCACCGTGGGAGGACGGGCAGCGGTACAGGCACCATTATACCCATCGTCATTGATATCCTGTGCACCGGGGGAGGACGGGCAGCGGTACAGGCACCATTATACCCATCGTCATTGATATCCTGTGCACCGTGGGAGGACGGGCAGCGGTACAGGCACCATTATACCCATCGTCATTGATATCCTGTGCACCGGGGGAGGACGGGCAGCGGTACAGACACCCATTATACCCATCGTCATTGATATTCTGTGCACCGGGGGAGGACGGGCAGTGGTACAGACATCATTATACCCATCGTCATTGATATCCTGTGCACCGGGGGAGGACGGGCAGCGGTACAGACATCATTATACCCATCGTCATTGATATCCTGTGCATCGGGGGAGGACGGGCAGCGGTACAGGCACCATTATACCCATCGTCATTGATATCCTGTGCACCGGGGGAGGACGGGCAGCGGTACGGGCACCATTATACCCATCGTCATTGATATCCTGTGCACCGGGGGAGGACGGGCAGCGGTACGGGCACCATTATACCCATCGTCATTGATATCCTGTGCATCGGGGGAGGACGGGCAGCGGTACAGACACCATTATACCCATCGTCATTGATATCCTGTGCATCGGGGGAGGACGGGCAGCGGTACAGACACCATTATACCCATCGTCATTGATATCCTGTGCACCGTGGGAGGACGGGCAGCGGTACAGGCACCATTATACCCATCGTCATTGATATCCTGTGCACCGGGGGAGGACGGGCAGCGGTACGGGCACCATTATACCCATCGTCATTGATATCCTGTGCACCGGGGGAGGACGGGCAGCGGTACGGGCACCATTATACCCATCGTCATTGATATCCTGTGCATCGGGGGAGGACGGGCAGCGGTACAGGCACCATTATACCCATCGTCATTGATATCCTGTGCACCGGGGGAGGACGGGCAGCGGTACAGGCACCATTATACCCATCGTCATTGATATCCTGTGCACCGGGGGAGGACGGGCAGCGGTACGGGCACCATTATACCCATCGTCATTGATATCCTGTGCACCGGGGGAGGACGGGCAGCGGTACAGGCACCATTATACCCATCGTCATTGATATCCTGTGCATCGGGGGAGGACGGGCAGCGGTACAGGCACCATTATACCCATCGTCATTGATATCCTGTGCACCGGGGGAGGACGGGCAGCGGTACACTCACCATTATACCCATCGTCATTGATATCCTGTGCATCGGGGGAGGACGGGCAGCGGTACAGACACCATTATACCCATCGTCATTGATATCCTGTGCATCGGGGGAGGACGGGCAGCGGTACAGGCACCATTATACCCATCGTCATTGATATCCTGTGCATCGGGGGAGGACGGGCAGCGGTACAGGCACCATTATACCCATCGTCATTGATATTCTGTGCACCGGGGGAGGATGGGCAGCGGTACAGGCACCATTATACCCATCGTCATTGATATTCTGTGCATCGGGGGAGGACGGGCAGCGGTACAGGCACCATTATACCCATCGTCATTGATATCCTGTGCATCGGGGGAGGACGGGCAGCGGTACAGGCACCATTATACCCATCGTCATTGATATCCTGTTCATCGGGGGAGGACGGGCAGCGGTACAGGCACCATTATACCCATCGTCATTGATATCCTGTGCATCGGGGGAGGACGGGCAGCGGTACAGACACCATTATACCCATCGTCATTGATATCCTGTGCACCGGGGGAGGACGGGCAGCGGTACAGACATCATTATACCCATCGTCATTGATATCCTGTGCAGCGGGGGAGGACGGGCAGCGGTACAGACATCATTATACCCATCGTCATTGATATCCTGTGCACCGGGGGAGGACGGGCAGCGGTACGGGCACCATTATACCCATCGTCATTGATATCCTGTGCATCGGGGGAGGACGGGCAGCGGTACAGGCACCATTATACCCATCGTCATTGATATCCTGTTCATCGGGGGAGGACGGGCAGCGGTACAGGCACCATTATACCCATCGTCATTGATATCCTGTGCACCGGGGGAGGACGGGCAGCGGTACAGGCACCATTATACCCATCGTCATTGATATCCTGTGCACCGGGGGAGGACGGGCAGCGGTACAGACACCATTATACCCATCGTCATTGATATCCTGTGCACCGGGGGAGGACGGGCAGCGGTACAGACACCCATTATACCCATCGTCATTGATATCCTGTGCACCGGGGGAGGACGGGCAGCGGTACGGGCACCATTATACCCATCGTCATTGATATCCTGTGCACCGGGGGAGGACGGGCAGCGGTACAGACACCATTATACCCATCGTCATTGATATCCTGTGCACCGGGGGAGGACGGGCAGCGGTACAGACACCCATTATACCCATCGTCATTGATATCCTGTGCACCGGGGGAGGATGGGCAGCGGTACAGACACCCATTATACCCATCGTCATTGATATCCTGTGCACCGGGGGAGGATGGGCAGCGGTACAGACATCATTATACCCATCGTCATTGATATCCTGTGCATCGGGGGAGGACGGGCAGCGGTACAGACATCATTATACCCATCGTCATTGATATCCTGTGCATCGGGGGAGGACGGGCAGCGGTACAGACATCATTATACCCATCGTCATTGATATTCTGTGCATCGGGGGAGGACGGGCAGCGGTACAGACACCATTATACCCATCGTCATTGATATTCTGTGCATCGGGGGAGGACGGGCAGCGGTACAGGCACCATTATACCCATCGTCATTGATATCCTGTGCATCGGGGGAGGACGGGCAGCGGTACAGACATCATTATACCCATCGTCATTAATATCCTGTGCACCGGGGGAGGACGGGCAGCGGTACAGGCACCATTATACCCATCGTCATTGATATTCTGTGCATCGGGGGAGGACGGGCAGCGGTACAGACACCATTATACCCATCGTCATTGATATCCTGTGCATCGGGGGAGGACGGGCAGCGGTACGGGCACCATTATACCCATCGTCATTGATATCCTGTGCATCGGGGGAGGACGGGCAGCGGTACTGGCACCATTATACCCATCGTCATTGATATCCTGTGCATCGGGGGAGGACGGGCAGCGGTACAGGTACCATTATACCCATCGTCATTGATATTTTTTTCTTTTTTTATCGTTTCTATGTTGCCAGCTGGATTCTGCAGCCTTCGGACGCGGTCAGGACAAGCTGCCTGTATAAAGCCCTCGCTGATGTCCTGTGGCGTGCCGGAGATGGCAAGGAGGCCGTGGTCACATTGTGAGTAGATACGTGCGTGATGAGACACATGGAGAGCGGAGAAGAGGCCGGCCGCTTCCTAAATGGCCGCATTGATGGGAATGGAAATGATCCCTTACACAGTGCCGATTGAACACTATGGGGTCCATGTAATGGGGGTGCTTGGGGCTAACCCTATAATACCCACCCGCCATAAATATACGGCAGGCGGCCATGACCTGAGACTCGTGCCAATGTGTATTTATGGCCTGAGCGATTAGACAGCTGATTGTTGGGCGCCCGGACCCAGAGAAGTCGGACGTAGTTTCCACCACTTCAGTCTTCGCTGTTCTTCCATACGTGGTGCTGAATACAATAAAGGAAGCGCCGGGGTCACGTAACCGCCGGGTTTCTGGTACTGGGAGACTGATTCTGGGTTTAGCTAGACCCCAAGAAGCCCTAACTGGGAAAGAGGTCACACATTACAGAAAAAAAGTCCACTGTGGATTTCCGCAGCAGAAAGGTGAAAGTTTTAAAATTTGCAGACAAAGACAATTTTCCTTCTAAAAAAGCCCACAGCATCTGTATAGGACATCCCGTGTGGACTTCCAGATTATAGGATGCCGGATTAGAGGGCTGGTCATAGGATGATGCATCCTGTTCACATCTTGCAGGTCGTCTGGAAGGCAGCAGTTCACTCCAGCCGGAAGATACCGAGCTGATGGGATCCTAGAAAGTGTAAGTCACTATATTATATTGACATAAATGTGAAATGTAAAAGTTAAAACACTGCCACCATGCAGCCGCCACTAGGGGGAGCTCAGGAGTTTTCTGTATACACTCTTCTCATTGCGTTCAATGTATATACTGTATTCGTTGAGCTCCCTCTAGTGGTGGCTGCCGGCAGAAAGAATTTTATTCTTCAACATGAGAATTGTGCAGGCATTTGGAGCTCTGACCAATGTAAAGATAAATTAATAAATTAATTGTTATTGAATTTTAAATCTGTTTAGAAATTAGTCCTTTTTTCTAAAATAATAAAATTTAAAGAAGATTTGTCTCTTGCTCCAAAAAACTGAGTTAAATACTTAGTTAATTCCCCTGATTCTGCGGCTCTTTTCCTTTTTGTGCTGCATCGCTGCATTGCAGAGAAATTCAAGTTTGTTTCTTCTGGAGCGCATTATGTGAAATCTCTGCTTGTAGTACAACTGGGCGTTTCTTCAGAGTGTTCTCTGGGGGCGTGTCCTTTAACCCTGCAGCGATCGGTGCAGGTTCTGATTGCTGCGGTTAGAAGCAGATGCTGGCTGTATAACACAGCCCTCATCTCCTGCTCCATTCAGCCCTTACCGACCTCTGATGAAAATCTAGCTGTTCAATAGAAAACCCCTCCACCCTCCTCGGAGGTGTCCACATCCTATAACATTTGGGGTGGAATTGCCCTTTAAATAAGAACATCCTCTCCTGCGGCCGGTTGCGGGGGACAGAGACTCTACATATTGGACGGTAAGCTCCTCCGGGCACTAGACCAACATTGCTTTGTTCACCCCGGTGTAAAACTTGCTGGAGGTCGGCAAAACAACAGAGCGAGCCAACGAGAGGAGTATTTATTAACCAGGACGGAGCGGCGCTGCCCTGCGGCTCCTCCGAAGATTTGGAATATTCTCCTACGTCTCATGGACAGAAGTTCACAATGGAAAACTACAAGGGGCCATACTGGTTGTGGCCGCGGGGGTCTTATACCAGTTATCTGTAATCCAGTGTTCTACCAGTGTCCTGGGAAGATAAATCACTGTAAAGGGGTCCGCAGCGCAGAGCATGTGACAGAACAGCTTAGAGGGGCAAAAGAGAGAGGAATATTCCGTATGATGCTGTGCGGGGCCGGTGCATGACACAGGGAATGTCTGTGCACATATGTACACAGTGACTGCACCAGCAGAATAGTGAGCGCAGCTCTGGAGTATAATACAGGATGTAACTCAGGATCAGTAATGTATGTACACAGTGACTGCACCAGCAGAATAGTGAGTGCAGCTCTGGGGTATAATACAGGGTGTAACTCAGGATCAGTAATGTAATGTATGTACACAGTGACTGCACCAGCAGAATAGTGAGTGCAGCTCTGGGGTATAACATAGGATGTAACTCAGGATCAGTAATGTAATGTATGTACACAGTGACTGCACCAGCAGAATAGTGAGTGCAGCTCTGGAGTATAATACAGGATGTAACTCAGGATCAGTAATGTATGTACACAGTGACTGCACCAGCAGAATAGTGAGTGCAGCTCTGGAGTATAATACAGGATGTAACTCAGGATCAGTAATGTAATGTATGTACACAGTGACTGCACCAGCAGAATAGTGAGTGCAGCTCTGGGGTATAATACAGGGTGTAACTCAGGATCAGTAATGTAATGTATGTACACAGTGACTGCATCAGCAGAATAGTGAGTGCAGCTCTGGAGTATAATACAGGATGTAACTCAGGATCAGTAATGTAATGTATGTACACAGTGACTGCACCAGCAGAATAGTGAGTGCAGCTCTGGGGTATAATACAGGATGTAACTCAGGATCAGTAATGTAATGTATGTACACAGTGACTGCACCAGCAGAATAGTGAGTGCAGCTCTGGGGTATAATACAGGAGGTAACTCAGGATCAGTAATGTAATGTATGTACACAGTGACTGCACCAGCAGAATAGTGAGCGCAGCTCTGGGGTATAATACCGGAGGTAACTCAGGATCAGTAATGTAATGTATGTACTCAGTGACTGCACCAGCAGAATAGTGAGTGTAGCTCTGGGGTATAATACCGGAGGTAACTCAGGATCAGTAATGTATGTACACAGTGACTGCACCAGCAGAATAGTGAGTGCAGCTCTGGAGTATAATACAGGATGTAACTCAGGACCAGTAATGTAATGTATGTACACAGTGACTGCACCAGCAGAATAGTGAGTGCAGCTCTGGGGTATAATACCAGAGGTAACTCAGGATCAATAATGTATGTACACAGTGACTGCACCAGCAGAATAGTGAGTGCAGCTCTGGAGTATAATACAGGATGTAACTCAGGATCAGTAATGTAATGTATGTACACAGTGACTGCACCAGCAGAATAGTGAGTGCAGCTCTGGAGTATAATACAGGATGTAACTCAGGATCAGTAATGTAATGTATGTACACAGTGACTGCACCAGCAGAATAGTGAGTGCAGGTCTGGGGTATAATACAGGCTGTAACTCAGGATCAGTAATGTAATGTATGTACATAGTGACTGCACCAGCAGAATAGTGAGTGCAGCTCTGGGGTATAATACCGGAGGTAACTCAGGATCAGTAATGTATGTACACAGTGACTGCACCAGCAGAATAGTGAGTGCAGCTCTGGAGTATAATACAGGATGTAACTCAGGACCAGTAATGTAATGTATGTACACAGTGACTGCACCAGCAGAATAGTGAGTGCAGCTCTGGGGTATAATACCGGAGGTAACTCAGGATCAATAATGTATGTACACAGTGACTGCACCAGCAGAATAGTGAGTGCAGCTCTGGAGTATAATACAGGATGTAACTCAGGATCAGTAATGTAATGTATGTACCCAGTGACTGCACCAGCAGAATAGTGAGTGCAGCTCTGGAGTATAATACAGGATGTAACTCAGGATCAGTAATGTAATGTATGTACACAGTGACTGCACCAGCAGAATAGTGAGTGCAGCTCTGGGGTATAATACCGGAGGTAACTCAGGATCAGTAATGTAATGTATGTACACAGTGACTCCACCAGCAGAATAGTGAGTGCAGCTCTGGGGTATAATACAGGAGGTAACTCAGGATCAGTAATGTAATGTATGTACACAGTGACTGCACCAGCAGAATAGTGAGTGCGGCTCTGGGGTATAATACAGGAGGTAACTCAGGATCAGTAATGTAATGTATGTACACAGTGACTGCACCAACAGAATAGTGAGTGCAGCTCTGGGGTATAATACAGGATGTAACTCAGGATCAGTAATGTAATGTATGTACAGAGTGACTGCACCAGCAGAATAGTGAGTGCAGCTCTGGAGTATAATAAAGGATGTAACTCAGGATCAGTAATGTAATATATGTACACAGTGACTGCACCAGCAGAATAGTGAGTGCAGCTCTGGGGTATAATACAGGATGTAACTCAGGATCAGTAATGTAATGTATGTACAGAGTGACTGCACCAGCAGAATAGTGAGTGCAGCTCTGGAGTATAATAAAGGATGTAACTCAGGATCAGTAATGTAATGTATGTACACAGTGACTGCACCAGCAGAATAGTGAGTGCGGCTCTGGGGTATAATACAGGATGTAACTCAGGATCAGTAATGTAATGTATGTACACAGTGACTGCACCAGCAGAATAGTGAGTGCAGCTCTGGGGTATAATACCGGAGGTAACTCAGGATCAGTAATGTATGTACACAGTGACTGCACCAGCAGAATAGTGAGTGCAGCTCTGGAGTATAATAGAGGATGTAACTCAGGATCAGTAATGTAATGTATGTACACAGTGACTGCACCAGCAGAATAGTGAGTGCAGCTCTGGAGTAAAATACAGGATGTAACTCAGGATCAGTAATGTAATGTATGTACATAGTGACTGCACCAGCAGGATAGTGAGTGCAGCTCTGGGGTATAATACAGGATATAACTCAGGATCAGTAATGTAATGTGTGTACACAGTGACTGCACCAGCAGAATAGTGAGTGCAGCTCTGGGGTATAATACAGGATGTAACTCAGGATCAGTAATGTAATGTGTGTACACAGTGACTGCACCAGCAGGATAGTGAGTGCAGCTCTGGGGTATAATACAGGATATAACTCAGGATCAGTAATGTAATGTGTGTACACAGTGACTGCACCAGCAGAATAGTGAGTGCAGCTCTGGAGTATAATACAGGATGTAACTCAGGACCAGTAATGTAATGTATGTACACAGTGACTGCACCAGCAGAATAGTGAGTGCAGCTCTGGGGTATAATACCGGAGGTAACTCAGGATCAGTAATGTATGTACACAGTGACTGCACCAGCAGAATAGTGAGTGCAGCTCTGGAGTATAATACAGGATGTAACTCAGGATCAGTAATGTAATGTATGTACACAGTGACTGCACCAGCAGAATAGTGAGTGCAGCTCTGGAGTATAATACAGGATGTAACTCAGGATCAGTAATGTAATGTATGTACACAGTGACTGCACCAGCAGAATAGTGAGTGCAGCTCTGGGGTATAATACCGGAGGTAACTCAGGATCAGTAATGTAATGTATGTACACAGTGACTCCACCAGCAGAATAGTGAGTGCAGCTCTGGGGTATAATACAGGAGGTAACTCAGGATCAGTAATGTAATGTATGTACACAGTGACTGCACCAGCAGAATAGTGAGTGCGGCTCTGGGGTATAATACAGGAGGTAACTCAGGATCAGTAATGTAATGTATGTACACAGTGACTGCACCAACAGAATAGTGAGTGCGGCTCTGGGGTATAATGCAGGATGTAACTCAGGATCAGTAATGTAATGTATGTACAGAGTGACTGCACCAGCAGAATAGTGAGTGCAGCTCTGGAGTATAATAAAGGATGTAACTCAGGATCAGTAATGTAATGTATGTACACAGTGACTGCACCAGCAGAATAGTGAGTGCAGCTCTGGGGTGTAATACAGGAGGTAACTCAGGATCAGTAATGTAATGTATGTACACAGTGACTGTACCAGCAGAATAGTGAGTGCAGCTCTGGGGTATAATACAGGAGGTAACTCAGGATCAGTAATGTAATGTATGTACACAGTGACTGCACCAGCAGGATAGTGAGTGCAGCTCTGGGGTATAATACAGGATATAACTCAGGATCAGTAATGTAATGTGTGTACACAGTGACTGCACCAGCAGAATAGTGAGTGCAGCTCTGGAGTATAATACAGGATGTAACTCAGGATCAGTAATGTATGTACACAGTGACTGCACCAGCAGAATAGTGAGTGCAGCTCTGGAGTATAATACTGGATGTTACTCAGGATCAGTAATGTAATGTATGTACACAGTGACTGCACCAGCAGAATAGTGAGTGCAGCTCTGGGCTATAATACAGGATGTAACTCAGGATCAGTAATGTAATGTATGTACACAGTGACTGCACCAGCAGAATAGTGAGTGCAGCTCTGGAGTATAATACAGGATGTTACTCAGGATCAGTAATGTAATGTATGTACACAGTGACTGCAGCAGCAGAATAGTGAGTGCAGCTCTGGAGTATAATACAGGATGTAACTCAGGATCAGTAATGTATGTACACAGTGACTGCACCAGCAGAATAGTGAGTGCAGCTCTGGTGTATAATACAGGAGGTAACTCAGGATCAGTAATGTAATGTATGTACACAGTGACTGCACCAGCAGAAAAGTGAGTGCAGCTCTGGTGTATAATACAGGATGTAACTCAGGATCAGTAATGTATGTTCTCAGTGACTGCATCAGCAGAATAGTGAGCGCAGCTCTGGGGTATAATACAGGATGTAACTCAGGATCAGTAATGTAATGTATGTACACAGTGACTGCACCAGCAGAATAGTGAGCGCAGCTCTGGGGTATAATACAGGCTGTAACTCAGGATCAGTAATGTAATTTATGTACACAGTGACTGCACCAGCAGAATAGTGAGTGCAGCTCTGGGGTATAATACAGGATGTAACTCAGGATCAGTAATGTAATGTATGTACACAGTGACTGCACCAGCAGAATAGTGAGTGCAGCTCTGGAGTATAATACAGGATGTAACGCAGGATCAGTAATGTATGTACACAGTGACTGCAGCAGCAGAATAGTGAGTGCAGCTCTGGAGTATAATACAGGATGTAACTCAGGGTCAGTAATGTAATGTATGTACACAGTGACTGCACCAGCAGAATAGTGAGTGCAGCTCTGGGGTATAATACAGGATGTAACTCAGGATCAGTAATGTATGTACACAGTGACTGCACGAGCAGAATAGTGAGTGCAGCTCTGGAGTATAATACAGGATGTAACTCAGGATCAGTAATGTAATGTATGTACACAGTGACTGCACCAGCAGAATAGTGAGTGCAGCTCTGGAGTATAATACAGGATGTAACTCAGGATCAGTAATGTAATGTATGTACACAGTGACTGCACCAGCAGAATAGTGAGTGCAGCTCTGGGCTATAATACAGGATGTAACTCAGGATCAGTAATGTAATGTATGTACACAGTGACTGCACCAGCAGAATAGTGAGTGCAGCTCTGGAGTATAATACAGGATGTAACGCAGGATCAGTAATGTATGTACCCAGTGACTGCACCAGCAGAATAGTGAGTGCAGCTCTGGAGTATAATACAGAATGTAACTCAGGATCAGTAATATATGTACACAGTGACTGCACCAGCAGAATAGTGAGTGCAGCTCTGGGGTATAATACAGGAGGTAACTCAGGATCAGTAATGTATGTACACAGTGACTGCACCAGCAGAATAGTGAGTGCAGCTCTGGAGTATAATACAGGATGTAACTCAGGCTCTGTAATGTATGTACCCAGTGACTGCACCAGCAGAATAGTGAGTGCAGCTCTGGAGTGTGATGTGCTGTGGATATCAGGTAATTATATATGTGCAGTGCCGGTCGGTATATGAGATCGTTGATCTTATTATCTGCTCTCAGTGATTTGTCCCTTTCTCTTCTCCGTGTGTCCGCGTTCTGTTTTCCTTGCCTGTTACATGCTTTGTGCCATCACAAGTGACCTGTATTAATGTGAATTCTAATTTTCCGGCAGCTCATCCTGTATAACTTCAGACGATACGAGGATCTTGTGACCTTCCTGCGGCAGAACATTAATCAGGTGAATTACTCCGCCGTGTTACATTGTGAACCTATTAGTGTCATTGTAAATGGATGTTCCCTCGTGAGTTAATCAGAAATTACTCGGGGTCTTGGGTCAGTGCGAAGGCGGAATAAATATGATAATATCCGGCTGGTGATCCGAGAAGGAAGGAACGGAGACTCTTCACGACATCAAGGCCTTTCTGGTAATCGGCGCGTTTCACGTCTGTAGTCCGAGTGCTGTGATCTGGGGACATAACCCGGCCGCTGACCATCTCCAGCCTAAATAACACAAGGTTCAGTGTACGCAGCTCCGCTGCTCATCTATGTGTCTCCAGGGTTAGAACATGGAACCAGATATGTAGTGATCCTGCCGCTATCGGTTAAAGGGGTATTCCTGTAACAATAACTGATCACTTACCGTGAGGAATTCGTGATAAAGGCGAGATAAGTGGGAGTCTGACCACTAAGACCCCACCGATCACTTTAATGGGGAACTTGGATCTCGGTTTGGATAGGACAGAAGTCGAGGATTCCGACTACTTCTCCATCTTTCCCTATGAGGCAGTTGGTGATAGCTGAACTCTGGGCTCGTGCTTGACCTCCGCTTTATATGAACGGGGGTCTTCTGTTCTACCAGCAATCGAGTAGTCATCACACTTATCAAGGAGGGGGAATAGTTTCCTGCAACACCTGTTTATGGTGTCCGCACACAGGGCAGTGAAGGTTCATCCAGAATGTATGCTGTTATCGGTGGTGAAGAAGGATCAGACATATTGTATTTCAGCATGCCCGATCCTTACGTTCCTTTGTCTTTTCCTTTATTCCCCCATCCCTATTGAAAAACCATGCACTCTCAGCCGAGCGATTTCTGATCTTGCTTTACTTTTCCCAGTTTGAGCACGGCCCCTACGGATGTATCCTGCTGACCGTCTCCGTCATCCTCTCCAGAACAGTGGAACTGTGAGTATATATAATGTATACTGTGTGCGTGGTGTAATATGAGCGCCGTGCTCTGCGGTCTCCATGGACAGCGAGGGTGCACAATCCGACAGAGCCCGTTCTCCAGACCCTCACCCAGCTGGCAAGGTGTCGCCTATTGGGTGAACACATTATTACTGGTTCAGCTTTAGGCTAGGGTCACATTGTGTTAGGGCAATCGGTTTAGCGCTAAGCGCTAGCGGATTGCGCTAACGCAATGTCTTTTTCGGGGTCGCGTTAAACATCCCCGCTAGCGCAGATCCCCGATCTGCGAGAGCGGGGAACGGACCTCGGGCGCGCCGCGGACGCTGCAAGCAGTGTCCGAGGCGCGCTACAAAAGAACGGCACATCGCTAGCGCGAGCCGAAAATGACACGCGCTAGCAATGTGCTTTAACATTGCCGGCAATGGGAGCGCTAACGGACGCGGTGCACGGCGTTAATTTCCCCGTGCAACGCTGTCCGTTAGCGCTCAGCCATAAACGCAATGTGACCCTAGCCTAACACATTATATTACAGCCAGATGTCGTCTATGGAGAACATCCGCTCTAAATTACAGCAGTCACTTTGTGTCTCTTTATTTTACTTTTTTTGCGAGGTCTCATTTATAGTAAGATCCGTTTTTTATTGATACTCTTTTGGGGTACGTAGGACATTTTAATCTCTTTTATTTATTACATTTTTTCCTTTTTTACATGGGACTTCCAGCTATTGAAAAAAAAAAAAGCAATTCTAGTGTTTCGATTTTTATTGAGGTTCAACATTTGGGTTAAATAATTTTACATTTAATCGGACTGTTACCGAGGCAGCAATACCGAATATTTTTATTTAATTCTATATTTTTAACTGGGGGAAAAGGGTTTTATGTTTTTCTTAAAAAAATGTAAATATATTTTTCAACATTTTTTTGCATTTTTAATCTAATTTTTTACTCCTGCATATAATTATTATTATTTATTATTATTCTGCATAGATAGGGGGGATTGTGATCTTTCGATTGCTTATAATTATACAGTTCAGACGGTGAGGGCCATGACGGTGTACCAGGAGTACCGAGGAGCGTACCCGCTGCTGCCGGCTGCCCTCGGCGCCCTGTGATTACGAGGCGAGGCCGGGGGCATTTAAAGCGAATGCCCCTTTTCTTAATCTCTTAAATGCTGCTTTCAAACTTGACTTTGGCATGTGAGTGGTTGAAGGGGTTTTAACCTTTTTTCCTGCTGTACTGGTTAGGGGTAAAGCGTGTGGCGGAGGGGGCACTTCAGTGTTCAGTAGCCGCTCTTGGCTACTGTAGGTGGGCTCCATACATTTGTAGAGTGGCCACTGAACCCTGTACAGGACTGTGTCGTGCCTACGAGTGCTGATGCTGGCTGATCGGTCTGAGGTGCCAGGTGTCGGACCCCCAACTATCTGATATTGATCACCTATCCTAGTGTCATGGAAACCCCCTTTAAAATGCTGTGATTGGCTCCAGTGTCATCAGTTCCCCCGAGGTGCCGGCTGTATTATGCACTCAGCTCCTGGGTTTTCACTTCCACCGTACATGTACAGCGATCATAACCAGAGGGTTAAAGGGCTATTCCAGGTCCCTAGGATGTGCCTGCACTTTATGAGCTGTGAGGTCTGAAGTCTGAATCCCCCCAGACCCTGAGAATGAAGAGGATACAACGCTGCCACCTCCTGGGTCTGCAGGGAATTGCAGTGCTATGTCAGGCCACACTGAGGGTCCCTGCACAGCGGGCGACCAGCGTGACACAGAAACGGACCCTACTGACCATAGTGTGATGTGTAAGGTAAATGCCCCCGTAACTGCGGAGCCGTCCCGACGCTCTGGTGCGTTTGGCACTGTGATGTTTGCTATAATACCAGTCAGAGGATTCAGTGAGCCCCTCTGCGAGAGTTTGACCCCTGGAGAGCCAGGTATCCGGGGAGTCTCTGCCACGACCATTGTGCAGCCGGACCAGTTTACATTGCTGACAGACTTATGGCAGAACATGAAAAGTCAGGGAAGGACATTTTGATTTTTGCCCGGATTTCTCATTTTTCCACTTGTCAGGGAGGTCTCGACTGTTTATCGCATCGCCCGCCAGCTCCTAATCAGCAGTATTAACTGTTACAATCTCGCTGAAAGCCTGCGGGCGATGAGAAGTAGCTGGTATCAGAGGGAGAAGCTATCACGTTCGCTCCCGGAGGTACACTGACCATCAACTGCCAGAGAAGAAGAGGTCTGTGCCCAGAGCCCCATAGAAGTCACTGAAGCCCCCTTTAAAGGGAATAGGAACTGAGCTGCAGTCCCCCGACAACGGGCACTACACCGTGCAAAGAGCAGACATGTGCACTGCTTACATCCTACCCGATGATCAGTGCGGGACTGCCAGATGCCGGACCCCACTGATCTAATATTAGCCCCTTGTTTGGCCTCACTTGTGATCCAGTAACATAAATCTGTCAATTACCTGCAATTGGTTGGTATACAGGCACAGCTTTCTATCAAACATTGTATAAAGCTCTAGAGCTGCAATCACTATTATGCTGGTGCAGTCACTGTGTACATACATTACATTACTGATCCTGAGTTACATCCTGTATTATACTCCAGAGCTGCACTCACTATTCTGCTGGTGCAGTCACTGTGTACATACATTACTGATCCTGAGTTACATCCTGTATTATACCCCAGAGCTGCACTCACTATTCTGCTGGTGCAGTCACTGTGTACATACATTACATTACTGATCCTGAGTTACCTCCTGTATTATACCCCAGAGCTGCACTCACTATTCTGCTGGTGCAGTCACTGTGTACATACATTACATTACTGATCCTGAGTTACATCCTGTATTATACTCCAGAGCTGCACTCACTATTCTGCTGGTGCAGTCACTGTGTACATACAGTACATTACTGATTCTGAGTTACATCCTGTATTATACCCCAGAGCTGCACTCACTATTCTGCTGGTGCAGTCACTGTGTACATACAGTACATTACTGATTCTGAGTTACATCCTGTATTATACTCCAGAGCTGCACTCACTATTCTGCTGGTGCAGTCACTGTGTACATACATTACATTACTGATCCTGAGTTACATCCTGTATTATACTCCAGAGCTGCACTCACTATTCTGCTGGTGCAGTCACTGTGTACATACATTACTGATCCTGCGTTACATCCTGTATTATACTCCAGAGCTGCACTCACTATTCTGCTGGTGCAGTCACTGTGTACATACATTACATTACTGATCCTGAGTTACATCCTGTATTATACCCCAGAGCTGCACTCACTATTCTGCTGGTGCAGTCACTGTGTACATACATTACATTACTGATCCTGAGTTACCTTCTGTATTATACCCCAGAGCTGCACTCACTATTCTGCTGGTGCAGTCACTGTGTACATACATTACATTACTGATCCTGAGTTACCTCCTGTATTATACCCCAGAGCTGCACTCACTATTCTGCTGGTGCAGTCACTGTGTACATACATTACATTACTGATCCTGAGTTACATCCTGTATTATACTCCAGAGCTGCACTCACTATTCTGCTGGTGCAGTCACTGTGTACATACAGTACATTACTGATTCTGAGTTACATCCTGTATTATACCCCAGAGCTGCACTCACTATTCTGCTGGTGCAGTCACTGTGTACATACAGTACATTACTGATTCTGAGTTACATCCTGTATTATACTCCAGAGCTGCACTCACTATTCTGCTGGTGCAGTCACTGTGTACATACATTACATTACTGATCCTGAGTTACATCCTGTATTATACTCCAGAGCTGCACTCACTATTCTGCTGGTGCAGTCACTGTGTACATACATTACTGATCCTGCGTTACATCCTGTATTATACTCCAGAGCTGCACTCACTATTCTGCTGGTGCAGTCACTGTGTACATACATTACATTACTGATCCTGAGTTACATCCTGTATTATACCCCAGAGCTGCACTCACTATTCTGCTGGTGCAGTCACTGTGTACATACATTACTGATCCTGCGTTACATCCTGTATTATACTCCAGAGCTGCACTCACTATTCTGCTGGTGCAGTCACTGTGTACATACATTACATTACTGATCCTGAGTTACCTCCTGTATTATACCCCAGAGCTGCACTCACTATTCTGCTGGTGCAGTCACTGTGTACATACATTACATTACTGATCCTGAGTTACATCCTGTATTATACTCCAGAGCGGCACTCACTATTCTGCTGGTGCAGTCACTGTGTACATACAGTACATTACTGATTCTGAGTTACATCCTGTATTATACCCCAGAGCTGCACTCACTATTCTGCTGGTGCAGTCACTGTGTACATACAGTACATTACTGATTCTGAGTTACATCCTGTATTATACTCCAGAGCTGCACTCACTATTCTGCTGGTGCAGTCACTGTGTACATACATTACATTACTGATCCTGAGTTACCTCCTGTATTATACCCCAGAGCTGCACTCACTATTCTGCTGGTGCAGTCACTGTGTACATACATTACTGATCCTGCGTTACATCCTGTATTATACTCCAGAGCTGCACTCACTATTCTGCTGGTGCAGTCACTGTGTACATACATTACATTACTGATCCTGAGTTACATCCTGTATTATACCCCAGAGCTGCACTCACTATTCTGCTGGTGCAGTCACTGTGTACATACATTACATTACTGATCCAGAGTTACCTCCTGTATTATACTCCAGAGCTGCACTCACTATTCTGCTGGTGCAGTCACTGTGTACATACACTCACCGGCCACTTTATTAGGTACACCTGTCCAACTTCTTGTTAACACTTAATTTCTAATCAGCCAATCACATGGCGGCAACTCAGTGCATTTAGGCATGTAGACATGGTCAAGACAATCTCCTGCAGTTCAAACCGAGCATCAGTATGGGGAAGAAAGGTGATTTGAGTGCCTTTGAACGTGGCATGGTTGTTGGTGCCAGAAGGGCTGGTCTGAGTATTTCAGAAACTGCTGATCTACTGGGATTTTCACGCACAACCATCTCTAGGGTTTACAGAGAATGGTCCGAAAAAGAAAAAAAATCCAGTGAGCGGCAGTTCTGTGGGCGGAAATGCCTTGTTGATGCCAGAGGTCAGAGGAGAATGGGCAGACTGGTTCGAGCTGATAGAAAGGCAACAGTGACTCAAATCGCCACCCGTTACAACCAAGGTAGGCCTAAGAGCATCTCTGAACGCACAGTGCGTCGAACTTTGAGGCAGATGGGCTACAGCAGCAGAAGACCACACCGGGTGCCACTCCTTTCAGCTAAGAACAGGAAACTGAGGCTACAATTTGTACAAGCTCATCGAAATTGGACAGTAGAAGATTGGAAAAACGTTGCTTGGTCTGATGAGTCTCGATTTCTGCTGCGACATTCGGATGGTAGGGTCAGAATTTGGCGTAAACAACATGAAAGCATGGATCCATCCTGCCTTGTATGGAGCATCTTTGGGATGTGCAGCCGACAAATCTGCGGCAACTGTGTGATGCCATCATGTCAATATGGACCAAAATCTCTGAGGAATGCTTCCAGCACCTTGTTGAATCTATGCCACGAAGAATTGAGGCAGTTCTGAAGGCAAAAGGGGGTCCAACCCGTTACTAGCATGGTGTACCTAATAAAGTGGCCGGTGAGTGTACATTACATTACTGATCCTGAGTTACATCCTGTATTATACTCCAGAGCTGCACTCACTATTCTGCTGGTGCAGTCACTGTGTACATACAGTACATTACTGATTCTGAGTTACATCATGTATTATACTCCAGAGCTGCACTCACTATTCTGCTGGTTCAGTCACTGTGTACATACATTACTGATCCTGAGTTACATCCTGTATTATACCCCAGAGCTGCACTCACTATTCTGCTGGTGCAGTCACTGTGTACACTCATTACATTACTGATCCTGAGTTACATCCTGTATTATACCCCAGAGCTGCACTCACTATTCTGCTGGTGCAGTCACTGTGTACATACATTACATTACTGATCCTGAGTTACATCCTGTATTATACCCCAGAGCTGCACTCACTATTCTGCTGGTGCAGTCACTGTATACATACATTACATTACTGATCCTGAGTTACATCCTGTATTATACCCCAGAGCTGCACTCACTATTCTGCTGGTGCAGTCACTGTATACATACATTACATTACTGATCCTGAGTTACATCCTGTATTATACCCCAGAGCTGCACTTACTATTCTCCTGGTGCAGTCACTGTGTACATACATTACATTACATTACAGTACTTAGCCTGAGCTGCCCCTCTTGGTCCGGCACCAGAACCCACCATTATCTATATATATAATCGTCTAAGGGTCACTTCTGTCTGTCTGTCTGTCATGGAAATCCCGCGTCAGCGATGGCACAGTCCGGCCACGAATTCGCCCTTTCCTACTCTCTGTCAGTGCCCCCTCCAGTCAGCGATCACACAGGTTTAATGGCAGCGCTAACGGGCCGCGTTATGCCGCGGTGTAACACACTCGGTTAACGCTGCTATTAAACCTGTGTGACCAACTTTTTACTATTGATGCTGCCTATGCAGCATCAATGGTAAAAAGATCTAATGTTAAAAATATTAAACAAAATAAAAAATCATTATATTCTCACCTTCCGTCGCCTTTCCCGCTGCTCCTCGCGACGCTCCGGTCCATGCATTGCGGTCTCGTGAGATGATGACGTAGCGGTCTCGCGAGACTGTTACGTCATCATCTCAGGAGACCGCAATGTATTCTTGGGACCGGATCGTCGCGAGGAGCATCGGTAAACGCCTTGGCTGGATCCGGGGGCCGACGGAAGGTGAGTATATAACTATTTTTTATTTTAATTATTTTTTTTTTAACAGGGATATGGTGCTCACTTTGCTATATACTACGTGGGCTGTGTTATATACTGCGTGGCTGCTATATACTATGTCTCTGTGCTATATACTATGTGGCTGTGCTATATACTACATGGCTGTGGTATATATTACGTGGCTGGGCAATATACTACATCGCTGTGCTCTATACTACGTGGCCTGTGTTATATACTTTCATGGGCTGTGTTATATACTACGTCTCTGCTATATACTACGTGGCTGTGCTATATACTTCGTGGCTGTGCAATATATTACGTGGCTGCGCAATATATTACGTGGCTGTGCAATATATTACGTGGCTGTGCAATATATTACGTGGCTGGGCAATATACTACGTGGCTGTGCAATATACTACGTGGGCTGTGCTATATACTACGTGGGCTGTGTTATATACTACGTGGGCTGTGTTATATACTACGTGGGCTGTGTTATATACTACGTGGGCTGTGTTATATACTACTTGGGCTGTGCTATATACTACGTGGGCTGTGTTATATGCTACGTGGGCTGTGTTATATACTACGTGAGCTGTGTTATATACTACGTGGGCTGTGTTATATACTACATGGCTGGGCAATATACTACTTGGGCTGTGCTATATACTACGTGGGCTGTGTTATATGCTACTTGGGCTGTGTTATATACTACGTGGCTGTGTTATATACTACGTGGGCTGTGTTATATTCTACGTGGGCTGTGTTATATTCTACGTGGGCTGTGTTATATGCTACGTGGCTGTGGTTTATTTCTCTGCTGTATCTGTGCATCATGAATCGTGGTATGTGTTAAAGAGAGGGGCCCACTGAGACTCTTTCACCCAGGGCCCTCAAAAACCTGGAGCTGGCCCTGGCTTCACTGATTGGTCACGCCCGGCCACGAACAATCAGCGACAGGCGCAGTCCGGCCGCGAATTGGCGCGGAATTTGAACCACGCTTCGCTAATTGGTCGCGGCCGGCCGAATCCTGTGTATAAATTGCATTATTCTGAAATCTTCATAAATAAACTACATACATATTCTAGAAGACCCGATGCGTTAGAATCGGGCCACCATCTAGTATTATATAATTACCCGACTTCTCAGAGCTGAGGGTTTGTTACAGTTATATCCAACTCACTTGAGTTTTGTCAGCATCACAAATCTTTTTCCTTTGCTGTTCGTCCGTTACATTGTATCAGTCTGGAGTACAGGCCAATCACTGCACAGAGGATTGACAAGACTGGATACAATTGTAGCAAACCTGCAGCTGTGTGTTTTCAGCCTCTGAATGCAAATAGAGCAAAGTAAAAGGTACAAATCTGTTGCACATCAGAGGGGCATGCCGCACCAGTGAGGGGTGAGCGGATAAATCGGGAGCATTTACTGCCTCCTGCGATTCTCTTGGGGTTGGATTTTTGTGGGGTGGGGGTCTCGGCGCTGTTGTCGGTGTAATCCCCTGAACTTTCCTGATTGCTGCTTCCTCTTGGGCTGATGATCTAATATGCAGATGCCGCGCTCCTTTCCCACGTTGTTTACGGCTAAACATGTCATTAGCACATCCTCCTTTTGTCGCCAGTGTTGATCTGTCAGCCAGATATTCATCTTTGTGACAGCTCTGATTTATCTTACTGCGGCAGACAATGCTGGAATATTGGGGAGGAACAGCCATTAATGAGGACAGGGGGTCAACGTGACCTCAGAGGGACAAATCCGCACAATCGCTTGTCAAGCTGCTGCTCCGTGCTGTATAGGAAAGTGCGACAACCTGCACGATCTCAGCTCTGCTCCTAAGCAGGTTGTCAGACAGATTTGTAGTAGAATGTCAGACTCCTGAGGACTCAGACTCTGAGCGACGACTCATGCGACTCTTGGCTGCTGCTGACCCCAACTGGATCGTTCAGCTTGTCAGTGATGTCCATCCAGTGCACCGCAGCATCTCACTGGTTTCTGACATTTGCTCTGCAGTCACTGATTTCTGACATTTGCTCCACAGTCACTGATTACTGACATTTGCTCCACAGTCACTGGTTACTGACATTTGCTCTGCAGTCACTGATTACTGACATTTGCTCTGCAGTCACTGATTACTGACATTTGCTCCACAGTCACTGATTACTGACATTTGCTCTGCAGTCACTGGTTTCTGACATTTGCTCTGCAGTCACTGGTTTCTGACATTTGCTCTGCAGTCACTGGCTTCTGACATTTGCTCTGCAGTCACTGGTTTCTGACATTTGCTCCGCAGTCACTGATTTCTGACATTTGCTCTGCAGTCACTGATTTCTGACATTTGCTCTGCAGTCACTGATTTCTGACATTTGCTCCGCAGTCACTGGTTTCTGACATTTGCTCTGCAGTCACTGATTTCTGACATTTGCTCTGCAGTCACTGGTTTCTGACATTTGCTCTGCAGTCACTGATTTCTGACATTTGCTCTGCAGTCACTAATTTCTGACATTTGCTCTGCAGTCACTAATTTCTGACATTTGCTCTGCAGTCACTGATTTCTGACATTTGCTCCGCAGTCACTGATTTCTGACATTTGCTCTGCAGTCACTGATTTCTGACATTTGCTCTGCAGTCACTGGTTTCAGACATTTGCTCTGCAGTCACTAATTTCTGACATTTGCTCTGCAGTCACTGATTTCTGACATTTGCTCTGCAGTCATTGTTTTCTCTATGTATTTCTCTGCAGGACTAAAAAGGATTTTGACGTCCCAACAACCTGCCTAATTGGTGCCCATGCCTACTGTACTCAGGTAATGTTCTGACAGCTGCGCCATCTCTAACTATGAAGCATTGGAGGGAATGAGGTGCAGCAGCAGCTGCAATAGATGCCGGATATCAAGATCCACAACCTGTTAGGGGATGGGTGACACATTGCATGTAAATTATCCAGAGCCCAGTGGGGCGCCGCCACCTCTCATCGGGCCTGTCCGGACTCTGTTGTTGGTGTCCTGGGACCAGGGGCTCCTTCCCTGTCCCTAATGATAAGGGCGCTCTAGCTCCCCCTGCTCCCCGGATGATTTCTGATGGTGAAGATTCCGGGGCCACGTACCTTGCCTTAGCTCCTGAATCCGCCCTAAGTTTGTACCCTTTTACCACCCTGAGAAGAGGGGAGTAGTAGTGTACTGTAATACTCCAACCAGATTAACAAGGTAATACAAACAGGGGTAACGAAAAATACCAACCATACAAATATATTCACGCTTGTAAGGCTACGTTCACATTTGCGTTGTGCGGCGCAGCGTCGGTGACGCAACGCACAACGCATGCAAAACGCAGCTTTTTGTGATGCATGCGTCCAATTTTGGCATAATTTTCGGCGCAAAGAAAATGCAACATGCAGCGTCCTGTGCGCCTTGACGCTTGCGCCAAAAATGACGCATGCGTTACAAAACGCAAGACAACGCATGTCCATGCGCCCCCATGTTAAATATAGGGGCGCATGACGCATGCGCCGCTATGCGTCGCCGAACCTGCGCCCGACACAACGCAAATGTAAACGTAACCTAAGAGAGGAATGTATCGGGGAGTAGAGGATGGGGAAAAACCAAAGTAGGAGAAGAAAGGGAGTTATCAAACACTCAGAACCTAGCAACAGTCTCAGATAAATCCCTACAGCAACAACTACTACTACTACTCCCCCTCTATACCGCACTATAGTGTGCTGTACTGTATACCGCACTATAGTGTGCTGTACTGTATCTAAACCGCACTATAGTGTGCTGTACTGTATACCGCACTATAGTGTGCTGTACTGTATCTAAACCGCACTATAGTGTGCTGTACTGTATACCGCACTATAGTGTGCTGTACTGTATCTAAACCGCACTATAGTGTGTTGTACTGTATCTATACCGCATTATAGTGTGCTGTACTGTATCTATACTGCGCTATAGTGTGCTGTACTGTATACCGCACTATAGTGTGCTGTACTGTATCTATACCGCACTATAGTGTGCTGTACTGTATCTAAACTGCACTATAGTGTGCTGTACTGTATACCGCACTATAGTGTGCTGTACTGTATCTATACCGCACTATTTTGTTTGTGCAAACTAAAGAAATAGTGATCACTCTCACTCTTGTTTCTCACTCGCTTGTTTTTTCTCGCTCACTTCTCGTCTGCCTACTTGTTTCCCACTCACTCGATTGTTTCCCTCTTGCTCTTTTCCCACTCACTCGCTTGTTCTCACTCTTTCGTTTTCTGCTAACTTGTTTCCTGCTTGCTTGTTTCCCACTCGTGCTTGTCTCCCCCTGGCTTGCTTGTCTCCCCCTGGCTTGCTTGTCTCCCCCTCGTGTGCTTGTTTTCCCCCTCGCGTGCTTGTCTCCCCCTCGCGTGCTTGTTTCCCCCCTCGTGTGCTTGTTTCCTCCCTCATATGCTTGTTTCCCCCCTTGTATGCTTGTTTCCCCCCTCGCGTGCTTGCTTCCCCCCTCGCGTGCTTGTTTCCCCCCTCGCGTGCTTGTTTCCCCCCTCGCGTGCTTGTTTCCCCCCTCGCGTGCTTGTTTCCCCCCTCGCGTGCTTGTTTCCCCCCTCGCGTGCTTGTTTCCCCCCTCGCGTGCTTGTTTCCCCCCTCGCGTGCTTGTTTCCCCCCTCGCGTGCTTGTTTCCCCCCTCGCGTGCTTGTTTCCCCCCTCGCGTGCTTGTTTCCCCCCTCGCGTGCTTGTTTCCCCCCTCGCGTGCTTGTTTCCCCCCTCGCTTGCTTGTTTCCCCCTCGCGTGCTTGTTTCCCACTTATTTGCTTGTTTTCCGCTATTTTCTCCAACTTGGCCATTCAGTTCTACAGAACACGGGAGAGGCACGGAGATATAACAAGGCAAAAGATGGGCCGTTATTCTGCTGCCTGAGTGGGAGGGGCTTCAGACAAGTCTGTGCAGGCTGGAGAGGCAGTGTACTGTACAGCAGCCTGAACCTGTATATAATGTCCTGTTCTGATCCACAGGAGCTGGTAAACCTTATCCTGAGTGGCAGAGCCGCGTCTAATGTTTTTAATGACGTGATGGAGCTGGACTCCGGGGACGGGAATATGACAGTTCTGAAGGGCATCTCCTGCCGCAGTGACATCGGCTTCCTCTCGCTGTTTGAGCACTACAACGTGTGCCAGGTACGTCTCCTCAGGTGAACGTCTGTGTGACGCCCCATCGCAGTTCACTGACCGCAAACAGAGATCTTGGAAAGTCACTAGAAAGTTTCAGAACTTTTCCCTTCACCTTGGTCCGGAGTTCTTCTATAAGCCTAGACCTGATCAGACCTGTCCGCTCTTCTTTGCCTAGTTGTTGACGGTTTCCATGTAATGTTGTGCTGGGTTAGATAAATGAAAGAAAAGGCTATAACTGCAGACAAAGGAGATGGGGGGCGACATGTGTCCTCTGCAGCCAGTGTCGGGGTGCAGCGGGGCTCGGAGTGATCGTCCCGTGTGTCATCGTTTTATAGCCGCGCACAATTGCTGTATTCAGAGGCGGCGCGGCTTCCTCACAATCAGACCGGCATTCCCGGCATTCCTGCTCCTTGATGATGACAATGCGGCTGAAGCAGCACAGATCACAGCAGAGACCTTTACTGGACCCGCAGAACAATTTACCATTCTCCCATGGCCGCGCTACACAAACACCGTCCTGGGAGGAAGAGAAACATTTGCTCATCGGACTGTGAAAAACTGTTTATTGGGGTCACCCCAGTTCACTGCCTAATAATAAGGCTCCCACAGCGTAAATTATACGTCCAAAATCAGAACCGCTCCAATATACACTGGAGTACAAAGGAGAAGAGAGCGGAGCGCTCCCCAGGCCACCCCTGTCAGCACTACTACAGCCAGGCATGATCTATAGGGCAGCGCACCTCAGCACTCACGGAGCTCCTGACTGGCAGATAATGGCTGTATTATTGTGTTACTGCGGTAATAGTATATTGTATAGTGCCATGCAGTGTCACAATACGTACTATTATACAGTTCTCAAATAGCACCACCATATAGGGCTCAATAATACCCTCATATGGGGCTCAATAAAGCCACCATATAGTGTTCAAATAATACCACCATATATAATACCCCCATACAGTGCTCAATAATACCCCCATATAGGGCTCAATAATACCACCATATAATTCTCACTAATACCACCATATTGTGCTCAAATAAAACCACCATATAGTGCTCAATAATACCACCATATAATCCCTACGAATACCACCATATCGTGATCAAATAGTACCACCGTATAGTGCTCAAATAATACCACCATACAGTGCTCAAATAATACCACCATATATTGCTCAAATAATACCACCATACAGTGCTCAAATAATACCACCATATATAATACCACCATATAGTGCTCAAATAATACCACCATACAGTGCTCAAATAATACCACCATATAGTGCTCAAATAATACCACCATACAGTGCTCAAATAATACCACCATATATAATACCACCATATAGTGCTCAAATAATACCACCATACAGTGCTCAAATAATACCACCATACAGTGCTCAAATAATACCACCATATATTGCTGAAATAATACCACCATACAGTGCTCAAATAATACCACCATATAGTGCTCAAATAATACCACCATACAGTGCTCAATAATACCACCATACAGTGCCCCAAAAATATTACCATACAGTGCTCTGCTCCAATAGTTTTACCATACAGTGCTCAATAATACTGCCAAGCAATGACCTAATAACATTTGTACACTTAAACAGAGCTATGCAACATCTAAATAATACCGCTGTAATATTAATCTTCATGGTAGTCCCAGGCGGCGGGTGCTGGGTCATCAGTCAGGCGGTGGGTGCCGAGTCATCAGTCAGGCGGCGGGTGCCGGGGTCATCAGAAAGGCGGCGGGTGCCAGGGTCATCAGTCAGGCGGCGGGTGCCGGGTCATCAGTCAGGCGGTGGGTGCCGAGTCATCAGTCAGGCGGCGGGTGCCGGGGTCATTAGTCAGGCGGCGGGTGCCGGGGTCATCAGTCAGGCGGCGGGTGCCGGGGTCATCAGTCAGGCGGCGGGTGCCGGGGTCAGGCGGCGGGTGCCGGGGTCATCAGTCAGGCGGTGGGTGCCGGGTCATCAGTCAGGCGGCGGGTGCCGGGTTCATCAGGCGGCGGGTGCCGGGTCATCAGTCAGGCTGCGGGTGCCGGGTTCATCAGTCAGGCGGTGGGTGCCGGGTCATCAGTAAGGCGGCGGGTGCTGGGGTCGTCAGTCAGGCGGCCGGTGCCGTGGTCATCAGTCAGGCGGCGGGTGCCGGGGTCATCAGTCAGGCGGCGGGTGCCGGGGTCATCAGTCAGGCGGCGGGTGGTGGGGTCATCAGTCAGGCGGCGGGTCCCGGGGTCGTCAATCAGGCAGCGGGTGGTGGGGTCATCAGTCAGGCGGCGGGTGCCGGGTCATCAGTCAGGCGGCGGGTGCCGGGGTCGTCAGTCAGGCGGCGGGTGGCGGGGTCATCAGTCAGGGGGCGGGTCCCGGGGTCGTCAATCAGGCAGCGGGTGCCGGGTCATCTGTAAGGCTGTGGGGTCCAGGTCATCTGTAAGGCTGCAGGGGTCGGCTCATCAGTCGTGCTGCGTTGCGGGGTCCCTCTGGATGCACACACCGGAGGCCGGATCTAATGGAAGAAAACCAGGAAAACAGCATCATCTCCCAGGAGAGAAGTCGGCAGCTTTTATACTTCTCCTGGGGGAATGTGGTCATTTATCCTCCAACTCTGATTATGCATAAAACACACAGCGGCAACGGTCCTGTGCAAGAAACATCTCAGACAAGTCTGTACAGCATGGAGGGGCAGTCTACTGTATAGACAAGACAACTAGGCAACATAGCATGCAACAACCTACAACACTGCGCAGACACAAAACACTGGAATTGTTTGTCATTCTGCTGCGCTGTGAGGTCCAGCACGCCACCCCGGCTGAGGGCCAAACGACACTGGGGCCCCAATCAGGTGAATGGAGGCCCCTGGCTACATCCAGATAATGTGCCCCCGGGCATTAGATTACCGGCCTGACATCATAGCCAGGAGAGAGCGACAAATACCGCAGAGAATAGAGGTGGCCGCACATGCGTCTACCAAGCAAGCCTGCTCCTCTAGCCGCAGAACTCCCATAGAAGTGAATGGACAGAGCTGCGGATGCGCGGCCACTACTCTGTTCCCAGCGACGTGGCCCAATTCTATAGATGTGTTCCCTTAAATGTCCAAGATGAGAGTTTACCCTTAAACTTGATGTAGGGAGCGGTGGATGATCCCCGATAATACAGTGCGCAGGTTCCATTGTGGCCCCCGCACCGGATCCTGGGGAAGCTTATCACATAGAATCATCTTGCAGGTAGCATGAAGGCGGTCTAGCTGTAGGAGAACAGTCGGGGGTGTTAATACTATCTCCATTGTTGTTCTCATGCTGGAGGGGTTCGGGTGACAAGGCCGCGCGCCAAGATCCAAATTTGTTTTTAATGACTTTCCAGGAAGCAGCCAAGAACATAAAACTCTTATTAGGAAGTGGGTCCGAGCGTTACGTGCGTTTCATTCTTACTCGTCACTGTGGTCAGAAGCTAATATGGTATTAATGTGTTCACCAGATCTCTACTGGTGGTCCGTGAATGGGTATGTTCAGGGGGCTTTTACTGCTGTATACAGTCTGTACCGAGCTGTGACACACATACATGAGCAGCACAAGTCCCTGTCCAGTGTGTATTGTTTGATACAATGTGTCTGTGTGTTTAAGCGTCAGTACAACTGTATCAACCGGACTACTGGTTGAGATGGCAATGCACCGATGACCCCTGATCATGTGACGGGGGTCAGCGGTGCGTCTACTTCCGACAGCGCTTGTTTAAATGTCGCTATCAGCTTTTGACAGCGGCATTTAACTAATTAATGGGCGCGGGAGGATCGCGATTCCGCTCACGCCCATTGTGGGCACATGTCAGCTGTTGAAAACAGCTGACATATCGCGGCTTTGAGGTGGGCTCACCGCCGGAGCCCACCTCAAAGTGGGGGATCCTGCCAGCTAACATACTATTCCGTCAGCTGGCAGTAATGGGTTAAATATGGATTTGGGTTGTCTGACACAGTCACTAGAAGGCAGTTATTATATGCAGGTTTATGAAGCTACTTCTGAGTTCTAAATCTGTATGTAGTGAGCTCCCCCTAGTGGTGGCTGTATAAATCTATATGTGGTGAGCTCCTCCTAGTGGTGGCTGTATAAATCTGTATGTAGTGAGCTCCCCCTAGTGGTGGCTGTATAAATCTATATATAGTGAGCTCCCACTAGTGGTGGCTGTATAAATCTGTATGTAGTGAGCTCCCCCTAGTGGTGGATGTATAAATCTCTGTACTGAGCTCCCCCTAGTGGTGGCTGTATAAATCTGTATGTAGTGAGCTCCCACTAGTGGTGACTGTATAAATCTGTATGTGGTGAGCTCTCCCTAGTGGTGGCTGTATAAATCTATATATAGTGAGCTCCTACTAGTGGTGGCTGTATACATCTGTATGTAGTGAGCTCCCCCTAGTGGTGGATGTATAAATCTCTATGTACTGAGCTCCCCCTAGTGGTGGCTGTATAAATCTGTATGTAGTGAGCTGTCCCTAGTGGTGGCTGTATAAATCTATATATAGTGAGCTCCTACTAGTGGTGGCTGTATAAATCTGTATGTAGTGAGCTCCCCCTAGTGGAGGCTGTATAAATCTCTATGTACTGAGCTCCCCCTAGTGATGGCTGTATAAATCTCTATGTACTGAGCTCCCCCTAGTGATGGCTGTATAAATCTGTATGTAGTGAGCTGTCCCTAGTGGTGGCTGTATAAATCTGTATATAGTGAGCTCCCCCTAGTGGTGGCTGTATAAATCTGTATGTAGTGAACTCTTTTATTATAAAAATACAAAACTTACAATCAATAAATAGCACAAATCAAAACCCCAGCAAAAGCAACTGTCCGAGTCCAACATTACCACCCCCCCCAGTCCAAAGCAAAGTCCAAGTCCAGCATAACTGCCCCCAGTCAAAGCAACCCCGCAAAAGAAAACAAAACTGCCTTCTTCTTTCTCAGAGAAGCTTCCTCCATCTTTCTTTCTTATGTTGTTTTCCGTACTTTACTCGTCTTTTCACTTTTTATCCATCCAGATCTCCTCCTCTCCAGGTTACATCACCCAAGGAGAGAAGAAACATTTTATTAATACACACGCACATACACACTTCATACCAAACCTGACAAAGAAAAACTCTGGTCCATCGCCCAAAAAGAAACATTATAGCCACCTGGCTTAAACACATCTATCTAAATCACACAAAACACATTTTTTTTCCTTTTTATCTATTTTATAATTTTTTTTTTTAATATATATATATATATATTTTTTATTTTTTTTTATTTTTTTTTTTACACAGCAAACACAACTATAAACAACCTACCACCAAACCCACACAATACAAAAATTAGCTCACCGAGGAACTTATATCCTCTTGCCTACAAGACAGGATCATCACATTACAATACAATGCTACATAACTCTCTATATACAACACTTACCCAGAGCCAGGATTGGTGCCTGTGAGCCCTATATCAATAATTCACTTCTGCAAAACAAAAATCTGATAGTGAAAAGCCCCAGCCCGCCACCGGGAAACCGGAGATGACAGGCTTCTACCCTAACAATCCTTACCCTACCAGCCGTCCCTACCTATCTAGACATCTGCCCCTATTCATCTACCTACCTTTCCCTGTCTCTCCCTGCCTGACCATACTACCCTACCTAATTCACCGCGTGCCTACCTAACTGTCCCTAGACTGTCCCTATCCTGTCCCTAACTGTCTACCTGTCCCTACTGAAGCTATCTACCTGTCCCTATCATTTACCTGCTTATCTAAGCCCTAGGTACATTAAATGAGAACCCTCTCCAGAGAAGAGAGGCCCTCGCTGCACCCAGCCTGTCATACTCCAGAGAGCGCACCTTCACCAGGCCACCCAGAATGTTCCTAACAACCTCGTCCCTGGGGAGGATTTTCTGCTGAGTTGACACTAAGCACCGTGCGTTCCACGTGTAAAACCTGACCACTAAACTGACTAGAAATAAAGTGCCCCGATCTCGGCCACCCAGGGATCCGAAGGCCCCATACGCCCACTCCGCATAGGAAAGGTGCGCCAGCCGAGGCCAGCCTATGGAAGCACCCACCCTGTTGTAGACCCCTGTATTAAAAGGACACTGAAGGAGGAAGTGCTCCATGCTTTCCAGCGTGTCGCAACACCCCTCACGGGGACAACCCCGATCATCGGAGTTCCTACACTTCAGGTTGTCCCTTACATACAGTTTCCCATGGAAGCAGCGCCAAGCCAAGTCCCAAAACTTCAAGGGGACCCGTGTAGAATTCAATAACCTCAGCCCACCCTCCAGATCCCGACTTGGGCAATCTTTGAGCACCAGAGGCTTCTGGAAATGGGTCAACAGGACCCTCCTGTCAAGGAATTTCCTTGACATGGTCCTGATCTCCCACATTCCCAGACCCCACCGGCGGATCACCTTCAGAACCGGGGTAGCGTAAGCCGGGAGATGCCCGTGCGGTGTGCGCAGGTCCTTCACTTGCCCTCCTGTCTCCCATTCCTGGAAGAAGGGTCGAAGCCATCCCCTGCAGGAGAATACCCACGGAGGAGCCCTCTCTGACCAGAGGTTGGCGATGTTAGTCTTGACAAAAGTGTTTATTAGAAACACCACTGGGTTGACCATACCCAACCCTCCTAGTCTCCTCGTGCGGTACGTGACCTCCCGCTTGACTAGGTTCAGCCTATTTCCCCATAACATCTGGAAAAACAGGCTGTAGACCCGTGTCCAGAGCGGCTCTGGCAACATGCAGACACTGCCCAGGTATATTAACAAGGGTAGCAAAAAACCCTTAACCAGGCTAACCCTTTCCCTCAGGGTCAAAGACCAACCCTTCCATTGGTCCACCTTCTGGGCGGCGATCTTAAGTCTGCCCTCCCAATTTTGCTGGGGGTAGTCCCCAGGGCCAAATTCGATGCCTAGGATTTTTGCCGATGCCTGGGGCTCTGGAAGAGTGTCCGGGAGACCAAAACTAGGGTCACCCCCTCCCAGCCAGAGACTCTCACACTTTTCCTGATTAATTCTGGACCCAGAAGCCTCCGAGTAGCGATCAACCTCAGACATGACCCACTCCGCCTCCTCACCCGAGGACACGAAAAGGGAGACGTCATCGGCATACGCTACCACCCTCAGAGTGGCTTCCGGGGCCACCTGGTCCATCCTGACTCCCGCCAACGGCCCACACTCAATCCTCCTTAAAAGGGGATCTATCGCGAACACGTATAACAGCGGGCTCAATGGACAGCCCTGGCGGACCCCAGACCCAACCTCAAAAGGGCGGCCAGACCAACCATTCACGAGCGGGAAAGTCTCTGCCCCCGCGTACAAGATCTTTAGCCAATTTACAAACCCCCCAGGCAGACCGTACCTCAGAAGGACGGACCAGAGGTACTCATGGTTAACCCGATCAAAAGCCTTCGCCTGGTCTAAGGACAGCAAGTACCCCTTCCAGTGACCTGCCCTGCCCTGCTCCACTGCCTCTCGGACACCGAGCACAGCACTAAACGTACTGCGGCCTGGAACAGAGCAGTGCTGGGCCCCCGAAAGGAGCCGGGGTGCAAACTTCACCAGCCGTTTGAACAGCACCTTTGCCAGAACCTTCCGGTCCGTATTGAGAAGCGCTATGGGACGCCAATTCTCAATACGGGACGGGTCCTTACCCTTTGACAGGATAATCAGGGCCGACTGCCTCATTGACCGGGAGAGAGCGCCCGAGGAGAGACACTCGTTAAACACCTCGGTCAAGAGGGGGACCAAGGAGTCCTTAAAGGTCTTATAAAACTCGGATGTTAAGCCATCCGGACCTGGCGATTTCTTAGGCCGAAGCCCATCAATGGCCAGTCGCACTTCCTCTTCCCTGATTGGTTCTGTCAAAACGTGAAGCGAGGGGTCATCTCCTGGCTCAGGGATGGCCTCGGCCAGGAAAGCCGACATCACGTTCCGATCCAGATCCCTCTTCCCCAAGAGGTGTGAGTAGAAAGATCTGATCACCTCCAGGATCCCTGATTTGGATCTGTTCAGGGAACCCGTATCGTCGACCAAACCTGTCACCACCTTACAACTCACTGACATCTTACAGTTTCTGTAGGGGTCAGGCGAGCGGTACCTCCCGAAATCCCTCTCAAAAACCAAAGATGTGTGCCTATCGTACTGACACCTCTTGAGTAAAGACTTCACTCTGGAGATCTCCTCACGGTCACCTCCAGCCGAGACGAGATGTTCGAGTTTCCTCCTCAGTTCCTGATACAGGCGGTACCTGCTCAGGCTCCTGAGGCTCGAGAGCTGGCGGAAGAAACTCGCAACCCGATCCTTGAACATCTCCCACCACTCTGACTTATCGCTACAGAGATCCAAAAGCGGTACCTGGCTCTGAAGAAAGTCCTCAAAGGATTGTCTTATCTCTGCTTCTTCCAAGAGGGACGAATTCAGCTTCCATAGTCCCCTTCCCATCCGAGGGGTTTCTGAAACATTCAGAGAAAAAGAAATCAGACAGTGATCGGAGAACTCCACCTCAACAACGGACACTGCTGAAGAGATGGCATCCTCCTTTAAAAAAAACCTGTCTATCCTAGACCTACAATTACCTCTATGAAAGGTGAAACCACAGTGACCTGGGGTGTGCCGGATGTGGACATCCACCAGGCGAGCGTCACTAGCTATGCTATTAAGAGTATTACTATCATAAGCCAGCCGGTCAATGGAGCCTCCCCTATCACGAAGCCTTGTGACAGTGTTAAAGTCACCTCCAAAGACCACTTGCCGACTCGTAAAAAGATAGGGCTTAATCTTCAGGAAGAGACATTTACGGTCCCACTTTGACTGCGGACCATAGATGTTAATGAGCCGAAGCTCCTGTCCCCTCATGAAGACGTCTAAGACCAGGCACCTCCCCATTTCTACCTCGATAACTCTCCGGCATTCAACCGATGCAGTCTTAAAAAGGACTGCCACCCCGCTACACGGCTCGGCCGCAAGAGACCAGTACGAAGACCCGCACCTCCACTCGCTCTCCGCCTTGCGTATGGCCCCCATATCGGTAAGCCTGGTCTCCTGCAAAAACAAAATTTCAGCCTCAAATCGGGTGAGAAAATCAAAGGCCGCAAATCTAGCCGCATCAGACTTTATACTAGCAACATTAATGGTCGCTAGAGTCAACGGGGTGGGTGCCGCCATCATGAGTGATCGAGTTAGATGGCCTTTTTCTTCCCCCCACCCTTTTTCTTAGCCCGCTCATCTCCGGACGATGAAGCCCCCCCTCTTCTTTTCAGAGAGACAGAGGTATCCATCCCTCCCACCTCTTTCTCATCTCCGGACCCAGGGTCGTCCCTACCTCCCGAGGAAGACACACCCCCTGGAGAAGGGACTCCCCCGCCTCCCAAAGGCCCTCCCGATGTTGCCTCCGGAACCTCACCCCCGACTCCCGTCTCAGCAGGATCGTCAAGGGCTTGGAACCGGTTGGAGAGGGGGATCAGAGGGGAGTCGGTGGGACCTTCCTTAGGCACCTTGGTCAGGGAAGAAGATTTTCCACCTTTTTTCTTCTTTTTTTTACTTTTGGCACTCTTGGCACTCTTGGTACCCTTGTCACCCATTTCTTTTGGCTGTTCCCCTCCATCCTCATCAAAACTTTCATATTGAGAGGCATCTGAGAGATCAGCCACTTCCTCATTCTCCATCCGTCTGATCTCCTCATTCACCGCTTCCTCCCCCGGGGCCTCAGTGACATGAGCTGTCGCCTCGGAGGAGGGGGCAGCCATTACCCCAGTTTCCCGAGGCTCCTCCTGCCCCCTGCCCTCCTGACGCCTTGCCTGCCTCCGCTGGTAAGAGGGGCCCCTCGCCCTGCCATTCCTCATCGGCCCCTCAGCTCCTCCCCCGCTGCCACCTCCAACCTCTGCAGAAGTTGCACCGCCAGGAACTTCCTCACGGCTCCCCTCCGCCCGGCCGGCCATGGCATTAGAGAAGGAACGAGGGCAGCGGCTGAACGGGTGACCTAGATCACCACACAGGTGACATCGAATGACACCACAGGATGCGGCGAGGTGACCCACCTCGCCACACAAGGCACATTTCTGCACCTTGCAGCCCGCGCTGAAGTGGCGAGGATCACCGCACCTGTGGCATACCTTCGGCTGCCCCTGGTAGAAGACCAGAATCCGATCCCTTCCCAGGAAAGCCGAGGAAGGGATGTGGGTGACAGTGCCACCTGAACGCTTCAACTTTACCATGAAGGTCCAGCCACCTGACCAGATACCAAAATCGTCCCGGTTCTTCTTAGGGACCTCCACAACCTCGCCGTACCGGCTCAACCAGGTCATTATGTCAACGCCAGAAAGAGACTCATTACATGTTAAAACGGTCACTTTCTTTGGCCCACTTTGGCGAGAAATTGCTTCCACGGCGAACCCTCGCCAGCCGGGCTCCTCTTTTACCAGCTCATAATTCGACCAAAAGAGCTCCAAGCCCTCCGGCCGAACAAAGCTGATATCAAAGGTGGAGGTCCCAAAAGGATGTATCAGAGCAAAGATGTCAATAGCTCTGAAGTCCATCTTCATGAGGAGCTTCACTACATTTGTCCTGGATGGACACGCCTCATCGCCCCTCCAGCGAAGACGAACCACATTTCTCCTGGAGACCCCCTGCCCGGCTGTCGGGAGGGACCACACGGTCTCCCCCCCCCTTTTCTCTTGGAAGGCAGCTAGACCAAACTTATCTAGCCAGTAGGACAACGCCACCTCTCTTCCCTCTACATTGATCGTCCGCTCACCTTTTTTGAGGGCCTCCAGGAAACAGCGGCGAAAAGCTTCATTCCCTGGGTTCGGAGATGAGGAAGACCCCTGTGGAACCCCAGCAGCAGCAGCCACATAACTAATGGCGGCTGCAGGTGAGGGGGATGATGGACCAGCCCCTATATTCCCTGAACCCTCAACCTCACAGTCAACCATCTCCACCTCACTTACCTCAGCCTCACCATTTTCACTGGTAGAAATCCGCGCACTGGCACCATTCACACCAACCATACCTCCAGCAGAAACCGCCCCTGACCCGTCACCATTATCACAGACACTATTCACACCACTTGCACCAATTCCATTCTTATTTACATTTACATTTTTGTTTGCATTTTTTTTTCTGCTTTCTGCTGGGGTTGTTGTTATTTGCAGTGCAGCTGCCCCTTTAAGATCCATACTGCAGGGTTTGATTACCACACCCTGCTTTTCAGCAGAGCATGTGCTGGCAGCTGCAGACTGTTGCTCCAGCCTCTCCTGCAGACCATCTCCACGCTCCTGTGTGCACTTCACCGCCGAGTCCCCCACAGATACAGGTGACACACATGCAGAGGACCCCGGCGGTGCGACCCCCTCCGGTGAGGGTGCGATCCGGGCCGGCATTACTGCAGCCATTACAGCTGCACCCGAGATGATAACCGGTGCCGGGGTCCCGGATTTTGACCCAGCATCGGATCTGCATGTGGGGGACCCCGACACCACAGCACACGCCGCCGATGATGCGGCCCCGGCTGACAGCGCACCGCCAACACTGCGGGGAGCGGCGACCACCGGCAAGGTACCCACAGCCTCCACCCCCCGAGCGCCAGCAGGTGCAGCAGGCACCAGGCCGTCCCCCGTTTCCACAGAGGATCGGGCCTGGACACCTCCACAGATTTTATTACCGCCCGCCACAGGGCCACACTCCAGACCATGCACACTGTCCGGCTCTGCAGCCGCATGCCCACTCTCGCCCCCTCTGCTACCGCCAGCAGAGACGGCGACCTGCGCCATACGACTTGTACTCTCCCCGCTCCCTCGCACCGGAACCACTGCAGGTCCCAGGCCGGGGTGGGTAGCGGGCTCCACACAGCGGGACCGGGGGGTCCCAGGAAGGGGGACAAACACCAACCTCTCCTCCGATGTTTTCTTCCTTTTTTTGCTTTTCTTTTTCCCCCTCCTGGTTGCCTCGTCCCCGCAGACCTCATCCCCAAACTTCAGGTGGGCATAGTTTACTGGGGACTCTAGCTGACGGATCTGCTGCAAGACGAGGCAACCCCCACTACTGCTGTTATCGCTGCTGCTATCATCCGCATCACCCCCATCATCCTCTGAAATGCTATTGTCTGATGGGAGTGGGACCTGCACTGGATCTATCCCGCTGTGTGTGGCCTGGAGATCACTTACCAAGCCCCCAGGTGGGTACGGCGCCTCCTCCATCTCCTCATGGTCCACCTCCTCCACCTGGGTCGGACGCCGAGACCCCTCTGGCTCCTTTGCAGCAGCCATGTTGTGGAATCGGTCCTCGTTTTCCAGTTTTTCCCGGAAGGGCCCGCTGTTATCCAATATAGCCGCTCTCCGGGCTTCCATGCCCTCAATGCAGATCCCCAGGCTGGATATCCTGGCTGTCAGGGCAGACTTCTCTGTGCGGGAGGCTCTGCTTGCAGCTTGCCTCACCTCCTTCAGCTCCTCCCGGAGTCTCCTGATGGTTTTCCCAGCCTCATCATACTCGCTGAGGTACGCATGGACGCGGGAGCCATAGCTGGTAACCGGCTCCCGTGCGGCCCTAGTGCCCCAATCCTTCTGCACCGCCGCTGCTGCACCTCTGCGAGTGCTCCGCTCACCTCCGGGAGGAGACACCGCAGTGGCCCTCGCCTCAGCCTTAGGGGCTTTGCAGCCCTCCTGGGTCTTCCTGGGCTCCTCCATGCTCTGGGCCTTGCCAGATCTGGTGACCCTCTTTGCCGGTAGCAATGAGCTCCCACCCCTCGCCGGCTTAGACCGAGGGGTGGGAGACGGGGACTCAGCCCCACAGTCCATCCACTACACCCCTCTCTTTCCTGGGTCAGAGAGGGGGGGAATTACTGGGTGAAAAAACTGGTTACTCTCCTGGAGCAAACAAACCAGCACACCTTCCTCCACAGACTACAGGCTCCTAGTGGTGGCTGTATAATCTGTATGTAGTGAGCTGCCCCTAGTGGTGGATGTATAAATCTGTATGTAGTGAGCTCCTCCTAGTGGTGGCTGTATTAATCTGTATGTAGTGAGCTCCTCCTAGTGGTGACTGTATAATCTGTTTGTAGTGAGCTGCCCCTAGTGGTGGCTGTATAAATCTGTATGTAGTGAGCTGCCCCTAGTGGTGGCTGTATAAATCTGTATGTAGTGAGCTCCTCCTAGTGGTGGCTGTATAAATCTGTATGTACTGAGCTCCCCCTAGTGGTGGCTGTATAAATCGGTATGTAGAGAGCTCCCCCTAGTGGTGACTGTATAAATCTGTATATAGTGAGCTGCCCCTAGTGGTGACTGTATAAATCTCTATGTACTGGGCTCCCCCTAATGGTGGCTGTATAAATCTGTGTAGTGAGCTTTTCTAGTACCACTCAGGTTATCATTAATCCCCTCAACACTGTAGATTTTAATGTGAAGCCCCGTAAACCCCGTTGATCACTAGGGATAATTCCCCACTAGTCCATAAACTGTTTATTTGATCCCAGAAGCTTCTTTGATGTTCTTGAATACAGGTTATTCCTGTAGTGGCTCCAAGCAGTGAGCTGCCATTTTTGTCTCTCGACCTGTTAGTCAAAAAAATGTTCTTGAGTGTCCCAGAGTTTTCCTTCACCTCATATTGATCGGACACATCAGATAAAATGTCCTGGTTCAGATCCGGTAAACTGGGATTGACCCTCATGAGCCCCAAGGTCACGGAGTTGTATCTGAAATCCTCCTAAAGGAAATTCCCCAGAATCAGGAGCTCCGCCAATGCAGGAATGTGCGCCCAGAACAAAAGCAATATGTCTAAAACATCTGCTGGCCCTATCAAAGCCTCCGCGAGCTTAGAAGAAAAGGAAAGGGATTTACGTGGCTCATACCAACACGGGTTTAGTTCTAATACTCGGCGGAAAATTCTCCTGTGGAATCTGGTGGAAGAAGCTGCTCATGTCTTCTGTCCCGAAGCTGCGATTTACCTTGTACCAAACACCAGCGAAAATGTGATCCAGTTTAGTCAGTACAGGTGAACCAGGTAGGGGATCCAGGAAAGTGGCCTGACCGAGCCGAGCATGCATGTGTATGAGGAGGTCAGGAGAAACAGATGTCGGCCTGTCGAGCGCTCATATGATCTGCTCTAGATTAATGTTTGCAGGACCTGATGATTTACTTATGTGTATATTGGGTGTTCTGATTATAAATGGGTAGGGCATGGTGGATTTCAACATAATCACAATTTTGGACTAACATACTGAGTTTCCGAACAAAGAGATCTAGAGAATAAATAAAATCCAAATACTTTATTAATACATGTTAAAAGATCAAGATACGCAGTAAAAACAGTATCAAAAAACAAGATCGCCCTAACTAGGGGAAACACTGAGCTGCTACAAAATCCTATGTATTATAGTAAACGCCAGCTGCACATAAGTCTTAAGATAGCATAACAGCTATACATCAGGTCAGGTGACATCTTGAGAGGAATATATTCATGCACAGTGCATATACTTGTGACAATAATGTATAATATAATTTTTAGTTTTCCCTGTTAGCACACATGCTGTGGGCTCTGACCCCCCCTTCTGTCTTTGCTTCTGCCTGCTGATATGTGTGTGTGTGTGTGTGAATCCCAAACCTCTCATTGCCTCCAACCAAAAGAATGTTTATTGCCCCTGTAGCTGGGTAGACAATCCTCCCATCTAGCTCCAGCTGAAACTGGTCTAGTCTTTCTCAAAAGACATGAGGTTCTTTGTTTTATTATAGTTAGATATTGGGCCACCAATATGGGCTAGAAAAATATGGAGTACATATTGCAAATTTCCATCGGTAGATCTGTCAACCACTGTAAGTGCTAGCAGCTAAACACAACGAGTACAAAGTGTGGATTTCTCCCGAACCGTGTGGATCAACTAGGACAAATTTGGTATCATTAGAAATCCAATTTCAATATAAGATGAGGGATGTGTGTGCTGTGACTCTGCTAGATACGCGAGCCAAGTTATGAGAATTATAAGTATTGCGGGTAAAATTTGTAAATTTGAGGAGAGGGGAGGGTGCAGGTAAACCAGCCCCTTTAGTGATGTCACAAGCCTGCAGGTATAAGTTACTGCACTCAACCCAGCCTTCATTCTTGCCTGGGATTTCACTACAGAAAGACCTCCTGGTGCACTGGGATTTTTGGCTCCGCCTACCAGCATGGTTAGCTGAAATGATCTAAGCAAATATGAGTTTTATCTTTCTTTAATCCATTTTTTTTATAATTGCTGTACATACTTTAAATTGTCTCCTATTGTAAAATCTTGATATACCTTTTATAAACTCTGCCTAATCTCTTTATGGAGTAAAAGTTATAATATTTACTAGTTTTGTACCCTTGCTCTAAAACATACCCTAAGTCTTCTGAAGTTAATTACGCTACTAATTTGGGTTGGCTCTGGACCTCTCTGTGGAGAAATCTGAGCTGGTGGCAGCAAAGTGTGTTCTGGGCTAGGTGGGTGCCGCTGGCAGTGACAGAACGGGGTTTTATAAGCTATTGTCTGCATTTATAATTCCCTCGCTGCAGTGTGCCTGCTAGCCAGTCCACAGTGAAGCGGCCCGTCCGGCGACTATCCCAGGTGTAGTTCCCTGACTGACCTGAGGGTAAGGGGGCGCCAGAGAGCTGCAAGCTCCAAAGCGGAACTGGAAAGCGGGATATACATAAATCCCTGCAGTTCGTGATATTGTAGCAGCAGTGGGATAAATAAAATTAGCCCCTGCGGTAAATTGGTAGGTCAATAGTCTTGTTTGTGTTTTCATCACATTGTAGCAGTGGAGGGATAACTAAGATAAGCCCCCTGCACATGTGATAGCCGTGTGCTGGCCAAGGGTCACCCACGATCCGTGACCTATTGGTGTCAGCACGGTGGGAATCATGACATAGTGGTGGCAGCGGTGGGACCATAGAGCATTAGTGATCTGGTTTGAGCAATCATTCCTCTCACTAAAATATGCAAAGTTCTTGCGAGGACTCTGCGCAAATAGGTTTGGAGAACGAACTCAGTGATTATTAGTCCTGAGACAATTGTATGTACTGGTAATTATCCCCTACCCTTCTCTTCGTTTTTCTTTCCTATCTTTTATTTAGCAACCATGGCTGCGATGGGAGAAGAGTGGTATAAGCAGCTTAAGTAGGACGCTCTTATTGCTCTCTGCGGGGTGTGGCGGAAAGACGTCACGAACAAAAACAAAGACCAACTGGTCACAGCTCTAGAGCAACGAGAAAACAGCCAGAGCCCAGAGGCCGCAGAAGCCAGCACAAGCAGAGGTGGTGCTGCAGCAGGGGTCCAACCACGGAATGCCGACCCTACTAGCAACCGGGTCGAATTGGACCCCCACCTGCTGACTGCCTTGGAACAACTCCCCGCTGACGACCGTGAGGGACGTCTACAGCTGATCCAGCAGTACCGGCAGGAGGCCCAAGCCGAGCGGGAGGCTGAAAGAGCCGAGCGCCAAGCCCAGCGAGAATATGAACTGGAGATGGTCTGGCAGGGGGGGATGCCCTCTACCGCCCGGAGCCGTGAGCCCAACAGCGCTCAGATACTGAAGCCCCGGCCCGAGCACTTTCCTGTGATGGAAAAGGACGAGGACTTGGACACTTTCCTGCGGGCCTTTAAGAAAGCCTGCAGACAGTACCAGCTGCCTGGGGACCAATGGGCCCGATACCTGACCCCAGGGCTAAAAGGCAAAGCTTTGGAGGTGTTTGCTGCTCTCCCCCATGACCAGGATGACGACTATGAGGCCATCAAGCAGGCCCTGATAGCCAAGTACCAGCTTACACCCGAGGTTTACCGTAAAAAGTTCCGGAACCTCCAACGTGGCCCACACGACAGTTACAGTGATGTGGCGCATGGACTCAGGACCCACTTTGACCAGTGGACCCAAGGACTGTCAGTGACCACCTTTGCACAGCTGCAAGACCTGATGATCAAAGACCATTTCTTACATCTTTGCCCAGCTGAGGTGCAACAGTTCGTGATGGACCGAGAACCCAAAGACGTGACAAAAGCAGCGCAGATTGCCGATGCCTATGAGGCCAACCGTAAATCGTAAGTGCGGAAGCCAGTCACCGCCAGCTGGAGAGGGGGTAAGCCTGCAACCAACGCCAGTGCCCCTGCCAGCCAACACAACAGAGGCCCTGTCCCTGTTGCCAACAGCACCAGACCTACCACCGACCGCCAGTGTTTTGTTTGCAAACGGACTGGTCATATCAGTATCTATTGTCCAGACAAGCAGAGGAACCCCCCAGCCAAGGCCCCAGGGCCTAACGCAGCAGTTCTTTTGTGGGTGGGGTGGTTGGGAGGGTGGGTGACAATGTGCAGCATGTCACCGTGGGGGGCCATGTCGCTACAGGCCTCAAGACATCGGGGCTGAACGGACCCTCATCCGACCCGAACTGGCGGCCCCTGAAGAGATCATTCCGGGGAAAACCCTAACTGTCACCGGGATTGGGGGCATCAGCTGTCCCTTGCCAATGGCCCGGGTTTACAGTATATAGATTGGGGTGCCGGGAGCGGGGTGAAGGAAGTGGGTCTGTCTGATAACTTGCCCACTGATGTTTTATTGGGGACTGATTTGGGGAGGATGGTTGCATACTATGTCCCTGACTCTCCTCCCCGATCGAATGCTCATGATAGCAATGGGAAATCGCATGTGTTACCTGACCATGCTTTATCTAGTAATGAAACATCTGTTAACCATTTTTTCCCTAGGGATGTTGCTGAAAATGATGTAAATGTGCCAACCGAACCTGATAACCATTTTTCCGCCAAAGTTGATGTATCCACAGGTGCAGGAGTGCTCAGTCACGTCACTCCGCGGGGTGAGATTGCTGAGGAACACCTAATAGGAGCAAGCGTCGGTGCTCAAGAAAATGGGGAGGTGCATGGGGACCGTGAGGAAGGTGATGCCATATAACTGACCAGTGTCACCGAGGAAGGTAACTGGCCCATAAGTAGCACTGCTCCTGAGGTAATGGGGGTGGATGGGGAGGTAGAACCCATAGCAGCGTCGGCTGATGGGCCTGTAGAAATCCCCAGGGAGACAGCCTACCTAGCTGCTGTCACCCGCAGTCAGAGTGCCCGGAATGCAGATAACTGTCTGCCTTCCGGACCCTCCTCAGTCATCATTGTGACTGAACCAGAGATGGACCCAGAGCAGGTCCCAGAGGGTTCCCGTGGGGAAGGGACCCTGACGTTGCTTCTGGCTGCCCCTAGCCAGGAGTTTCAGGCCGCTCTGCGCGCAGATGCGAGCCTAGAGAATTTGAGACAACTCGCCGAGACGCCCACTTCCGTGACTTATAAGGAGAGGGTGTTCTGGGAACGAGGGAGGTTGTACCGGGAGACAGTACCCGAAAAATCGCATAAGGAGTGGTTGAGGGAAAGACAGCTGGTCGTCCCGCAGAAATTCCAGAGTGAGTTGTTGCGGATTGCCCATGAGATCCCGCTCGCTGGACACTTGGGGATCAGCAAAGCTAAGGCCCGGCTGTCTCAACACTTCTATTGGCCCAAGATGGAGACAGATGTGTCAAACTATTGCCGCTCCTGTGTCACCTGTCAAAGAGTGGGGAAGGCGGGGCCTGCTCTTAAGGCTCCCCTGATCCCTTTGCCAGTGATAGAGGAGCCTTTCATGAGGATCGCGGTGGACATTGTGGGCCCGCTGGCCGTCCCCAGCAGCTCTGGAGAGCAATACATCCTTACTACGGTAGACTACGCTACCCGGTACCCAGAGGCAGTAGCTCTGCCCTCAACTAGGGCAGATAAGGTGGCGGATGCACTGTTGGCTATCTTTTCACGTGTAGGATTTCCCAGGGAGATGCTTACCAATCAAGGGACCCAATTCATGTCTCACCTAATGGAGGCTCTCTGTAAGAGAATGCAGGTGAAGCGTTTGGTATTGAGTACGTATCACGCACAGACCAATGGCTTGTGTGAGCGCTTCAATGGTACCCTCAAACCGATGCTCCGCATGCTGGTTGAGACCCAAGGACGCGACTGGGAGCGGTACCTCCCACACCTGCTGTTCGCTTACCGAGAGGTTCCGCAGGCCTCGACGGGGTTCTCCCCCTTTGAGCTCCTGTACGGCAGGCATCCGGGGACCCCTTGGGTTGGTAAGAGAATGCTGGGAAGAGGAGCCGAACCTTCTGAAGTGTCCATAGTGGAGTATGTCATGCGTTTCCGTGACAAGGTGCAGACCTTGACGCAGTTGGTGCATGACAACATGACGCAGGCTCAGGCTGATCAGAAGCACTGGTACGACCAGAGCGCCCGGGAGCAGACCTACCACATGGGTCAAAAGGTGTGGGTGCTGGTCCCCGTACCAAAGGGTAAGCTTCAGGCAGCCTGGGAAGTCCCATACGTCGTCCACCAACAGCTCAACCCGGTCACCTACGTGGTCATGCTTGACCACTCTTGGGGTAGGCGAAAGGCCTTTCACGTCAACATGATGAAGACTCATCACGAATGTGAACCTTTCGTCCTACTGGTCTGCAGCCTGCCCAAAGATGCGGAGGAAGACCCCCTCCTGGACATGCTGCAGCCTGCCCAAAGACCGGGAGGAAGACCCCCTCCTGGACATGCTGGCCCAAGCCAAGGCCGATGGGTCCAATGAGGACGTGGAGGTAAGCGCCTCGCTAATCGAACCCCAGCAGTTGCGGACAACGCTGGAACCCTTCCGGGCCGTGTTCTCCAACCGACCTGGAAGGACTGAGTTAGCGGTCCACGAGGTGGACACCGGGAATCATGCCCCACTACGGCGAACTCCCTATCGAATCTACGACCAGGTGCAGCAGATTATGCGCCAGGAGATCGATGAGATGTTACAGCTGGGGGTGATTCAACGGTCAAAGAGCGCGTGGGCCTCACCTGTAGTCCTCGTGCCAAAGAAGGATCAGACCACCCGGTTCTGCGTGGACTACAGGGGGCTCAACGCCATCACAGCCTCTGATGCGCACCCAATGCCGCGCATCGAGGTGCTGCTTGAGAGGTTAGCTGGCGCAGAATGTTCTGACCATAATGGATCTGAGTCGAGGATACTGGCAGATTCCCTTGAGCCCCGAGGTGCAGGAGAAGTCCGCCTTTATCACACCCTTTGGACTGTACGAGTCCACGGTCATGCCCTTCGGCATGAAGAATGCCCCTGCCACTTTCCAGCGGATGGTCAACCACCTGCTTCAGGGACTGGAGAAGCACTCAGTGGCATACTTGGATGACATTGCCATCTTTAGTTCCTCCTGGGATGAACACCTGCAGCATCTCGAGGAGGTGCTCAGTCGATTTCACCAAGCCGGACTGACTGTCAAGCCGGGAAAGTGCCAGATGGGCATGAGTGAGGTCCACTACCTGGGGCACCGGGTAGGCGGGGGCACCCTAAAGCCAGAGCTTAAGAAAGTGGGAGTGATCGTGAACTGGCCCACCCCCAGGACCAAGAAACAGGTGATGTCCTTCCTGGGCACTGCAGGGTACTATTGGCGCTTTGTACAGCACTATAGTAGCCTGGCAAAACCCTTGACCTCTCCAGGAAGAAGCTACCCCACATCGTCAACTGAACCAACGGCTGTGAGGGAGCCTTCCAGGCGTTGAAAACAGCACTGTGCAACGCCCCTGTGTTGAAAGCAGTCGATAGCAGTCGATGGTTCTTGGTGAAGACCGATGCCAGCGAGTTTGGCCTCGGTGCTGTGCTCAGCCAGGTTGAATCGGAGGACCAAGAGCATCCTGTGTTGTACCTGAGCCGGAAACTTCTGCCAAGGGAAGTGGCCTATTCCACCATTGAGAAGGAGTGTCTGGCCATAGTCTGGGCCCTGCAGCGCTTGCAGCCCTACTTGTACGGTTGCACCTTCACTGTGGTGACTGACCACAACCCTCTGCGCTGGCTAAACGCCATGTGTGGAACCAATGGAAGGTTTCTACGCTGGAGCCTTGCCCTTCAGCAGTTTGACTTCACCATCGAACACAAAACGGGCAGGGAGCATGGCAATACGGATGGGTTGTCCCGCCAGGGTGAACCGGCTGAGGTGCGCATGGTGGAGTACTGAGAGGTTCTGCATCCGTTGCCCCTGTAGCTGGGTAGACAATCCTCCCATCTAGTACCAGATGAAACTGGTCTAGTCTCTCTCAAAAGACATGAGGTTCTTTGTTCTATTATAGTAAGATATTGGGCCACCGATTTGGGCTAGAAAAATAAGGAGTACATATTGCAAATTTCCATCGGTAGATGTGTCAACCACTGTTAGTGCTAGCAGCTAAACACAACGAGTGCGAATTTCTCCAGAACCGTGTGGAACAACTAGGACAAATTTGGTATCATTAGAAAGCCAATTTCAATATAAGATGAGGGATGTGTGTGCTGTGACTCTGCTAGATACGTGAGCCAAGTTATGAGAATTATAAGTATTGTGGGTAAAATTTGTAACTTTGAGGAGAGGGGAGGGTGCAGGTAAACCAGCCCCTTTAGTGATGTCACAAGCCTGCAGGTATAAGTTACTGCACTCAACCCAGCCTTCATTCTTGCCTGGGATTTCACTACAGAAAGACCTCCTGATGCACTGGGATATTTGGCTCCGCCTACCAGCATGGTTAGCTAAAATGATCTAATCAAATGTGAGTTTTATCTTTCTTTAATCCATTTTTTTATAATTGCTGTACATACTTTAAATTGTCTCCTATTGTAAAATCTTGATATACCTTTTATAAACACTGCCTAGTCTTTTTGTGGAGTAAAAGTTATAATATTTACTTGTTTTGTTCCCTTGCTCTAAAACGTACCCTAAGTCTTCTGAAGTTAATTACGCTACTAATGTGGGTTGGCTCAAACCCCTCTCTGTGAGAAATCTGAGCTGGTGGCAGCGAAGTGTGTTCTGGGCTAGGTGGGTGCTACTGGCAGTGACAGAACGGGGTTTTATAAGCTATTGTCTGGCTGCGGCCTGAGCATTTATAATTCCCTCGCTGCAGCGTGCCTGCTAGCCAGTCCACAGCGAAGCGGCCCGTCCGGCGACTAATTATCCCAGGTGTAGTTCCCTGACTGACCTGAGGGTAAGGGGGCGCCGGAGATCAATATCGCTGTATAATATCCTCCATGCTGCATCTTTCCAGTGTCTTCTCTCACCCTAGTAGTGGATTCACAGCTATACTGCTCAGTATAGTTGTATAATATCCTCCATGCTGCATGTTTCCAGTGTCTTCTCTTACCCTTGTATTGGATTCACAACCCTACTGTGCAGTACTGCTCTATAATATCCATACTGCTGGTTTCTAATAGTATTTGTCTCACCCCAGACCTTGAGTCACATCTACATTTCTCAGTATGGCTGTATGATGTGCTTCTTGCTGCTGCTGCTGCTTCTGAACATGTGCTACATAGACATGGAGACAGGAGAGCAGGAATCCCTCATGTCTATGTGCGGTGTATGGGGGACATCATAGCCCCTCGGGTCCTAACCACCAGCTTAGAGACACCTGAAACAATCCAGTTTGCCGGTGAACAAGTATTTTACTCATTTGATCAGCAACATAATTACCGTGGAAAAAAGGTGAATATGTCTGCGAGGTGTGAACACCTTAGACGTGGCTTCTTGAGTCTCACCGTGTTTCATAACAGCCGGTGTAATCTCGGCTGATTGCTGACCAGTGCCTCTTCCAAGGATGGACCTAAATTCCTCTCTTGATTAATTTTGGCTTCACAGGCGGAAATTCCGCCCAAAACTGACACCTCATTTCTTGATGGAATTTGGCTCATTCTCCGGCAATGGAAGTTTTACTTACCTGGAGACCGTGGGAGCCGAAGTACGTGACGGCGGGAGAGTTAGATCTGTTCATAGGAGTAATGTCGTACAGGGAGTGTGATGAGGTCCGACAACCAGGAATGGCTGCAGGAGTGTGTCATAGTCAGACGTCCCAAACATCAAATCTACAGGGAAGTCCAGTATTTGCCAGATTCAGGATAAGAAACACATGGCTGCTCTCCTCCAAAAACAGCTCCACAGTTGACCCAGGTCGTGTCTGGTATTGCAGCTCTGCGCTGTAGAAGTGGATGCCTCTGAGCTGCAGTATGACTCACAACAAGGTGCACAGCTGGTTTTTTGAAGAAAGCAGTGGATTGTTTTCCCTGTTCTGAACAATCACACTATATTCTGTATATTAGAACTTCCTTAAAAATTGCCAGCAGGAAGCTATGCCTATAAAATAAAGACAGAAGCTGTATTTACCCCCGAACCCGCCTCCCGCTCCAGCCTGGCACTCTGGTGCTCTTCCCTGATAGTAGAGATGATGTCCGACCACTGGTCCGCTGACTGTGGCCTTAGCGTCAGGTCAGTGGTGGTCGTGACATTTCTGGTCTGTGGGAGATCTGTAGTGGACATATGGCTTTTCTTTCCCTTTCTTCCTTTCCTCTTGCTTCCCTTCTCTTTCTTCTTTTCCCTTCCTTCTTACACTTAATTCTTTCTCTTCCTTCACTTCCCTTCCTTGCCCTTTCTTTCTTTCCTAACTTCTTTACTTTTTTCCCATTGCCTTCATTCATTCATTCATTCATTCATTCATTCATTCATTCATACATTCCCTTCTTTCTCTTCCACTTCATTCCTTTCATTCTTCCCTACCCTTCTTTTCCCTTTCTTCCCTTCTTTTCACTTCCCTTCTTTTCCCTTTCTTCTTTCCCTTCTGTCACAGGGTCCTTCTCCGATATCATACAATCAACAGAGCAAGAGAATAGTGAACAATTCCAAAAGCTTTATTTAGGCAAAAACACGAAAGGTCCATATATGATCCACCACACAAAGGATAAAATAGTCCAGAACATGAATGCAGTTCAGTAACCGGATAAATGTCCAAGGAGATGAGAGTCCAATAATCCAGCAGAGGATAAAAAATGGTCCATATGCTTCTCCTTCTCTCTGACGTGCTGTGTTCACATCATAATTCCACACAGGACTGATCTGTCTCTCACCTCCCTGATATTTACAAGTCTCCCTCCTCATTCACAGGTTGGGGGGTGGGCGCAGGGGCTCATTGTTTCCACAAGTTAGTTCAATATGTCATTAGCATATTAGCAAACAACATTAGTCACTGACCCTGTGTAGAGATAACAATACAGGACTGTGGGGGCTGATATCAGATGGCGAATAACAACTCATTCTACAAGAGAACACCATGATAATCAGTTAAATATAAATATACACAATGATACCCACATAACATATCGCACCATCACACCTTCCCCTTCATTCTTCCTTTCTTTCCTTCCCTTCTTTTCCCTTTCTTCTTTCCCCTTTCTTCTTTCCCTTCCCCTTCATTCCTTCCTTTTTTTCCTTCCCTTCTTTTCCCTTTCTTCTTTCCCTTCCCCTTCATTCCTTTCTTTCTTTCCTTCCCTTCTTTTCCCTTTCTTCTTTCCCTTCCCCTTCCTTCCTCCCTCACTCACTGGATCTCGATCCAGAGAACTTCTTGTGCTGATGCTTTACATTGACTTTCAATTTTTTTCTGCTTGCTGTCAGTGAACATTGTCTACATGCAGCAGTGAACTTGGCTGATTACTTCTCACAGCTGACTGCGTTACAGTTGTATCTAGTGTATACAATCTAGAGCTGCACAGCCTGGATTTCAGACTGAAACCTTGTAACAAAGTATCAGCCCCAGAGGAAAAGCTCTGGAGGAACGACTGACACTGCTGCTCTTGAAGTATATGAGCTCGAGGAAAGGACGGAAGTCCTGACTTCTTGTAGGCAAAAAACCTCAGCAGTGAAATGATAGAGAACAAAGATCACAGCCACCGCCACCTGATACCCTGCTCCTCCACCTGATACCCGGCTCCTCCACATGTTGCTCCTTCAGCCGATACCCGGCTCCTCCACCTGATACCCGGCTCCTCCACCTGATACCCGGCTCCTCCACCTGATACCCGGCTCCTCCACCTGATACCCGGCTCCTCCACCTGATACCCGGCTCCTCCACATGTTGCTCCTCCACCTGATACCCGGCTCCTCCACCTGATACCCGGCTCCTCCACCTGATACCCGGCTCCTTCAGATGATACTCGACTCCTCCACATGTTGCCCAGCTCCTCAAGCCGATACCCGGCTCTTTCAACCAATACCTTGCTTCTCCAGCAGATACCCGGCTCCTCCACCTGATACCCGGCTCCTCCACCTGATACCCGGCTCCTCCACCTGATACCCGGCTCCTCCACCTGATACCCGGCTCCTCCACCTGATACCCGGCTCCTTCAGATGATACTCGACTCCTCCACATGTTGCCCAGCTCCTCAAGCCGATACCCGGCTCCTTCAACCAATACCTTGCTTCTCCAGCCGATACCCGGTTCCTCCACCTGATACCCGGTTCCTCCACCTGATACCCGGTTCCTCCACCTGATACCCAGTTCCTCCACCTGATATCCGGCTCCTCCACCTGATATCCGGCTTCTCCATCTGATACCCGGCTCCTCCACCTGATACCCGGTTCCTCCACCTGATATCCGGCTCCTCCACCTGATACCCAGCTCCTCCACCTGATACCCGGCTCCTCCACCTGATACCCGGCTCCTCCACCTGATACCCGGCTCCTCCACCTGATACCCGGCCCCTCCACCTGATACCGGCTCCTCCACTTGATACCTGGCTCCTTCAGCTGATACCCGACTCCTCCAGCCGATTGTGTAGACTGGATACAACTGTAACAACCCTTCAGCTGTGAGAAGTAGTCTGTTATTTCCATATAGGCACTGAATATAATGGCTGTTTGTGAACTTCTTCCACTATTTCTCCTCCAGGTCGGCTCCTATCTGAAGACCCCTAAGTTTCCGATCTGGGTGGTCTGCAGTGAAAGTCACTTTAGCGTCCTGTTTTGCTTGAAGAAAGAGTTGATCAGCGACTGGAAAGTCGAGCGTAAATTTGACCTTCACTACTACGATGGGCTGGCCAATCAGCAGGAGGAGATCCGCCTCACCGTCGGTAAGTGAGGACAGACCGCCTGTGCCCAAACATCCCCTCCGAATGTATGTGAACCCACGGTGTTGCATACAGCACTGTGCAACAGTCTTAGGCAGGTGTGAAACAATTCTGCCAAGTGAGAACGTTCTAAAAAATAAAAGGGTAATGGTTTATTATAAAATCCCATCAGTATCTGGTGACCGCTCATCTCCCACATGATCAGTATCTGGTGACCGCCCGTCACCTCCATCATCAGTATCTGGTGACCGCCCGTCTCCCCCATGATCAGTATCTGGTGACCGCCCGTCACCTCCATCATCAGTATCTGGTGACCGCCCGTCTCCCCCATCATCAGTATCTGGTAACCGCCCGTCACCTCCATCATCAGTATCTGGTAACCGCCCATCACCTCCATCATCAGTATCTGGTGACCGCCCGTCACCTCCATCATCAGTATCTGGTAACCGCCCGTCACCTCCATCATCAGTATCTGGTGACCGCCCTTCGCCTCCATCATCAGTATCTGGTGACCGCCCTTCGCCTCCATCATCAGTATCTGGTGACCGCCCGTCGCCTCCATCATCAGTATCTGGTGACCGCTCATCTCCCCCATGATCAGTATCTGGTGACCGCCCGTCACCTCCATCATCAGTATCTGGTAATCGCCCGTCACCTCCATCATCAGTATCTGGTAACCGCCCGTCACCTCCATCATCAGTATCTGGTGACCGCCCGTCACCTCCATCATCAGTATCTGGTAACCGCCCGTCACCTCCATCATCAGTATCTGGTGACCGCCCGTCGCCTCCATCATCAGTATCTGGTAACCGCCCGTCACCTCCATCATCAGTATCTGGTGACCGCCCTTCGCCTCCATCATCAGTATCTGGTGACCGCCCTTCGCCTCCATCATCAGTATCTGGTGACCGCCCGTCGCCTCCATCATCAGTATCTGGTGACCGCTCATCTCCCCCATGATCAGTATCTGGTGACCGCCCGTCGCCTCCATCATCAGTATCTGGTGACCACCTGTTTCCCCCATGATCAGTATCTGGTGACCGCCCATCTGACCCATCATCAGTATCTGGTGACCGCCCGTCTCACCCATCATCAGTATCTGGTGACCGCCCATCTGACCCATCATCAGTATCTGGTGACCGCCCATCTGACCCATCACCAGTATCTGGTGACCGCCCGTCTCCCCCATCATCAGTATCTGGTGACCACCGCCTCACCCATCAGTATCTGGTGACCGCCTGTCTCACCCATCATCAGTATCTGGTGACTGCCTGTCTCCCCCATCATCAGTATCTGGTGACCGCCTGTTTCACCCATCATCAGTATCCGGTGACCGCCCGTCTCCCCCATCATCAGTATCTGGTGACCACCGCCTCACCCATCAGTATCTGGTGACCGCCTGTTTCACCCATCATCAGTATCTGGTGACCGCCCGTCTCCCCCATCATCAGTATCTGGTGACCTCCCGTGTCACCCATCATCAGTATCTGGTGATCGCCCGTCGCCTCCATCGTCAGTATCTGGTGACCGCCTCTCACCTCCATCATCAGTATCTGGTGAACACCCATCGCATATATGGTGAAATATGTATATATCTATATGTGTGTAGTGACATATGCCTAGGGTTATATGTGTGACTAGTGATAATGTAACATCTGTCCTGAAGGCAGGTCTCACCCATGTGTTAATGTGTACTTTTTTGAGACTAGCAAACTTCTATCTCCAAATCTCACCAGGGGGTCTAGCTAGGATGAAGAAGAAAGGTAACATTTGACACCTCCTAGCTCTTGGAAGAGAGATGTCAATTACGGCCTGATAGTATCTCTGTGAGAACGTTTACCCAAAGGATCTCAAGAAAAAATAATATATTCATTGGGGCCGCGGCCGTGGTCCAATCAAAAACAGGCAATTATGATATTAACTTGAGGGGCTGGTCTAGAAATCTGACCTCCAGACCAAAGCTATAAATTAGACCTGTATACCTAGAATCGTGTTCACATAATGGAGGCAGCCGAGCTGGTCTGATCCAATCTACATTTGTCCTACCCTCAGGGAGCAGAAAGCAGACTACCAAGTTAGATGATTTCTGTAAGTTTTCTCCTGTTATTTTATACTGTTTTGCGTAAATTGTATGTCTTCTTTTTATCATATTTTTAGACCTTTTTCTTACTATAAGCACTGAACCTTTTTGTATTAATGTATAGAACTTTAACAAGTTGAACCTTGAATGTTCTAAAAGAATCTATAGCCTAAGGTGTGTGAGCCTTATGAGTGGTAGGCATTATTAGTATTCATATTTCCGGGACTCATCACCCGTGTATTCGGTGAGTGGTGGCAGTGTGTATGAGTGGGTGTGTGGCCTGGGTCGGTGTGTGATTTATGCTCCCATTACAGCATAGGACAGAGGTTGAATGCTGGACTGAGAATGGAGAGATAGATTAACCCTTGCAGGCACAACCGAAGTCACGTGCTGAGAGCGGGCACGTGACGAATTGGTTACACCACGGAGAAGGGATCCGTGACAATTGGTGGCAGAGCGGTGGGATATAATTATTTCTATTAGAGCATTAGTGCATTGTTTAAGCAATTATTCCCTGTACTAAAGAACTGGTATCCTTGCGAGGAGTGCACCAGTTCTACAAGGTTCAACTCAGTGCTTACTTAGACATACTTGTAAACAGTTTCCCTTCCCCTTTTTTCTTTTCTATCTTTTATTTTGCAAAGGCTGTTCATCGATATGGCAGCCCAGTACAAGAAGCCGAGCAAAGAGGCTCTGACCGGCCTCTGTGAGCAGTAAGGAATATAGACGGCCAACAGATCCAGGGAGCTGCTGATACGCGTCTTGGTGGAGCAGGACATAGAGCAAAGTGCTGGAAAGAGCACTTTGGAAAGAGCACCGACAGGCTGCTGCTGCAGAACGCCAGGACCGACAGGCTGAGAGAGAGGCTGCAGAATGCCGGGAGGAGAGAAAGGCTACAGAACGCCGGGAGGACAGAGCTTTCCAGCTTCAGATGGCTCAAATAGAGAGGGATATCAGTCCTCAGGTAACCCCCTCCCAGGACATAAATCCAAGGAGACCACGTCTGGAAAACTTCCCTATGATGGAGAAGGATACGGACTTAGATACTTTGCTTCTGGTGTTTGAAAAAAACCTGCAGGCTATACCATCTACCCCGTGAGCAGTGGGCGCAGTATCTAACCCCAGGGTTGAGAGGCAAAGCCCTGGAAGTTTTTGCTGGCCTCCCACCAGAGCTAGATGGGAACTATGAGGCCATAAAAGAGGCCCTGATCAGGAAGTACAACCTAACCCCAGAAGTGTATCGGAGAAAGTTCCGGAACCTACAACGTGGATCAACTGACAGCTATGCGGATGTTGTGAGCACCTTGAGGACCACGTTCCACCAATGGATCAGGGGACATTCTGTTAACAGTTTTGAGGACTTAACGGATCTTATGGTCAAGGATCAATTTCTTCACATGTGCCCCACAGATATACAACAATATGTGTGTGATCGGGAGCCACAAACTGCGGATCAGGCTGCAAGGATTGCGGACTGCTATGTGGCTAACAGGATGCCTGAGGTGCGGAAGCCATCGGGATTCAGCTGGAGGGGAGGTAAGCCAAACGGGGACCCTTCTCCCTCTGCCGGGCGATCACCAGTGATGTCCAAGCCCACCTTCTATGGGGCCCCGGGGAATAGACATTCTCGAGGCGATGCACGCCGGTGCTTCTCCTGCAATAAAGCAGGGTGGATTGATTTAAATCACGCCGATTTAAATCATGATTTAAATCACGATTTAAATCAAAAGATTTTTTTCTATTTAAATCGGATCGATTTAAATCATGATTTTAATCATGATTTAAATCACTGATTTAAATCAAAAGGTTTTTTTTAATATAAATCGCGATTAAAATGAGAAGTGAGAGCAGTGCGCATGTGCGCCCATAGTTACACGGACGAAACTAGGGGCAACGATCTAACGCCAGGGTGAGGGGGGGACCCCAAAGTAAGTAAAAATCTTTTTTGTTTTACTATATGGCAATAGGTAGGTGTTTAAAAGCAGCATGTCTTAATTGTATAAACTATTAATAGCCTCCACATTTTGTTCATACTGCCCCTTTAATTCCACACTTCTAGCTTGGTTTCACTTTTGGTTTAGTTTCTTTTTCCATTCAGTTGACATGCCCAAACTTGTTGGATAGTCAGCATCCTACAGAAACCTCTGGAAGAGCATGGCATTGTGAATGTTACACATATACAGCCTTTATTCTACTGAGTTAAACAACTCGGCTTTATCTCATGATGGAAGAACCTTTGGATGGTAAAATATTTTCCTCAAAAAGCAGTTTATTGAAAAAAATCCGATTTAAATCAAAAAAATCCGATTTAAATCAAAAAAATCCGATTTTTTTGATTTTTTTAAAAAAACATTGATTTTTATCCACCCTGCAATAAAGTAGGACATGTTAGCGCTGTCTGCCCTGATAGGGAGAAACGTCCAACTACCACCACAAAGCCGTCTGTTCCCCACCGTCTGTCCTCTTTGTGGCCGGCTCTGATGCGAGGGCTAATGAGAACTGTCAATCTGTCACTGTTGGCAGTAAAGTCACCATTGGTCTCAGGGACACTGGGGCAGAGGTGACCCTGGTGCGTCCAGCCATGATAACCCCTGCCGATATCATACCAGGAAAGACTATGTCTATAACAAGGATTGGAGGGGTCAGCCCTGCCGTGCCCATGGCCCGTGTGTACCTGGACTGGGGAGTAGGGAAGGGACTGAGGGAAGTGGGAGTATCAGAGGCTATCCCCACCAATGTGTTGCTAGGCACGGACCTGGGGAGGATGGTGTCCCACTATGTTCCTCCCTTGCAAGTAAATGCTGCAGAGAAGGTGTAAGAAAGTGACCCACCTGAGATCCCGTGTGAGGAGGGAAAATGTCCCAATGCACAGGACTGTACATATGTGGCAGCTGTGACCCGGAGTCAGGCTGCGGCTCAGACTCAGGCCCAGAGATTAGAGGATGAGTCTCAGACAGAACTGCCAGGACAGGAGGCCCATACTGTGGTCCCGGAGCCTCCATACATGGCAGACCCAACAAGGTCCCTGATAACAGACACTGAAGACTCAGCTTCAGACCAGGGCCTGGCAGTCACACTAGGCCAGGGCCTGCAGACTGACCGTCAGAGCTTCCAGGAGGCCCTGAGGACAGATGTCAGTCTGGGAGAGCTCAGATGTCTTGCAGACCAACCCCCTGCTGCTTCTGACAGAGAAAGTATACTGGGACCAGGGCAGACTGTATACAGAGACTATCCCCACGGATACTACAGAATCTTGGGACTATGAACGGTGGCTGATCGTCCCTTATCCATTTAGGGAACAGTTATTGAGGATTGCCCATGAAATTCCTTTGGCCGGACACCTTGGAATACAAAAGACTAAAGCTCGCCTGACACACAACTTCTATTGGCCCAAGATGGGGGCAGATATTGCCAATTACTGCCGATCATGTGTAGTTTGTCAGAGAGTTGGGAAGTCCGGGAGTATACAGAAAGCTCCATTGATACCACTGCCTGTGATCGATGAGCCTTTCCAGTGAGTGGCTGTGGATATCATAGGGCCACTTGCAATCCCTAGCAGCTCTGGCAAAAAGTACATTCTCACAGTGGTGGACTATGCTACACGATACCCGGAAGCTGTGGCACTATCCTCCATTCGAGCAGACAAAGTGGCGGATGCTTTACTGACTGTGTTCTCGTGTGGGTTTCCCCAGGGAAATGTTGACCGATCAGGGAACCCAGTTCATGTCTGATCTGATGGAAAGCCTCTGTGAAAGAATACAAGTACAGCATGTTGTGGCCAGCGCCTATCATCTCCAAACCAACGGACTCTGCGAGCGTTTTAATGGAACATTAAAGCAAATGCTCAAAATGCTGGTGGAGACTGAAGGGAGAGACTGGGAGCAGTACCTCCGCCATCTGTTGTTTGCCTACAGAGTGGTACCCCAGGCGTCTACTGGATTCTCCCCCTTTGAACTGGTTTGTGGGAGGAGGGTCAGGGGGCCACTTGATGTGATTAAAGACTGTTGGGAGGACGACCCCAGAACTACTGGAGTCTCATTGGTCGAATATGTACTGCGGCTCAGAGAGAGAATGCAAAAACTGAGTAACCTGGCCCATGAGAACGTGACGCAGGCCCAAATCAACCAGGTCTGGTACGACCGTAATGCCAGACTGAGGGCCTACGAGGAGGGGCAGAAGGTTTGGGTGTTGGTCCCTATGTTACAGAATAAATTGCAGGCCGCATGGGAGGGACCATACACTGTACATAAGCGGCTGAATTATGTTAATTATGTGGTGACACTAGATGAGCATGCAAAGCGCCAGAAAGTATTTCACGTGAATATGCTGAAGGCTCATCATGACAGGGAGTTCTGTGACTTACCTGTCTGTAGCCGGCCTGAAGAGGGGGAGGCTGATCTGTTACTGGATGTGGGGGCCGGGACTCAGTATGTGGAGTCCCTGGAGTCAGCAGAGTTTAACCCTGAGCTATCCCACAGTCAGAGGCAGGCTCGGACTGGCCCACCGGAGAACTGGAGGATTCTCCGGTGGGCCCAGGCACTGAAACCTGCTGGCATACTGGCCAGCAGCTGCCTAGGGCCCCCACTGCTACAGGGGCCCCCAGCCAGTGGCTGCGGGGCCCCTGAGTCAAGGGGGCCCGCCCTGTGCCAGTAGCAGCAGCTGGAGACAGGATCCTGTCCAGAGGCGTATCTAGCCTTTCCTGCACCCTGGGCAAAGGATCAGTTTGGCGCCCCCCCCCCCCCCCCCATATTTAATGTCCAGATCTCCTTTGTGCCCCCATAATGTCCAGATCTCATTTGTGCCCTGCCCCCATACTGTCCAGATTTGTCACTTGTGCCCCAATACTGTCCTGATAATTGTGCCCCCCATAATGTCCTGATTTGTGCTGCTGCCCCCATCCGCATCCACCCCATATCATGATATGTTCAGCCTTTCATCCAGGGCTTCCTGCTGCCCCCTGGGGCCCTGGCTAAGGCTTTGCTTCACAGTCCTGAGTCCTCAGACTCACTCACAAGTCAATTGGTGACACATACCCATTTTTGTTTTGCCCCTGGCTAGGCTGGGCTGGCCGCTGCTTCATCCCCCCACCCCCCCCATGCATGCAGGCGCCAGCCAGGCAGGCTCATTTCATGATGACTTCAGCTCCATTACCGGGGTCCCCGCGGCCACGGTCTGGAGCACTTACCACCGGCACGCACCCCGCCCGACGTCACCGTCCCAGTACAACACCGAACACCCAGCCGCACAGAACACCGGCGCAACGAAGCAGCCTGTCACACGCTCGCTCAGTGAGTGACGTCACCCGCTGCTGGTGCTTCCCTGATGCGGAAGTGCCAGCGGCGGTCAGCGCCTCTCAGTGGACAGCGGTTGTCAGGGCAGGGAGCAGGTGCAGAAGGGAAGGGACCCGGACTCCTCGTCTGTTTCACAACAAGGCAAACGGCTGTGGCGGGCGGGGCCAAGTCAAACCTGGCTGGTAGCGGCGCGCAGCAGCTGCACTGTCTCTGAGCCGGCTGTCAATTTCAGCCGGCTCAGAGAACGAACAGCCCGGGTCGGGATTATGTCAGACTGAGTCTGTTACTGTGGGGGCGGCGCCGCGCCGAGGAGCCTCAGCTTGGACACCGTGACCGCCGCAATGCAATGCAATGCCGCATCATCAGGATTCAGGCGGCCCCGCTGGCGCCACCCTGTGGGCGGCGCCCGGGGCACATGCCCCGGCTGCCCCCCCCTGGATACGCCACTGATCCTGTCCCCGCTGTTAAAGCAAAATGAGTATTCACGCTTCCCCTTGCCCCTATGGGCGTGGAGAGGCGTGAATACCATTTCTCTTTAATAGCGGGCAGCGTTAGCCGCAGGCTGCAGCTAACACTGCCCACATGTAAAGCCCCACCGCACCACACACACATACACACACACACACACACACACACACACACAGCACCGCACACACGCAGGCACACAGACTCACAGAGCAGCTCACCTCCTGACATCCTGCTTCCTGTCTGAGACAGCCCAGCTGGATGACGTCATCATCCAGCGTGCTGCTGTCACAGACAGAGAGCTTCCAGCGAGGAAGAGGCTGCTGGGATGAGCTGCTGCGGTGAGGTGTGTGTGTGTGTGGTGGTGAAGGACAATGATATTGGTGGGGGGAGACAATGATGGAGGTGATGGGCAATGATGGTGGGGGAGACAATGATGGAGGTGATGTGCGATGATGGTGAGGAAGGGAATGATGGAGGTGATGGGCAATGATGAAGGTGATGGGAAATGATGGAGGTGATAGGCAATGATGGTGGTGTGGGGGAGGCAATGATGGAGGTGATGAAATGGACAATGATGGTGGGGGAGGAGGCAATGATGCAGGTGGTGAAATGGGCATGGGCAGTGATGGAGGTGGTGGGGGAGAATGATAGGGGTGGAGGGGGAGAAGGCAATGATGGCGGTGGTGATGAGGACAATGATGGGGGTGGAGAGGGGCTGCATTATACTTTATTAGGGGGTTACATTATGTTCTGTGGGGGAACTGCATTATTCTTAGGGGACTACATTATATTATGGGGACTACATCATGCTATATGAGGGGGCTACAGTATACTCTATGGAGGGGCTGCATTCTCTCAGGGGACATTATATTCTGTGGTGGGCTGCATTATACTATGTGAGGGGGGGGGCTGCATTATACCCTATGAGGGTGCTACATTATATTCTATGGTGGGGACTGCTTTATACCTGAGGGGGTTGCATTATATTTTGTGGGGAGCTGCATTATATTCTATGAGAGGGGACTGCATTATATTTTATGAGGGGGCTACCCCAACCCTTGCTACATAATTAAGACGTGAACTACCTTATACTATACCCTGATATTAGCGCTTTTTACCGCACAATTGGTGGTCTTGTATCTATTTCTATTCTATGTAGCTACATAGTGGGCCCCAAAAATGATTTTCTCTGGTGGGCCCAAGGTGCTCCAGTCCGACGCTGGTCAGAGGTCTGAGCTGATGGGGGCTCTCAGCGAGTTCACTGAAGACTTCACAGGGAAGCCTGGGAGGACGCACTTAGCAGTTCACCATGTGGACACTGGTACTAATCCCCCAGTACGGCAGTCTGCATACCGGGTGTCAGCAGAGGTGAAGGCACACATGAGGGAACAGGGAGAGGAGATGCTGAACCTCAAGGTGATACAAAAATCCCAGAGTGCCAGGGCCTCGCCTGTAGTTCTTGTCCCAAAAAAGGACCGTACTACCCGGTTCTGTGTAGACTACAGGAAATTAAATGTACTGACTACATGTGAGGTCTACCCCATGCTGAGGATAGATGAGCTGTTAGAGCAGCTAGCTAGAGCATCGTACCTCACCATCATGGACCTGAGTAGGGGATACTGGAGATACCCCTGACCAGAGAAGCTCAGGAGAGGTCTGCCTTTATAACGCTATTTGGTCTGTTTGAGTTTCTGGTGATGCCCTTTGGTATGAAGAATACTCTTGCCACCTTCCAGAGGTTGGTCAATCACTTATTGGAAGGATGTGATGGTTTGCCGTCTCTTATCTTGTTGATATAGGCATTTTTAGTGATTCTTGGGAGGAACACCTCGTACATCTTCCTCAGGTGTTGCCAATGCTTAAAACTGCAGGTCTTACTGTTAAGCCAGGGAAGTGTCAGGTAGCCATGCGGGAAGTACAATACCTAGGACACCGGGTGGGGGGAGGACTGCTAAAACCTGAGCCATGGAAGGTAGAAGCCATTACAGCCTGGGCCACCCCACGAACCAAGAAGCAGGTACTGTCCTTCCTGGGTACGGCTGACTACTATAGGAGGTTTATACCAAACTACAGTTCTCTGGTCAAACCGTTAACTGATCTGACCAGGAAGAAACTTCCCAAAATTGTCTCCTGGAGTCCTCAGTGTGAGGAATCATTTTCTGCCCTAAAGTCTGCATTGGTTAGTTCACCCGTCCTGCAGGCCCCAGATTTCACTCGCCGGTTTGTAGTGCGTACAGATGCCAGCACCTATGGGCTAGGTGCGGTTCTCAGCCAGGTAAACCAGCAAGGTGAGGAGCACCCAATTCTGTGCCTAAGTAGGAAACTCCTGCCCAGAGAAGTGGCTTATGCCACCATTGAAAAGGAATGTTTGGCAATTGTGTGGGCTCTGCGGAAGCTGCAACCATACCTCTATGGGCGCAACTTCACCGTGATCACAGATCATAACCCATTGAGTTGGCTCAACAGAGAGTAGTTGGGGACAACGGGAAATTGCTTAGATGGAGTCTGATATTACAGCAATATGATTTCACAATTCAGCATAAGGGAGTCGATCATGGCAATGCTGATGGCCTATCTCGCCAAGGTGGGGCGGAACCAGATACGTGCTCGGGAGCTGACCTGTAAGTCAACCCCATGCACGTTCATAAGGAGGGAGGTGTGGTGGAATATGTATTTATCTATATGTGTGTAGTGACATATGCCTAGGGTTATATGTGTGACTAGTGATAATGTAACATCTATCCTGAAGGCAGGTCTCAACCAGGTGTTAGGCTGTGTGCACACGTAGCATATTTTTTGCGTTTTTTTCGCGGTTTTTCGCTATAAAAATGCTATAAAACCGCGAAAAAAATGCTACCATTAAGCATCCTATGTAACAGAATGCAATCCACATTTTTTGTGGACATGCTGTATTTTTTTTCCTGAGCGGAATCGCATTCCAGAAAAAAACGCAGCATGTTCATTAAAATTGCGGAATCGCGGCGATTCTGCACCCATAGGAGTGCATTGATCTGCTTACTTCCCGCACGGGGCTGTGCACACCATGCGAGAAGTAAGCAGATCAAGTGCGGTTGGTACCCAGGGTGGAGGAGAGGAGACTCTCCTCCACGGACTGGGCACCATATAATTGGTAAAAAATAAAGAATTAAAATAAAAAATAGTCCTATACTCACCCTCTGATGGCCCCCGAAGTGTTCCCGCCTCTCCGGTGCATGATCTCTCTTCCGTTCCTATAGATGATGTGGTTCAGGACCTGTGATGACGTCACTGTCTTGTAATTGGTCGCGTGACCGCTCATGTGACTCACGCGACCAATCACAAGACAGTGACGTCATCGCAGGCCCTTCACTGCACTCCAGCTATAGGAACTGACGCCGCAGAGGTCTGCAGGTGAGTATAACCATGTTTTTTATTTTTTTTATTATTTTTAAACATTCGATCTTTTACTATAGATGCTGCATAGGCTGCATCTATAGTAAAAAGTTGGTCACACTTGTCAAACAGTATGTTTGGCAAGTGTGACCAACCTGTCAGTCAGTTTTCCAAGCGATGCTACAGATTGCTTGGAAAACTCTAGCATTCTGCAAGCTAATTATGCTTGCAAAACGCTAGTTTTCTGCGGGTATATGCATGCTAATTCTGCATGCGATATACCCGCTGCAGGAGGCGCAGAATTGCCGCGGAAATTTCCGCGGCAATTCTGCAACGTGTGAACTTAGCCTCAATGTGTATTTTCCTGAGACAAGCAGACATCTGTCTCCAAATCTCACCAGGGGGTCTTGCTAGGAACAAGTAGAAAGGTAACATTTGACACCTCCTAGCTCTTGGAAGAGAGATGTCAATTACGGCCTGATAGTATCTCTGTGAGAACATTTACCCAAAGGATCTCAAGAGAAAATAATATATTAATTGGGGGCGCGGCCGTGGTCCAATCAAAAACAGGCAATTATGATATTATCCTGAGGGTCTGGTCTAGAAATCTGACCTCCAGACCAAAGCTATAAATTAGACCTGTATACCTAGAATCGTGTTCACATAATGGGGACAGCTAAGCTGGTGTGATCCAATCTACATTCATCCTACCCTCAGGGAGCAGAAAGCAGACTACCAAGTTAGATGATTTCTGTAAGTTTTCTCCTGTTATGTTATACTGTTTGGTGTAAGTTGTATGTCTTCTTTTTATCATATTTTTATACCTTTTTCTTACTGTAAGCACTGAACCTTTTTGTTTTAAAGTATAAACTTTAACAAGTTGAACCTTGAATGTTCTAAAAAAAATCCATAGCCTGAGGTGTGTGAGCCTTATGAGTGGTAGACATTATTAGTATTAATAGTCCGGGACTCATCGCCCGTGAGTGGTGGCAGCATGTATGAGCGGGTGTGTGGCCTGGGTCGGGGTGTGATTTATGCTCCCATTACAGCATAGGACAGAGGTTGGATGCTGGACTGAGAGTGGGGAGATAGATTAACCCTCGCAGGCACAACCCAAGTCACGTGCTGAGAGCAGATATGTGACGAATTAGTTACACCACGGACAGCCTATCTCTTCATCATATGTAACAGTGTCTTACAAATATCCCCCGTATACAGTGTCTGCCTCGTGCCCATTGTATACCTTACACACCACATTCCCAATGAGTACAAGGACTTTGCTGCCTCCCCACATTCAGTGCTTACCCCATGCCCCATATGCCAGTCCTACAATATTCCTTATACAGTGCCTTACAACTGCCTTATAAATAGAGTTCCTGCCTCATGCCCACAGCGTAGTGATACTGCCCGCCTCATGCCCACATCTTAGTGATACTGCCCACAGCGTAGTGATACTGCCCGCCTCATGCCGACAGCTTACAGTGATACTGCCCGCCTCATGCCCACATCTTAGTGACCCTGCCTCATGCCCAATGCTTACAGTGATACTGCCTGCCTCATGCCCACATCTTAGTGATACTGCCCGCCTCATGCCAACATCTTAGTGATACTGCCCACCTCATGCCCACATCTTAGTGATACTGCCCACCTCATGCCCACATCTTAGTGATACTGCCCGCCTCATGCCCACATCTTAGTGATTCTGCCCGCCTCATGCCCACATCTTAGTGATTCTGCCCACCTCATGCCCACATCTTAGTGATACTGCCCACCTCAGGCCAACATCTTAGTGATACTGCCCGCCTCATGCCGACAGCTTACAGTGATACTGCCCGCCTCATGCCCACATCTTAGTGACCCTGCCTCATGCCCAATGCTTACAGTGATACTGCCTGCCTCATGCCCACATCTTAGTGATACTGCCCGCCTCAGGCGAACATCTTAGTGATACTGCCCGCCTCATGCCAACATCTTAGTGATACTGCCCGCCTCATGCCAACATCTTAGTGATACTGCCCACCTCATGCCCACATCTTAGTGATACTGCCCGCCTCATGCCCACATCTTAGTGATTCTGCCCACCTCATGCCCACATCTTAGTGATACTGCCCACCTCAGGCCAACATCTTAGTGATACTGCCCACCTCATGCCCACAGCGTAGTGATACTGCCCGCCTCATGCCGACAGCTTACAGTGATACTGCCCGCCTCATGCCCACATCTTAGTGACCCTGCCTCATGCCCAAAGCTTACAGTGATACTGCCCGCCTCATGCCCACATCTTTGTGACCCTGCCTCATGCCCAAAGCTTACAGTGATACTGCCCGCCTCATGCCCACATCTTAGTGATACTGCCCGCCTCATGCCCACAGTGTAGTGATACTGCCCGCCTCATGTCCTCCATATTCAGTGGCAGCCAAAGCCTGGCATATAGAGAGCCTGCCATATTCTGCTTGTATCTAATTCCAGGCACAGTGCTTCACCCTTATACAGTGCCCGTCTGCTCTGGACTTAGGTCTTCTTTCATGGGTTCTTCCTCATATACCAGCACAGGGTGAGGTCTGGCACGCTGCCGCCGCTTTGGTGGGCAATGGTCCAGGCACAGGAGGTTTCTGTAATTGTTTCTGTGTTTGCCGGTTCTTGTACCTTCCTCTTTATCTCTTGTTTTCTTTACACTGGTGCCCGCGCCAGGGGAGGATGTCCAGAGAGGAGCTATGTACTGGGCGTCCTGCCCCACGTCTCACCAGGGATAGGAAAACAATGACATTATTATTATCACCTTTATCACCCAGCTACATTGTATCAGAGGCCGAAAGGTTTAATGTCTTACAATGAACAAAATAGAATTAATATTACTATGAAAATAAGTGATTCCCTGTGTATATTAACCTGACTGCTACCCATTCTGTACTATTCTCCTCTATCCATTATACTGAACACTAGCCCTGCTGTACTATTCTCCCCTATCCATATTATGCTGAACACTAGCCCTGCTGTACTATTCTCCTCTATCCATATTATACTGAACACTAGCCCTGCTGTACTATTCTCCCCTATCCATATTATGCTGAACACTAGCCCTGCTGTACTATTCTCCTCTATCCATATTATGCTGAACACTAGCCCTGCTGTACTATTCTCCTCTATCCATATTATGCTGAACACTAGCCCTGCTGTACTATTCTCCTCTATCCATATTATACTGAACACTAGCCCTGCTGTACTATTCTCCCCTATCCATATTATACTGAACACTAGCCCTGCTGTATTATTCTCCTCTATCCATATTATACTGAACACTAGCCCTGCTGTACTATTCTCCTCTATCCATATTATGCTGAACACTAGCCCTGCTGTGCTATTCTCCTCTATCCATATTATACTGAACACTAGCCCTGCTGTACTATTCTCCCCTATCCATATTATACTGAACACTAGCCCTGCTGTAGTATTCTCCTCTATCCATATTATACTGAACACTAGCCCTGCTGTACTATTCTCCTCTATCCATATTATACTGAACACTAGCCCTGCTGTACTATTCTCCTCTATCCATATTATACTGAACACTAGCCCTGCTGTACTATTCTCCTCTATCCATATTATACTGAACACTAGCCCTGCTGTACTATTCTCCTCTATCCATATTATACTGAACACTAGCCCTGCTGTATTATTCTCCTCTATCCATATTATACTGAACACTAGCCCTGCTGTGCTATTCTCCTCTATCCATATTATACTGAACACTAGCCCTGCTGTACTATTCTCCTCTATCTATATTATACTGAACACTAGCCCTGCTGTACTATTCTCCCCTATCCATATTATACTGAACACTAGCCCTGCTGTACTATTCTCCTCTATCCATATTATACTGAACACTAGCCCTGCTGTACTATTCTCCTCTATCCATATTATGCTGAACACTAGCCCTGCTGTACTATTCTCCTCTATCCATATTATGCTGAACACTAGCCCTGCTGTACTATTCTCCTCTATCCATATTATACTGAACACTAGCCCTGCTGTACTATTCTCCTCTATCCATATTATACTGAACACTAGCCCTGCTGTACTATTCTCCTCTATCCATATTATACTGAACACTAGCCCTGCTGTACTATTCTCCTCTATCCATATTATACTGAACACTAGCCCTGCTGTACTATTCTCCTCTATCCATATTATACTGAACACTAGCCCTGCTGTACTATTCTCCTCTATCCATATTATACTGAACACTAGCCCTGCTGTACTATTCTCCTCTATCCATATTATACTGAACACTAGCCCTGCTGTACTATTCTCCTCTATCCATATTATACTGAACACTAGCCCTGCTGTACTATTCTCCTCTATCCATATTATACTGAACACTAGCCCTGCTGTACTATTCTCCTCTATCCATATTATACTGAACACTAGCCCCGCTGTACTATTCTCCTCTATCCATATTATGCTGAACACTAGAAGTGCTGTACTATTCTCCTCTATCCATATTATGCTGAACACTAGAAGTGCTGTACTATTCTCCCCTATCCATATTATACTGAACACTAGCCCTGCTGTACTATTCTCCTCTATCCATATTATACTGAACACTAGCCCCGCTGTACTATTCTCCTCTATCCATATTATACTGAACACTAGCCCTGCTGTACTATTCTCCTCTATCCATATTATGCTGAACACTAGCCCTGCTGTACTATTCTCCCCTATCCATATTATACTGAACACTAGCCCTGCTATACTATTCTCCTCTATCCATATTATACTGAACACTAGCCCTGCTGTACTATTCTCCTCTATCCATTATACTGAACACTCGCCCTGCTGTACTATTCTCCCCTATCCATATTATACTGGACACTAGCCCTGCTGTACTATTCTCCTCTATCCATTATACTGAACACTAGCCCTGCTGTACTATTGTCCTCTATCCATTATACTGAACACCAGCCCTGCTGTACTATTCTCCTCTATCCATATTATACTGAACACTAGCCCTGCTGTACTATTCTCCTCTATCCATATTATGCTGAACACTAGCCCTGCTGTACTATTCTCCTCTATCCATTATACTGAACACTAGCCCTGCTGTACTATTTCCTCTATCCATTATACTGAACACTAGCCCTGCTGTACTATTCTCCCCTATCCATATTATACTGAACACTAGCCCTGCTGTACTATTCTCCTCTATTTATATTATGCTGAACACTAGCCCTGCTGTACTATTCTCCTCTATCCATTATACTGAACACTAGCCCTGCTGTACTATTTCCTCTATCCATTATACTGAACACTAGCCCTGCTGTACTATTGTCCTCTATCCATATTATACTGAACACTAGCCCTGCTGTACTATTCTCCTCTGTCTATATTATACTGAACACTAGCCCCGCTGTACTATTCTCCTCTATCCATATTATACTGAACACTAGCCCTGCTGTACTATTCTCCTCTATCCATTATACTGAACACTAGCCCTGCTGTACTATTCTCCCCTATCCATATTATGCTGAACACTAGCCCTGCTGTACTATTCTCCTCTATCCATATTATACTGAACACTAGCCCTGCTGTACTATTCTCCTCTATCCATTATACTGAACACTAGCCCTGCTGTACTATTCTCCCCTATCCATATTTGTCATGATCTCCATGGCCAGAGAACTAGCATAAGCCTCTAGAGGAACAAGCTCTTGGAAGATGTAACTGTACTGACCATGAACTAAACCTACCGCATCATCTAGAAGTAGCCAGGTAGCATGTCCTACTTTTTATCCCTATATGCCCAGCGCCGGCCGGAGAACTAAATAATGCTAGCAGAGGGAAATATAAGACCTGACTCACCTCTAGAGAAATGCCCAAAAAGGAGACAGAGGCCCCCCACATATATTGGCGGTGATATGAGATGAAACAACAAACGCAGCAGGAAAATAGTTTTAGCAAATTTGAGGTCCGCTTTCTAGATAGCAGAAGACAGAAAGCATACTTTCATGGTCAGTAGAAAACCCTAACAAAACACATCCAGAAATTACTTTAGGACTCTGGCATTAACTCATAATACCAGAGTGGCAATTCCTGATCAACAAGAGCTTTCCAGACACAGTAACGAAACTGCAGCTGTGAACTGGAACCAAAATACAAAAACAAAACATGGACGAATGTCCAACTTATCTAGTAGATGTCTGGGAGCAGGAACAAGCACAGAGAGGCTTCTGATAACATTGTTGACCGGCAAGCATCTAACAGAGAAGCCAGGTTATATAGCGACACCCAGATCTAATCAGAACAGGTGAACAGGGAAGATGATGTCACAAGTTCAATTCCACCAGTAGCCACCGGGGGAGCCCAGAATCCAAATTCACAACAGTACCCCCCCCTCAAGGAGGGGGCACCGAACCCTCACCAGAACCACCAGGGCGATCAGGATGGGCCCTATGAAAGGCACGAACCAGATCAGAGGCATGAACATCAGATGCAGTGACCCAAGAATTATCCTCCTGGCCGTATCCCTTCCACTTGACCAGATACTGGAGTCTCCGTCTGGAAACACGGGAGTCTAGGATTTTTTCCACAACGTACTCCAACTCACCCTCAACCAACACCGGAGCAGGAGGCTCAACGGAAGGCACAACCGGTGCCTCATACCTGCGCAATAACGACCGATGAAAAACGTTATGAATAGAAAAGGATGCAGGGAGGTCCAAACGGAAGGAAACAGGGTTAAGAATCTCCAATATTTTATACGGACCGATGAACCGAGGCTTAAACTTAGGAGATGAGACCTTCATAGGGACAAAACGAGAGGACAACCACACCAAATCTCCAACACAAAGCCGAGGACCAACACGACGGTGACGGTTGGCAAAAAGCTGAGTCTTCTCCTGGGACAACTTTAAATTGTCCATCACCTGCCCCCAGATATGATGCAATCTCTCCACCACCGCATCCACTCCAGGACAATCCGAGGATTCCATCTGACCGGAGGAAAATCGAGGGTGGAACCCCGAATTACAGAAAAACGGGGACACCAAAGTGGCAGAGCTGGCCCGATTATTGAGGGCGAACTCCGCCAATGGCAAAAAAGCAACCCAATCATCCTGGTCAGCAGACACAAAACACCTCAGATATGTCTCCAGGGTCTGATTAGTCCGCTCGGTCTGGCCATTAGTCTGAGGGTGAAAAGCAGACGAAAAAGACAAATCTATGCCCATCCTAGCACAGAATGCCCGCCAAAATCTAGACACGAATTGGGTTCCTCTGTCAGAAACGATATTCTCAGGAATACCATGCAAACGAACAACATTTTGAAAAAACAGGGGAACCAACTCGGAAGAAGAAGGCAATTTGGGCAGGGGAACCAAATGGACCATCTTAGAAAAACGGTCACACACCACCCAGATGACAGACATCTTCTGAGAAACAGGCAGATCTGAAATAAAATCCATCGAGATGTGTGTCCAAGGCCTCTTAGGAATAGGCAAGGGCAACAATAATCCACTAGCCCGAGAACAACAAGGCTTGGCCCGAGCACAAACGTCACAAGACTGCACAAAGCCTCGCACATCTCGTGACAGGGAAGGCCACCAGAAGGATCTTGCCACCAAATCCCTGGTACCAAAAATTCCAGGATGACCTGCCAATGCAGAAGAATGTACCTCAGAGATGACTCTACTGGTCCAATCATCAGGAACAAACAACCTATCAGGCGGACAACGATCCGGTCTATCCGCCTGAAACTCCTGCAAGGCCCGCCGCAGGTCTGGAGAAACGGCTGACAAGATAACTCCCTCCTTAAGGATACCTGTGGGCTCAGAGTTACCAGGCGAGTCAGGTTCAAAACTCCTAGAAAGGGCATCTGCCTTAACATTCTTAGAACCCGGTAGGTACGATACCACAAAATTAAACCGAGAGAAAAATAATGACCAGCGCGCCTGTCTAGGATTCAGGCGCCTGGCGGTCTCAAGATAGATCAAATTTTTGTGGTCAGTCAATACCACCACCTGATGTCTGGCCCCCTCGAGCCAATGGCGCCACTCCTCAAACGCCCACTTCATGGCCAAAAGCTCCCGATTCCCAACATCATAATTCCGCTCAGCGGGCGAAAATTTACGGGAAAAGAAGGCACAAGGCCTCATCACGGCGCAGTCAGAACTTTTCTGCGACAACACTGCCCCAGCCCCGATCTCAGAAGCGTCGACCTCAACCTGAAAAGGAAGAGTCACATCAGGCTGACGCAACACAGGGGCAGAAGAAAAACGGCGCTTAAGCTCCTGAAAGGCCTCCACAGCATCAGGGGACCAATTAGCAACATCAGCACCCTGTCTAGTCAAATCGGTCAATGGCTTAACGACATCCGAAAAACCAGAAATAAATCGACGATAAAAGTTGGCAAAGCCCAAAAATTTCTGAAGACTTTTAAGAGAAGAGGGCTGCGTCCAATCACAAATAGCTTGAACCTTGACAGGATCCATCTCAATGGAAGAGGGAGAAAAAATATATCCCAAAAAGGAAATTCTCTGAACCCCAAAAACGCACTTAGAACCCTTGACACACAGAGAATTAGACCGCAAAACCTGAAAAACCCTCTTAACTTGCCGGACATGAGAGTCCCAGTCATCCGAAAAAATCAGAATATCATCCAGATACACTATCATAAATTTATCCAAAAAATCGCGGAAAATATCATGCATAAAGGACTGGAAGACTGAAGGGGCATTAGAAAGACCAAAAGGCATCACCAAATACTCAAAGTGGCCCTCGGGCGTATTAAATGCGGTTTTCCACTCATCCCCCTGCCTGATCCGCACCAAATTATACGCCCCACGGAGATCAATCTTAGAGAACCACTTGGCCCCCTTTATGCGAGCAAACAAATCAGTCAGCAACGGCAATGGGTATTGATATTTAACCGTGATTTTATTCAAAAGCCGATAATCAATACATGGTCTCAAAGAGCCGTCTTTTTTTGACACAAAGAAAAAACCGGCTCCTAAGGGAGATGACGATGGACGAATATGTCCCTTTTCCAAGGACTCCTTTATATATTCTCGCATAGCAGCGTGTTCAGGCACAGACAGATTAAATAAACGACCCTTTGGGTATTTACTACCCGGAATTAAATCTATAGCACAATCGCACTCACGGTGCGGAGGTAGTGAACCCAGCTTGGGTTCTTCAAAGACGTCACGATAATCAGACAGGAACTCAGGGATTTCAGAGGGGATAGATGATGAAATGGACACCAAAGGTACGTCCCCATGAGTCCCCTTACATCCCCAGCTCAACACAGACATAGCTCTCCAGTCAAGGACTGGGTTGTGAGACTGCAGCCATGGCAATCCCAGCACCAAATCATCATGTAGATTATACAGCACCAGAAAACGAATAGTCTCCTGGTGATCCGGATTAATACACATAGTCACTTGTGTCCAGTATTGTGGTTTATTATTAGCCAATGGGGTGGAGTCAATCCCCTTCAGAGGAATAAGAGTCTCCAAAGGCTCTAAATCATACCCACAACGATTGGCAAAGGACCAATCCATAAGACTCAAAGCGGCGCCAGAGTCGATATAGGCGTCCGTGGTAATAGATGACAAAGAGCAAATCAGGGTCACAGACAAAATAAATTTAGACTGTAAAGTGCCAATGGAAACGGATTTATCAAGCTTTTTAGTACGCTTAGAGCATGCTGATATAACATGAGTAGAATCCCCACAATAGAAACACAACCCATTTTTCCGTCTAAAATTCTGCCGCTCGCTTCTGGACAGAATTCTATCACACTGCATGTTTTCTGGCGTCTTCTCAGTGGACACCGCCAGATGGTGCACTGGTTTGCGCTCCCGCAGACGCCTATCGATCTGAATGGCCATTGTCATGGACTCATTCAGACCTGCAGGCACAGGGAACCCCACCATAACATCCTTAATGGCATCAGAAAGACCCTCTCTGAAAGTAGCCGCCAAGGCACACTCATTCCACTGAGTAAGCACAGACCATTTACGGAATTTTTGGCAGTAAATTTCAGCTTCATCTTGCCCCTGCGATAGGGACATCAAAGTTTTTTCTGCCTGAAGTTCCAAATGAGGTTCCTCATAAAGCAAGCCCAAGGCCAGAAAAAACGCATCCACATTGCGCAACGCAGGATCCCCTGGTGCCAATGCAAAAGCCCAATCTTGAGGGTCGCCGCGGAGCAAGGAAATCACAATCCCAACCTGCTGTGCAGGGTCTCCAGCAGAACGAGATTTCAGGGACAAAAATAACTTACAATTATTTCTAAAATTCTGAAAGCAAGATCTATTCCCTGAGAAGAATTCCGGCAAAGGAATTCTCGGCTCTGATACCGGAGCATGAACAACAAAATCTTGCAAACTTTGTACTTTCGTGGCGAGATTATTCAAACCTGCAGTTACACTCTGTAGATCCATTATAGACAGGTGAACATAGAGCCATTCAAAGATTAGAAGGAGAGAGAAAAAAAAGAAAGACTGCAGCATAGACAGACTGGCAAGTGATCCAATTAAGAGCACACTCACAACTAGAGAAAAAAAAAAAAAAAATTCTCAGCAGACTTCTTATTGCTCTCCTTTCTCAGCCAAGGATTTTAACCCTTTAGTGGGCCGGTCAAACTGTCATGATCTCCATGGCCAGAGAACTAGCATAAGCCTCTAGAGGAACAAGCTCTTGGAAGATGTAACTGTACTGACCATGAACTAAACCTACCGCATCATCTAGAAGTAGCCAGGTAGCATGTCCTACTTTTTATCCCTATATGCCCAGCGCCGGCCGGAGAACTAAATAATGCTAGCAGAGGGAAATATAAGACCTGACTCACCTCTAGAGAAATGCCCAAAAAGGAGACAGAGGCCCCCCACATATATTGGCGGTGATATGAGATGAAACAACAAACGCAGCAGGAAAATAGTTTTAGCAAATTTGAGGTCCGCTTTCTAGATAGCAGAAGACAGAAAGCATACTTTCATGGTCAGTAGAAAACCCTAACAAAACACATCCAGAAATTACTTTAGGACTCTGGCATTAACTCATAATACCAGAGTGGCAATTCCTGATCAACAAGAGCTTTCCAGACACAGTAACGAAACTGCAGCTGTGAACTGGAACCAAAATACAAAAACAAAACATGGACGAATGTCCAACTTATCTAGTAGATGTCTGGGAGCAGGAACAAGCACAGAGAGGCTTCTGATAACATTGTTGACCGGCAAGCATCTAACAGAGAAGCCAGGTTATATAGCGACACCCAGATCTAATCAGAACAGGTGAACAGGGAAGATGATGTCACAAGTTCAATTCCACCAGTAGCCACCGGGGGAGCCCAGAATCCAAATTCACAACACATATTATACTGAACACTAGCCCTGCTGTACTATTCTCCTCTATCCATATTATACTGAACACTAGCCCTGCTGTACTATTCTCCTCTATCCATATTATACTGAACACTAGCCCTGCTGTACTATTCTCCTCTATCCATATTATACTGAACACTAGCCCCGCTGTACTATTCTCCTCTATCCATATTATGCTGAACACTAGCCCTGCTGTACTATTGTCCTCTATCCATATTATACTGAACACTAGCCCTGCTGTACTATTCTCCTCTGTCTATATTATACTGAACACTAGCCCCGCTGTACTATTCTCCTCTATCCATTATACTGAACACTAGCCCTGCTGTACTATTCTCTTCTATCCATATTATACTGAACACTAGCCCTGCTGTACTATTCTCCTCTATCCATATTATACTGAACACTAGCCCTGCTGTACTATTCTCCTCTATCCATATTATACTGAACACTAGCCCTGCTGTACTATTCTCCTCTATCCATATTATACTGAACACTAGCCCTGCTGTATTATTCTCCTCTATCCATATTATACTGAACACTAGCCCTGCTGTACTATTCTCCTCTATCCATATTATACTGAACACTAGCCCTGCTGTATTATTCTCCTCTATCCATATTATACTGAACACTAGCCCTGCTGTACTATTCTCCTCTATCCATATTATACTGAACACTAGCCCTGCTGTATTATTCTCCTCTATCCATATTATACTGAACACTAGCCCTGCTGTACTATTCTCCTCTATCCATATTATACTGAACACTAGCCCTGCTGTACTATTCTCCTCTATCCATATTATACTGAACACTAGCCCTGCTGTACTATTCTCCTCTATCCATATTATACTGAACACTAGCCCTGCTGTACTATTCTCCTCTATCCATATTATGCTGAACACTAGCCCTGCTGTACTATTCTCCCCTATCCATATTATACTGAACACTAGCCCTGCTGTACTATTCTCCCCTATCCATATTATACTGAACACTAGCCCTGCTGTACTATTCTCTATCCATATTATACTGAACACTAGCCCTGCTGTACTATTCTCCTCTATCCATATTATACTGAACACTAGCCCCGCTGTACTATTCTCCCCTATCCATATTATGCTGAACACTAGCCCCGCTGTACTATTCTCCTCTATCCATATTATACTGAACACTAGCCCTGCTGTACTATTCTCCCCTATCCATATTATACTGAACACTAGCCCTGCTGTACTATTCTCTATCCATATTATACTGAACACTAGCCCTGCTGTACTATTCTCCTCTATCCATATTATACTGAACACCAGCTCAACTTTAAGAACATCATGCACATGCTTGTGCACAATAGACTTTTTCCACAACATTAGTGTAACGTATATGGAGGGCTGAACTGAATTAGAAGTTGTTTTTCTAGTTTGAGTGATGGAGTCTGGAGGGCCGAAGCTGTGCATAAAATAGTTGATCTTGGGCCCAACTATTATCTGACTACACCCCTGCAGTCCGGAGCCTGTGTTATCTACTTGTCAAATATCTGCTGTGTTAAATAGACTTTTAATTTCATATTTATAATTACAAGATTTTCATATTGATAATTCTTCATCTGACCCTGTAAGCTTCTCTCAGTCTGCTCACACTTGTGCAAGATTCATGATCAATCCGGGTCTTTGTCATTTAGAATACCGTAATTGTTAAATCATTTTATGGCGTCTCTTTCACTAACTGACAGATAAAATGCTACTAAAAACAGTTCTGATAGAAAGAACAAAGGCTATAGTGAAACAAGAAGGCAATGTTATATTATTCTATATCAATGCAGTACTGCAATGTAAAAGAATATACCTACTATAATACTGCCCCTATGTACAAGAATATAACTACTATAATACTGCCCCTATGTACAAGAATATAACTACTATAATACTGCCCCTATGTACAAGAATATAACTACTATAATACTGCCCCTATATACAAGAATATAACTACTATAATACTGCTCCTATGTACAAGAATATAACTACTATAATACTGCTCCTATGTACAAGAATATAACTACTATAATACTGCTCCTATGTACAAGAATATAACTACTATAATACTGCTCCTATGTACAAGAATATAACTACTATAATACTGCTCCTATGTACAAGAATATAACTACTATAATACTGCTCCTATGTACAAGAATATAACTACTATAATACTGCCCCCTATGTACAAGAATATAACTACTATAATACTGCTCCTATGTACAAGAATATAACTACTATAATACTGCTCCTATGTACAAGAATATAACTACTATAATACTGCCCCCTATGTACAAGAATATAACTACTATAATACTGCTCCTATGTACAAGAATATAACTACTATAATACTGCTCCTATGTACAAGTATATAACTGCTATAATACTGCTCCTATGTATAAGAATATAACTACTATAATACTGCTCCTATGTACAAGAATATAACTACTATAATACTGCTCCTATGTACAAGAATATAACTACTATAATACTGCTCCTATGTACAAGAATATAACTGCTATAATACTGCCCCTATGTACAAGAATATAACTACTATAATACTGCCCCCTATGTACAAGAATATAACTACTATAATACTGCTCCTATGTACAAGAATATAACTACTATAATACTGCCCCTATATACAATAATATAACTGCTATAATACTGCTCCTATGTACAGGAATATAACTACTATAATACTGCTCCTATGTACAAGAATATAACTGCTATAATACTGCCCCTATGTACAAGAATATAACTACTATAATACTGCCCCCTATGTACAAGAATATAACTACTATAATACTGCCCCTATGTACAAGAATATAACTACTATAATACTGCCCCTATGTACAAGAATATAACTACTATAATACTGCCCCTATGTACAAGAATATAACTACTATAATACTGCCCCTATGTACAAGTATATAACTACTATAATACTGCACCTATGTACAAGAATATAACTACTATAATACTGCCCCTATGTACAAGAATATAACTACTATAATACTGCCCCTATGTACAAGACTATAACTACTATAATACTGTACTTTTCTTTCTTGCTTGCCTCCACCATCCCAGCACTTTTTTATATGTCGGCTTGTCCTCTCTTGCCCCTGCACAGCCTGGTTTCGGTGTGTTAGACACTGACCGGTGAACCCCGCAGACCTCTGCTCCATTTCCCCTCGTACCGTGTGTGGTTGCCCCTTGGCATGACGAGGGAGTAGTGAAGAAATGGAGTGAAGCTGCCAAGATTAATATCGTGAGGCGCAGTATTTTTCTTCTTCTTCTGGCGCTGTGTTCTGCTCTGATACTACAGCTGCCATTAATCCTCTCTGTCCCTGACTGTCTGACGGATAATATGTGAAATATGTAAACACCTTAGCGTTGCAGTTAGGAGATTTTCTCCTTTAGTCTTGGGCACTGCCAGACAATAGCGGAGCCTTCTCCTTCCCAGCAGCCCCATGTAACACAGGTGTTATAATCCTGTAATCTGTTTCTTATTCTTTTCAGACACATCTGGGACCTACGTTGAAGATACAGACAATGATCTCATTCCACCCCTTGAATTCTGCATCAGGACCAAGTAAGTTCTGCTTCTCCTCGTATCTCAGGGACCAGGGGTTGGTAGTTATGAAGTCACAGTTAGAATCTCCGCACTGCTCCCCCATGTGGACTGTGGCCAGAGTTGCTCCTGAAGCTGCCCTCTCATAGGTGGGCCACGGCTGGAGCTGCCCCCACAAAGGGGAGCCGTGGCCAAAGCTGCCCCTGTGTAGGCAGAACATGGCCGGTGCTTCCCCGTGGAGGAGGCTGGGTTGGAGCTGCTCCCTCGAAGCTAGGCCATGACCGAAGTGGCCTCTTTGGTTGTGTCTGCTGAATAACTGGTCTGCCTAGATATTCCATAAGAAACGATGTACGACTCTAAACGTCTGCTGTTTGGGACTGCCTGGATGTTGGGATACAAATCACCTCTTGATCATAATGTCATTTGTGCTGCAAAATTCAGCTCTGATCAATCTTTTAATATTTAATTACAGCCGTCACATATCTTGTTTCTCTCTGATCCAATGCTCCATATTCCCTTGCATGGATATATACTTGTATGAAAAACTGTTTGCCCCTCCCTGATTTCCTATTCTTTTGCATGTTTTTAACACTAGTGTAAATGTTTCTGATCACCAAACAAATGTAAATATTAGACAAACATAACACCAGTAATCACAAAATGCAGATTATAAATGAAGGTCTTTATTATTAAGGGAAAAAGTAATACAACCATACAGGACCCTTTGTGATAAAGTGATTACCCCCCCTTTAAAACCTAAATTATCTGTGGTTTTAACACCTCTTTGGGGAGCTGAGGTCACATTCCCTAGCCACACGCAGGCCTGATTACTGCCACACCTCTTCTCAATCAAGAAATCACTTAAGTAGGACCTGCCTGACAAAGTGAAGTAGATTAAAGGTTCCTCAAAAGCTAGACGTGATGCCACGATCCAAAGAAATTGCTGAACAAATGAGAAACAAAGTAATTGAGATCTGTCAGTCTGGAAAAGGTTATAAAGTCATTTCTAAGTCATTATCTACAAATGGCAAAATCATGGAACAGTTGAGAACCTCCCCAGGAGTGTCCGGCCATCCAAAATTACCCTAAGAGCGGCTCGAAGAGTCATCCAAGAGGTCATAAAAGACCCCACAACAACATCCAAAGAACTACCTTGCCTCAATTAAGGTCAGTGTTGATGACTCCACCAGAAGAAAGAGACTTGGCAAAACTGGCCTTCATGGCTGAGCAATAAGAATATAAAGGCTTGTCTCAGTTTTGCCAGAAAACATTTTGATGATCCCCAAGACTTTTGGGAGAATACTTTGTGGACTAACAAGACAAAAGTTGAACATTTTGGAAGGTGTGTGTCACGACACAGCTGTTGGGTGACCCAGGACCAGGGGCTCCATCCCTGTCCCTAATACTAGGGGCGCCCTTGCTCGCCCTATTCCCTGGGATACTTCTGAAGGTGAAGATGCCGGGGCCTCCACCCTTGCCTTATCCCCTGAGTTAGCCCTCCGTCTGTTCTCTTCCTCCACCCAGGGAAGATGGGTGCTACTGTGCATGCACCGTAGTACACCAACCCGACAAACAAGGCTAAACAAACAAGGGTTAACAGAAAAATCCAGGCATGCAAAATATTCACTCACCTATAACAGGAATGCTCCGAGGTGTGGAGGTAGGGGAATAAACCAAAATAGAGAAGGATAGGGAATTACCACACATACAAACCAAGCAACAGTCACAGCTATTTCCTCCCAACACTCCTTCTCATATGAACACCTCTCCCTCTGGAAGCCATGCAGCAAATGCTAGCTCTGACAAAGATTTGCATCAGAGCTCAGATTATAAAGGGTGGCTAACTGAGCTCAGAGGTTTCCAACATGGCCGATTAACCCCTGTTCTGCCAGAAGGAATAAACACCATTAAAATGAAGGAAAAGTGCTTCTTCTCACTGCTGGAGTAGGATCAATCGGACACTGCGGTCTTCTGGCTCTACACTGTCACGGTAACCCCGTGACAGTGTACATCCCAGAACATCTGGCATAGAAGTAACACAGCATTTCAGAAAAGGAACATCATACCAACAGTAAGCTATGGTGGTGGTTTTGTGATGGTCTGGGGCTGTTTTGCTGCTTTAGGACCTGTAAGACATGCTGTGGTAAATCAAACCTTGACTTCTGCAGTCTACCTGAAGCAGAATGTCCGGCCATCTGTTGTTGATCACAAGCTGAAGTGCTCTTGGGTTAGGCAGCAGAAGAATGATCCAAAGCACACCAGCAAGTCCACCTCTGAATGGCTTAAGAAAAAGAGAATTAAGACTTTGGAGTGGCCTAGTCAAAGTCCTGACCTTAATACGATTGCGATGCTGTGACCTTAAAAAGGCGGTTCATGCTCGGAAACCTCCAATGTGGCTGAATTACAACAATTCTGCAAAGAATACTTGGCAAATGCTCTTGATTAAAAATCTCCTGCTGTTTTGTGTATACAGGACCTGTGCAGAACAATGTGGTCACAGACTGAAAGCATTTATGTTACAGTCTTCTATCTGCATCCTATTAAAATAGCGCGTTCCTGCGTCGTGTCCGGCTGCTGGTGACACTCATGTCTGTTTAGTGGCTGCGTACTCAAAATCACGTCAGAGTTTTACGCAAAGTTGGGTTTTTTTCTCTCCATTTTTTCAGCAGTAAATAAAATGGTTGCAAAAAGCGAACAGACCCTTACAAAGAGTCATCCCAGTGTCTCAGTATTTTAAGAAAATCATCCACCAGAAGCAAATGGTATAAAATGAAGAGGAAACCCATGCTGTCTTTCCAGTGCCGAGACCACTGAGTGGCCTCAGGAGACCACTCCGGACCCCCCAAGCACCCTGTGCTTTACTGCTATATTTTTTATTCCTTATGGCTTGTTTTCTCAAAATACTATAAATCCCCTTTAAGCAGATAGCTGCAGGTCTTAAAGGGATTTTCTAGCTAATAATTATGTCATAGAACTGGGGAGGAGGAAAAGAGTCTGACGCTTCCGGCAGGGCTGTGGAGTCGGAGCCCATATTGGTGGAGTCGGTGTAATGGAAATTGAGGAGTCGGAGGTTTGGCTTACCGACTTCACAGCCCTGGATTCCGGGACTCCGCTGGTCTCTACTTCCTGTTCCCCATCAGCCAATCAGTGACTGAGGTGTCCGGCCACTTCCTGTGAGGAGCAGGTAGTAGAGACCAGCAGGAAGCTGGGAAAGCACCATTAGGGGGGGGAAATACTATTCATACGTCTGCCGTAGCTTTATGGCAGATGTTTTCCCCAGAAGCTGGACCCCATCTGCTGTGTTAGACGTCTGCACCATTACTGGGAACAGTCGGTGTGGAGGATGGATGTGGAAGCAAAGGATTTTGGAGAATCCTAGTATTCCCCCCGTTAACCATCTTTTGCATACTTGGCCTCCATGTAAAGAGCATGTCATCCTAGAGCTAAGGACATCCAGATGTTCCCACCCATGACTGTGGCTTCTGCTGTGTGATCGTCATGGTGGGCTCCGCTGATACATGTACTGTACAGACATCATGTACTGAGAAAGGGGTCTCACAGACGGGACCACCATGTGTTCTCCAGCACCTGCGGATCCCTGTTAGTCTCATCTATTACTGCGACACCAGAAGAACTACAAGGACCATTGCGGCTCTGCATGGTGCCACTGCAGGGAAGGTGGATGCCATTGCCTAGTTTCGTCTTCTCCATGCACAGTTGTGAGACATCCAGTATGGACGACCTTCCCCATACTTGCAAAGCTGAGTCTCGCCATGTGTTCTGTATTATATCCTCTTCATAAGTCACTTCTCATATCGATAAGTTATCTGATTTGTGGTGATCGACTTCTGCTCTCTGCTGAGGCGATAAATGAGCCCAGTGCTCCAGTGTTTACCAGGCACAGCGCCATTCTGGCTAGTGGCAGCGTCGGGTACTGCAGCTTACTGCTATACATCTCAGTGGGTGTGCAGTACCAGAAACAACCACTGCTGAAAAGCACGGCGCTGTTACCTGTAAGCAAAGGAAGAGACCAGGTGATTGCTGGAGCTCTGCAGGCTTTTCACTGATCTGATACTGATGACCCGGATTGAAGTGTTTCATCACTTTTATATTGGAGTTCTGCTACTTTCTTACCACCATTTAGGTAGTTATACCTCTGGGGCCACATGTCTGTACGCAAGAAGGATCTGACCTATCGTTCCCAGGGGCAAATGCGTGATTGATTTATTTTTTTTTTTAAGCAGTTTTAGTTGTGAATGGAGAAAACACATAAAATATTTACAAGTATAGAAAGTAACGACCGGCGCTTTGTGCTTTTTCTGGATTTGTTTTGTGATTTCTTCTTTGTTTCCTGACTTTTGTTTCTTCTCCCAGGTGGAGGGGCGCAGCCGTGGACTGGAATGGCACAGACCCCATCCTATAAACCCCGTATCCAGGGAATGATGGTTCCCAGTGCCAGGCGGACACTCGCATGGCATTTCCTCCGGAGTCTGTGACGCGCTCGCTGATTGTCCTATTGTGCCCGGCGAGCAGTAAAAAGTCAGCGCGGCTGTAAACCACACAAACCGCGAGAGACGAGGATGTTCCCTGCACTGGCAGAATATGGATGTAGCAGAGCTGGCCTGAGAATGTAAAGTAATCCAGTAGGTTAACCTGCAGTCCTATGTAAAATCAGAGATGAGGACACTGCTGCCCGGTTACTCACTGAGCTCTGCTACATCTGACAACCTTGGCTCGTATACCATAAGTGTCTGAAAACCCTGCTAAAAAGGCAGAGAAACCCTTACAGGGTGTGAATATTTTTGCAACCATTTGTAAACTGATCTAATGCATTAATTAAATAAAAAAAAAAAAACGTTCTGGTAACAGATTCTCCTACCGTTTTATGTACACATCTCCCCTGCAACTCTGTGTCTCCAGTCTGATATTCCATCCTCTTTTGTTGGTTGCCTACAGACAGTAGAAGAGGAGGCTGAGCGAAGAAACTGACACTTGCAGGTCAGACAGGGATTGTTCGTACCACAGGGACATATAGGTCTGCATAAGTACTGCGTACACCAAACGGTAGGAGATTTGTAATCAAGACTTATCAGAAAGTTGCTTCTTTAATATGTTGAGTGCATTGGAGTCAGTTCTTGCAGAAGTTTACAAACCCATTAAGGACCCAGACCTGTTTTGGAATAGGGGGGTACTTACCCCAAAATATATGGTCAAATAGGGTGCTGCCTATTAGTATGGCTGTATGTAGTGCGAGTACCCCCCAGGTACATGCAGAGACCCGTTGTGTCGCAGATTGAGATCCTAGGCTCGAAATAATCCCTCCTGACGGCGATAAGAGCAATATCTTCACCCACATTCTACATATCAAACCTCTCTGGAAAAAAGTTTTACCTTTTCCTGATCTTTTCTTGACTTGTGGCCATCGCTGACTCCCTCCATGTCTGTGTAACAGTCTGGCTCTCTGGCTCTTAGGGACAATGCTCAGTGACCGCAGTCCTCGTAGTCGGGTTGTCAGGCTGAGTCCGTAGTGCCGGTGTGACTCGGATCACTCTTCAGCAGAGAAGCTGGGCCGTGCGCAGACCCCGTACAGTCCTAATACTCAGAGGGACAGTTGTAACTTATTTCATCCATTAATTTATCATGGGATCTGGTGTTGTTTTGTGTGAACGGTGCATTTTACATTTACTTTTTTATATTTTGTTTTTATTAAAGTTTTTTAATAATGTGATGAAAATTCTGTTGTTTCGTCTGTCGATCACCTGAGTCCTACAGAAAGTAAGAGGGTTATCCAGGTTAACAAGACCACGGCTGAGCTGCAACCTGTGGACCGGTGTGGCACTGTTTTTAGTAAAAAGCTGAAGTATTGTCTAATATCGGACATCCCCCTAACTTTTATTGTTGGTCACTGGAATCCAAATCTGTAAGATTTATAGGTCGGCCATTCAGGTACTAGTGACCGCTAGGACTCTGGGTACTATTTACCTGATGTAATTATCCCTCCAGTTCTGATCTTATGACTTTCTTTCCATCTTACCTTATTGGTCACTCATGTTGAATTTTCAATCATCAGAGAAGTGTCCGATCCTGCAGATCCTGCTCTGTCAGTTATCAGTCAAGTGCCCGTCCCCAGCCCTGCTGATCCTGCACTGTCAGTCATCAGTGTAGTGCCTGTCCCCAGCCCTGCAGACCCTGCACTGTAAATCATCGCCGAAGTGCCCGTCCCCAGCCCTGCAGATCCTGCACTGTCAGTCATCAGTGAAATGACTATCCCTGGATCTGCAGATCCTACACTGTCTATCATCAGTGAAGTGCCCATCTCTGGCCCTGCAGATCCTACACTGTCAGTCATCAGTATAGTGCCCGTCCCCGGCCCTGGAGATCGTACACTGCCAATCATCAGTGAAGTGCCCGTCTCAAGACCTATAGATCCTGCATGGTCAGTCATCTGTGTAGTGCCCGTCTCTGGCCCTGCAGATCCTGCGCGGTCAGTTATCAGTGTAGTGCCCGTCCCCGGCCCTGCAGATCCTGCACTGTCTATCATCAGTGACGTGTCCATCCTGAGCCCTGCAGATCCAGCACTGTCAATCATTGGTGAAGTGCCCGTCCCTTGCCATTCCGATCCTACACTATCATCAGTGAAGTGCCCGTCTCTAGCCCTGCAGATCCTGCACTGTCAGTCATCAGTGTAGTGCCCGTCCTGAGCCCTGCAGATCCTACATTGTCAATCATTAGTGAAGTGCCCGTCCCTTGCCATTCCAATCCTGTACTATCATCAGTGAAGTGCCCATCTCTGGCCCTTCCGATCCTACACTGTCAATCATCAGTGAAGTGCCCGTCTCTAGCCCTGCAGATCCTGCACTGTCAGTGATCAGTGTAGTGCCCGTCTCTGGCCCTGCAGATCCTGCATTGTCAATCATTAATGAAGTACCTTTCCCGGGCCCTGTGGATCATACACTGTCAATCGTCAGTGAAGTGCCTGTCCCGAGCCCTGTAGATCCTGCACTGTCAGTCATCAGTGTAGTGCCCATCCCCGACCCTGCAGATCCTGCACTGTCAGTCATCAGTGTAGTGTCCGTCCCTGACCCTGCAGATCCTGCACTGTCAGTCATCAGTGAAGTGCCTGTCCTGAGCCTTGCAGATCCTGCACTGTCAATCATTAGTGAAGTGACTGTCCCTTGCCATTCCGATCCTACACTATCATCAGTGAAGTGCCCATCCCGAGCCCTGCAGATCCTGCACTGTCAGTCAGCAGTGAAATGACTGTCTCTGCAGATCCTACACTGTCAACCATAAATGAAGTGCCCATCTCTGGCCCTTCTGATCCTGCACTGTCATTCATCAGTGAAGTGCCCGTCCTGAGCCCTGTAGATCCTGCACTCAGTCATCAGTGAAGTGCCCATCTCTGGCCCTGCAGATCCTACACTGTCAATCATCACTGTAGTGCCCATCCCGAGCCCTGTAGATCCTGCACTGTTAGTCATCCGTGTAGTGCATATCCCCGGCCTTGCAGATTCTGCACTGTCAGTCATCAGTGTAGTTCCCGTCTCTGGCCCTGCAGATCCTATACGGTCAATCATAAGTGAAGTGCCTGTCCTGAGCCCTGCAGATCCCACACTGTCAGTCATCAGTGTAGTGCCCGTCTCTGGCCCTGCAGATCCTACACTGTCAATCATCACTGTAGTGCCCATCCCGAGCCCTGTAGATCCTGCACTGTTAGTCATCCGTGTAGTGCATATCCCCGGCCTTGCAGATTCTGCACTGTCAGTCATCAGTGTAGTTCCCGTCTCTGGCCCTGCAGATCCTATACGGTCAATCATAAGTGAAGTGCCTGTCCTGAGCCCTGCAGATCCCGCACTGTCAGTCATCAGTGTAGTGCCTGTCTCTGGCCCTGCAGATCACACACTGTCAGTCATCAGTGAAGTGCCCGTCCCCAGCCCTGCAGATTCTGCACTGTCAATCATCAGTGAAGTTCCCATCCCCGGCCCTGCAGATCCTGTACTGTCAATCATCAGTGATGTGCCTGTCCCTGGCCCTGCAGATCCTGCACTGTCAGTCATTAGTGTAGTGCCCATCCTGAGCCCTGCAGATCCTACACTGTCAATCATCAGTGAAGTGCCCGTCTCTAGCCCTGCAGATCCTGCACTGTCAGTCATCAGTGTAGTACCCATCTCCGGCCCTGCAGATCCTGCACTGTCAGTAATCAGTGATGTGCCCGTCTCTAGCCCTGCAGACCCCGCACTGCCAATCATCAGTGAAGTGCCCATCTCTGGCCCTGCAGATCCTGTACTGTCAATCGTCAGTGATGTGCCTGGCCCTGCAGATCCTGCACTGTCAGTCATTAGTGTAGTGCCCATCTCCGGCCTTGCAGATCCTGTGCCTGCTTTCTTCACTGATTCAGCCATTAGATGATAGACCTTCCTCATTAGGCTCAGGAGAGTGTGAATGAATTTATCCCATTCATGAGAAGATTTAGTAGGTCATTCCTTTGTGCAGAATGTTGCCGATCTGTGACAAAATCTGCACAAATTTTTTCCCATCACATGTGAACATAGAAATACATCCTATAGGGAACAATTCCACATTGGGGGAAAATACAGTGAATTTTCCTTTCTGTACTCGCTTGCAGAATATCCGCGGCATAAAATAAAACCGCTATAATTATGAGATGTGCAGCGTGCCAATATACGCTGAGGATGTCGGGGCGATATTCATGGTGAAATGTGCGACTCCCTCATTCTTTTTGAGGGGTGAATTCACACTATACAGATTTTTTTGCAGAAACTTGAAGGTAAGTACCGTCCATTACGGCCTTGTGTTATCAGTGGAAATCCCACCCGCAGTGCAGGAGGGGATGACATCCATGACTTACGGATGTATCTGCTCCTGCAGTTCAGCCCATTCAGGTAAGCCGGGCTCGTCCTGCAGCACCAGGTACGGCCACATGGATATGGCGCTTATTCTGGGGTCTCTTGGGCGGTGGGATTCCTAATAACACATTAGTGGCTGAATTGTAAGTGTGAATATTTTCTGTATTTCTGAGGGTCGTTCCCTATGATTACAGGAATGTATATAAAATAAACATTGGGTTAGTGCTGGCAGAGCGCCCGGCTAATGCACTGCCGGTTCTTGCACCTTTCTGGGTCAGTAATGTTTATTTACCGCCTGATGGTGGCACAGCCGGGTCTGCTCTGTATTCAGCCCTGGAGTAAAAGATAAGAGCCTTAATTGACTTTTCCAGAACTCCATTGTGGTAGGAGCTGTGTAAGCCAAGGCAGCATCTCGCAGCGGGGGCCGCAGGAAAACTTCCTATGTATGAACAATCGGATTCTATTTTGTTTATATTGGCTGCAAACCGGACTGCGAACCCCCTGTATAGACGGACTGCACACTTATAGAAGAATGGCCCACAGCATTGTTTCTCCAGACGACCTAAAGAAGCTTTATATCACACTGATTGTTAGATAACGTGTGACTTATTATCCACAAGGGAAGAACGGATATCACAACATCACAGATAAATGTGCAGGATAACATCTGTGGCATAAAACGGCATAGGACTGATCCTACGGTAATGAGAACAAGTGCCTGGGATTGTAATATCATGGTAATACTACTCCTTATAGAGAAGACTATACTATAATACTGCTCCTATATACAAGAATATAACTACTATAATACTTCTCCCTATGTACAAGAATATATCTACTATAATACTGCCCCTATGTACAAGAATATAACTACTATAATACTGCCCCCTATGTACAAGAATATAACTACTATAATACTGCCTCCTATGTACAAGAATATAACTACTATAATACTGCTCCTATGTACAAGGATATAACTACTATAATACTGCCTCTATGTACAAGAGTATAACTACTATAATACTGCCCCCTATGTACAAGAATATAACTACAATAACACTGCCCCCTATGTACAAGAATATAACTACTATAATACTGTCCCTATGTACAAGAATATAACTACTATAATACTGCTCCGTATATACAAGAATATAACTACTATAATACTGCTCCTATGTACAAGAATATAACTACTATAATGCTGCTCCTGTGTACAAGAATATAACTACTATAACACTGCCCCCTATGTACAAGAATATAACTACTATAACACTGCTCCTATGTACAAGAATATAATTACTATAATGCTGCTCCCTATGTACAAGAATATACTATAATACTGCCCCCTATATACAAGAATATAACTACTATAATACTGCTCCTATGTACAAGAGTATAACTATTATAATACTGCCCCCTATGTACAAGAATATAACTACTATAATACTGCTCCTATGTACAAGAATATAATTACTATAATACTTATCCCTATATACAAGAATATAACTACTATAATACTGCTCCTATGTACAAGAATATAACTACTATAATACTGTCCCTATGTACAAGAATATAACTGCTATAATACTGCTCCCTATATACAAGAATATAACTACTATAATACTGCTCCTATGTACAAGAATATAACTACTATAATACTGCCTCTATGTACAAGAGTATAACTACTATAATACTGCCCCCTATGTACAAGAATATAACTACTATAATACTGTCCCTATGTACAAGAATATAACTACTATAATACTGCTCCTATGTACAAGAATATAACTACTATAATACTGCTCCTATGTACAAGAATATAACTACTATAATGCTGCTCCTGTGTACAAGAATATAACTACTATAACACTGCCCCCTATGTACAAGAATATAACTACTATAACACTGCTCCTATGTACAAGAATATAATTACTATAATACTGCTCCCTATGTACAAGAATATACTATAATACTGCCCCCTATATACAAGAATATAACTACTATAATACTGCTCCTATGTACAAGAGTATAACTATTATAATACTGCCCCCTATGTACAAGAATATAACTACTATAATACTGCTCCTATGTACAAGAATATAATTACTATAATACTTATCCCTATATACAAGAATATAACTACTATAATACTGCTCCTATGTACAAGAATATAACTACTATAATACTGTCCCTATGTACAAGAATATAACTGCTATAATACTGCTCCCTATATACAAGAATATAACTACTATAATACTGCTCCTATGTACAAGAATATAACTACTATAATACTTATCCCTATATACAAGAATATAACTACTATAATACTGCTCCTATGTACAAGAGTATAGCTACTATAATACTGTCCCTATGTACAAGAATATAACTGCTATAATACTGCTCCTATATACAAGAATATAACTACTATAACACTGCTCCTATGTACAAGAATATAATTACTATAATACTGCTCCCTATGTACAAGAATATACTATAATACTGCTCCTATGTACAAGAATATAACTACTATAATACTGCTCTCTATATACAAGAATATAACTACTATAATACTGCTCCTATGTACAAGAATATAACTACTATAACACTGCTCCTATGTACAAGAATATAATTACTATAATACTGCTCCCTATGTACAAGAATATACTATAATACTGCTCCTATGTACTAGAATATAACTATTATAATACTGCCCCCTATGTACAAGAATATAACTACTATAATACTGCTCCCCATGTACAAGAATATAACTACTATAATACTGTCCCCTGTGTACAAGAATATAACTATAAAACTGCTCCTATGTATAAGAATATAACTGCTATAATACTGCTCCTATGAACAAGAATATAACCACTATAATACTGCTCCTATGTGCAAGAATATAACTACTATAATACTGCCCCTATGTAGAAGAATATAACTACTATAATACTGCTCCTATGTACAAGAATATAACTACTATAATGCTGCTCCTATGTACAAGAATATAACTACTATAATACTGCCCCTATGTACAATAATATAACTACTATAATACTGCTCCTATGTACAAGAATATAACTACTATAGTACTGCTCCTATGTACAAGAATATAACTACTATAATACTGCTCCAATGTACAAGAATATAACTACTATAATACTGCCCCTATGTACAATAATATAACTACTATAATACTGCCCCTATGTACAAGAATATAACTACTATAATGCTGCTCCTATGTACAAGAATATAACTACAATAATACTGCTCCAATGTACAAGAATATAACTACTATAATACTGCTCCTATGTACAAGAATATAACTACTATAATACTGCTCCTATGTACAAGAATATAACTACTATAATACTGCTCCTATGTGCAAGAATATAACTACTATAATACTGCCCCTATGTAGAAGAATATAACTACTATAATACTGCTTCTATGTACAAGAAAATACTGTAACTACTATAATTCTGCCCCTATGTACAAGAATATAACTGCTATAATACTGCTCCTATGTACAAGAATATAACTAATATAATACTGCTCCTATGTACAAGAATATAACTGCTATAATGCTGCTCCTATGTACAAGAATATAACTACTATAATACTGCTCCTATGTACAAGAATATATCTACTATAATACTGCCCCTATGTACAAGAATATAACTACTATAATACTGCTCCTATGTACAAGAATATACTGTAATTACTATAATATTGCGGCTATGTACAAGAATATAACTACTATAATACTGCCCCTATGTACAAGAATATAACTACTATAATACGGCTCCTATGTACAAGAATATAACTAATATAATACTGCTCCTATGTACAAGAATATACTACAATACTGCTCCTATGTACAAGAATATAACTATTATAATACTGCCCCCTATGTACAAGAATATAACTACTATAATACTGCTCTCTATATACAAGAATATAACTACTATAATACTGCTCCTATGTACAAGAGTATAACTACTATAATACTGCTCCTATGTACAAGAATATAACTATTATAATACCGCCCCTATGTGCAAGAATATAACTACTATAATATTGCTCCCCATGTACAAGAATATAACTGCTATAATACTGCTCCTATGAACAAGAATATAACTACTATAATACTGCCCATATGTACAAGAATATAACTAATATAATACTGCCCATATGTACAAGAATATAACTACTATAATACTGCTCCTATGTGCAAGAATATAACTACTATAATACTGCCCCTATGTAGAAGAATATAACTACTATAATACTGCTCCTATGTACAAGAATATAACTACTATAATACTGCCCATATGTACAAGAATATAACTACTATAATACTGCCCATATGTACAAGAATATAACTATTATAATACTGTCCCTATGTACAAGAATATAACTACTATAATACTGCTCCTATGTACAAGAATATAACTACTATAATACTGCCCCTATGTACAAGAATATAACTACTATAATACTGCCCCTATGTACAAGAATATAACTACTATAATACTGCCCTTATGTACAAGAATATAACTACTATAATACTGCCCCTATGTACAAGAATATAACTACTATAATACTGCCCCTATGTACAAGAATATAACTACTATAATACTGCTCCTACATACAAGAATATAACTACTATAATACTGCCCCTATGTGCAAGAATATAACTACTATAATACTGCCCTTATGTACAAGAATATAACTACTATAATACTGCCCCTATGTAGAAGAATATAACTACTATAATACTGCTCCTATGTACAAGAATATAACTACTATAATACTGCCCATATGTACAAGAATATAACTACTATAATACTGCCCATATGTACAAGAATATAACTATTATAATACTGTCCCTATGTACAAGAATATAACTACTATAATACTGCTCCTATGTACAAGAATATAACTACTATAATACTGCCCCTATGTACAAGAATATAACTACTATAATACTGCTCCTATGTACAAGAATATATCTACTATAATACTGCCCCATGTACAAGAATATAACTACTATAATACTGCCCCTATGTACAAGAATATAACTACTATAATACTGCCCCTATGTACAAGAATATAACTACTATAATACTGCCCTTATGTACAAGAATATAACTACTATAATACTGCCCCTATGTACAAGAATATAACTACTATAATACTGCCCCTATGTACAAGAATATAACTACTATAATACTGCTCCTACATACAAGAATATAACTACTATAATACTGCCCCTATGTGCAAGAATATAACTACTATAATACTGCCCTTATGTACAAGAATATAACTACTATAATACTGCCCCTATGTAGAAGAATATAACTACTATAATACTGCTCCTATGTACAAGAATATAACTACTATAATACTGCCCATATGTACAAGAATATAACTACTATAATACTGCCCATATGTACAAGAATATAACTATTATAATACTGTCCCTATGTACAAGAATATAACTACTATAATACTGCTCCTATGTACAAGAATATAACTACTATAATACTGCCCCTATGTACAAGAATATAACTACTATAATACTGCTCCTATGTACAAGAATATATCTACTATAATACTGCCCCATGTACAAGAATATAACTACTATAATACTGCCCCTATGTACAAGAATATAACTACTATAATACTGCCCTTATGTACAAGAATATAACTATAATACTGCCCCTATGTACAAGAATATAACTACTATAATACTGCCCCTATGTACAAGAATATAACTACTATAATACTGCTCCTACATACAAGAATATAACTACTATAATACTGCCCCTATGTGCAAGAATATAACTACTATAATACTGCTCCTATGTACAAGAATATAACTACTATAATACTGCTCCTATGTACAAGAATATAACTACTATAATACTGCCCCTATGTACAAGAATATAACTACTATAATACTGCTCCTATGTACAAGAATATAACTACTATAGTACTGCTCCTATGTACAAGAATATAACTACTATAATACTGCTCCAATGTACAAGAATATAACTACTATAATACTGCCCCTATGTACAATAATATAACTACTATAATACTGCCCCTATGTACAAGAATATAACTACTATAATGCTGCTCCTATGTACAAGAATATAACTACAATAATACTGCTCCAATGTACAAGAATATAACTACTATAATACTGCTCCTATATACAAGAATATAACTACTATAATACTGCTCCTATGTGCAAGAATATAACTACTATAATACTGCCCCTATGTAGAAGAATATAACTACTATAATACTGCTCCTATGTACAAGAAAATACTGTAACTACTATAATTCTGCCCCTATGTACAAGAATATAACTGCTATAATACTGCTCCTATGTACAAGAATATAACTAATATAATACTGCTCCTATGTACAAGAATATAACTGCTATAATTCTGCTCCTATGTACAAGAATATAACTACTATAATACTGCTCCTATGTACAAGAATATAACTACTATAATACTGCTCCTATGTGCAAGAATATAACTACTATAATACTGCCCCTATGTAGAAGAATATAACTACTATAATACTGCTCCTATGTACAAGAAAATACTGTAACTACTATAATTCTGCCCCTATGTACAAGAATATAACTGCTATAATACTGCTCCTATGTACAAGAATATAACTAATATAATACTGCTCCTATGTACAAGAATATAACTGCTATAATGCTGCTCCTATGTACAAGAATATAACTACTATAATACTGCTCCTATGTACAAGAATATATCTACTATAATACTGCCCCTATGTACAAGAATATAACTACTATAATACTGCTCCTATGTACAAGAATATACTGTAATTACTATAATATTGCGGCTATGTACAAGAATATAACTACTATAATACTGCCCCTATGTACAAGAATATAACTACTATAATACGGCTCCTATGTACAAGAATATAACTAATATAATACTGCTCCTATGTACAAGAATATACTACAATACTGCTCCTATGTACAAGAATATAACTATTATAATACTGCCCCCTATGTACAAGAATATAACTACTATAATACTGCTCTCTATATACAAGAATATAACTACTATAATACTGCTCCTATGTACAAGAGTATAACTACTATAATACTGCTCCTATGTACAAGAATATAACTATTATAATACCGCCCCTATGTGCAAGAATATAACTACTATAATATTGCTCCCCATGTACAAGAATATAACTGCTATAATACTGCTCCTATGAACAAGAATATAACTACTATAATACTGCCCATATGTACAAGAATATAACTAATATAATACTGCCCATATGTACAAGAATATAACTACTATAATACTGCTCCTATGTGCAAGAATATAACTACTATAATACTGCCCCTATGTAGAAGAATATAACTACTATAATACTGCTCCTATGTACAAGAATATAACTACTATAATACTGCCCATATGTACAAGAATATAACTACTATAATACTGCCCATATGTACAAGAATATAACTATTATAATACTGTCCCTATGTACAAGAATATAACTACTATAATACTGCTCCTATGTACAAGAATATAACTACTATAATACTGCCCCTATGTACAAGAATATAACTACTATAATACTGCCCCTATGTACAAGAATATAACTACTATAATACTGCCCTTATGTACAAGAATATAACTACTATAATACTGCCCCTATGTACAAGAATATAACTACTATAATACTGCCCCTATGTACAAGAATATAACTACTATAATACTGCTCCTACATACAAGAATATAACTACTATAATACTGCCCCTATGTGCAAGAATATAACTACTATAATACTGCCCTTATGTACAAGAATATAACTACTATAATACTGCCCCTATGTAGAAGAATATAACTACTATAATACTGCTCCTATGTACAAGAATATAACTACTATAATACTGCCCATATGTACAAGAATATAACTACTATAATACTGCCCATATGTACAAGAATATAACTATTATAATACTGTCCCTATGTACAAGAATATAACTACTATAATACTGCTCCTATGTACAAGAATATAACTACTATAATACTGCCCCTATGTACAAGAATATAACTACTATAATACTGCTCCTATGTACAAGAATATATCTACTATAATACTGCCCCATGTACAAGAATATAACTACTATAATACTGCCCCTATGTACAAGAATATAACTACTATAATACTGCCCCTATGTACAAGAATATAACTACTATAATACTGCCCTTATGTACAAGAATATAACTACTATAATACTGCCCCTATGTACAAGAATATAACTACTATAATACTGCCCCTATGTACAAGAATATAACTACTATAATACTGCTCCTACATACAAGAATATAACTACTATAATACTGCCCCTATGTGCAAGAATATAACTACTATAATACTGCCCTTATGTACAAGAATATAACTACTATAATACTGCCCCTATGTAGAAGAATATAACTACTATAATACTGCTCCTATGTACAAGAATATAACTACTATAATACTGCCCATATGTACAAGAATATAACTACTATAATACTGCCCATATGTACAAGAATATAACTATTATAATACTGCTCCTATGTACAAGAATATATCTACTATAATACTGCCCCATGTACAAGAATATAACTACTATAATACTGCCCCTATGTACAAGAATATAACTACTATAATACTGCCCTTATGTACAAGAATATAACTATAATACTGCCCCTATGTACAAGAATATAACTACTATAATACTGCCCCTATGTACAAGAATATAACTACTATAATACTGCTCCTACATACAAGAATATAACTACTATAATACTGCCCCTATGTGCAAGAATATAACTACTATAATACTGCTCCTATGTACAAGAATATAACTACTATAATACTGCTCCTATGTACAAGAATATAACTACTATAATACTGCCCCTATGTACAAGAATATAACTACTATAATACTGCTCCTATGTACAAGAATATAACTACTATAATACTGCTCCTATGTACAAGAATATAACTATTAAAATGTAAATTAGATATTGTACTTTAGTGAGTTATATTTTATTTTTATGTAACCGCTTTAGTTTTTCTTATTTCACAGAAATCTTTTGTGTCTGTCAGCAACAGTTTTATTCATTTTATTATAATTTATTAACATTATATCTAAATGTCCTGCAGCTGCTTTCTGCTTTTTATTTGGGTCGGATAAGTCACGCAACTTTGTTTTTTTTTAATCTATTTGCGTTCTTATGAGACAAGTATTCCTTTCTTGTTTAATACTGCTATTTATTTGATATTCAAAGGTCACAGATAATCTGTCTGTATATCTATTAAACATGAATGTTTTTATTGATCTAACATCTTTGTTCTTGTAAAGTTAATTTATTGCCTCCTTTTCATGTAATCTGTAATACTCTGCATTGCTGTGGCAAATACATGTTTATTTACATCAGTCGTTCTCTTTTACCGAAGAAATAAATATAAACATTGCAGGTTAATTTCAATTCAGATTTTTAGTTAAAAAATAAACACTTCCAAAGCAATGTACTACAAATAGATAGCTACTATAATACTGCCACTGTGTACAAAAGTATAACTAGTATAATAGTGCCCCTATGTAGAAGAATATAACTACTATAATACTGCCCCTATGTACAAAAGTATAACTACTATAATACTGCTCCTATGTACAAGAATATAACTACTATAATACTGCTCCTATGTACAAGAATATAACTACTATAATACTGCCCCTATGTACAAGAATATAACTACTATAATACTGCCCTTATGTACAAGAATATAACTATAATACTGCCCCTATGTACAAGAATATAACTACTATAATACTGCCCCTATGTACAAGAATATAACTACTATAATACTGCTCCTACATACAAGAATATAACTACTATAATACTGCCCCTATGTGCAAGAATATAACTACTATAATACTGCTCCTATGTACAAGAATATAACTACTATAATACTGCTCCTATGTACAAGAATATAACTACTATAATACTGCCCCTATGTACAAGAATATAACTACTATAATACTGCTCCTATGTACAAGAATATAACTACTATAGTACTGCTCCTATGTACAAGAATATAACTACTATAATACTGCTCCAATGTACAAGAATATAACTACTATAATACTGCCCCTATGTACAATAATATAACTACTATAATACTGCCCCTATGTACAAGAATATAACTACTATAATGCTGCTCCTATGTACAAGAATATAACTACAATAATACTGCTCCAATGTACAAGAATATAACTACTATAATACTGCTCCTATATACAAGAATATAACTACTATAATACTGCTCCTATGTGCAAGAATATAACTACTATAATACTGCCCCTATGTAGAAGAATATAACTACTATAATACTGCTCCTATGTACAAGAAAATACTGTAACTACTATAATTCTGCCCCTATGTACAAGAATATAACTGCTATAATACTGCTCCTATGTACAAGAATATAACTAATATAATACTGCTCCTATGTACAAGAATATAACTGCTATAATTCTGCTCCTATGTACAAGAATATAACTACTATAATACTGCTCCTATGTACAAGAATATAACTACTATAATACTGCTCCTATGTGCAAGAATATAACTACTATAATACTGCCCCTATGTAGAAGAATATAACTACTATAATACTGCTCCTATGTACAAGAAAATACTGTAACTACTATAATTCTGCCCCTATGTACAAGAATATAACTGCTATAATACTGCTCCTATGTACAAGAATATAACTAATATAATACTGCTCCTATGTACAAGAATATAACTGCTATAATGCTGCTCCTATGTACAAGAATATAACTACTATAATACTGCTCCTATGTACAAGAATATATCTACTATAATACTGCCCCTATGTACAAGAATATAACTACTATAATACTGCTCCTATGTACAAGAATATACTGTAATTACTATAATATTGCGGCTATGTACAAGAATATAACTACTATAATACTGCCCCTATGTACAAGAATATAACTACTATAATACGGCTCCTATGTACAAGAATATAACTAATATAATACTGCTCCTATGTACAAGAATATACTACAATACTGCTCCTATGTACAAGAATATAACTATTATAATACTGCCCCCTATGTACAAGAATATAACTACTATAATACTGCTCTCTATATACAAGAATATAACTACTATAATACTGCTCCTATGTACAAGAGTATAACTACTATAATACTGCTCCTATGTACAAGAATATAACTATTATAATACCGCCCCTATGTGCAAGAATATAACTACTATAATATTGCTCCCCATGTACAAGAATATAACTGCTATAATACTGCTCCTATGAACAAGAATATAACTACTATAATACTGCCCATATGTACAAGAATATAACTAATATAATACTGCCCATATGTACAAGAATATAACTACTATAATACTGCTCCTATGTGCAAGAATATAACTACTATAATACTGCCCCTATGTAGAAGAATATAACTACTATAATACTGCTCCTATGTACAAGAATATAACTACTATAATACTGCCCATATGTACAAGAATATAACTACTATAATACTGCCCATATGTACAAGAATATAACTATTATAATACTGTCCCTATGTACAAGAATATAACTACTATAATACTGCTCCTATGTACAAGAATATAACTACTATAATACTGCCCCTATGTACAAGAATATAACTACTATAATACTGCCCCTATGTACAAGAATATAACTACTATAATACTGCCCTTATGTACAAGAATATAACTACTATAATACTGCCCCTATGTACAAGAATATAACTACTATAATACTGCCCCTATGTACAAGAATATAACTACTATAATACTGCTCCTACATACAAGAATATAACTACTATAATACTGCCCCTATGTGCAAGAATATAACTACTATAATACTGCCCTTATGTACAAGAATATAACTACTATAATACTGCCCCTATGTAGAAGAATATAACTACTATAATACTGCTCCTATGTACAAGAATATAACTACTATAATACTGCCCATATGTACAAGAATATAACTACTATAATACTGCCCATATGTACAAGAATATAACTATTATAATACTGTCCCTATGTACAAGAATATAACTACTATAATACTGCTCCTATGTACAAGAATATAACTACTATAATACTGCCCCTATGTACAAGAATATAACTACTATAATACTGCTCCTATGTACAAGAATATATCTACTATAATACTGCCCCATGTACAAGAATATAACTACTATAATACTGCCCCTATGTACAAGATTATAACTACTATAATACTGCCCCTATGTACAAGAATATAACTACTATAATACTGCCCTTATGTACAAGAATATAACTACTATAATACTGCCCCTATGTACAAGAATATAACTACTATAATACTGCCCCTATGTACAAGAATATAACTACTATAATACTGCTCCTACATACAAGAATATAACTACTATAATACTGCCCCTATGTGCAAGAATATAACTACTATAATACTGCCCTTATGTACAAGAATATAACTACTATAATACTGCCCCTATGTAGAAGAATATAACTACTATAATACTGCTCCTATGTACAAGAATATAACTACTATAATACTGCCCATATGTACAAGAATATAACTACTATAATACTGCCCATATGTACAAGAATATAACTATTATAATACTGCTCCTATGTACAAGAATATATCTACTATAATACTGCCCCATGTACAAGAATATAACTACTATAATACTGCCCCTATGTACAAGAATATAACTACTATAATACTGCCCTTATGTACAAGAATATAACTATAATACTGCCCCTATGTACAAGAATATAACTACTATAATACTGCCCCTATGTACAAGAATATAACTACTATAATACTGCTCCTACATACAAGAATATAACTACTATAATACTGCCCCTATGTGCAAGAATATAACTACTATAATACTGCTCCTATGTACAAGAATATAACTACTATAATACTGCTCCTATGTACAAGAATATAACTACTATAATACTGCCCCTATGTACAAGAATATAACTACTATAATACTGCTCCTATGTACAAGAATATAACTACTATAATACTGCTCCTATGTACAAGAATATAACTATTAAAATGTAAATTAGATATTGTACTTTAGTGAGTTATATTTTATTTTTATGTAACCGCTTTAGTTTTTCTTATTTCACAGAAATCTTTTGTGTCTGTCAGCAACAGTTTTATTCATTTTATTATAATTTATTAACATTATATCTAAATGTCCTGCAGCTGCTTTCTGCTTTTTATTTGGGTCGGATAAGTCACGCAACTTTGTTTTTTTTTAATCTATTTGCGTTCTTATGAGACAAGTATTCCTTTCTTGTTTAATACTGCTATTTATTTGATATTCAAAGGTCACAGATAATCTGTCTGTATATCTATTAAACATGAATGTTTTTATTGATCTAACATCTTTGTTCTTGTAAAGTTAATTTATTGCCTCCTTTTCATGTAATCTGTAATACTCTGCATTGCTGTGGCAAATACATGTTTATTTACATCAGTCGTTCTCTTTTACCGAAGAAATAAATATAAACATTGCAGGTTAATTTCAATTCAGATTTTTAGTTAAAAAATAAACACTTCCAAAGCAATGTACTACAAATAGATAGCTACTATAATACTGCCACTGTGTACAAAAGTATAACTAGTATAATAGTGCCCCTATGTAGAAGAATATAACTACTATAATACTGCCCCTATGTACAAAAGTATAACTACTATAATACTGCTCCTATGTACAAGAATATAACTACTATAATACTGCTCCTATGTACAAGAATATAACTACTATAATACTGCCCCTATGTACAAGAATATAACTACTATAATACTGTCTCCTATGTACAAGAATATAACTACTATAATACTGCTCCTATGTGCAAGAATATAACTACAATAATACTGCTCCTATGTACAAGAATATAACTACTATAATACTGCTCCTATGTACAAGAATATAACTACTATAATACTGCTCCTATGTACAAAAGTATAACTACTATAATACTGCTCCTATGTAGAAGAATATAACTACTATAATACTGCCCCTATGTACAAGAATATAACTACTATAATACTGCTCCTATGTACAGGAATATAACTACTATAATACTGCCCCTATGTACAAGAATATAACTACTATAATACTTCTCCTGTGTACAAGAATATAACTACTATAATACTGCCCCTATATACAAGAATATAACTACTATAATACTGCCCCTATGTACAAGAATATAACTACTATAATACTGCTATGTACAAGAATATAACTACTATAATACTGCCCCTATGTACAAGAATATAACTACTATAATACTTCTCCTGTGTACAAGAATATAACTACTATAATACTGCCCCTATATACAAGAATATAACTAATATAATACTGCTCCTATGTACAAGAATATAACTACTATAATACTGCTATGTACAAGAATATAACTACTATAATACTGCCCCTATGTACAAGAATATAACTACCATAATACTGTCCCCCATGTACAAGAATATAACTACTATAATACTGCTCCTATGTACAAGAATATAACTACTATAATACTGCCCCTATGTACAAGAATATAACTACTATAATACTGCCCCTATGTACAAGAATATAACTACTATAATACTTCTCCTGTGTACAAGAATATAACTACTATAATACTGCCCCTATATACAAGAATATAACTAATATAATACTGCTCCTATGTACAAGAATATAACTACTATAATACTGCTATGTACAAGAATATAACTACTATAATACTGCCCCTATGTACAAGAATATAACTACCATAATACTGTCCCCCATGTACAAGAATAAAACTACTATAATACTGCTCCTATGTACAAGAATATAACTACTATAATACTGCCCCCTATGTACAAGAATATAACTACTATAATACTGCCCCATGCACAAGAATATAACTACTATAATACTGCACCTATGTACAAGAATATAACTACTATATTACTGCCCCTATGTACAAGAATATAACTACTATAATACTGCTCCTATGTACAAGAATATAACTACTATAATACTGCCCCTATGTACAAGAATATAACTACTATAATACTGCCCCTATGTACAAGAATATAACTACTATAATACTGCTCCCTATGTACAAGAATATAACTACTATAATACTGCTCCCTATGTACAAGAATATAACTACTATAATACTGCCCCTATGTACAAGAATATAACTACTATAATACTGCTCCTATGTATAAAAATATAACTACTATAATACTGCTCCTATGTACAGGAATATAACTACTATAATACTGCTATGTACAAGAATATAACTACTATAATACTGCCCCTATGTACAAGAATATAACTACCATAATACTGTCCCCCATGTACAAGAATATAACTACTATAATACTGCTCCTATGTACAAGAATATAACTACTATAATACTGCCCCTATGTACAAGAATATAACTACTATAATACTGTCCCCCATGTACAAGAATATAACTACTATAATACTGCACCTATGTACAAGAATATAACTACTATATTACTGCCCCTATGTACAAGAATATAACTACTATAATACTGCTCCTATGTATAAAAATATAACTACTATAATACTGCTCCTATGTACAAGAATATAACTACTATAATACTGCTATGTACAAGAATATAACTACTATAATACTGCCCCTATGTACAAGAATATAACTACTATAATACTGCCCCTATGTACAAGAATATAACTACTATAATACTGCTCCCTATGTACAAGAATATAACTACTATAATACTGCTCCCTATGTACAAGAATATAACTACTATAATACTGCCCCTATGTACAAGAATATAACTACTATAATACTGCTCCTATGTATAAAAATATAACTACTATAATACTGCTCCTATGTACAGGAATATAACTACTATAATACTGCTATGTACAAGAATATAACTACTATAATACTGCCCCTATGTACAAGAATATAACTACCATAATACTGTCCCCCATGTACAAGAATATAACTACTATAATACTGCTCCTATGTACAAGAATATAACTACTATAATACTGCCCCTATGTACAAGAATATAACTACTATAATACTGTCCCCCATGTACAAGAATATAACTACTATAATACTGCTCCTATGTACAAGAATATAACTACTATAATACTGTCCCCCATGTACAAGAATATAACTACTATAATACTGCCCCTATGTACAAGAATATAACTACTATAATACTGCTCCTATGTACAAGAATATAACTACTATAATACTGCCCCCTATGTACAAGAATATAACTACTATAATACTGCCCCATGCACAAGAATATAACTACTATAATACTGCACCTATGTACAAGAATATAACTACTATATTACTGCCCCTATGTACAAGAATATAACTACTATAATACTGCTCCTATGTACAAGAATATAACTACTATAATACTGCTCCTATGTACAAGAATATAACTACTATATTACTGCCCCTATATACTGGAATATAACTACTATAATACTGCCCCTATATACAAGAATATAACTACTATAATACTGCTCCTATGTACAAGAATATAACTACTATAATACTGCTCCTATGTACATGAATATAACTACTATAATACTGCTCCTATGTACAAGAATATAACTACTATAATACTGCCCCTATGTACAAGAATATAACTACTATAATACTGCCCCTATGTACAAGAATATAGCTACTATAATACTGCCCCCATGTACAAGAATATAACTACTATAATATGCCCCCTATGTACAAGAATATAACTACTATAATACTGCCCCCTATGTGCAAGAATATAACTACTATAATACTGCTCCTATGTACAAGAATATAACTACTATAATACTGCCCCTATATACAAGAATATAACTACTATAATACTGCCCCTATGTACAAGAATATAACTACTATAATACTGCTCCTATGTACAAGAATATAACTACTATAATACTGCTCCTATGTACAAGAATATAACTACTATAATACTGTCCCCCATGTACAAGAATATGACTACTATAATACTGCCCCTATGTACAAGAATATAACTACTATAATACTTCCACTATGTAGAAGAATATAACTACTATAATACTGCCACTATGTACAAGAATATAACTACTATAATACTGCCACTATGTAGAAGAATATAACTACTACTAGATGGTGGCCCAATTCTAACGCATCGGGTATTCTAGAATATGCATGTCCACGTAGTATATTGCCCAGTTACATAGTATATTGCCCAGCGACGTATGTCACAGGTAAAAAAATAAACATATACTCACCTTCCGCAGGCACGTTGTAGTTCTGTCGCCTGTGTGCGGTGCAGGCTGCAGCTTCCGGTCCCAGGGTGTGATGATGTCATGTCAGGTCCTTCTCGCAGACCATCCTTAGCACCGGAACCTGCCGCTTGCATGGAGCGGTCACCGGAGCGTCGCGAGGAGCGGGAAAGGCGGCGGAAGGTGAGTATATAATGATTTTTTATTTTTTTTAACATTAGATGTTTTTACTATTGAGGCTGCATAGCCAGCTTCAATAGTAAAAACTTGGTCACACAGGGTTAATAGCGGCGGTAACGGAGTGAGTTACCTGCGGCATAACGCGGTCCGTTACCGCAGGCATTAACCCTGTGTAAGCCGTAACTGCAGGGAGTATGGAGCTGGCGCCGGGCACTGACTGCAGGGGAGTAGGGAGGGACTAATCAGACTGTGGCCATCGCTGATTGATCGCGGCAGCCATGACAGGCAGCTGGCGAGACCAATCAGCGACTTGGATTCCCTGACAGACAGAGGCCGCGACCAATGAATATCCGTGACAGAAAGAAAGAAAGACAGACAGAAGGACAGACAGAAAGACGGAAGTGACCCTTAGACAATTGTATATTAGATAATACTGCTCCTATGTACAAGAATATAACTGCTATAATACTGCCCCCTATGTACAAGAATATAACTACTATAATACTGCCCCTATGCACAAGAATATAACTACTATAATACTGCCCCCCCATGTACAAGAATATAACTACTATAATACTGCTCCTATGTACAAGAATATAACTACTATAATACTGCTCCTATGTACAACAATATAACTACTATAATACTGCTCCTATGTATAAGAATATAACTATTATAATACTGCCCCTATGTACAAGAATATAACTACTATAATACTGCCCCCCCTATGTACAAGAATATAACTACTATAATACTGCTCCTATGTACAAGAATATAACTACTATAATACTGCTCCTATGTACAACAATATAACTACTATAATACTGCACCTATGTATAAGAATATAACTATTATAATACTGCCCCTATGTATAAGAATATAACTATTATAATACTGCCCCTATGTACAAGAATATAACTACTATAATACTGCCCCTATGTACAAGAATATAACTACTATATTACTGCCCCTATGTACAAGAATATAACTACTATAATACTGCCCCCTATGTACAAGAATATAACTACTATAATACTGCCCCATGCACAAGAATATAACTACTATAATACTGCACCTATGTACAAGAATATAACTACTATATTACTGCCCCTATGTACAAGAATATAACTACTATAATACTGCTCCTATGTACAAGAATATAACTACTATAATACTGCCCCTATGTACAAGAATATAACTACTATATTACTGCCCCTATGTACAAGAATATAACTACTATAATACTGCTCCTATGTACAAGAATATAACTACTATAATACTGCTCCTATGTACAAGAATATAACTACTATATTACTGCCCCTATATACTGGAATATAACTACTATAATACTGCCCCTATATACAAGAATATAACTACTATAATACTGCTCCTATGTACAAGATTATAACTACTATAATACTGCTCCTATGTACATGAATATAACTACTATAATACTGCCCCTATGTACAAGAATATAACTACTATAATACTGCTCCTATGTACAAGAATATAACTACTATAATACTGCTCCTATGTACAAGAATATAACTACTATAATACTGCTCCTATGTACAAGAATATAACTACTATATTACTGCCTGCTATGTACAAGAATATAACTACTATAATACTGCCCCTATATACAAGAATATAAGTACTATAATACTGCCCCTATGTACAAGAATATAACTACTATAATACTGCCCCTATGTACAAGAATATAACTACTATAATACTGCCCCTATGTACAAGAATATAACTACTATAATACTGCCCCTATGTACAAGAATATAACTACTATAATGCTGCTCCTATGTACAAGAATGTAACTACTATAATACTGCCCTATGTACAGGAATATAACTACTATAATACTGCTCCTATGTACAAGAATATAACTACTATAATACTGCTCCTATGTACAAGAATATAACTGCTATAATTCTGCCCCTATGTACAAGAATATAACTACTATAATACTGCTCCTATGTACAAGAATATAACTACTATAATACTGCTCCTATGTACAAGAATATAACTACTATAATACTGCCCCTATGTACAAGAATATAACTACTATAATACTGCTCCTATGTACAAGAATATAACTACTATAATACTGCCGCTATGTACAAGAATATAACTACTATAATACTGCCCCTATGTACAAGAATATAACTACTATAATACTGCTCCTATGTACAAGAATATAACTACTATAATACTGCCGCTATGTACAAGAATATAACTACTATAATACTGCCCCTATGTACAAGAATATACTGTAATTACTATAACACTGTGCTGCCTTCATGTTCAAGTATTGTCCCTAAATATCAAAAATATGAAAAAAATAATTGGTGATTCGGGATTGTATTTTTTTCCTTTTGTATTTCTTCGTGCGGTTTCCCTTTCTTTGTCCTCCGTACGGTAATATGGCCTCTTAGTTAGGGTTGTATCATGAACCATTGATCTTACATCTGTGAATGTGTTTGAGATGTGACCTGTAAGAATACATTCATCTCTGCTGGTTTATTCCTGACCACTGTCGTTAGTCCCTAGTCTTAGTCCTGCATTTAAGCTGAGACTTTATGTAAAGCTTACAGTAGTTTATAGCTCTGGGGGGAGGTCGGTCTGTAGATTTCATCTCCTCGATCTCTGACATTTGGCTTTGGCCTTGGCCTTTAGTTTGCAAGAACTTCGTGTAATTCAAAGCCTTGGAGAGGGAACAATACTCGAGAAGAGTCATTTGTAAGGTGGACAACGCCTCTCCGAAAATTATTTAGACAGGACAAAGTATAACAATGTACTTCCTCTAGTTTATTACTTTCTTTCACTTTATGTGGTGCCAAGGAAGGTTGATTTAGGAAGTACCAATAATTAACCATTGATGCCTGTGACTGCGTTCCCATGAGATCGGAGTTTACTTCTAATGTTTGTTTTCAAGGAAGTGGCTTCTCAAAACTTTACAGATGGGTCACATGTACAATGGACTCTCCGCCACTGGCTAAGTGATAGGACTCAGTGAATCGCTCCCCTCTCCCACCGGCTGATTTGTTTGTGTCTGATAACCACAACATAAGAATGGTCCGACCCACGGCTCTTACGTCTCCAGAATCGGAGAATTTACGGGAAACGGAAAAAATAATCAGACCTCTAACTTAGAAGGATGAGAACAATAGTTGTGACTGTCGAGTGGTTGGTGCCAATCTCTGATAGAAAAATAAGGTTAAAATATATATATAATTTTTTTAATCCCTGATTGTTTTTTACATTGTTTTATATGATTTTTTTAAATATGCAATTCAGACATTTAGAAAATAAATAATATAATTGTTTTTTAGCATTTTTGGTAATTGGGCTGAGTTCCTGGGTTATATGCCCATGTTGTGGCGATATTTACAAGGTGGCATTCCGGGCTGGAATAATGTTGGATGGTGCGTTGGGTCATATCTTTTCCTGGTAACCCTACGACGCTTAATAATTGTCACACTATAACAGCTAAATTGTTACATTTAGTGGTCAAAATATTAATCCTTTTTATTGCGAGACCATTACCCGATCCTGCAAGTAATATACAGTACTATACAGTGCCTATGTAATTACTGCCATACGGTTCTCAAATAATAATGACTATATACCATGTATATGTATTTATGCTATAGAGGGTCACCACCACCACACACCACAAAACACATTTTATTGCTACTAATATTTATGCAGTGCCTTGAAAAAGTTTTCATACCCCATGATCTTTTCTATATATTTTTCCGCTTAGACTAACATACTTAAATGTATTCTATTGGGATTGTGATGGTGGGATATGTTATGTGGGTATCATTTTGTGTATATTTCTATTTTACTTATTTTCATGGTGTTCTCTTGTAGGATGAGTTGTTATTTGCCATCTGATATTCTCCCCACAGTTCTGTATTGTTATCTCTCCACAGGGTCAGTGAATAATGTTGTTTGCTAATATGCTAATGACATGTTGACCTAGCTTGTTGAAACAGTGAGCCCCTGAGACCTTCCCCCTCCTGACCTGTGAAAGAGGAGAGGGACTTGTAAATATCAGGGAGGTGACACACAGATCAGTCTGGTGTGGAATAATGTGTACAGAGCACGTCAGAGAGAAGGGGAAGCATATGGACCATTTTTTATCCTCTGCTGGATTGTTGGACTTTTATTCTGTAACTGAACTGCATTCGTGTTCTGGAATAGTTTATCCTTTGTGTGGTGGATCGTATATATGGACCTTTCGTACTTTTGCCTAAATAAAGGTCTTGGGATTGTTCACTCTTCGCTGGCTCTGTTGATTGTGTGGTACCAGAGAAGGAACCTGTGACAGGGATTTTATGTGATACCAACACAAAGTAGCAAGTATTTGTGAAGTGCAAAGGAAATTATATAATGTTTTCTAATTATGTTAAAAACATAGCTCTGAAAATTATGAGGTACATTTGTATTTAGCCCCCTGTAGTCTGATGCCCCTAAATAGAATCCAGAGTGACCAATTGCCTCCAGAAGTCACATAATTAGTACATTGCGTCCACCTGGGTGTGATTCCTTCTCAGCTGTTCCATGAAGGCCTCAGAGGTTTGTGTGAGAGCATTAGTGATCAAACAGCAACATCAATACCAAGGAGCTCACCAGACAGGTCAGGGATAAAGCTGTGGAGAAGAGTAAAGTGGGTTTAGGTTATAAAAAACAGCCCAAGCTGTGAACATGTCACGGAACGCTGAGCAATTCATCATCCAAAAATGGAAGTAGTGTGGCTCAACTTCAAACCTGCCAAGACGTGGGTGTCCACCTAACCTGACATCCCAAGCAAGGAGAGGACTAATGAGAGAAGCAGCCAAGAGGCGCATGATCACTCTGGAGGATCTGCAGAGATCCACAGCTCAGGTGGGAGAAGCTGTCCACAGTAGAACTATTAGTCGTATACTGCACAAATCTGCCCTTCATGGAAGAGTGGCAAGAAGCAAGCTATTTTTTTAAAGCCATAAGAAGTTCCATTTGAGTTTGCAAAAAGCCATGTAGGGGACACATTGAGCATGTGGAAGAATGTACTCTGGTCAGATGAGACGACAGGAGAACTTTTTGGGTTGAATATAAAACGTCATGTCTGACTGAAAAGTAGCACTGCACATTAACCTGAAAACACCATCCCCACCATCACATATAGTGGTGGCAGCATCATGCTGTGGGGAGGCTTTTCTTCGGCAGGGGCCGGGAAGCTGGTCATAGATGATGGAAAGGTTGATGCAGCTAAATACAGGGCTGTCCTGGAGTAAAACCTTTTAGAGGCTGCAAAAGATTTGAGACTAGGGCATAGGTTCACCTTCCAGCAGGACGACGACCCTCAACATCCTGCCAGAGCCACAATGGAGGGTTTAGATCAGAGCATATTCATGTGTCTGAACGGCGCAGTCACCGTCCTGACCAAAATCCCAGAGAATCTGTGACAAGATGTGGAAATTGCTAAACACAGACATCTCCTTACAATCTCACTAAGCGAAAGCGAGAGGGAAAGAAGTGGCCCAATGTCACCTCTAGATGTGCAAAGCCGGAGAGACAGACCCCAGAATACTGCAGCAGTAATTGCAGAGAAAGGTGGTCCTGAAAAGTACTGACTCAGGGGCTTAATACAAATGCACCTCCCAATATTCAGATTTATATTATTAAAATAATTAGAGAACCCGGTATCATTTCCTTTACACGTCACAAATACTTGTTACTTGGTGTTTGTATCACATAAAATCCCATCTGAATACATTAAACATTGTTGGGGTAACGTGAAAAAAATGTGGAAAGTTAATGGGGTATGAAGACTTTTTCACGGCACTGTGGTTGCCTCTTTTAGGATAATTTGAGTGGACACAGCAGGATTCATATTGGTGGTGACCTGCGCCGTTGGCCTTTATTATAATATCCAATAACTAAAATTCTTGGCGCGAATACAGACCTACCCAGCCAGCTCCGGCTACTGCTCTCCACCGCATATTTCTGCCGGTAACCCATGCTGATGGTTGCGGTCCTTGGGTCATGTCCGTCACTGGATATGCTTGTTCATTCCTCCTTTTTATATCTCGGAGCACTGACGATCTTTACTTTTCCTTCTCCTTCCTGCTCTTTGGTCCTTGTGTTGTGTCAGTCCTGATACAGAATTCATGCGGTGCCCATTACCGGTTCCGCAGGTCCTGCGTTCTGCTTCACCAATGTTAAAGGGGCATTCAATACTGGACCAACCCCTTTTAAATGTCCACAATAAGTATTGAATACTGTTTTTAAAAAGCTTCACTCTGAGCCCTGTGCCATGCAGCGATTTTGTGACCTAAAGAATGTCACGTGAACGCTGCAGCCGATCAATAGCAGCTGATTTGCTGCAGGCGATCACTGTTCCATCAAATCGGACGTTTGCTCTTTTGGAATTGTGTGGGCTACAACTTTTTGACTAGACGCCACCTTTGACTTGTCCAACTATTCTTCAGGAAACCCAACGCTATAAAGTCCACCTTCCAGTCCCGAGGAAGATGATCGAAAGAAAGGATCAGAGCATTTTATTGCAGTGTCACCTTTAAAGGGTTTCCAATATTTCTGAGCTATCCTTAGATAATCAGAATGAGATCGGAGAGGATTCGACTTTTCCTCGTGTTCCTGATTCATAAAATGACTACGGAAAAACTCGTCCTACAGTTTTGCAGCAAAGGCCAAAGACCGTCTGAGATCAGAATGAAACAGACACTGAACCGGACCCTCTTTCCCAAAGTTGATGACCCTATGAGGGGAGGAGGCCGGGCACTGGAGACTCCCATGGGTGGCTACGTTTAAGATTAAGTTATTTAGAAGAAGACACAGAAAAACATGAAGTCGTCAGCTTAGCCGCGGTTTTCTACACTTTGGGATCCAAAAAGTTGAATTCCAGATGGTTGCAAGGATGAGTCCCAGGTGGTAAAGTGGTTGAGGAATAACAGTCGGGGTCCATTTGTTAATACAAAGAGGAGGTGTCATTTTTTCAATCTTTTGGGCGTGCTGGATCACATCTCGATTATTCTGTATAAGGGTATGTGCACACGTTGCGGATTTACTGCGGATCCGCAGCGTTTTTTTCCACGCAGAAAACGCTGCAGAACCGCATGTGATTTACAGTACAATGTAAATCAATGGGAAAATAAAAATGCTGTGTTAATGGTGCGGAAAATTCCACAAGGAAAACGCAGCGGATTGAAAGAAGGAGCATGCCAATTCTTTGTGCTTTTCTGCACCCATTCCATTATAGGAAAATGCAGGGGTAAAAGCGCATGAAATCCGCAGCAAATCCGCAGTAAAAACGCACAAAATCCGCATAAAAAATGCACAGATTTTGACCTGTGTGTTCTGCCAAGAGATCCGCACAGAAAATTCCACAGGTCAATCCGCAACGTGTGCGCATAGAATAAAACACCCCTAGCGCCGCCCAATCACTGGCTTCACATCAGTTTTGACAATCTACTTGTCCAATTCCATAGCTCCATTTTCGGGCAAATATTGCTAGGCTCACGTTAGCAGTCACTTTCGACCTCTGCCAAGAAGTTCAGAAAATGATTTCTTCAGACCGTGTAGAGAACCGGGGTAAACCCATTAATCTATGTGAGGAGCGATTTACCCCCCGTGTGAGTATCCTCCATGGATAGTAGTGGTCACAAAAATCAAACATGGGCACGTCCGAAAAAAAATGGAGCAGGATGGTGGCATCATGTGGACTTTGATGCTGTCACAGAGTCTTTAAACAAAAAGGGAACAAGCTTTTTTATTTTTAACGGCCTTCGGCTCGATCTCGAGCAATGGATGAATGCTCAGTAGGAAGATCGATCTTGTGCAGCCTAGATAGTTCCACCAGGGTCTTCTCCGCCATTATCTTGATTGTATCAAGCCATCGGGTTCTGGTCTTCCTCTTCGTCTTGTTCCTTCTCCAGCGATGATGGGTCCAAAGTAGGTAAGTCATAGCTTGGAGACCCTTGCTTCCAGTGACATGTCCGGCTTCATTTGTTTGTTCTTCTTCCATCCATCTTCATCTGACATTCATCTGATGTTTCTGGCAGCTTTAGAGAGTTTTCCCCCTAACAGAAGTCATCTCTTTATCTGTGACTGTTTATGGTGCTGAAAACTGGGCAGAAGGAAATAGTATTGACGTGGATTAACTTTGATGTCGGTCACATTTCAAGGGAAGAAGGAGCCAAAAAAAAACAGATCCATGACGAAACGATTCCACCTGACGTTCATTTGACCAGACTGAAGCTTTACTTTGTTTTGACCCAAGTGCACAAACAATAAATGTACAGACGAGTCTAATCTGATGTAATGTCAATAAGTTATGTCATCGCAAAATAGAGAAGAAAATTTAAAAATGACCACAAAGACCTAAAATCAAATAAAAAAAAAAAAAAGAAAACAAAAATGGACACAAATATCTTGATCTACAACGAATAGAAATATCAAACTGTTCATAGATTAAGTAGAGAATATTCTGGAAAGTTTTGAGAGAAGACCTGTTAGAAAAAAAAAAAGAGAATGACCAGATACAAGATGAAGAAACAATCACATCAATCATGAACATGACTTTGATGAAGCCAGAAGAGCCGAAGAGGAGCGGGAAGACCGGCAGGAAATTCGGTGATCACGTGGGGGACATGGAACCAATGTGACACCTAAAAACTAACCAATGTTTTAACTTTTTTTTTTCATGAATCAATAGTAGAAATGGAAATAAGCAACTTTGTAACGAATCTTATCAGAGAAATCGTCTCTCTTCTCCATTTCTGCGTTTCCCAGCATGTGACCAGTCCCATGTGTGAAGGGGGCTGGCGGACCCTCTTCTCTATAGACAGGGAAGTGGAAGCTTTTGAAATGAACAAACATTGGGGGCCCCATGATTTCTATGCACGCCCCTGGTCGCAGGCTACTGTACAGCTACCTGATCGTCGAGGCACCTGGAGTCATTGATCTGTATCAATGGTTTGGTAAATCAGAAGGAGCATTTCTGTATTTCTTTTGGATGGACAGTCCCTCTGATAACTTGCACACATACCCAGGCCTGACCCATCACCCTCTGTTCTGTGTACGTGATAAACATTCCCCATTCCTGCAGGCCTATTAATTACTATTTCCCTGATACATCAGCACAGATTCATTCCATGACTTCCTAAGGCGGGAGCCCCTGGCGTAAGTGGATGGGGGGCAGCCAAAGGACTAGACTCCAAAACCTGACCTGGATCAGCGACAGCACTCGGTGCCATCGATTTCAGCTCCTTCTTCTGTCCTGGGATGAAATCTGATCTTTATCCTTTATTGCTGATTATAATTCCACAATATGAAGCTGCCGTTGTTATGAGAAGGATATTGGGATCTGGAGCCAGCGGAGAGGTCAGGGCTTTGGCTGCAGGGAATATGGGAGCCTGCGCCGTATATCTATCATGTCTTATGTAGTATTGAATGGGAGAGCGGAGAGAAGAATTCGCTTTCATCTGCACCTTTCATGGCTTTTGGTGGAATTTCCACCCCTGGGATGTCCATGTTGTACATGCCGGCACATCGTGGTTACAGACCCTGATGCTTCCTGTTTGAATTAACAGGTAGAAATGAATCATCCCTGGCTAAACCAACAGATATGATCGGACCGATGTCGTGGGGTCATCGGGCCATCGGTGGGCTCTCGGTAACCAGGTTTGTGAAATATAGTGCAGCACGTTTAGCTCAAATGTCAGTGGAGCAAAATGCTTCCCCCGGCACTTTGTGGCCCTTCGTGGGATCATCTTTTCCATCATTTCTCCAATTCTCCTTTCAGCATCAGTGTAGCTTCAGGGTCCGGTACTAGTGTTAGAAACATCGTCACCAATGTCAAATATCCCGGCACCTGGGGGTTATCGTCATGATTCCATCACTTTTATACTGTCAATAAAATCCGATTTCTGTGGGACTCACAGACTAATGTCTATGGGCAAGCCAATTCTCCACCGATGGTGAGTGATAACATAGGGTCCACCATTCACAATAGATGATGTCACAGCTCACCTCCTCCTGTACAATGACTGATAACACCTCTATATACAGTAGATAACACCGGATCCACCATTCACAATAGGTGATATCACAGCTCACCTCCTCCTCCTGTACAATGACTGATAACACCTCTATATACAGTAGATAACACAGGATCCATCATTCACAATAGATGATGTCACAGCTCACCTCCTCCTGTACAATGACTGATAACACCTCTATATACAGTAGATAACACAGGATCCACCATTCACAATAGGTGATATCACAGCTCACCTCCTCCTCCTGTACAATGACTGATAACACCTCTATATACAGTAGATAACACAGGATCCATCATTCACAATAGATGATGTCACAGCTCACCTCCTCCTGTACAATGACTGATAACACCTCTATATACAGTAGATAACACCGGATCCACCATTCACAATAGGTGATATCACAGCTCACCTCCTCCTCCTGTACAATGACTGATAACACCTCTATATACAGTAGATAACACAGGATCCATCATTCACAATAGATGATGTCACAGCTCACCTCCTCCTCCTGTACAATGACCCCCTGTAGTGCCTTAATCCACCAGGCACCTTTGTCAGGTGTGGGAGGCCTGAAAACCACCCCAATATGTCTGACTACTTCTGGACATAAGGAGAGGACAGGAGCTGGGGGGAAGTCAGTCTTGTTTTGGAACTATGAAGTGAACACAGCACGTCAGAGAGAGAAAGAAGGGAATATGGACTGTTATCCTCTGTGCTGGATTGTTGGACTTTTATTCTGTAACTGAACTGGATTTGTGTTCTGGAATATTTTATCCTTTGTGTGGTTGACCGTATATGCGTATATGGACCTTTCGTACTTTTGCCTAAATAAAGGTCTTGGAATTGTTCACTCTTCACTGGCTCTGTTGATTGTGTGATACCGGAGAAGGAACCTGTGACACCTCTATATACAGTAGATAACAGAGGATCCACCATTCACAGTAGGTGATGTCACAGCTCACCTCCTCCTCCTGTACAATGACTGATAACACCTCTATATACAGTAGATAACAGAGGATCCACCATTCACAGTAGGTGATGTCACAGCTCACCTCCTCCTCCTGTACAATGACTGATTGTATCCGGTCTGTAGATCTCTGTGATTCCATGCTCCGATCCGTTCACATGCGCCTCGCTTCACTTTGAATAGAATTATAGCCTAAAATTAGTATTCGGTTCGTCCCGTGAAGGTATTCATCCAGAAAATACACTTCGTTAGCTGTGAAGAAAATTAATTAATTTTTTTAAAAAAAATGACACAAAAGATTTATGGGAGCAGATAACTGTGGTCACAAAGGGACGGTTAATTATGGAGGCAAAATTAGGACATAAGCAATGTGCCGTCATGTGCGAGAGGTGGTTGTTACATTCTGTCATTTTGGCTATTTTTTTACAATCTTTTTTTTTTTTTACTTTTTAGCTTCTTTTGTGTTTTCTGTCTTCTATTTTGTGTTGTTTGTATATTTAGTATTTTGTATTTTTAGGGATTATTGTTTATTTTTTTAATCTCTTATTTTTTCTTTATTCTTTTCATGTCTAATCTGTTATTTTTTCTTCTGACTTTCATCATTTAGTAGCTTTGTATTTTGCCAAGAATACCGTCCTTTGTTCTTTAGTGTGTCACATAAATAATGGGTTTATTGTGGTTTTCGTTCTGGGTAATTAATAATAGGTTGTTGGAGAGCGAACCCTCGATGTGACGGATTGGACGGGTCCTTCCTATTCCAGTTGTGTTTGGTAATCTCTGACCCTGCGCTCATCAGGGATATTATTTAATGTTGGTTATGGCCAAACATAAGGGCAAATGTAACAGTATGAAACAATTGTAGCCTGCGATACAAACAAAAACAAAAGATATAAAAAAAAAAAATACTACGAAAGTCATTTCTGAGCTCCGAATTCTCCCAAGTCTAGTCGCTATGCTAATCCTTCCCGGCGGTGTCAGCCATTGCTCTGCTCACTTGTTTCCTCTAGAATGTAAAGCAGTAGAGCTCTCCCAAGTGCTGCACCTCCTGCTTTACCAACAATCTGATTTTTACATCTTCATTATCGTCAATCCTTCCCTTTAGGATTTACGGTAATTTGTGCTGCACCAATTCTCTTGAGTGTGTTAGATCAAAGGTGTCCTTTAAAAAGATATGCCATCGCGTAAAGGATTTTTCCAAAAAAGTAAAGTTATGCTCTATAGGTTAGAGGAATACTTAAGGTTCCAGCTTTTCTGAAATCATGACTTTGTAACCCCAAGAACGGGGTTCTGCAGCCCAGCTATGAGCCTCCGCTCTACTCATTGTGTATGGGACTGCTGAGTGCAATACTTGGCAATATCAGGCAGTCCCATAGACAATGAAAGGAAGCGAAGGATGAATGATCTCTATGGTTAGGGGATAACATGTTTGGTAATAATCCTATAATGATTCTTGGGGCTTTTATCTCTGGGACCCCCACTGAGACTAAGACTAAAGGGGGCTCCATTTGTAGCTTTTCTTCAGCACCGTGGCATTTCTGGCCACCTACTGCATGTCAGGTCCACTGAAATAAGTGGGTCTGAGTGCTGTTCTAGTTCATTGCCCTGCAAGAAAGATGAAGGACTTACTAAATGAAGAAATTGTACAAGGACTGACAAATATGGCTGGAGAAGAATATTGAGTTCTCAAACTTCTTCATTCATTAGGGCCAAAAGTGACAGATTTTCTGTAGACCAGCTTGTAAGTCCAAGGAAACCATGAACAATGGAGGCCATGACAAGAAGATATAGTGTGTCCCAGAGGGTCTAGATTTCTTATCACAGTAACAAAAGATCTTCTGGGACATTTTTCTTCTCTGGTCTATGACTCGCCCTAAAAGATTTTTTAGGAACTTGGACCCAAGATAAGGACTGGTGCTTCACCCAATAATAACTGGAAACCAAGATGAAGACAAGTATAACCTAATGACTAAATAATGGATGCTGCAGAGTCAGCGCTTAGACTTCTATCGTAGGAGTCTCAAACATTTTTGCCAAGTTTTTGAAATCAGCTGAGTCTTCTTAATTACTCATCTGCTACAGCTCATCTACTGCGATCAATTCCTCACGTCTGAGTCACAAAATAGATGAGAAATTCATCATTGGGCAAGATTTGTATTCATGGATACAGAGGAACTGACTTATAACGAACCGGTCATCTATAACCCCGTCACTTGTTACACACCTGCCACGGTCCCTTAGATGTTCTTGTGCTCCATGTCAGGCTTTGTGAGTAGCCATCGGTGCTCCCATGTGTTGTATTACCTGGTCCTATATAAGGCCTTCCAATAGTCACACCTGTGTAACTCTTAGTTTATCTGTGCACAGTTCCTGTCCGCAGTCATCAGGAGTCAGGACGTCTCCTGTCTGTCTGTGGTTTCCAGTCCTTTAGTTAGTTGTCTACGGTTTCCAGTAACCCAGCTGCCTGTCAGTGGTCTTCAGGACTTCACCTGTTTGTATTCCCCTTCCAGTAACCCAGCTGCCTGGCAGTGGTCTTCAGGGCTTCACCTGTTTGTATTCCCCTTCCAGTAACCCTACCGCCTGTCAGTGGTCTTCAGGACTTCACCTGTTTGTATTCACCTTCCAGTAACCCACCCGCCTGTCAGTGGTCTTCAGGACTTCACCTGTTTGTATTCCCCTTCCAGTAACCCAGCTGCCTGGCAGTGGTCCTCAGGACTTCACCTATTTGTATTCCCCTTCCAGTAACCCAGCTGCCTGGCAGTGGTCTTCAGGACTTCACCTGTTTGTATTCTCCTTCCAGTAACCCAACCGCCTGTCAGTGGTCTTCAGGACTTCACCTGTTTGTATTCCCCTTCCAGTAACCCAACCGCCTGTCAGTGGTCTTCAGGACTTCACCTGTTTGTATTCCCCTTCCAGTAACCCAGCCGCCTGTCAGTGGTCTTCAGGACTTCACCTGTTTGTATTCCCCTTCCGGTAACCCAGCCATCTGTCAGTGGTCTTCAGGACTTCACCTGTTTGTATTTGCCTTCCGGTAACCCAGCTGCCTGTGTCACAATGTCCCCATAACAGTACCCGCCACATAGTATCCCCCACAACAATACCAGCCACATAGTGTCCCCATAACAGTACAATGTGCAGAACCTTCCATATCAGTGCCAGCCATACAGTGCCCCCATAGTAATACCAGCTGTATATTGATTTCTATAACAGTGCCAGTTGCACAATGTTTTCCCTGACACTGACATAACACGGTCCTTGTTCCCGTGCCCCCAGAAGGCATTCCCAGGACCGTGATACGTGGGTGTGAGTGGATGATGGCCGTGGCCCTTGTTGTGGGCAGTCTGAGTATGGTGGCTTTTTTCTGCAGTCTTTACAGGGGCTGAATGAGATAGTCTCATACATGAGGGACCTGGTGAAACTCTTGTAGCCGGAGCGTGAAGGAAGCCGGCACCTAACAAGGAGCATGAGCTGTTATGATCCGGTGACTTTGGAGCCACATGAACTTTCTCTGGAGTAGGTGGAAACTGTACTGACCGCAAAACCTGAACTAACACCGCAACTAGAAGTAGCCGTGGGGTGTGCCTAACAAACCCTAGACACCTCGACACAGCCGGAGGACTAAATACCCCTATAGATAGAAATAGGAATACTACCTTGCCTCAGAGCAGAACCCCAAAGGATAGGCAGCCCCACCACAAATATTGACTGTGAGTAGGAGAGGAAAGACAAACGCAGGCAGAAAACAGGATTCAGCAAAAGAGGCCACTCTAGCTAAATAGGGAAAGATAGGACAGATTACTAAGCGGTCAGTAATAAAACCCTTCCAAAAATATCCACAGCAGATAATACAAAAAGTTCCACAATCTAACTAAAGACATGGAATGTATATCTGCCACTCCAGAGAATCCAACAAGACTGAGAAAATACTGACACAATCTAAGCTGGACAAAAAACACTGAATAGCACAGAATTATTAAGCACACAGCATGTGTGCCACAGAAACAAAACCAGACACTTATCTTTGCTGATTTGGCAGAAGGCAGAAGGAACCAAACCAGGACCAAAACCTCCCAACAACCATGGACAACTGGCAAGGACTAATAAATCCTGCACGCCTAAATACCCCAGTCAGAACTGCAATCAGCAGATACACCTGACCAGGACTGCAACTCAGGGGCAACTGCATTACCACCTGCAACCACCAGAGGGAGCCCAAAAGCAGAATTCACAACAGTACCCCCCCCCCTTGAGGAGGGGTCACCGAACCCTCTCCAGAGCCCCCAGGCCGATCAGGATGAGCCAGATGAAAAGCATGAACCAAATCAGCAGCATGGACATCAGAGGCAAAAACCCAAGAATTATCCTCCTGGCCATAACCCTTCCATTTGACAAGATACTGAAGTCTCCGCCTCGAAAAACGAGAATCCAAAATCTTCTCAACCACATACTCCAACTCCCCATCAACCAACACAGGGGCCGGAGGATCAACAGAGGGAACAACGGGTACCACATATTTCCGCAATAAAGATCTATGGAAGACATTATGGATAGCAAAAGAGGCCGGAAGCACCAATCGAAAAGACACCGGATTAATAATCCCAGAAATCCTATAAGGACCAATAAACTGAGGCTTAAACTTAGGAGAAGAAACCTTCATAGGAACATGACGGGAAGACAACCAGACCAGATCCCCAACCTGAAGCCGGGAACCAACACACCAACGACGGTTAGCAAAACGTTGAGCCTCCTCCTGAGACAACACCAAATTGTCCACCACATGAGCCCAAATCTGCTGCAACCTGTCAACCACCGAATCCACACCAGGACAGTCAGAAGGCTCAACCTGCCCAGAAGCAAAACGAGGATGAAAACCAAAATTACAAAAAAAAGGTGAAACCAAAGTAGCCGAACTAGCCCGATTATTAAGGGCAAACTCGGCCAATGGCAAAAAGGCCACCCAATCATCCTGATCAGCAGACACAAAGCATCTCAAATAAGTCTCCAAGGTCTGATTAGTTCGCTCGGTTTGGCCATTTGTCTGAGGATGAAATGCCGAGGAAAAAGATAAATCAATGCCCAGCCTAGCACAAAAGGCCCGCCAAAACCTAGAAACAAACTGGGAACCTCTGTCAGACACAATATTCTCCGGAATACCATGCAAACGAACCACATGCTGAAAAAACAACGAAACTAAATCTGAAGAGGAAGGCAATTTAGGCAAAGGCACCAAATGAACCATCTTAGAAAACCGGTCACAAACAACCCAGATAACCAACATCCTCTGGGAAACCGGAAGATCAGAAATAAAATCCATAGAAATATGCGTCCAGGGCCTCTCAGGGACTGGCAATGGCAAAAGCAACCCACTAGCACGGGAACAACAAGGCTTGGCCCGCGCACAAGTCCCACAGGACTGCACAAAAGAACGCACATCACGTGATAAAGAAGGCCACCAAAAGGACCTACCAACCAAGTCTCTGGTACCAAAAATACCAGGATGACCAGCCAACACAGAACAGTGAACCTCAGAAATCACTCTACTAGTCCATCTGTCAGGAACAAACAGTTTCCCCACGGGACAACGATCAGGTCTGTCAGCCTGAAATTCCTGAAGAACCCGTCGTAAATCAGGGGAAATAGCAGAAAGAACCACCCCTTCTTTCAAAATGCCGACCGGTTCAAGGACCTCAGGAGAATCAGGCAAAAAACTCCTAGAAAGGGCATCAGCCTTAATATTCTTGGAACCCGGAAGATACGAGACCACAAAATCAAAACGGGAAAAAAACAAGGACCATCGAGCCTGTCTAGGATTCAGCTGCTTGGCAGACTCGAGGTAAATCAAATTCTTATGATCGGTCAAGACCACAATACGGTGCTTAGCTCCCTCAAGCCAATTTCGCCACTCCTCAAATGCCCACTTCATAGCCAACAACTCCCGATTGCCGACATCATAATTGCGTTCAGCAGGCGAAAATTTACGGGAAAAGAATGCACACGGTTTTGTCAAGGAACCAACATGATCCCTCTGGGACAAAACGGCCCCTGCCCCAATCTCAGAAGCATCAATCTCAACCTGAAACGGAAGAGAAAAATCTGGTTGGCGCAACACCGGGGCAGAAGTAAATCGGCGTTTAAGCTCCTGAAAGGCAGAAACAGCCGCAGAGGACCAATTCGCCACATCAGCGCCTTTTTTCGTCAAATCGGTCAAGGGTTTAACCATGCTGGAAAAGTTAGCAATGAAACGGCGATAAAAATTTGCAAAACCCAAAAATTTCTGAAGGCTCTTTACGGACGTGGGTTGAATCCAATTATGAATGGCCTGAACCTTAACCGGATCCATCTCAATAGATGAAGGAGAAAAAATAAAACCCAAAAAAGAAACCTTCTGCACCCCAAAGAGACACTTAGACCTCTTCACAAACAAAGCATTGTCCTAAAGCCTGAAAAAAGGAATCTACATTAAGCAAAGCCGGATTCCCAGATTCCAGGGAAAATGCCCAATCCTGTGGATCACCACGCAGCAGGGAAATGACGATTTTAACCTGCTGAATAGAATCCCCAGAGGATCGAGGTCTCAAAGCAAAAAACAGTTTACAGTTGTTTTTAAAACTCAAAAATTCGGACCTGTCACCAAAAAACAAATCAGGAGTAGGAATCTTCGGCTCTAAAACAGGAGTCTGAACAATATAATCAGAAATTCCCTGTACCCTAGCAGCAAGCTGGTCTACACGAGAAGCTAATTCCTGAACATCCATGCTAACACAAGACTCCTTAGCCACCCAGAGAAAAAGAGGGAAGAAAAGGCAAAGCAAACTGCAGAAAAAAAAATGATTCAACACCTTTCTTCCCTTCTTCTGAGATGCATTTAACTCATAGTGGGCCAGTTGTACTGTTATGATCCGGTGACTTTGGAGCCGCATGAACTTTCTCTGGAGTAGGTGGAAACTGTACTGACCGCAAAACCTGAACTAACACCGCAACTAGAAGTAGCCGTGGGGTGTGCCTAACAAACCCTAGACACCTCGACACAGCCGGAGGACTAAATACCCCTATAGATAGAAATAGGAATACTACCTTGCCTCAGAGCAGAACCCCAAAGGATAGGCAGCCCCCCACGAATATTGACTGTGAGTAGGAGAGGAAAGACACACGCAGGCAGAAAACAGGATTCAGCAAAAGAGGCCACTCTAGCTAAATAGGGAAAGATAGGACAGAATACTAAGCGGTCAGTATTAAAACCCTTCCAAAAATATCCACAGCAGATAATACAAAAAGTTCCACAATCTAACAAAAGACATGGAATGTATATCTGCCACTCCAGAGAATCCAACAAGACTGAGAAAATACTGACACAATCTAAGCTGGACAAAAAACACTGAATAGCACAGAATTATTAAGCACACAGCATGTGTGCCACAGAAACAAAACCAGACACTTATCTTTGCTGATTTGGCAGAAGGCAGAAGGAACCAAACCAGGACCAAAACCTCCCAACAACCATGGACAACTGGCAAGGACTAATGAATCCTGCACGCCTAAATACCCCAGTCAGAACTGCAATCAGCAGATACACCTGACCAGGACTGCAACTCAGGGGCAACTGCATTATCACCTACAACCACCGGAGGGAGCCCAAAAGCAGAATTCACAACAGTGAGCATCCGGCCTGTGCACGGCTGTGAGCAGCGTCATCTTCTGCCTCATTTCCGCACAGTAGAAAGGTGGACGATGCTGCTGGGAAAGTCTTCTGTATCACACACACAACACTTTACAGCGTGGTCCCCAGTATCACATCCGTCATCACAGCTTTACTTATAAACAATGGGGGAATGAGATCACAGAGTGGGCCCCAGCCGGAGGATAACGCTCACGTTTCCTCCTAGAATGAAAGCCGTCTGTAGAGTGAGAGCTGTCCACCATCGCACCGAACAAGCGCACCCTGAGAAATATAGATGCTGCCGTGGGTGACATTTCTGGGTGCGAATCCTGCAAAACTGAATGATCCTTCTTGTTATTGATATATTAAAGCTGCAAAATATCTTGTGTAATTTTCATCTTATGAAACAAGTCTGTGCACTGTAGAGAGGCAGTCTACTGTATGGCAGAACTTTCTACGATAACTATTAATGCAGACAAACCCGGTTTATAGGACTTATTAAAGTTTCAGTCTTGCAGTTGTAACTCCTCTTTTATGGGTGCAAAAGGAAAATAGCTCCCGTCCATCCGGGAATGTCCACCAAACCTTCAGAAACGCCCACTTGTCAGCGTATATGCAGAGGTTACGTTGCGTTTGAGGGTATTTATTATTGTGCCCAAAGTTCTGATTTTGGAGAAATAATGGCCAGGAACCAGATGGCAAAAAAGGAGCCTGTGTATGCAACCCCCTGCTAAAAGTGAATCCTTGGGGGCGTTTCCAGGGGGCAGACCTTACAAGTCCCAATTCTGCTGATTTAAATGTTCTTCTTAAAAGTATAGTGTCTGTGAGTGGAGGTAATATTGGGAGCACATTTTATAAAAATATATAGTTGGTCACCAATATAGAAGAAAATCAGGGGCAGACATACCATATGTGTAAATGATTGTAGGAGAGCCATGGAGCAAGCGGCCCTTAGAGAACATGTGGCCCTCGGAGGTCTGAATAGAACAGAGCAGGCTTTATCAGACTCAGTACTCAATGCCAAGCAGCAGCTGTAAAGCAGAGTCATACATACTACAGTGTTACAATGTAGCAGTGAGTTACAAACACACGATTTATAGCCAACCTGTCACCAGGTCAGAAGTGACCACTTTTTGCTCTTATTTTATTCCCATTTCTCCCATGAGTATTCCACTTTTTTCTTTTTTTTAAATCCGCCATACGGCTCCAGAGATATGCCCCATATTATTCAGTGCTGATTCTCATTTGTCTTAATCAAGGAGGCGTGGCTCACAGGATCCTCGGGGGCGTGTCTTTAGGCTGCTCTGCATAATTACTCTGTGAGCCACGCCTCCTTAGTAAAGACAATAAAATCAGCAGCAAATAAAAAGGTCCGTATCTCAGGAACTGTAAGGCGGATTTAAAAAAAGAAAAAAGTGGAATGCTCAGGGGAGCAGCTGGAACAAAATAAGAGCAAACACTGGACACTTTTGACCTGGTGACAGGTCCTATTTAGGAATAATGTTACAGTTGGGGCCACACCCAGAATATGTGAAACAGTTTGCATAAATGGGGATAGAATTTGGGAAAATTTGAAAGAGTTTTTTTCCCACTTTGGACAACCCCTTTTCTGAGTTGGTGCCCTGTAGAGACAGCCCTGGTTAATGCAGGGGAAGAAATCCTGAAGGTTACCATCCTATGTGCTAACCTCCTTACATTATGGCGGTATGTTTATATGGCGGCATGTAGGGAGGATAGCACAGACCCACAGGGACTTCACGTGCCACCTTACAAGGGTCCATGAACACAGCGGTCATTTCTCTACTTTTTTCTTATTTTCAGACCTCTCTTAGCGGAAGTCAGAATGTTCTAGAACTTGTTTGTGGCGGACGCTTCCACCGTCCTTCTTCTCACTGCAATCAGGTGGCTTTGTAGCGTTATAAATCCTGTTCCTGTTTACCGTCCCCGATGCTGAGACTGAATTTACAAGCTAACGTCCTGCACCCGAGGAGCAGCAAGAAAAGGATAAAACAAGGAACCTCTGTGTTATTTTTAACCCCGAGAGACAACTATATTTCCAGGGAATATCGGAGCTGGACGTATAGATAAGCGTCCACAGAGATGGAGTCTCTCAACGCCCTGGAGACCCGTGTTATTGTGGGGTGACAGTAGCTGAGTGCAAATGAGATGCCCGCGAATGTTCACAGCGAGGAACAAGGGGCTTGGAAGCAAAACAATCAGTTCATTAATGAAAGGAGAAAAAATGTGGCCAATGCTAAGCAACTGCAGGAAGAAAGGCTCGGGGCAAGGGAAGGATGCTTTCTGGTAGCCGGCCAACGAGACATGGGAGAATCATTACTTCATTACATGAAGTGTCCTGGAGAAAAGAACAAGCAAGCAGCGGAGAAGAGAACAAACAGGCAGTGCGTTATATGCTCATTTATTCTGCCAGAGAAGGAGGACGTGTCCCAGCCACGTAGTGTCGTCCGCCACGCCCTAGCCGCATAGTGTCGTCCGCCACGCCCTAGCCGCATAGTGTCGTCCGCCCGGCCCAGCCACGTAGTGTCGTTTGCCACGGCCCAGCTGCATACTATTGTCCGCCATGGCCCAGCCACGTAGTGTCGTCCGCCACAGCCCAGCCGCGTAGTGTCATCTGCCACGGCCCAGCTGCATAGTGTCGTCCGCCACGGCCCAGCCGCATAGTGTCGTCCGCCACGGCCCAGCCACGTAGTGTCATCTGCCACGGCCCAGCTGCATAGTGTCGTCCGCCACGGCCCAGCCGCGTAGTGTCGTCCGCCATGCCCCAGCCGCGTAGTGTCATCTGCCACGGCCCAGCTGCATAGTGTCGTCCGCCACGGCCCAGCTGTATAGTGTCGTCCGCCACGGCCCAGCCACGTAGTGTCGTCCACCAAGTCCCAGCCGTGTAGTGTCGTCCGCCACGCCCCAGCCGCGTAGTGTCGTCCGCCCCGGCCCAGCCGCGTAGTGTCGTCCTCCCCGGCCCAGCCGCGTAGTGTCATCCGCCTCGGCCCAGCCGCGTAGTGTCGTCCGCCCCGGCCCAGCCGCGTAGTGTCGTCCGCCATGGCCCAGCCGCGTAGTGTCGTCCGCCACGGCCCAGCCGCGTAGTGTCGTCCGCCACGGCCCAGCCGCGTAGTGTCGTCCACCAAGTCCCAGCCGTGTAGTGTCGTCCGCAACGCCCCAGCCGCGTAGTGTGCCCGCCCCGGCCCAGCCACGTAGTGTTGTCCGCCCCAGCCCAGCCGCGTAGTGTCGTCCGCCGCGCCCCAGCCGCGTAGTGTCATCCGCCACGGCCCAGCAACATAGCTTCGTCTGCCACGGCCCAGCCGCGTAGTGTCGTCCGCCACGCCCCAGCCACGTAGTGTCGTCCGCCACGCCCCAGCCACATAGCATCGTCTGCCACGGCCCAGCCACGTAGTGTCGTCTGCCATGGCCCAGCCGCGTAGTGTCGTCCGCACGGCCCAGCCGCGTAGTATCGTCTGTACGGCCCAGTCGCGTAGTGTCGTCCGCACGGCCCAGCCGCGTAGTGTCGTCCTCCCCGGCCCAGCCGCGTAGTGTCATCCGCCTCGGCCCAGCCGCGTAGTGTCGTCCGCCCCGGCCCAGCCGCGTAGTGTCGTCCGCCACGGCCCAGCCGCGTAGTGTCGTCCACCAAGTCCCAGCCGTGTAGTGTCGTCCGCAACGCCCCAGCCGCGTAGTGTGCCTGCCCCGGCCCAGCCACGTAGTGTTGTCCGCCCCAGCCCAGCCGCGTAGTGTCGTCCGCCGCGCCCCAGCCGCGTAGTGTCATCCGCCACGGCCCAGCAACATAGCTTCGTCTGCCACGGCCCAGCCGCGTAGTGTCGTCCGCCACGCCCCAGCCACGTAGTGTCGTCCGCCACGCCCCAGCCACATAGCATCGTCTGCCACGGCCCAGCCACGTAGTGTCGTCTGCCATGGCCCAGCCGCGTAGTGTCGTCCGCACGGCCCAGCCGCGTAGTATCGTCTGTACGGCCCAGTCGCGTAGTGTCGTCCGCACGGCCCAGCCGCGTAGTGTCGTCCTCCCCGGCCCAGCCGCGTAGTGTCATCCGCCTCGGCCCAGCCGCGTAGTGTCGTCCGCCCCGGCCCAGCCGCGTAGTGTCGTCCGCCATGGCCCAGCCGCGTAGTGTCGTCCGCCACGGCCCAGCCGCGTAGTGTCGTCCGCCACGGCCCAGCCGCGTAGTGTCGTCCACCAAGTCCCAGCCGTGTAGTGTCGTCCGCAACGCCCCAGCCGCGTAGTGTGCCCGCCCCGGCCCAGCCACGTAGTGTTGTCCGCCCCAGCCCAGCCGCGTAGCTTCGTCTGCCACGGCCCAGCCGCGTAGTGTCGTCCGCCACGCCCCAGCCACGTAGTGTCGTCCGCCACGCCCCAGCCACATAGCATCGTCTGCCACGGCCCAGCCACGTAGTGTCGTCTGCCATGGCCCAGCCGCGTAGTGTCGTCCGCACGGCCCAGCCGCGTAGTATCGTCTGTACGGCCCAGTCGCGTAGTGTCGTCCGCACGGCCCAGCCGCGTAGTGTCGTCCTCCCCGGCCCAGCCGCGTAGTGTCATCCGCCTCGGCCCAGCCGCGTAGTGTCGTCCGCCCCGGCCCAGCCGCGTAGTGTCGTCCGCCATGGCCCAGCCGCGTAGTGTCGTCCGCCACGGCCCAGCCGCGTAGTGTCGTCCGCCACGGCCCAGCCGCGTAGTGTCGTCCACCAAGTCCCAGCCGTGTAGTGTCGTCCGCAACGCCCCAGCCGCGTAGTGTGCCCGCCCCGGCCCAGCCACGTAGTGTTGTCCGCCCCAGCCCAGCCGCGTAGTGTCGTCCGCCGCGCCCCAGCCGCGTAGTGTCATCCGCCACGGCCCAGCAACATAGCTTCGTCTGCCACGGCCCAGCCGCGTAGTGTCGTCCGCCACGCCCCAGCCACGTAGTGTCGTCCGCCACGCCCCAGCCACATAGCATCGTCTGCCACGGCCCAGCCACGTAGTGTCGTCTGCCATGGCCCAGCCGCGTAGTGTCGTCCGCACGGCCCAGCCGCGTAGTATCGTCTGTACGGCCCAGTCGCGTAGTGTCGTCCGCACGGCCCAGCCGCGTAGTGTCGTCCGCACGGCCTAGCCGCGTAGTGTCGTCCGCATGGCCCAGCCGCGTAGTGTTGTCCGCCACGCCTCAGCCACGTAGTGTCGTCCGCACGCCCCAGCCGCGTAGTGTCGTTCGCCCCGGCCCAGCCGCGTAGTGTCGTCCGCACGGCCCAGCCGCGTAGTGTCGTCCGCCACGGCCCAGCTGTGTAGTGTCGTCCGCCATGGCCCAGCCGCATAGTGTCATCCGCCACGGCCCAGCTGTGTAGTGTCGTTCGCCCCGGCCCAGCCGCATAGTGTCGTCCGCCACGGCCCAGCTGTGTAGTGTCGTCCGCACGGAGCAACTCATTTATCCAAGAAAAGCTGCAGAAAAAGGGGAAACCCTGGATACAAATGTATGCGTGATATGAAGAGTCTTCAAGGACACAATGGGGAAACCACTCGCAGCGGGAACCCCAAAATCAGACCGCATGAGCAGAGTATGGCTTCCTCCGACCACTACGATCCATGTGCCGCCATCCTTAGCTTTGGAGAAGCAAGTCTGCTTTGTAAAGTAATATTTCCTTGTTAGGGCACCTGGACGTCACGGAGGCGACAAAAGTGAGGAACCTCTAAGCGCTAATATTAGTGTGCCGCCATACCATGCAATGTTTCCTCCAGTGCAGGGTAAAGTTTGGCCTTCTCCTAGGAGACTGGTTATGAAACAATATGGCTACCATTCCTATTCACAGGGGGGTAGTCTATCTTCGTTCACTTACATTAGTTCATTAGAAAGACACAGTTCAACCTTTTTGTATCATTGTGCATTTTTTTTTAAATTTATAGCTGCTGCCAGTCTACAAATCCAAAGGATCGGGCATGTTAAATACCAACATGTTCAATCATTCTTTGTTATTATGAAATATCCAAACGCATTACATCATTAACCAATTTTCATAATTTGAACTGGATTTCTTCTTGAGGATCGGCCAATTTTCGCCAGTTGGATCCGCCCAAAGTGAAACTGGAACGTTCTGGTGAGCAATTATATCGTAACAGGACTCTACAGAGCTCGGGAGGCCCCATGTAAGACAAACTCCAGAAAAGCTCAGGGCATGGCGGAATATTAAAAAGAAAATAGGGACTGGTCATTAGTGATGAGCGAATATACTTGTTACTCGACATTTCCCGAGCACGCTCGGGGGTCCTCCGAGTATTTTTTAGTGCTCGGAGATTTAGTTTTCTTTGCCACAGCTGAATGATTTACATCTGTTATCCAGCATAAGTACATGTGGGGGTTGCCTGGTTGCTAGGGAATCCCCACATGTAATCAAGCTGTCTAACAGATGTAAATCATCCAGCTGCGGCGAAGAAAACTAAATCTCCGAGCACTAAAAAATACTCGGAGGACACCCGAGCGTGCTCAGGAAATCTCGAGTAACGAGTATATTCGCTCATCACTACTGATCATCAGTATTTTCGGATTTTTTGCAGGTTTAAGCACTTGGATCATCATCACAAATCAGTCATTTATGGCTGTTAATATGCTATCGATGTTATCTTAGGAAAATCCAAGAACTGATACAAATGTCCCATTGTATGATGTATGGAAACAAAACATACAAAGCGATGGTGTTTTTATAATATACGACCAAAGGTACAGGAACCAGGAGTTCAAGTAGATGTAACCCTCCAACAGCCATGGATCGTGTGCTGGACGGCGATATAACCTATTACATAACACAATATAATCAGACCACAGCTATGTAAGGAAAGAAGTAAATGTCCGACTTTTAAAAAATCATTTACATGGAAATGGTTAATGGTGTCAAATACAGTATATTCATTGGATGTATATACAGTTATATGAAAAAGTTTGGGCACCCCTATTAATCTTAAGCTTAATGTTTTATAAAAATTGTGTTTTTTTTGCAACAGCTATTTCAGTTTCATATATCTAATAACTGTTGGACACAGTAATGTTTCTGCCTTGAAATGAGGTTTATTGTACTAACAGAAAATGTGCAATCTGCATTCAAACAAAATTTGACAGGTGCATAAGTATGGGCACCTGTTATGACCCCAATGGCGAGGGTCTCAGAGGAACGTGTAAGTCTGCAGAATACAAAAATCCAGCTCATAGGGCAGTGGTAACTGGGTTGACCATATATCTACTCCTAACGCCAACACTAGAAGTAGCCGGGGATCATTCCTACGTTGATTCTAGATGACACGCGCCAGCCGGAGAATCTAGCTACCCCTAGGAGAAGAAAACAAAGACCTCTCTTGCCTCCAGAGAAGGGGACCCCAAAGCTGGATAGAAGCCCCCCACAAATAATGATGGTGAGGTAAGAGGAAATGACAAACACAGAAATGAATCAGGTTTAGCACAGAGAGGCCCGCTTACTGATAGCAGAATAAAGAAAGGTAACTTATATGGTCAACAAAAACCCTATCAAAATCCACACTGGAAATTCAAGAACCCCCGAACCGTCTAACGGTCCGGGGGGAGAACACCAGCCCCCTAAAGCTTCCAGCAAAGGTCAGGATATAGATTTGGAACAAGCTGGACAAAAATACAAAACCAAAACAAATAGCAAAAAGCAAAAGGCAGCCTTAGCTGATATAACTGGAACCAGGATCAGTAGACAAGAGCACAGCAGACTAGCTCTGATAACTACGTTGCCAGGCATTGAACTGAAGGTCCAGGGAGCTTATATAGCAACACTCCTAACTAACGACCCAGGTGCGGATAAAAGGAATGACAGAAAAACCAGAGTCAAAAAACTAGTAACCACTAGAGGGAGCAAAAAGCAAATTCACAACAGTACCCCCCCCTTAGTGAGGGGTCACCGAACCCTCACCACGACCACCAGGGCGATCAGGATGAGCGGCATGAAAGGCACGAACTAAATCGGCCGCATGAACATCAGAGGCGACCACCCAGGAATTATCCTCCTGACCATAGCCCTTCCACTTGACCAGGTACTGAAGCCTCCGCCTGGAGAGGCGAGAATCCAAGATCTTCTCCACCACGTACTCCAACTCGCCCTCAACCAACACCGGAGCAGGAGGCTCAGCAGAAGGAACTACAGGCACAATGTACCGCCGCAACAAGGACCTATGAAATACATTGTGAATAGCAAACGACACAGGAAGATCCAGACGAAAAGATACAGGATTAAGGATTTCCAATATCTTGTAAGGCCCAATAAAACGAGGTTTAAATTTAGGAGAGGAGACCTTCATAGGAACAAAGCGGGAAGAAAGCCATACCAAATCCCCAACGCGTAGTCGGGGACCCACACCGCGGCGGCGGTTGGCAAAGCGCTGAGCCTTCTCCTGTGACAACTTCAAGTTGTCCACCACATGATTCCAGATCTGCTGCAACCTATCCACCACAGAATCCACCCCAGGACAGTCAGAAGGCTCCACATGACCCGAAGAAAAGCGAGGATGGAAACCAGAGTTGCAGAAAAAAGGCGAAACCAAGGTGGCGGAACTAGCCCGATTATTAAGGGCAAACTCAGCCAACGGCAAGAATGTCACCCAATCGTCCTGATCAGCAGAGACAAAACACCTCAAATAAGCCTCCAAAGTCTGATTGGTTCGCTCCGTCTGTCCATTAGTCTGAGGATGGAAAGCAGACGAAAACGACAAATCAATGCCCATCCTACTACAAAAGGATCGCCAGAACCTGGAAACGAACTGGGATCCTCTGTCTGACACAATATTCTCAGGGATGCCGTGCAAACGAACCACGTTCTGGAAAAACACAGGAACCAGATCGGAAGAGGAAGGCAGCTTAGGCAAAGGAACCAAATGGACCATCTTGGAGAAGCGATCACATATCACCCAGATAACGGACATGCCCTGAGATAGCGGAAGATCAGAAATGAAATCCATGGAGATATGTGTCCAAGGTCTCTTCGGGACAGGCAAGGGCAAGAGCAAACCGCTGGCACGAGAACAGCAAGGCTTAGCTCGAGCACAAGTCCCACAGGACTGCACAAATGACCGCACATCCCTTGACAAGGAAGGCCACCAAAAGGACCTGGCCACCAGATCTCTGGTGCCAAAAATTCCCGGGTGACCTGCCAACACCGAGGAATGAACCTCGGAAATGACTCTGCTGGTCCACTTATCCGGGACAAACAGTCTGTCAGGTGGACAAGACTCAGGCCTATCAGCCTGAAATCTCTGCAACACACGTCGCAGATCCGGAGAAATAGCTGACAAGATAACTCCATCTTTAAGAATACCAACAGGATCAGCGACTCCAGGAGCATCAGGCACAAAGCTCCTAGAAAGAGCATCGGCCTTCACATTCTTTGAACCTGGTAAATACGAGACAACAAAATCAAAGCGGGAGAAAAACAATGACCAGCGGGCCTGTCTCGGATTAAGGCGTTTAGCAGACTCGAGATACATCAGATTTTTGTGATCAGTCAAGACCACCACACGATGCTTAGCACCCTCGAGCCAATGACGCCACTCCTCAAATGCCCATTTCATGGCCAACAACTCCCGATTGCCCACATCATAATTTCGCTCGGCAGGCGAAAACTTCCTAGAGAAAAAGGCACAAGGTTTCATAACAGAGCAACCAGGGCCTCTCTGCGACAAAACGGCCCCTGCCCCAATCTCCGAAGCATCCACCTCAACCTGAAAGGGAAGTGAGACGTCAGGCTGGCACAAAACAGGCGCCGAAGTAAACCGGCGTTTCAACTCCTGGAAAGCCTCCACGGCAGCAGGAGCCCAGTTAGCTACATCGGAGCCCTTCTTGGTCATATCCGTCAAAGGTTTCACAATGCTAGAAAAATTAGCAATAAAACGACGGTAGAAGTTAGCGAAGCCCAAGAACTTCTGAAGACTCTTAACTGACGAGGGCTGAGTCCAATCAAGAATAGCTCGGACCTTGACTGGGTCCATCTCCACAGCAGAAGGGGAAAAAATTAACCCCAAAAAGGGAACCTTCTGTACACCAAAGAGACACTTTGAGCCCTTGACAAACAAAGAATTTTCACGCAAAATTTTAAAGACCAACCTGACCTGCTCCACATGCGAATCCCAATTATCAGAAAAAACCAAAATATCATCCAGATAAACAATCAAAAATTTATCCAGATACTTCCGGAAAATGTCATGCATAAAGGACTGAAAAACTGAAGGCGCATTGGAGAGCCCAAAAGGCATCACCAAGTACTCAAAATGACCTTCGGGCGTATTGAATGCGGTTTTCCATTCATCACCTTGCTTAATGCGCACAAGGTTGTACGCACCACGAAGGTCTATCTTGGTGAACCACTTGGCACCCTTAATCCGGGCAAACAAGTCAGACAACAGCGGTAAAGGATACTGAAATTTGACAGTGATCTTATTTAAAAGCCGATAATCAATACAAGGTCTCAAAGATCCGTCCTTTTTTGCCACAAAAAAGAATCCCGCACCAAGAGGGGAAGAAGACGGACGAATATGTCCTTTCTCCAGAGACTCCTTGATATATGAACGCATAGCGGTATGTTCAGGTACCGACAGATTAAACAGTCTTCCCTTAGGAAACTTACTGCCTGGGATCAAATCTATAGCACAGTCACAGTCCCTATGAGGAGGCAGTGCACTGGACTCAGACTCACTGAAGACATCCTGATAATCAGACAAATACTCCGGAACTTCCGAAGGCGTAGAAGAAGCAATAGACACAGGCAGGGAATCCCCATGAATACCCCGACAGCCCCAACTTGAGACTGACATAGCCTTCCAGTCCAGGACTGGATTATGGGTCTGTAACCATGGCAGCCCTAAAACAACCAAATCATGCATTTTATGTAAAACCAGGAAACGTATCACCTCGCGGTGTTCAGGAGTCATGCACATGGTAACCTGTGTCCAATACTGCGGTTTATTTGCTGCCAATGGTGTAGCATCAATACCCCTAAGAGGAATAGGATTTTCTAATGGTTCAAGAGTAAAACCACAGCGCTTAGCAAATGAGAGATCCATCAGACTCAGGGCAGCACCTGAATCTACAAACGCCATGACAGGATAAGATGACAGTGAGCAAATCAAAGTTACAGACAGAATAAATTTAGGTTGCAAATTACCAACGGTGACAGGACTAACAACCTTAGCTATACGTTTAGAGCATGCTGAGATAACATGTGTAGAATCACCACAGTAGTAGCACAAGCCATTCCGGCGTCTATGAATTTTCCGCTCATTTCTAGTCAGGATTCTATCACATTGCATTAAATCAGGTGTCTGTTCAGACAACACCATGAGGGAATTTGCGTTTTTTCTATCACATTGCACCGAATTAGGTGTCTGTTCAGACAACACCATGAGGGAATTTGCGGTTTTGCGCTCCCGCAACCGCCGGTCAATTTGAATAGCCAGTGCCATAGTATCATTCAGACCTGTGGGAATGGGAAAACCCACCATAACATTCTTAATGGCTTCAGAAAGGCCATTTCTAAAATTAGCGGCCAGTGCACACTCGTTCCAATGTGTCAGCACAGACCATTTCCGAAATTTTTGGCAATACACTTCAGCCTCGTCCTGCCCCTGAGACATAGCCAGCAAGGCCTTTTCTGCCTGAATCTCAAGATTGGGTTCCTCATAAAGTAAACCGAGCGCCAGAAAAAACGCATCAAGATCAGCCAATGCCGGATCTCCTGGCGCCAGCGAAAAAGCCCAATCCTGAGGGTCGCCCCGTAAGAACGAAATAACAATTTTTACTTGCTGAGCAGAATCTCCAGATGAACAGGGTCTCAGGGACAAAAACAATTTTCAATTATTCACGAAATTCCTAAACTTAAACCTGTCTCCGGAAAACAGTTCAGGAATCGGTATTTTAGGTTCTGACCTAGGATTTCTGATAACATAGTCTTGTAAGCCCTGCACACGAGTAGCCAGCTGGTCCACACTTGTAATCAAGGTCTGGACATTCATGTCTGCAGCAAGCATAGCCACTCTGAGGTAAAGGGGAAGAAGAAAAAAAAAAAAAAAAAAACTCAGAATCTTCTTTCTTATAATCCCTCTTCTGCAATGCATTAAACATTTAATACTGGCCTGGCAAACTGTTATGACCCCAATGGCGAGGGTCTCAGAGGAACGTGGAAGTCTGCAGAATACAAAAATCCAGCTCATAGGGCAGTGGTAACTGGGTTGACCATATATCTACTCCTAACGCCAACTGTTGTGAATTTGGATTCTGGGCTCCCCCGGTGGCTACTGGTGGAATTGAACTGGTGTTTTCATCTTCTCTGTTCACCTGTTCCCATCAAGATGTGGGAGTCGCTATATAACCTTGCTGCTCTGTTAGTTGCTTGCCGGTCAACAATGTTATCAGAAGCCTCTCTGTGCTTGTTCCTGCTCCTAGACAACTACTAGATAAGTTGGACTCTTGTCCATGTTTGTTTTTGCATTTTTGTTCCAGTTCACAGCTGTAGTTTCGTTACTGTGTCTGGAAAGCTCTTGTGAACAGGAATTGCCACTCTGGTGTTATGAGTTAATGCCAGAGTTTTAAAGTAATTTCTGGATGGTGTTTTGATAGGGTTTTCAGCTGACCATGAAAGTGTCCTTTCTGTCTTCTGCTATGTAGTAAGTGGACCTCAAATTTGCTAAACCTATTTTCATACTACATTTGTTATTTCATCTTAATTCACCGCCAATACATGTGGGGGGCCTCTGTCTCCTTTCGGGGTATTTCTCTAGAGGTGAGCTAGGACTAATATTTTCCTCTGCTAGCATTATTTAGTCCTCCGGCTGGTGCTGGGCATCTAGAATCAACGTAGGCATGCTACCCGGCCACTGCTAGTTGTGCGTTAGGTTTAGTTCATGGTCAGCTCAGTTCCCATCTTCCAAGAGCTAGTTCCTATATATGCTGATGCTATGTTCTCTTGCCATTGAGAACATGACAGTTTGACCGGCCCACTAAAGGGTTAAAATCCTTGGCTGAGAAAGGAGAGAAATAAGAAGTCTGCTGAGAATTTTTTTTTTTTTTTTCTCCTTCTAATCTTTGAATGTCTCTGTGTCCACCTGTTTGTAATGGATCTTCAGAGTGTAACTGCAGGTTTGAATAATCTCGCCACGAAGGTACAAAATTTGCAAGACTTTGTTTGTCATGCACCTGTATCTGAGCCGAGAATTCCTTTGCCGGAATTTTTCTCGGGGAATAGATCTGGGTTTCAGAATTTTTGAAATAATTGCAAATTATTTTTGTCCCTGAAATTTCGCTCTGCCGGAGACCCTGCACAGCAGGTCAGGATTGTGATTTCCTTGCTCCGGGGCGACCCTCAAGACTGGGCTTTTTCATTGGCACCAGGGGATCCTGCGTTGCGCAGTGTAGATGCGTTTTTTCTGGCCTTGGGGTTGCTTTATGACGAACCTCATTTGGAGCTTCAGGCAGAAAAAACTTTGATGTCCCTATCTCAGGGGCAAGATGAAGCGGAAATTTACTGTCAAAGATTCCGTAAATGGTCTGTGCTTACTCAGTGGAATGAGTGCGCCCTGGCGGCGACTTTCAGAGAGGGTCTCTCTGATGCCATTAAGGATGTTATGGTGGGGTTCCCTGTGCCTGCGGGTCTGAATGAGTCCATGACAATGGCTATTCAGATCGATAGGCGTTTGCGGGAGCGCAAACCAGTGCACCATCTGGCGGTGTCCACTGAGAAGTCGCCAGAGAGTATGCAGTGTGATAGAATTCTGTCCCGAAGCGAGCGGCAGAATTTTAGACGGAAAAATGGGTTGTGTTTCTATTGTGGTGATTCTACTCATGTTATATCAGCATGCTCTAAGCGCACTAAAAAGCTTGGTAAATCTGTTTCCATTTGCACCTTACCGTCTAAGTTTATTCTATCTGTGACCCTGATTTGCTCTTTGTCATCTATTACCACGGACGCCTATGTCGACTCTGGCGCCGCTTTGAGTCTTATGGATTGGTCCTTTGCCAAACGCTGTGGGTATGATTTAGAGCCTTTGGAGACTCCTATTCCTCTGAAGGGGATTGACTCCACCCCATTGGCTAATAATAAACCACAATACTGGACACAAGTAACTATGCGTATTAATCCGGATCACCAGGAGATTATTCGCTTTCTGGTGCTGTATAATCTACATGATGATTTGGTGCTAGGATTGCCTTGGCTGCAATCTCACAACCCAGTCCTCGACTGGAGAGCTATGTCTGTGTTGAGCTGGGGATGTAAGGGGGCTCATGGGGATGTACCTGTGGTTTCCATTTCATCATCTATTCCCTCTGAAATTCCTGAGTTCCTGTCTGACTATCGTGACGTCTTTGAAGAATCCAAGCTTGGTTCATTACCTCCGCACCGAGAGTGCGATTGTGCCATAGATTTAATCCCGGGTAGTAAATACCCAAAGGGTCGTTTATTTAATCTGTCTGTGCCTGAACATGCTGCTATGCGAGAATATATAAAGGAGTCCTTGGAAAAGGGACATATTCGTCCATCGTCATCTCCCTTAGGAGCCGGTTTTTTCTTTGTGTCAAAAAAAGACGGCTCTTTGAGACCATGTATCGATTATCGGCTTTTGAATAAAATCACTGTAAAATATCAATACCCATTGCCGTTGCTGACTGATTTGTTTGCTCGCATAAAGGGGGCCAAGTGGTTCTCTAAGATTGACCTTCGTGGGGCGTATAATTTGGTGCGAATCAGGCAGGGGGATGAGTGGAAAACCGCATTTAATACGCCCGAGGGACACTTTGAGTATTTAGTGATGCCTTTTGGTCTTTCAAATGCTCCGTCAGTTTTCCAGTCCTTTATGCATGATATTTTTCGCGATTATTTGGATAAATTTATGATTGTGTATCTGGATGATATTCTGATTTTTTCGGATGACTGGGACTCTCATGTCCAGCAAGTCAGGAGGGTTTTCCAGGTTTTGCGGTCTAATTCTTTGTGTGTGAAGGGTTCTAAGTGTGTTTTTGGGGTACAGAGGATTTCCTTTTTGGGATATATTTTTTCTCCCTCTTCCATTGAAATGGATCCTGTCAAGGTTCAAGCTATTTGTGATTGGACGCAGCCCTCTTCTCTTAAGAGTCTTCAGAAATTTTTGGGCTTTGCTAACTTTTATCGTCGATTTATTGCTGGTTTTTCGGATATTGCTAAGCCATTGACCGATTTGACTAAGAAGGGTGCTGATGTTGCTGATTGGTCCCCTGACGCTGTGGAGGCCTTTCGGGAGCTTAAGCGCCGTTTTTCCTCTGCCCCTGTGTTGCGTCAGCCTGATGTTGCTCTACCTTTTCAGGTTGAGGTCGACTCTTCTGAGATCGGAGCTGGGGCAGTGTTGTCGCAGAAAAGTTCTGACTGCTCCGTGATGAGGCCTTGTGCCTTCTTTTCCCGTAAATTTTCGCCCGCTGAGCGGAATTATGATGTTGGGAATCGGGAGCTTTTGGCCATGAAGTGGGCTTTTGAGGAGTGGCGCCATTGGCTTGAGGGGGCCAGACATCAGGTGGTGGTATTGACTGACCACAAAAACTTGATTTATCTTGAGACCGCCAGGCGCCTGAATCCTAGACAGGCGCGCTGGTCATTATTTTTCTCTCGGTTTAATTTTGTGGTGTCATACCTACCGGGTTCTAAGAATGTTAAGGCGGATGCCCTTTCTAGGAGTTTTGAGCCTGACTCGCCTGGTAACTCTGAGCCCACAGGTATCCTTAAGGATGGAGTGGTATTGTCAGCCGTTTCTCCAGACCTGCGGCGGGCCTTGCAGGAGTTTCAGGCGGATAGACCGGATCGTTGCCCACCTGATAAACTGTTTGTTCCTGATGATTGGACCAGTAGAGTCATCTCTGAGGTTCATTCTTCTGCGTTGGCAGGTCATCCTGGCATTTTTGGTACCAGGGATTTGGTGGCAAGGTCCTTCTGGTGGCCTTCCCTGTCACGAGATGTGCGAGGCTTTGTGCAGTCTTGTGACGTTTGTGCTCGGGCCAAGCCTTGTTGCTCTCGGGCTAGTGGATTATTGTTGCCCTTGCCTATTCCTAAGAGGCCTTGGACGCACATCTCGATGGATTTTATTTCAGATCTGCCTGTTTCTCAGAAGATGTCTGTCATCTGGGTGGTGTGTGACCGTTTCTCTAAGATGGTCCATTTGGTTCCTCTGCCCAAGTTGCCTTCTTCTTCCGAGTTGGTTCCTCTGTTTTTTCAAAATGTTGTTCGTTTGCATGGTATTCCTGAGAATATCATTTCTGACAGAGGGACCCAATTCGTGTCTAGATTTTGGCGGGCATTCTGTGCTAGGATGGGCATAGATTTATCTTTTTCGTCCGCTTTCCATCCTCAGACGAATGGCCAGACCGAGCGGACTAATCAGACCCTGGAGACATATCTGAGGTGTTTTGTGTCTGCTGACCAGGATGATTGGGTTGCTTTTTTGCCATTGGCAGAGTTTGCTCTCAATAATCGGGCCAGCTCTGCCACTTTGGTGTCCCCGTTTTTCTGTAATTCGGGGTTTCATCCTCGATTTTCCTCTGGTCAGGTGGAATCTTCGGATTGTCCTGGAGTGGATGCTGTGGTGGAGAGATTGCATCAGATCTGGGGGCAGGTGGTGGACAATTTGAGGTTGTCCCAGGAGAAGACTCAGCTTTTTGCCAACCGCCACCGTCGTGTTGGTCCTCGGCTTTGTGTTGGGGATTTGGTGTGGTTGTCTTCTCGTTTTGTCCCTATGAGGGTCTCTTCTCCTAAGTTTAAGCCTCGGTTCATCGGCCCGTATAAGATATTGGAGATTCTTAACCCTGTTTCCTTCCGTTTGGACCTCCCTGCATCCTTTTCTATTCATAACGTTTTTCATCGGTCATTATTGCGCAGGTATGAGGTACCGGTTGTGCCTTCCGTTGAGCCTCCTGCTCCGGTGTTGGTTGAGGGTGAGTTGGAGTACGTTGTGGAGAAAATCTTAGACTCTCGTGTTTCCAGACGGAGACTCCAGTATCTGGTCAAGTGGAAGGGATACGGCCAGGAGGATAATTCTTGGGTGAATGCATCTGATGTTCATGCCTCTGATCTGGTTCGTGCCTTTCATAGGGCCCATCCTGATCGCCCTGGTGGTTCTGGTGAGGGTTCGGTGCCCCCTCCTTGAGGGGGGGGTACTGTTGTGAATTTGGATTCTGGGCTCCCCCGGTGGCTACTGGTGGAATTGAACTGGTGTTTTCATCTTCTCTGTTCACCTGTTCCCATCAAGATGTGGGAGTCGCTATATAACCTTGCTGCTCTGTTAGTTGCTTGCCGGTCAACAATGTTATCAGAAGCCTCTCTGTGCTTGTTCCTGCTCCTAGACAACTACTAGATAAGTTGGACTCTTGTCCATGTTTGTTTTTGCATTTTTGTTCCAGTTCACAGCTGTAGTTTCGTTACTGTGTCTGGAAAGCTCTTGTGAACAGGAATTGCCACTCTGGTGTTATGAGTTAATGCCAGAGTTTTAAAGTAATTTCTGGATGGTGTTTTGATAGGGTTTTCAGCTGACCATGAAAGTGTCCTTTCTGTCTTCTGCTATGTAGTAAGTGGACCTCAAATTTGCTAAACCTATTTTCATACTACGTTTGTTATTTCATCTTAATTCACCGCCAATACATGTGGGGGGCCTCTGTCTCCTTTCGGGGTATTTCTCTAGAGGTGAGCTAGGACTAATATTTTCCTCTGCTAGCATTATTTAGTCCTCCGGCTGGTGCTGGGCATCTAGAATCAACGTAGGCATGCTACCCGGCCACTGCTAGTTGTGCGTTAGGTTTAGTTCATGGTCAGCTCAGTTCCCATCTTCCAAGAGCTAGTTCCTATATATGCTGATGCTATGTTCTCTTGCCATTGAGAACATGACAGCCAACACTAGAAGTAGCCGGGGATCATTCCTACGTTGATTCTAGATGACACGCGCCAGCCGGAGAATCTAGCTACCCCTAGTAGAGGAAAACAAAGACCTTTCTTGCCTCCAGAGAAGGGGACCCCAAAGCTGGATAGAAGCCCCCCACAAATAATGACGGTGAGGTAAGAGGAAATGACAAACACAGAAATGAATCAGGTTTAGCACAGAGAGGCCTGCTTACTGATAGCAGAATAAAGAAAGGTAACTTATATGGTCAACAAAAACCCTATCAAAATCCACACTGGAAATTCAAGAACCCCCGAACCGTCTAACGGTCCGGGGGGAGAACACCAGCCCCCTAAAGCTTCCAGCAAAGGTCAGGATATAGATTTGGAACAAGCTGGACAAAAATACAAAACCAAAACAAATAGCAAAAAGCAAAAGGCAGACTTAGCTGATATAACTGGAACCAGGATCAGTAGACAAGAGCACAGCAGACTAGCTCTGATAACTACGTTGCCAGGCATTGAACAGAAGGTCCAGGGAGCTTATATAGCAACACCCCTAACTAACGACCCAGGTGCGGATAAAAGGAATGACAGAAAAACCAGAGTCAAAAAACTAGTAACCACTAGAGGGAGCAAAAAGCAAATTCACAACAGGCACCCTTATCATTTTCTTGTTTTAAATACTCCTACCTACTTTTTACTGACTTACTAAAGCACTTTTTTTGGTTTTGTAACCTCATTGAGCTTTGAACTTCATAGCCAGGTGTATGCAATCATGAGAAAAGCTACTTAAAGTGGCCACTTGCAAGTTGTTCTCCTGTTTGAATCTCCTCTGAAGAGCGGCATCATGGGCTCCTCAAAACAACTGTCAAATGATCTGAAAACAAAGATTATTCAACATAGTTGTTCAGGGGAAGGATACAAAAAGCTGTCTCAGAGGTTTAACCTGTCAATTTCCACTGTGAGGAACATAGTATGGAAATGGAAGAACACAGGTACAGTTCTTGTTAAGGCCAGAAGTGGCAGGCCAAGAAAAACATCAGAAAGGCAGAGAAGAAGAATGGTGAGATCAGTCAAGGACAATCCTCAGACCACCTCCAGAGAGCTGCAGCATCAACTTGCTGCAGATGGTGTCACTGTGCATCAGTCAACTATACAACGCACTTTGCACAAGGAGAAGCTGTATGGGAGAGTGATGCGAAAGAAGCCGTTTCTGCAAGCACGCCACAAACAGAGTCAGGTGAGGTATGCAAAAGCACATTTGGAGAAGCCAATTTCTTTTTGGAAGAAGGTCCTGTGGACTGATGAAACCAAGATTGAGTTGTTTGGTCATACGAAAAGGCGTTATGCATGGCGGCAAAAAAACCACAGCATTCCAAGAAAAACACTTGCTACCCACAGTAAAATTTGGTGGAGGTTCCATCATGCTTTGGGGTTGTGTGGCCAATGCCGGCACCGGGAATCTTGTTAAAGTTGAGGGACGCATGGATTCCTCTCAGTATCAGCAGATTCTTGACAATAATGTTCATGAATCAGTGACAAAGTTGAAGTTACGCAGGGGATGGATCTTTCAGCAAGACCATGATCCAAAACACCGCTCCAAATCTACTCAGGCATTCATGCAGAGGAACAATTACACTGTTCTGGAATGGCCATCCCAGTCCCCAGACCTGAATATCATTGAACATCTGTGAGATCATTTGAAGAGGGCTGTCCATGCTCGGCGACCATCAAACTTAACTGAACTGGAATTGTTTTGTAAAGAGGAATGGTCAAAAATACCTTCATCCAGGATCCAGGAACTCATTAAAAGCTACAGGAAGCGACTAGAGGCTGTTATTTTTGCAAAAGGAGGATCTACTAAATATTAATGTCACTTTTCTGGTGAGGTGCCCATACTTATGCACCTGTCAAATTTTGTTTGAATGCAGATTGCACATTTTCTGTTAGTACAATAAACCTCATTTCAAGGCAGAAACATTACTGTGTCCAACAGTTATTAGATATATGAAACTGAAATAGCTGTTGCAAAAAAAAACAATTTTTATAAAACATTAAGCTTAAGATTAATAGGGGTGCCCAAACTTTTTCATATAACTGTAACTACTATAATACTGCCCATATGTACAAGACTATAACTACTATAATACTGCTCCTATATACAAGAATATAACTACTATAATACTGCTCCTATGAACAAGAATATAACTACTATAATACTGCCCCTATGTACAAGAATATAACTACTATAATACTTCCCCCTATGTACAAGAATATAACTACTATAATACTGCTCCTATGTACAAGAATATAACAACTATAATACTGCTCCTATGTACAAGAATATAACTACTATAATACTGCCCCTATGTACAAGAATATAACTACTATAATACTGCCCATATGTACAGGAATATAACTACTATAATACTGCCCCTATGTACAAGAATATAACTACTATAATACTGCCCCTATGTACAAGAATAGAAATACTATAATACTGCCCCCTATGTACAGGACTATAACTACTATAACACTGCCCCCTATATACAAGAATATAACTACTATAATACTGCTCCTATATACCAGAATATAACAACTATAATACTGCCCCTATGTAGAAGAATAGAACTACTATAACACTGCTCCTATATACAAGAATATAACTACTATAATACTGCCCCTATGTAGAAGAATATAACTACTATAATACTGCCCCATGTAGAAGAATATAACTACTATAATACTGCCCCTATGTAGATGAATATAACTACTATAATACTGCCCCTATGTACAAGAATATAACTACTATAATACTGCCCCTATGTACAAGAATATAACTACTATAATACTGCCCCTATGTACAAGAATATAACTACTATAATACTGGCCCCTACGTAGAAGAATATAACTACTATAATACTGCCCCTATGTACAAGAATATAACTACTATAATACTACCCCCTATGTACAAGAATATAACTACTATAATACTGCCCCCTATGGACAAGAATATAACTACTATAATACTGATCCTATGTACAAGAATATAACTACTATAATACTGCCCCTATGTACAAGAATATACTATAATACTGCTCCTATGTACAAGAATATAACTACTATAATACTGCCCCTATGTACAAGAATATAACTACTATAATACTGCTCCTTATGTACAAAGTTATAACTACTATTTTACTGCTTACTACTACAGGTGCTTCTCACAAAATTAGAATATGATCAAACAGTGAATTTATTTCAGTTCTTCAATTCGCCCTTTTCTTACGTTCGACTCTGCAAAAACTCTCACTGTTTCACTTATTCATTCTCGTCTGGACTATTGTAACTCTCTACTAATCAGCCTCCCTCTTACCAAACTCTCCCAGCTCCAATCTGTCCTGAATGCTGCTGCCAGGATCATATTCCTCACCAACCGTTACACCGATGCCTCTACCTTGTGCCAGTCATTACACTGGCTACCCATCCACTCCAGAATCCAGTACAAACTACTACCCTCATCCACAAAGCACTCCATGGCTCAGCACCACCCTACATCTCCTCTCTGGTCTCAGTCTACCACCCTACCCGTGCCCTCCGCTCGGCTAATGACCTCAGGTTAGCATCCTCAATAATCAGAACCTCCCACTCCCGTCTCCAAGACTTTACACGTGCTGCGCCGATTCTTTGGAATGCACTACCCAGGTTAATACGATTAATCCCCAATCCCCACAGTTTTAAGCGTGCCCTAAAAACGCATTTGTTCAGACTGGCCTAGCGCCTCAACGCATTAACTTAACCATCCCTGTGTGGCCTAAAATAAAAAAAAAAAACCATGATCAGGTTCCTCGCATCATGTTCTCATACACTTTATGCAGTTAATAGCCTCTGTGTCTGTACTGCTACATACTTAGGCTGATAACTGGTTCATGCAGCTTTACATGAACACCCGAGCCTTACACTATGGCTGGTCCAAATAACTAAAGCAATTGTTACCATCCACCTCTTGTGTCTCCCCTTTTCCTCATAGTTTGTAGCTTGCGAGCAGGGCCCTCATTCCTCCTGGTATCTGTTTTGAACTGTGATTTCTGTTATGATGTAATGTCTGTTGTCTGTACAAGTCCCCTCTATAAGTTGTAAAGCGCTGCGGAATATGTTGGCGCTATATAAATAAAAATTATTATTAAATTATTATTATTCAATACAAAAAGTGAATCGCCTATATTATATAGAGTCATTACACACAGAGTGATCTATTTCACGTGTTTATTTCTGTTAATGTTGATGATTATGGCTTACAGCCAATGAAAACCCAAAAGTCATTATCTCAGTAAATTAGAATACTTTATAACACCGGCTTGAAAAATGATTGCAAAATCTGAAATGTTGTCCTACTGAAATGTATGTTCAGTAAAAACACGCAATACTTAGTCAGGGCTCCTTTTGCAGCAATTACTGCATCAATGCGGCGTGGCATGGAGGCGATCAGCCTGTGGCACTGCTGAGGGGTTATGGAAGCCCAGGTTGCTTTGATAGCAGCCTTCAGCTCGTCACCGAACAATACAAAGGAGTCATCAACCCCACAAATATGAACCCAACTTGCCACCGCCACAGGGCAAGTGGGAAGAGCCGGGCAAAGAGACAGAATTGGCGCATCTAATAGATGCGCCATTTGTATTGCGGCTGCAGGCTGTTATTTTTAGGTGGGGGGCAATATATATGGCCCCTTACCAGCCTGAGAATACCAGCCCTCATCTGTCAGCTTTAGCTTGGCTGGTTGTCAAAAATGGGGTGAACCCGTACTGATTTATTTAAATAATTTAAAAAAATAGTGTGAGACCCCTCTACTCTTGATAACTAGCCTTGCAAACACTGACAGCTGAGGGTTGCAGTTCGCAGCTGTCAGTTTTGCCTGGATGGTTATCAAAAATACAGGGGGAACCCTACATAGATTTTTTTTTTATTATTTATTTATAGTGCAATTAATGGGTCAATTGAGGCCACTTTTCCTGGTGTCTGCCCCTAATTTGAGCTTTTTTGGCAGCTCTTGGGCCCCCTGAAGGTGTTGTCTATGTGTTTGGTTTTGCCTCCCATTGTACGGCGAACATCGGGAAGCTCGGCAGACATAGCCGAACCGAACCTTTAAAGGTTCGATCATCTCTAGTTCTGCGTTTGTAGCTCTCCTGATGTCTGGTGTACGGATGGGCTACCCTGGACGGAGAAGCTCCCCAAGCAAGACCCAGGCTTCTGACCTACACATAGAGCTTTTTTCATATATGCAGTATGTAAATTTCTCTTGCGGGTAAACTGTTTTCTGTGCAGATTTTCCCCATAGACTTACATTGGATGCAGACACGCATCAAAAAAGCATGTAATCCGCACTTAAGTGTAGCAATAAAGTTTTGTCAAAGCAAAAAACAACAACAAAGTATCAAAAACAAAAGCAGCTTTATTTAAAGAATAACACAATAAACAGAAAAAACGCAGTGTCAAAACCGCGATAAAACGCATGTTAAAAAAACCCACATAAAAAAACAATGAAAAAAGGCAAGAATCCTAATTTAAATAATAGGTGCATAAATTCTTCAACATCAAAAACGCATCAAAAGCTCATCATGGTGTTAACAGGTGCCCGGATGCAACAGCGCAGAGAATAAGGAGACAGTGGCAACTTATCAACACTTATTGATTTGGTTAACACAATTAGAGGGGTGCGTAGGGCACAAAATCAACAAATAGAATAAATTATGAAAATACAGTAACTGACAATCGGACCCGTAACCGTATTCATTCTCTGTCACTCTCTAGGCAATATGAAACGCCATACGGCCGTAACGGGAGGCTACGATTTTCCGCCGTTAGGCCATAATTCCCGTCTCTAAGAGTCACTTTATACGCCCCTCACGCTGGCCATCTCTGTCCCCTGAGGCACCGCCCGGTCCCTTGTTTTTGTACCATACGCCTACACTGGAGGTTACAGTTTTCATGATTGTTTAAAGAAGCAACCTGGTGGTCTTCCTTGTGGCCCTGACTCACTTGGCTGGGTTCTACCAACTCCAGTCTCTCGTCTCCAGTTCTGATCACCCAGATCTGGTCTCTCGGTTCCTTCACTTGGATCTGGTCTCTTGGTTCTTTCACTCGGATCTGGTCTCTCAGTTCCATCACCCAGATCTGGTCTCTTGGTTCCTTCACTCGGATCTGTTTTTTTGGCTCCTTCACTCGGATCTGGACCCTCGTAATGGTGGCTATAAAACCAATTCCGTGGCCTCACTCGTCTGTCCTGCTACAGGTCTATGACTCGACTCTGCCTCTTCACCGCTCTCCTGAGCCTTTTCTAAATATTAACTGCCACCTGACCTGGTGTCTCCTTCAACCTCTGCCCCTCAGGAACCATGTATGTCATCTTAAAGTTCTCGCTGATGTGTCTCTCACTACTTTGTCTCCTCCTACAATATTTAACCAGTGGATAGCGGTGCTTGCTTGCAGACACGCCATTAGGCCTCAAACTGTGGGAATCTCTCTTTTTGTACATCTCCTTACAGTGGAAACGTAGCCTACAGTTGTTTTGGAAGAACAGAGGGAACGTTATGGCAGAGGTTCCTGTGAGATGAGAAGTGATGATGGAATTAAAATGATTGCAGTAAGGATTTTAAAAAGTGCTGCAGTAAAAAGTAAAGGTTTGGTGAAAGCAGATGCAGATGATCAGTACATCCTTCCCTATGTAGGCAGAGGAGAACGTCTCTAGAGAATGAGACCATGGAGGAAAATCTGCAGCAGACCGTGGGGATAATGACCAACCGCATGCGATCTGGGAGCAACCAGAAAGCTGCAAAGACCGAGGGAGAAGCATCAGAAAGGCTTCATGGTTTTGAACAGCTGACATGTGCCCCTAACAGCCGCGGGTGGAATCGTGATCCACCCACGGCTGGTAACCCGTTAAATGCCGCTGTCAATCACTGACATTTAATGTGATCGCACCGGAAGTGTGTCACTAATCCCGCCCATCGGTGACCCCGTCACATGACCGCGGGTCACCGATGGATCAGCATGACAATCAGAGGTCTCCAACAGACCTGTATGGTTGTCATTGTCTGTGGTCGGCGCTCATAGCAAGTGAGCATTTCATCTACACACGGGTGATCTGATCATCGCCTCTATGTAGCAGAGCCGATCGGGTTATGACAGCTTCTTGTCTGCCATTGAGACTATTGAAGCATGCCAAAAGTAAAAAAAAAAAAAAGATTTAAAAAATATAAAAAAAATAAAAAAAATATAAAAGTTCAAATCACACAATTTAAAATAAAACAATTTAAACAAATTAAAAAATACACAAGTTTGGTATCGCTGCGTACAGAACCATCTGATCTATTAAACTATATAAAAATAATTAACCTGATCGATAAACGGTGTAGCAAACAAATAGTCAAAATGCCAGAATTACATTTTTTGGTCACCGCAACATTGCAATAAAATGCAATAACGGGCGATCAAAAGATCGTATCTGCACCAAAATGGTATCATTAAAATGTCAGCTCAGCGAGCAAAAAATAAGCCCTCACCCAACCCGAGATCACGAAAAATGGAGACACTACGGGTATCGGAAAATGGCGCAATTTTATTTTATCTTTTAACAAATTTGGATTTTTTTTTCATCATTTAAATAAAAAATAGCCTAGACATGTTTGGTCTGGGGGGTCAGTTTTAGCATTTGGATAACATGGTAAAAAAAAAAAAAACACTTGTGGAATTGCACTTTTTTTGCAATTTCACCACATTTGGAATTGTTTTCCTGTTTTCGGGTATATGATATGTTAAAGCCAATGGTGTCGTTCAAAAGTACAACTCGTCCTGCAAAAAAACAAGACCTCACATGGCCATATTGACGGAAAAATAAAAAAGTTTTGGCTCTGGGAAGAAGGGGAGCGAAAATGAGAAACGCAAAAACAAAAAAGGGCTGCTTCGTGAAGGGGTTAATCTTGTTTTTACCCAGCAGGTGAGGACATTTACATTGTGCACAGTAGTGCGGTAATACTGATGTCTACAATGTACGGGATTCTTGTTATGTATTAATGTTGGAGCGTTGTTTATTTTACTTGTACTTGTGAGGTTTTTTGTCGCCCTTATACAAAAATATCCATTTTAGCATTAATCGTGAGCATTGAAAACTAGCAGCTTCTAATAGCCCAAACATTCAGATCATCGGTATAATTAGATACTCGGGAAGGTTTTAAAATAACAAGTGATTGAAGCAAAACAATTTGACTTTCTTTCTGGTGTTTGTGCTAAAAATAATGACGGATTGAAAAAAAATCTAATCTTCCTAACTGCTTTGCTTTTGATGTAAGATGACCTCTGGCTTTTCCCCACTACATGGATGAGATGTCTCCTCTCTGGTGGTGTGGAGTGATGATCTCCTTCCATGTGTCGACCTCTAGACCCAGGTGAGTGATTTGTGCTTTTTTTACCTAAACATGGAAAATAATTAAAGTTGAGACAATAGAAGTGGAAATGAAAGGACGCACAAATGTACGGGAGCAATACTCGTGGTTCTGGCCTTAGAATTCTCACACTTCGAGATGCTCCTTGGTAAACATGAAGAATTTGTCAAATTATCAACACTTTACTCCATGAGGAGTCCTTCATATCTTTGGAGATTTTAATAAAGCAAAAAGTTAAAGAAGTCCCAACAAAGTTTTCACAAAACCTTTTATGATTACCATATATATGCTGGGTACATATCTAAGGTGTATGGCTCCATCAAAGGCGTTGCTCCTTCAGGAGGACCCATGTTTGCGCGCTCAGTTCTGGAATAAAGATGTCATGGATGAGGGTTGTCCACATGGAGACTTTTTTCTGTATTTTTCAGGACAGAAAAGTATTACACAGAGTTGTTTCATCTCTGGGAGATACTTTTCCTTCTGCTGCTAACCTTTGGGGTTAGAGCAGTCAGACCCCTGGTGACATCAGGAACAGTGGGGAATCAGCAAATGAGATCTCCGCTGTTTCAAAAAACGTACATACCAAGATCCCTTTGATTTGTCATGAACGATAACAACTACGACTCCTACACAAAAAAATCTCAACATAACCCTCTTCTGAGGAATTGGGGGATAACCTATCAGTTGTTCCCCAACATGTCAAAAAGATATGACCAGAGTCACATTATAGGGAGGACACCAGCGGCACATTGTCTGTGGCCTCCATGAGCTTGTGAATTCATGGTCACCACTACAGATCCTCTCTTCTCAAACCCTGCATTACTTAGTTATGCCCTTGCATGTAGGGTACATTTCTAGGACCCCACCTTTTAGGAAACAAAGACCCTGAATCCATGGACAAGCTTACGTGTGGCTTTTAGTTTGAAGTCTAGGAGAGTCTCAGACTCGGAGATTTTGTTGGAGAGCATCACTTTCATAGATAGCCACCGCTCCAATATCAGGCTGAGATAAGGGGTCAGGTTGGGTGGGAGTCCAAGAAGTACGGATGAGGGTCCGCATTAACTGGGAGTGCATCTTTAATTTCAAGCTGTCAATGTAGATTTAGAAGCCACATTCAAATTTACGCCCCTCCAATCTGGTTCATCAAGAGGGTCCCAAGTAGAGGACCAATCCCTTATGTTATGTCTTATGCCCCAATTGAATGGGAAGACTCAGTTGAGATCCCTAAAGATTCGGGGAACGATCACATTGTGCCGGATCCTCTATGGTGACAAACCTTATGGGCGCCATGAGGTTCCCCCTGCAGAGGACCCAGAAGACCCCATCTCCCTGTGCTTCCAGTAGCAGCATGCATCAATCTATAGGAAGTCGCTCCTATATTTAGTCTGTTTAGCTTCTTTAGTTTCTGCTCGCTGACATTTCCTATCACTTGACATGAGCCGCAGCCTGAGAAAGGAAAAAAGGAAGCCGCAGGCTCGTCAGTGAAGCAACTTCTTCCCTTTTGGGTGTAATCTAGCTCACCGCCCTCTTTGTTCACTCCAGATTAATCTTTAGGGGTTCTTGAGAACGTGACGGTCCGTGCGGTAAAATGGGCACTGGGGAAACGACCACCAACGGGGCGATACACCTATCCCCATCCGGCCATTAGAAACATATAGCGCAACTTCTCCTGAAGTCATCAGGCCGATAATTAGTGGGGGGCAGACATGTTTCCTAGCTATATACTGGACCTGGCATGAAGACGTCTCCCGGCCACTTCTTCTATCTGCAGAGTCTGCAAGTATCTTAGGCGTCCAGTGTCACTTATGCAGCCACAATGTCCTCTACAGAAGCCAAAATGTCCCATTACACCCATGATGACCCCTTATAATAAATACAGTGCCTCTATGAGAAACTCAATACTCCCCATAACAGCCACAATTGTCCCCATACTTATTATTAGCCCCCAAACATCTCAAACAAAGGAAAATGTGGATGAAATAGTAGTAATAATAATAATAATAATAATAATAATAATATAATAAAAAATGAATAAAGAAAACAAAACTGCACAATATTTTCTCATTTATAAAATAGTATTATGCATCAGTCCTAATAAAACCACAAACTATTTGTACACTCTATATAATGTAAATCCTGACATTTAAAGTGAAAGGCATGAAAATAAAATAAAGAATACAGAATAATCACTTTTCTTGCTTTTCTGTCATGTCGCTAAAAGGGAATACTCACCTGTCAGAAAATAGCACCAGAAGAAGCAAAATCAGCGCCGAAAAAAACAGAATAGAATCAAAACAATCTATATTCACCTCCCGCCTACAGCAATGTCCCGGAGACTTGTGTCAGGTGCATGCTGCAGCCAATCAATATTGACCACCTGCCCATCAGCTGCAGCCAATCAATATTCTGCCAGGACAGACGACCGCCCTGATAAAATAATACGATCTTCGTCTGACGAGCGGCTGCAGCCTGTACTTGACAATTGGGGTCTTGTATTGATTAAGCAGGGGTTGTACAGTTGTGGACAACCCCTTTAAGGCAAAAAAACCCCTGTCCTGCTCTTAAAAGGGTTAATGTTGTACTGATAGAACTTCTGACTGCCAGGAACGTTTATCTCTTAGATTTCCTATAAAAATTTTCCAAAAGTCTGTGAAAAGTGACTTTAGGAAAACACATGAGCTCATGGCCCCACGGAGAAACAATCTGTGCGCGCTGTTATCAGGGTGCCGCCTGCGCTAATCTGCTGGAGAACGTTTATTTAGGCCGCTCAGTCGGCAGCATTGTTACATATGGGCTGTGTCCTCAAAAATGACCCAAACATATTGACGTATTACTAGGACCCGTGGATGTTCGGGTTCGGCCAAACTAGTTAAACGTTCGGTTCGGTATACGAACTTGACCCCGGATCCGATCCCAGTAGAAGTCAATGGAAACCTGAACTTTTGTGCTTTAAAATGGCTGCAAAATGGTCATAGTCAGAGCTAGAGGGCTGCAAAAGGAAGAAAAGTGGGGGTAAGACAGACGGATGGTGCAGTGAAACTGTGAACGGCCATTAAATCAGTCAATTTGGATTTCATTTTTTAATTTCTGGCTACAGATCGCCGTAAAATTATGAACCGGTAAAGGAATGCATGGAAAGCCAGACAGAGCTGCCGCATAGACCCCTCGCCCTAGCCCCTGTCCTGAGCGACCCCGTGCATTGCCTTTGGTGAATTGGTTGACGATGTAGGGTGGCCGTGGTGTCCTCCGGAGGCCATTCACCTCACCCTTGAGTGCAAGGGGTGTTTTCTCCCCGCCTGCGGCTTCTGGTCCTGCCTGCACAGCGAGCCGCTCTCCCTTCCGACCACCCCCCATGCCGTACGGGCTCCATTACATGCTGGTGTCCTTGGAGTACAGTGAATTAGGGTTTGATTCCGGAGAGGCGACCTGATAAATGGGTCGGCCCCCTGACGAAGGCAGGGCCGAAACGCGCGTTGGGGCGGGCACGCACACCTCTCTGGATCCCTCCTGGAGCCGGGGTTACTACTTTCTATAGGAAATGTGATGGCTGCTTGAACTTAGTGATTTGTATTACATCATGGTAGTGGATAGCATTCAGCAATAGTGCCATACTTACCTGCAATCTTCTGAGGTGGTTTAATTGATTTACTATTCATGTTAGAATATTGCTACCTCAGTTGAAGTAACGGTCTTTTATACTCATGGGGATTCTGGGTGGTGTAGTGTGCCTTTAGTTACAGCAGCAGGCTACACACAGATTGTCCCTATGAGTTAAATGCATCTCAGAAGAAGGGAAGAAAGGTGTTGAGTCATTTTTTTTTTCTCTGTAGTTTGCTTTGTTTTTTCTTCCCTCTTTTTCTCTGGGTGGCTGAGGAGTCTTGTGTTAGCATGGATGTTCAGGAATTAGCTTCTCGTGTAGACCAGCTTGCTGCTAGGGTACAGGGAATTTCTGATTATATTGTTCAGACTCCTGTTTTAGAGCCGAAGATTCCTACTCCTGATTTGTTTTTTGGTGACAGGCCCAAATTTTTGAGTTTTAAAAACAACTGTAAACTGTTTTTTGCTTTGAGACCTCGATCGTCTGGGGATTCTATTCAGCAGGTAAAAATTGTCATTTCCCTGCTGCGTGGTGATCCACAGGATTGGGCTTTTTCCCTGGAATCTGGGAATCCGGCTTTGCTTAATGTAGATTCCTTTTTTCAGGCTTTAGGACTATTATATGATGAACCTAATTCTGTGGATCAAGCGGAGAAGACCTTGTTGGCCCTATCTCAGGGTCAAGAGGCGGCAGAATTGTATTGTCAGAAATTTAGAAAATGGTCTGTGTTGACTAAATGGAATGATGATGCTTTGGCTGCAATTTTCAGAAAGGGTCTTTCTGAATCCGTTAAAGATGTTATGGTGGGGTTTCCCACGCCTGTCGGTCTAAGTGATTCTATGTCTTTGGCCATTCAGATTGATCGACGCTTGCGGGAGTGGCGTTGTCCTCAGAGCAGAGTCCTGAGCCAATGCAGTGTGATAGGATTCTGCCTAGGACAGAATGACAAGGATTCAGACATCAGAATAGGTTGTGTTATTATTGTGGCGACGCTTCTCATGTCATTTCAGTCTGCTCTAAACGGACAAAGAGGATCGCTAGTTTATTTACCATCAGTACTGTACAACCTAAATTTCTGTTATCGGTGTCCCTGATCTGCTCATTGTCATCATTTTCTGTCATGGCATTTGTGGATTCAGGCGCCGCCTTGAACTTAATGGATTTTGAGTTTGCCAGGCATTGTGGTTTCCCCTTGCAGCCCTTGCAGAACCTTATTCCTTTAAGGCTCATTGATGCTACACCTTTGGCTAAAAATAAGCCCCACTTTTGGACACAGGTGACCATGCGCATGGCGCCAGCCCATCAGGAAGATTGTCGATTTCTGGTATTGCATAATTTACATGATGTTATCCTGTTGGGTTTTCCATGGTTACAGGTATATAATCCTGTGTTGGATTGGAAGTCTATGTCTGTGACTAGTTGGGGTTGTCAGGGGGTTCATAATGATGTTCCTTTAATGTCAATCTCCTCTTCTTCCTCTTCCGAAATTCCAGAATTTTTGTTTGATTTTCAGGATGTATTCGATGAGCCCAAGTCCAGTTTTCTTCCACCGCACAGGGACTGTGATTGTGCTATTGATTTGATTCCAGGCTGTAAGTTTCCTAAGGGCTGACTCTTCAACCTGTCTGTGCCTGAACATACCGCCATGCGGAGTTATGTTAAGGAGTCTTTGGAGAAAGGGCATATTCGGCCATCTTCTTCACTGTTGGGAGCAGGGTTTTTTTTGTTGCTAAGAAGGATGGCTCCTTGAGACCCTGTATTGATTATCGCCTCTTGAATAAGATCACGGTCAAGTTTCAATACCCTTTACCTCTGCTTTCTGATTTGTTTGCTAGGATTAAGGGGGCTAGTTGGTTTACTAAGATTGACCTTCGGGGGGCATATAATCTTGTTCGTATTAAGCAGGGTGATGAATGGAAAACTGCGTTCAATACGCCCAAAGGCCATTTTCAATATCTTGTGATGCCGTTCGGGCTCACTAATGCTCCATCTGTTTTTCAATCTTTCATGCATGATATCTTCCGGACTTATATTGATAAATTCTTGATTGTATATTTGGACGATATTTTGATTTTTTCTGATGATTGGGAGTCTCATGTGGAACAGGTCAGGATGGTATTTCAGATCCTTCATGACAATGCTTTGTTTGTGAAGGGGTCTAAGTGTCTCTTTGGAGTGCAGAAGGTTTCTTTTTTGGGTTTTATTTTTTCTCCTTCATCTATTGAAATTGATCCGGTTAAGGTTCAGGCCATTCATGATTGGATTCAACCCACGTCCGTAAAGAGCCTTCAGAAATTTTTGGGTTTTGCAAATTTTTATCGCCGTTTCATTGCTAACTTTTCCAGCGTGGTTAAACCCTTGACCGATTTGACGAAGAAAGGCACTGATGTGGCGAATTGGTCCTCTGCGGCTGTTTCGGCCTTTCTGGAGCTTAAACGTCGATTTACTTCTGCTCCGGTGTTGCGCAAACCGGATGTTTCCCTTCCGTTTCAGGTTGAGATTGACGCTTCTGAGATTGGCGCAGGGGCCGTTTTGTCCCAGAGGGATCATGTTGGTTCCTTGATGAAACCGTGTGCATTCTTTTCCCGTAAATTTTCGCCTGCTAAATGCAATTATGATGTCGGCAATCGGGAGTTGTTGGCTATGAAGTGGGCATTTGAGGAGTGGCGACATTGGCTTGAGGGAGCTAAGCACCGTATTGTGGTCTTGACCGATCATAAGAATTTGATTTACCTCGAGTCTGCCAAGCGGCTGAATCCTAGACAGGCTCGATGATCCTTGTTTTTTTCCCGTTTTGATTTTGTGGTCTCGTATCTTCCGGGTTCCAAGAATATTAAGGCTGATGCCCTTTCTAGGAGTTTTTTGCCTGACACTCCTGAGGTCCTTGAACCGGTCGGCATTCTGAAAGAAGGGGTGGTTCTTTCTGCTATTTCCCCTGATTTACGACGGGTTCTTCAGGAATTTCAGGCTGACAGACCTGATCGTTGTCCAGTGGGGAAACTGTTTGTTCCTGACAGATGGACTAGTAGAGTGATTTCTGAGGTTCACTGTTCTGTGTTGGCTGGTCATCCTGGTATTTTTGGTACCAGAGACTTGGTTGGTAGGTCCTTTTGGTGGCCTTCTTTATCACGTGATGTGCGTTCTTTTGTGCAGTCCTGTGGGACTTGTGCGCGGGCCAAGCCTTGTTGTTCCCGTGCTAGTGGGTTGCTTTTGCCATTGCCGGTCCCTGAGAGGCCCTGGACGCATATTTCTATGGATTTTATTTCTGATCTTCCGGTTTCCCAGAGGATGTCGGTTATCTGGGTTGTTTGTGACCGGTTTTCTAAGATGGTTCATTTGGTGCCTTTGCCTAAATTGCCTTCCTCTTCAGATTTAGTTTTGTTGTTTTTTCAGCATGTGGTTCGTTTGCATGGTATTCCGGAGAATATTGTGTCTGACAGAGGTTCCCAGTTTGTTTCTAGGTTTTGGCGGGCCTTTTGTGCTAGGCTGGGCATTGATTTATCTTTTTCCTCGGCATTTCATCCTCAGACAAATGGCCAAACCGAGCGAACTAATCAGACCTTGGAGACTTATTTGAGATGCTTTGTGTCTGCTGATCAGGATGATTGGGTGGCCTTTTTGCCATTGGCCGAGTTTGCCCTTAATAATCGGGCTAGTTCGGCTACTTTGATTTCGCCTTTTTTTTGTAATTTTGGTTTTCATACTCGTTTTTCTTCTGGGCAGGTTGAGCCTTCTGACTGTCCTGGTGTGGATTCGGTGGTCGACAGGTTGCAGCAGATTTGGGCTCATGTGGTGGACAATTTGGTGTTGTCTCAAGAGGAGGCTCAACGTTTTGCTAACCGTCGTCGGTGTGTTTGTTCCCGGCTTCAGGTTGGGGATCTGGTCTGGTTGTCTTCCCGTCATGTTCCTATGAAGGTTTCTTCTCCTAAGTTTAAGCCTCGGTTTATTGGTCCTTATAGGATTTCTGGGATTATTAATCTGGTGTCTTTTCGATTGGCGCTTCCAGCCTCTTTTGCTATCCATAATGTCTTCCATAGATCTTTATTGTGGAAATATGTGGTACCCGTTGTTCCCTCTGTTGATCCTCCGGCCCCTGTGTTGGTTGATGGGGAGTTGGAGTATGTGGTTGAGAAGATTTTGGATTCTCGTTTTTCGAGGCGGAGGCTTCAGTATCTTGTCAAATGGAAGGGTTATGGCCAGGAGGATAATTCTTGGGTTTTTGCCTCTGATGTCCATGCTGCTGATTTGGTTCATGCTTTTCATCTGGCTCGTCCTGATCGGCCTGGGGGCTCTGGTGAGGGTTCGGTGACCCCTCCTCAAGGGGGGGGGGGGTACTGTTGTGAATTCTGCTTTCGGGCTCCCTCCGGTGGTTGTAGGTGGTAATGCAGTTATCCCTGAGTTGCAGTCCTGGTCAGGTGTATCTGCTGATTGCAGTTCTGACTGGGGTATTTAGGCGTGCAGGATTCATTAGTCCTTGCCAGTTGTCCATGGTTGTTGGGAGGTTTTGGTCCTGGTTTGGTTCCTTCTGCCTTCTGCCAAATCAGCAAAGATAAGTGTCTGGTTTTGTTTCTGTGGCACACATGCTGTGTGCTTAATAATTCTGTGCTATTCAGTATTTTTTGTCCAGCTTAGATTGTGTCAGTATTTTCTCAGTCTTGTTGGATTCTCTGGAGTGGCAGATAAACATTCCATGTCTTTAGTTAGATTGTGGAACTTTTTGTATTATCTGCTGTGGATATTTTTGGAAGGGTTTTAATACTGACCGCTTAGTATTCTGTCCTATCTTTCCCTATTTAGCTAGAGTGGCCTCTTTTGCTGAATCCTGTTTTCTGCCTGCGTGTGTCTTTCCTCTCCTACTCACAGTCAATATTCGTGAGGGGCTGCCTATCCTTTGGGGTTCTGCTCTGAGGCAAGGTAGTATTCCTATTTCCATCTATAGGGGTATTTAGTCCTCCGGCTGTGTCGAGGTGTCTAGGGTTTGTTAGGCACACCCCACGGCTACTTCTAGTTGCGGTGTTAGTTTAGGTTTTGTGGTCAGTACAGTTTCCACCTACTCCAGAGAAAGTTCATGCGGCTCCAAAGTCACCGGATCATAACAGAACTCACCACCTCTTGTGGCCGCCTGTTCCACTCATTGATCACCTGCACTGTCAAAAAAGTTTTTTCTAATATCTAATGTATCTTTTCCCTTTCAGTTTCATTGCATTGCTTCTTGTGTTTCCATGTGCAAAGGAGCTGAAAGGGTTAAACCCCTGGAACGTTTGGTCCACTTCCGACTCTTGTTGACCCTCTAGAATCCAGTTTCCGCTCTTTACATTCTACTGAAACTGCCCTCACTGTAGTTTCTAGTGATCTACTAACAGCTAAATCTAATGGTCACTGCTCCCTGCTGATCCTCCTGGATCTCTCTGCAGCATTCGACACTGTGAATCATCAGGCCCTCCTCACTATGCTCCGCTCCATCAGCCTCAAGGACACCGTTCTCTCCTGGTTCTCCTCCTACCTCTCTGTATCTTTTGCCAGCTTTTCTTCCTTTCCTCTTCCCCTTAATTTTGGAGTTCCTCAAGACTCAGTCCTAGGTCCACTTCTCTTTTCCTTGTATACCGCCCCTTGATCAAACCATCAGTAGATTTTCAGCATCATCTCTATGCTGATGGTGAAGATCTGAGATTGTAAGTTGTAATAATCACCTATGCAGGTTAACGATACAACTATTATTTATTCCTTACATCTATGTGCTTAGCAATTCTGGGAGATAATCCCAATGCAATGCCCCCAGTCCACAAGATCCCATCCTGGGGCCGATAGTTCCACTGCCTCGTGCCAGGCGATACCGACTGTCTCTCAACTTTTGGTTGGCCAACAGCTTTTGCATCTCCCGCCAGTATAGTCTATAGTCACAGTCTATACTCCATACCACGACCTTAGCACTTGTCTGCTGCTCCAGCTGGCAACAACAGTCCTTAAGATAGTTCCTCACATCCAGACGTTAGATATCATGACCATAGCACGTATATCAGGCTCCAGCCGGCAGCCACATATAGTACAGTTCCAATCGGGGTTCTCCAAATGTATTTGTGGGTTCAGTGATGGGCAGAGGAGCAGACCTGCATTCCACCAGATGGAGCCATGGTTCTTTGGGTTGTTCCTGAGGAGGGTCTCTTTTCAGACGGAGCCAGAGACTTCCCATGCAGGACATCTTGGATTGGAGGAGTTGAGGGGAGGTGATCCTTTAATGTTTGATTGTTCAAATAATCTGCATATGTATCCTAAGTTGTGTAGGTTAGTAAAATGCAGTGGCTTCCAGGTACACAAGAATTGGCCAAACTTTCTCAATTTTTTCATATTTCTAATGCAGTAATGCAATTCAATTTTCATATTTCATATTCTATGTTTGGATGAGACGGTCAGTTTTTTAAAGTAAAATGCAGTGGGCTGATGCAATATGTAATCACAAATTAACATACATCAAGTGTCAATGTACAGTCTCTCTTTGACACTACCACGAGTAATGGAATGATCGCTTTTACCTTTACCTTTATGTATACATAAGATCCAGCCCATACGTCTTCTTCTGCTTACTGCCACTGAATGGAAGCATTGATTCCAAGTTATACTGTATGTGCTAAGGAACCTGCACAAAATGAGACTCAGCAAAGAATAGGATCTGCAAGAGCACAGAGATAATACTGGAAGAGATCGCACAACTGAGATCGGTGGGTGAGGATATAAAAGATGGCCATGCTGCAGCCATACTGCGGTGCGGTACTGACACATACAGTGAACTGATTACTGCACTAGTAGATGAATATCAGAAAAGAAAGGAACTGACACAAAAATCCAAATAAAATGCTAAAGGACACGCTCTTAAAGAAGCAACTGGTACCAAGTCACACAAGAAGGAAGGGTGATCATGTTTCAGATGCCACAAACATGGACAATCCAAGAAAAATGTTAAAATGTGGAGAAAAGAATAAAAGAAACAATTCCCAAAAGTGACTAAACAAAATGTAGATTCTGCAATCTCTGACTTATGTGCAGATAATTGCAATGACACCTTATAGTGACAAATAAAATCAGACTTTACAACAATGGTGCATCGATTCCAGAATAAAATGACAGGTTATAGAATGAAGGATTTTTTTGTCCACAGAACTTGACTTAAATAGTAAAAAAACAATATGTCTGGCTGATGGAAACAGAATAAATGCAGAAAGCACTGGACTTGGATTCATGTGTCCTAGTAAAAATGGACAGAATTATGCCACACCAGTAAAAGATGTGTTGTATGTGCCTGGTCTAGAAGGAGGACTCCTATCTGTAAAGTGTATGACTGCCACGGGATTCACTATAAAATCTCATGGGGACAAGTGTGCTATCCTGGATGTTAAGTGGGTGATACAGTGGCATGTAAAAGTTTGGGCACCCCTGGTCAAAATTACTGTTAATTTACTGTCAAATTACTTCATTTTTAATGAAGAAATAAACAGAGACTGGTTTTAACTTAAATCCTGCTGGATTCAACTTACTTTTTTAAAGTTAAAGGCGACTCATTTCCTTTGTGTTTTAGGCAAAAAAAAAAAGATTAAAAAATAAATATATATATATATATATATATATATATATATATAGCCATCTTTACATTTAAAAAAATTGCAAAAAGGAAAATAGGCTGATGCAAAAGTTTGTGCACGCTGCATGGTTGGAACCTAGTAGCTCCCCCTTTTAAAAGTATCACAGCTTGTAAGTACTTTTCGTAGCCAGACAAGAGCCTTTCAATTCTTGTTTGAGGGATTTACATCCATTCTTCCTTGGAGAATTCCTCCAGTTCAGTGAGATTCCTGGGCCGTCTTGCATCCTCTGCTATTTTGAGGTCTAGCCACAGATTTTCAATGATGTTCAGTTCAGGGGACTGATCAGTCACTAACTAGACCATACAGACCCTGGCTACTTCAAACACCACTGAGTTAGTCCCAGTTCAGTCACACAAAACAGCTATTGTCCATACCAATGATGTCCCTGATATGGTGGATGGGAGACAAGTCTGGAGACACTGCAGCCACAGGAGCAGGCTTATGCTGTGCAGGCATCTCACAGGAGCTCCAGGCATGTGTGGCCTGACGATGTGTGGAAAATGGCGCCTGGGACATTTTCACAAGGCTGTTAATGTGAGAATTTATGCACATTTCCAAGACTCCGGACTGAATAAATCCAGAGATTCTGACAATGTTGTTTCTATATATCCATCATTTCCATACATGCTTGTTGTACCTATCAGTATAGGACACTGTGCATGCAGTAAAGTGTGGGGTCCACTGCCCTTTATGTTAAGTAACATCCAAACGACTTCCCGTGCCAGTAAAACTCACAGAAGCCACTTCCTTGATGTAAAGATTCCTTCCCGTCATCTCGGCTGAAGTTTCCTCAAGGAACGACCCTCACCCATGTGGGAAATCACATTCTTGCACTTACGGACACAAGTTTTGTTCTGGTTTTAGGGAAAAGTCAAGTTCATGTTCCGAGAACATTCATCATCATCATCATCATCATCATTATTATGCATATTCACAGTGTGAGGCAGTGAGGGGGACCATATGAGAGGGACGATATATATGTCCCCCAGTGGCATCAGCAGCAGCACCATCAGCTGCTGTATCAGCAGCAGCAGAAGACTAATGATATTAACATAGTAACATAGTTAGCAAGGCCGAAAAAAATAATTTCTCAATCCAGTTCAGCCTATTTTCCTTCAGAATATATCCCCAGATCTACAGTACGTCCTTCTAAAGAACCTAATAACTGTAAGATACAATATTGTTAGGCTCCAGGAAGACATCCATGCCTCTCTTGAACCCCTCGACTGACCATCACCATCTGATTCTATAGCAGATTGCGGCCCTGCAAAAGAGACCCTCATCAACGACCCCGATCCGTTCTGAGGCCCGGGACAAAGTCTGGTCAGCGCTGAGGAAAATGAGTCCTGAGGATGACATGGAAGCTTTAGAGCAGAGCGTGAGAGCTTGCCGTTTTCTCTGTGGGCTGAAGTGGTGGTCCCGTTCCTGGTGGGCGATGCCCATAAGACCTACTTTGAACTCAGTCAGGATAATGCCCTGGACTATGGGAAACTGAAAGGTGAGTTCCTTGCCAGACTGGGGGTTAACACATGAACGGGCACAACAGGTGTTCAAATGGTCCTTTATAGAGACCCCGTTCTCAAAAAACTGGCCCTGAGATCCAGTCATGCCGCAGCTATTAAGTTTTGGCGGTGCCAAGGACCAGGACATGCTGAACCCATGTACTTTGGGTATAATCGCCATATGTCAATGTACACCTAGGCCATTTTCACCATGGATCCGTTTGTCCCAGTGGGTGAACCACATCTGTGCCAGGTGTGCGTCAAAGGACACCAGACCGAGGCCTTCCCGGACTCACACGGACGGAGTCTAATGACACTTGTGCGTGGGTCATTAATCTCAGGCTTAAAACTCACAGGGAAAAATGTGGGTGTCGTGTGCATACATGAACTCCGCGAGTATCTGACAGTAGAGGTTTCATTTGCTACGCCATGGGGGGAGATTAAACGTGGTGGGGGTAGTGAAGACCCTTCCTTACAGGGCTGTCCTGGGAAGGGATTTATTCCTCTTCTGGTCTCTGTGGAAAAATAAAATTAACCCTCCACGAGAAAATAATTTTCTGGGGGCAGAGCCTGAAGATCCCGACACAAGGATTCCTGCTGTAGGGGTCACCCCCATAGGAAAAGAGTGTGAAGCCGATAGGTTTCCCCTAGAGGTGATGGCAGGAGAGGTCGAGGAGACCCCGACAATCCCCGAGCTGGAAGTGCCCCGGGGAACTTTTGGGACAACCCAGCTACAGTATCCCACACTGACCCGGGCACGGGAAAGGGTAATCGAGGTAAATGGGGTAGCTTAGCAACCGGGTGCAGAGTCGGTGTTCCCACGCATGACGATAAACCATGAGGTATTTTATAGGGTTTGATACAATCCGGGATGAGGTGGTAGGACAAGTGGTAGTGCCCCAATCCTACCGTCGGGCAGTGCTCAAAATGACTCACACCCACATGCTGGAAAGACATTTGAGGGCCAAAATTACACAGGAATGTATATTACAACTGTTCTTTTGGCCTGGGGTCTACGCTGAGGGGCAGAGGTTCTATGAAACGTGTCCTGAGTGCCAACTGACCTCACCCACCGCAAACTACCGGAGTCCATTGGTACCTCTGCCCATTATAGAGGTACCTTTTGAGCGGATTCCGATGGATCCGGTAGGGCCGATAGTAAAAGCCGTTGGGGCCACCCACATGTATTAGTGGTAGTAGACTACATACCCGGTACCCGGAGGCCATTCCGCTTCGGTACAGCTTGGCTAAGCTTATCGCCCGGGAGTTGTTTGCCATGTTCTGTCACCTTGGGCTACCAGAAGAGATCCTCACTGATCAGGGAACTACTTTTATGTCCAAGGTGACGAAGGAACTGTGCAAGCTCCTCAAGATAAAACAGTTGCGCTCGTCGGTGTATCACCCCCAGACCAATGGATTAGTCGAGTGCTTTAACAAAACCCTCAAGTCCATGTTGAAGAGGATAATTTCCAAGGATGAAAGGGATTGGGACATGTTGTTGCCCTATTTAATGTCACCATTCTAGAGGTACTGCAGACTTCCACGGAATTTTCACCCTTTGAGCTATGGTATGGCAGGCATCCTAGGGGTCTGCTGGACGTAGCCGAAGAGACATGGGAGCAGGAACCTACGCCACATAAAAGTGTAATAGAGCACGTGGCCAATATCCAGGACTGGATCACAGCGGTCATGCCTATTGTAAAGGAGCATTTGGTGGATGATCAGGCACCGCAGAGCTGCGCATATAACAGGAATGCCACGGTAAGGTCCTTTAAGGCAGGAGATTGGGTTTTGGTCTTGGTACCCTCTGATAAAAGCTAATGGCCAAGTGGCAAGGGCCACGTGAAGTTCAGGAAAAGTTTGGGGAGGTGAACTACCAAGTTTACCAGCCCGGGTAGTTGTTCCACATCAATCTATTAAAGGCATGGAAGGACCGGGAGAGTATGCTTACGGATGCGACTCCAGACGTATCATCTGGGGACCCTCCGATACTGGCCTGGACAGGGCCCGAGAGAGAGGTAAAGAGAGGCAATACTCTCTCGAAATCACAGTGTCGAGAAGTTCGGAAATTAGTACAAGAGAACACGGATGTATTCTAGGAACTACCTGGCCGTACCTCTGTCATCCAGCATGACATTGTCACCAAGCCTCACGTAAGGGTGTCAATGAAACCGTACTGGGTGTCCAAGGCCCGGAGACAAGCCATTGCGATTGAGGTGAGAGAAATGCTCCAGCTAGTGGTAATTGAGGAGTCCCGGAGTGAGTGGGCTAGTCCCATTGTGCTAATCCCGAAGCCGGACGGATCATTACGGTTCTATAATAAATTCGGTAAGTTGACAAGGTGTTGAAATTCGACCTGTAAAAGCGGTCACACTATGGAGGTCTCTCATGTAAGAGCAGTCACACTATAGAGCTCTGTATTATAAGAGCGGTCACACTATAGAGCTCTGTATTATAAGAGCCGTCACACTATAGAGCTCTGTACTGTAAGAGCGGTCACACTATAGAGCTGTGTACTGTAAGAGCGGTCACACTATAGAGCTCTGTACTGGAAGAGCGGTCACACTATAGAGCTCTGTACTATAAGACAGTGCCTCCATCAGGGCATTACTGCCCTGACTGGCGTATGGGACCCAGTGGGCAGAGGGGGCCCGCATTGGGCCCCATCTCATCTGCTCACCGGGCCCCTACCGGCAAGCTAAACCGGCCCCTTAGCGGCGCTGCGGCAACACTATTGAGGTGCAGGTGCCGGCCCGCACCCGCACGTCAATAGTTAACAGCCACCAGCCAATCGGAGGCTGGCAGCTGACGTCAGCCACAGCGCGCATGTTGCCGGCGTCTGACGTCAGCGTCAGTTGCCGGCAAGTGCGCGTTTTAGCTGAGTGGAGGGAGGGAGCTTTGCCTTCGCCGCAGGAGCGCGGTCAGGAAAGAAGAACTTTTTTTTTTATTATTGAGAGCGGCGATCCAGGGGGCCCAGGGCAGAATGCTGGACACACTGGGGGCAGAATGCTGGACACACAGGGGGTAGAATGCTGGAGCACTGGGGGCAGAATGCTGGACACACTGGGGGTAGAATTCTGGACACACAGGGGGTAGAATGCTGGAGCACTGGGGGCAGAATGCTGGACACACTGGGGCAGAATGCTGGACACAGTGGGGTAGAATGCTGGAGCACTGGGGGCAGAATGCTGGACACACTGGGGCAGAATGCTGGACACACTGGGGCAGAATGCTGGAGCACTGGGGGCAGAATGCTGGACACACTGGGGCAGAATGCTGGAGACACTGGGGGCAGAATGCTGGACACACTGGGGCAGAGATGCTGGGCACACTGGGGGCAGAGATGCTGGACACACTGGGGCAGAGATGCTGGACACAATGGGGGCAGAATGCTGGGCACATTGGGGGCAGAGATGCTGGACACACTGGGGGCAGAATGCTGGACACACTGGGGGCAGAATGCTGGACACACTGGGGCAGAATGCTGGACACACTGAGGGCAGAATGCTGGAGCACTGGGGGCAGAATGCTGGACACGCTGAGGGCGGAATGCTGGACACACTGGGGGCAGAATGCTGGACACACTGGGGGCAGAATGCTGGAGCACTGGGGACAGAATGCTGGAGCACTGGGGGGCAGAATGCTGGACACACTGGGGGCAGAATGCTGGAGCACTGGGGGCAGAATGCAGGAGACACTGGGGGCAGAATGCTGGAGCACTGGGAGCAGAATGCTGGACACACTGAGGCAAAATGCTGGACACACTGGGGGCAGGACTGGAGACACTGGGGGTAGAATGCTGGACACACTGGGGGCAGGACTGGAGACAGGTGGGGCAAGAATGGAGATACGGGGCAGAATGAAAGGCATGGGGCAGGATTAGAGACACTGGGGGCAGGATTGGAGACAGATCGTGCAGGATCATGGGGCAGGATTGGATCATGGGGCAGGATGGATACGATGGAGACCGATGGGGCAGGATGGGGAGATCATATGGGGCAGAATGGATACTCATGAGGGCAGGATGGGAGAACATATGGCAGGAGCCAGGAATGAGACACACGGGGGCCAGGGTGGGGAATATTATTACCCTAGGGGCTAATTAAGGGATATTACTGCAGTCATGTATTTATTTTATTTTTTGAGGATACTGTTTTAAATGGGGGGGCGGTCCTGTTACTGTGTAGAGTGATACTATGTCACCTTTTTTTCTTCATGTGGTGTAATATAGAAGTTGGGAAAAATTAAGTAATGTGTTCTGCAAGCGGAGCTCGAGATAACTGTTATTTCCTGCAGAGACAAGTCCTGGCTGGATGAAGTGACGGCGGTCTGTGCTGGATGAAAGATGAAAAACAAAGGTTAAGGACTTCACCTAGAGACGTCACTGGGGAGTCAGTGTTACCTATACACTGACACTATACACTGTACACTATATACAGAGGTCCTGTGTCTAATGTCACCAGTGATCACTGTATTACCTATACATTATATACAGAGCTCCTGTGTATTATATCACCAGTGATCACTGTATTACCTGTACACAGACACTCCATATTAAGTACAGATCTCCTGTGTATAATGGCACTTATGGTGATGGTATTGTGGTTTTTTTTTTTATTACTGATCAGTATTGTAGTATTCAGTCACTATGTGGGGGTAATATGTGGTCTGGACATGGTGTTGCGGTATTTGTCCCTTGTATGTGCTATTTGGTCACTTTGTGGTGGTAATATGTGGTCTGGTCATGGTTCGGTGGTATTTGTTCCCTGTATTTGATATTATTTGATCACTGTGGTGGTAATATGTGGGCTGGACGTGGTGTGGTGGTATTTGTTCTTTGTATATGATATTATTCAGCCACTGGTGGTAATATGTGGTCTGGTCATGGTGCGGTGGTATTTGTCCCTTGTATGTGCTATTTGGTCACTATGTGGTAATATGTGGTCTGGTCATGGTGTTGTGGTATTTGTTCCTTGTATGTGATGTTATTCGATCACTGTGGCAGTAATATGTGGTCTGGACATGGTGCTGTGGTATTTGTTCGTTGTATGTGATATTATTGGTCATTTTAAAAATTGAAAAATAAAGAAAAATATACCTAAATTGTATTGCATATTTTAACAAATATTTAGTAGGTTACAGCAGAGTAGGGCCCGGCCAAAAGTGTCTACCGTGTTATGGTGGTGGCTTAAAAAATCTTTTGGCCAAATCAAAAGCTGCCGGCTATATGTGTGATCTGGTGATGGGAACTGTTAATGTGTGATAGGTGAGAAGTGGAGTTTTTCCAAGAGAGAGCGGTGGGGCTGTGGACAGTTCGAGGGGTGGAGCGTGGAGGCGGGGCTGGGGTGGAGCCTGGGCGGAGTCTCAAGAGGGCCCCGAAAATGTTGCCAGTATGGGGCCCCGAAATTTCTTGTGGCAGCCCTGGTATAAGAGCGGTCACACTTTTAACAGCGGATGGGTGGCATGGGTTTATGTCAGGGGGAAGATGTTGGACGATTCGTGATTGTTACTTCATTATCTATATGGGGCTTTGCTCTTCTTTTCTCAGCACTTCTTCGCTGTCCACTTGCAGCGCTGTTTCCTGCTTTCCTTGTTTCTATATTTTTAGTGATATTTGTTACGTTGTTGTTTTGTTTATAGAAATGTGATTTATTTTCTACTTCTGGTTTTTACTAAATGTATCTATAAAATGATGTTGCGTGTCTCGCTATAGCAAGTTACCCTCACTGGAAGTGGAAAATTCTATGGAAACTGCTATGAACAGAGGATGTGTGCTATCTGCCTCCTGGATATGGAAAAACACAACACAAACCATCAACACAATACATCATTCCCCGAAGAGACATAAACGACACAATACACAAGGTGGTACACAGAGGAGGAAATCATACACAACGGCCTCCGGGGAAACATTCCTCACTTATAGGAACATTCCTTCAGTAATAACCCAGACGGAGTAATGACTTCTTACATAATCAAGTGAATCTTAAGAAAGACACAAACTAGCATCCAATTATAGTAAATGCTGCGGAGGAGCCGGCGCGGGGTGACCAGGAGGATTGCACCGTATACCTGTGTCCGGTAGTGCTCCAGGCCCCTGTGCGTGGCGTCTGTATCACCCCCTGCAGATTCAGTGTCTGTGCAGGGTACCATGTGCTGTATCGTATTGTGAGATGACACTCTGCTGTGCTGCTATGTGATAAGATGGCGATTACACCAGGTTCTGAGTCGGTGTAAGTCAGAACCACGGAGCTGGATTGTGAGAGATGTAGTCACAACGCCCAACCATTCCAGATCAGGACATTTCTGGATTTGAAAGCTCTACCAGGAGGCCACAGACGTGTTTTAATTTTAACTGTATCTGCCTCCTTAGAGGTTTTTGGTGGGCACTGTGGGGACTTCATACTATGTGTGGGGAATGTACTATGGGGGACATCATACTGTGTGTGGGGGGAATGTATTGTGGGGACATCATACTGTGTGAGGGGAATGTACTGTGGGGACATCATACTGTGTGTAGGGGAATTGTACTGTGAGGACTTCATACTATGTGTGGGGAATGTACTATGGGGGACATAATACTGTGTGTGGGGGGATTGTACTGTGGGGACATCATACAGTGTGTGGGGGGATTGTACTGTGGGGACATCATACTGTGTGAGGGGAATGTACTGTGGGGACATCATACTGTGTGTAGGGGGATTGTACTGTGGGGACTTCATACTATGTGTGGGGAACGTACTATGGGGGACATCATACTGTGTGTGGGGGATTGTACTGTGGGGACATCATACTATGTGTGTGGGGGATAGTACTGTGGGGACATCATATTGTGTGTGGGGGTATTGTACTGTGGGGACATCATACTGTGTGTGGGGGAATGTACTGTGGGGACATCATACTGTGTGTAGGGGGATTGTACTGTGGGGACTTCATACTATGTGTGGGGAATGTACTATGGGGGACATCATACTGTTTGTGGGGGGATTGTACTGAGGGGACATCATACTGTGTGAGGGGAATTGTACTGTGGGGACATCATACTGTGTGGGGGGATTGTACTGTGGGGACATCATACTGTGTGGGAGAATGTACTGTGGGGACATCATACTGTGTGTGGGGGGATTGTTCTGTGGGGACATCATACTGTGTGTGGGGGGATTGTACTGTGGGGACATCATACTGTGTGTGGGAGAATGTACTGTGGGGACATCATACTGTGTGTGGGGGGATTGTGCTATTGGGGACATCATACTGTTTGTGGGGGGATTTACTGTGGAGGACATTATACTGTGTGGAGATTGTACTGTGGGGACATCATACTGTGTGTGGGGGGATTGTACTGTGGGGACATCATACTGCGTGTGGGGGATTGTACTGTGGGGACATCATACTGTGTGTGGGGGGATTGTACTGTGGGGACATCATACTGTGTGGGGGGATTGTACTGTGGGGTCATCATACTGTGTGTGGGGGGATTGTACTGTGGGGACATCATACTGCGTGTGGTGGGGGATTGTACTGTGGGGACATCATACTGTGTGGGGGGATTGTACTGTGGGGTCATCATACTGTGTGTGGGGGGATTATACTGTGGGGACATCATACTGTGTGGGGGGAATGTATTGTGGGGACATCATACTGTGTGTGGGGAATTGTACTGTGGGGTCATCAAACTGTGTGTGGGGGATTGTACTGTGGGGACATCATACTGTGTGTGGGGGGGATTGTACTGTGGGGACATCATACTGTGTGGGGGGAATGTATTGTGGGGACATCATACTGTGTGTGGGGGATTGTACTGTGGGGACATCATACTGTGTGGGGGGGATTGTACTGTGGGGTCATCATATTGTGTGTGGGGGATTGTACTGTGGGGACATCATACTGTGTGAGGGGAATGTACTATGTGGGATATCATACTGTGTATGAGGAATGTACTGTGGGGTCATCATACTGTGTGGGGGGGATTGTACTGTGAGGTCATCATACTGTGTGTGGGGGATTGTACTGTGGGGTTATCATACTGTGTGTGGGGGATTGTACTGTGGGGTTATCATACTGTGTGTGGGGGATTGTACTGTGGGGTCATCATATTGTGTGTGGGGGATTGTACTGTGGGGACATCATACTGTGTGAGGGGAATGTACTGTGGGGACATCATACTGTGTGTGGAGGATTGTACTGTGGGGTCATCATACTGTGTGTGGGGGGATTGTACTGTGGGGACATCATACTGTGTGGGGAGGATAGTACTGTGGGGTCATCATACTGTGTGGGGGGAATGTATTGTGGGGACATCATACTGTGTGTGGGGGATTGTACTGTGGGGTCATCACACTGTGTGTGGGGGGAATGTACTGTGGGGGCATCATACTGTGTGAGGGGAGAATGTACTTTGGGGACACCATTTCTGTGTGTGGGGGGGTGAATGTACTGTGGGGACATCATACTGTGTGGCGGAATGTACAGTGGAAACATCATACAATGTGTAGGGGATGTATCGTGGACAAGGCACTATAGGAGTTCATATGACTTACAGCAATTGGGGTGGGGAAGTGGGGGTAGAAATTGGATGGGGGTTTGGGACCCTAAAAACCTGAAGGGCGGCTCTGTCCTGTCAGGGAACAGTAGTATTTTACATGTCCCATGGTACAATAGATAGAGGCTCTTTCACAGACTTTTTTGTACCTTCAAGTCAAAAAATCCTAAATGCAGCTTTGGATGTGACTAGAGTTGAAGTAACTCAAGATCAGTGCTTAATAAGTCCCTTAACAGCTGTAAAGCTTTCATGAGTATGAGAATGAGGGCCTTTTCTTTCTGCCCAATGTTAGAATATTTGGGGATTTTTGTAATCTGTATTAGAGACTTCTTTAAGCAAACCTTACCAGCCATATGGGCAAAAACATGCAAGGTCGGAGATATCTGCTTATGTAGTGATCCTTAAAGGGAATCTGTCACATTGTACTTACAGTCCAATCTACAGGCAGCAGATTATAGAACTGGAGGAGCTGAGCAGATTGATATATTGTTCTATGGAAAAAAATGTCAGCCTAATTTGTAATTTATTGATCTGAGCCATTGTTCATTCTGTGATTACTAGTCCAGTGGGCGGTCCTTAGTGAATATAGAATCCTAGAATGTTAGAATTGGAAGGGACCTCTAGGATCATCGTGTCCAACCTCCTGCTCAAAGCAGGATTTACTAAACCATCTCAGACAGATGTCTGTCCAGCCTCTGTTTGAAGACTTCCATTGAAGGAGAACTCACCACCACCTCTCGTGGCAGCCTATTCTACTCATTGATCACCCTCACTGTCAACTAGTTTTTTCTAATATATAATCTGTATCTTCTCCTTTCAATTTCATTCCATTGCGTCTCGTGTTTCCATGTGCACATGAGAATAATGATGATCCTTCTATAATGTGACAGCCCTTGAGATATTTGTAGACAGCTATTAAGTCTCATCTTAGGCTTCTTTTTTGCAAGGTAAACATTCCCAGATTCCTTAACCGTTCCTCGTAGGACATACTTTGCAGTCCGCTCACCATTCTGGTCGCTCTTCTCTGAACTTGCTCCAGTTTTTCAATGTCTCTTTTAAAATGTGGTGCCCAGAATTGGACCCAGTATTCCAGATGAGGCCTGACCAAGGAGGAGTAGAGGGGGAGAATTGCTTTACGTGATCTAGACTCTATGCTTCTCTTAATACATCCTTGCACTGTTTTTGGTCTTTTTTGCTGCTGCATCACACTGTTGACTGATGTGCAGTCTGTAATCTATTAGTATACACAAGTCTTTTTCACACGTGCTGTTGCTTAGTTCTATTCCTCCCATTTTGTAGATGTCATTTTCGTTTTTCTTGCCCAGATGTAGAATCTTGAATAGGTGTGCGTACAGAGATAACTGACAGTCACTCTTTAAGCTTGCCCATTGGACTCTTAAACATGTTCATCATTACTGATTCCTTTAAGTGACAACTGCAAAAATCATTTTTATTCATAGATCCAATGTAGCTGAGGGTTCAGCCCAGGGGGTGCATAACATCTGAGTGGTCACCTAACCAGGTAACCATGTTTGCAATTATGGTGGTGCCCCCTATATGGGTATAGGGGAACCTAAGCAGATGACTGTGCTGTTACTGAAATGTAATCTCTATACAAAGACCAACACTGATATTATCACTATATAGTGACTGTGGAGACACGGGGGGTCAGCAGGTGCTTTTGTCTGCTGGCTCAAGACCACACGGACCAGGGATCATCCCACCGTATGCCCCCTCTCCTTTCATCGTGTGGATAACACTACTCAGAGAGCCCGGGGTTAGGGTAAAACAGTGTGGCAATACTTTATTGAACCCCAAAACAGGCATATAACACAGAACAGTTTCATCATAGTACCCCAGATGGTGCACATTACAGAGTCTCACCCTTTCGCTGACTCACCGGGATTAGAGCAACTGCAACTTCCAGGACCAACTGCCCTGCCTGTGACATGCACAGAGAGGAGGTAATGACAAGCTTAGGAAGCTGACAGTCCATTGAGATACAAGGCCAGGTGACCGGAGGGTCACAACCTGACTTCTCTGAACATCTCCATGGAGCCAGGTGACCGGTGGGTCCAAATTCTGGCTTCCCCAAACGTATCCATGGGTTTAGTGATGGTCAAAGGAGCAGATCTGTATTCTTTCAGTCGGAGTTATGGTCCCCAAAGCTGGTATCCTGTAAAATGTCAAATCTGTGTCCCTCATGATGGAGCCAGAAAGTCCTGTCTGCTGTCTTGTAGAGTGTTCCTGGCTGTGGTTTTGTAAAGAATCTCTGGTTCTTTGGATCTCTTGTTAGAGAGGCATATCACCATTATACAGTTCACAACTGTTGTCGCATCATTCGCATCATTTAATCAAATTGCATAGCTTTTACTTCTCTGTTTTGCATGTCAACAAACCACAGGGTCCCACACAATGGTCAATTAACATATTATCAAACACCGATTGTTCAATGACCCCGCGTCTCTGTCTTACAGAGATAGCAGACGATAAGCTGTAGGAGCTGATATAAGAGGCAAACATCAGACATTCAAAAATCTCAAATATCAACGTTTAACAGATGTCTGGAGAAATTAATATTAAATGCTGTGTTGTCACAGTTACCATATAGTCTTAGAACATGCAACAGAAAATAGTACAGCTATTGATGGTTACTTACAGATGACGTTATTTCTCATGGAGTTTTTCTGTATTTTCCATCTGGCCCAGACCCACATGACAACTTCTTCAGCCAGGAATTGTCTGCAGAGTTTACAAAAAAGACCCATCTATCCACAATCTGCACACAAAGTCCTCCATAGAATAATGCCCACTTCTGTGCCTTTAACAAAATAAAATGCCTCCTTTGTGCCCTCTAGAAGGTAAAATTGCCCCTAGAAAGTATTAGTGCCATGTGAAAATGCCCCAGACAACAGTGCCCACATTTTTTTTCACTAGAAAGTAATGTCCCCTGTGTACCCATTTGACGGTCACAATACCTTGAGTGCCCCATAACAATAATGCCTCTTAAGTGCCCACTTAAGATTTAATAACGTCCCCCCATTTACAATAATAATGTCCCATGAGTCCCCCAGCTTTCCTATACAGTGTGATGCCCTTACAGCTCCTCTACATACGGTATAATGTCCTCACAGCTTCCTAGATACAGAATGATGCCCCACAGCAGCTCCATATACACAGATTTGTAAAGACAACCCATATATGCAGTATTGTGTCCCCAAAGCTCCATTATATGAAGTATAATCACCCCACACACTCCTCTATCTACAGTGGGGGAAATAAGTATTTGATCCATTTTGACCCGTTGCCGATTTTGTAAGTTTGCCCACTGACAAAGGCGTGAACAGTCTATAATTATAAGGGTAGGTTAATTTTTAACATTGAGAGATAGAATATCAAAAATAAAATCCAGAAAATCACATTATATAAATTATGTAAAACATCTGACCTCCGTAATTGCAAACAAATCTATCTATCTATCTATCTATCTATCTATCTATCTATCTATCTATCTATCTATCTATCTATCTATCTATCTATCTATCTATCATCATTAATTATCTATTATCATCTATGTATTATCTATCTATCTATCTATCTATCTATCATCTATCTATTTATCTATCTATTATCTATCTATCTATTATCTATCTATCTATCTATCTATCATCCTCCATTATCTATTATCATCTATGTATTATCTATCTATTATCTATCTACCTAGCTATTATCTATTTATATATCTATTATTTATCTATTATCTATGTATCAATCTATCTAGCTATCTATCTATCTATCTATCTATCTATCTATCTATCTATCATCATCCATTATTATCATCTATTATCTATCTATTATCTATCTATCCTTGATCTTGCGTCACGTTCTCCCTGCTGCCCCTACTGGTCGCTCACAGTATAGAACATACATCTCTATACACATCCTTTGCTGCCATCACTTGGCGTTCTTTCGCCTATTGTGTTATTTTCTTTGATACTTTCCGTTATCCCAGAGGGGTCTATGGGGAGAAGTCTTTGATTCTGTTCTCCATCTAGACAACAATGTAGCAGCTTATTTATGATCTCCCCCTCATGACACCAGGGTCTGTGCCAGCACCACCAAGTTTGCCAGCAAATCTAAAGATCCTAAAACTTTCCAATTGTTTGTGCTGATAGCGGAGCTCACACCTATTGTCTGCAATTAGCACAAATAATAATAATGGTTGTAGTCCCTGACAGCGGCTGCAGGCTGGCGGAATAACACGAGCGCAGGAAATCCCGCTGCCCCGTCTGCCCGCTCCACATCGAGACCATGTGAGCTTTCATGTGAGAAACTGGAAAAATGACGCAGCTCATAGCAGGAAAGAGCACGCGACGCTGAAGTCACAGCACAAGGAGGATCTCATGACATCAATGGGCACAATGGACCTCGGCCACGGACAGCCACGGCCATTGTCACCCTGATCCACTGTCCAATGCGGTCACGTACCTCCAACCACCGCTCTTAGTGGGGTCCTCCACATAAATTCACTGCTGCTAAACTTTCCTAGGTGTAGGTATAAATAAAGCATAATGTCTGCAACAATTAAAAGTTCTGCAACTTTATCATAAACTTTGTGAGATTTCATCAAGACAAGTGTGTTATACGCCAGTCTTTATACAGAGCAGGGGTGTCCACCCTTTTGGTGTCTCTGGGACACAGCAGCAGAAGAAGACTTCTTTTGGGCCACACATTAAATATACAAACGCTAATGAAAGCTGATGAGCACAAAAAGGTCTGCACATAATTACCATGTACCCAGCAACACTGGTAAGCAAAAAATTGTTCATATGATAATCCTAATGATGTAGCGGACTGTCCGGAGAGGCTTTTAAAATTGTTAAACAGGTCTAAAGCTTGTGAACACTTATATAGAAAACTAGATGGTGTCCCGATTCTAACGCATCGGGTATTCTAGAATATGCATGTCCACGTAGTATATTGCACAGCCCACGTACTATATTGCCCAGCTACGTGGTATATTGCCCAGCCACGTAGTATATTGCCCAGTGACGTAGTATATTGCCCAGTGACGTAGTATACAGCACAGAGCCACGTAGTATATTGCCCAGCCATGTAGTATATTGCACAGCCCACGTACTATATTGCCCAGCTACGTAGTATATTGCCCAGCAACGTAGTATATTGCCCAGCCACGTAGTATATTGCCCAGTCACGTCGTATATTGCCCAGTGACGTAGTATACAGCACAGAGCCATGTAGTATATTGCCCAGCGACGTAGTATACAGCACAGAGCCACGTAGTATATTGCCCAGTGACGTAGTATACAGCACAGAGCCACGTAGTATATTGCCCAGCCACGTAGTATATTGCCCAGCGACGTAGTATACAGCACAGAGCCACGTAGTATATTGCCCAGCCACGTAGTATATTGCCCAGTGACGTAGTATACAGCACAGAGCCACGTAGTATATTGCCCAGCCACGTAGTATATTGCCCAGTGACGTAGTATACAGCACAGAGCCACGTAGTATATTGCCCAGCCACGTAGTATATTGCCCAGTGACGTAGTATGTTGCCCAGCCACGTAGTATATTGCCCAGTCATGTAATATATAGCACAGCCCACGGAGTATATCACACAGACCACATAGTATATAACACTGCCTATGTAGTATATAGCAGCCACGCAGTATATAACACAGCCCACGTAGTATACAGCAGTGTGGGCACCATATCCCTGTTAAAAAAATAATTAAAATAAAAAATAGTTCTATACTCACCCGCCGGGATCCACCGAAGCTCCGGCGATAGGCGCGCGGCTGCCGCCATCTTCTGTTCCCAGGATGTATTGCGAAATTACCCAGATGACTTAGCGGTCTCGCGAGACCGCTAGGTCTTCTGGGTAATTTTGCAATGTATCGCTGGGAAAGGAAGATGGCGGCAGTGCGTATAGCAGGTTTTTTGTTTTTTAATTATTTTTAACCCCTTCATGACCCAGCCTATTTTGGCCTTAATGACCTTGCCGTTTTTTGCAATTCTGACCAGTGTCCCTTTATGAGGTAATAACTCAGGAACGCTTCAATGGATCCTTGCGGTTCTGAGATTGTTTTTTCGTGACATATTGGGCTTCATGTTAGTGGTAAATTTAGGTCGATAATTTCTGAGTTTATTTGTGAAAAAAACGGAAATTTGGCGAAAATTTTGAAAATTTTGCAATTTTCACATTTTGAATTTTTATTCTGTTAAACCAGAGAGTTATGTGACACAAAATAGTTAATGAATAACATTTCCCACATGTCTACTTTACATCAGCACAATTTTGGAAATAAATTTTTTTTTTGCTAGGAAGTTATAAGGGTTAAAATTTGACCAGTGATTTCTCATTTTTACAACAAAATTTACAAAACCATTTTTTTTAGGGACCACCTCACATTTGAAGTCAGTTTGAGGGTTCTATATGGCTGAAAATACCCAAAAGTGACACCATTCTAAAAACTGCACCCCTCAAGGTGCTCAAAACCACATTCAAGAAGTGTATTAACCCTTCAGGTGTTTCACAGCAGCAGAAGCAACAAGGAGGGGAAAAATTAACATTTAACTTTTTAGTCACAAAAATGATCTTTTCGCAACAATTTTTTTATTTTCCCAAGGGTAAAAGGAGAAACTGGACCACGAATGTTGTTGTCCAATTTGTCCTGAGTACGCTGATGCCTCATATGTGGGGGTAAACCACTGTTTGGGCGCACGGCAGGGCTCGGAAGGGAAGGAGCGCCATTTGACTTTTTGAATGAAAAATTGGCTCCAATCTTTAGCGGACACCATGTCGCGTTTGGAGAGCCCCCGTGTGCCTAAACATTGGAGCTCCCCCACAAGTGACCCCATTTTGGAAACTAGACCCCCCAAGGAACTTATCTAGAAGCATAGTGAGCACTTTAAAGCCCCAGGTGCTTCACAAATTAATCCGTAAAAATGAAAAAGTACTTTTTTTTCACACAAATTTTCTTTTAGCCTCAATTTTTTCATTTTCACATGGGCAACAGAATAAAATGGATCCTAAAATTTGTTGGGCAATTTCTCCTGAGTATGACAATACCCTCATATGTGGGGGTAAACCACTGTTTGGGTGCACGGCAAGGCTTGGAAGGGAAGGCGCGCCATTTGACTTTTTCAATGGAAAATTAGCTCCAAACATTAGTGGACACCATGTTGCGTTCGGAGAGCCCCTGTGTGCCTAAACATTGGAGCTCCCCTACAATTGACCCCATTTTGGAAACTAGACCCCCCAAGGAACTTATCTAGATGCATAGTGAGCACTTATAACCCCCAGGTGCTTCACAGAAGTTTATAACGCAGAGCCATGAAAATAAAAAAATATTTTTCTTTCCTCAAAAATGATTTTTAGCCCGGAGTTTTTTATTTTCCCAAGGATAATAGGAAAAATTGGACCCCAAATATTGTTTTCCAGTTTGTCCTGAGTACGATGATACCTCATATGTGGGGGTAAACCACTGTTTGGGCGCACGGCAGGGCTCGGAAGGGAAGGCACGCCATTTGGCTTTTTGAATGGAAAATTAGCTTCAATCATTAGCGGACACCATGTCGCGTTTGGAGAGCCCCTGTGTGCCTAAACATTGGAGCTCCCGCACAAGTGACCCCATTTTGGAAACTAGACCTCCCAAGGAACTAATCTAGATGTGTGGTGAGCACTTTGAACCCTCAAGTGCTTCACAGAAGTTTATAACGCCGAGCCATGAAAATAAAAAATTATTTTTCTTTCCTCAAAAATGATTTTTTAACCCACAATTTTTTATTTTCCCAAGGGTAACAGGAGAAATTGGACCCCAAAAGTTGTTGTGCAGTTTCTCCTGAGTACGCTGATACCCCATATGTGGGGGTAAACCACTGTTTTGGCACACGTCGGGGAGCGGAAGGGAAGTAGTGACGTTTTGAAATGCAGACTTTAATGGAATGCTCTGCGGGCGTCACGTTGTGTTTGCAGAGCCCCTGATGTGCCTAAACAGTAGGAACTCCCCACAATTGACCCCACTTTGAAAACTAGACCCCCAAGGGAACTTATCTAGATGTGTGGTGAGCACTTTGAACCCCCAAGTGCTTCACAGAAGTTTATAACGCAGAGCCGTGAAAATAAAAAATGTGTTTTCTTTCCTCAAAAATATTTTTTTAGCCCAGAATTTTTTAATTTTCCCAAGGGTAACAGGAAAAATTTGACCCCTAAAGTTGTTGTCCAGTTTCTCCTGAGTACGCTGATACCCCATATGTGGGGGTAAACCACTGTTTGGGCACATGGCGGGGCTCGGAAGGGAAGTAGTGACGATTTGGAATGCAGACTTTGATGGAATGGTCTGCGGGAATCATGTTACGTTTGCAGAGCCCCTGATGTGCCTAAACAGTAGAAACCCCCCACAAGTGACCCCATTTTGGAAACTAGACCCCCCAAGGAACTTATCTAGATGTGTGGTGAGCACGTTCAACCCCCAAGTGCTTCACAGAAGTTTACAACGCAGAGCCGTGAAAATAAAAAATAATTTTTCTTTCCTCAAAAAAGATGTTTTAGCAAGCAATTGTTTATTTTCACAAGGGTAACAGGAGAAATTGGACCCCAATATTTGTTGCCCAGTTTGTTGTGAGTACGCTGATACCTCATATGTGGGGGTAAACCACTGTTTGGGCGCACGTCAGGGCTCGGAAGGGAAGTAGTGACATTTGAAATGCAGACTTTGATGGAATGGTCTGCGGGCGTCACGTTGCATTTGCAGAGCCCCTGATGTGCCTAAACAGTAGAAAAAACCCACAAGTGACCCCATTTTGGAAACTAGACCCCAAAAGGATCTTATCTAGATGTGTGGTGAGCACTTTCAACCCCCAAGTGCTTCACATAAGTTTATAACGTAGAGCCGTGAAAATAAAAAATAATTGTTCTTTCCTCAAAATTATGTTTTAGCAAGTAATTTTTTATTTTTGCAAGGGTAACAGGAGAAATTGGACCCCAACAGTTGTTGCCCAGTTTGTCCTGAGTACGCTGGTATCCCATATGTGGGGGTAAACCACTGTTTGGGCGCACGTCGGGGCTTGGAAGGGAGGGCACACCATTTGACTTTTTGAACGCAAGATTGGCTGGAATCAATGGTGGCGCCATGTTGCGTTTGGAGACCCCTGATGTGCCTAAACAGTGGAAACCCCTCAATTCTAACTTCAACACTAACCCCAACACACCCCTAACCCTAATCCCAACTGTAGCCATAACCCTAATCACAACCCTAACCCCAACACACCCGTAACCCTAAATCCAACCCTAATCCTAACCCTAATCCCAACCCTACCCACAACTGTAACCCCAACACAACCCTAACCCTATCCTTAACCCTAACCACAAGCCTAATCTTAACCCTATTTCCAACCCTAGCCCTAATTCCAACCCTAAGGGTACCGTCTCACATAACGATTTACCAACGATCACGACCAGCGATACGACCTGGCTGTGATCGTTGGAAAGTCATTGTGTGGTCGCTGGGGAGCTGTCACACAGACTGCTCTCCAGCGACCAACGATGCCAAGGTCCCGGGTAACCAGGGTAAACATCGGGTTACTAAGCGCAGGGCCGCGCTTAGTAACCCGATGTTTACCGTGGTTACCAGCGTAAAGGTAAAAAAAAAAAAACGTACATACTCACATTTCGGTGTCCTTCAGGTCCCTTGCCGTCTGCTTCCCGCTCTGACTGAGTGCCGCCGTACAGTGAGAGCAGAACGCAGCGGTGACGTCACTGCTGTGCTGTGCTCTCACTTTCCGGCCGGCAGACAGTCAGAGCGGGAAGCAGACGGCAAGGGACCTGAAGGACACCGAAATGTGAGTATGTACGTTTTTTTGTTTTTTTTTTTACTTTTACGCTGGTAACCACGGTAAACATCGGGTTACTAAGCGCGGCCCTGCGCTTAGTAACCCGATGTTTACCCTGGTTACAAGTGAACGCATCGCTGGATCGCTGTCACACACAACGATCCAGCGATGACAGCGGGAGATCCAGCGACGAAAGAAAGTTCCAAACGATCTGCTACGACGTACGATTCTCAGCAGGGTCCCTGATCGCTGCTGCGTGTCAGACACAGCGATATCATATGGATATCGCTGGAACGTCACGGATCGTACCGTCGTAGCGACAAAAGTGCCACTGTGAGACGGTACCCTAACTCTAATTCCAACCCTAACCCTAAGGCTATGTGCCCACTTTGCGGATTCGTGTGAGATTTTTCCGCACCATTTTTGAAAAATCCGCAGGTAAAAGGCACTGCGTTTTACCTACGGATTTACAGCGGATTTCCAGTGTTTTTTTGTGCGGATTTCACCTGCGGATTCCTATTGAGGAACAGGTGTAAAACGCTGCGGAATCCGCACAAAATTGACATGCTGCGGAAAATACATAGCGTTTCCGCACGGTATTTTCCGCACCATGGGCACAGCGGATTTGGTTTTCCATAGGTGTACATGGTACTGTAAACCTGATGGAAAACTGCTACAAATTCGCAGCGGCCAATCCGCTGCGGATCCGCGGCCAATCCGCTGCGGATCCGCGGCGGATCCGCTGCGGATCCGCTGCCGATCCGCGGCGGATCCGCGGCCGATCCGCTGCGGATCCGCGGCAATCCGCTGCGGATTCGCAGCCAAATCTGCACTGTGTGCATATGCCCTAACCCTACCCCTACCCCTAATTCTAACCCTAATTCTAACCCTAGTTCTAACCCTAACCCTAGCAGAAAAAAAAAAAAAAATATTTTATTTATTTTTATTATTCTCCCTATGGGGGTGATAAAGGGGGGGGGGGTCATTTACTTTTTTTTATTTTGATCACTGCGATAGGCTATATCGCAGTGATCAAAATAGATCTGGAACGAATCTGCCAGCCGGCAGACTCTGCGGGCGCAGTGCGCAGGCGCCCGCCATATTGGACAATGGCGGCGCCCATGGAGAAGCCGGACGGACACCGGGAGGCCAGGTAAGTATGTAGGGGGGGGTGATCGGATCACGGGGGGGGGACCGGAGCACAGGGAGGGGGCACCGGAGCACGGGGGGAGCGGACAGGAGGACGCAGGAGCGGACAGAACTAATTAGGGGGGCGGACCGCGCACCGGAGCACTGGGGGGGCGATCGGTGGGGTGGGGTGGGGGCAGATTAGGTTTTCCAGCCATGGCCGATGATATTGCAGCATCGGCCATGGCTGGATTGTAATATTTCACCGTTTTTTTGGGTGAAATATTACAAATCGCTCTGATTGGCAGTTTCACTTTCAACAGCCAATCAGAGCGATCGTAGCCACGAGGGGGTGAAGCCACCCCCCCTGGGCTGAAGCACCACTCCCCCTGTTCCTGGAGATCGGGTGAAATCGGAGTTAACCCCTTCACCCGATCTGCAGGAGCGCGATCCCTCCATGACGCATATGCTGCGTCATAGGTCGTTTTGGCACCGACTTTCATGACGCAGCGTATGCGTCAAAGGTCGCTAAGGGGTTAACATTACATTTTTTTACTATTGATGCCGCATAGGCAGCATCAATAGTAAAAGGTTGGGGACACACAAGGTTAATAGCGGCGGTAACGGAGTGCGTTACCCGCGGCATAACGCGGTCCGTTATTGCCAGCATTAACCCTGTGTCAGGGGTGACCGGAGGGGAGTATGCGGGCTCAGGGCACTGACTGCGGGGAGTAAGAAGCAGCCATTTTCTTTCGGACTGTGCCCGTCGCTGATTGGTCGTGGCTGTTTTGCCGCGACCAATAAGCGACTTGGATTTCCATGACTGACAGAGGCCGTGACCAATGAATATCCGTGACAGACAGACAGACAGATGGAAGTGACCCTTAGACAATTATATATATAGATGTAAATATCTATGTAATAAAACACTACACTGAGACTGCTGTATATACATCACATAGGAGACACTGAGACTGCTGTATATACAGTACATCACATAGGAGACACTGAGACTGCTGTATATACAACAAATAGGAGTCACCTAGACTGCTGTTTATACATCACATAGGAGACACTGAGACTGCTGTATACATCACATAGGAGACACTGAGACTGCTGTGTACATCACATAGGATACACTGAGACTGCTGTATACATCACATAGGATACACTGTATATACTGCTGTATATACAACAAATAGAAGACACTGAGACTGCTGTATATATATATATCACATAGGAGACACTGAGACTTCTGTATACATCACATAGGCTACACTGAGACTGCTGTATATACATCACATAGAATACACCAAAACTGCTATAATTCATCATATAGGAGACACCAAGACTGTTGTATATACATCACATTGGATTCACTGAGGCTGCTATATATACATCACATAGGAGACATCAAGACTGCTTTATATACATCGCATAGGATACACTGATAGTACTGTATATACAGTTATAATTGTTAATAACTTAATTTATTCTGCAGTGCATTTCCGCAGCTCTTTACAATTAAGTCTGACATGTACAGACAAAAAGACATTACAGAGTAATACATACAGTAGTTCAAGAGTTACAGGAAGAGTGAGGGCCCGGCTCGCAAGCTTCCAATCTATAATGAAGTAGGGGGGAAACAATTGTTAAAAAGTGCCTGTTCTGTACGGTCCGGCCGTCATTAAAATAAATAAGAGCTTTCAAATAAAGGTGCACGAGCCATCTGCAGCCAGTGTCCGTACAAGTATTATTACCTCCTGCTACTGGGTGCATGCAGGATGTGGAGACAGATGAATAGGAGGGACCAAATTCTGAGGAAAACTTAAAGAGGGGGAACAAGAAAGAGATTAGTAAAGCGAGATGATGGGTAAGAGATTTGCAATTTCCATTTGCTTGACTTGCCAGCACAAGACAATAAATTTGTCTGGGGCTTACAGGAAGACAATGAGGCCACGTATAGAAATAAAAGTTACATATCTTGAAAGGGCTGCCCGAGCCTTTTTTCAGTATATTATTAGTATACTACACAAAAATGACCCCTTTAAAGCAGCTTAAAGATGTGGGGGCTAGGTATTAATCAGATTGTTTGGCGTAGTGCATTCCAGTAAACTGAGGCAGCATGAGAGAAGTCTTGGAGATGGAAGTGGGAGGTTCGGATTATGAAGGATGTTAAAAAAATTAGATCAGTTGTAAAACTGAGAGCAATGGTAGGGTGACAGAGAGAGATTAGAGAACAGATGTAGTAGAGTGATCCAAAACTGTGGAGATCTTTATATTGTACTCTGTAGTGGATAGGTAACCAGTGCAATGACTGGCACAAGGTGGAGGCATTGGTTTACCGGCTGGACAGAAATATGACTCGTAAAGAGAAAAACACCAGCGCTCCCTTGTGTGAATACTGTCCTTAGCAGCTGGAATCAGACAGCCAGGTGCCAAGGCTGACACAAAAGTAAACAATAATGCTGAAAAAGAATTGATATCGCGCTTCAGGATAGACTTCCAATCAACTAATGTGGTGGCGTAATGCGAAGAAACTATCTACTGATACAAATACTAAGAGAATAAATACCGCCCTTCAGGGTTGACTACCTATAGCCAAAAGTGATGGCAAAATACAAAGAAACTACCTGCTACCACTCATAGATATGCCCAATTGAAATACATCCTTATAAATGCAGTGCAACGTGCAATATGGACATGCAATACGGGCCAGCACGGCACTGTATGGTGTATTACACCCGTAGCTACGATCTGACTCACCAGGATCCTGAGGTGTCGTAGATGCACAGGGCTCGAAAAGCGTTAACTGCTGTCAGGTTACCTGGTGGAGATCCTGCTAAGCCGGAAATGGGCAATGGAATGGGGATGACCGCAGCAAAACGGCGTGGCGGTGGTCGGCGTACAGCCAGGGAACACCCCGGCCGGTGGCATCTCTGGATACAGACAGGATAAAAAAAGGCTGACGAAAGCGCTCAGAGTGTGACATCACAAGAGCTACGGAGGGATGCTGGGGAAAAAAGGTATCCGACGCGTTTCGAAGGAGCTCAGTCCTTCTTTATCAGGGTTACCACACGCTAGAAGCACCCAGCCTTATGTGGATCTAAACAGCCCATCAGCCCCATCACCGCATTCCACCAATTATTCCTATTTCAAAGAGAAGGTGGAGTCTTGAAATAACCCGCAAATTACAATGGAGAACCAGCAGAGTGGGCATATCAGGGGAAAAAAGGATATGCAAAACAAAAAGTGCCATTAAATACTTCATTTGAAAGTGATGCGTACTGCTGAAAATTCATATATAAGTTAAATAAAACTGTTAAAACAAACTTTAATAGTAAAAACACAGTGTAAAATATTCGCTACATACAAAAGTATAAATATATATATATATATATATGTAAAAAATACATTATAAAAAAGGGGGTAAAAATATATATATACATATCTCTGCTCCCTAAATGCCAAATTAAAAGCTCCAAAATAAAAACTCCCTCCTGGATTGGAGAATCTACAAAACATAAAGGCCCTTCACGGTGATAAAATGGATATAAATACATCCATACTATAACTCACATGAGTAATTCTATATTTTATATCTGATAAGGGGAAGTTCTATAAGAGGAAAAAAAATGCCAGAATCCTGGTCATCGTTGTAACCTTAGAAGGCATATAGTTCCAGTCCATAGTTCAGACCCTTTGGGGCCAGACAATTTAAAGAAAATATCAATTTGGATTCAGCTCTAGACATAGCTTCTATGAGGTTGCCTCCTGTGAAATTTTGTTGGATTTTTTGGATCCCCAAAAAACCTACACCTTTTGTGCACTTGTTGTGTCTCTCCAAAAAATGCCGTAAGAGGGGATGGCCCACATATCCTTTATTGATGTTTAAAAGGTGTTCCTTAATGCCTACCATAAGTCGCCTTTTGGTTCGGCCTACATACAACTTTTTACACTGACAATCAAATAAATCACTTTGGTAGTGTAGCAAGTGATGCTGTCCTTGATACTGAATGTGAATGCGGCCTCAGAGTCAGTAAATGTAGATTGACAAGATTTATTTGAACATGTATTTCTGCAACAATACCAAGTGCCGCAAGGTGTGAACCCAGCCACCGAGTCCTTACATGTGCCAACTTTTTGTTATTGATGAGTTTTGATTGTTGGGGCCACCAAACTGCCCAAGGGTTGAGCCTTTCTGTATATGAACCTGGTGACAGATGCAGCATCGGACTGGAGCACCTTGGGCCCACCAGAGAAAATCATTCTTGGGGCCCACTATGTAGCTACATAGAAATGGATACAAGACCACCAATTGTGCGGTAAAAAGCGCTAATATCAGGGTGTAATATAAGGTAGATCACGTCTTAATTATGTATCAAGGGTTGGGGTAGCCCCCTCACAGAATATAATTTAGCCCCCTCACAGAATATAATTTAGCCCCCTCATAAAATATAACACAGTCCCCTCTCATAGAATATAATGCAGCACCCCACAAAATATACTGCAACCCCCTCAGGTATAACGCAGTCCCCACCATAGAATATAATGTAGCACCCTCATAGGGTATAATGCAGCCCCCTCATATAGTATAATGCAGCCACCACAGAATATAATGTAGTCAACTGAGAGAATGCAGCCCCACCACAGAATATAATGCAGCCCCCCATAGAGTATACTGTAGCACCCTCACATAGTATGATGTAGCCCCCATAATATAATGCAGTCCCCTGGGAATAATGCAGTCCCCCCACAGAATATAATGTAGCCCCCTCATAAAGTATAATGCAGCCCCTCTCCACCCCCATCATTGTCCTCATCACCACCTCCATCATTGCCTTCTCCCCCACCACCCCTATTATTCTCCCCCACCACCTCCATCACTGCCCATTCCACCACCTGCATCATTGCCTCCTCCCCCACAATCAATGTCCAATTCATCACCTCCATCATCACCTCCATCATTGCCTCCCCCACCACCATCATTGCCTCCCCCACCACCCTCATTGCCCATCACTTCCATCATTGCCTCCCTCCACCACCATCATTGCCCATTTCATCACCTCCATCACTGCCTCCCACCTCCACCATTGCCCATCACCTCCATCATTGCCTTTCCCCACCACCATCATTGCCCATCACCTCCATCATTGCCTCCCACCACCACCATTGCCCATCACCTCCATCATTGCCTCCCCCACCACCATCATTGCCTCCCCACCATCATTGCCTATCACCTCCATCATTGCCTCCCATACCATCATTACCTATCACCTCCATCATTGCCTCCCCCACCATCATTGCCTCCCCTCACCCTCATTGCCCATTACCTCCATAATTCCCTCCCTCATCATGATTGCCCATCGCCTCCATCATTGTCTCCCCCACCATCATTGCCCATCACTTCCATCATTGCCTCCCCTCACCTCCATCATTGCCTCCCCACCACCACCATCATTGTCCATCACCTCCATCATTGTCTTCCCTCCCACCATCATTGCCCATCACCTCCATCACTGTCTTCCCTCCCACCATCATTGCCCATCACCTCCATCATTGTCTCCCCCACCAATATCATTGTCCTTCACCACACACACAGCTCACTGCAGCAGCAGCTCATCACACACACACTCTCACACTCTCTCTCACACACACACACACACACACACACACACACTCACACTCACACACTCTCACACACACACGCAGGCGCACAGCACAGCTCACCTCCCCACAGCAGCAGCTCATTCCAGCAGCCTCTTCCTCGCTGGATTCCTGGAAGCTTTCTGACTGAGACAGCAGCACGCTGGATGATGACGTCTTCCAGCTGGGCTGTCTCAGACAGGAAGCAGGACACCGGGAGGTGAGCGGCTCTGTGAGTCTGTGTGCCTGCGTGTGTATGTGTGCGGTGCGGTGCTGTGTGTGTGTGCGGTACTTTGTGAGTGTGTGTGTGGTGCGGCTTTACATGTGGGCAGTGTTAGCTGCACCCTGCGGCTAACGCTGCCCGCTATTAAAGAGAAATGGTATTCATGCCTCTCCACGCCCATAGGGGCGCGGGGAAGCGTGAATATTCATTTGGCTTTAGCAGCGGGGACAGGATCCTGTCTCTAGCTGCTGCTACTGGCACAGGGCGGGCCCCCTTGACTCAGGGGCCCTATAGCCACTGGCAAGGGGCCCCTGGAGCAGTGGGGGCCCTAGGCAGCTGCTGGCCAGTATGCCAGCATGTGTCAGTGCCTGGGCCCACCGGAGAATCCTCCGATTCTCTGGTGGGCCAGTCCGAGCCTGCCTTCATTGGAGTCCAGCTGTGTGTAATTAAACTGATAGGACTTGATTTGGGAAGGCGCACACCTGTCTATATAAGACCTCACAGCTCACAGTGCATGTCAGACCAAATGAGAATCATGAGGTCAAAGGAACTGGCCAAGGAGCTTAGAGACAGAATTGTGGCAAGGCACAGATCTGGCCAAGGTTACAACAGAATTTCTGCAGTACTCGAGGTTCCTAGAGCACAGTGGCCTCCGTAATCCTTACATGGAAGAAGTTTGGGACCACCAGAAGTCTTCCTAGACCTGGCCGTCCAGCCAAACTGAGCAATGGTGGGAGAAGAGCCTTGGTGAGAGAGGTAAAGAAGAACCCCAAGATCACTGTGGCTGAGCTCCACAGGTGCAGTAGGGAGATGGGAGAAAGTTCCACAAAGTCACCTATCACTGCAGCCCTCCACCAGTCAGGCCTTTATGGCAGAGTGGCCCGACGGAAGCCTCGCCTCAGTGCAAGACATATGAAAGCTGCATAGAGTTTGCTAAAAAACACATGAAGGACTCCCAGACTATGAGAAATAAGATTCTCTGGTCTGATGAGATGAAGATAGACCTTTTTGGTGATAATTCTAAGCGGTATGTGGGGAGAAAACCAGGCACTGCTCATCACCTGCCCAATACAATCCCAACAGTGAAGCATGGTGGTGGCAGCATCATGCTATAGGGGTGTTTTTCTGCTGCAGGGACAGGACGACTGGTTGCCATTGAAGGAAACATGAATTTGGCCAAGTACCAAGATATCCTGGATGAAAACCTCTTCCAGAGAGCACTGGACCTCAGACTTAGCCAAAGGTTCACCTTCCAACAAGACAATGACCCTAAGCACACAGCTAAATTAACAAAGGAGTGGTTTTAGAACAACTCTGTGACCATTCTTGACCGGCCCAGCCAGATCACTGACCTAAACCCAACTGAGCATCTCTGGAGAGACCTGAAAATGGCATCCACCAACGTTCACCATCCAACCTGAGGGAACTGGAGAGGATCTGCAAAGAAGAATGGCCGAGGCACTCCAAATCCAGGGGTGGAAAACTTGTTGCATCATTCCCAAGAAGACTCATGGCTGTACTAGCTCAAAAGGGGCTTCTCCTCAATACTGAGCAAAGGGTCTGAATACTTATGACCATGAGATATTTCAGGTTTTATTTTTTAATAAATTTGCAAAAATTACTACATTTCAGTCTTTTTCTGTCAAGACGGGGTGCAGAGTGTACAGTAATGAGGAAAAAATGAACTTTTTTGAATTTACAAAATGGCTGCAATGAAACAAAGAGTGAAAAATTCAAATGGTTCTCAATACTTTCCGCACCCACTGTAATGTAAGAAAAGACACGGCATGCTAAGCAGCAGCTGTGAGCACACCCAGGCATTCTGAGTGACAGTCTGTGTAGAGTGCGCTCTCAGTCTCAGTGCCGGGCATGCTTACTGTGCACTGAGCAGTGGCTGTGGCCTCGCCTGTCACTGAAGCTGGGGGCTCCTGGGTGGATAAAGTTAATTTTGTCCTGGTAGACTGGAAGCCGGAGAGGTTACGAATGCTATTAACCTGCTGGGCACCACCCGGCCCTGTGGTTCTGCTGAACAGCGCTCGTCGCTGTGATCCTGCTGGGCACCACCTGACCCTGTGGTTCTGCTCAGCACTGCTCATACCTGTGGTCCTGCTGAGCACCGCTCAGTCCTGTGGTCCTGCTGAGCATCACCCTGCCCTGAGGTGCTGCTGAGCACCACCTGACCCTGTGGTCCTGCTTAGCACCACCCTGATATGTGATCCTGCTGAGCATCACCCAACTCTGTGGTCCTGCTTAGGACCACCCTACTATATGGTCCTGCTCAGCACCACACTGCTCTGTGGTCCTGCTGAGCACCGCCTGGCCATGTGATCCTGCTGAACACCATCTGGCCCTGTGGTCCTGCTGGGCACCACATGTCCCCGTGGTCCTGCTTAGCAGCGCCTGGCCCTGTGGTCCTGCTGGGCATCATCCGTCCCTGTGGTCCTGCTTAGCACCGCCCGGCCCTGTGGTCCTGCTGGGCACCACCTGTCCCTGTTGTCCTGCTCAGCACCGCCTGGCCCTGTGGTCCTGCTTAACACCGCCCTGCCCTGTGGTTCTGCAGAGCACCGCCCTGCTCTGTGGTCCTGCTTAGCACCGCCCTGCTCTGTTGGTCCTGCTGAGCACCGCCTGGCCCGGTGGTCCTACTCAGCACCACCCGGCCCTGTGGTCCTGCTGGGCACTACCCGTCCCTGTGGTCCTGCTCAACACCACCTGTCCTTGTGGTCCTGCTCAGCACCACCCGACCCTGTGATCCTGCTGGGCACCACCCGTCCCTGTGGTCCTGCTCAGCACTGCCCAGCCCTGTGCTCCTGCTCAGCACCACCTGTCCCTGTTGTCCTGTTCAGCACCGCCCAGCCCTGTGGTCCTGCTCAGCACCACCTGGCCCTGTGGTCCTGCAGGGCACCACTCGTCCCTATGGTCTTGTTCGGCACCCCCATCCCTGTGGTCCTGCTCAGCACCCCCCAGCCCTGTGGTGCTGCTCAGCACCGCCTGTCCCTGTGGTCCTGTTCAGCTCCGCTCGGCCCTGTGGTCCTGCTCAGCACCACCTGGCCCTGTGGTCCTGCTTAGCACCGCCCGGCCCTGTGGTCCTGCTCAGCACCGCCTGGCCCTGTGGTCCTGCTGAGCACCGCCCGGCCCTGTGGTCCTGCTCAGCACCACCCAGTCCTGTGGTCCTGCTCAGCACCGCCTGTCCCTGTGGTCCTGTTAAGCACCGCCCGGCCCTGTGGTCCTGCTGAGCACCACCCGGCCCTGTGGTCCTGCTGAGCACCACCTGACCCTGTGGTTCTGCTGAGCACCACCCTGCCTTGTGGTCAGGGGCGGACATACCGCCGGTTCAACCGGTGCAGCCGCACCGGGGCCCAGAGCGGGGAGGGGGCCCGACCCGGCGGACATGCACGGCACGTCGGCAATCGACAATTGTTGTGACTCGTGAGTCGTGACTGTGCTGCTGCACTGCAGCCTGCCGTAATGAGCGCCGGGCCGGCGAGTGACATGACCGCTGGAGCAGCCTCAGAAGCTGCCGTGCCCGGCGCCCGCCACTGCCCGGAGTCTGCGGAGACCATGATCTGTCCACAGTCCGGGTCTGGGAGAAGGAGCCAGGAGCAGGAGGTGAGTATATTTACCTGTCCATGATCCACGCGCCGCTCCATCTTCCCGCCCCGTCTCTGCGCTCTGACTGTTCAGGTCAGAGGGCACGCGGTGACGCGGATGACGTATAGTGTGCGCGCCGCCCTCTGCCTGATCAGTCAGTGCGGAGAGACGGGACGGTGAGGACCAGCGGGCGGGCAGAGACGAGAGTCGAGCCGAGGTGAGTATGCATTTATATGTGGCGGCACAGGCGTTATATATGGACGGAGCAGCATCACTCAGCATCTATCTATGGGGCCCTGGGGGCCGGGCCCGGGGCCATAATGAATTGGAGCGGCACAGGCGTTATATATGGACGGAGCATCAGACACTCAGCATCTATCTATGTGGGCCATAATGAATTGGAGCATTTATTATATCTGGCGGCACAGCTTTATAGGGAGGGAGTCCATATAAAGCTGTGCCGCCACATATAATGCTCCATTACTCATTATGGCCCCATAGATGCTCCATATTATGGATGGAGCATCTATTTGGTAATAATGAATTGTATGGAGCATTATATGTGGCGGCACAGCATTATATGGAGCATCTGGGCCATAATGAATTGTATGGACTATGGAGCATTATATGTGGCGGCACAGCGTTATGTGGAGCATCTATGGGGCCATAATGAATTGTATGGAGCATTATATGTGGCGGCACAGGCACAGCGTTATATGGAGCATCTATGGGGCCATAATGAATTGTATGGAGCATTATATGTGGCGGCACAGGCACAGCGTTATATGGAGCATCTATGGGGCCATAATGAATTGTATGGAGCATTATATGTGGCGGCACAGGCACAGCGTTATATGGAGCATCTATGGGGCCATAATGAATTGTATGGAGCATTATATGTGGCGGCACAGCGTTATATGGAGCATCTATGGGGCCATAATGAATTGTATGGAGCATTATATGTGGCGGCACAGGCACAGCGTTATATGGAGCATCTATGGGGCCATAATGAATTGTATGGAGCATTATATGTGGCGGCACAGCATTATATGGAGCATCTGGGCCATAATGAATTGTATGGACTATGGAGCATTATATGTGGCGGCACAGCGTTATATGGAGCATCTATGGGGCCATAATGAATTGTATGGAGCATTATAAGTGGCGGCACAGGCACAGCGTTATATGGAGCATCTATGGGGCCATAATGAATTGTATGGAGCATTATATGTGGCGGCACAGCATTATATGGAGCATCTGGGCCATAATGAATTGTATGGACTATGGAGCATTATATGTGGCGGCACAGCGTTATATGGAGCATCTATGGGGCCATAATGAATTGTATGGAGCATTATATGTGGCGGCACAGCATTATATGGAGCATCTGGGCCATAATGAATTGTATGGACTATGGAGCATTATATGTGGCGGCACAGCGTTATATGGAGCATCTATGGGGCCATAATGAATTGTATGGAGCATTATAAGTGGCGGCACAGGCACAGCGTTATATGGAGCATCTATGGGGCCATAATGAATTGTATGGAGCATTATATGTGGCGGCACAGCATTATATGGAGCATCTGGGCCATAATGAATTGTATGGACTATGGAGCATTATATGTGGCGGCACAGCGTTATATGGAGCATCTATGGGGCCATAATGAATTGTATGGAGCATTATATGTGGCGGCACAGCTTTATAGATGACTGCTTTGTGTTATATTCAGTTGTGTAATATTGAACGTGAATTTATTATTTAGATTTGATAGTTGTGTTCTAAACAGATAATAAATATTACAACCTATATGTTTACATAACTTTGTTGCAGTATGGGGGGGGGGGCCCAGGAAAATTTCTTGCACAGGGGCCCTCTGCAGTCTGTGTCCGCCCCTGCTTGTGGTCCTGCTGAGCACCGCCTGGCCCTGTGGTCCTGCTGAGCACTGCCTGACCCTGTGGTCCTGCTGAGCACCGCATTGCTCTGTGGTCCTGCTGGTCATTGTGGTTCTGGGTTGTACATTTCTCACCTTCTGCCTGCTCTTGGTATGGGACGTGATCTTACCTCTCGTTCTGCGCAGGATCACTCCTCACTCCTTCATTCTCTCCGCCCTCAGTGGATCTGCCAGGCACAAGCTCCGTGTTACACAACGCTACGACCCTACAATGTTTATACTATTACGATACCTGGAGTAACGCGTTCTGGGCCCCCAGCGGATTCACATTCCTCTCCGGGCTCCTAATGATAATAATAACAACTCTGTCACATTATAAGTTGAGAAGAAAAAATAGGAGGCAGCAAAGAAATTCCAAGTTATGGTGCACAGATACTTCTTAAAGTGCCTCTCGCCATAAATGTCTGATAGATACTGGGACTAGCGGCTCGCTCAGGATTGGGGCCCAGTCTAGCGCTGCTGTGAATGCATTTGTGCCTGTTAATGCGCTGAGTTCCAAATTTACTTTTATAGGACCCCAAAAAAAACGCTGAGCGTAGCCCAAATATGTCATAGATGTGTCCCAGTAGAGATGAGCCACCTCCCTAGTGTTCTGGTACGGTTTGGTTCGTCGAACAGGGACATGTTCGACAAACTGTTCGTCGAACGTTCGACGAACACCGTCGAACCCCATTGAAACCAATGGCAGGCAAACACAAACACATACAAACACATGGAAAACACATAGAAAACACCTTAAAAGGTGTCCAAAAGCTGACAAACTGCTCAGAAGACACAACAAACACATGGAAAAGTCACAACTACACATAGTCATGCGAAAAGAAAAGAGGTGGAGGAGTAAAAGGAGGAGGAGACACAGATATAGGCATGTCATGCCCTTCTAAAGTTAAGAAAGGCTGGAGTAAAAATCTAAACTCACTCTACCAACACCCAGACATCTTGACAAAAAAATAAAAACAGAAATATCTTTAGGTAGAATGGCGGCGGGTCCATTCAGAACACTTTCCTTAGAAGACGTAGCGGTACCCCCGTTGGGAGCTGTGCCAAAAAATGAACCCAATACATTCAGACTAATCCACCAATTGTCATATCCAAGGGGCAGGTCAGTAAACGACAACATCAACGCGGAACCAAGTAGAGTACTATGTACTGTACCTCCTTTGACGAGGCAATCAGGCGGGTCAAGAAGTTGGTAAGGGGCACCCTAATGGCCAAAACAGACATTGAGGGGGCGTTCCGGTTACTACCTGTGCCTCCGAATAGTGTCCCCCCATTGGGCTGCTTCTGTGAAGGAGCACACTACATAGATCGCTGTTTGCCCATGGGGTGCTCCATATCCTGCTCACTATTTGAGGCGTGTAGTTGCTTCCTTGAATGTGTCGTCATGGACGTTTGTAAGGCGGCACATATTATCCATTACCTCGACGACTTCTTATGCCTGGGCCCAAAAGATTCACCACAGTGTGAAAACACGCAGTAGTCCACCTGTGAGAAGGAGAGAGCTAGAGGGAGAGTGGACACCCCAGAGCCGAGGGGTTAGATTGAGAAAGAAAGAAGGCGGTGTAGCTTGCTTCATGGGTGGGGTACTCTGCTGAGTAGCAGAAATTGCTACTAGGCCCAAAAGGATTTCCTGGGCCAGATGCCGTTACAAAATAGTAGTTAGGTAAACAGGCGGTGTAGCTTGCTTCATGGGTGGGGTACGCTGCTGAGTAGCACCAAATTCTACTAGGCCCAAAAGGATTTCCTGGGCTAGATGCCGTTACAAAATAGTAGTTAGGTAAACAGGCGGTGTAGCTTGCCTCATGGGTGGGGTACGCTGCTGAGTAGCACTAAATTCTACTAGGCCCAAAAGGATTTCCTGGGCTAGATGCCGTTACAAAATAGTAGTTAGGTAAACAGGCGGTGTAGCTTGCTTCATGGGTGGGGTACGCTGCTGAGTAGCACTAAATTCTACTAGGCCCAAAAGGATTTCCCGGGCTAGATGCCGTTACAAAATAGTAGTTAGGTAAACAGGCGGTGGGTGGCTGGGCTACTCCGCTGACTAGCAGACACTGAAGCTTTGGAGCAGATCTCTAAATCCCAGGCCATAGTATGAGTAAACAACTCTGTAGACGACCCCACCCACCTGGAATTGACGATGGCAACGTCATGTAAAACTCAGCAAGGAGACTAAATCAAAGAGTCTCCATTTTTTCAAAAAATTCGGCCACAGACACCACTTAAGTGGCATCAATTTCGCCAGAGTTTTTTAAAACGGTTGGTGAGGTGATTTTCAAAAATCATCAAGCTTTTAGTCTCCCCAAGATGACACAGGGGTAGAAAAGTCCTTGCGGATCCAGGATTTGTTCATCTTGATGAACGTTAGTCTGTCTACATTGTCACTGGACAGCCGCGTGTGCTTATCTGTCAGCACACCACCAGCAGCGCTGAACACACGTTCAGAGAGAACGCTGGCTGCGGGGCACGACAAGATCTCCAAGGCATGAGTGGCGAGCTCAGGCCATTTTTCAAGATTGGAAGCCCAAAATGAGCAAGGGTCCAGTTCCACAGTCATGGCATCGATGTTAACTTGGAGATACTCTTGTACCATCCTCCCTAGGCGTTGGCTGTGCGTCAGACTTCTTGTCTCCTGTGGCCTTGCAAAGGATGGTCTAAAAAATCTTGAAACGATTAGAAAAAATTGCTGTTACCACCAGATGTGATGTTACTGTTACGGTTAGAGTGATGACTCGATAGTCCCACGGTTGGCAAGTTAGAATTCAGAGATTCACTATGTGCACCACTGGTGTTTTGTGGAAAAGCAGATGTTAGATTCTGTAACAGTCTCTGCTGATACTCCTGCATGCGTGAATCCCTTTCTATGGCAGGAATTATTTCGCCAAATTTGCTTTTGTACTGGGGATCTAAGAGTGTGGAAACCCAGTAGTCGGCATTACTTTGGATTCTGACAATCCGAGGGTCATGTTGCAGGTAGTGCAGCAAGAAGGCACTCATGTGTCTTGCGCATCCAGGAGGACCAAGTCCTTGTTGTCTTGGTGGTGGCGAGGTGAGAATCATGCTTCCTTTGTCTGCCCTCTCCCCCCAACCTCGCACAACAGAAATTTGATCAAGGTCTCCCTCATCTGATGAGTCTTCCATGCCCAGCGCCAGTTCGTCCTCCACTTCTTCCTCACCTCCTGCACCTTCCTAAACAGTTTGGCTGCTACCATGCGCCCTCGGTAATCCCTCTCCCCCAGCCTCCAATGCCAGCCGCCTTGGTGCTGCCAACCTTCTTGACCTTGGAGATATTATCCCTTCCGCATACGACTCCTCCTGTTCCTCCTCCTCCTCTTGTTCCACCACCTGACTCTGAACACTGTGTAAGGTGTGCTCCAGCATGTAAATCACCGGAATGGTCATGCTGATAATGGCATCGTCAGCACTAAACATCTTCGTTGCTATTTCAAAACTGTGCAGAAGGGTGCATAGGTCCCTGATCTGAGACCACTCCTGCAGCGTGATTTGCCCCACCTCTTGAGCTTGTTGGCCCAGGCTATACGTCATAACGTATTGCACCAGGGCTCATCGGACAGTGCAGACACTGCTCCTAGGCCCAAAACTATTAACTGGATTAGATGCAGTAAAAATTGAGATACACAGGCGGTATAGTTTGTTTCACAGGCGGGCTACTCTCCTGACGTGCAGACACTGCTCCTAGGCCCAAAAATATTAACTGGATTAGATGCAGTTAAAATTGAGATACATAGGTGGAGCACCCCCACGTCAGGGCAATGGGGTACTCGGTACCGGGTCCTTCGGTTCGGGGGATGTCACGGTGGCCCGACCTGGCCTGTGGCCCTTTGAGGGGCGCAGAATAAAAGGGAGAGTATTTATAGGAATAATGTTCGTGACGCCACCTGTGGTACTCGGTCAGGGTGACCGACGCTGCTTAGGGGTCCGCTGGGGTGATGGAATGGCAGCTAGATGGTATACCTTCCCACAGGTGAAGTATGTCCCCAGGGCTTCCCAGAGTGAAGATGGCGGATGGTGGATGATGTAAGACGCAGTGAATAACGAGGACACAAGGTTGCAGTCTCTTTACCTTTACTGAAGGCTTCAGCATCCACAGTCCAGGGTACAGACCACAGAGTAGGCAGAGTCCGGCCGGTCTGAAGGCAAATCCAGAGTCCCCTTATCCAGGTGGAAATCAGTAGCCTTCCTCTAGCGCCTGGGTGTTGTAGTACCTCCCTGCTGAGCTTCACGGTAAGGTCCTCACAACTATTGGAGATGTTAAGTCTCTTTCTCTCTGTCCCCCTGATGGATAGGATAGGACAAAACCCGTATGACTTGCAGCCTGAGGCTTTTTATAGGGACCCTACGACGCCCCGGCCCCCACAAGTTGCCACCGTGCCTCCTGGGTATAAGGTCGGGCAGCCAACGTGGAATTAACTGTCCTGCCAGTCTCTGAAGTAGAGTGTAGAGATCCTTACTCCCTCGGTGTTCTGGCTACCGGGATTCTTGCGCCTCAGAAGGAGGCAGCCTTTTACAGGGCAGAACTCCTTCTGGTTTTCTCTCCTTGTGCTATGACTTCGTTTCTCACTCACTGCAAAACACTTCTCTTCTAATGTCTCTCTCTTAGGATGCTGCCGCACGTGGGGCAGGCGCAGCTCCGTGGACCCTCGTCCTCCGCAGACCGCAGTCTGGATCTGTCTGGAACCCACTCCAGCCAGCTTCTCCAAAACTCCGTCGGGTTCTGTCTGTCTAACTTTCTAACCAAACCACCAGTTTTACCTAACTGTGAGGAGTGCCCTAATAGATAGGAGCATAGCTCCCCCTGGCGGCCTGGAGTGTGAAGTGTGTTGTGTGGTTGTGATACCTGGACAGAAGATCTCCTTTATTGCCCTCAGACGTAATATCACTCCCCCTGGTGGAAGAATAACATTACTGCAACAACCAGGACCGGGCTACTCTGCTGACGTGCAGACACTGCTCCTAGGCCCAAAACTATTAACTGGATTAGATGCAGTGAAAATAGAGATACACAGGCGGTATAGTTTGTTTCACAGGCGGGCTACTCTGCTGATGTGCAGACACTGCTCCTAGGCCCAAAACCCCAAAACGATTTACTGGGTTAGATGCCGTAAAAATAGAGATACACAGGCGGTGTAGTTTGTTTCACAGGCGGGCTACTCTGCTGATGTGCAGACACTGCTCCTAGACCCAAAACTCCAAAACGATTTACTGGGTTAGATGCAATAAAAATTGAGATACACAGGCGGTGTAGCTAGCTTCACAGGCGGGCTACTCAGATGACTATCAGACAGTGCTACTAGCCCAAAAGGATTGGCTGAGCTAGATTACACCAAATGCTGTGACTAACACTTGCACAGCACTGGCTCAGACCTGCCTGGCAAACAGTGCTATGAACTGCTGTAACCTACCCTGAAAAGGGCTGATATTACAACTAGTCCCAACTCCCTAAACCTTTCTCTATCTAACAGAAAATTCGCTCGCAAAAAACTCTCTTAGTCTGTATAGCACCCACAGCAGCAGTGGTGCCGTCTAACACTAAGGCTACATTCACACTAACGTTTTTTGCAATACGTCGCAATGCGTCGTTTTGGCAAAAAAACGCATCCTGCAAAAGTGCTTGCAGGATGCGTTTTTTCCCCATTGACTAACATTAGCGACGCATTTGCAACGCATTGACACACGTCGCAACCGTCGTGCGACGGTTGCGTCGTGTTGTGGCGGACCGTCGGCAGCAAAAAATGTTGCTTGCAACGTTTTTTGGTGCGTCGAGAACGTCTTTTCCGACTGCGCATGCGTGGCCGGAACTCCGCCCCCTCCTCCCCGCACCTCACAATGGGGCAGCGGATGCGCTGAAAATCAGCATCCGCTGCACCCTTTGTGCAGCGCTAACAACGCTAGCGTCGGTACGTCGGCCCGACGCACTGCGACGGGCCGAGTACGACGCTAGTGTGAAAGTAGCCTAAGCTGCAGCAGTGAGGAAATGGTGACGACGGGGCAATTGGTTGGTTCTCATTGGGCAAGGAGTGACATGTGTCATACACAGCCAATGACACATGCCCTTGCTTGTCTGCATCACATGCACATTGCTGTGTGTGTGCACTGCTGATAGGCTGAGAGACTGCACCGCCCCTCTGTAAATGCAGGAAAGAAAAACAAATGGAGATCGGCGTTATTTCAGCATAGATCTATCCCTCGCCCACTATACACTGAAACAGTCCATTAACAATGATAAACAGTTTTAATGTGAAAATCAAGTTAGGCTTTTGGTGAACAAACTGTTATCGAACAGAAACTCGAACAGCCGAATTTTAAGCAAATTGTTCGGGTTCGTCGAACGACTCGAACACCGCCCAAAACAGCTTTTTCACACATGCTGTTGCTTAGTTCTATGCCTCCCATTCTGTAGATGTAATTTTCCAGGGAGCTCCCCCTACTGGTGGCTGCAGAGAGGATCTTATAATGTGTCTTTGTTTATAGGGACCTCCCCTAGTGGTGGCTGCAGACAGGATCTTATCATGTATCTCTGTATACAGGGAGTTACTCCTAGTGGTGGCTGCAGACAGGATCTTATCATGTATCTCTGTATACAGGGAGCTCCCCCTAGTGGTGACTGCAGACAGGATCTTATGTATCTCTGTATACAGGGAGCTCCCCCTAGTGGTGGCTGCAGACAGGATCTTATCATGTATCTCTGTATACAGGGAGCTCCCCCTAGTGGTGGCTGCAGACAGGATCTTATCATGTATCTCTGTATACAGGGAGCTCCCCCTAGTGGTGGCTGCAGACAGAATCTTATCATGTATCTCTGTATACAGGGAGCTCCCCCTAGTGGTGACTGCAGACAGAATCTTATCATGTATCTCTGTATACAGGGAGCTCCCCCTAGTGGTGACTGCAGACAGAATCTTATCATGTATCTCTGTATAAAGGGAGCTCCCCCTAGTGGTGACTGCAGACAGGATCTTATCATGTATCTCTGTATACAGGGAGCTCCCCCTAGTGGTGACTGCAGACAGAATCATATCATGTATCTCTGTATACAGGGAGCTCCCCCTAGTGGTGGCTGCAGACAGGATCTTATCATGTATCTCTGTATACAGGGAGCTCCCCCTAGTGGTGACTGCAGACAGGATCTTATGTATCTCTGTATACAGGGAGCTCCCCCTAGTGGTGGCTGCAGACAGGATCTTATCATGTATCTCTGTATACAGGGAGCTCCCCCTAGTGGTGGCTGCAGACAGGATCTTATCATGTATCTCTGTATACAGGGAGCTCCCCCTAGTGGTGGCTGCAGACAGAATCTTATCATGTATCTCTGTATACAGGGAGCTCCCCCTAGTGGTGACTACAGACAGAATCTTATCATGTATCTCTGTATACACGGAGCTCCCCCTAGTGGTGACTGCAGACAGAATCTTATCATGTATCTCTGTATTCAGAGAGCTCCTCCTAGTGGTGGCTGCAGACAGAATCTTATGTATCTCTGTATACAGGGAGCTCCCCCTAGTGGTGGCTGCAGAGAGGATCTTATCATGTATCTCTGTATACAGGGAGCTCCCCCTAGTGGTGGCTGCAGACAGAATCTTATCATGTATCTCTGTATACAGGAGCTTCCCCTAGTGGTGGTTGCAGACAGGATCTTATCATGTATCTCTGTATACAGGAGCTTCCCCTAGTGGTGGCTGCAGACAGGATCTTATCATGTATCTCTGTATACAGGAGCTTCCCCTAGTGGTGGCTGCAGACAGGATCTTATCATGTATCTCTGTATACAGGGAGCGCCCCCTAGTGGTGACTGCAGACAGGATCTTATCATGCATCTCTGTATACAGGGAGCTCCCCCTAGTGGTGACTGCACACAGAATCTTATCATGTATCTCTGTATACAGGGAGCTCCCCCTAGTGGTGACTGCACACAGAATCTTATCATGTATCTCTGCATACAGGGAGCTCCCCCTAGTTGTGACTGCAGACAGGATCTTATCATGTATCTCTGTATACAGGGAGCTCCCCCTAGTGGTGACTGCAGACAGGATCTAATCACGTATCTCTGTATACAGGGGAGCTCCCCCTAGTGGTGACTGCAGACAGGATCTTATAATGTGTCTCTGTATACAGGGAGCTCCCCCTAGTGGTGGCTGCAGACAGGATCTTATCATGTATCTCTGTATACAGGGAGCTCCCCCTAGTGATGGCTGCAGACTGGATCTTATCATGTCTCTCTGTATACAGGGAGCTCCCCCTAGTGGTGGCTGGAAACAGAATCCTATCAAGTATCTCTGTATACAGGGAGCTCCCCCTAGTGGTGGCTGCAGACAGGATCTTATCACGTATCTCTGTATACAGGGAGCTCCCCCTAGTGGTGGCTGCAGGCAGAATCTTATCATGTATCTCTGTATACAAGGAGTTCCCCCTAGTGGTGACTGCAGACAGGATCTTATCATGTATCTTTGTATACAGGGAGCTCCCCCTAGTGGTGACTGCAGACAGGATCTTATAATGTGTCTCTGTATACAGGGAACTCCCCCTAGTGATGGCTGCAGACTGGATCTTATCATGTCTCTCTGTATACAGGGAGCTCCCCCTAGTGGTGGCTGGAAACAGAATCCTATCAAGTATCTCTGTATACAGGGAGCTCCCCCTAGTGGTGGCTGCAGGCAGAATCTCATCATGTATCTCTGTATACAGGGAGCCCCCCCTAGTGGTGACTGCAGACTGGATCTCATCATGTATCTCTGTATACAGGGAGCTCCCCCTAGTGGTGACTACAGACAGGATCTTATCATGTATCTCTGTATACAGGGAGCCCCCCCTAGTGGTGACTGCAGACAGGATCTCATCATGTATCTCTGTATACAGGGAGCTCCCCCTAGTGGTGACTACAGACAGGATCTTATCATGTATCTCTGTATACAGGGAGCTCCCCCTAGTGGTGACTGCAGACAGGATCTCATCATGTATCTCTGTATACAGGGAGCTCCCCCTAGTGGTGACTACAGACAGGATCTTATCATGTATCTCTGTATACAGGGAGCTCCCCCTAGTGGTGACTACAGACAGGATCTTATCATGTATTTCTGTATACAGGGAGCTCCCCCTAGTGGTGACTGCAGACAGGATCTCATCATGTATCTCTGTATACAGGGAGCTCCCCCTAGTGGTGACTGCAGACAGGATCTTATCATGTATCTCTGTATACAGGGAGCTCCCCCTAGTGGTGACTGCAGACAGGATCTCATCATGTATCTCTGTATACAGGGAGCTCCCCCTAGTGGTGACTGCAGACAGGATCTCATCATGTATCTCTGTATACAGGGAGCTCCCCCTAGTGGTGGCTGCAGACAGGATCTTATCATGTACATTGGCTTGCGAAAGTATTCGGCTCCCTGGAACTTTTCCACCTTTTTCCACATATCATGCTTCAAACACAAAGATACCAAATGTAAATTTTTGGTGAAGAATCAACAACAAGTGGAACACAATTGTGAAGCTGAATGAAATTTATTGGTTATTTAAAATTTTTGTTAAAAAACTTAAACTGAGAAGTGGGGCGTGCAATATTATTTGGCCCCTTTACTTTCAGTGCAGAAGTTCATTGTGGATCTCTGAATGATCCAATGTTGTCCTAAATGCCTAATGATGATAAATATAATCCACCTGTGTGTAATCAAGTCTCCGTATAAATGCACCTGCTCTGTGATAGTCTCAGGGTTCTGTTTGAAGCACAGAGAGCGTCATGAAGACCAAGGAACACAACAGAATTTTGTTCCTTTAAATTCCGGCAGCAACTGCTTCGATGGATCCGTCAAAAAAACAGATCCAGCGAATCCGTTTTTTACAATCTGCACAGGATCCGTCTTTTCAACAGTCACGGATTGTGACTGATTTTAAAACACTGATGTGTGAAAGAGGCCTAAGGCCTCCCACTGCACTGAACGATAGTTGACTGCCCTTTGCTCCTTGAACTTGACCTTGGTTACTGTACTTCCCTATGTGCCCATCTATTAGTAAATAGTCCCCTTTGTTACTAGCACTAGCCCCCTCGCACTGTGGACTTGTCCCAAACATTAACTGTATCTTATGCTATGTCTTAAGGTACCGTCACATTAAGCGACACTGCAGCGATATAGACAACGATGCCGATCGCTGCAGCGTCGCTGTTTCGTCGTTGTGTGGTCGCTGGAGAGCTGTCACACAGACAGCTCTCCAGCGACCAACGATGCCGAAGTCCCCGGGGTAACCAGGGTAAACATCGGGTTACTAAGCGCAGGGCCGCGCTTAGTAACCTGTTGTGAATTTACTTTTTGGCTCCCTCTAGTGGCTACTAGGGATTTGACTCTGGGTATGTCAGTCATTCCTTTTATGCTCACCTGGGTCGTTAGGTCAGGGGCGTTGCTATATAAGCTCCCTGGACCTTCAGTTCAATGCCTGGCAACGTTGATATCAGAGCTAATCTGTAGTGCTCTTGTCCACTTATCCTGGTTCCTGCTTCATTAAGCTAAGTCTGTTTTTTTGCTTTTTGCAATTTGTTTTTGTTTGCTATTTTTGTCCAGCTTGTATATAATCTGTATCCTGACCTTGCTGGAAGCTCTAGGGCGGCTGGTGTTCTCCCCCCGGGCCGTTAGACGGTTCGGGGGTTCTTGAATCTCCAGCGTGGATTTTTTGATAGGGTTTTTGTTGACCATATAAGTTATCTTACTATATTCTGCTATTAGTAAGCGGGCCTCTCTGTGCTAAACCTAGTTCATCTCTGTGTTTGTCATTTCCTCTTACCTCACCGTTATTATTTGTGGGGGGCTCGTATCCTACTTTTGGGGTCCTTTCTCTGGAGGCAAGAGAGGTCTTTGTTTTCCTCTTCTAGGGGTAGTTAGCTCTCCGGCTGGCGCGAGACATCTAGCGACCAACGTAGGCATGTTCCCCGGCTACTTCTAGGGTTGGCGTTAGGAGTAGATATATGGTCAACCCAGTTACCACTGCCCTATGAGCTGGATTTTTGTACTTCGCAGACTTGCTGATATCTCTGAGACCCTCGCCATTGGGGTCATAACAGTTTGCCAGGCCAGTATTAAATGTTAAATGCATTGCAGAAGTGGGATTATAAGAAAGAAAGCTCTGAGTTTTTTTTTATCTCTCTCATTTTTTTTTCTTTTCCCCTTTACCTCTGAGTGGCTTGTGATTGCTGCAGACATGAATGTCCAGACCTTGATTACAAGTGTGGACCAGCTTGCTGCTCGTGTGCAGGGCATACAAGATTATGTTACCAGAAATCCTATGTTAGAACCTAAGATACCGATTCCTGAACTGTTTTCCGGAGATCGATTTAAGTTTAGAAATTTCAGGAATAATTGTAAATTGTTTTTGTCCCTGAGACCCTGTTCCTCTGGAGACTCCGCTCAGCAAGTGAAAATTGTTATTTCTTTTTTACGGGGCGACCCTCAGGATTGGGCCTTCTCGCTGGCGCCAGGAGATCCGGCATTGGCTGATATTGATGCGTTTTTTCTGGCGCTCGGTTTGCTTTATGAGGAGCCCAATCTTGAGATTCAGGCAGAAAAAGCCTTGCTGGCTATGTCTCAGGGCCAGGACGAGGCTGAGGTGTATTGCCAAAAATTTCGGAAATGGTCCGTGCTGACCCAGTGGAACGAGTGTGCATTGGCTGCAAATTTTAGAAATGGCCTTTCTGAAGCCATTAAGAATGTGATGGTGGGTTTTCCCATTCCCACAGGTCTGAATGATACTATGGCACTGGCTATTCAAATTGACCGGCGGTTGCGGGAGCGCAAAACCGCAAATTCCCTCATGGTGTTGTCTGAACAGGCACCTGATTTAATGCAATGTGATAGAATCCTGACTAGAAATGAGCGGAAAATTCATAGACGCCAGAATGGCTTGTGTTACTACTGTGGTGATTCTGCACATGTTATCTCAGCATGCTCTAAACGTCTTACTAAGGTTGTTAGTCCGGTCGTCATTGGTAATTTGCAACCTAAGTTCATTCTATCTGTAACTTTGATTTGCTCACTGTCATCGTATCCTGTCATGGCGTTTGTAGATTCAGGTGCTGCCCTGAGTCTTATGGATCTGTCATTTGCCAAGCGCTGCGGTTTTGTTCTTGAGCCATTAGAAAATCCTATCCCTCTTAGGGGTATTGACGCTACGCCATTGGCAGAAAATAAACCGCAGTTTTGGACACAGGTTACCATGTGCATGACTCCTGAACATCGGGAGGTGATACGTTTTCTTGTTCTGCATAAAATGCATGATTTGGTTGTTTTGGGGTTGCCATGGTTACAGACCCATAATCCAGTCTTGGACTGGAAGGCAATGTCAGTGTCAAGTTGGGGCTGTCATGGAATTCATGAGGATTCCCTGCCCTTGTCTATTGCTTCTTCTACGCCTTCGGAAGTTCCGGCGTATTTGTCTGATTATCAGGATGTCTTTAGCGAGTCCAGGTCCAGTGCATTGCCTCCTCATAGGGAATGTGACTGTGCAATAGATTTGATTCCAGGCAGTAAGTTTCCTAAGGGAAGACTGTTTAATCTGTCGGTACCTGAACATACCGCGATGCGTTCATATATCAAAGAGTCTCTGGAGAAGGGGCATATCCGTCCTTCTTCTTCCCCTCTTGGTGCGGGATTCTTTTTTGTGGCTAAAAAAGACGGATCTTTGAGGCCATGTATTGACTATCGGCTTTTAAATAAGATCACTGTCAAATTTCAGTATCCTTTGCCGTTGTTGTCAGACTTGTTTGCCCGGATTAAAGGTGCCAAGTGGTTCACCAAGATAGACCTTCGCGGTGCGTACAACCTTGTGCGCATTAAGCAAGGGGATGAATGGAAAACCGCATTCAATACGCCCGAAGGTCATTTTGAGTACTTGGTGATGCCTTTTGGGCTCTCTAATGCACCTTCAGTTTTTCAGTCCTTTATGCATGACATTTTCCGGAAGTATCTGGATAAATTTTTGATCGTTTATCTGGATGATATTCTGTTTTTTTCTGATGATTGGGACTCGCATGTGGAGCAGGTCAGGATGGTTTTCAAGATTTTGCGTGAAAATTCTTTGTTTGTTAAAGGCTCAAAGTGTCTCTTTGGTGTACAGAAGGTTCCCTTTTTAGGGTTCATTTTTTCCCCTTCTGCTGTGGAGATGGACCCAGTCAAGGTTCGAGCTATTCATGATTGGACTCAACCCTCGTCAGTTAAGAGTCTTCAGAAGTTCTTGGGTTTTGCTAACTTCTACCGTCGTTTTATCGCTAATTTTTCTAGCGTTGTTAAACCGTTGACGGATATGACCAAGAAAGGCTCTGATGTGGCTAACTGGGCTCCTGCTGCCGTGGAGGCTTTCCAGGAGTTGAAGCGCCGGTTTACTTCAGCGCCTGTTTTGTGCCAGCCTGATGTCTCACTTCCCTTTCAGGTTGAAGTGGATGCTTCAGAGATTGGGGCAGGGGCCGTTTTGTCGCAGAGAAGCCCTGGTTGTGCTACTATGAGACCTTGTGCCTTTTTCTCTAGGAAGTTTTCGCCGGCTGAGCGAAATTATGATGTGGGCAATCGGGAGTTGTTGGCCATGAAGTGGGCATTTGAGGAGTGGCGTCATTGGCTCGAGGGTGCTAAGCATCGTGTGGTGGTCTTGACTGATCACAAAAATCTGATGTACCTCGAGTCTGCTAAATGCCTGAATCCTAGACAGGCCCGCTGGTCATTGTTTTTCTCCCGTTTTGACTTTGTGGTTTCATATTTACCAGGTTCTAAGAATGTGAAGGCCGATGCTCTGTCTAGGAGCTTTGTGCCTGATGCTCCTGGAGTCGCTGAACCTGTGGGTATTCTTAAGGAAGGAGTTATCCTGTCAGCTATTTCTCCAGATCTGCGACGTGTGTTGCAGAGATTTCAGGCTGGTAGGCCTGACTCTTGTCCACCTGACAGATTGTTTGTGCCTGCTAAATGGACCAGCAGAGTCATTTCCGAGGTTCATTCCTCTGTGTTGGCAGGGCACCCGGGAATTTTTGGCACTAGAGATCTGGTGGCCAGGTCCTTTTGGTGGCCTTCCTTGTCAAGAGATGTGCGGTCATTTGTGCAGTCCTGTGGTACTTGTGCTCGAGCTAAGCCTTGCTGTTCTCGTGCCAGCGGGTTGCTCTTGCCCTTGCCTGTCCCGAAGAGACCTTGGACACACATCTCTATGGATTTCATTTCGGATCTTCCGGTGTCTCAGGGCATGTCTGTCATCTGGGTGATATGTGATCGTTTCTCCAAGATGGTCCATCTGGTTCCTTTGCCCAAACTGCCTTCCTCTTCTGATCTGGTTCCTGTGTTCTTCCAGAACGTGGTTCGTTTGCACGGCATTCCTGAGAATATTGTGTCGGACAGAGGATCCCAGTTTGTTTCCAGGTTCTGGCGATCCTTTTGTGGTAGGATGGGCATAGATTTGTCGTTTTCGTCCGCTTTTCATCCACAGACTAACGGTCAAACGGAACGAACTAATCAGACTCTGGAGGCGTATTTGAGGTGTTTTGTCTCTTCTGATCAGGATGATTGGGTGACCTTCTTGCCGTTGGCTGAATTTGCCCTTAATAATCGGGCTAGTTCTGCCACCTTGGTTTCGCCATTTTTCTGCAACTCTGGTTTCCACCCTCGTTTTTCCTCGGGACATGTGGAGCCTTCTGACTGTCCTGGGGTGGATTCTGTGGTGGATAGGTTGCAGCGGATCTGGAATCATGTGGTTGACAACTTGAAGTTGTCACAGGAGAAGGCTCAGCGTTTTGCCAACCGCCGCCGCGGTGTGGGTCCCCGACTTCGCGTTGGGGATTTGGTATGGCTGTCTTCTCGATTTGTTCCTATGAAGGTCTCCTCTCCCAAATTTAAGCCTCGATTTATTGGTCCTTACAAGATATTGGAGATCCTTAATCCTGTATCTTTTCGCCTGGATCTTCCGGTGTCGTTTGCCATTCACAACGTATTTCATAGGTCCTTGTTGCGGCGGTACGTTGTGCCTGTGGTTCCTTCTGCTGAGCCTCCTGCTCCGGTGTTGGTTGAGGGCGAGTTGGAGTACGTGGTGGAGAAGATCTTGGACTCTCGTCTCTCCAGGCGGAGGCTTCAGTACCTGGTCAAGTGGAAGGGCTATGGTCAGGAGGATAATTCCTGGGTGGTCGCCTCTGATGTGCATGTGGCCGATTTAGTTCGTGCCTTTCACGCCGCTCATCCTGATCGCCCTGGTGGTCTTGGTGAGGGTTCGGTGACCCCTCACTAAGGGGGGGGTACTGTTGTGAATTTACTTTTTGGCTCCCTCTAGTGGCTACTAGGGATTTGACTCTGGGTATGTCTGTCATTCCTTTTATGCTCACCTGGGTCGTTAGGTCAGGGGTGTTGCTATATAAGCTCCCTGGACCTTCAGTTCAATGCCTGGCAACGTTGATATCAGAGCTAATCTGTAGTGCTCTTGTCCACTTATCCTGGTGCAGCGCCCCAGAGTCCTGGTCGTTGCAGTACTGTGGATCCGCCACTATGGGGAGCCATGGTGCGTTCGATGGCACTGAAGGAGTTCATCTGACCAGGTATCACAGACACCAATATGTTTCACAGCAGGGCCTCCGGGGGGAGCTAAGGGTTCTATTCATTAGGCCACTCCCCACCATAGTGGGTAAACTGGGGGTCAGGCAGGAAGTTAGAGGAGAAGGCTGACTGGATTGAACGAAGCAACACCTTGTGGCAGAGGGTGTTGTGGAGGAAGAGACAGTAGGGTCTCTGTCAGGGGTGGGATCCTGACAGAGGCTTGGCATTAGAAAGAACGTAACGGGACCGTGCCTGCTCAGCATAGCGGCGGTGCCCAAGAAAGGACTAGAAGCGAGATAGATTGTGCTGAGTGAGAAACGAGATCAAGCAAAAAGGAGAATACCAGTAGGGGTCATGCTGTAGGACCGGAGCAACATCCTACTGAGGCGCATTACCGGTGGCCGGAACGCCGAGGGAGTGGAATAGCATACAGCTTCAAGCCATACTCCAAACAGCGGCAGGGCAGTCAGTTTAAGGCGGGCTGTCTACCACATATCACCTATGAAGTCTTGGGGGGCAATTGCGGGAGAGGGGCGTCTCTAGGGTCCCGGAAGAACTCCAGGCCTACCTGACAAACGGGTGCCGTTCCAACCTGAATAACAGGGAGGGATGGAATACGAGAAGAACATCAGTGAATCGTGTTGTGAGGGAACTTAAGAAACAGACACAACAGTTGTGGGGTACTTTCCGTGAGCACAGCAGGGAAGGACTACAACACATAGCGCTAAGAAGGAGGGCACTGATTTCCACCTGTGAAGTGAACTCTGGAGGTGCCATTGGACCGGCCGGACTTGCGCAGCTTGGTGAACCGTATTCTGGACTGCAGACTGAGAGATCTCCAGTAAAGAGGTAAAGAGACTGCAACCTGGTGTCCTCGTTATTTACCGCGACCTGCACCCCACAACTGCACCGCTACACCACCGTTACTGCACCATCAACACGACTTATTGCACCGGACGTCCCCCCACTGACAGACAGGGCCACGGACCGGGTCTAGCCACCGTGACAACCCCAGGACTGAGACTCAGAGGCCCGGCTCCGGGTGCCCCTAGGCCCTGCGGCGGTGTGGGGGCGCTCCAAACTTGGCGTCACGAACAGGATCTACTTAAGCCTGAAGAATCAGGTCATGTGTGCCTAGAGACTGTGATCTGTTGTGCTTGGACTGTACTTTATTAAGAGGACTGTGTGTTGTGCCATTTGCCGCCAAAATCCGCCGTCATTGTAGCGCTGAGGAGAGCGCAGGAAGAGAAGAGGGGCGTGAAGGGGGCGTAGACAAGCTGGAGAGCGCGAACAGCAATGGCCGCCCAGTCTAAATATTTCTGCACCGTGAGGACGTGTCCGTCAGCAGCAGAGATCCGCCTCCTAATCCTTAATGGGGGGCGGAGGCAGAGAAAACGAAACCGCTTCCGAAGGAGAGAGCGGGAAAAAGACCAGGAAGTGACCCACGTGGAGGACGCTATGGCCAGCAGCTCCGAACCCGATAGTGGGGTTGAAGTGGAAGTCTCCCCCGACTACCTGGATGAGCCCAGCAACCCGTCCTCCGTGGATAACACCAGATTCCTGAGAGCCGAGATGGAGGACTTATATAACCAGCTCCTCCAACTGAATGTGAGAGTCCAGGCTCCGCACCCGGTGGTGCCGGCAGAGGGTTCCCGGACATCGGAGTTCTCACCGGAAGAACCAGCAGGACCTGCTGCAGAAAGTGAACTTGTACCAGTTGGTGAGTCCGCCGATCCTGCCCCGCCAGCCGAGGGTGTGTTAGTGGGTCCCGTAGCGGCACCACCTCTCCCGGGAGCCCGTAAACTCCAGCGCCTGCTACCATGGGAGGAAGCCACGGGTATGGAACACCGTATGCGAGCCCCAATCACCCCTACTCCCTTGCTGTGTGAGGTCCATGCGGAGCGCACGGTGTGCCGCTGGGTGAACCCCGGATCCAATCTTATGGGGTTCCCCGGGGTGGAGACCCAGAAGGGGGAGATGGTACAGGCCCTAAGCTGGGAGGAATACCGGGTCCAGCTAGAACAACGGTGGCGAGAGGAAGAGAAAATATATCAGGCTGGGCGGGAGGCCCACCATCAAAAGGATTTGGCAGTTAAGGACCGGGCCCGTAAGGACCCCACCACTCACCAGGCCCCGCGCAGGCAGGGCATCGTCACCACCTTTAAACTCCGAGGAGGCTGGGGCTTTATTAAAGAACCGGGGCTGTACGCGGAGGTCTTTGTTAACCGACGGGATGTCGAGTCGCACCTCAGAGAGGGCCACCCCGATCGAGACCTCTACCCGGGGGACAGCGTTACTTACACCCGGCATTTTGGGGAAAAGGGGTGGTTCTCGCTGAACGTCTACAAGAAAGAGAAACCAGCCCCTGTAGCTAAAGTGCCCCCGTGTGACCGAACTGCAACCACTCTGGTCACTCCCACCTGTCTGATCACGGAACCTGCGATCTGCCACATGATCCCCGCAACCACCGCAGCGGCCAAAGAAGTGTCTTTTCAAGTAACTGATGCTCCTGATGTACCAGCGCAGAAAGAAGTAGGAACGCAGACCCTCATCACCGCACACGATCTGGTTGTGCAACAGACCTGCACCCATGGGGTGTACCTGGCCGCGGGAGTGAACCTGGAACCTGAACTGCCTGTATTGCAGGGGTTCCCCCGCCAGGTGGCACCTCGTGGGGGATTCTGAGATTTTAATGCTTGAAAATGTAAATAGTTACTGTTTCTGATTGTTTGTTACTGAACCCGTCCAGGGTTAACCCCTTTTATGGATCCCTTTGTTTACCCGGGATCCTTATTGTTTGTTTTTCTACAGTTTTGCACAAGTTTTACAAACTGCTGAATCATGAACAGTGCATGATCCGAACTCTTTGTAAATAGTTAGCACCTTATTAAAGGCACTTCCTACTGGTTTTATTTAAAGACTCTTTGCGAAGATGCCGTTCTGGAACCTTTGCTGAACAAAGACTGGTAGGCTGAGAAGACGAGCTACCTCAGAAAGACTTGATCCTCTTTTAAAGGGGATGTCCAACAGCGTACTTACGAGAGATACTGTTTTAAGAACAGTAATGCCATGATAATGTTGGAATGAGAAAAGTTGTATGTGTTTTAACTAGTTAGATGTAAAGAAATACTGATAATGTACTCTGAGAAGTGAAAGGTGAAAGATAGAAGAAGGATGCAGTGGGCCCGTAGAGATAGATGGGGTGTCCAGCATGCAAGAAAGGAAGAAAGATAATGAGAAGGCTTAATGTTCGATAGAAAATGTTTTGATAATGCTGATAGAAAGTTAGGATAGAAGGTAAACCCTGAGTCCCCATAGAAAGTTAATAATGTGTTACTAAGGACAGAAAGTGAACCCGTAGGGGTTAGTGAGTGAGTCCTAATAGGAGCCAAGTAGAGCCGGCTCCATGTTCTCTAATTGAAAGGAATGTTATATCTATACCATGTATAGTAGAGAAAGGCAGTAGGCCCTGGCTGAACGGGGCGGTCCTGTAAAAGAAAGGAGAGGCAGTAGGTCTGGTGCCATAGGGACATGCGGTCCTGCAGGTTCAAAGTAGGAGAATGAAAAGTTAACTTGCCCTGTAATGTGATTATGGGAAGGCCTTTAGCGAGCTAGGAGTGTATGTTCCTTGAAGGCAATGTTAAATTATTGTTCATTAAATTGCACTTAGTAGAATACCCGGTTGGGTAATGAGAGTTAATTGTAGCCTGTTGCTATGATATTTAATTATGTTTGTAACGTTCAAGTGTCCTTACCTCCCATAAAGGGAAGCCTGTTCAAGTATACTTATTGTCATTGCACTCAACAAAATTGTATGTCTTTTTGCTAACTTGTATTGTTGTTTTCTTCCCAGTCCCGGAGTACTGTGTTTAACCAGGGGGGAGTGCAGCGCCCCAGAGTCCTGGTCGTTGCAGTACTGTGGATCCGCCACTATGGGGAGCCATGGTGCGTTCGATGGCACTGAAGGAGTTCATCTGACCAGGTATCACAGACACCAATATGTTTCACAGCAGGGCCTCCGGGGGGAGCTAAGGGTGCTATTCATTAGGCCACTCCCCACCATAGTGGGTAAACTGGGGGTCAGGCAGGAAGTTAGAGGAGAAGGCTGACTGGATTGAACGAAGCAACACCTTGTGGCAGAGGGTGTTGTGGAGGAAGAGACAGTAGGGTCTCTGTCAGGGGTGGGATCCTGACAGAGGCTTGGCATTAGAAAGAACGTAACGGGACCGTGCCTGCTCAGCAAAGCGGCGGTGCCCAAGAAAGGACTAGAAGCGAGATAGATTGTGCTGAGTGAGAAACGAGATCAAGCAAAAAGGAGAATACCAGTAGGGGTCATGCTGTAGGACCGGAGCAACATCCTACTGAGGCGCATTACCGGTGGCCGGAACGCCGAGGGAGTGGAATAGCATACAGCTTCAAGCCATACTCCAAACAGCGGCAGGGCAGTCAGTTTAAGGCGGGCTGTCTACCACATATCACCTATGAAGTCTTGGGGGGCAATTGCGGGAGAGGGGCGTCTCTAGGGTCCCGGAAGAACTCCAGGCCTACCTGACAAACGGGTGCCGTTCCAACCTGAATAACAGGGAGGGATGGAATACGAGAAGAACATCAGTGAATCGTGTTGTGAGGGAACTTAAGAAACAGACACAACAGTTGTGGGGTACTTTCCGTGAGCACAGCAGGGAAGGACTACAACACATAGCGCTAAGAAGGAGGGCACTGATTTCCACCTGTGAAGTGAACTCTGGAGGTGCCATTGGACCGGCCGGACTTGCGCAGCTTGGTGAACCGTATTCTGGACTGCGGACTGAGAGATCTCCAGTAAAGAGGTAAAGAGACTGCAACCTGGTGTCCTCGTTATTTACCGCGACCTGCACCCCACAACTGCACCGCTACACCACCGTTACTGCACCATCAACACGACTTATTGCACCGGACGTCCCCCCACTGACAGACAGGGCCACGGACCGGGTCTAGCCACCGTGACAACCCCAGGACTGAGACTCAGAGGCCCGGCTCCGGGTGCCCCTAGGCCCTGCGGCGGTGTGGGGGCGCTCCACTGGTTCCTGCTTCATTAAGCTAAGTCTGTTTTTTTGCTTTTTGCAATTTGTTTTTGTTTGCTATTTTTGTCCAGCTTGTATATAATCTGTATCCTGACCTTGCTGGAAGCTCTAGGGCGGCTGGTGTTCTCCCCCCGGGCCGTTAGACGGTTCGGGGGTTCTTGAATCTCCAGCGTGGATTTTTTGATAGGGTTTTTGTTGACCATATAAGTTATCTTACTATATTCTGCTATTAGTAAGTGGGCCTCTCTGTGCTAAACCTAGTTCATCTCTGTGTTTGTCATTTCCTCTTACCTCACCGTTATTATTTGTGGGGGGCTCGTATCCTACTTTTGGGGTCCTTTCTCTGGAGGCAAGAGAGGTCTTTGTTTTCCTCTTCTAGGGGTAGTTAGCTCTCCGGCTGGCGCGAGACATCTAGCGACCAACGTAGGCATGTTCCCCGGCTACTTCTAGGGTTGGCGTTAGGAGTAGATATATGGTCAACCCAGTTACCACTGCCCTATGAGCTGGATTTTTGTACTTCGCAGACTTGCTGATATCTCTGAGACCCTCGCCATTGGGGTCATAACAGTAACCCAATGTTTACTCTGGTTACCAGTGTAAATGTAAAAAAAAACAAACACTACATACTTACATTCCGGTGTCTGTCGCGTCCCCCGGCGTCCGCTTCCCTGCACTGTAAGCGCCGGCCCTAAAGCAGAGCGGTGACGTCACCGCTGTGCTCTGCTTTACGGCCGGCTGGCCAATACAGATATGGCAGAAATACATTTAAATTACTTTATTCAGCTTAAATAAATAAGGCAGAACACTGCGGCGCTAAGACATGCAAAAATGAAAATTGAACTGCATTACTGCACTAGAAATATGAAAAAATGAGAGCATTTAGCGCATAAATTGGCCAATTCATGTGTACCTGGTAGCCACATTAAGGCATCTCCCATATACCAGGTCCTAAACTTTCCTTTCCTTTCCATTATCTCTCCACAGAGAGAGAGAAATTTAGTCTAAGAAGAGGATTCACAGGTTCCCATTCAGATGAAGACATTTATTCTCAGCGAGGAAAGGAAAGTTTAGGTCCTGGTATACGAGAGATGCCCTAATGTGGCTACCAGGTACACATGAATTGGCCAATTTATGCGCTAAACGCTCTCATTTTTTCATATTTCTAGTGCAGTAATGCAGTTCAGTTTTCATGTTTGCATGTTTTAGCGCAGCAGTGTGCTGTCTTATTTATTTGACAGTATATGAGTTGGTGACTCTAGGTTCAGCACCTGTTCACACTTAGTCTATGTTTGGATGTGACGGTCAGTTTTTTGAAATTTTTATTCAGCTTAAGACAGGAAAGGGCAGTGGTTTTAGCCTATGAATGAGGGCACAAGGTTAATGCGCGCAGTCTCTCCTTCAGTGACATGAAACAAACACTGGCGCACTACTATTGCACAATATAAGCTAAAAGGGGTGCGGAAGCGTGGTAATGTAACATAGCAAACAAAAAGAACAAAGAAACCACTCTAGAATACCGCACACCACTGATAAATGTAATATGAAAAAGGCAAACTATTATTGGTACAACCAATTTAAAAACATCTAAAAAATCCCACCATCACCCAGATGATCCCGCCAAAAATAACACAAGGTCAGAAAATTACATGTGTAAGACAATTGTTATCCAAATATGACAAAATATAATACACAATAACTATATATCATATGACCTCATATGAAATAGCATGAATAGCTAATCAACTCCCCAGGGCTGGAAACGTGCGCAACACATGTGTGGATAGATGGATCAACACAGACGAATCTGGGTGATTGAGCCTACACCCCTATATCCCATAAAGTCTGTACCTGTATGCCCAAAAAGTATCAATGTACATGGAAAAGCAAGGGGTTATTTATCAGCAGAATAACCCAGCCACAGCGGTAACCACCGCAACCATAAGCCTAATAATGTATCAGGGCGCGTGGTGCCCTTGGTTTGTGAGTATAACCATGTGGCACCAATAGAGACCTGAATCCAGCCATGTGTGAATCCCACACCTAAGGCTACTGTCACGCTAGTGTTTTTTTTGCATATGTCGCAATGCGTCGTTTTGGCGAAAAAACGCATCCTGCAAAGTCGTCTGCAGGATGCGTTTTTTCCCCATAGACTAACATTAGCGATGTATTGACACACGTTGCATCCGTCGTGCGACGGTTGCGTCGTGTTGTGGCGGACCGCCAGCAGCAAAAAACGTTACATGTAACGTTTTTTGGTGCCGACGGTCCGCCATTTCCGACCGCGCATGCGCGGCCGGAACTCCGCCCCCACCTCCCCGCACCTCACAATGGGGCAGCAGATGCGCGGGAAAACAGCATCCGCTGCCCCCGGTGTGTGGCGCTTGCCCAGTATGCGTCAGTACGTCGGGCCGACGCAGCGCGACGGCCCCGTACCGACGCTAGTGTGAAAGTAGCCTAAAAGACAGCCACCGGAGAAAAGAGAAGAGGCCGGGATCAGCGTGGGGACGAACCCTACGCGTGTCGCCGTTACAAGGGCGGCTTCATCAGGGGAAGGTGAAGTCTCTCCTTCAGGGCAGGCAGGTTGGGGCAGTCATCTAGTGCCCACGTTATTATTTAAGGGGCCAGTGCACATAACAGGTTGTGGCAGTTGAACAATGTAGTAATGTAGCAATTTATTCTCACTCATGTTGGATTAAAGCCAAGGGGAAAAAATGCACAATGCAGATGTGTGACCCCCGCGTCCAAAACATCAAGTTCACATTTATAAATACCTTGAGCTTGTAACCCCGGGGATTTCTGCCAAACCTTTGTGGGAAGCAGAAAAGTTTTCCTATTCTATAACGAGAGGGCAAAGGATGGTCTGATACGGGCGCGGCTGGCAGCCGGTCATGAGGATTGCAGCGTCCTCTTCACATGACAGATGGAACATAAGTTCGGAAGAAAACAATTTTGGTCCTTAAAAAAAAAAAAAAAAGTTCCCAAATCCCATAATTTTAACCCCTTGAGTACACAATTTTTTTAATTTAATTTTTCATTAAATTCCAGAAAAAAAAAAATGGGAGGCAAAACTGTAATTAATTGTCTTAAAGACTGCCATAATTAATTATGAAGCCAAATAACACCGCATATAGCTAAGGTGAGCAGGGAGTGCCATACTGTGCGCACATGCGGAGACACACCGGACATATTATCACGTAATGCCCGGACTGAGTTATTTAGTCTCTTATGGTGCTCATATGGTGCCAAACATGGCCATATAGTGCCCACTGTTGCAAACATAACACCCTGACAGTGACGTTCCTGTTTATGTAAAGCAAAACTGTGGCAACATTGTGCTACATTGTGGCTAACAAGTGCCTAATAGTGCGCAGCCAGTGCCATGCATCCTCCAGGGTGCGCGCGCCTATAACGCTCCCCTCTCCTTGGGAACGCAGGAGAGTGATGCTTCCCCCTGCTGGCCATGTTGGCAAAGACATAACGTACAATATCTGGCTGTGCAATTTTGCAGATTTTAAGTTCCAAAAGCTTCACCAAAAGGAAAGAATCTGACATCTCTTCAGTTCCAATGCATGTGGGATGCTTGGCGTCATTTTGACAACAGTCTTGTTTCTGCACATTTCACCTATGGTCCTCCCTTTATTCCAGGTGCAATAATCAGATGCAAATCGATAATCCGTGTAAATAATTTAAGTCTTGATTGAGTAACTTGGCAAATATTTTTTTTTCCATTGTGTTTCATTCTAAAGTCACATCCAGAGCTGTTTGCAAATATTTCCTGGATGCACCTTGACGTTTTAGCTTTATACCTACATAAATTGTATCTTTCACCGGAGCGTCCAGCAGAATTCTGAATGCAGCTCTGGACTGGATTAGATTATAGAGCATAAAGTACCAGAAGATCTATACACGGTCAGTCTTGCTGATGAGTTTTTATTTATTGATAAATTAGGACATCATTCTACTGTTTACCGAAAATGGAATGAGGCCAACAAAGAAAAGAACCTTTCCTACAATCAAACATGGTGGAGGATCACAGATGCTTTGTGGTTGTTTTACTTCTTCTGGCACTGGGTGTCATGACTGTGTGCAAGGCATCATGAAATCTGAAGACTACCAAAGGATTTTTGGTGACAATGTAGTGTCCAGTGTCAGAAAGCTGGGTTTGTGTCCTACGTCATGGGTCTTCCAGCAGAACAATGACCCCAAATATACTTCAACAAGCCCCCAGGAATGGATGGAAACAAAGTGCTGGAGAGTTCTGAAGTGGCAGCAATGAGTCCGGATCTAAATCCCATTGATCACCTATGGGGAGATCTTAAAATTGCTGTTGGGAGAAGACGTCTTCACGTATGAGAGACTTGGAGCAGTTTGTAAGAAGAGTCGTCCAAAATTCCAGCTGAGAGATGCTAGAAGCTTGTGGATGGTTATAGGCGGCGATTGATTAGTTATTTATTCCATAGGGTGCAACCAAATATTAAGTTGAGGGTGCTAACAGTATTGTCCTGCCCATTTTGGGGTTTTGTGTGAAATTATGTCCAATTTGCATTTTTTCTGATTTTTTTGTGTTGTTCCAATACACACAAAGGAAATAAACCTGTGTTTAACAAAACATGTGTAATTGCGATTATTTTCTGGGAAAAATACTTCATTTTGTGGAACAATTTCAAGGGTGTCAACACTTTCGGCCATGACTGTATATCAGTATATTACCATTTATACATTTATTAAAGGGAACTGTGAGGCAAATTCAATTATTCGTTCTCATATCCCAACATATTTGCTCCATGCCCAGAACAATAGCTGGACACATAACTATATAACGCCAAGAGGGGGCCTCAGCCATGCTTTGCCCACATACAGCTAAATAGTGCCCACATTGTGCTATTATCTGCTCACATAGAGCCAGTTGGTGCCCAATAGCGTAACACAGTGCTAAAATAGTGCCACATGTTCCCAAAAATGGCCATAATGTGATCCATATAAGACCCATATAAGACTGAAGTGCCTTCAAAAACCTGGACCCCCCCCCAAGGCGTTGAGTTGTAGGAGCTTCATTCCTGCTCTGTGATAATTGTCCTGCAGGGGTCCACACCGTGTACCCAATCTTCCCCTCCCGAAGGGAGGCACAGTGTGTGATCAAAGCTTCGGGGGTACATTGGTTAGGGGGTACTTGGCTCAAAATAATTGTTGTAGAGAACTTGCTGTTGCCCCTCCAGAACTCTGAAAGTCTCTGGGAGTATAACGTTTCTGGATAAAAAGAGTTTTCTCGGAAATTATTCCTAAAGTTGGATCTGAAATGAAAGACTATTTTCGGCATCCTATATGACTCAGATCCACCTCCACATTATAAGACGTCTCCAAGGGTGTAACCAAAATGATACAGAAAACATAAGGATACAAAGCTACAAAAAATTAAAAAAACTTAAAAAAAAAAATTGTCCTCCTACCAGTAGAAAAGAACGAGGACAAACCTCAAGGAGATCCAATGTGAAGTCAAGTGTGGACTTCTTGGTGTTCATCCATGTCTCCATCTAACATGCGTCTGAGAGACCTATAAGGATGGAATATTCTGCGGTGAATCAGTCTTCCATCTCCGCCAGAATCTAGAAATATTAGGGTTGAACAATTAATATAAATGTTCAATTCTCTAGTTGCCTACTCCTGGCCTAATGTATATTGATCATGTGCACTAAAGAAATACACCAGACACAGTCAGCTGTAACTCTCCTTGATCAATGTGGCTCAGCTCCAAGAAGGGAAGTTTATTAGTCAAACACAATGTTATATATCTCCTGTAAGGGGGCTCGGTTAGTTCTAAAATGGGAGTGATCGGATGTATTCCATTGGTTAGTGGGTTGGGCATGAGCAAGTCCATGGGCGGATCCATGAGGTCATCTAGGTGGGTTGGTCCGTGAGGTCATCAGAGTGGGCGTCGCTGTGGGTGGATCCATGAGGTCATCAGAGTGGGCGTCATCTTGGATACCAGACCGCATGGTCTGGTGAAACAGGAAATGGCAGTCATCTTCAGTGTCTTCATTGTTCATATACCAGAGCACATGGCTCTGATACAGGAGATGACAGCCATCTTAAGTGTCTTACTTTGTCTGAGGAAAACTTATGTAAGGTTAAACAATACATGTTATAGGTTGCTTCCCACAATTACCTTATGTGTTGAGGTTAATTAAGTATTTGATCTTATGGCTCTCCTCAACAGTCCCCCCTAAATACTTTATTAACCTTTTCTTTTATCTTGATCCCACCGTGGTTCCCTAACCCATCGATGTTAAGTGTTATTATGACATCAGAGGCTTCATGACAATATGGATGCTATAGACACCAGAGAATGTGTGACCGATTATGGGTATACTGAGGAGGTATATCGGAGCGTGTTACCAGTGTCCTCGGGACTTCCCAACCTGCTGGATCTATTACTCTCCAATCTCCCATCTCCATGGTTACTTAGAGTAAAATACACATGTGCGACTAACCCTGTTGTACACATCCTAGATCCGACCGTCTTGCCCGGGAGGGGGAATTGGAGTTTTCACCAGTTTGAGACAAGTTTTCCCTTGTGGAAAACCTCCCTTTGTAGCTGGACTTTGACAAGCAGGTCAGATCCTACTCTGTCCCTAACTGTCTAACAAGTTTATAATGTGAGAGATGGATCCAGGAGGCGCTCAGCAATCCTGACCGAAGTAGGAGTAGTCAGGAGCACTTGGTAGGGACCCTTAAATCTCGACTCCAGGAATGTCTTTTCTGATGAACTTCTTTACAAGCACGTAGTCACCAGGTTGGAAAGTATGGGTACCTTCACTGGAATCTGGACCTGGAATGGATGATAAAACTTGTACATGTGTTATTGACAGTTCTTTAGTAACAACAATTACATATTTTACAAGAGTATCACTTCCTAAGGCTAGCTGTTGTGGAAAATATTGACCCAATCTTGGAGGCCCCCCAAAAAGAATCTCGTATGGTGTGAGTTTAATGGGACCCCTTGTAGTGTTTCTGACTGAGTATAAGGCAACGTGCAAAATGTCTGTCCCAAGTCTGACCTCCTAACTGGCTTTCAGTATTTTATTTTTCAAGGTGCCATTCAGTGTTTCTACTTTCCCACTGCTGTGTAGGTGATATTGAGTATGTAAACCCAAATCCGCTCCCACTAATGTTCATAGTTCCTTAGACAGTGCTGCAATGAACGCAGGTACTTGGTCACTCTCAATTACCTCTGGGACCCCATATCTGCAGACTACTTCAGTCATCAGTCTCTTAACAGTCACTCTGGCAGTCATGTTGGTTACTGGATAGGCTTCGGGCCATCCTGAGAACATGTCAGTCACTACCAGTACATACTCGTACTTCCCTTCTTTTGGCATTTGAATACGAGCGATCTGAATTCTCTGAAAGGGATAGAGTGGTTTAGCCAAATGTTTCTGAGGCGGTGCTGGATTGCATGTTGCACACACAAGGCAGGACTTGAAATATTTTTGGGTGACTGTAGAAATTCCAGGTGCCATATAAATCTTTCAAATCAGGTCATTCATCCGATTCTTGCCTCTGTGGGTGATACCATGTGCCCATTCTGTCACTGAGGGGTACAGATTACGGGGTAGACCTTTGTGTTTACCCTCCAGACTCCATCTTCATCTTTTTTTAGTTCCTCCTTCTTGCCATGACTTCTTTTCATCATCTGATGTCTTGTCTTGATGTAGATGGATAATCCTCATAAGAGAGGCTTTAGTCCCTTCTTCAGTGTCTTGTGACACGTACATCGCTGCTTTCTCTTTCCTAAATGGATCCACAGCATAGGTTTTTTCTGTTTTGTCAGCAAAGAAGTTCCCCCTTGCTTCTGGAGAATCCAGTCTCCCGTGAGCTTTGATCTCGATCACTGCAACCTTTGAAGGTAGATTCAGAGTGACTACAAGTTCTTGCATGGTAGCAGCATGTTTTACAGGAGTTCCACTGGACGTTAGGCATCCTCTGGCTGCCCAGATACTGCCGAAGTCATGAGCCACTCCAAAAGCGTATCTTGAATCCGTATAGATGTTGACCACCTTCTCCGTCGCTTCCTGACAAGCCAGTGTCAAAGCTTTAAGTTCCGCTTCTTGTGCAGACATGTGCGGTGGTAGCGATCCAGCTGAGATGATCTGGTCATGTGTAACCATGGCATATCCCGTATGGAATCTTCCTGTTTCATCTGCAAATCTGGAACCATCAGTGAAGAACGTCAGGTCAGCATGTGGGAGTGGGTCTTCAGACACGCTTTTCTGGGAGGCTACTTCTTCATGCATTTGTTCAAGACAGTCATGATCCTCTGAGTGTGTAGAGGCATCTTCTCCGAGAGCATCAGTATCATCCACATCCCCCCTGGAAAGAGGAAGCAGCGTGGACAGTTTGAAGATGCTGCAGCGGACAAGAGTGACATTATCCGGAACCAAGAGCCAACATAGGAGTCTCATATGATGCTGTACCAGCAGATGTTTAGGTTCCAACAATAGCAATTATGTCGTGTGGAGCCATTAAGAGAACTGGATGTCCTCAGATGATATCAGAAGTTTTGTCCAGAAGCATATGTGCAGCATGAACAGCTCTGAGGCAAGTCGAGGAAGCTTGAGACACAGAGTCCAGGCGGGCAGAGTAGTAGCCGATTGGTCTTGTTCTTCCCCCATGTTTTTGTGCTAGGACTCCGGAAGCATGTCCTGCTACTTCACTGACAAACAAGTAAAAAGGTAGTTGATAATTTGGGATTCCAAGAGCTGGTGCAGACTGTATGGCCTGTTTAAGAGCGTAGAAAGCTTCCACGGATTTAGTACATAGTGGAAACGCTGACGTCTTGAGGTCATCGTACAATGGCTGCATCAGCTTTGAGGCATCTGGAAACCTTTGGCAACAATAATAATTGATAGGTCAGCCAACTCATCCGAGGCCCTTGTCTTAGGTTCTTGGCAGAACTCAACACCAGAGTCCCATGTCTCGTCATGCTCCTGTAGAAAGGCATCGGCTGTTTTTCTGGATCTAGAACTTGGTTCAACAGAGTAGCAGCGTGCCGGGGTGTAAACTTGACACAGATGGTGGGCTCCTCAGACATGAGCATTGGCACTGTTGGCGGTGGCACCTGAAGCGGGAGTAGAGATGGCACCGTGAGTGCAGATGTAGTCCCTTGTGTATGAGGAGCCGGAGGAGGTAACAGTCCTGGAATGAAGGGCTCTATTTGGGCAGCTCCAGTATCATGGTATGGGCTCCAGGTGACGCAGGCAGTCTTAAAAGCTTTAACAGTCCTGTCCTCATTAATGCGAGTTATTGCTGCATGAAGTTGCTGAGCACTAACGTCTGGATGAATAGGGTCATAAGTAGGGGTCACAGTGTGTATGATCATTCTACACAGGAGACTGCCAGCTTTAGTCACCGCTATGTCCCCAACAGCTATCTGACCACGTGACTCAACAATGATATGACTGTCAGCTTGAATAGTCGCCCCTCCTGCTTCCACTATAGCTCTAGCTACACCTCCATTGTGTTCTAACCGAGAATTGGCAGCATTAACAATAGCGTCTGTCTCCACTGTTGTAATGTCACCCTTTCCCACCACTAACAAGGGTCCCTCAGGAAGTTCCTTTTTCAAAAATAGGTTGCCACCATTCCCTCCTCTTTGTGCTTCCTGTGCTATTGGTATCCCCCTCCCACATTGAGCCCCCCCTTGATACAGTCGCCACCGTCCCATACAGGTGTGCGCTTGGCTGCGAGACAGCCTGTGAGGTACTGGGCATAGGGTTATGTAGGCTGCGTGAGAGTGCTGTTGTGGAAGCATTGGGAGGAGAGGCCGCTGCTTGGAGCATCTCATGTGGGTGTGCGGCTAAATTGGCAGTGGAAGTGACAGTAGAAAGGGTAGGTGCTGGGGACGATCCAGGTGGGAGGACTGCTGGATTCACAACAGGAGTGATAGAGGAAAGGGTTGGTGCCCCATTGGAAACAACAGAGATAGGAAACATGGGTAAAGCCTGTTCACTTCCCGAAGGAATATAGTATTGGCCGTTAGTGGTCATTACTGGGTAACAAGGATTTGGTGATGTGGCGTGTAGCCTTAATCTGAGATGTTCACCACCAGGAGCAGCACATTCGCCATCCACAACATGGCTGCCGTCAGAATTAACACCTTTGCCATCCACAAGATGGCTGCCGTCAGAATTATATTTACCACCAACAAGATGGCTGCCGTCAGAATTATATTTACCACCACCAAGATGGCCGCTATCAGAATTATATTTACCACCACCAAGATGGCTGCCATCAGAATTATATTTACCATCACCAAGATGGCCGCTATCAGAATTATATTTACCACCACCAAGATGGCCGCTATCAGAATTATATTTACCACCACCAAGATGGCTGCCGTTACATTTAGCACCTGGCTCTGGGCCACCATTTTGGCTGCTATCACATTTAACACATTGGCCATTAACAAAATGGCGACCATTACATTTACCACATGGCTCTGAGCCACCATTTTGGCTGCTATTACATTTAACACATTGGCCATTAACAAAATGGCGACCATTACATTTACCACATGGCTCTGAGCCACCATTTTGGCTGCTATTACATTTAACACATTGGCCATTAACAAAATGGCGACCATTACATTTACCACATGGCTCTGAGCCACCATTTTGGCTGCTATCACATTTAACACATTGGCCATTAACAAAATGGCGACCATTACATTTACCACATGGCTCTGAGCCACCATTATACGGTGGTGGCCGCTCACAGGATATATTTTTGTAATACACAACTCAAAACTCTATTCTTTGTATTCCTTTTCTCTTCTACCCAATTTCCAATTTTTCCTTTTTTTTTTTTTTTTTTTTTTTTTATATATATGTACTTTCAGAGACTCTTTCTCCTGCCCTAGCAATAGACAACAATCCATTATCTTCTAGGATACCTTTTCTTTTATCTCAAGACAAGCTTCCACTCCAGGGGCTGTAACCATCCCCCCTTCTGGCATTCCACACAATTTCCACTAATTTGCATGAGTCTAACTTGCCATCTGAATTTGGCTTAGTGCCCATACGGCAGAACTGCATTAATTTCTTCATCTTTCTATAGATATACAGTATATATATATCTATCTATCAAGATAACAAACACCAAACAAACAATAAGACGGGGGAGATGACTCAAACCTGAGATTCTAAAAGGGAACTGAGTCTGCAGTACTCAGCTCCTATGCCTTCTTGTCACGTGGTCCCTGTCTGACTTCCGTGCTCCGTACTTTACAAACCAATTATTCCCTACTTTGTCAAATTGCTCCCTAACTTACCGGTCCCCGTGCAGAGTCAATTACTCGATGTCACGGGGCAAAAAAAGAAAAACTATAAATTTAATTGGCCCAAACTGAGCCAATTGCTCCAAGTTTCAATGAGCCGCTACACAATTTATTATGCCCGAACTGAGCCAATTCGCTCCAAGATTTACCGGGTCCCCCTAGGCCGAGTCAATTCACTCCAGGTCCTAGTCCTCTTGTACAGAACTGAAAATCTTATCACAGGCGACAACCGTATACCACAGACAAAAATTATTTTATTTTTTTTTTCCTACACTTGCTTTCTTTCCTTCTTTAAAAACAAAACCTGTTTTTCTCATCCTACCACATGCTTTGCTTTCTGTAAACACTTGCTTTGACTTTCCTAGAAACCCGTTCTGTTCCAAACACAATGACTACCAGTCATACCCCTCTGTAAAAACCAGTTTTTCTTGTCTTATCACTTGCCTCTAGCCCTCTGTAAACACTAACCTGCTTTGACTGTCCTTACACAATATTTCTCTTCTTTACTACCAATCATCTCCCCTCTTCACAACATGTAACAGGCAGTAGGCAACTAAAACGTGACGGTTCTTGCAATTAAATGACCAGCAGCGGAGATACCCTTTCTGCCGTCTTACAGATACCAAGAAAACCGGGCACGGTCAGGCAATCTGCACAGGATACCCCGAAGGACACAGGTAAAGACTACAGATTATAAAAATCAGCAGACTTACCGTGTTCTGTTAAGGAGTTGATCAGTCTCCAGGTTCGGGGTACTCAGTGCATCCAGCCGTTCCAGTCGCCGGTTCTACAGGGTTCAGGGCTCTTCCTCTGCTGGCCCCCCGTTGGGCGGCCAAATATTAGGGTTGAACAATTAATATAAATGTTCAATTCTCTAGTTGCCTACTCCTGGCCTAATGTATATTGATCATGTGCACTAAAGAAATACACCAGACACAGTCAGCTGTAACTCTCCTTGATCAATGTGGCTCAGCTCCAAGAAGGGAAGTTTATTAGTCAAACACAATGTTATATATCTCCTGTAAGGGGGCTCGGTTAGTTCTAAAATGGGAGTGATCGGATGTATTCCATTGGTTAGTGGGTTGGGCATGAGCAAGTCCATGGGCGGATCCATGAGGTCATCTAGGTGGGTTGGTCCGTGAGGTCATCAGAGTGGGCGTCGCTGTGGGTGGATCCATGAGGTCATCAGAGTGGGCGTCATCTTGGATACCAGACCGCATGGTCTGGTGAAACAGGAAATGGCAGTCATCTTCAGTGTCTTCATTGTTCATATACCAGAGCACATGGCTCTGATACAGGAGATGACAGCCATCTTAAGTGTCTTACTTTGTCTGAGGAAAACTTATGTAAGGTTAAACAATACATGTTATAGGTTGCTTCCCACAATTACCTTATGTGTTGAGGTTAATTAAGTATTTGATCTTATGGCTCTCCTCAACAGAAATAGCTCAGACACATCACGGAGAAAACCGAGAGACAATGGAAATAGCAACAAGTGAGATGACTCGCTGCTGGCAAAGGCCCTGCCAATAACCTAAGGGACAACTGTTTTCTATAAAAATGTCTCCTGCTACAGGCAAGAAGGTCTACCAGAATATTACAATAATTTTTTATTTTTCTATTTCAGGTTTTGACTTTTTTTTATTATAGGCAATGGACTTCACATTGATAAAATGTCAAAAATTCTACAATTTATCCAACTGTATATATCCAGATTATACAATTCATCAAAAGGTTGGGTCACTGAAGGCAAGAGATCGTCAATGGTCCAACATTTCTCCATCCTCCTTTCCCGGTACAAGATAATTAATAGTCCAACATTTCTTCATCCTCCCTCACAGATATGAGATTCTCAGTGTTCCAACATTTCTCCCTTCTCCCTCACAGATATGAGATTCTCAACGGTCCAACATTTCTCCATCCTCCCTCTCATTTATGAGATCCTTTATGGTCCAACATTTCTCCATCCTCCCTCACAGATATGAGATTCTCAGTGGTCCAACATTTCCCCCTCCTCCCTCACAGATATGAGATTCTCAGCGGACCAACATTTCACCATCCTCCCTCACAGATATGAGATTCTCAACGGTCCAACATTTCAGCGTCCTCCCTCACAGATATGAGATTCTCAATGGTCCAACATTTCTCCATCCTTCTTCCCAGTTATGAGATCCTCAATGGTTCAACATTTCTCCATTCTCCTTTCTAGGTACAAGATAATTAATGGTCCAACATTTCTCCATCCTCCCTCACAGATATAAGATTCTCAACGGCGCAACATTTCTCCATCCTCCCTCACAGATATGAGATTCTCAATGGACCAACATTTCTCCATCCTCCCTCACAGATATGAGATTCTCAGTGGTCCAACATTTCTCCCTCCTCCCTCACAGATATGAGCTTCTCAACGGACCAACATTTCACCATCCTCCCTCACAGATATGAGATTCTCAACGGTCCAACATTTCTCCCTCCTCCCTCACAGATATGAGCTTCTCAACGGACCAACATTTCACCATCCTCCCTCACGGATATGAGATTCTCAACGGTCCAACATTTCTCCCTCCTCCCTCACAGATATGAGCTTCTCAACGGACCAACATTTCACCATCCTCCCTCACAGATATGAGATTCTCAACGGACCAACATTTCACCATCCTCCCTCACAGATATGAGATTCTCAACGGTCCAACATTTCTCCATCCTCCCTCTCATTTATGAGATCCTTTATGATCCAACATTTCTCCATCCTCCCTCTCATTTATGAGATCCTTTATGGTCCAACATTTCTCCATCCTCCCTCACAGATATGAGATTCTCAACGGTTCAACATTTCAGCATCCTCCCTCACAGATATGAGATTCTCAGTGGTCCAACATTTCCCCCTCCTCCCTCACAGATATGAGATTCTCAATGGTCCAACATTTCTCCATCCTTCTTCCCAGTTATGAGATCCTCAAAGGTCCAACATTTCTCCATCCTCCCTCACAGATATGAGATTCTCAGTGGTCCAACATTTCTCCCTCCTCCCTCACAGATATGAGCTTCTCAACGGTCCAACATTTCTCCATCCTCCCTCTCATTTATGAGATCCTTTATGGTCCAACATTTCTCCATCCTCCCTCACAGATATGAGATTCTCAGTGGTCCAACATTTCCCCCTCCTCCCTCACAGATATGAGATTCTCAGCGGACCAACATTTCACCATCCTCCCTCACAGATATGAGATTCTCAACGGTCCAACATTTCAGCGTCCTCCCTCACAGATATGAGATTCTCAATGGTCCAACATTTCTCCATCCTTCTTCCCAGTTATGAGATCCTCAATGGTTCAACATTTCTCCATTCTCCTTTCTAGGTACAAGATAATTAATGGTCCAACATTTCTCCATCCTCCCTCACAGATATAAGATTCTCAACGGCGCAACATTTCTCCATCCTCCCTCACAGATATGAGATTCTCAATGGACCAACATTTCTCCATCCTCCCTCACAGATATGAGATTCTCAGTGGTCCAACATTTCTCCCTCCTCCCTCACAGATATGAGCTTCTCAACGGACCAACATTTCACCATCCTCCCTCACAGATATGAGATTCTCAACGGTCCAACATTTCTCCCTCCTCCCTCACAGATATGAGCTTCTCAACGGACCAACATTTCACCATCCTCCCTCACGGATATGAGATTCTCAACGGTCCAACATTTCTCCCTCCTCCCTCACAGATATGAGCTTCTCAACGGACCAACATTTCACCATCCTCCCTCACAGATATGAGATTCTCAACGGACCAACATTTCACCATCCTCCCTCACAGATATGAGATTCTCAACGGTCCAACATTTCTCCATCCTCCCTCTCATTTATGAGATCCTTTATGATCCAACATTTCTCCATCCTCCCTCTCATTTATGAGATCCTTTATGGTCCAACATTTCTCCATCCTCCCTCACAGATATGAGATTCTCAACGGTTCAACATTTCAGCATCCTCCCTCACAGATATGAGATTCTCAGTGGTCCAACATTTCCCCCTCCTCCCTCACAGATATGAGATTCTCAATGGTCCAACATTTCTCCATCCTTCTTCCCAGTTATGAGATCCTCAAAGGTCCAACATTTCTCCATCCTCCCTCACAGATATGAGATTCTCAGTGGTCCAACATTTCTCCCTCCTCCCTCACAGATATGAGCTTCTCAACGGTCCAACATTTCTCCATCCTCCCTCTCATTTATGAGATCCTTTATGGTCCAACATTTCTCCATCCTCCCTCACAGATATGAGATTCTCAGTGGTCCAACATTTCCCCCTCCTCCCTCACAGATATGAGATTCTCAGCGGACCAACATTTCACCATCCTCCCTCACAGATATGAGATTCTCAACGGTCCAACATTTCAGCGTCCTCCCTCACAGATATGAGATTCTCAATGGTCCAACATTTCTCCATCCTTCTTCCCAGTTATGAGATCCTCAATGGTTCAACATTTCTCCATTCTCCTTTCTAGGTACAAGATAATTAATGGTCCAACATTTCTCCATCCTCCCTCACAGATATGAGATTCTCAGTGGTCCAAAACTTCTCCCTCCTCCCTCACAGATATGAGCTTCTCAACGGACCAACATTTCACCATCCTCCCTCACAGATATGAGATTCTCAACGGTCCAACATTTCTCCCTCCTCCCTCACAGATATGAGCTTCTCAACGGACCAACATTTCACCATCCTCCCTCACGGATATGAGATTCTCAACGGTCCAACATTTCTCCCTCCTCCCTCACAGATATGAGCTTCTCAACGGACCAACATTTCACCATCCTCCCTCACAGATATGAGATTCTCAACGGACCAACATTTCACCATCCTCCCTCACAGATATGAGATTCTCAACGGTCCAACATTTCTCCATCCTCCCTCTCATTTATGAGATCCTTTATGATCCAACATTTCTCCATCCTCCCTCTCATTTATGAGATCCTTTATGGTCCAACATTTCTCCATCCTCCCTCACAGATATGAGATTCTCAACGGTTCAACATTTCAGCATCCTCCCTCACAGATATGAGATTCTCAGTGGTCCAACATTTCCCCCTCCTCCCTCACAGATATGAGATTCTCAGCGGACCAACATTTCACCATCCTCCCTCACAGATATGAGATTCTCAATGGTCCAACATTTCTCCATCCTTCTTCCCAGTTATGAGATCCTCAAAGGTCCAACATTTCTCCATCCTCCCTCACAGATATGAGATTCTCAGTGGTCCAACATTTCTCCCTCCTCCCTCACAGATATGAGCTTCTCAACGGACCAACATTTCACCATCCTCCCTCACAGATATGAGATTCTCAACGGTCCAACATTTCTCCCTCCTCCCTCACAGATATGAGCTTCTCAACGGACCAACATTTCACCATCCTCCCTCACAGATATGAGATTCTCAACGGACCAACATTTCACCATCCTCCCTCACAGATATGAGATTCTCAACGGTCCAACATTTCTCCATCCTCCCTCTCATTTATGAGATCCTTTATGATCCAACATTTCTCCATCCTCCCTCTCATTTATGAGATCCTTTATGGTCCAACATTTCTCCATCCTCCCTCACAGATATGAGATTCTCAACGGTTCAACATTTCAGCATCCTCCCTCACAGATATGAGATTCTCAGTGGTCCAACATTTCCCCCTCCTCCCTCACAGATATGAGATTCTCAGCGGACCAACATTTCACCATCCTCCCTCACAGATATGAGATTCTCAATGGTCCAACATTTCTCCATCCTTCTTCCCAGTTATGAGATCCTCAAAGGTCCAACATTTCTCCATCCTCCCTCACAGATATGAGATTCTCAGTGGTCCAACATTTCTCCATTCTCCTTTCCAGGTACAAGATAATTAATGGTCCAACATTTCTCCATCCTCCCTCACAGATATAAGATTCTCAACGGCGCAACATTTCTCCATCCTCCCTCACAGATATGAGATTCTCAACGGACCAACATTTCTCCATCCTCCCTCACAGATATGAGATTCTCAGTGGTCCAACATTTCTCCCTCCTCCCTCACAGATATGAGCTTCTCAACGGACCAACATTTCACCATCCTCCCTCACAGATATGAGATTCTCAACGGTCCAACATTTCTGCATCCTCCCTCACAGATATAAGATTCTCAATGGTCCAACATTTCTCCATCCTTCTTCCCAGTTATGAGATCCTCAAAGGTCCAACATTTCTCCATCCTCACAGGTATGAGATCCTCAATGGTTCAACATTTCTCCATTCTCCTTTCCAGGTACAAGATAATTAATGGTCCAACATTTCTCCATCCTCCCTCACAGATATACGATTCTCAACGGCGCAACATTTCTCCATCCTCCCTCACAGATATGAGATTCTCAACGGACCAACATTTCTCCATCCTCCCTCACAGATATGAGATTCTCAGTGGTCCAACATTTCTCCATCCTCCCTTGCAGATATGAAATCCTGGATGGTCCAACATCTCTCCATTCTCCCTCCTATGTACAGGATCCTCTATAGCACAACATTCCTCAATCTCAGGCACAAGATCCTCAATGGTCCAAAATTTCTCCATCCTCCCTCACAGATATGAGATTCTCAATGGTCCAACATTTCTCCATCCTCCCTCCCAGGTACAAGATCCTAAAATGGTCCAACATTTCTCCATCCTTCCTCACAGGTATGAGATCCTCAACGGTCCAACATTTCTCCATCCTCCCTCACAGGTGCAAGATCATCAAATGGTCCAACATTTCTCCATCCTCCCTCCCAGGTACAAGATCGTCAAATGGTCCAACATTTCTCCATCCTTCCTCACAGGTATGAGATCCTCAACGGTCCAACATTTCTCCATCCTCCCTCACAGGTGCAAGATCCTCAAATCGTCCAACATTTCTCCATCCTCCCTCACAGTTATGAGATTCTCAATGGTCCAACATTTCTTCATCCTCCCTCCCAGGTACAAGATCCTCAAATGGTCCAACATTTCTCCATCCTCCCATGTTGCTGTATGAATGGAACAGAACAGGTGAATGGAGCAGGTGATCAGATCAACTAATATCTGCAGATGTGTTTGAGATGCAATGTCCCTTAAATATTTTCCTCCACCAATTCGAGACTGCTACCTTCTTCATGTCTGAAACCATTAAGATTGGTCATCTAAAAATTTTAATTTCTTCCAAAGGTAGACTTAAATCTTTTAGGACAAAGTTGTCCCGTGTGTCTCCAGTTCTTGGTTCATGCATATACCAAGTGAACAATTGTAAAGAACCCAAAAGGTTTGAGAAATCGAAGAGTCACAGTTCAGATCTAAGCGGGCGTCCTTATAGATGATGAATCCTGCACATAGCTGCAAAGACCTTTTGCAAATTTTACATTTCAGTTTGCAAATATCTGCCCTATCTTTTAGGAAGAAAATGCCAATTATCTTGATTGTAGGAATGTTCTGTTTTGCACAGTTGATTAGCAAGGATGTTTTTGCCTCGTCTTTCCTTTGAGGAACAGGATCTCCATCATCGCTCGATTCTCTTGAGGTGTCACCATCTCCTGATCAGAAATTAAAAATACCAGCCAACCATTGAAAATGATTTACAGTATTGTCACACAATGTGTCAGGAAATATATCGTGCCATCAGATAGCGAAAACCAGTTCTACATTCCCAGCATTTCCATTGTTTCTGCATTTATCATGTGGGGTCACATCCACGCCCATTTCTGAGGAGTGTGAGAACTGATCCAACAATTACTTTCCCTCGCGGGAGAAATTTGTATCATTCAGGTCCATTTCAATCATAGGAAACTCAAAATTAAAATATATTTATATATAACTTGTAATTAAATATTCAAAATAATTAATTCATCAAATTAAAAATTAGAATATACATGAAAAATAAAATATTTTTACACTCCCACAAAACGATCCATTAAATGTGTATGGGGCATATAAAATAAATGTAAAAGACTTGCAAGGAGCACAATTTTATGTGTAGAACATAAAATAAGTAAAATATAGCAGTACTCTACATATATAATGAAAAACAAGCAACACAAATAAAAAATACACAGAATTTATCAGTTTGTGCCATTTTTGGCATAAAAAGGCGCAGCTATTGACACATAAGTTTTTTTTCACAAACATTTGCGCCTTTTTTTGCTACTTTATGTCACTCTCACCACTTTAAAAAAAAACAAAGGTAACAAAAGTATGAAAAATTCTGACATCAAAAAAAGTCCTCTTTTTTTGGAATAATAGTTCCACCTAATACTTTGTATGTGGACAGAAGACCGTCCCCTTAAAGAGGTGTCACTGAATAATGTAAAGTGCTTAAAGGGGTTGTCCCATCTGTAACATTTATGGGATAAAAGCGGATCTCACTGCTGGACCGCCTCACTCTCAAGGAAGGCAGAGGTGGGCTAACATGTGCGGCTCCTGAAAATGTACGAGAGTGGGAGAATCTCCAGAAAGATGAGGACACATTTATGGCATTTCCATCAATTAGACATAATGCACAGATGGGAATATGCATAAAAAAAACACATTGATGCAGAATTTATCAGAAGGGGAACTTTTGAAATCACCTTTTCTTGTGACTTTGTTACCGTTATTTGCACTAATTTTTATTAAAGTTTTGCCCAATGTGATACATTTATTGCCTCGTTAGATACAGCACTTTTCTCTGGAGGGGATTTTTCAGTTTTTACTCCAAGCATCTACTTTTTATGCAACGTTTCCAAAAGTCACAAATCAGACTCAAACCTTATCTGCGTTGCTACACCTACTGCTCTTTTTAAAAAAGTGTCAAGTCCAACATAAAATCGCAAGAAGCTGCAAATGTTTGCACAAATGGAGCATAAGTATATATATATATATATATATATATATATATATATATATATATATACATGAAAAAAAATCTAGATTTATACATGAAAAAAATCCGTATATATATTCATAAAAAATATATACATGAAAAATATATATATGCAAAATAAAATATATATATGAAAAAATCTACATAAAAATATGCAAAATAAAATATATATGCATGAAAATAATTATATATGAAAAAAAATTCATAATAATAATAAAAAATCTATATGTGTTTAATAAGGAAAATATATGTTAAATAAAAAAAAGTTTGCGTGTGTAAGGAACTTTAAAAAAATATATAAAGTAAAAAATTTTTTTTGAAAAGAGACACAACAACAAAGTAAGAACGACAAACTGTTATCTTCTTGGAGCACAAACAAAAAAGTTACAAAACTTTTTAGAAAAAAAAGTCACAAAACTTTTTAGAATTTTTTTTTTTCCTAAAATGAATGGACAAAGAGCAGAAAAATAAATAAATAAACACGAAAAATAAAAAGATGATGTATCAACCACACTAGAACCCCCTGAGCCTGCAGCTTGTAGTGCGAGCGTCCGATGGGGCTGGAATGTGCTGTACAGTGAGGGCTCAGTGCAGTGAATGCATTTTTTTTTTTATAGTTTTTTTTTTTTTTTTAACTGAGAGAAAGACAGGAGGGAAAGAAGAATTGATGGAAAGTGCTGGGAGAACTTGGCAGCCGGTGGTGGCAGCTTTTTTTTTTCTTACAACGGCCTCTATGTAAATGTTCCTTCCTTCTTTTGTGGAACACCCCTTTCCTCCGACCCAGACCACCCAACCCCTATAAATAACACAACACTATAACTTTTCACTCACAATCCTTCTTCCACTTTCTAGGACGCAAACAAAAACTTTATCCATTAGAACATTTTTATTTATTTATTTATTTTTTTTCATTTAAAAAAAAATTAACAAGTTTTTTTTTCCAATTGGATAAAAAAATTGTAAAAAAATGGCCAGTGAATTGAAGAAGAAGGCGTTCTGGAGGGCGGTGGTGGCCGAGTTCTTAGCGATGATTTTGTTCGTTTTTATTAGTATCGGCGCCGCTCTTGGGGTCAATTTTCCCATCCAAGACAAAACCAATGAGACCGCGGGCCGGACACAAGACATCGTGAAGGTGTCTCTAGCGTTTGGGCTGTCCATTGCCACCATGGCGCAGAGTGTGGGGCACATCAGTGGGGCCCACCTGAACCCCGCCGTCACCCTGGGCTGCCTGCTCAGCTGTCAGATCAGCATCCTGAAGGCCGTCATGTACATCATTGCGCAGTGCCTGGGCGCCGTGGTCGCCACCGCCATCCTGTCCGGCGTCACCAGCAACCTCGAGGGCAACACTCTAGGGCTGAACGGGGTAAGATCTCGCCACCTCCCGAACCGCCGGAGACAATGTAACTGTATATGATTATGTCAGAACTGGTAACATTGTATATGTAATATTCCTGAGGAACCACAGATCCTAATGGACAGGAGCAACCGAGGCGAGATCATAGACTGCAAGTGCTCCATAGGCTAGCCTGACGGGTTTACATAGGACTGCAGGTGACCTCTACTACATTATCTGTACTCAGAGAGTCATCACTGTGTTATCTGTGGTGTTACATAGGACTGCAGGTGACATCTACTACATTATCTGTACTCAGAGAGTTATCACTGTGTTATCTGTGGTGTTACATAGGACTGCAGGTGACATCTACAACATTATCTGTACTCAGAGAGATATCACTGTGTTATCTGTGGTGTTACATAGGACTGCAGGTGACATCTACAACATTATCTGTACTCAGAGAGATATCACTGTGTTATTTGTGGTGTTACATAGGACTGCAGGCGACCTCTACTACATTATCTGTACTCAGAGAGTTATCACTGTGTTATCTGTGGTGTTACATAGGACTGCAGGTAACATCTACAACATTATCTGTACTCAGAGAGATATCACTGTGTTATCTGTGGTGTTACATAGGACTGCAGGTGACATCTGCTACATTATCTGTACTCAGAGAGTTATCACTGTGTTATCTGTGGTGTTACATAGGACTGCAGGTAACATCTACTACATTATCTGTACTCAGAGAGATATCACTGTGTTATCTGTGGTGTTACATAGGACTGCAGGTGACATCTACTACATTATCTGTACTCAGAGAGTCATCACTGTTATCTGTGGGGTGTTACATGGGACTGCAGGTGACCTCTACTACATTATCTGTATATAGAGAGGTATCACCGTGTTATCTGTGGTGTTACATGGGACTGCAGGTGACCTCTACTACATTATCTGTATATAGAGAGGTATCACCGTGTTATCTGTGGTGTTACATGGGACTGCAGTTGACATCTACCACATTATCTGTACTCAGAGAGTTATCACTGTGTTATCTGTGGTGTTACATAGGACTGCAGGTGACATCTACTACATTATCTGTACTCAGAGAGTTATCACTGTGTTATCTGTGGTGTTACATGGGACTGCAGGTGACATCTACTACATTATCTGTACTCAGAGAGTAATCACTGTGTTATCTGTGGTGTTACATAGGACTGCAGGTGACATCTGCTACATTATCTGTACTCAGAGAGATATCACTGTGTCATCTGTGGTGTTACATAGGACTGCAGGTGACATCAGTTATAATGACTGCCGTCTTAGGCACAATGTGAAGTTTCTTTCTGTGGTCGGACTGTAACTTGGGCCCAGGAGAATCACGTCTGTTAGAGAAGGTGAGGCTCCCGCTTTAGAGGACGCCTTGTTGTGGCTGGTGGGCTCTCACGCACTGGCCAGTATGTGTATGCAGGTGCTGGTGTGTTTTTGTTTCTTTGCATTTTCTGTGATGTTACATAGGACTGCTGGTGACACCCACTGAACTACCTGTACTCCAGCAATCACAGTGTGACTGTAAGACATTGTCTTCTCTCAGCTCTGCTGTACCAGGAGAAACACTGTCCGTACAATCCGCTGCCTCCAATGGATGATTTCTGGTCCTGTGCCGGCAAAACACCAGAGCATCCAGAGATCCACAGAGCAAATATCACAAAGCAATTCCTGCCTTCTCAGGGGTATACTTGTCTACCTGCAGTCCTATGTAACACTACAGATAACACAATGATATCTCTCTGAGTACAGATAATGTAGTAGATGACACCTGCAGCCCTATGTAACACCACAGATAACACAGTGATAACTCTCTGAGTACAGATAATGCAGTAGATGTCACCTGCAGTCCCATGTAACACCACAGATAACACAGTGATAACTCTCTGAGTACAGATAATGTAGTAGATGTCACCTGCAGTCCCATGTAACACCACAGATAACACAGTGATAACTCTCTGAGTACAGATAATGCAGTAGATGTCACCTGCAGTCCCATGTAACACCACAGATAACACAGTGATTTCTCTCTGAGTACAGATAATGCAGTAGATGTCACCTGCAGTCCCATGTAACACCACAGATAACACAGTGATTTCTCTCTGAGTACAGATAATGCAGTAGATGTCACCTGCAGTCCCATGTAACAGCACAGACAACAGTGATAACTCTCTGAGTACAGATAATGTTGTAGATGTCACCTGCAGTCCCATGTAACACCACTGATGACACGTATGCCCATTAGTCACATGTATACATATGTCGGTGTGACTCCGCCTGTGTTCTCTGTTATCAGCAGCCGCCTCTCGCTGCAGCAGATAACACTTTGTGGTCAAGGCTGCGGCGCTCACATCGCACTTATTATTATTCCTGTCAGCTGCTCGGTTTGTGCAGTTCTCTAGGGAAGAATTTCAGGCTCTTCTCCGCCGCGCATGATTAGCACAGCCATGTATTACATCCAATAACGTCATCATTTACAGATCCAGGTAATTGTAGCAAATTCTGGGTGACAGCCTCCGGCTTGTATCGGGGCGATTCCTCCTTGTGACTGTGCAGCATATACTGTATATAGAGGAGCTTCTCACAACATTAGAATATCATCAAAAAGTGAATTTATTTCAGTTCCTCAATATTAAAAGTGGATCTCCTATATTCTATATTCTATAGAGTCAATACACACAGAGTGATCTATTCCACGTGTTTATTTCTATTAATGTTGATGATTATGTCTTACAGCCAATGAAAAGTCATAATCTCAGTAAATTAGAATAATTAACAAAATACACCTACAAAGGCTCCTAAGTGTTTATAAAGGTCCTTAGTCTGTTTCAGTAGCTCCACAATCATGGGGAAGACTGCTGACTGACAGATGTCCAGAAGGCGTCACTGACACACTTCACTAGGAGGGGAAGTCTCAAAAAGATCATTGCTAAGGAAGCCGGCTGTTCACACAGTGCTGGATCCAAGCATTGTAATGGAAAGTGGAGTGGAAGGAAAAAGTGTGGTAGAGAAAGGTGCACAAGCAACCGCAGCCTGGAAAGGATTGTTAATAAAAGGCCATTCAATACTGTAATGTGGGGGAGATTCACCAGGAGTGGACTGCTGCTGGAGTCATTGCTTCACCACACAAAGATGTATCCAGGACATGGGCTACAAGTGTCACATTCCTTGTGTCAGCCACTCATGACCAATAGACAACGCCAGAAGCCTCTTACCTGGGCCAAGGAGAAGAAGAACCGGACTGTTGTCAGTGGTCCAAGGTCCCAGAGTCTGGAGGAAGAGCGGAGAGGCCACAATCCAAGCTGCTGGAGGTCTAGTGTGAAGTCTCCACAATCAGTGATGGTTTGGGGAGCCATGTCATCTGCTGGTGTAGGTCCACTGTTTTTTATCAAGACCAAAGTCAGCGCAGCCGTCTACCAGGACATTTTAGAGCTCTTCATGCTTCCCTCTGCCGACAAGATTTTTGGAGATGGAAATGTCATTCTCCAGCAGGACTTGGCCCCTGTCCACACTGCCAAAAGTACCAATACCTGGTGTAAAAACAACAGTATCACTGGGCTTGATTGGCAGCAAACTCACCTGACCTTATCCCCATAGAGAATCTATGGAGTATTGTCAAGAGGAAGATGAGACACCAGAGCCAACAATGCAGACGAGCTGAAGGCTGCTATCAAAGCAACCTGGGCTTTCATAACCCCTCAGCAGCGCCACAGGCTGATCGCCTCCATGCCACTCCGCATTGATGCAGTAATTGAAGCCAAAGGAGCCGCGACCAAGCATTGAGCGCATTTACTGAACAGACATTTCAGTAGGGAACATTTCAGGTGTTAAAATCATTTTTCAAGCTGCTGTTATAAAGTATTCTAATTTACTGAGATAATGACTTTTGGGTTTTCATTGGCTGTAAGCCATAATCATCAACATTAACAGAAATAAATTTTCTGTCCGAGTTGTGAGGGCTTGCAGGGGTTTGTGCGCCTTGGCATACTCTGCCAACTCATTGCTGGTCCAACTCCGTTCCAACCCAGCTGGGAAACAGATGTTGCCAAGTCTGCCGCAAACAAGTGGATGGAATTCATTTCATGCGTCTGTCATTCACCACCCACGGGAGATCCATCGCCCACAACTGTTTCCTATTGTCTCATAACATTGCGGCTGACGGGTGATGGAACAGTTTTCACACAGACCTGGCAGATCTTCCAGATGTTGTGTTGGCGTTGTGGTTCGTGAAGGTGGCACTGGCTGCCCATAATTACACAGAGCACATGGAAATCCTCGAGGAGAACCTTCAGTAAAGATTACAGGCAAAATACTTATGTCAAGTTAGAAGGAACTCCAGAACCTGACCAAGAAGCAGCTAACGACAGACACTCATCTGTGGACCGCTCTGTCCTGACTTTTTGTATCTCATCAGCACAGGTTAAAATTTCTGCTACGATGTGTGGGTCTGTGTTGAGTCTCTGGGGTACGGACTATTACAGACGTCTTAGAACTTCTCTTCTCCTACTACTCGTCCGGTCACTAATTAAGGGATATGGTATCTGATAGAGCACCAGATTCCTGATAGGTGCTGATGAGGTGTAAGAAGACCAAACACATCTGTCTCTAGATGAGTGTCTGACATTAGCAGATCCTTTGGTCGTATTCTTATGGTGGCCATGCAAAATTAATTAATGTTGGTCATCCAGAGACTGGACATTCAATTGGCCTGTTTGGGGCTATTCAGACTCTCCTCCAATGGCAGATATTGGGGGAAAAATGGGCATATTGAATTTTAACATGTCCAATGTTTTATTGTCCTCAAAGTCAGAGTTCCATGTCCGCCAGACAGGAGCCCAGCAGACCACCTCCAGCAGGACATGGTGTGAGTGTCACGCTGCAACAATGTCATGCTATGCTGAAGAATCAAAAAACCAGGAGCCAGGGATGCAGGGAGGTAGGACGTGGTCTGCTGTACGCCTGTCCAGAGGCCACAAAATACTGACCTGGTCCCTGATCGGGGTCCTGAGAATCAATTCGCTCCTCTCTTCACCAGAAGAATGGTTCAAAAGCTAAAGGGGACGACAAACCTCAAACTGCCTGTCTCTGGCTCATTCAGCCAAAAGCTGTCACTCCCCATCCCTCCATGTACATACATGCACACTCAGCTAAGTGAGCATAAATTTGCAATAGAAGGGAAAAAGCTGCTGATTCCACTGATTTCTCCCTCCTCTGACTCCGCAGACTTCTCCCTCCTCTGACTCCGCAGACTTCTCCCTCCTCTGACCCCACAGACTTCTCCCCCCTGACCCCACAGACTTCTCCCTCCTCTGACCCCACAGACATCTCCCTTCTCTGACTCCGCAGACTTCTCCCTCCTCTGACCCCACAGACTTCTCCCTCCTCTGAGCCCACAGACTTCTCCCTCCTCTGACACCACAGACTTCTCCCCCCTCTGACTCCACAGACTTCTCCCTCCTCTGACACCACAGACTTCTCCCCCCTCTGACCCCACAGACTTCTCCCTCCTCTGACCCCACAGACTTCTCCCTCCTCTGACCCCACAGACTTCTCCCCCCTCTGACCCCACAGACTTCTCCCTCCTCTGACCCCACAGACATCTCCCTTCTCTGACTCCGCAGACTTCTCCCTCCTCTGACCCCACAGACTTCTCCCTCCTCTGACCCCACAGACATCTCCCTTCTCTGACTCCGCAGACTTCTCCCTCCTCTGACCCCACAGACTTCTCCCTCCTCTGACCCCACAGACTTCTCCCTCCTCTGACACCACAGACTTCTCCCCCCTCTGACTCCACAGACTTCTCCCTCCTCTGACACCACAGACTTCTCCCCCCTCTGACCCCACAGACTTCTCCCTCCTCTGACCCCACAGACTTCTCCCCCCTCTGACCCCACAGACTTCTCCCTCCTCTGACCCCACAGACTTCTCCCTCCTCTGACCCCACAGACTTCTCCCTCCTCTGACCCCACAGACTTCTCCCTCCTCTGACTCCACAGACTTCTCCCTTCTCTGACTCCGCAGACTTCTCCCCCCTCTGACCCCACAGACTTCTCCCTCCTCTGATACCACAGACTTCTCCCTCCTCTGACCACACAGACTTCTCTCCCCTCTGACCCCACAGACTTCTCCCTCCTCTGACCCCACAGACTTCTCCCTCCTCTGACCCCACAAACTTCTCCCTCCTCTGACTCCACAGACTTCTCCCTCCTCTGACATCACAGACTTCTCCCTCCTCTGACTCCACAGACTTCTCCCTCCTCTGACCCCACAGACTTCTCCCTCCTCTGACATCACAGACTTCTCCCTCCTCTGACCCCACAGACTTCTCCCTCCTCTGACCCCACAGACTTCTCCCTCCTCTGACCCCACAGACTTCTCCCTCCTCTGACACCACAGACTTCTCCCCCCTCTGACCCCACAGACTTCTCCCTCCTCTGACTCCACAGACTTCTCCCTCCTCTGACTCCACAGACTTCTCCCTCCTCTGACCCCACAGACTTCTCCCTCCTCTGACCCCACAGACTTCTCCCTCCTCTGACCCCACAGACTTCTCCCCCCTCTGACCCCACAGACTTCTCCCTCCTCTGACCCCACAGACTTCTCCCCCCTCTGACCCCACAGACTTCTCCCTCCTCTGACCCCACAGACTTCTCCCCCCTCTGACCCCACAGACTTCTCCCCCCTCTGACCCCACAGACTTCTCCCTCCTCTGACCCCACAGACTTCTCCCTCCTCTGACCCCACAGACTTCTCCCTCCTCTGACTCCACAGACTTCTCCCCCCTCTGACCCCACAGACTTCTCCCTCCTCTGACCCCACAGACTTCTCCCCCCTCTGACCCCACAGACTTCTCCCTCCTCTGACCCCACAGACTTCTCCCTCCTCTGACCCCACAGACTTCTCCCCCCTCTGACCCCACAGACTTCTCCCTCCTCTGACCCCACAGACTTCTCCCTCCTCTGACCCCACAGACTTCTCCCTCCTCTGACCCCACAGACTTCTCCCCCCTCTGACCCCACAGACTTCTCCCTCCTCTGACCCCACAGACTTCTCCCTCCTCTGACTCCACAGACTTCTCCCTCCTCTGACCCCACAGACTTCTCCCTCCTCTGACCCCACAGACTTCTCCCTCCTCTGACCCCACAGACTTCTCCCTCCTCTGACACCACAGACTTCTCCCTCCTCTGACACCACAGACTTCTCCCTCCTCTGACCCCACAGACTTCTCCCCCCTCTGACCCCACAGACTTCTCCCTCCTCTGACCCCACAGACTTCTCCCTCCTCTGACTCCACAGACTTCTCCCTCCTCTGACCCCACAGACTTCTCCCTCCTCTGACTCCACAGACTTCTCCCTCCTCTGACCCCACAGACTTCTCCCTCCTCTGACCCCACAGACTTCTCCCTCCTCTGACCCCACAGACTTCTCCCTCCTCTGACCCCACAGACTTCTCCCCCCTCTGACCCCACAGACTTCTCCCTCCTCTGACCCCACAGACTTCTCCCCCCTCTGACCCCACAGACTTCTCCCTCCTCTGACCCCACAGACTTCTCCCCCCTCTGACCCCACAGACTTCTCCCTCCTCTGACCCCACAGACTTCTCCCTCCTCTGACCCCACAGACTTCTCCCCCCTCTGACCCCACAGACTTCTCCCTCCTCTGACCCCACAGACTTCTCCCTCCTCTGACCCCACAGACTTCTCCCCCCTCTGACCCCACAGACTTCTCCCTCCTCTGACCCCACAGACTTCTCCCTCCTCTGACCCCACAGACTTCTCCCTCCTCTGACCCCACAGACTTCTCCCTCCTCTGACCCCACAGACTTCTCCCCCCTCTGACCCCACAGACTTCTCCCTCCTCTGACCCCACAGACTTCTCCCTCCTCTGACTCCACAGACTTCTCCCTCCTCTGACCCCACAGACTTCTCCCTCCTCTGACCCCACAGACTTCTCCCTCCTCTGACCCCACAGACTTCTCCCTCCTCTGACCCCACAGACTTCTCCCTCCTCTGACACCACAGACTTCTCCCTCCTCTGACACCACAGACTTCTCCCTCCTCTGACCCCACAGACTTCTCCCCCCTCTGACCCCACAGACTTCTCCCTCCCCTGACTCCACAGACTTCTCCTTCCTCTGACCCCACAGACTTCTCCCTCCTCTGACCCCACAGACTTCTCCCTCCTCTGATACCACAGACTTCTCTCTCCTCTGACACCACAGACTTCTCCTTCCTCTGACTCCACAGACTTCTCCCTCCTCTGAGCCCACAGACTTCTCCCCCCTCTGACTCCACAGACTTCTCCCTCCTCTGACCCCACAGACTTCTCCCTCCTCTGACTCCACAGACTTCTCCCTCCTCTGACCCAACAGAGTTCTCCTTCCTCTGACCCCACAGACTTCTCCCCCCTCTGACTCCACAGACTTCTCCCTCCTCTGACCCCACAGACTTCTCCCTCCTCTGACTCCACAGACTTCTCCCTCCTCTGACCCAACAGAGTTCTCCTTCCTCTGACCCCACAGACTTCTCCCTCCTCTGACCCCACAGACTTCTCCTTCCTCTGACCCCACAGACTTCTCCCCCCTCTGACCCCACAGACTTCTCCCTGCTCTGACCCCACAGACTTCTCCCCCCTCTGACCCCACAGACTTCTCCCTGCTCTGACCCCACAGACTTCTCCCCCCTCTGACCCCACAGACTTCTCCCTCCTCTGACCCCACAGACTTCTCCCCCCTCTGACCCCACAGACTTCTCCCTCCTCTGACCCCACAGACTTCTCCCTCCTCTGACCCCACAGACTTCTCCCCCCTCTGACCCCACAGACTTCTCCCTCCTCTGACACCACAGACTTCTCCTTCCTCTGACCCCACAGACTTCTCCCTCCTCTGACCCCACAGACTTCTCCCTCCTCTGACCCCACAGACTTCTCCCTCCTCTGACCCCACAGACTTCTCCCCCCTCTGACCCCACAGACTTCTCCCTCCTCTGACACCACAGACTTCTCCTTCCTCTGACCCCACAGACTTCTCCCTCCTCTGACCCCACAGACTTCTCCCTCCTCTGACACCACAGACTTCTCCCTCCTCTGACACCACAGACTTCTCCCTCCTCTGACCCCACAGACTTCTCCTTCCTCTGACCCCACAGACTTCTCCCTCCTCTGACCCCACAGATTTCTCCCTCCTCTGACCCCACAGACTTCTCCTTCCTCTGACCCCACAGACTTCTCCCTCCTCTGACCCCACAGACTTCTCCCTCCTCTGACCCCACAGACTTCTCCTTCCTCTGACCCCACAGACTTCTCCCTCCTCTGACCCCACAGATTTCTCCCTCCTCTGATACCACAGACTTCTCCCTCCTCTGACACCACAGACTTCTCCTTCCTCTGACCCCACAGACTTCTCCCTCCTCTGATACCACAGACTTCTCCCTCCTCTGACACCACAGACTTCTCCTTCCTCTGACCCCACAGACTTCTCCCTCCTCTGACCCCACAGACTTCTCCTTCCTCTGACCCCACAGACTTCTCCCTCCTCTGACCCCACAGACTTCTCCCTCCTCTGACACCACAGACTTCTCCTTCCTCTGACCCCACAGACTTCTCCCTCCTCTGACCCCACAGACTTCTCCTTCCTCTGACCCCACAGACTTCTCCCTCCTCTGACACCACAGACTTCTCCTTCCTCTGACCCCACAGACTTCTCCCTCCTCTGACCCCACAGACTTCTCCCTCCTCTGACCCCACAGACTTCTCCCTCCTCTGACCCCACAGACTTCTCCCCCCTCTGACCCCACAGACTTCTCCCTCCTCTGACACCACAGACTTCTCCTTCCTCTGACCCCACAGACTTCTCCCTCCTCTGACCCCACAGACTTCTCCCTCCTCTGACACCACAGACTTCTCCCTCCTCTGACACCACAGACTTCTCCCTCCTCTGACCCCACAGACTTCTCCTTCCTCTGACCCCACAGACTTCTCCCTCCTCTGACCCCACAGACTTCTCCCTCCTCTGACCCCACAGACTTCTCCCTCCTCTGACACCACAGACTTCTCCCTCCTCTGACCCCACAGACTTCTCCTTCCTCTGACCCCACAGACTTCTCCCTCCTCTGACCCCACAGACTTCTCCTTCCTCTGACCCCACAGACTTCTCCCTCCTCTGACCCCACAGACTTCTCCTTCCTCTGACCCCACAGACTTCTCCCTCCTCTGACCCCACAGATTTCTCCCTCCTCTGACCCCACAGACTTCTCCTTCCTCTGACCCCACAGACTTCTCCCTCCTCTGACCCCACAGACTTCTCCCTCCTCTGACCCCACAGATTTCTCCCTCCTCTGATACCACAGACTTCTCCCTCCTCTGACACCACAGACTTCTCCTTCCTCTGACCCCACAGACTTCTCCCTCCTCTGATACCACAGACTTCTCCCTCCTCTGACACCACAGACTTCTCCTTCCTCTGACCCCACAGACTTCTCCCTCCTCTGACCCCACAGACTTCTCCTTCCTCTGACCCCACAGACTTCTCCCTCCTCTGACCCCACAGACTTCTCCCTCCTCTGATACCACAGACTTCTCCCTCCTCTGACACCACAGACTTCTCCTTCCTCTGACCCCACAGACTTCTCCCTCCTCTGACCCCACAGACTTCTCCTTCCTCTGACCCCACAGACTTCTCCTTCCTCTGACACCACAGACTTCTCCCTCCTCTGATACCACAGACTTCTCCCTCCTCTGACACCACAGACTTCTCCTTCCTCTGACCCCACAGACTTCTCCCTCCTCTGACCCCACAGACTTCTCCTTCCTCTGACCCCACAGACTTCTCCCTCCTCTGACCCCACAGACTTCTCCCTCCTCTGACTCCACAGACTTCTCCCTCCTCTGATTTCACAGACTCATCCCTTGAACAGAGGTAGGGGTATTTGATAATCCCAAGTCCCATTCTTCCATCCTACTAACATCTGTTGTCAGGGGGGAGTTTTGTACGTTTTCAGGAGCTCTGCTGAGCCTCCCTTCCCCATAGACCCCCCAACTTTATTGTATACGGGAGGAACTGCCCTGAAGGTTATAGTACCCCCTTCTCTTAGTGGGTAAGTTGTTTCCAGGTTCTATACCTTGTTAGACTCTGTGTGTTGTGGTGAACCGTCATGGAGGAATGTTCTAGATTTTGGGGCCTTTCTTCTCCACATATAGAGGCCCAGGCGATGTTTATGCTGCACTTGACAGCTTCTAGATTGCGCTTTGGAAATTGCCCAGGTGTTTTCTCTCATCCAGGAGGTCGGAGACAAATTTCAGGGATTTTCCCATAACTGATAAGGCTCCTGACGGAGACACTGTAAGTCGTGCGCCATGAGGATTTCTAAATCAGCTAAGAGTTTATTTTATGCCGTTACAACTGAGCAAAGTTATAGTAAAACTAAACATATTCTCATAAAAAAATGTAAAAGAATTTACTTTTGCACCTGAGCTCTAAATATCTCCCAGACTCCCAGATTCCTCTCGTGCTGCACGTACACGCTGGATTGCTTTCCCTGCTGCGACCATCAGGCTGATCCTCCGGTGGCCTGTGATGGATAACGGTATTACAACCATGACCACACACAGGCAGATCTAATTACCCATAAGCCTTCACTCTTTGCGCCTTCGCCCTATATACACCGTCTATACTGTATGCACATTACAGCAGTGGTGATGAGATGGCTTGGATTGGCGCCTTGGTGGAAATTAGTTTTATTCCCAGCACCATTTGGCAAATGTTTGCATCCATATGAAGTGTCACCTGCTAGGTAATGTTGTTTCCTCTGCAGATAAAAGGGGATATTATTATATCAAATCATGAAATGTTCTTTACTGGTAGAGCCAGGAAATTGCAATAGTAGAATGTGATGACACCTTTAGGAAAGGTCAGATGTTTTCCTACAGAAGCAGAATATACAGGAATTTCTGGTATTAACAATGGCGAACGCCGAGCACAGATCTACGAGTCCGGAGCGATGTACAATCTACAATCTCGTGTAATATAACCTGTGGTGTGCGTAGAGAAATGGGCAGCGGGCATTGTGTGCCCGAGTATTCCTGAGCACCATATAGTATAGATATACTGGGCGGTGGGATTATAATGCACCATATACAGCACTGTAGCACAATATATTTGGCGCACTTTACGGCGGTATTTCTGGGCCTGTCTATGGCATTGTTATATGCATAGGGAGCTAGGGGAGATAATGGAGCTTACATAAGTCATAGACTTGTTTTAGGAGGTTGTCTGGATCTGTAATACAGTAAGTGCAGGTTACTGAGCGATGCAGAAGACACATTCATCTCACAGAAGCGCCAAAACCTAATAGACTGTCGACCGAAGAACCGTCACGGGAGAGAATGACATTCAAGACTTCAACATTTCATCAACTGTTCCACAAAAGATGTCAAGCTGCTTCCACAACAGCTCAATGGGGTTGAGATCCGGTGACTGCACTGGCCGCTCCATTACAGACAGAATACCAGCTGCCGGCTTCTTCCCTAAATAGTTCTTCCATAATTTGGAGGTTTGCTTTGGGTCATTGTCCTGTTGTAGGATGAAATTGGCTCCAATCAAGCGCTGTCCACAGAGTATGGCATGGCGCTGCAAAATGGAGTGATAGCCTTCCCTATTCAATATCCCTTTTACCTTGTACAAATCTCCCACTTTACTAGCACCAAAGCAACCCCAGATCATCACATTACCTCCACCATGCTTGACAGGTGGCGTCACACTCTTCCAGCATCTTTTCAGTTGTTCTGCGTCTCACAAATGTTCTTCTGTGTGATCCGAACACCTCACACTTGGATTCTTCTGTCCATAACACTTTTTTCCAATCTTCCTCTGTCCAATGTCTGTGTTCTCTTGCCTATATTAATCTTTTCCTTTTATTAGCCAGTCTCAGATATGGCTTTTTCTTTGCCACTCTGCCCTGAAGGCCAGCATCCCGGAGTCGCCTCTTCACTGTAGATGTTGACACAGGCATTTTGCATGTACTATTTAATGAAGCTGCCAGTTGAGGACCTGTGAGGCGTCGATTTCTCAAACTACAGACTCTAATGTACTTGTCTTGATGCTCAGTTGTGCAGCGCGGCCTCCCACTTCTCTGTCTACTCTGGTTAGAGCCTGTTTGTGCTCTGTTCTGAAGGGAGTAGTACACACCGTTGTAGGAAATCTTCAGTTTCTAGGCAATTTCTCGCATGGAATAGCCTTCATTTCTAAGAACAAGAATAGACTGTCAAGTTTCACATGAAAGTTCTTTTTTTTTTGGCCATTTTGAGAGTTTAATGGAACCAACAAATTTAATGCTCCAGATTCTCAACTAGCTCAAAGGTTTATAGGTTCTCTAATCAGCCAAACTGTTTTCAGCTGTGCTAACATACTTGCACAAGGGTTTTCAAGGGTATTCTAACCATCCATTAGGCTTCTTACACAGTTAGCAAACACAAAGTATCATAAGAACACTGGAGGGATGGTTGTTGGAAATGGTCCTCTATACACCTATGGAGATATTATATTACAAACCAGACGTTTGCAGCTAGAATAGTCATTTACCACATTAACAATGTATAGAGTGTATTTCTGAATCATTTAATGTTAGCTTCATTGGAAAAAACTGTGCTTTTCTTTCAAAAAATAAGGACATTTCTAAGTGACCCTAAACTTTTAAACGGTAGTGTATGTATTATCTAATATTTATCTATTATTTATCATATATTATCTATTATCTATTTATTATCTATCTATTATTTATCTATTATCTATCTCATCTATCATATATTATCTATCTATCTATCTATCCCTCCATCTGTAGATAAATTATTGCTTTGTGCTCATATTACATTTTGTTACATTGGATAAAGTTCAGGACCCTGGGATCTCTGCCGCTAGATTTTTGTTGAGTGTTTGATGCGTGAATGGCCTTTAATGTGCTTGATATGTGTGATAAATGGCGGACAGAATACCTATAGCAGGCGACGCTTTGTAAAGGTTAGCGGAGGAATGCAGAGCAAGGCTGCCATGAATAGACGCCTTCAGTCCGAGCTTTCCTACAGCCTCTCGCTGTGCCGGGACATTGGCCATAGTGTGTATGCGCGGCGATCACACCCGCCCTGGTGATGAAAGAGTGGCTTATCCAGATTCTGTCCTCGTGCTCCATATAAACAACAGGAGCGACGGCTCGAAATAAAAACCCTCCCCGGTGAAATCATGAGACCCTCATTTAATGCACAAAACCCCCATTGGATGTAAACGTGCGTTACCATCTCGGGGGTGGAAACTTCACTAGGAATTAAGAAAAAAATTCTATTCAAAGAACCTCAACAGAAAAAATGTCTAAAAGCGGCGCTAAGCATTTCGATGCAGTCGCTATGGCGTCCACTCTCGCTTATGCAGGAGGGGACAGACATTCCTAATCTTACGGGGAGATTTTCCAGTGTTATTGTGATACTTCACATCGTGCCGCTGAATCATTCACAAAGTAAAAAAAGTATATAAAAGGCTGATTATTAATGAGCTGGGTACAGGCAGGTCACATAATGGACGCCATGGTGATGGAATTCTGCAGAGTTATCTGACTGCCCCATAAACGATGTGTAATGTCCAAGACGCCGTCATGTGTCTGCAGCACCATGGTCCCCAGAGATGGGAGCGTCAGTGGCGAATACCGGCCACGAGCTCCGAGGCGATGTGACTCAGATTACAGAGATGGAGCTTGTACAAGAAGCTAATAATTACTGAAAACTAAGAAGATGAAGGGGCTGGAAGGTGAACCTGCACCCCAGACTCAGGTCTTTTGCAGCTTCAAACAGGTTTTCCTCCAGGACTGCCCTGTATTTAGATCCATCCATCTTCCCATCAACTCTGACCAGCTTCCCTGCCCCTGCTGAAGAAAAGCCTCCCCACAGCAGGATGCTGCCACCACCATGCATAACGGTGGGGATGATGTTTTCAGCGTGATGTGTAGTGTTAGTTTTCCACTATACATGGCGTTTTGCATTTAGTCCAAAAAGTTCTACTTTGGTCTCATCTGACAAGATTACCTTCTTCCATATGCTCGCTGGGTCCCCTTCTTGGTTTTTGCAAACTGCAAAGGGGAATTCTTATGACTTTCTTCTTGCCACTCTTCCATAATGGCCAGATTGGTGCAGTATACGACTTAGGCCACATTCACGCAATCAGTATTTGGTCAGTGTTGTTTTGCATCAGTATTTGTAGGCCAAAACCAGTAGTGGGTAAAGAATACAGAAATACGCTCATGTTTATATTACAGTCCTCTCATTGTTCCACTCCTGATTTTGGCTTACAAATACTGATGTAAAATACTAACCAAAAACTGAACATGTGAACATGACTTAATAGTTGTGAACAGATTCTCCCCTTGAGCTGTGAATCTTTGCAGATCCTCCAGACTGACCATGGGCTTCTTGGCTCCTTCTCTAATTAGTGCTCTCCTTGCTTGGGATGTCAAGTTAGGTGGCCGACCATGTCTTGATAGGTTTACTCTTGTGCCATACTCCTTCCATTTTTGGATGATGGCTTGAACAGTTCTCCATGCTCAGTGCTTAAGCTCATGCTATTTTTTATAACCTAACCCTGCTTTCGTCTTCTCCACCACTTTATCCCTGACCTGTCTGATGAGCTCCTTGGTTTTCATGATGCTATTTGATATCTAATGTTCTCACACAAACCTGTGAAGCCTTCACAGAACAGCTGTAGTTATACTGAAGAAATCACACCCAGGTGGAAGCAATGTACTAATTATGTGACTTCTGGAGGTGATTGGTCACTCAGGTTTTTATTTAAGGGAATCGGACTACAGGGGACTGAATACAAATGTACCTCACAATTTTCAGATTTTTATTTTTACAATAATTATAAAACCCCGTATCAATTTCTATCTATCAGTCCATCAATCCATCATCCATCCAGGCATCTAGAAATCTGTATCCATCAATCTTTACTATATACTATGCCCAGAATTGCATTATAGTTGTAACATAAACTACACAGATAATGTGAATGATGCACACAAACTGCAGATAATGCCTATAAAGAGAGCACCACACATGACTAGATACATACCGTAATCAGTGTCCAGATAAATAATGCAAGACGTCTCAGGATGGAAAACATTTATCACATCCAGAAAAATGGAACATATGGTCAAATAGCATGAAATAATGTCAGATGTCATACATCTCTGATAGAACGACTGCTTGCAATGCTAAAGTCCATCAATTGTTATACTCTGTTGTATCTAAACTGTGTGATACAGTTTCCCATATTCCCAATATGTGATACTATTAAACTTGTCTTTACGATCTTGTCTTTCAGCTAAATAATGGAGTGACAGCAGGACAAGGTCTAGGGGTCGAGATTATGGTCACTTTCCAGTTGGTACTATGTGTAGTTGCTGTCACAGACAGAAGAAGACACGATATTTCAGGATCTGTTCCTCTGGCGATAGGACTTTCTGTTGCTCTAGGACATCTAATTGCGGTAAGAAAACGCAAGGTCCAGCTATAAACAGAGAAGGCAGCACAGGTATGAGTGTATACCATCAACAGAACGAATACTGCCCCTAAGTACAAAAATATATCTACTATAATACTGCCCCCTATGTACAAGAATATAACTACTATAATACTGCCCCTATGTACAAGAATATAACTACTATAATACTGCCCCTATGTACAAGAATATAACTACTATAACACTGCTCCTATGTACAAGAATATAACTACTATAATACTGCCCTTATGTACAAGAATATAACTACTATAATACTGCCCCTATGTACATTAATATAACTACTATAATACTGCTCCTATGTACAAGAATATAACTACTATAATACTGCCCCTATGTACAAGAATATAACTACTATAATACTGCCCCTATGTACAAGAATATAACTACTATAATACTGCCCCTATGTACAAGAATATAACTACTATAACACTGCTCCTATGTACAAGAATATAACTACTATAATACTGACCCTATGTACAAGAATATAACTACTATAATACCGCCCCTATGTACAAGAATATAACTACTATAATACTGCCCCCTATGTACAAGAATATAACTACTATAATACTGCCCCCTATGTACAAGAATATAACTACTATAATACTGCTCCTATGTACAAGAATATAACTACTATAATACTGCTCACTATGTACAAGAATATAACTGCTATAATACTGCTGCCTATGTACAAGAATATAACTACTATAATACTGCTCACTATGTACAAGAATATAGCTACTATAAAACTGCTGCCTATGTACAAGAATATAACTACTATAATACTGCCTCCTATGTGCAAGAATATAACTACTATAATACTGCCCCCTATGTACAAGAATATAACTACTATAATACTGCCCCATGTACAAGAATATAACTACTATAATACTGCTCACTACGTACAAGAATATAACTACTATAATACTGCCCCATGTACAAGAATATAACTACTATAATACTGCTCACTACGTACAAGAATATAACTACTATAATACTGCCTCCTATGTACAAGAATATAACTACTATAATACTGCTCACTACGTACAAGAATATAACTACTATCAAACTGCCCCATGTACAAAAATATAACTACTATAATACTGCTCCTATGTACAAGAATATAACTACTATAATACTGCTGCCTATGTACAAGAATATAACTACTATAATACTGCCCCTATGTACAAGAATGTAACTACTATAATACTGCCCCCATGTACAAAAATATAACTACTATAATACTGCTCACTATGTACAAGAATATAACTACTATAATACTGCTCACTATGTACAGGAATATAACTACTATAATGCTGCCCCCTATGTATAAGAATATAACTACTATAATACTGCCCCATGTACAAGAATATAACTACTATAATACTGCCCCCTATGTACAAGAATATAACTACTATAATACTGCCCCATGTACAAGAATATAACTACTATAATACTGCTCACTATGTACAAGAATATAACTACTATAATACTGCCCTTATGTACAAGAATATAACTACTATAATACTGCTCCTATGTACAAGAATATAACTACTATAATACTGCCCCTATGTACAAGAATATAACTACTATAATACTGCCCCTATGTACAAGACTATAACTACTATAATACTGCCCCCTATGTACAAGAACATAACTACTATAATACTGCCCCTAAGTACAAGAATATAACTACTATAATACTGCCCCTATGTAGAAGAATGTAACTACTATAATACTGCCCCTAAGTACAAGAATATAACTACTATAATACTGCCCCTAAGTACAAGAATATAACTACTATAATACTGCTCCTATGTACAAGTATATAACTGCTATAATACTGTCCCTAAGTACAAGAATATAACTACTATAATACTGTTCCTATGTACAAGAATATAATTACTTTAATACTGCTCCTAAGTACAAGAATATAACTACTATAATACTGCCCCATGTACAAGTATATAACTACTATAATACTGCCCCTAAGTACAAGAATATAACTAATATAATACTGCCCCTATGTACAAGAATATATCTACTATAATACTGCTCCTATGTACAAGAATATAACTACTATAATACTGCCCCCTATGTACAAGAATATAACTACTATAATACTGCCCCCTATGTACAAGAATATAACTACTATAATACTTCCCCTATGTACAAGAATATAACTACTATAATACTGCGCCTATGTATAAGAATATGACTACTATAATACTGCCCCTATGTAAAAGAATATAACTACTATAATACTGCCCCCTATGTACAAGAATATAACTGCTATAATACTGCTCCTATGTACAAGAATATAACTACTATAATACTGCCTCCTATGTACAAGAATATAACTACTATAATACTGCCCCCTATGTACAAGAATATAACTACTATAATACTGCTCCTATGTACAAGAATATAACTACTATAATACTGCCCCTATGTACAAGAATATACGTACTATAATACTTCCCCCTATGTAGAAGAATATAACTGCTATAATACTGCTCCTATGTACAAGAATATAACTACTATAGTACTGCCTCCTATGTACAAGAATATAACTACTATAATACTGCCCCCTATGTACAAGAATATAACTACTATAATACTGCTCCTATGTACAAGAATATAACTACTATAATACTGCTCACTATGTACAAGAATATAACTGCTATAATACTGCTGCCTATGTACAAGAATATAACTACTATAATACTGCCTCCTATGTGCAAGAATATAACTACTATAATACTGCCCCCTATGTACAAGAATATAACTACTATAATACTGCCCCATGTACAAGAATATAACTACTATAATACTGCTCACTACGTACAAGAATATAACTACTATAATACTGCCCCATGTACAAGAATATAACTACTATAATACTGCTCACTACGTACAAGAATATAACTACTATAATACTGCCTCCTATGTACAAGAATATAACTACTATAATACTGCTCACTACGTACAAGAATATAACTACTATAATACTGCCCCCTATGTACAAGAATATAACTACTATAATACTGCCCCATGTACAAGAATATAACTACTATAATACTGCCCCTAAGTACAAGAATATAACTAATATAATACTGCCCCTATGTACAAGAATATATCTACTATAATACTGCTCCTATGTACAAGAATATAACTACTATAATACTTCCCCTATGTACAAGAATATAACTACTATAATACTGCGCCTATGTATAAGAATATGACTACTATAATACTGCCCCTATGTAAAAGAATATAACTACTATAATACTGCCCCCTATGTACAAGAATATAACTGCTATAATACTGCTCCTATGTACAAGAACATAACTACTATAATACTGCCTCCTATGTACAAGAATATAACTACTATAATACTGCCCCCTATGTACAAGAATATAACTACTATAATACTGCTCCTATGTACAAGAATATAACTACTATAATACTGCTCACTATGTACAAGAATATAACTGCTATAATACTGCTGCCTATGTACAAGAATATAACTACTATAATACTGCCTCCTATGTGCAAGAATATAACTACTATAATACTGCCCCCTATGTACAAGAATATAACTACTATAATACTGCCCCATGTACAAGAATATAACTACTATAATACTGCTCACTACGTACAAGAATATAACTACTATAATACTGCCTCCTATGTACAAGAATATAACTACTATAATACTGCTCACTACGTACAAGAATATAACTACTATAATACTGCCCCATGTACAAGAATATAACTACTATAATACTGCTCACTACATACAAGAATATAACTACTATCATACTGCCCCATGTAGAAAAATATAACTACTATAATACTGCTCCTATGTACAAGAATATAACTACTATAATACTGCTGCCTATGTAAAAGAATATAACTACTATAATACTGCCCCTATGTACAAGAATGTAACTACTATAATACTGTCCCCATGTACAAAAATATAACTACTATAATACTGCTCACTATGTACAGGAATATAACTACTATAATGCTGCCCCCTATGTATAAGAATATAACTACTATAATACTGCCCCATGTACAAGAATATAACTACTATAATACTGCCCCCTATGTACAAGAATATAACTACTATAATACTGCCCCATGTACAAGAATATAACTACTATAATACTGCTCACTATGTACAAGAATATAACTACTATAATACTGCCCCTATGTACAAGAATATAACTACTATAATACTGCTCCTATGTACAAGAATATAACTACTATAATACTGCCCCTATGTACAAGAATATAACTACTATAATACTGCTCCTATGTACAAGAATATAACTACTATAATACTGCCCCTATGTACAAGAATATAACTACTATAATACTGCCCCTATGTACAAGAATATAACTACTATAATACTGCTCCTATGTACAAGAATATAACTACTATAATACTGCCCCTATGTACAAGAATATAACTACTATAATACTGCTCCAATGTACAAGAATATAACTACTATAATACTGCTCCTATGTACAAGAATATAACTACTATAATACTGCCCCTATGTACAAGAATATAACTACTATAATACTGCCCCCTATGTACAAGAATATAACTACTATAATACTGCCCCTATGTACAAGAATATAATTACTATAATACTATCCCTATGTACAAGAATATAAGTACTATAATACTGCTCCCTATGTACAAGAATATAAGTACTATAATACTGCTCCAATGTACAAGAATATAACTACTATAATACTGCTCCTATGTACAAGAATATAACTACTATAATACTGCCCCTATGTACAAGAATATAACTACTATAATACTGCCCCCTATGTACAAGAATATAACTACTATAATACTGCCCCTATGTACAAGAATATAATTACTATAATACTATCCCTATGTACAAGAATATAAGTACTATAATACTGCTCCCTATGTACAAGAATATAAGTACTATAATACTGCCCCTATGTACAAGAATATAATTACTATAATACTATCCCTATGTACAAGAATATAAGTACTATAATACTGCTCCCTATGTACAAGAATATAAGTACTATAATACTGCTCCTATGTACAAGAATATAGCTACTATAATACTGCTCCCTATGTACAAGAATATAACTACTATAATGATCTTTTTATTTAAAAACTGACAACCATATATTACAGAATATTTACACTGAAATCGCAACATTACCAAATCCCAACAGTTTCCTCCGCTTTTTCATGGTCTATGGAACATAAATGTTTATCTCTCTATAATGGACGGAGTCCACTATAAAGTTCAGCATCAGACAGCGGCCGGACATATCTCCAGGACTCTGTCCACTTGGACTTCCATGGTATTACACAGAATCCACACGCCGTCATTTCTCTCCAGCCCGAAGGACCAGAATGACGGACCCAGTCTTTAATCTCTCTTTGCTGCAGCCACATGGGCATTGTCCTTCAGACACTGTTCACATTACTGGAGCTTATTCTCTGCCACATCCTGGTCACTTAGACTTTCTGGTCTTCTTCCTCCTTCCACTGCTGTCACCTGCAGTGCCCCACCTCTTCGTGGACACGGGAGGGTCAGGATCCATCTCATCAGAGGCATTTTCTATGGTGTATGAAGGACCTTGCTCCATCTGTGCCTCCTCATCTTTGTCTTCTCCCAATACATTGTAACGTCCGGGACTTACCTCCAGCACTGGAGACTCAGAGGTTTTCTGCTCTGCTATGATTTTTCTGATGGAATCCACAAAGGGTTTTTTCCTTCTTACAGTCACATACCCGTCCACAGCCACACTGGACACTGCGGACAGATTAACGGCTTCTACAGATGTACTGGGCTGCTGCTCAGGCGGTTTGGAGACAGGTTTTCTGGACACTGTAGGTCTCTCTTTAGTTACTGGTATTTTAGACCCTACTTTAAGGGCTGAACATTGTTTAGATCTTAGTTTCATGGTCAATGATGGTAATTTACGTCTTTCCTTAACGACTGAATGTACTTTATATGGTCCTTCAGTGGCTGGTGGTACTTTATATGGTTCTTCAGTGGCTGGTGGTCCTAGTAGTGCAGCATCCGTTAGTAATATCCCACTCTTTGGAGCATGTTGGCTGCTACTATGGCTTGTCACCTCATCAGTGCCGGCTTCTTGGACAACATCTGCACCTCTGGTGACATCTTTCATAATTTCCAAGGAGGTCTGGCCATTATATTTATTGTGTTCTGCATGAGGGCAATTCCGGAACGTATGTCCGGGTCCTGAGCACAAGTTACAGATAACGGGCCCTGTGCATGTATCCCTTGTATGCCCGGACTGTCCACACAATGAGCACGTGATACGAGAGCAGTTCATGGCGAGGTGCCTGCCCCCACATCTATGGCACAGACGTGGCTGACCGGGGTAGTAGCATATCCCCCGCTCTGAGCCCAGGTAGAAGGAGTGGGGCAGATGTCTGGTTACACCATTCTCTTGTAGAAGCTGGATTTTCACAGAATATCCTCCATTCCATATATGCTCCTCATCATAGATCTTCTCGGGATGACTTCTCACCATGCACTGCCGGCTCAGCCAGTGCTGCAGATCCGCCAGCGCCACCACCTCAGACTGGAACAGAACAGTGGCCGTTATTTCCTGCGGCTTAGACAGCTGGATACACTGGAGATGATCCCAGATCTCATCTCCTCTGGTGTCATTATAGATGGTCCAGAACATATCTAGATCACACTGGAGCTTAAAGCTGATGTCATAGATCCTGCTGGATGGGACATGGATCAGAGCATAGACCTCAGACGCCTTAAACTTCATAAACTCTTTCAGGAGAACTTTTCCAACATAGAGTCTGGATGGGATCTTCTCCTCTGGTCCTGTGTACTTTATCCTGACTGCGTTCCTCCTCTGAGGTGGAGGGTTCACTAGTCTTGTGACATTGGAGAACAGTCTCCTGAACCGATGTTGGTCAGCAGAAGGGTCAGTGCCGGAGCTTTCCCCAGGTAGAAGTGGATCAGTGCTGGAGCTCTCCCCAGGTAGAGGTGGATCAGTGCTGGAGCTCTCCCCAGCCGCAGGTGGATCAGTGCTGGAGCCTTCCCCAGCCACAGGTGGATCAGTGCTGGAGCTTTCCCCAGCCACAGGTGGATCAGTGCCGGAGCTTTCCCCAGCCGCAGGTGGATCAGTGCTGGAGCTTTCCCCAGGTACAGGTGGATCAGTGCCGGAGCTTTCCCCAGCCGCAGGTGGGTCAGTGCTGGAGCTTTCCCCAGGTAGAGGTGGGTCAGTGCTGGAGCTCTCCCCAGGTAGAGGTGGGTCAGTGCTGGAGCTTTCCCCAGCCCCATGATCACTGACACCTGTTTGTGCTGCAAAAACGCCCAGATCCACTACTGATTGTTGTACAATGCGGTCTCCATTCACTGACATGGAGGGTTCAGAGTCCATTACCACTGACGACTCACAGTCCATTATTACTGCAGTGTGGTCTCCATTCACTGACATGCATGACATAGACTTCATTATTACCACTGACTGATGTACAATATTGTCTCCATTCACTGACATGGAGGGTTCAGACTCCATTATAATGTTTGTGTCTGTTGCAGGCAGGCAAGCACCAGTGAGCGGGGTCTCACACACAGCACTGAGCGGGGTCTCACACACAGCACTGAGCGGGGTCTCACACACAGCACTTAGCGGGGTCTCACACACAGCACTGAGCGGGGTCTCACACACAGCACTTAGCGGGGTCTCACATACAAAGTCAGTACAGGGGGCACTTTCTTCATCATACACAGGAGCTGTGCTCACTTCATTGCTGCATACAGAGTCCACTGCAGTTAACCCTTCGTTTGCCGAGACATTTTCCTCTGCAGCGATCCCTGCATTATCTGCTGCCTCAGACCCCTCACATTGTGCGGCTGATATAAGTGCTGCATTTCTTTCTGGACTTCCTTGCTCCACACTCTGCACAGTTTTATTTTTAATGTCCTTTTTATCAATGAAGCTTTTTCCACTCACCTTCGGGGCTCTGGATCGCCTCTTTTTCTTCATAGTGCAAGTTACCTTTCTGGGCACAGACTGTACATCTTTCACCAGCTTTCGTTTGCAATCATCCAGTCTCTCACTTTTCATCAATTTTAGCTTTGGATCAGTTTCATTCCTAATTTCATCTTTTAATTTGCTGATTTGCAATTTAAGCTTAAAAATACTTTGCCTTGTAACTTCATCACTCAATCCAGCACCATAGCAAGCAGGTCTAGAAGACTCACCAGCCACCATTTCCAGCTTTCCATTACCATCAGGTCCATGCTGCAGGCCACACTCCAGGCTGGGAGCTTCCCCTGGATCATCAGCCCAGCTTCCCTCCCCTCCACCTGGGTCAGAAGCCATGCCTCCGCCCCGCTGGGAGCTCACAAACACACGTCTATCCTCTCCTATGGACAAGAATAGAACTACTATAATACTGCCCCTATGTACAAGAATATAACTACTATAATACTGCTCCTATGTACAAGAATATAACTACTATAATACTGCTCCTATGTACAAGAATATAACTACTATAATACTACCCCTATGTACAAGAATATAACTACTATAATACTGCCCCTATGTACAAGAATATAACTACTATAATACTGCTGCTATGTACAAGAATATAACTACTATAATACTGCTCCTATGTACAAGAATATAGCTACTATAATACTGCCCCTATGTACAAGAATATAACTACTATAATACTACCCCTATGTACAAGAATATAACTACTATAATACTACCCCTATGTGCAAGAATATAACTACTATAATACTGCCCCTATGTACAAGAATATAACTACTATAATACTACCCCTATGTACAAGAATATAACTACTATAATACTACCCCTATGTACAAGAATATAACTACTATAATACTACCCCTATGTACAAGAATATAACTACTATAATACTGCCCCTAGGTACAAGAATATAACTACTATAATACTGCCCCTATGTACAAGAATATAACTACTATAATACTGCTCCTATGTACAAGAATATAACTACTATAATACTGCCCCTATGTACAAGAATATAACTACTATAATGCTGCTCCTATGTACAAGAATATAACTACTATAATACTGCTCCTATGTACAAGAATATAACTACTATAATACTGCCCCTATGTACAAGAATATAACTACTATAATACTGCTCCTATGTACAAGAATATAACTACTATAATACTGCTCCTATGTACAAGAATATAACTACTATAATACTGCTCCTATGTACAAGAATATAACTACTATAATACTGCTCCTATGTACAAGAATATAACTACTATAATACTGCCTCTATGTACAAGAATATAACTACTATAATACTGCCCCCTATGTACAAGAATATAACTACTATAATACTGCCCCTATGTACAAGAATATAACTACTATAATACTGCCCCTATGTACAAGAATATAACTACTATAATACTGCTCCTATGTCAAGAATATAACTAATATAATACTGCCCTTATGTAGATGATAACTATTGATGTGAATGATGTATGTTGATCACTGAGTTGTAGACATGTGAACAGACTGATACACAATAATGGGTTTGTGTTTTGTCTGAGGCAATTACGAGCAGATCACATACATGGCACCTGAATGAGGCACAGACTACACAGACGGCAGCGGCTTTCCCTGTGGATCCAGGATTTGGTGTGATATTGTTGTGTCCTTTTTATTTCAGATCGATTACACTGGATGCGGAATGAACCCTGCAAGGTCTTTCGGTTCTGCAGTAATCGCTAAAAACTTCCAGTATCACTGGGTAAGACTCCACCTGCGCTACGGTTATCTCTGACCTTGGTTCCCCTACAACAACATATGAGACAAGTGCTTAAGTAGCAATCACCTAATCTGTTTACATTTATCCTGTTTTCATATGTGAACAATGGACTCAATATAAGGCCGTTTTCACACATCTGTTTATTTCTGGTACGGAAAAAATGGTACCGGAGATATCCATGTCCGTGTGTCCGTGTGTGTACTACGTGTGGCACTCGTGTGCCGGATCAACAGAACACAGACGGCCGCCGGGGAAGAAGCGCTACAGTAAGCGCTGTTCCCCGGTGGCAGGTGCTGAAGCCGGCTCTAATCATTCTCCCCTGGTCTGCCGGCAAGCAAAGGAGAATGATGAGCGTTATATTAAAGTCCGAACAACAGCAGGTGGTGGATTTTGGGACTGTTACCCCATCATCCAACACCTACTTTATTTGAAAAAAATTACACAGACTCCTCCTAAATTAAACCATACTTACTGCAACACGTAATTCCTCGACGCCCTTGATCTCCTGTAATAAAAGTAAAATAATAAACCAACATTATACCATATCTTTCCGTCATTGTGTCCCACGCCGTAATTCATGTCTGGGGGCTAAATAGTTTTCCACCTGGACGGTGCCAGGATGCGACCGTCCAGGCTGAAAACCACTGGTGAATGAGCTGCTGAGAGTGCAGCATTATTGACCAGAGGTGACATCATCGAGGCTGGGCTGAACTGCGGTGACCTCAGGACCGTGGGAAAAATCCGGTGATGATGTCACCACTGGTGAATGATGCTGCGCCCTCAGCATCTCATACACCAGTGGTTTTCAGCCGGGGCGGTCGCATATTGGCACCGTCCAGGTTGAAAACTATTTAGCCCCCAGACATGGATTACGGCGTGAGACACAACGAGGAACATGTATAGTATATTGTTGGATTATTATTTTACTTTTATTACAGGAGATCGACGGCGTCGGGGGAATTAGGTGTTGCAGTAAGTATGGTTTAATTTAGAATATTAAAAGAGTCTGTGTAATTTTTCCAAATAAAGGATTTTATTCTGGCCGTATCTTTATTTACAAACAATACAACTATAGGATTAGTAATGAGGGTGTCTTATAGATGCCTCTCCATTACTAAGCCATGATCAACCACACAAATATTACCCCATTTGCCACCGCTACAGGGCAATTGGGAATAGCCGGGCAAAGCGCCAGAAAAGGCGCATGTAAGAGATGCACCTTTTCTGGGCGGCTGCAGGCTGCTGTTTTTAGGCTGGGGGGCCTATATCAATGGTCCCTTACCAGCCTGAGAGTAGCAGCCCCCAGCTGTGAGCTTTAGCAAGGCTGGTTGTCGAAAAAGGGGGTGACCCCATGCCATTTTTTTAAATTATTTATTTAAATAATTAAAAAAATAGCAAGGGGACCCCTCTATTCTTGATAAGCAACCTTGCAGAAGCTGTCAGCTGAGGATTGCAGCCCCCAGCTGTGAGTTTTGCCTGGTTGGTTCCAGAAAATAAGGGGGGACCCACGTCAGGTTTTTTATTCATTTATTTCCTTAGATCGCAGCCGGCGACTGTGGAATACCCCGTTCATCCGCACCTACTGTCACTGTTATTAGCGGCAGCAGGTGTCTGATGATGAGGTAAGAGTCCCAAAAGCCCCCACCTGCTGTCGTTCGGACTTTAATATACCGTATATACTCGAGTATAAGCCGACCCGAGTATAAGCCGACCCCCCTAATTTTGCCACAAAAAACTGGGAAAGCTTAATGGCTTGAGTATAACCTAGGGTGGGAAATGCAGCAGCTACTGGTAAATGTCAAAAATAAAAATAGATACCAATAAAAGTAAAATTAATTGAGACATCAGTAGGTTAAGTGTCTTTGAATATCCATATTGAATCAGGAGCCCCATATAATGCTCCATACTGTTCATGATGGGCCCATAAGATGCTCCATACAAAATACACCCCATATAATGCTCCATACAGTGTATGATGGGCTCCATAAGATGCTTCATATTAAAATATGCCCCATATAATGCTGCACAAATGTTGATTATGGCCCCATAAGATGCTCCATACAGATATTTGCCCCATATAATGCTGCACATGGCAACATACAGATATTTGCCCCATATAATGCTGCACATGGCCCCATACAGATAATTGCCCCATATAATGCTGCACATGGCCCCGTAAGATGCTCCATACAGATATTTTCCCATATAATGCTACACATGGCCCCATACAGATATTTGCCCCATATAATGCTGCACATGGCCCCATACAGATATTTGCCCCATATAATGCTGCACATGGCCCCGTAAGATGCTCCATACAGATATTTTTCCCATATAATGCTACACATGGCCCCATACAGATATTTGCCCCATATAATGCTGCACATGGCCCCATACAGATAATTGCCCCATATAATGCTGCACATGGCCCCATAAGATGCTCCATACAGATATTTGCCCCATATAATGCTGCACATTGCCCCATATAATGCTGCACATGGCCCCATAAGATGCTCCATACAGATATTTGCCCCATATAATGCTGCACATGGCCCTTAACAGATATTTGCCCCATATAATGCTGCACATGGCCCCATACAGATATTTGCCCCATATAATGCTGCACATGGCCCCATACACATAATTGCCCCATATAATGCTGCACATGGCCCCATAAGATGCTCCATACAGATATTTGCCCCATATAATGCTGCACATGGCCCCATACAGATATTTGCCCCATATAATGCTGCACATGGCCCCATACAGATAATTGCCCCATATAATGCTGCACATGGCCCCATAAGATGCTCCAAACAGATATTTGCCCCATATAATGCTGCACATGGCCCCATACACATAATTGCCCCATATAATGCTGCACATGGCCCCATAAGATGCTCCATACAGATATTTGCTCCATATAATGCTGCACATGGCCCCATACAGATATTTGCCCCATATAATGCTGCACATGGCCCCATACAGATAATTGCCCCATATAATGCTGCACATGGCCCCATAAGATGCTCCAAACAGATATTTGCCCCATATAATGCTGCACATGGCCCCATACACATAATTGCCCCATATAATGCTGCACATGGCCCCATAAGATGCTCCAAACAGATATTTGCCCCATATAATGCTGCACATGGCCCCATACACATAATTGCCCCATATAATGCTGCACATGGCCCCATAAGATGCTGCATACAGATATTTGCCCCATATAATGCTGCACATGGCCCCATACAGATATTTGCCCCATATAATGCTGCACATGGCCCCATACAGATATTTGCCCCATATAATGCTGCACATGGCCCCATACAGATATTTGCCCCATATAATGCTGCACATGGCCCCATACAGATATTTGCCCCATATAATGCTGCACATGGCCCCACACAGATAATTGTCCCATATAATGCTGCACATGGCCCCATACAGATATTTGCCCCATATAATGCTGCACATGGCCCCATACAGATAATTGCCCCATATAATGCTGCACATGGCCCCATAAGATGCTCCATACAGATATTTGCCCCATATAATGCTGCACATGGCCCCATACACATAATTGCCCCATATAATGCTGCACATGGCCCCATAAGATGCTCCATACAGATATTTGCCCCATATAATGCTGCACATGGCCCCATACAGATATTTGCCCCATATAATGCTGCACATGGCCCCATACAGATATTTGCCCCATATAATGCTGCACATTGCCCCATACAGATATTTGCCCCATATAATGCTGCACATGGCCCCATACAGATATTTGCCCCATATAATGCTGCACATGGCCCCATACAGATAATTGCCCCATTTAATGCTGCACATGGCCCCATACAGATAATTGCCCCATGTAATGCTGCACATGGCCCCATACACATAATTGCCCCATATAATGCTGCACATGGCCCCATAAGATGCTCCATACAGATATTTGCCCCATATAATGCTGCACATGGCCCCATACAGATTTTTGCCCCATATAATGCTGCACATGGCCCCATACAGATTTTTGCCCCATATAATGCTGCACATGGCCCCATACAGATATTTGCCCCATATAATGCTGCACATGGCCCCATACAGATAATTGCCCCATATAATGCTGCACATGGCCCCATAAGATGCTCCATACAGATATTTGCCCCATATAATGCTGCACATTGCCCCATACAGATATTTGCCCCATATAATGCTGCACATTGCCCCATACAGATATTTGCCCCATATAATGCTGCACATGGCCCCATACAGATAATTGCCCCATATAATGCTGCACATGGCCCCATAAGATGCTCCATACAGATATTTGCCCCATATAATGCTGCACATGGCCCATACAGATATTTGCCCCATATAATGCTGCACATGGCCCCATACAGATATTTGCCCCATATAATGCTGCACATGGCCTCATAAGATGCTCCGTACAGACATTTGCCCCATATGCTGTTGCTGCGATTAAAAAATTAAAAAATCACCTCTCAGGCCCCCGGCACTTGCTATATTTACCTTTCCCGTTCCACCATCAGCGCCGCTGTGTCTTCCCTGTCCTGTGCACTGACTGTTCAGGCAGGGGGCGGCGCGCACTAATTGCGTCATCACGCCCTCTGACCTGAGCGTCAGTGCAGAGGATGCAGAAGACACAGCGGCGCTGACGGTGGAATGAGGAGCAGGTGAATATCATGCACTGAGTTATACTCACCTGCTCCTGGCGTGGTCCCTGGACGTCTGTTCCCCGGCGCCGGCAGCTTCCTATAGTGAGCAGTCACCGTTACCGCTCATTACAGTAATAAATATGCGGCTCCACCCCTATGGGAGTGGAGTTGGGTCCATATTCATTACTGTAATGAGCGGTACCATGTGACCGCTCACTACAGGAAGAAGCTGCCAGCGCCAGGGAGCCAGGGACGTGCAGGGACCACGCCAGGAGCAGGTGAGTATTATTACACAGCTCGGCTCCCCCTCCCCTACCAACCCCTGGGTATGACTCGAGTATAAGCCGAGAGGGTTACTTTCAGCCTAAAAAAGTGGGCTGAAAATCTCGGCTTATACTCGAGTATATACGGTAACTCTCATCATTCTCCTCTGCTCGCGCTGATCACCGGCAGAGCAGGGGAGAATGATGAGAGCCGGCTTCAGCACCTGCCGCCGGGGAACAGCGCTTACTGTAGCGCTTCTTCCCCGCTGACGGTGCGTGTCACACAGAGGACATCAATGTGTGTTCTCCGTGTCCTCGTGTGCGGGACGTTTTGCTGTCCTTACTGACGGTAAAAAACGGACATGTCAGCGTGTTTTGCTCACGGACACACGGTCCATGGAAACACACTGACGTGCACCGACCCTTTCATTTGAATGTGGCTACGTGTGTACGTGTCTCCGGTACGTGTGAAAACTGTCACCACACGTACCGGAGACATGGACTTGTGAAGGAGGCCTAAAGTCAACTAAACTTTTCACTTTTTTCTAACTAGATATTTTGGGTTGGACCAATGATCGGAGGAGCGGCCGCCGCCATTATTTATGACTTCATCTTAGCGCCACGAACCAGCGACCTAACAGACCGCCTAAAAGTGTGGACCAACGGACAGGTGGAAGAGTACGAGCTGGACGGAGACGACAACGCCCGCATGGAGATGAAACCAAAATAAAGAAACGTTTAAAAAAAAATATGTAAAAAAACTTCAGGAGACGTCAGTATTATGGACTTATTTGTACAAAAAAAAAAAGAGACGAAAATATTCCAAAATGAGTTTTGTTATTTGCATCTTTTGTTTCTCTTTTTTGTGCTTCTTTTTGCCTTTTGCAGTTTATTTCCTAACCCCATGAACACATACAAGACGTACTGTAAGATTTTATGCTTCTCATAGGTGATTGCATGCTGCGCTACATATGGCTGACACTGCAGTACCAATAGAGGGCCACTAACCTGGGTGAGGGTGGGAGGAAGCAGAAAACTATTTTTGGGTTATAAGTAATACAGATGCACTTATATAGATATTTGCTCAATCATAAGATATATTAGGAGGTGGGAATCCGATATTACTTGATCTAATAGAATCACAGTGTAAAAACATGACAAAACAGCGCCCCCACTGAGAGAAATGGTCAAAAAGGGTATTACACACAATAAATTAAAAACGATCTTCATTTAAGTCATGAGATTGGAAAACAAGCTGATCCTATGTATCTGTAGAGCTAGTAAAAAATACAGACATTTTTTACTGGGGTTTTATTTTATTAAATTGGGTTTTTATGTTAATTGTCTTTCTATATATATTTTTGGCAAATTTTTTTTATTTTTCACATCACGATCTGTATTAAAAAAATGTAAATCTTGCAATTTCTAGAGTGATCACTGGGGCCAATCTAGACTCAAACTTCATGAACTTTTTGGAAATTTGCATGTGTATTAGCATCAATAGACTAACGAAGACCTTATCTTTAGCATTGAAGCATCGAATGACAGCGTGCAAATGGTATTGTGAACAAAGGAGGAGGTGAGCTGTGACTTCACTTATTGTGAATGGCGTGTCCCGTGTTATCAGCTTTATATAGATTTGTATCAGTCATTGTACAGGAGGAGGAGGTGAGCTGTGATATCACCTATTATGAATGGTGGATCCTGTGTTATCTACTGTATATAGAGGTGTTATCAGTCATTGTACAGGAGGAGGAGGTGAGCTGTGACATCGCCTATTGTGAATGGTGGATCCTGTGTTATCTACTGTATATAGAGGCGTTATCAGTCATTGTACAGGGGGAGGAGGTGAGCTGTGACATCACCTATTATGAATGGTGGATCCTGTGTTATCTACTGTATATAGAGGTGTTATCAGTCATTATACAGGAGGAGGAGGTGAGCTGTGACATCACCTATTGTGAGTGGTGGATCCTGTGTTATCTACTGTATATAGAGGTGTTATCAGTCATTGTACAGGAGGAGGAGGTGAGCTGTGACATCACCTATTATGAATGGTGGATCCTGTGTTATCTACTGTATATAGAGGTGTTATTAGTCATTGTACAGGAGGAGGAGGTGAGCTGTGACATCACCTATTATGAATGGTGGATCCTGTGTTATCTACTGTATATAGAGGTGTTATTAGTCATTGTACAGGAGGGGGAGGTGAGCTGTGACATCACCTATTGTGAGTGGTGGATCCTGTGTTACCTACTGTATATAGAGGTGTTATCAGTCATTGTACAGGAGGAGGTGAGCTGTGATCTCACCTATTGTGAATGGTGGATCCTGTGTTATCTACTGTATATAGAGGTGTTATCAGTCATTGTACAGGAACAGGAGGTGAGCTGTGATATCACCTATTATGAATGGTGGATCCTGTGTTATCTGCTGTATATAGAGGTATTATAGTCATTATACAGGAGGAGGAGGTGAGCTGTGACATCACCTATTGTGAATGGTGGATCCTGTGTTATCTATTGTACATAGAGGTGTTATCAGTCATTGAACAGGAGGAGGAGGAGGTGAGCTGTGACATCACCTATTGTGAATGGTGGATCCTGTGCTATCTACTTTACATAGAGGTGTTATCAGTGATTGTACAGGAGGAGGAGGAGGTGAGCTGTGACATCACCTATTGTGAATGGTGGATCCTGTGCTATCTACTTTACATAGAGGTGTTATCAGTCATTGTACAGGAGGAGGAGGAGGTGAGCTGTGACATCCCCTATTGTGAATGGTGGATTCTGTGTTATCTACTGTATATGCAGGTGTTATCAGTCATTGTACAGGAGGAGGAGGTGAGCTGTGACATTCCCTATTGTGAATGGTCGATCCTGTGTTATCAGCTGTATATAGAGGTGTCATTGCAATCCTGTCTGTGATGATAACACAGGTCAACAAAAAAAAAATTTTTTTCTGGTGTCCAAAATATTTTAATGAATTTGGGGTATTTTTGGGGTGCTGATTCTGAATATGTCATCAGTTTTGCCAGATTGGCTCAAGTTTTTGACATTTTTGGTATCTTATTTATAGCACTTGTTGGTAAATGCGATGCATCATCTCATTAATTTCTTTGGATTAGTACTTGAACTGAGCAGTTCTCAATATAGTTTTGTGTTAATTAGTGTTCTAAAAGTTTGTTCATAGCTTGATTTTTGCACTAACTTTATGTTGTTGTCTGTTTTCCAGTGAAAAGCATGAACTCATCAAGAAGAAGTTGTCTTAACGATCCAGACTCATTCTGTTACATTTGTGGTGAATACACACTGCCAAAACATAGAAGAAACATAACAGACTTCGTAAAAAAAGTGTATTTTGCCTATTTTGGGGTTATGCTTGGGGACCAAGACAAGTTTTGGGCACCACACATAGTGTGCAAAGCATGTATCGAATTATTACGAAAATGGACCAAAGGACAAAGAAAAAGCTTCAAATTTGGTGTTCCAATGGTGTGGAGAGAGCCAAAAAATCATCATGATGACTGTTATTTCTGTGCAGTGCAAGTGCAAGGATTCAATAAGCATAAGAAACGAAAATGGGAGTAACATGGAATCTGCAAGAAGGCCTGTCCCTCATTGTGAAGATGTGCCTGTACCTGTGTTTACCATAAATAACAGTCATCATGATGATTTTTTGGCTCTCTCCACACCATTGGAACACCAAATTTGAAGCTTTTTCTTTGTCCTTTGCTCCATTTTCGTAATAATTCGATACATGCTTTGCACACTATGTGTGGTGCCCAAAACTTGTCCCCAAGCATAACCCCAAAATAGGCAAAATACACTTTTTTTACGAAGTCTGTTATGTTTCTTCTATGTTTTGGCAGTGTGTATTCACCACAAATGTAACAGAATGAGTCTGGATCGTTAAGACAACTTCTTCTTGATGAGTTCATGCTTTTCACTGGAAAACAGACAACAACATAAAGTTAGTGCAAAAATCAAGCTATGAACAAACTTTTAGAACACTAATTAACACAAAACTATATTGAGAACTGCTCAGTTCAAGTACTAATCCAAAGAAATTAATGAGATGATGCGTCGCATTTACCAACAAGTGCTATAAATAAGATACCAAAAATCTCAAAAACTTGAGCCAATCTGGCAAAACTGATGACATATTCAGAATCAGCACCCCAAAAATACCCTAAATTCGATGAAATATCTTTGGCACCAAAAATGCTGTTGACCAGTGTAATCACACTTTTGAAAAGTTTTTTTTGGAAAGAATAGGAACTATGAATCAAAAATAGCCCCAGTGACCAGTGTAAAAACTGCAAGACTGTTTTTTTAATACAGATTACGGTATTTAAAAAAAATGCATTGAACCCAAAAGCCTGATTGACAGAATAGGACGTTCTGAGTAACGGCAGCCAGTTACATTCCACATTTTGAATGCCCCTTTGGCTGTGACTGGAGTAAATTACATTTTATTTTTCATTTTACTTGAATTTTTGCACAAAAGTAGAGTTATGAGATAAGGATGGACCGGTCCAGAATGTGAGAGGCGCGTCTCTGGATATGGGCAGGATAAGAAAAATCAGGAAGTATAAAAAAAATTGTACATTTTCTTATGAATTTACTGGAAAAAAACAGATAGATACAATATATATATAAAAACCTAACGACATTAATTATAATATCTGAGCTGTTTCTGGAGTAATCACAGAGCGATCCTCCGGCTGCAGATAGAACCCGTAGAACTTTCTTTCCTTTAGTTGTACATTCCAGGATACTGGTGTGAATGTGACCATAAACTTCTCAGGATGAGGCTGCAGTTCTCGTACGGTCGCTGCTCAGCAACAGCTGCCGGGATACAGTAGGACTGATTGCTGTAGGATGGTTCTCCTGATTAGCTGCCATGTTCTGTCATTATCCCTCACGTCAGTATTGTAAATATATTGGGGATGATTTTTGAATAAAATAAGCTTGTACTAACAGACCCCCGGCCTCTCGATTATTCTCACTGTATGAATGGCGGTACGGCATGATGGCGCGTCCACAGCGCGGAACACTTAACGGCGCACTGATGGCGGAAAAGAAATGAACAGAGCGAGAACCCCTCTTACATATCCTGATGGTGTGAAATAATGTGATAAGGTCAATAATAAACCACCAGGGGTAAAATACAGAGGACCCCCGAGAACTGCGGACCCCGGCAGGTAAGAGGATCCAGTATAGCAGCCACAGACTGGAGTCGCCCTTGTATGTGGTGATACATGTCATGGCTGCACCAATTATATGTTCACCCCTGATACCGATGTATTGGTGGTAAGTGTAGAGGTGTATGTATCTGTACATATAGGAGGTGTGTATATACAGTGGGTACGGAAAGTATTCAGACCCCTTTACATTTTTCACTCTTTGTTTCATTGCAGCCATTTGGTAAATTCAATAAAGTTCATTTTTTCACATTAATGTGCACTCTGCACCCCATCTTGACTCAAAAAAAGAACAGAAATGTAGAAATAATTAGCAACTTTATTCAAAAAGAAAACCGAAATCTCCCATGATCATAAGTCTTCAGACCCCTTGCTCAGTATTGAGGAGAAGCACCTTTTGAGCTAGTACAGACATGAGTCTTCTTGGGAATGATGCCACAAGTTTTCCACCCCTGGATTTGGGGATCCTCGGCCATTCTTCCTTGCAGATCCTCTCCAGTTCCGTCAGGTTGGATGGTGAACGTTGGTGGACGCCATTTTCAGGTCTCTCCAGAGATGCTCAATTGGGTTTAGGTCAGGGCTCTGGCTGGGCCGGTCAAGAATGGTCACAGAGTTGTTCTGAGGCCGCTCCTTTGTTATTTTAGCTGTGTGCTTAGGGTCATTGTCTTGTTGGAAGGTGAACCTTCGGCCAAGTCTGAGGTCCAGAGCACTCTGGAAGAGGTTTTCATCCAGGATATCTCTGTACTTGGCCGCACTCATGTTTTCTTCAATGACAACCAGTCGTCCTGTCCCTGCAGCTGAAAAACACCCCCATAGCATGATGCTGCCTCCACCATGTTTCACTGTTGGGATTGTATTGGGCCTGATGATCAGGTCCTGGTTTTCTCCACACATACCGCTTAGAATTATCACCAAAAAGGTCTATCTTCGTCTCATCAGACCAGAGAATCTTATTCCTCATAGTCAGGGAGCTCTTCATGTGTTTTTTAGCAAACTCTATGCGGCTTTCATATGTCTTGCACAGAGGAGAGGCTTCCGTCGGGCCACTCTGCCATAAAGGCCTGACTTGTGGAGGGCTGCAGTGATAGGTGACTTTGTGGAACTTTCTCCCATCTCCCTACTGCATCTGTGGAGCTCAGCCACAGTGATCTTGGGGTTCTTCTTTACCTCTCTCACCAATGCTCCTCTCCCACGATTGCTCAGTTTGGCTGGACGGCCAGGTCTAGGAAGACTTCTGGTGGTCCCAAACTTCCTCCATCTAAGGATTATGGAGGCCACTGTTCTCTTAGGAACCTTGAGTACTGCAGAAATTCTGTTGTAAACTTGGCCAGATCTGTGCCTTGCCACAATTCTGTCTCTGAGCTCCTTGGCCAGTTCCTTTGACCTCATGATTCTCCTTTGGTCTGACCTGCACTGTGAGCTGTGAGGTCTTATATAGACAGGTGTGCGCCTTTCCAAATCAAGTCCTATCAGATTAATTACACACAGCTGGACGCCGATGAAGGAGAAGAACCATCTCAAGGAGGATCACAAGGAAATGGGCAGCATGGGACTTACATATGAGCGTCTGAGCAAAGGGGCTGAAGACTTATGACCATGGGATATTTCAGTTTTTCTTTTTATTAAATTTGCAGAAATTTCTGCATTTCTGTTTTTTTCAGCCAAGATGGGGTGCGGAGTGCACATTAATGAGAAGAAAATGAACTTTTTTGAATTTACCAAATGGCTGCAATGAAACAAAGAGTGAAAAATTTAAAGGGGTCTGCATCTTTCCGTACCCACTGTAGATGTGGATGAATCTGTATATATAGTAGATGTGTGTATCTGTATATACAGGAGGTGTGTATATAGATGTGTGTAGCTGTATATATAGTAGGTGTGTATATAGATGTGGATGTATCTGTATATAAAGCAGATGTGTGTATGTAGCGCCCCCACTGCCGCAGGGCCGAGGGGTACCCGGTACCGGGCCTGTGAGTCTCTGCTCTGGGGTTGTCACGGTGGCTAGGCCCGGTCCGTGACCCTGCTGAGGGGCGTACAGTAAATGATATGATGGATGTGGATGGTGGTGGTGGTGTGGTGCAGTAAATAACGAGGACACCAGGTTGCAGTCTCTTTACCTCTTTACTGAAGATCTCTGGGTCCTCAATCCGGAATACGGTTAACCGGGCTGCGCAAGTCCGGCCGGTCCAATGGCACCTCCAGAGTTCCCTTTGCAGCTGGAAATCTGTGCCTTCCTGCTAGCGCTTGTGTGTTGTGGTCCTTCCCTGCTGTGCTTACGGAAAGTCCCCACAACTGTTGTGTCTGTTTCTTAAGTTCCCTCACAACTCGATTAGATGATGTTCTGCTAATCCTCCGTCCCTCCCTGATGTTACGGTTAGGACGGCACCCGTATCACGGGTAGGCTCGGAGCTCTTCCGGGACCCTAGAGTCGCCCCTCTCCACAGGTTGCTCCCTATGTCTTCGTAGGTGATTTAGGTGAGACAGCCCGCCTATGACTGACTGTCCTGCCGTTGGTTTAAAGTATTGCTTGAAGCTAGATTTATAAATACTTCCTCGGCGTTCCGGCCGCCGGTTGTGCGCCTCAGTAGGATGTTGCCTCGGTCTCACAGCACGACTCCTACTGGTATTCTCCTTGTCGCTTTGATCTCGTTTCTCACTCAGCACAATCTATCTCGCTTCTAATCCTTCCTTGGGCACCGCCGCTATGCTGAGCAGGCACGGTCCCGTGACGTTCTCTCAAGACATACAGATCTACATCTCTGGACCAGATATCACCACCCTTCTAGCCAGAATCCCTCAATGTCTATCCGCTATTTCATCCTTCTTCTCCGCTAGATTTCTAAAACTTAACATGGACAAAACAGAATTCATCGTCTTTCCCCCATCTCACGCGACCTCCCCAACGAACCTATCCATTACAGTAAACGGCTGCCCACTCTCCCCAGTCCCACAAGCCCGCTGTCTTGGGGTAATCCTTGACACTGATCTCTCCTTCAAACCACATATCCAAACCCTTTCCACTTCCTGCCGCCTCCAACTCAAAAATATTTCACGGATCCGTACATTCCTAAACCAAGAATCTGCAAAAACCCTAGTCCATGCCCTCATCATCTCCCGCCTCGACTACTGTAACCTCCTGCTCTGTGGCCTCCCCTCTAACACTCTCGCACCCCTCCAATCTATTCTAAACCTTGCTGCCCGACTAATCCACCTGTCCCCCCGCTATTCCCCGGCCTCTCCCCTCTGTCAATCCCTTCACTGGCTCCCCATTACCCAGAGACTCCAGTACAAAAGCCTAACCATGACATACAAAGCCATCCACACCCTGTCTCCTCCATACATCTGTGACCTCGTCTCCCGGTACTTTCCTGCACGCAACCTCCGATCCTCACAAGACCTCCTTCTCTACTCCTCTCTTATCTCCTCTTCACACAATCGCATACAAGATTTCTCTCGTGCATCCCCCCTACTCTGGAACTCTCTACCACAACATATCAGACTCTCGCCTACCATCGAAACCTTCAAAAAGAACCTGAAGACCCACCTCTTCCGACAAGCCTACAACCTGCAGTAACCACCAATCGACCAAACCGCTGCACGACCAGCTCTATCCTCACCTACTGTATCCTCACCCATCCCTTGTAGATTGTGAGCCCTCGCGGGCAGGGTCCTCTCTCCTCCTGTTCCAGTTGTGACTTGTATTGTTCAAGATTATTGTACTTGTTTTTATTATGTATACCCCTCCTCACATGTAAAGCGCCATGGAATAAATGGCGCTATAATAATAAATAATAATAATAATAATAATAATAATAAAGTTGCCAGGCCTCTGTCAGGATCCCACCCCTGACAGGGACCCTACCGAATCTTCCCCCACAACACCCTCTGCCACAAGGTGTTGCCTGGTTCCAACCCAGTCAGCTTTCTGTCTAACTTCCTGCCTGACCCCCAGTTTACCCACACGGTGAGGAGCGGCCTAATAAATAGCACCCTTAGCTCCCCCTGGAGGCCCGGCTGTGAAATGTATTGGTGTATGTGATACCTGGTCAGATGAACTCCTTCAGTGCCATCAGACGTACCATAGCCCCCCTTAGTGGCGGAGCCACAGTACTGCAACGACCAGGACTCTGGGGCGCTGCACTCCCCCCCCCGGTTAAATCCAGTACTCCTGGACTGGGAAGAAAACAACAATACAGGTTAGCAAAAAGACATACAATTTTAAAAATGCAATAACAATAAGTAAGCTTGAACAGAGCTTCCCTTTATGGGAGGTGAGGACACTTGAACGTTACAAACATGGTTAAACATTATAAATTACAGGCTATAAACAACTCCTGTTACCCAACCGGGTATCCTACTCTGTGCAAACTTTTGAATAATAAGTTAACATTGTCCTTAAGGACGTACACTTCCTATCCACTAAAGAATTATTCTGAACATTATAATATTAATTAACTCTTTCTCTTTCATTCTCCTTCGTTAAATCTGCAGGACCGCCTGTCCTAACTGCTCCAGGCCTGCTGCCTCTCCTTTCTTTACAGGACCGCCCCTTTACTGCCTTTTCAACTACTATACACAGTATAGAACATAACATTTACTTTCAGTTTGAAATCACTGAGCCATCCCTACATGGCTCCTAAGGACTCACTGACTAACCCCGTACGGGTTCACTTTCTGTCCTCATTTTTCTTTCAACGTTATCAAACATTTCTTACAATCAACTAGTTGGATACATATAACTTTTACACGTAAGCATCATCATCACTTTCTTTTTGTCAAGACATTATTGCTATCTATCTGTCTTAAAGCAATACCATTCTTTAAGTGCAACAAGTGAACATCCCCTTTAAGAGGGGATCCAGTCTGTATGAGGTAGCACATCTTCTCAAGCTACCAGTCCGTACTCAGCAAAGGCTCCGGTGCGGTATCTTCGCAAAGAGTCCTTCTTTAAGTAAAACCAGTAGGGAGCACCTTTAAGAAGGTGCAAACTATTTACAAGCAGTTTGTATCATGCACTGTTCATGATTGCGGCAGTTCTTGGTAGCGAAGAAGAAAATAGAAAACAACCAAAAAGCAGAAACAATAGGGATCCCGGGTCAACAAAGGGATCCCTTTAAGAGTTAACCCTAAACGGGTTTAGCAGCAAAGGCAGGAAACAAACAGTCTAAAGAACTATGTACATGTTCAGAATACTAGAACATTTATTTGAACCATTCAGGAGGCAGTACCGGCGGAGGCAACCCCTTTGGGTATTGCGAACCGCCCGGCACTGCATAAGGGAGTCTGTTATCCCAGCTGGGGGTCTGTGTACCCACAGTCTTCAGTTCTGGGGCAGTAGACACGCGGGTCACCTGAGGAGGCACCTGCGTGGCCCCGACAGCGGTGGAGGTTATAACGCGGCAAGTCGTAGCCTTCATGATCATGCCCGTCGGGGTGACCATGGTGGCCTCAGTGGTTTTCGTGGGCCGACCACAAGGGGGCACCTTGGCTACGGGAGAGATCTTCTCCGGCACCTTAGTCGGGGGTTCCACCAGCTTCTTCTTGTGGACATTTAAAGCGAACCATCCCTTCTCCCCAAAGTGCCGGGTGTAGGTAACTTCATCCCCGGGGTGGAGGTCCCGATCTGGGTGACCCTCCCTCAAGTGAGACTCGACATCCCTCCGATTAACAAACACTTCCGCATACAGGCCCGGTTCTTTGATGAAGCCCCAACCTCCGCGGAGCCTGAAAGTGACGATGGTGCCCTGCCTGCGTGGGGCCTGGTGAGCGGCGGGGTCCTTGCGGGCCCGATCCTTGACCGCCAAATCTTTCTGGTGGTAGGTCTCTAGCCCGGCCTGGTATTCTTTCTGCTTCTCCTCCCATTGCTGCTCTAGCTGGACCTGGTATTCCTCCCAGCTTAGGGCCTGTACCATCTCTCCCTCCTGGGTCTTCACCCCGGGGAACCCCATAAGGTTAGATCCTGGGTTCACCCAGCGGCACACTGTGCGCTCTGCACGGACCTCACACAGCAGAGCAGTGGGTCGAAGCGGGGCTTTCAGGCGGTGGTCCATACCCGTGGGCTCCTCCCATAGCAACAGGCGCTGAAGTCTATGGGTCCCAGGGAGAGGGGGTGCCGCAACGGGGCCTACCAGCAAGCCCTCGGCCGGCGGGACAGGGTCGGCGGACTCACCAGCCGATGCAGGCTCTTCCTCCGCGGCGGGTTCCTCTGGCGGTGTCAGTGAGGACTTCCGCAGCAGTATAAGATCCGATGCTGGAAGGCTGCTGTCCGGCGCCGCCTGGTGCGGAGCCTGGGCCTTCACATTCAGTTGAAGGAGCTGGTCGAGCAAGCTTTCCATCTCGACCTGCAGGAGTTCGGTGCTGTCCACGAAGAACTGGCTGCTGCGCTCTTCCGGGTAGTTGGGGAAGACTCCCGCTTCAACCCCACTTTCGGGTTCAGAGCTGCTGGCCATGGCGTCCCCCACATGGGTCGCTTCCGGGTCTTTTTCCCGCTCTCTCCTTCGTGGGCGGTGTCGTTTTCTCGATCTCCGCCCTCCATTGAGGATCAGGAGGCGGATCTCTGCTGCTGACGGACACGTCCTCACAGTGCAGAAATATTTAGACTGGGCGGCCATTGTCCTTCGCGCTCTTCAGCTTGTCCATGCCTACTCCACGCCCCTCTTCTCTTCCTGCGCTCTCCTCGGCGCTGTAATGGCGGCGGATTTTGGCGGTAAATGGCGCGGCACAGTCTTTGCAATATAGTACAGTCCAAGTATAATAAATCACAGTTCCAAGGCACACATGACCTGATTCTTCAGGCTTAAGTAGATCCTGTTCGTGACGCCAAGTTGTAGCGCCCCCACTGCCGCAGGGCCGAGGGGTACCCGGTACCGGGCCTGTGAGTCTCTGCTCTGGGGTTGTCACGGTGGCTAGGCCCGGTCCGTGACCCTGCTGAGGGGCGTACAGTAAATGATATGATGGATGTGGATGGTGGTGGTGGTGTGGTGCAGTAAATAACGAGGACACCAGGTTGCAGTCTCTTTACCTCTTTACTGAAGATCTCTGGGTCCTCCATCCGGAATACGGTTAACCAGGCTGCGCAAGTCCGGCCGGTCCAATGGCACCTCCAGAGTTCCCTTTGCAGGTGGAAATCTGTGCCTTCCTGCTAGCGCTATGTGTTGTGGTCCTTCCCTGCTGTGCTTACGGAAAGTCCCCACAACTGTTGTGTCTGTTTCTTAAGTTCCCTCACAACTCGATTAGATGATGTTCTGCTAATCTTCCGTCCCTCCCTGATGTTACGGTTAGGACGGCACCCGTATAACGGGTAGGCTCGGAGCTCTTCCGGGACCCTAGAGTCGCCCCTCTCCACAGGTTGCCCCCTATGTCTTCGTAGGTGATTTAGGTGAGACAGCCCGCCTATGACTGACTGTCCTGCCGTTGGTTTAAAGTATTGCTTGAAGCTAGATTTATAAATACTTCCTCGGCGTTCCTGCCGCCGGTTGTGCGCCTCAGTAGGATTTGCCTCGGTCTCACAGCACGACTCCTACTGGTATTCTCCTTGTCGCTTTGATCTCGTTTCTCACTCAGCACAATCTATCTCGCTTCTAATCCTTCCTTGGGCACCACCGCTATGCTGAGCAGGCACGGTCCCGTGACGTTCTCTCAAGTTGCCAGGCCTCTGTCAGGATCCCACCCCTGACAGGGACCCTACCGAATCTTCCCCCACAACACCCTCTGCCACAAGGTGTTGCCTGGTTCCAACCCAGTCAGCTTTCTGTCTAACTTCCTGCCTGACCCCCAGTTTACCCACACGGTGAGGAGTGGCCTAATAAATAGCACCCTTAGCTCCCCCTGGAGGCCCGACTGTGAAATGTATTGGTGTATGTGATACCTGGTCAGATGAACTCCTTCAGTGCCATCAGACGTACCATAGCCCCCCTTAGCGGCGGAGCCACAGTACTGCAACGACCAGGACTCTGGGGCGCTGCATGTACATAGATGTGTATGTTTCTGTTGTGAGGCAGTGACCCCCGTTACAGCTAGGGGACGCTGTTTGTGCTCCCCAGAATGTGCATAGAGGCGTATGAAGTCCATAGGTGTGCATGGTAGTTGCAGGTGTAGCTGTGATTGCAATGTGAGGCAGTGACTCATGTCACAGGTAGGGGTCGCTGTGTTTTCTCCCCAGGTTGTGCATGCAGACAGATGAAGTCCATAGGTGTGTATGGGAGCACGGATTTCCGATCTGGGTTTTCCGTGTGGCTGAAGGCCACCGGTTTGTATGTGTTAAAAGCCCTGCAGTAAGGGGTATGGGTGTGTCAGGTGTGTGTCAGTCTGGTGTGTTGTGGTGTGCAGAGCGCTGGCTGAGTGCATGGAGGCACAGGCCAGCGGAGCCAGCACCCAGGGCAGCTGAATAGCCTGGCACCTGCAGCGTATACAGCGAGGCAAGTCGTCCATGGTACTGGTCTCGGATGTGGACAGTCCTATGCCTGAAGGAGTCGGAGGTGGATGTCCTGTGCCTTAAAGAGGACTAGCATGTGTAATGATTGCAAACAGGTGGATATGGTGCCCGGCTGCTATCCGGAGGATATTCTGGGCTGTGTACGGCTGTGAGTAAAGAGACTGTGATACAGCGATGCAGGACACCCACGAGAACTAGTCAGAGGAGGGCTGGCGTGTGTATTGTCTGCAACATATGAGGCTGTGTGCATAGAGACTGTAATATGGTGTGCGGTCACCCTGGGAAACTGGACAAGGGAAGTCTGGCCTGTTTAGGGACTGTAAATCTAAAGCCATGTAATGTGTATTGCTATGAACTGGTGTAAACTGAACACTGATAATATCCACTGAAGTTATATGCATTTGTGTGAACTGGACTTTAATGCTGTGAGGAAACACATTACACTTTTTGTGTTGGAACTTTGTGGGTCACTGCCTCTTCACTGCGTAGGATGCTACTGCAGCCTTACACTGTATATATAGCAGGTGTGTACATAAATGTGTGTATCTGTATATATAGTAGGTGTGTATATAGATGTGGATGTATCTGTATATATAGTAGGTGTGTATATAGATGTGTGTATCTGTATATACAGTAGGTGTGTATATAGATGTGTGTATCTGTACATATACAGTGCCTTCCGAAAGTATTCGGCCCCCTGGAACTTTTCAACCTTTTCCCACATGTCATGCTTCAAACATAAAGATTAGTGATGAGCGAGTGTACTCGTTGCTCGGGGTTTTCCCAAGCACGCTCGGGTGACCTCCGAGTAGTGTTAGTTTTCGAAGATTAAGCTTTCATTGGGGCAGCTGAATGATTTACACCTACTAGCCAGCCTGAGTACATGTGGGGGTTGTCTAGCAACCAGGCAACCCCCACATGTACTCAGCCTGGATAATAGCTGTAAATCATGCTGCTGAGGTGATGAAAACTAAATCTCCGAACCAGGGCCGGACTGGGACTAAAATTCATACAGTCATACAGGCCCACTTGTCACATGGTGACTGTATAATATCTTTGTACACTTGTAGGTTACAAGAAGTGAGGGGAGTGTAACACGACTATATAACATATAATCACAGTTGTATCCAGCATTACAGCTCAGTCCTATGTATTGCTTTTAGTTGCAGTACCAAGAAAAGCCGCTACTTTACCTACATAACTGGATCTCGTAGATGATGAAGGGATTGTGGAACCTCATTCTGATGCTCCATAAACTTTGCCTACAGCCACTTTTGGTTCCGCTGTGCAGCACGAGACCCGGTGACTCTGCAGAGCGGTGACATCAGTAACGTCACCGCTCTTCAGATATTCCGGGTCTTACGCTGAGCTCGGCGACTGTGAAGAGCGGTATTGTTACTACCGTCACCGCTCTTCAGAGTCGCTGGATCTCTTCAGGTCTGGGCTAGTAGTGGGGGTGTCTGATAGACACCTCTCCATTACCTACACCAGGGATTGATAGCAGCTGACATCAAACCTAAAAATCACTTCACATAACAGAATTAAATGCTCTGGCGGCTGGGAAAAGCAGTAGAGTTAGCGCTATTCCCAGGCGCAGGGTGCTAACTACAACTGTCATCATCCTTGCCTGGTCTCCCTGCAAAGCATTTCTGCTGTATTTACATGTGCTGATCTCAGGCCACTAAACGAGTGTGATGACAATACTGAAGTCGTTCGCTTGTTTCCCGGCCTCTTTACACCAACTGAGAAAGAATGAAGGGAACAGAACAATCACAATTAGATCAATCTGTCCCCATACAGTATCATGCTATCAGCAGCACATCTACAGTTTACACCGGCGATGTGCTGCTGAGAACAAGGATTTCTGTTCCCACATAAACAATCCAATCACTTGATGAATAGGCAGCATTTTGCTTGTTTAATATAATACACCCCATAGTCCTCCATATATTATAATGTGCACCTCAGTCCTCCATATAGTATAATACACTCCTCAGTCCTCCATATAGTATAATACACTCCTCAGTCCTCCATATAATATTGTACACTCCACATAGTCCTCCATATAGTATAATACACTCCTCATAGACCTCCATATATTAAAATACACTCCTCAGTCCTCCATATAGTATAATACACTCCTCAGTCCTCCATATAGTATAATACACTCATCAGTCCTCCATATATTAAAATACACTGCAATTCCTCCATATAGTATAATACACTCCTCAGTCCTCCAAATAGTATAATACATTCCTCAGTCCTCCATATAGTATAATACACTCCTCATAGTCCTCCATATAGTATAATACACTCCTCAGTCCTCCATATAGTATAATACACTCCTCAGTCCTCCATATAGTATAATACACTCCTCAGTCCTCCATATATTAAAATACACTGCAATTCCTCCATATAGTATAATACACTCCTCAGTCCTCCAAATAGTATAATACATTCCTCATAGTGCTCCATATAGTATAATGCCCCGCCATTGTCATCCATGTAGTACAATTCACGTCCCATAGTATAATTCACCCCATAGTTCTTCATATAGTATAATGTATTCCCCATAGTCCTCGATATAGTATAACGCAGCCCACATATAGTATAATGATGCCACCCCAGAGTATAATGTAGCCACCCTACAGAATATATTGTAGCCCCTGAGTATAATGTAACCCCCCAGAGAATATAATGCAGCCCCCTCATATAGTATAATGCAGCCCCTGCATATATAATATATGGTAGCCCCCTCATAGAGCATAATGCAGCCCCCCATAGAATATAATGTAGCCCCTCCATAGAATATGATACAGCACCCCACAGAATGTAATACAGCCCTCCCCCATAGAATGTAATGCAGCCAGCCCCCATAGAATGTTATGCAGCCCGCCCCCATAGAATATAATGCAGCCAGCCCCCCATAGAATGCAATGCAGCCAGCCCCCATAGAGTGTAATGCAGCCAGTCACCCATAGAATGTAATGCAGCACCACCATTGCATTCAACTGTACCGGCGTCTATGACGCCAGTATAGATGAATGCGGCGGTGCTGGCGGGGGGGGTGAGTCGTCGGCGGCGGGGGGGGGGGTGAGTCGGGGGGGGGGGAGTCGGCGCTGGCGAGCGGCTCATGACTGCCACCGGCCCTTCTGGCATTTGCCAGAACTGCCCGATAGCCAGTCCGGCCCTGCTCCGAACACTAACAAATACTCGGAGGTCACCCGAGCGTGCTTGGGAAAACCCGAGCAATGAGTACACTCACTCATCACTAATAAAGATACCAAATGTAAATTTTTGGTGAAGAATCAACAACAAGTGGAACACAATCGCGAAGTTGAACGAAATTTATTGGTTATTCTACATTTTTGTGGAAATTCAAAAACTGAAAAGTGGGCGTGCAATATTATTCGGCCCCTGTAACTTAATACTTTGTTGCGCCACCTTTTGCTGCGATTACAAGTCGCTTGGGGTATGTCTCTATCAGTTTTGTACATGGAGAGACTGAAATTCTTGTCCGTTCTTCCTTGGCAAACAGCTCGAGCTCAGTGAGGTTTGATGGAGATCGTTTGTGAACAGCAGTTTTCAGCTCTTTCCACAGATTCTCCATTGGATTGAGGTCTGGACTCTGACTTGGCCATTCTAACACCTGGATACGTTTATTTGTGAACCATTCCATTGTAGATTTTGCTTTTTGTTTGGGATCATTGTCTTGTTGGAAGACAAATCTCCGTCCCAAGACCAATAGTACACTGGTCTAGCCGCACCCATATAAATAAGTTTAAAAACTACATATCTCTATGGATATAGGGGTGCACGTCCTTACCAGGGGATCCATCCCGGTATCCAAGTCCAAATCAAATATAAAAGAGGGACAGCACCACAGCAGTTGTGAAGAAAAGAAAATCACGTTTTTATTCCACCTCCTGCAACGTTTCGGTCCGCAGACCTTTTTCAAGCATGACATGAAAGCATTCCAACCACCATTATATACCAGTAATCCCGCCCCAGCAATTGACTCACAGCCAATAGGACGGTCCAAAAAAGCCAAATAAGCCAAATATAAAGAGAGAGAGTTTATATTTGGCTTTTTTGGAGACAGTGTGTATTAAAAGAACGATCAGGGGGGTTGTAACTCTGCGGGGGGTGATTACATGTGGTGGGCTATGTATAGGTTATAAATTTTTAACTGTATTGTTATGGTTTTGGTGCAATTTATATCTGTTTTGTTTGTATTGAACCGTCCTATTGGCTGTGAGTCAATTGCTGGGGCGGGATTACTGGTATATAATGGTGGTTGGAATGCTTTCATGTCATGCTTGAAAAAGGTCTGCGGACCGAAACGTTGCAGGAGGTGGAATAAAAACGTGATTTTCTTTTCTTCACAACTGCTGTGGTGCTGTCCCTCTTTTATATTTTAAATCTCCGTCCCAGTCTCAGGTCTTTTGCAGACTCCAACAGGTTTTCTTCAAGAACGGTCCTGTATTTGGCTCCATCCATCTTCCCATCAATTTTAACCATCTTCCCTGTCCCTGCTGAAGAAAAGCAGGCCCAAACCATGATGCTGCCACCACCATGTTTGACAGTGGGGATGGTGTGTTCAGGGTGATGAGCTGTGTTGCCTTTACGCCAAACATATCGTTTGGCATTGTTGCCAAAAAGTTCAATCTTGGTTTCATCTGACCAGAGCACCTTCTTCCACATGTTTGGTGTGTCTCCGCGGTGGCTTCTTGCAAACTTAAAATGACACTTTTTATGGATATCTTTGAGAAATGGCTTTCTTCTTGCCACTCTTCCATAAAGGCCAGATTTGTGCAGTGTAGGACTGATTGTTGTCCTATGGACAGACTGTCCCACCTCAGCTGTAGATCTCTGCAGTTCATCCAGAGTGATCATGGGCCTCTTGGCTGCATCTCTGATCAATCTTCTCCTTGTTTGAGATGAAAGTTTAGAGGGACGGCCGGGTCTTGGTAGATTTTCAGTGGTATGATGCTCCTTCCATTTCAATATGATCGCTTGCACAGTGCTCCTTGGGATGTTTAACGTTTTGGAAATCATTTTGTATCCAAATCCGGCTTTAAACATCTCCACAACAGTATCACGGACCTGCCTGTTGTGTTCCTTGGTCTTCATGATGCTCTTTGTGCTTCAAACAGAACCCTGAGACTATCACAGAGCAGGTGCATTTATACGGAGACTTGATTACACACAGGTGGATTATATTTATCATCATTAGGCATTTAGGACAACATTGGATCATTCTCGGATCCACAATGAACTTCTGCACAGAAAGTAAAGGGGACGAATAATATTGCACACCCCACTTTTCAGTTTTTGAATTTCCACAAAAATTTAAATTAACCAATAAATTTCGTTCAACTTCACAATTGTGTTCCACTTGTTGTTGATTCTTCACCAAAAATTTACATTAGTTATCTTTATGTTTGGTACATGATAAGTGGGAAAAGGTTTAAAAATTCCAGGGGGCCAAATACTTTCACAAGGCACTGTAGTAGATGAGTATATAGATGTGTGTGTATCTGTATATATAGTAGGTGTGTATATAGATGTGTGCGCAGAAAATAGAAAAAAACAGATAGCACTTACCGATCCTTAAAAATCTTGCTTTATTTCAACGTTGAAAACATCATGGCCAGGAGAACAGATGGAGTGTGTGAGCCAGTGCTGATGACGGCCGTTTCGCGCTCAACCTTTTCCAGTTGTATATATAGTAGGTGTGTATATAGATGTGGATGTGTCTGTATATATAGTAGGTGTGTATATAGCTGTGGATTTATCTGTATATATAGTAGGTGTGTATACAGATGTGGATGTATCTGTATATATATAGTAGGTGTGTATATAGATGTGAATGTACAGTATCTGTATATATAGGAGGTGTGGATGTATCTGCATATATAGGAGGTGCATATAGATGTGGATGTATCTGTATATATAGTAGGTGTGTATATAGATGTGTGTGTATCTGTATATATAGGAGGTGTGGATGTATCTGTATATAGGAGGTGTATATAGATGTGGATGTATCTGTATATATAGTAGATGTAGAAACAGCACTATATCAGACATGGGCAGCCATCAACAGCTTGTTATCTCGGAGAAGCCATCATCTGACCCTGCTGCGTAGAGGGTCACCGAAAGGCCAGTACATCAGGTTAAGGCGACATTGTTCATCAATGGCTGATTATATGGATAAGTCAATGGACCTAAGAAAGCGATGTTTGCATAAAAGCTATCCGAAGAAAATCCTAATTGAAGCGCATCCATTCGCATTATCACAAAACCGTGATTCCCTTCTATCTCCAAGAAATAGGGACGATGAAACAACAGATTTCCATCTCATTGGAACGTCTGATGAGCAGAATAATGATGTACGGAAAATACTGTACTACAAGATCTATGGGGGATACTTCAGGCGGATGGAGATACAGCTCAGGCCCTACCTGATAAACCAATGGTTACCTACAAGAGGGGAACCTTATAGACCACTTGGTACATAGTCATTCTATAGAGAAAAAAGGAGATAATACCTGGCTGGACAAGATTAATAGGAAACCATTAGGCGCCTTTAAATGCGGCGACTGTGGAGCCTGGAATTACACCCACAAGAGCAAAACCCTTATAAGTGCAGCAACTAATGAATGAACCATTTACTAACCGAGAGCCGAGAGTTACCAAACTGCAAAACAAAAGGTGTGATCTATATGGCAACTTGCCAATGTCCACAAATTATATAAGCAAAACGAAAAGAGAGTTTAGGAGACGCAATTTGGATCATATAGGTTACGTCAGATGGAAAGAGGCATATGCTCGAAGTACTCCCTAATGATCCATTTGCCCTGTACTTTCAAGCCATTGAAGTCGCACGGCCACCTCAACAGGTGCCGACTGGGATTGGTTGCTTCTCTAAAAAATATGTAGATGGACGTACAAACTCCAGTCAGTTGTCCCCAAAGGTATCAATGAACATATGTCCTTCACCTGTTTCATTGATCCTTAAATACCCTCATTTCTCTAAACAACCATATTAAATCATCAATCGTGAGCGGAGTCCCAAAAGATGAGGTTAGCCTCTCACAGGAGCAGAAGCGAGAGGAGAAGGCGCGTCATCATGGGTGGAGTTCCGATAAATAAAGCTATTGAATATAGGCCGAGGGGGAAGGCGTGTCATCATGAAGAACAGGAGGGAGAAGTCCCAGAAGACTGGAGAAGAGCAAATGTTGTTCCTATCTTCAAAAAGGGGAATAAGGTGGACACAGGTACCTATAGGCCGGTGAGTCTGACTTCTATACCAGGAAAGATCTTTGAACAAATTATTAAACAACATGTATGTAAGTACCTTGATAAGAATGAAGTGATTAAACAGAATCAGCATGGGTTTGTAACTAATAAGTCATGTCAGACTAACTTAATTTCCTTCTGTGACAGAATCACTGACTGGGTGGATCAGGGAAATGCTGTAGATATAGTATATCTTGACTTCAGTAAAGCATTTGACAAAGTATCTCACACAATCCTTATTGAAAAAATGACTAAGTATGGAATGGACAAGGCAACTGTTAAGTGGATTCATAACTGGCTGTTGTGAATTTACTTTTTGGCTCCCTCTAGTGGCTACTAGTGATTTGACTCTGGGTTTGTCAGTCATTCCTTTTATGCTCACCTGGGTCGTTAGGTCAGGGGTGTTGCTATATAAGCTCCCTGGACCTTCAGTTCAATGCCTGGCAACGTTGATATCAGAGCTAATCTGTAGTGCTCTTGTCTACTGATCCTAGTTCCTGTTTGATTAAGCTAAGTCTTTTTTTTTGCTTTTTGCAATTCGTTATTGTTTGCATTTTTTGTCCAGCTTGTATATTATCTGTATCCTGACCTTGCTGGAAGCTCTAGGGCGGCTGGTGTTCTCCCCCCGGGCCGTTAGATGGTTCGGGGGTTCTTGAATCTCCAGCGTGGATTTTTGATAGGGTTTTTGTTGACCATATAAGTTATCTTACTATATTCTGCTATTAGTAAGTGGGCCTCTCTGTGCTAAACCTAGTTCATCTCTGTGTTTGTCATTTCCTCTTACCTCACCGTTATTATTTGTGGGGGGCTTGTATCCTACTTTTGGGGTCCTTTCTCTGGAGGCAAGAGAGGTCTTTGTTTTCCTCTTCTAGGGGTAGTTAGCTCTCCGGCTGGCGCGAGACATCTAGCGACCAACGTAGGCATGTTCCCCGGCTACTTCTAGGTTTGGCGTTAGGAGTAGATATATGGTCAACCCAGTTACCACTGCCCTATGAGCTGGATTTTTGTACTTTGCAGACTTGCTGATATCTCTGAGACCCTCGCCATTGGGGTCATAACAGTTTGCCAGGCCAGTACTAAATGTTAAATGCATTGCAGAAGTGGGATTATAAGAAAGAAAGTTCTGAGTTTTTTTTCTCTCTCTCATTTTTTTTTTTTTCTTTTCCCCTTTACCTTTGAGTGGCTTGTGATTGCTGCAGACATGAATGTCCAGACCTTGATTACAAGTGTGGACCAGCTTGCTGCTCGTGTGCAGGGCATACAAGATTATGTTACCAGAAATCCTATGTCAGAACCTAAGATACCGATTCCTGAACTGTTTTCCGGAGACCGATTTAAGTTTAGAAATTTCAGGAATAATTGTAAATTGTTTTTGTCCCTGAGACCCTGTTCCTCTGGAGACTCCGCTCAGCAAGTGAAAATTGTTATTTCTTTTTTACGGGGCGACCCTCAGGATTGGGCTTTTTCGCTGGCGCCAGGAGATCCGGCATTGGCTGATATTGATGCGTTTTTTCTGGCGCTCGGTTTGCTTTATGAGGAACCCAATCTTGAGATTCAGGCAGAAAAAGCCTTGCTGGCTATGTCTCAGGGCCAGGACGAGGCTGAGGTGTATTGCCAAAAATTTCGGAAATGGTCCGTGCTGACCCAGTGGAACGAGTGTGCATTGGCTGCAAATTTTAGAAATGGCCTTTCTGAAGCCATTAAGAATGTGATGGTGGGTTTTCCCATTCCCACAGGTCTGAATGATTCCATGGCCCTGGCGATTCAAATTGACCGGCGGTTGCGGGAGCGCAAAACCGCAAATTCCCTCATGGTGTTATCTGAACAGGCACCTGATTTAATGCAATGTGATAGAATCCTGACTAGAAATGAGCGGAAAATTCATAGACGCCAGAATGGCTTGTGTTACTACTGTGGTGATTCTGCACATGTTATCTCAGCATGCTCTAAGCGTCTTACTAAGGTTGTTAGTCCTGTCCCCATTGGTAATTTGCAACCTAAGTTCATTCTATCTGTAACTTTGATTTGCTCACTGTCATCGTATCCTGTCGTGGCGTTTGTAGATTCAGGTGCTGCCCTGAGTCTTATGGATCTGTCATTTGCCAAGCGTTGCGGTTTTGTTCTTGAGCCATTAGAAAATCCTATCCCTCTTAGGGGTATTGACGCTACGCCATTGGCAGAAAATAAGCCGCAGTTTTGGACACAGGTTACCATGTGCATGACTCCCGAACATCGGGAGGTAATACGTTTTCTTGTTCTGCATAAGATGCATGATTTGGTTGTTTTGGGGTTGCCATGGTTACAGACCCATAATCCAGTCTTGGACTGGAAGGCAATGTCAGTGTCAAGTTGGGGCTGTCATGGAATTCATGGAGATTCCCAGCCCGTGTCTATTGCTACTTCTACGCCTTCGGAAGTTCCGGCGTATTTGTCTGATTATCAGGATGTTTTCAGCGAGTCCAGGTCAAGTGCTCTGCCTCCTCATAGGGAATGTGACTGTGCAATAGATTTGATTCCAGGCAGTAAGTTTCCTAAGGGAAGACTGTTTAATCTGTCGGTACCTGAACATACCGCGATGCGTTCATATATCAAGGAGTCTCTGGAGAAGGGGCATATCCGTCCTTCTTCTTCCCCTCTTGGTGCGGGATTCTTTTTTGTGGCTAAGAAGGACGGATCTTTGAGGCCTTGTATTGACTATCGGCTTTTGAATAAGATCACTGTCAAATTTCAGTATCCTTTGCCGTTGTTGTCAGACTTGTTTGCCCGGATTAAAGGTGCCAAGTGGTTCACCAAGATAGACCTTCGTGGTGCGTACAATCTTGTGCGCATTAAGCAAGGAGATGAATGGAAGACCGCATTCAATACGCCCGAGGGTCATTTTGAGTACTTGGTGATGCCATTTGGGCTCTCTAATGCACCTTCAGTTTTTCAGTCCTTTATGCATGACATTTTCCGGAAGTATCTGGATAAATTTTTGATCGTTTATCTGGATGATATTCTGTTTTTTTCTGATGATTGGGACTCGCATGTGGAACAGGTCAGGATGGTTTTCAAGATTTTGCGTGAAAATTCTTTGTTTGTTAAAGGCTCAAAGTGTCTCTTTGGTGTACAGAAGGTTCCCTTTTTAGGGTTCATTTTTTCCCCTTCTGCTGTGGAGATGGACCCAGTCAAGGTTCGAGCTATTCATGATTGGACTCAACCCTCGTCAGTTAAGAGTCTTCAGAAGTTCTTGGGTTTTGCTAACTTCTACCGTCGTTTTATCGCTAATTTTTCTAGCGTTGTTAAACCGTTGACGGATATGACCAAGAAAGGCTCTGATGTGGCTAACTGGGCTCCTGCTGCCGTGGAGGCTTTCCAGGAGTTGAAGCGCCGGTTTACTTCAGCGCCTGTTTTGTGCCAGCCTGATGTCTCACTTCCCTTTCAGGTTGAAGTGGATGCTTCGGAGATTGGGGCAGGGGCCGTTTTGTTGCAGAGAGGCCCTGGTTGCTCTACTATGAGACCTTGTGCCTTTTTCTCTAGGAAGTTTTCGCCGGCAGAGCGAAATTATGATGTGGGCAATCGGGAGTTGTTGGCCATGAAGTGGGCATTTGAGGAGTGGCGTCATTGGCTCGAGGGTGCTAAGCATCGTGTGGTGGTCTTGACTGATCACAAAAATCTGATGTACCTCGAGTCTGCTAAACGCCTGAATCCTAGACAGGCCCGCTGGTCATTGTTTTTCTCCCGTTTTGACTTTGTGGTTTCGTATTTACCAGGTTCTAAGAATGTGAAGGCCGATGCTCTGTCTAGGAGCTTTGTGCCTGATGCTCCTGGAGTCGCTGAACCTGTGGGTATTCTTAAGGAAGGAGTTATCCTGTCAGCTATTTCTCCAGATCTGCGACGTGTGTTGCAGAGATTCCAGGCTGGTAGGCCTGACTCTTGTCCACCTGACAGATTGTTTGTGCCTGCTAAATGGACCAGCAGAGTCATTTCTGAGGTTCATTCCTCAGTGTTGGCAGGGCACCCGGGAATTTTTGGCACCAGAGATCTGGTGGCCAGGTCCTTTTGGTGGCCTTCCTTGTCAAGAGATGTGCGGTCATTTGTGCAGTCCTGTGGTACTTGTGCTCGAGCTAAGCCTTGCTGTTCTCGTGCCAGCGGGTTGCTCTTGCCCTTGCCTGTCCCGAAGAGACCTTGGACACACATCTCTATGGATTTCATTTCGGATCTTCCGGTGTCTCAGGGCATGTCTGTCATCTGGGTGATATGTGATCGTTTCTCCAAGATGGTCCATCTGGTTCATTTGCCCAAACTGCCTTCCTCTTCTGATCTGGTTCCTGTGTTCTTCCAGAACGTGGTTCGTTTGCACGGCATTCCTGAGAATATTGTGTCGGACAGAGGATCCCAGTTTGTTTCCAGGTTCTGGCGATCCTTTTGTGGTAGGATGGGCATAGATTTGTCGTTTTCGTCCGCTTTTCATCCACAGACTAACGGACAAACGGAACGAACTAATCAGACTCTGGAGGCGTATTTGAGGTGTTTTGTCTCTTCTGATCAGGATGATTGGGTGACCTTCTTGCCGTTGGCTGAATTTGCCCTTAATAATCGGGCTAGTTCTGCCACCTTGGTTTCGCCATTTTTCTGCAACTCTGGTTTCCACCCTCGTTTTTCCTCGGGACATGTGGAGCCTTCTGACTGTCCTGGGGTGGATTCAGTGGTGGATAGGTTGCAGCGGATCTGGAATCATGTGGTGGACAACTTGAAGTTGTCACAGGAGAAGGCTCAGCGTTTTGCCAACCGCCGCCGCGGTGTGGGTCCCCGACTTCGTGTTGGGGATTTGGTATGGCTGTCTTCTCGATTTGTTCCTATGAAGGTCTCCTCTCCCAAATTTAAGCCTCGATTCATTGGTCCTTACAAGATATTGGAGATCCTTAATCCTGTATCCTTTCGCCTGGATCTTCCGGTGTCGTTTGCCATTCACAACGTATTTCATAGGTCCTTGTTGCGGCGGTACGTTGTGCCTGTGGTTCCTTCTGCTGAGCCTCCTGCTCCGGTGTTGGTTGAGGGCGAGTTGGAGTACGTGGTGGAGAAGATCTTAGATTCTCGTCTCTCCAGGCGGAGGCTTCAGTACCTGGTCAAGTGGAAGGGCTATGGTCAGGAGGATAATTCCTGGGTGGTCGCCTCTGATGTGCATGCGGCCGATTTAGTTCGTGCCTTTCACGCCGCTCATCCTGATCGCCCTGGTGGTCTTGGTGAGGGTTCGGTGACCCCTCACTAAGGGGGGGGGGTACTGTTGTGAATTTACTTTTTGGCTCCCTCTAGTGGCTACTAGTGATTTTACTCTGGGTTTGTCAGTCATTCCTTTTATGCTCACCTGGGTCGTTAGGTCAGGGGTGTTGCTATATAAGCTCCCTGGACCTTCAGTTCAATGCCTGGCAACGTTGATATCAGAGCTAATCTGTAGTGCTCTTGTCTACTGATCCTGGTTCCTGTTTGATTAAGCTAAGTCTTTTTTTTTGCTTTTTGCAATTCGTTATTGTTTGCATTTTTTGTCCAGCTTGTATATTATCTGTATCCTGACCTTGCTGGAAGCTCTAGGGCGGCTGGTGTTCTCCCCCCGGGCCGTTAGACGGTTCGGGGGTTCTTGAATCTCCAGCGTGGATTTTTGATAGGGTTTTTGTTGACCATATAAGTTATCTTACTATATTCTGCTATTAGTAAGTGGGCCTCTCTGTGCTAAACCTAGTTCATCTCTGTGTTTGTCATTTCCTCTTACCTCACCGTTATTATTTGTGGGGGGCTTGTATCCTACTTTTGGGGTCCTTTCTCTGGAGGCAAGAGAGGTCTTTGTTTTCCTCTTCTAGGGGTAGTTAGCTCTCCGGCTGGCGCGAGACATCTAGCGACCAACGTAGGCATGTTCCCCGGCTACTTCTAGGTTTGGCGTTAGGAGTAGATATATGGTCAACCCAGTTACCACTGCCCTATGAGCTGGATTTTTGTACTTTGCAGACTTGCTGATATCTCTGAGACCCTCGCCATTGGGGTCATAACACTGGCTTAGTGATCGGACCCAAAATGTGGTCGTAAATGGTTGCACATCCAGTTGGAAGAATGTCTCCAGTGGGGTGTCGCAGGGTTCTGTCCTGGGCCCTGTACTGTTCAACATCTTTATCAATGATTTAGATGAAGGAGGGTAAACTGATTAAATTTGCTGATGACACAAAGCTAGAAGGGATAGCTAAAGCTAGAGAACAGAGAGAGAGAAATCAAAAAGATATAAATAAACTGGAGCAGAGGGCAGCAACTAACAGAATGGTTTTTAACAGGGAAAAATGCAAAGTACTACATATAGGCTATAAAAATGTAAAAAGCATCTTTTCCAATTGGTTTTTTTTGCCTTCCTCTGGATCAACATGTTAGGGCATGTTAGGTTAGGCTATGGGTTGAACTAGATGGACTTAAAGTCTTCCTTCAACCTTAATAACTATGTTACCATGTATCTTTCTATGTTATTTACAGAATTGGACGAATAGGGCTAAGCAACAGCACATGTGAAAAAGACTTGGGTATACTAATAGATCACAGACTGAACATGAGTCAACAGTGTCATGCAGCAGGAAAAAAGGCAAATGCAATTCTGGGATGTATTAGCAGAAGCATACAGTCTAGATCACGTGAAGTCATTATTGCCCTCTACTCCTCTTTGGTCAGACCTCATCTGGAATACTGGGTCCAGTTTTGGGCACCACATTTTAAAAATGACATCAACAAACTGAAGCAAGTTCAGAGAAGAGCGACCAGAATGGTGACCTGTCTGCAAACCATGTCCTATGAAGAACGTTTACAGGATCTGGGAATGTTTGGCTTGCAAAAAAGAAGACTGAGAGGAGACTTACTGTAATAGCTGTCTACAAATATCTCAAGGGCTGTCACATTGTAGAAGGATCATCTTTATTCTCATTTGCACAAGGAAAGACTAGAAGCAATGGGATGAAACTGAATGGGAGGAGACAGATTAGATATTAGAAAAAACTTTTTGACAGTGAGGGTGATCAATGAGTGGAACAGGCGGCCACGAGAGGTGGAGAGTTCCCCTTCAATGGAAGTCTTCAATCAGAGGCTGGACAGATACAGTACCTGTCTGGGGTGATTTAGTGAATCCTGCTTTGAGCAGGGGGGTTGGACTAGATAACCCAGGAGGTCCCTTCCAACTCTACCATTCTATGATTCTATGGGCGGAATTCCGATAAATAAAGCTATTGAATATAGGCCGAGGGGGAAGGCGCGTTATCATGGGCGGAGTTCTGATAAATAAAGCTACTGAATATAGGCTGAGGGGGAAGGCGCGTCATCATGGGCGGAGTTCCGATAAATAAAGCTACTGAATATAGGCCGAGGGGGAAGGTGCGTCATCATGGGCGGAGGTCCGATAAATAAAGCTACTGAATATAGGCTGAGGGGGAAGGCGCGTCATCATGGGCGGAGGTCCGATAAATAAAGCTACTGAATATAGGCTGAGGGGGAAGGCGCGTCATCATGGGTGATGTTCTGATAAATAAAGCTACTGAATATAGGCCGAGGGGGAAGGCGCGTCATCATGGGCGGAGGTCCGATAAATAAAGCTACTGAATATAGGCTGAGGGGGAAGGCGCGTCATCATGGGCGGAGGTCCGATAAATAAAGCTACTGAATATAGGCTGAGGGGGAAGGCGCGTCATCATGGGCGGAGTTCCGATAAATAAAGCTACTGAATATAGGCTGAGGGGGAAGGCGCGTCATCATGGGCGGAGTTCCGATAAATAAAGCTACTGAATATAGGCTGAGGGGGAAGGCGCGTCATCATGGGCGGAGTTCCGATAAATAAAGCTACTGAATATAGGCTGAGGGGGAAGGCGCCTCATCATGGGCGGAGTTCCGATAAATAAAGCTACTGAATATAGGCTGAGGGGGAAGGCGCGTCATCATGGGCGGAGTTCCGATAAATAAAGCTACTGAATATAGGCTGAGGGGGAAGGCGCGTCATCATGGGCGGAGTTCCGATAAATAAAGCTACTGAATATAGGCTGAGGGGGAAGGCGCCTCATCATGGGCGGAGTTACGATAAATAAAGCTACTGAATATAGGCTGAGGGGGAAGGCGCGTCATCATGGGCGGAGTTCCGATAAATAAAGCTACTGAATATAGGCTGAGGGGGAAGGCGCGTCATCATGGGCGGAGGTCCGATAAATAAAGCTACTGAATATAGGCTGAGGGGGAAGGCGCGTCATCATGGGCGGAGTTCCGATAAATAAAGCTACTGAATATAGGCTGAGGGGGAAGGCGCGTCATCATGGGCGGAGTTCCGATAAATAAAGCTACTGAATATAGGCTGAGGGGGAAGGCGCGTCATCATGGGCGGAGTTCCGATAAATAAAGCTACTGAATATAGGCCGAGGGGGAAGGCGCCTCATCATGGGCGGAGTTACGATAAATAAAGCTACTCAATATAGGCTGAGGGGGAAGGCGCGTCATCATGGGCGGAGTTCCGATAAATAAAGCTACTGAATATAGGCTGAGGGGGAAGGTGCGTCATCATGGGCGGAGTTCCGATAAATAAAGCTACCGAATATAGGCCGAGGGGGAAGGCGCGTCATTGTGGGCGGAGTCCAGAGACATAAATCTATTAACGACAAGTGGAGAAAAAGATACGCCGCCTCCCAGTGATTGGCTGAGAAGGACGAGTCCTCAATAAGGTGGGGAATCAATACTTTCCTATCGGCGTATTGGCTCTTAGAGCCTGTTGGGAGGAACGGACTGAGCGATCCCCTCCCTATAAAAACACGCCAGTTTGGCTGCCGAACGCAGCCTGCAACCATGCCGACACGTTTAATCACAGATCAGTAGCAATCAATTATCAAATAACTGACAGAAATACTTCAATCTTTGGATACTGCTACCTCTGATGATTGTGGCAGTCACCTTACAATGATGAAACGCGTAGGACTTAGGGAACCATTGCAGCCGGGCTTGGGGAATCACTGCACCTAACACAGGACATCAGCCCAGCTGATGAGGTATCTGAGGACCGATTACCTGGTGTTTTGAAAAATGAGATACTGGAGCACCAAACTGGAGATACTGGAGCACTTTAACCAAAGCACCTTCATAACAACCTATATTAGCCATTGTTATTAAATCAGCTGTCAGACCGGCGAGCACTTTGTTAATAAGTTACCACACTATATTACTGCAGACGAGCAATATAACGCAGTAATGTATAAATATGCTGGATATTGAATAATCTCCTTTATAGTAATATTGCAGTTCGTGGATATTGATAATATCCCTGATATCATAATAGCAACTGAAACAATCTGTAGTGGTTCATTAATTAAAAGGAATAAACAATCGGTATTTTAAAAATATATAATAAAGGTAAAATGTTATTAAATTACTCCAGTTGGATTAGAGAAAATTACTGTATATATAGTAGGTGTGTATATATATATAGATGTGTGTACCTTTTATATACAGTAGGTGTGTATATATATAGATGTGTGTACTTTTTTATATATAGGAGGTGTGTATATAGATGTGTATGTACCTGTATATACAGCAGGTGTGTATATAGTTGTGTATGTACCTGTGTATATATAGGAGGTGTGTATATAGATGCGTATGAATCTGTATATACAGCAGGTGTGTATATAGTTGTGCATGTTCCTGTGTATATATAGGAGGTGTGTATATAGATGTGTGTATCTGTATATATAGATGTGTGTATTTGTATATACATTATATATATAGTAGGTGTGTATATAGATGTGGATATATCTGTATATATAGTAGGTGTGTATATAGACGTGGATGTATCTGTATATATAGTAGGTGTGTATATAGATGTGGATGTATCTGTATATACAGTGGGAGAAATAAGTATTTGACCCCTTGCTGATTTTGTAAGTTTGCCCACTGACAAAGACATGAACAGTCTATAATTTTAAGGGAAGGTTAATTTTAACATTGAGATATAGAATATCAAAAATAAAATCCAGAAAATCACATTGTATAAATTATATCATTTATTTGCATTTTGCACTGAGAAATAAATATTTGATCCCTCTGACAAACAAGACTTAATACTTGGTGGTAAAACCCTTGTTGGCAAGCCCAGCAGTCAGACGCTTTCTGTAGTTGATGATGAGATTTGCGCACATGTCAGGAGGAATTTTGCTCCACTCCTCTTTGCAGATCATCTCTAAATCAATAAGATTTTGAGGTTGTTGCTTGGCAACTCTGAGCTTCATCTCCCTCCATAAGTTTTGTATGGGATGAAGGTCTGGAGACTGGCTAGGCCACTCCTTGATCTTAATGTGCTTCTTTTTCAGCCATTCCTTTGTTGCCTTGGCTGTATGTTTTGTGTCATTATCTTGCTGGAAAACCCAGCGACGACCCATTTTTAATGTCCTGGCGGAGGGAAGGAGGTTGTCACTCAGGTTTTCACTGCACATGGCTCCATCCATTCTCCAATTGATGCGGTGAAGTAGTCCTGTGCCCTTAGCAGAGAAACACCCCCAAAACATAATGTTTCCACCTCCATGCTTGACAGTGGGGATGGTGTTCTTTGGGTCATAGGCAGCATTTCTCTTCCTTCAAACATGGCGAGTTGAGTTAATGCCAAAGACCTCAATTTTTGTCTCATCTGACCACAGCACCTTCTCCCAATTGCTCACAGAATCATCCAGGTGTTCATTGGCAAACTTCAGACCGGCCTGCACATGTGCCTTCTGGAGCAGGGGAACCTTGCGGGCACTGCAGGATTGTAAACCTTTACGGCATAATGTGTTACCAATGGTTTTCTTGGTGACTGTGGGCCCGGCTGCCTTGAGATCATTAACAAGTGTGCCGTTTGTAGTAATTGCCAGTGTTTCCTAATGGTTTTGTGCAAGATGTAAGCAAAATGGTGAAAGGAATGCACAAATGGGATCCGCTTCATGACGCTAGGGCGTGTAGGAGTAATGGCCTCATTGGATCTGTATATGCGTTGGATATCCCCATCACGGAATTTGGAGTGCATTTCTCCTAGTCTCTGTGTGCGGAGTGTTGTGTCAGAGACGATCCTATTGACTTTCTGAAATTATTTGGGGATAGAGCTCTTCATGGATGTCGGATGAAGGCTCTGAAAGTTCAATAAGTTATTGCAATCAGTGGCTTTGACAAATAGATCTGTCATTATAATTCCCTGTGCAATCTTGATAACTAGTGTGTCCAAAAAATTGACCTTACATGGATCCCATGACATGGTGAAGCTAAGGCCCGGCCATGATGAATTGAGGAATGCAAAGAATTGATCCAGAGACTCCAATGAACCCCCCCCCCCCAGATACAGAAAATATCATTTATGTATCTGTTCCATAGTATGATATTAGCTTGGTACAAGTGGCTAGTGTAGATCATTGCTTCCTCATAATCCACCATATAGCAGTTCGCATAGGGGGGCACGTTAGAGCCCATGGCTGTTCCTCAGGTCTGTAGATAGTAGTTTTCCTGGAACATGCCCAAGGAAGTGAGTAGCCGATTAACAGATTGTATACCATGTTCATTTGGAATAGAGGTGTACAGATCTTGTTTCCTTGGGGACAGAACCCAGGTAACGAATTGTGTCAAGGAAAGCACCTGTATCTAGAAGAAATGATGGCGTCTTTTGGATCTGGGGAGGTAGAACCTTCTCCAAGTATACTGAGATAGGAGAGAGGATCGATTCAGTGGAGGCTACTATAGGTCTACCAGGGGTTGTTCTAGATTTTTGTGTATTTTAGGTAACGTATAGAATAGCGGTGTGACTGGGTGGCTTTTATTAAGGAAGTCACAGGTTGTTTGGTCTAGAACACCTACAGTATACTTGTAAATCTGCATAGAATGTCAGTGATCTGTCCTCGTATTTGCCCTGTGGGGTCACTGGATAGTTTAGTGTAGATGGTGGTGTCGTGCCATTGTCTGTATACCTCTGTTACATAATCTAATTTGTTCATGACCACAATGGCCCCTTCTTTGAATTCCTCAATTCATCATGGCCGGGCCTCAGCTTCACCATGTCACGCAATCCATGTAAGATCAATTTTTTGGACACACTCGTTAACAAGGACGCACAGGGAATTTTAATGACAGATGTATAAGTCAAAGTCACAGATTGCAATAACCTATTGAACTTTCAGAGAGTTCATCCGACATCCATGAAGAGCTCTTTCCCCAAATCGCAATTTCTGAGAGTCAATAGGATCATCTCTGACACAACACTCCGCACACAGAGACTAGGAGAAATGCACTCCAAATTCGCATATACTTGACAGATCCAATGAGGCCATTACTCCTACACACCCTAGCGTCATGGACTTACTACAAACGCACATCCAGAAATTCCAGAATTCCGCCAAACCTTTTTACCTTGTTTCAAGAGGGCACCACACTTGGAGACAAACTAGTCACGGCAGATATTGGCACCACCAGCTTTACACCACAATGGTTTTTGCACAATACCAAGACAGGCTCTTTTCCATGCCTCCATTGCAACCAATGTAATAACGTTTTAAAAGGCAATGTTATCCACCATCCCCAATCAGGAAAGAAATTCAAGATCCGTGATTTCTCCACATCTGACACAACATACGTTGTATACTTGATTAAATATCCTTGTGGTCTGTTATATGTGGGTGTAACCCCACAACCCATTAACGACAGAATCTCGAAACATAAGTCCACTATTAGGTGCAAGAATCTTCTATTACCCATTCCTCACCATTTTATTTCCTCCGGCCCCAGGGTAAACTGCCGGGTCCAACCCACTGTCATTGTAAACACCGGCTTACTTTACTCTGGCACTGATGACCAGCGGTGGATGCCGCGTCTCGGGAGGACCCACTTGTACGCACCATAAGAGTAGGCACTTACCGCTTAGGACCACTTTCCTTCCATGGGCCATTACTTACTTATATCTTTATTGCCTTCCAGAGGTGGCTACATAACAATGGGAACCCTAGTTTGGCATAGTGAGTTCAACACCCACTGAATGCGGGTAGGCACCATGTATATTACCTATTAATATTATTACTATACATTTTTATAGCGCCATTTATTCCATGGCGCTTTACATGGGAAAAGGGGGCAAATATAGACAAATACATTAAACATGAGCAAAAAACAAGGCACACAGGTACATAAGGAGGGAGGACCCTGCCCACGAGGGCGCACAGTCTGCAGGGGATGGGTGATGATACACTAGGAGAGGGTAGAGCTAGTTGTGCAGCGGTTCAGTAGGATGAGGATCACTGCAGGCTGTAGGCTTGTCGGAAGAGGTGAGTCTTCAGGCTCTTTTTGAAAGTTTCTATGGTAGGCGAGAGTCTTATGTGTTTAGGTAGAGCGTTCCAGAGTATGGGGAAGTCTTGGATGCGGTTGTGGGAAGAAGAGATGACAGGGGAGTAGAGAAGGAGATCTTGAGAGGATCGGAGGTTGCGTGTAGGTAAGTACTGGGAGACCATGTCACAGATGTATGGAGGAGAAAGGTTGTGGATGGCTTCGTATGTCATTGTAAGGGTTTTGAACTGGAGTCTCTGGGCGATAGGAAGCCAGTGAAGGGCTTGGCATAGGGGAGAGGCTGGGGAATAGCAGGGAGACAGGTAAATTAGTAGCAGCAGCAGAGTGTAGGATGGATTGGAGTGGTGCCAGACTGCTAGAGGGGAGGCCAGAGAGTAGGAGGTTGCAGTAGTCAAGGCGGGAGACGATAAGGGCATGCACTAGCGTTTTTGTGGTGTCGCGGTCAAGGAATGCACGGATACGGGAAATATTTTTGAGTTTGAGACGGCAGGAGGAGGCAAGGGCTTGGATATGTGGCTTGAAAGAGAGGGCAGAGTCGAGGATCACCCCGAGGCATCTGGCGTGTTGGAATTGGGGAAAGTGAGCAGCCATTGACATTGATGGATAGGTCTGGTGGAGGGGCAGAGTGAGATGGGGGAAAGATGATGAATTCTGTTTTGTCCATGTTCAGTTTTAGAAAGCGAGCAGAAAAGGAGGCCGAGATAGCAGACAGACAGTGTGGGATTTTGGTAAGTAAGGAGGTGAGGTCAGGTCCGGATAGGTAGATCTGTGTGTCATTGGTGTAAAGATGGTACTGCAAACCGTGGGATTCTATGAGCTGTCCCAGGCTGAAGGTGTAGATGGAGAAGAGTAGTGGCCCTAGAACAGAGTCTTGAGGAACACCAACAGACAAGGGGCGAGGTGAGGAGATGGTGTGGGGGAGTGAGACACTGAATGTTCGGTCTGTCAGATATGATGAGATCCAGGATAGGGCCAAGTCAGTGATGCCAAGAGATGAGAGGATCTGTAGTAGAAGGGAGTGGTCCACAGTGTCAAAGGCAGAAGACAGGTCCAGGAGAAGAAGGACAGAGTAGTGTCGCTTACTCTTGGCAGTTAGTAGATCATTGGTGACTTTAGTTAGGGCAGTTTCAGTTGAGTGATGGGGTCGGAAGCCAGATTGTAACCGGTCAAAGTGGGAGCAGGAGGAGAGGTGGGAGGGCAGTTCAAGATGGACGTGTTGTTCCAGTAATTTGGAGGCATAAGGGAGAAGAGATATCGGGCCATAGCTAGACACACAGGATGGGTTGAGGGAGGGCTTTTTGAGGATGGGTGTGATCTTGGCATGTTTGAAGGATGAGGGGAAGACACCTGTTGTGAGTGAGAGGTTGAAGAGGTGCTTTAGGGTTGGGATGAAGACCGTGGCAAGGTTAGGGATGAGGTGGGAGGCAGCGGGTCAAGTGGTGAAGTGTGACCTTGACAGGAGGGTGGAGAGCTGATCTTCTGTCATGGTGGAGAAGCTGGTTTTGAAGGAACAGGGCTGAGCAGCTAAGAGGGGCATTGGGCGTTGTGGGCCAAAGCTTTCTCTGATCGTATCGATCTTCTGTTTAAAGAAAGAGGCAAAGTCTTCAGCAGAAATGAGAGGGGAGGGAAGAGATGCGGGGGGTAGGAGTAGAGAGTTGAAAGTGTTGAAAAGCTGTTTAGGGTTGTGAGACAGGGAGGATATGAGAGATGAGAAGTTTGTTTTGCGGCAGTGAGCGCGGACTTGAAGCTGGTGAGGGACTGCTTGTATGCAGTGAAGTGGTCGGCAGAGCGGGATCGCTTCCATCTCAGCTCAGTGATCCTGGAAGCCCGTCTCAATTCTGTGGTCAGGCTGGTCAGCCAGGGCTGCCTGTTGAGTGTACGAGTTTGCTGTGCATGAGCGGGGCGGCCGAATCGAGTGTTGCTGTTATTGTGGTGTTATAGAAAGTGGTAGCAGCATCTGTGTCATGAAGGGAGGCTATGTCTGTAAGAGGGAGAAGGGACTCAGAGAGTGATTGTAAATTGAGATGTTTGAGATTTCTGCGAGGGTGAGCGAGTTTGTGGAGTGGGGGTTGCACACACTAGGAGAGGAGACCTATTAGCAGCACTGTACTATCACTATACACTATATATGTCTTTTTGATACAGTATATTGGTCCTTTTGACAGGTTATATGAATGCCAATCACGGTATACTATAAATAAAGAAATACACAGATATATGAGATAAAAAATAAAAGAATTGGTCTAGATACATTGCAACATGAACATGTGGAGTGATATCTCCAATATTGTGAGTCAACATAAATCGTTAGCATGGGGTAAGGGAGGATAAGGGACGGGGTAAAGAGTAGAGGACGAAAAATTAAAGGAAACCTACCTGACTGCTGTGTGAATGGTAGATAAGAAGAGCAGTATGCATTAAAATGCAATAACAGTCAATTGTATCTGCACAAAAATGGCATCATTAAAAACATCAGCTCGGCACGCAAAAAATAAGCCCTCACCCAACCCAAGAGCACGAAAAATGGAGACGCTACGGGTATCAAAAACTGGTGCAATTTTATTTTTTAGCAAACTTTGGAATTTTTTTTCACCGCTTAGATAAAAAAGAACCTAGACATGTTAGGTGTCTATGAACTCGTAATGACCTGGAGAATCATAATGAAAGGTCAGTTTCAGCATTTAGTGAACCTAGCAAAAAAGCCAAACAAAAAACAAGTGTGGGATTGCACTTTTTTTGCAATTTCACCGCACATAGAATTTTTTTCCCATTTTCGAGCACACGACATGCTAAAACCAATGGTGTCATTCAAAAGTACAAGTCATCCCACAAAAAATAAGCCCTCACATGGCCATATTGATGGTAAACTAAAAAAAAGTTATGGCTCTGGGAGCGAAAAATGAAAACACAAAACCGAAAAAAGCTCCGGTCACGAAGGGGTTAATATTCTTGGACACAGCACTCTGTGAACAGCCGGCTTCTCTAGCAATGACCTATTGTGGCTTCCGCTCCTTGTGGATTGTGTCAGTGACGCCTTCTGGACATCTGTCAGGTCAGCAGTCTTCCCCATGATTGTGGAGCTACTGAAACAGACTAAGGACCTTTATAAACACTTAGGAGCCTTTACAGGTGTTTTTTGTTAATTATTCTAATTTACTGAGATAATGACTTTTGGGTTTTCATTGGCTGTAACAAATAATCATCAACATTAACAGAAATAAACACGTGAAATAGATCACTCTGTGTGTAATGACTACAGAATATAGGAGATTCACTTTTTGTATTGAAGAACGGAAATAAATTAACAATTAACTTTTGGATGATATTCTAATTTTATGAGAAGCGCCTGTATACAGTATTGTGTCTTTATACCTATAAGTGAGTAGAGCAGTGACTGACATAGTGAGAACACATTCCTGGAAGTCACTTTCTCCAGTATTATTATGTTGTGGCTGCACCGACAATTATCATGAGCTGCGAATAGAAGCAGAAAAATGTGGAAAACCTTCTAAGTATAGAAATGTGCCCTGGTGGGCGTCATGTCAGCCGCTGGGCGAGGTCAGGGCCCGGTTATTATTTATTCTGGACGGTGCGGGCACCTCCACTTATACTCAAGATGATGATTACATGGAGACGGAGTCCTAGAAAGGTTTGGAAAAGTCTCGTCATCTGGAGATGAGAACATACACAGAACGTGCGTTATATAATGGTGGGCAGTGACGCATTGTCTCAGTTTCTCTAGATCCTTCTCCACTTTGTGTCAATTTCGAAGATGCTTTTTGTATAACGAAAAAATAAAATATTTCCGTTTTTCTGTCACTGAATTATAACTTTCTTGTGAACATTCAGAACAGATATAGTGCGGACACAAACAGTACAGCAGATACATGAGATACAGAGAGTACAACGGATACAGCAGATACAGAGGATACAGAGGATACAGCAGAAACAGAGGACACAGAGGATACAGCAGATACAGAGGATACACAAGATACAGAGAATACAGAGGATACAGCAGATGCAGCAGATACAGCGGACACAGCCGGGGCCGCCATCAGGGCATTACTACTACCCTTACTGGTGTATGGGGCCCGATGAGCAGAGTAGGCCCGCAGCTGCCCCCTCTCCTCTGCTCAACGGGCCCCAGCGGTAGGATCCTGCTGGCTCAGTAACTGCCTGTGCATCCTCAGACACACGGGTAGTTAAAATTTGTTGCCACACCAGAGATTCCCCCCACACGGCAACAATTAACGGCTAGTAGAAAAACCTGTGGCACAAAATAGCATTTACTTGCAAAACATGTCTTTATTTATTCAATACATAACTGAACCCAATGTTTCGGCCATATTTCGGCCTTTATCAAGGTTATTTAAACAAAAGCACAGAAATAATCGTGTGAAATCCAATGTAAAGGATGCAGAATAGACATATAATTCACAATATTATATAATAAACAATACATAGAGGGAGGTTTCCTTATTGCGTGTGTGAATTATTGCTGTGTTTTATTAGTGATTTGTTTGCTCATCAGTTCATCCTCAGGAATCAATGATGAACCTAGAGGCAGGGTTGGTGTGCCACTCGGCCAATGTCGTAAACCCAAGCCAAGGAGCGGTTCACACTGCGTCAGCCAAGAGGGAACAGAGCAATCTCAACATGCCGATTACCTCCCTGTCTGAGTAATGCACAAAATGTAATGTTACCATGAAGGAGTGTGATCTGGGGAAGGTAAATGACATCAGGGAGAAGGCCCATGAACTTCGGGACACTGGTCTACCATCACCCTGGTCAGCCCAAATATTGTCGCCCCAGAATACTGCTTACCCCACCAAGACACCATCCCCTTAGCTGGGGTCAGCACCCTTGGGTTGGATGCAATGGATACAAGTTCGGTTCTCCGATATGTGTGAAGTTTCCCAGGACAAACCGGGGATCAGGGGGAGAATATGGAGGACCCCGTTGAGGAAACAGATCTCTGTCCCAGCTAACTAATAAAGTCATTGTCTCGGGGCTTTCCCCATGCGGGAGTTGGCAGGATCTGAAAGATCATATGAGACAAGCAGGAGATGTCTACTTTGCCGTTGTGGAATGGGGACTCTGGTGCTCATTCACAAGGACGACATGGAATATGCTTTGAGGAAACTGGATGATACAAAGTTTCGGTCTCTTGAAGGTGGAACCTCTTACATTCATGTTTGTGCTTAAAGACATGCTGTGGACTACCCTTGATAACTGGAGAAGGATGATCGGAATCCTATCACGTCTGGCTAATTAAGATGGGGGAGCAATGTGAGGACACAGCATTTTATCTTAATTAACCAGATGTCTATTTTCAGTAAGCCATGAGGCATAGACTGTTATCTATATGTTGACTTTTGAATGTATTTGTTTATTTTTTCTTCAGTTAGTCAAGAGTGTGAAATGTTGACCCTTTTTGTAGGTTAAATTGATATATCTAAATGGATGGTACGTTTGGAGAAAGCCAGGAATGGGACCATGAGTCACCTGGCTCCATGGAGATATTCAGAGAAGCCAGGTTGTGTCCCTCCGGTCACCTGGCCATGTATCTGAATGAACTGTCATCTTCCTAAGCTTGTTGTTACCTCCTCTCTGTGTGTGCCACAGGTGGGGTAGTCGGCCCTGGAAGCTCTGAAGTCACAGCTGCTTTTATCCCGGTGAGTCAGCGGAAGGGTGAGACTGTAATGTGCACCATCTTGGGGTATTTTTCTGGGACTGTTCTATGTGTTATCTGCCTGTTTTGTGGTACAAAAAAGTATTGCCACACTGTTTTACCCTCACCCTGTGTTGTCTGAGTAGTGTTATGCCCACGGTAAAAGGAGGGTGGCCATTCGGTGGGATGATCCCTGGTCCATGCAGTTTCTGTTAGCGTACCTGGCGCCCTCCAACCCCCGTATCTCCACAGTCATACACACACTCTATATACACACATGTGCTCATACATATATATACATAAACACGGTATATACACACATACGCACTGTATACACATAGGCGCTCATACATATATAGTCATACACACTGTACATACACATAGGTGCTCATACATACTCATACACAGATACACACTGTATATACACACATACGCACTGTATACACATTATGACAGAGTCACTGGTGAAGTGATGGAGAAGAGATACATGTCACTGTGCATGATGGCATCAGTGATGTAAAACCAGAGTAATTTCCTCCAGCACACTATGTTTTGGGATCGTTTAGTAAAAGCTATATTATGGGCTGGTTTTAATGAACATTTATAGAGCGGGAGGGAGAATGTCCACGTATCTCTACCTGCAGTGTCCTGACAGGACCTGTGTGATGTTGAGATCATGTGATCAATCACATGATGGAGGAGTCACATGGCCTGAGCTTAAATGGTTGACTACCAAAGCTTTAGGTGTTCAGTGTTTGCCTGTAGAGAGACCGCTCCTGGAAAGTATGTGCTATATCTGAACCGTAGAAATTTCTGCCTGTGAGTGCGCTGATCCCTGCTAGGAAAAGGACTGTGTTTCTTTTTGTTTTTTTGTTTTTTTACTGTTTTGCCCAGAGGGCCGTGTTTACTTTCCCAAGCTTGGTTTATGCTGTCTACAATAAACCAAGCATTTTCTTAAAGAAACAGTGTTATATCTCTGTCTCCAGCCAAGTGAGGTGCTCTACCACAACATACACATATATATTCATACACAGATATACACTGTATATACACACATATGCACTGTATACACATAGGTGCTCATACATATAGACTCATACACACTGTATATGCACACATACGCACTGTATACACATACACATAGGTGCTCATACATATAGACTCACACATATACACACTGTATATAAACACTCTGTATACATACACTGTGTATATTGGGGATCACATCACATAATGTGAACAGGAACAAAGGAAATGTTTTGAACATTTTTAAACTGTTTATTTTTGTGTCTGTTTTTTTCTTCCAAGTTCGCTATCTTGGTTGTGATGCAGCAGAGCCCGGGCGGAGGGTGGTGCTCGGGAGGAGCGATGATGAGATAGTCTGCAGTCACAGCTATAGTCAGGGCTGTCTGTGCTGATATGACTTCTTCATGATAATCAGTCTGACACAATGCACCATTGGGAGACCAGATTAAAAAAAAACACATTCGCTATTACATATTTTCCTATGACTTACCTCAGACAAACGATGACTGTAGAACTACAAGTGTCAGCTTACTTCACCAACTTTTAGGATCACAGGACTGCGGGTTACATTGTATCTTCATGTGTCATCTCAGCTCAGCCATTTTCACTCCTGTTGTTCTTTCTATAGACAACTGAACAAAGTGATAGAAGGTAGCAAGACAAATGCCCAGTGTATTCTGTACCCATAGAGAAGCATGGAGCTGTGTACACAAAACAGTGTAAGATGTTTCTTTATTAAACTATTTGGAAAGTTGCTTTATAATTGGAGCAATAAAAAACGATGAATAAATGAAAGAGGAGCCTTTTCACCTCAGACAACCTCTTTAAAGGTTAAAAATTCAGTAAATGGTGTACAGAAACTTCAATTAGAAAATAAACATTAAATATAATTGAAAATATGGTGCCCAAACTTTTGCATAAGACTGTAGCTAAACAACTGTACTGGTGGCTAAATAAATCTGTATGCAGTGAGCTCCTCCTAGTGGTGACTGTGTAAATCTGTATGTAACGAGCTCCCTCTAGTGGTGACTGTATAAATCTGTATGTAGTGAGCTCCCTCTAGTGGTGGCTGTATAAATCTGTATGTAGTGAGCTCCCTCTAGTGGTGACTGTATAAATCTGTATGTAACGAGCTCCCTCTAGTGGTGACTGTATAAATCTGTATGTAGTGAGCTCCTTCTAGTGGTGGCTGTATAAATCTGTATGTAGTGAGCTCCCTCTAGTGGTGACTGTGTAAATCTGTATGTAACGAGCTCCCTCTAGTGGTGACTGTATAAATCTGTATGTAGTGAGCTCCCTCTAGTGGTGGCTGTATAAATCTGTATGTAGTGAGCTCCCTCTAGTGGTGACTGTGTAAATCTGTATGTAACGAGCTCCCTCTAGTGGTGACTGTATAAATCTGTATGTAGTGAGCTCCCTCTAGTGGTGGCTGTGTAAATCTGTATGTAGTGAACTCTTTTATTATAAAAATACAAAACTTACAATAAATAGCAAAAATCAAAACCCCAGCAAAAGCAACTGTCCGAGTCCAACATTACCCCCCCAGTCCAAAGCAAAGTCCGAGTCCAGCATAACTGCCCCCAGTCAAAGCAACCCCGCAAAAGAAAACAAACTGCCTTCTTCTTTCTCAGAGAAGCTTCCTCCATCTTTCTTTCTTATGCTGTTTTCTGTCCTTTACTCGTCTTTTCACTTTTTGATTCCTCCAGATTTCCTCCTCCCCAGGTTACCTCACCCAAGGAGAGAAGAAACATTTTATTAATAAACGCGCACATACACACTTCATACCAAACCTGACAAAGAAAACTCTGGTCCATCGCCCAAAAAGAAACATTATAGCCACCCGGCTTAAACACATCTATCTAAATCACACACAAAAATATTTTTTTTATTATTTATTTATATATTTTTTTATTATAATTTTTTTTTCTATTATTTATTTTTTATTTTTATTTTTTTTTACCACAGCAAATACAACTATAAGCAACCTACCACCAAACCTCTCCCTCCCACCACTAACCCCCCCCACCACACACACACACACAATACAAAAATAAGCTCACCGAGTAACTCATAACCTCCTGCTTACAAGACAGGTGCATAAACCCTGTAAGCCACAGGATCATCACCGTACAATACAATGCTACATAACTCTATATACAACACTTACCCAGAGCCAGGATTGGTGCCTGTAAGCCCTATATCAGTAATTCACTTCTGCAAAACAAAAATCTGATAGTGAAAAGCCCCAGCCCGCCACCGGGAAACCGGAGATGACAGGCTTCTACCCTATCAATCCTTACCCTACCAGCCGTCCCTACCTGTCTAGACATCTGCCCCTATTCATCTACCTACCTTTCCCTGTCTCTCCCTGCCTGACCCTACTACCCTACCTAACTCACCGCGTGCCTACCTAACTGTCCCTGGGCTGTCCCTATCCTGTCCCTAACTATCTACCTGTCCCTACTGAAGCTATCTACCTGTCCCTATCACCTACCTGCTTATCTAAGCCCTAGGTACATTAAATGAGAACCCTCTCCAGAGAAGAGAGGCCCTCGCTGCACCCAGCCTGTCATACTCCAGAGAGCGCACCTTCACCAGGCCACCAAGAATGTTCCTAACAACCTCATCCCGGGGGAGGATTTTCTGCTGAGTTGACACTAAGCACCGTGCGTTCCACGTGTAAAACCTGACGACTAAACTGACTAGAAATAAAGTGCCCCGATCTCGGCCACCCAGGGATCCGAATGCCCCATACGCCCACTCCGCATAGGAAAGGTGTGCCAGCTGAGGCCAGCCTATGGAAGCACCCACCCTGTTGTAGACCCCTGTATTAAAAGGACACTGAAGGAGGAAGTGCTCCATGCTTTCCAGCGTGTCGCAACACCCCTCACGGGGACAACCCCGATCATCGGAGTTCCTACACTTCAGGTTGTCCCTTACATACAGTTTCCCATGGAAGCAGCGCCAAGCCAAGTCCCAAAACTTCAAGGGGACCCGTGTAGAATTCAATAACCTCAGCCCACCCTCCAGATCCCGACTTGGGCAATCTTTGAGCACCAGAGGCTTCTGGAAATGGGTCAACAGGACCCTCCTGTCAAGGAATTTCCTCGACATGGTCCTGATCTCCAACATTCCCAGACCCCACCGGCGGATCACCTTCAGAACCGGGGTAGCGTAAGCCGGGAGATGCCCGTGCGGTGTGCGCAGGTCCTTCACTTGCCCTCCTGTCTCCCATTCCTGGAAGAAGGGTCGAAGCCATCCCCTGCAGGAGAATACCCATGGAGGAGCCCTCTCTGACCAGTGGTTGGCGATGTTAGTCTTGACAAAAGTGTTTATTAGAAACACCACTGGGTTGACCATACCCAACCCTCCCTTTCTCCTTGTGCGGTATGTGACCTCCCGCTTGACTAGGTTCAGCCTATTTCCCCATAATATCTGGAAAAACAGGCTGTAGACCCATGTCCAGAGCGGCTCTGGCAACATGCAGACACTGCCCAGGTATATTAACAAGGGTAGCAAAAAACCCTTAACCAGGCTAACCCTTTCCCTCAGGGTCAAAAACCAACCCTTCCATTGGTCCACCTTCTGGGTGGCGATCTTAAGTCTGCCCTCCCAATTTTGCTGGGGGTAGTCCCCAGGGACAAATTCGATGCCTAGGATTTTTGCCGATGCCTGGGGCTCTGGAAGAGTGTCCGGGAGACCAAAACTAGGGTCTCCCCTTCCCAGCCAGAGACTCTCACACTTTTCCTGATTAATTCTGGACCCAGAAGCCTCCGAGTAGCGATCAACCTCAGACATGACCCACTCCGCCTCCTCACCCGAGGACACGAAAAGGGAGACTTCATCAGCATACGCTACCACCCTCAGAGTGGCTTCCGGGGCCACCTGGTCCATCCTGACTCCCGCCAACGGCCCACGCTCAATCCTCCTTAAAAGGGGATCTATCGCGAACACGTATAACAGCGGGCTCAATGGACAGCCCTGGCGGACCCCAGACCCAACCTCAAAAGGGCGGCCAGACCAACCATTCACGAGCGGGAAAGTCTCTGCCCCCGCGTACAAGATCTTTAGCCAATTTACAAACCCCCCAGGCAGACCGTACCTCAGAAGGACGGACCAGAGGTAATCGTGGTTAACCCGATCAAAAGCCTTCGCCTGGTCTAAGGACAGCAAGTACCCCTTCCAGTGACCTGCCCTGCCCTGCTCCATTGCCTCTTGGACACCGAGCACAGCACTAAACCTACTGCGGCCTGGAACAGAGCAGTGCTGGGCCCCCGAAAGGAGCCGGGGTGCAAACTTCACCAGCCGTTTGAACAGCACCTTTGCCAGAACCTTCCGGTCCGTATTGAGAAGCGCTATGGGACGCCAATTCTCAATACGGGACGAATCCTTACCCTTTGACATGATAATCAGGGCCGACTGCCTCATTGACCGGGAAAGAGCGCCCGAGGAGAGACACTCGTTAAACACCTCAGTCAAGAGGGGGACCAAGGAGTCCCTAAAGGTCTTATAAAACTCGGATGTTAAGCCATCCGGACCTGGCGATTTCTTAGGCCAAAGCCCATCAATGGCCAATCGCACTTCCTCTTCCCTGATTGGTTCTGTCAAAACGTGAATCGAGGGGTCATCCCCTGGCTCAGGGACGGCCTCGGCCAGGAAAGCCGACATCACGTTCCGATCCAGATCCCTCTTCCCCAAGAGGTGTGAGTAGAAAGATGTGATCACCTCCAGGATCCCTGATTTGGATCTGTTCAGGGAACCCGTATCGTCGACCAAACCTGTCACCACCTTACAACTCACTGACATCTTACAGTTTCTGTAGGGGTCAGGCGAGCGGTACCTCCCGAAATCCCTCTCAAAAACCAAAGATGTGTGCCTATCGTACTGACACCTCTTGAGTAAAGACTTCACTCTGGAGATCTCCTCACGGTCACCTCCAGCCGAGACGAGATGTTCGAGTTTCCTCCTCAGTTCCTGATACAGGCGGTACCTGCTCAGGCTCCTGAGGCTCGAGAGCCGGCGGAAGAAACTCGCAACCCGATCCTTGAACATCTCCCACCACTCTGACTTATCGCTACAGAGATCCAAAAGCGGTACCTGGCTCTGAAGAAAGTCCTCAAAGGATTGTCTTATCTCTGCTTCTTCCAAGAGGGACGAATTCAGCTTCCATAGTCCCCTTCCCATCCGAGGGGTTTCTGAAACATTCAGAGAAAAAGAAATCAGACAGTGATCGGAGAACTCCACCTCAACAACGGACACTGCTGAAGAGATGGCATCCTCCTTTAAAAAAAACAAACCTGTCTATCCTAGACCTACAATTACCTCTATGAAAGGTGAAACCACAGTGACCTGGGGTGTGCCGGATGTGGACATCCACCAGGCGAGCGTCACTAGCTATGCTATTAAGAGTATTACTATCATAAGCCAGCCGGTCAATGGAGCCTCCCCTATCACGAAGCCTTGTGACAGTGTTAAAGTCACCTCCAAAGACCACCTGCCGACTCGTAAAAAGATAGGGCTTAATCTTCAGGAAGAGACATTTACGGTCCCACTTTGACTGCGGACCATAGATGTTAATGAGCCGAAGCTCCTGTCCCCTCATGAAGACGTCTAAGACCAGGCACCTCCCCATTTCTACCTCGATAACTCTCCGGCATTCAACCGATGCAGTCTTAAAAAGGACTGCCACCCCGCTACACGGCTCGGCCGCAAGAGACCAGTACGAAGACCCGCACCTCCACTCGCTCTCCGCCTTGCGTATGGCCCCCATATCGGTAAGCCTGGTCTCCTGCAAAAACAAAATTTCAGCCTCAAATCGGGTGAGAAAATCAAAGGCCGCAAATCTAGCCGCATCAGACTTTATACTAGCAACATTAATGGTCGCTAGAGTCAACGGGGTGGGTGCCGCCATCATGAGTGATCGAGTTAGATGGCCTTTTTCTTCCCCCCACCCTTTTTCTTAGCCCGCTCATCTCCGGACGATGAAGCCCCCCCTCTTCTTTTCAGAGAGACAGAGGTATCTGCAGCGCCCCAGAGTTCTGGTCGTTGCAGTGCTGTGGCTTCACCGCTAAGGGGAGCCATGGTACGTTCGATGGCACCGAAGGAGTTCCTCCAATCAGGTATCACAGACACCAATATGTTTCACAGCTGGGCCTCCGGGGGGAGCTAAGGGTGCTATTCATTAGGCCACTCCCCACCATAGTGGGTAAACTGGGGGTCAGGCAGGAAGTTAGGAGAGAACGCTGACGGGATTGAACGGAGCAACACCCTGTGGCAGGGGGTGTTGTGAAGGGAGAGACTGTAGGGTCTCTGCCAGGGGTGGGATCCTGGCAGAGGCTTGGCATTGAAAGAACGTAACGGGTCCGCGCAGGCTCCTGGAAGCGGCGGGACTCAAGAAAGGACTAGAAGCGAGATAGATTGTGCTGAGTGAGAAACGAGATCAAGCAGAAGGAGAATACCAGCAGGGGTTGTGCTGAAAGAGGCAGCACCCTGCTGAGGCGCAATACCGGTGGCCGGAACGCCGAGGGAGTGGATTAGAATACAGCTTCAAGCCATACTCCAAACAGCGGCAGGACAGTCGGTCTCAGGCGGGCTGTCTACCACATATCACCTATGAAGTCTTGGGGGGCAATTGCGGGAGAGGGGCGACTCTAGGGTCCCGGAAGAACTCCAGGCCTACCTGACAAACGGGTGCCATTCCAACCTGAATACAGGGAAGGGGTGGATTACAGAGGAACATCAAATCGAGTTGTGAGGGAACTTAAGAAACAGACACAACCGTTGTGGGGTTACTTTCCGTGAGCACAGCAGGGAAGGACTACAACACATAGCGCTAGAAGGAAGGCACAGATTTCCACCTGAGAGGAGAACTCTGGAGGTGCCATTGGACCGGCCGGACTTGCGTAGCCTGGTGAACCGTGTTCCGGACTGAGGACTCAGAGATCTCCAGTAAAGAGGTAAAGAGACTGCAACCTGGTGTCCTCGTTATTTACCGTGACTTACACCCCACAACCGTACCGCTCCATCGCTACCATTACTACCACTTATTGCACCGGACGTCCCCCACTGACGGACAGGGCCACGGACCGGGTCTAGCCACCGTGACAACCCCAGGACTGAGACCCAGAGGCCCGGCTCCGGGTACCCCTCGGCCCTGCGGCGGTGTGGGGGCTATTCTGACTCATGGGTATGTAGAACGCAGTGGTGCCTGGATAGACTTATTCTTTTGGGCGCTTCCGTATTGACCTGTACTCACGTTCATACCGATTTATCAGATAGCTTAACTCAGCCACGTTCTCATGTAAGAAGACTCCAGGAAAAGAGGATTGCTTTAACCGAAATTCTTGTATTATGATGAAAGTAGCAGGTAAAAAGGAATATTCAACAGAGGACATGTAATAGGATGCATACAGATATGGGGATGATGACAAAATGGAGAATAAGGGCGTGAACAAACATACATCACAGGACTACAGTGAGAGAGTTGGGACAAAATAAAGGGAAAGGCAAACTTCTGCCTAGAAAGAAAGGATGGAACACAAACAATGCAAACATTAAATGATTTCTCAAGTCGTGGGACATGACACTCCCCGTCTGAAATCCTTGGATTTCACGATGTCCGTAATTTTTCGAAGTCGTTCGAACCTGAAAAAACAAGAGGAAGAAAACATGCATGCAATAATAAACATAAAAGATTTTTAAGTCCAACTTGTTGTTGTTGACCCGTAGATCACACCGAAAGATAAGTTCAAGTATATAAAACCCATCTTCAGATTGGGGAAGCCGCAAACATGCAAACTCTTCCACCAACCCAGAATCCAATGGGAATGTTAAGGGTTCAATCCAATGGAAAATGTCAACATTCAATAAACTGGGGAATGAGGAGGAATGCTCCCCGCCGTGAACAACGTCCAGGAGCATGTTCAGTTCATGTGATGTCCTCCTTTCGTAGAAGCAGCACGAGTTCAGTGACCGGGCGGAAGAAGGTTCGGGTAGAGCCCCCTTTTGTCACCTTAACTTCTACCTTACGAGTCTTTCCGTCCTCACCGGGTAGGACCTTGGTGATAAGTCCCATTGGCCAGTCATTACGATGAGCCTCTTTGTCCTTTAAGAGAACAAGGTCTCCTTCTTGGATATTGGGACTGGGCGTCTGCCATTTGTGACGGTTTTGAAGCAAGTGTAAATATTTGGTCTTCCATCGATGCCAAAACACGTTAGCCAGGTGTTGTACTTGCCTCCACTGACGTCTGTAAATGTCCTTGTTATCGAAGTTCCCAGGTGGAACTGTAGCAGCTCCAATCTTTTGTGTGAGAAGTGTGGCTGGAGAAATATCAGAACCCAAGTTGAGGTCCTTTAGGTTTGTGGCGTGGTCCTCAGATGGAAACGCGTTCATTACGTCTTGTACAACTTCAGCAATTTCTACTGCCAATACCGCAGCGCAAAGCTCGAGTCTGGGTACAGAGTGTGCAGGCTTTGGAGTTAATTTGGCTTTACCCAGGATGAAACCACAGTGTACCTTGTTAGCTCCTAAGGTCATCAGATAAGCTACTGCGGCTATGGCTTCTGTAGATGCGTCAGAGAAAATATGGACTTCTCTTCTGATTGCAGTCAAAGGTGATCTTGGAGAATAACAACGTGGGACTTGGAGTTGCGCTAAGAACTTCAGAGACTTCTTCCACGCCTCCCACCTTTGCTGTTTCTGAGTTGGGAGCGGGGTGTCCCAATCCGTGTTCTCGGCCGTAAGCTGTCTTAACAGTATCTTGCCTTGAATAGTGATGGGTGCTACAAACCCGAGAGGATCATAGATGCTATTTATGACAGATAGGACTCCTCGTTTGGTAAAGGGTTTGTCATAGGGTGACACTTGGAAAGTGAAGGTGTCCCGTTTGATATCCCACAGTAGACCAAGGCTGCGCTGTGTTGGAGGAACATCGGAACCCAAGTTGAGGTCCTTTAGGTTTGAGGCACGGTCCTCAGATGGAAACGCGTTCATTACCTCTTGACTGTTAGAGATAATCTTGTGGAGTCTGAGGTTTGATGTGGATAGCATTTCCTGTGTCCTGGAGAGTAGGTCAATTGCATCTTCGCTTGTGGGCAAGGACTTGAGCCCATCGTCCACGTAGAAGTTCTTCTCTACAAATTGCCGAGCATCGGAACCGTACTCTCTCTCACCTTCCTGGGCTGTCCGTCTCAGTCCATAGATCGCCACAGCAGGTGAGGGACTGTTGCCGAAGACATGGACCTTCATCCGGTAGTCTATGACCTGATTGTTGACGTTGTTGTCCTTGTGCCATAGGAACCTAAGATAGTTTCTGTTGTCTTCTTTCACAATGAAGCAATGAAACATCTGCTGAATGTCGGCCATTATGGCAACAGGTTCTTGTCTGAAGCGGATCAATACTCCAAGGAGGCTGTTATTCAGGTTGGGCCCAGTTAGGAGCAGGTTATTGAGAGAGAGGCCTTCAAACTGAGCACTGGAGTCAAACACCACTCTGATCTGATTAGGCTTGCGAGGGTGATAGACACCAAAGGATGGAAGATACCAACATTCTTCTCCCTCCCTCAGTGGTGGCGCAGGTTCAGCATGATTTCTGTCAAAGATGTTCTGCATAAAGTCAATGAAATGCTTCTCCATCTCTGGTTTCCTCTTTAGGGTACGCTTTAAGGATGAGAACCTTGCAGTTGCTTGCTGCAGGTTGTTCGGCAACCTCACTCTTGGGAAACGAAAGGGTAAAGGAGCTACCCAACTGTTGGAGTCGTCTTGAACAAATTCTTTATCCATAACCTTTATAAATTCTTTATCTTCCCTTGTGGGTGCCAACTTGTTGTCATTACTTGTGGAATCGAACACTGATGACCCGAGGTTTTCTTCCCAGGACTGGAGTGTGTTCATGTTGTTGAAGGATTCCTGTTGCCACTTGGTGTTGCTCACTTTCTCTTTCACCCAGTAGTGATGTGAGCATGGTTGGAAATGGGTGCTGCGACCATTTGACAAGATGTGTGTCTTGTAAGAGGAGATGTTGTTGGGTCTCTTCATCTTGTGTATGCAAACATTGCCTATGATTACCCAGCCTAGATCTAAGCGTTGGGCAAATGGTGCATCGTGTGGTCCATTAATTTGCTGACGCACCTTGTGCAGCCGGAGAATGTCTCTGCCAAGCAGAATCAGGATATCTGCACTGTTGTTGAGGGCTGGTATCTTGTTTGCTATCCCCTTGAGATGTTGGTGATGAAGAGCAGCCTCTGGCGTTGGGATCTCTTCTCGATTGGATGGAATCTGGTTGCACTCGACCAGTGTAGGTAACGGTATCTCGACGGTGTTCTCGAGAGATGTCGCTGTAAGACCACTGGCCCTTCTCCCATAAACCTCTGTAACACCACTGCAGGTACCTAAGGTGTAAGGGTAGGCATTTCCCTTTAAGTTAAACATATCAAAGAGTTCTGACCTTGCAAGTGATCGGTTGCTCTGATCATCCAGAAGGACGTACACCTTCACGGCTTTCTCTGGGTGACCGTTGGGATATACGTTCACCAGGCAAATCTTCGCACAGGACTTGTCCCAGAGGTCTTCTCCGCAGACTTCTGTGCATGAAGAAGATATTGTGGTATGGCTTGCAGTTTGAGCTGCGTCCTCCCCGCCATGGCTCGTGGTGGGGGAAGGAGTAAGTGTAGAGTCAGGACGGAATGGGTGGAGTGCTTGTACGTGGTCCTCACTGTCACACTCCATGCACTTAATTGTAGTTTTACAGTCTTTAGCAAGGTGTTCAGTAGAAGCACAACATCTGTAGCATACCCCGAACTTCTTTAGAAGCTCCTTGCGTTCTAGGAGCGGTTTCTTCCTGAAGCCGATGCACTTTTTTAAGGGATGTGGCTTCTTGTGGATGGGACACTCACGATTTGGGTTCTCTATCTTTTCACTTTTGTTACTCTTGCCTGGGGCTGATGTTGGTATGGGAAGAATATCCGTCTTCTTCACTGACACTGGACCCCTGCGGTTTCTGTCGTTCGAGCGTGCGCTGACGTATTTAGAAGGAGGTGAAGCTGGGCCACTGGATTCTTGGTAGGAAAAGCTTGGGTCGTTCTTGCGTTCTGCCACATCTTTTATAAACTCACAGAAGTAGGAGAATGGAGGAAATGACACTTGATGGTCTTTCTTGTATTTTGACCCTAGTGTAGTCCACCTTTCTTGCACGTTGTACGGTAGCTTGGAGATAATGGGATTTACTCCACGAGCAGTGTCCAGATAGCTGAGGCCAGGTAGGTGGGTGTCTGCCTTGGCCAGATGGAGCTCTAACAGCAAGTCACTGAGCTCCAGGAACTTTGAACTGTCTTTGCTTGCTATCTTTGGAAAACTCTGTAGACGCTTGAACAGTGCATCCTCTATGGCTTCTGGACTGCCAAAGTTTTTCTCTAGTCTTTCCCATGCAGCCATGAGACCAGCCATTGGATTACTGATATGTACAGACCTGAGTCTCTTGACACGCTCTGTGGATTGTGGTCCTAGCCATCTGATTAGCAGGTCCAGCTCTTCGGCAGCAGTGATGCCGAGGTCACTAGTTACGGTTCTAAAGGCATTTTTCCAACCTCTGTAATTTTCAGGTTGGTCGTCAAACCTTGTGAGACCGGTTTTAGTAAGTTCGCGGCGAATCATGTACCTTGCGAAGTCAGACATGTCTGTTCTTTCTGACTTAGGATGCACGAATGTGGGCTGAGCGGTGTTGTACATAGGAGTGGAGACGTCTTGGCCTTGAAACGTGGGTAAGTATGGAGTGGCATATGCATTTAGTCCAGCAACCGGTTTGGTGGGTATAGTCTCTGCTACATGCGGAGCTGGCACTATGCGGTTGTCGAGAGTATAATGACCTGCCGGTATATTGGGTTGCGTGTAGATAATAGCCTGTGGAGTTTGATGAGATGCAGGGTCTTGGCGCATACCGGAATACGAAGGAAGTTCAAGTTCGGGAGCATTGTACTGACCTTGAGTGTAGGGTTCTGTAAGTGGATAGGCATCCTGGTGCCCTGGAGAAGCATGAACGCCATCAGGAGTGTTAGTGATGATCTGCGGTTCGCCATTTTGGCTTAGCACGTAGTCTCTTGTGCGTTCAATAGGGTCCTCTGCCTCCACTTCACACAAACTGATGCTGTCTCTTTGACTCCCACTGATAGCTCGCTCCAGGATCCTTAACTCCGCCATGGCTGTTGCGTGCTCACATTCCTTCTCCAGAGCTTCCTTGCGTGCTGCATCCGCATCCATGTCTGCTCTCCTTTGTGCTGCATCCATTTCTGCTCTCTTTTGTGCTGCATCCATTTCTGCTCTCTTTTGTGCTGTGGCTGCGTCCATATCTGCTCTCCTTTGCGCAAAGGCTGCTTGTATCTTAGACGTTTCTGCCTTAGCACGTGCCCTTATAAGCTGCTGGCTGAGAGTGGAATATTTTGATGAACTTGACCTAGATGAGCGTTTTGAGTGCTTAGACGATTTGGATGAGCGAGATGATGCATCTGGTGTCCGTGCAATTTTAGCCTCTATCTTTGTCTTAATGTCGCGTACGGTGTAGTCCCTTTCAGAATTAAGTTGCTGGAAACTTTGCAATTCTTTTAAAGTCTCTGGCAGATTCAGTTTTTTCAGGAGAGTAATGTATTGGTCAGTCTTCTCCATATACCTTTGGTATGCTGTGCATAATTGTTCTAGGACTCCCTCTAGTGGTAACTCATGAGAAGCAGGCCTTGATACAGTGTCTATGTGACTCAGCACTTTCTCCCATAGTGAAGACACATCACGATATACAACACCTTTTTCAGTCTCTAAATTCTCCATGACTTTCCATGTAGGTTTAACTGTACGTTTTCCCCTTTCACTAGCTGGTGGATGGGGATCTAGGTCTCTTTCCTGTGTCTGTAAAGGTACCGTCACATTAAGCGACGCTGCAGCGATAGCGACAACGATGTCGATCGCTGCAGCGTCGCTGTTTGATCGCTGGAGAGCTGTCACACAGACCGCTCTCCAGCGACCAACGATGCCGAGGTCCCCGGGTAACCAGGGTAAACATCGGGTTGCTAAGCGCAGGGCCGCGCTTAGTAACCCGATGTTTACCCTGGTTACCAGCTTAAAAGTAAAAAAAACAAACAGTACATACTCACCTGCGCGTCTCCCAGCGTCTGCTTCCTGACACTGACTGAGCTCCGGCCCTAACAGCACAGCGGTGACGTCACCGCTGTGCTTTCACTTTCACTTTAGGGCCGGATCTCAGTCAGAGCAGGAAGCAGACGCTGGGAGACGCGCAGGTGAGCATGTACTGTTTGTTTTTTTTACTTTTACGCTGGTAACCAGGGTAAACATCGGGTTACTAAGCGCGGCCCTGCGCTTAGTAACCCGATGTTTACCCTGGTTACCAGTGTAAAACATCGCTGGTATCGTTGCTTTTGGTGTCAAACACAACGATACACGGCGATCGGACGACCAAATAAAGTTCTGGACTTTATTCAGCGACCAGCGACATCACAGCAGGATCCTGATCGCTGCTGCGTGTCAAACTAAACGATATCGCTAGCGAGGACGCTGCAACGTCACGGATCGCTAGCGATATCGTTTAGTGTGACGGTACCTTAAGTCTGGTAGGGACATTGTATACCTCGCTTCAGACATGATTTGTTTGCAGGCAGGAAGAGTGGATGATGAGGGTTATACTTCTCACTGTTTATCTGCAGTGTGTGCTTCTATGCACGCTGGGGTCTGGCTGGGAACTGGGTTACTGTGTATCTGGGAAATGTCCTTTTCCACTGAGGTTCAGCACAGACCTTGAGTTACTGTCTCTGAAGGCAGGTTATTCCTTTTTACTATTCTGACTCATGGGTATGTAGAACGCAGTGGTGCCTGGATAGACCTATTCTTTTGGGCGCTTCCGTATTGACCTGTACTCACGTTCATACCGATTTATCAGATAGCTTAACTCAGCCACGTTCTCATGTAAGAAGACTCCAGGAAAAGAGGATTGCTTTAACCGAAATTCTTGTATTATGATGAAAGTAGCAGGTAAAAAGGAATATTCAACAGAGGACATGTAATAGGATGCATACAGATATGGGGATGATGACAAAATGGAGAATAAGGGCGTGAACAAACATACATCACAGGACTACAGTGAGAGAGTTGGGACAAAATAAAGGGAAAGGCAAACTTCTGCCTAGAAAGAAAGGATGGAACACAAACAATGCAAACATTAAATGATTTCTCAAGTCGTGGGACATGACAGGGGCGCTCCATATCCATCCCTCCCACCTCTTTCTCATCTCCGGACCCAGGGTCGTCCCTACCTCCCGAGGAAGACACACCCCCTGGAGAAGGGACTCCCCCGCCTCCCAAAGGCCCTCCCGATGTTGCCTCCGGAACCTCACCCCCGACTCCCGTCTCAGCAGGATCGTCAAGGGCTTGGAACCGGTTGGAGAGGGGGATCAGAGGGGAGTCGGTGGGACCTTCCTTAGGCACCTTGGTCAGGGAAGAAGATTTTCCACCTTTTTTCTTCTTTTTTTTACTTTTGGCACTCTTGGCACTCTTGGTACCCTTGTCACCCATTTCTTTTGGCTGTTCCCCTCCATCCTCATCAAAACTTTCATATTGAGAGGCATCTGAGAGATCAGCCACTTCCTCATTCTCCATCCGTCTGATCTCCTCATTCACCGCTTCCTCCCCCGGGGCCTCAGTGACATGAGCTGTCGCCTCGGAGGAGGGGGCAGCCATTACCCCAGTTTCCCGAGGCTCCTCCTGCCCCCTGCCCTCCTGACGCCTTGCCTGCCTCCGCTGGTAAGAGGGGCCCCTCGCCCTGCCATTCCTCATCGGCCCCTCAGCTCCTCCCCCGCTGCCACCTCCAACCTCTGCAGAAGTTGCACCGCCAGGAACTTCCTCACGGCTCCCCTCCGCCCGGCCGGCCATGGCATTAGAGAAGGAACGAGGGCAGCGGCTGAACGGGTGACCTAGATCACCACACAGGTGACATCGAATGACACCACAGGATGCGGCGAGGTGACCCACCTCGCCACACAAGGAACATTTCTGCACCTTGCAGCCTGCGCTGAAGTGGCGAGGATCACCGCACCTGTGGCATACCTTCGGCTGCCCCTGGTAGAAGACCAGAATCCGATCCCTTCCCAGGAAAGCCGAGGAAGGGATGTGGGTGACAGTGCCACCTGAACGCTTCAACTTTACCATGAAGGTCCAGCCTCCTGACCAGATACCAAAATCGTCCCGGTTCTTCTTAGGGACGTCCACAACCTCGCAATGCGCTCTACCAGGTCATTATGTCAACGCCAGAAAGAGACTCATTACATGTTAAAACGGTCACTTTCTTCGGCCCACTTTGGCGAGAAATTGCTTCCACGGCGAACCCTCGCCAGCCGGGCTCCTCTTTTACCAGCTCATAATTCGACCAAAAGAGCTCCAAGCCCTCCGGCCGAACAAAGCTGATATCAAAGGTGGAAGTTCCAAAAGGATGTATCAGAGCAAAGATGTCAATAGCCCTGAAGTCCATCTTCATGAGGAGCTTCACTACATTTGTCCTGGATGGACACGCCTCATCGCCCCTCCAGTGAAGACGAACCACATTTCTCCTGGAGACCCCCTGCCCGGCTGTCGGGAGGGACCACACGGTCTCCCCCCCCCCTTTTCTCTTGGAAGGCAGCTAGACCAAACTTATCTAGCCAGTATGACAACGCCACCTCTCTTCCCCCTACATTGATCGTCCGCTCCCCGTTTTTGAGGGCCTCCAGGAAACGGTGGCGAAAAGCCTCATTCCCTGGGTCCGGAGATGAGGAAGACCCCTGTGGAACCCCAGCAGCAGCAGCCGCATAACTAATGGCGGCTGCAGGTGAGGGGGACGATGGACCAGCCCCTATATTCCCTGAACCCTCAACCTCACAGTCAACCATCTCCACCTCACTTACCTCAGCCTCACCATTTTCACTGGTAGAAATCACCGCACTGGCACCATTCACACCAACCATACCTCCAGCAGAAACCACCCCTGACCCGTCACCATTATCACAGACACTCTTCACACCACTTGCACCACTTCCATTCTTATTTACATTTTTGTTTGCATTTTTTTTTCTGCTTTCTGCTGGGGTTGTTACTATTTGCAGTGCAGCCGCCCCTTTAAGATCCATACTGCAGGGTTTGATTACCACACCCTGCTTTTCAGCAGAGCATGTGTTGGCAGCTGCAGACTGTTGCTCCAGCCTCTCCTGCAGACCATCTCCACGTTCCTGTGTGCACTTCACCGCCGGGTCCCCCGCAGATACAGGTGACACACATGCAGAGGACCCCGGCAGTGCGACCCCCTCCGGCGAGGGTGCGATCCGGGCCGGCATTACCGCAGCCATTACAGCTGCACCCGAGATGATAACCGGTGCCGGGGTCCCGGACTTTGACCCAGCATCGGATCTGCATGTGGGAGACCCCGACACCACAGCACACGCCGCCGATGATGCGGCCCCGGCTGACAGCACACCGCTAACACCGGTAAGGTACCCACAGCCTCCACCCCCCGAGCGCCAGCAGGTGCAGCAGGCACCAGGCCGTCCCCCATTTCCACAGAGGATCGGGCCTGGACACCTCCACAGATTTTATTACCGCCCGCCACAGGGCCACACTCCAGACCATGCACACTGTCCGGCTCTGCAGCCGCATGCCCACTCTCACCCCCTCTGCTACTGCCAGCAGAGACGGCGACCTGCGCCATATGACTTGTACTCTCCCCGCTCCCTCGCACCGGACCCACTGCAGATCCCGGGCCGGGGTGGGTAGCGGGCTCCACACAGCGGGACCGGGGGGTCCCAGGAAGGGGGACAAACACCAACCTCTCCTCCGATGTTTTCTTCCTTTTTTTGCTTTTCTTTTTCCCCCTTCTGGTTGCCTCGTCCCCGCAGACCTCATCCCCAAACTTCAGGTGGGCATAATTTACTGGGGACTCCAGCTGACGGATCTGCTGCAAGACGAGGCAACCCCCACTACTGCTGTTATCGCTGCTGCTATCATCCGCATCTCCCCCATCATCCTCTGAAATACTATTGTCTGATGGGAGTGGGACCTGCACTGGATCTATCCCGCTGTGTGTGGCCTGGAGATCACTTACCAAGCCCCCAGGTGGGTACGGTGCCTTCTCCATCTCCTCATGGTCCACCTCCTCCACCTGGGTCGGACGCCGAGACCCCCCTGGCTCCTTCGCAGCAGCCATGTTGTGGAATCGGTCCTCGTTTTCCAGTTTTTCCCGGAAGGGCCCGCTGTTGTCTAATATAGCCGCTTTTCGGGCTTCCATGCCCTCAATGCAGATCCCCAGGCTGGATATCCTGGCTGTCAGGGCAGACTTCTCTGTGCGGGAGGCTCTGCTTGCAGCTTGCCTCACCTCCTTCAGCTCCTCCCGGAGTCTCCTGATGGTCTTCCCAGCCTCCTCATACTCGCTGAGGTACGCATGGACTCGGGAGCCATAGCTGGTAACCGGCTCCCGTGCGGCCCTAGTGCCCCAGTCCTTCGGCACCGCCACCGCTGCACCTCTGCGAGTACTCCGCTCACCTCCGGGAGGAGACACCGCAGTGGCCCTCGCCTCAGCCTTAGGGGCTTTGCAGCCCTCCTGGGTCTTCCTGGGCTCCTCCATGCTCTGGGCCTTGCCAGATCTGGTGACCCTCTTTGCCGGTAGCAATGAGCTCCCACCCCTCGCCGGCTTAGACCGAGGGGTGGGAGACGGGGACTCAGCCCCACAGTCCATTCACTACACCCCTCTTTCCTAGGTCAGAGAGGGGGAGAATTACTGGTGGGAAAAAAAAACTGGTGACTCTCCTGGAGCAAACAAACCAGCACCTTCCTCCACAGACTACAGGCTCCTAGTGGTGGCTGTGTAAATCTGTATGTAGTGACCTCCCTCTAGTGGTAGCTGTATAATCTGTATGTAGTGAGCTCCCTCTAGTGGTGGCTGTATAAATCTGTATGTGATGAGCTCCCTCTAGTGGTGGCTGTATAAATCTGTATGTAGTGAGCTCCCTCTAGTGGTGACTGTATAAATCTGTATGTAGTGAGCTCTCCCTAGTGGTGGCTGTATAAATCTGTATGTAGTGAGCTCTCCCTAGTGGTGGCTGTATAAATCTGTATGTAGTTATCTCCCCCTAGTGGTGGCTGTATAAATCTGTATGTAGTGAGCTCCTCCTAGTGGTGACTGTATAAATCTGTATGTAGTGAGCTCCCCCTAGTGGTGGCTGTATAAATCTGTATGTAGTGAGCTCTCCCTAGTGGTGGCTGTATAATCTGTATGTAGTTATCTCCCCCTAGTGGTGGCTGTATAAATCTGTATGTAGTGAGCTCCTCCTAGTGGTGACTGTATAAATCTGTATGTAGTGAGCTCCCTCAAGTGGCAGCTTGGTATATCTACAACAGGTAAAATACATATTGAACACGTCACCAATTTTCTACTAAATCTATTTCTAAAGGTTTTATTGACATGAAATTCTTACAAGATGTTGGTAACAACCCATCCATTCTACACAAGCTAAAAAATCAAACCATAGATGTCCACAAATTAAGTTATGTGTAATAATGAGAAATGAAACAGGGAACACGATTACTGAAACTTATTTTGATACAGGGAAAATAAATATCTTGGTATTGTGTTAGCCAGTAGATACAAAAATATTTAGAATTGAGAGTCCTCAGTGGTTGAGGACTCTCAATTCTGAATATTTTTGAAACTTATTTAACACTTAGTACAAAAGCCTTTGTTGGAGAAGAAACTTCCAGACACCTCCTGTATGAAGAAACTAGTCGCAGGCATTGCTCAGCTGTGATTTTGTCCCATTCTTCCACATAAACATTCTTCACATCCTGAAGCTTCCGTGGCTCCTTCTATGAACTCTGAGCTTCAGTTCCTTTTGTACATTTTCTCTTTGATTCAGGTCCGGTGATCGGCTCGGCCATTCTAGCAGATTTATTTTCTTTCTCTGAAACCAATTGAGTGTTTCCTTGGCTGTGTGTTTGGGATCAATGTCTTGCAAAAATGTCCACCCGCATTTCATTTTCATCGAAGAAAGTCTTGGTACATTTGTCCATTCATCCTTCCTTCAATTACATGAAGTTTGCCAGTGCTGTATACTGAAAACCAGCCCCACAGCTTGACGTTCCCAAACTTTACTGTTGGTATGGTGTTTTTGGGATGATATACAGAGTCTTTTGGCCTCCAAACATGGTGTGTATTATGGCATCCAAAGGGTTCAATTGTAGTCTCATCTGACCAGACTGTATTCTTCCAGTATTTCACAGTCTTGTCTAAATGTTGTTGAGAAAACTAGTGTTTGACCATGCTTTTTGTTCTGACAAGGAGGTTGTGTTGTAAGTGTGCACACAGGCCACGGAGGTTGAGACCATTACAGAGTTTTCTTTGAAACAGGCATTTCTGTAACTCTCTACAGGTGGTTTTCGGCTTTTGAACAACTCTACTCATAATTATTTTCACTCCTCTCTCTGAAACCTTGCATGGAGCACCTGCTCGTGGCTGATTTATGGTGAAATCTTGAGGGGAGCACCAGGTCGTGGCTGATTCATGGTGAAATCTTGTGGGTAGCACCTAGTCGTGCCCGGTTTATGGTAAAATGATGTTATTTCCACTTCCAGATTATGGCCCCAACAAAGCTCACTGGAACCTTAAGAAGTTTAGAACTTTTTCTGTAACTAATGCCATCAGTTTGTTTTGGAACAATAAGGTTGTGAAGGTCTTGAGACAGCTCCCTGGTTTTTCTCATCACAAGATGGTTCTTCTGTGGCACCTTGGTAATGAGACACCTTTTTATAGACATCAGTTACACCAGCAGATGTTTTGTCACTAAGTGGCAGGATTGCTTTCTAAATACTGATAGATTTCAGCCGGTATTAGGACTTTCCAGGGTTATTAGCATCTTTCTTTCTTCATGTGTCCAATAGTTTATCCCTAGGTCATTTCTTATTATTACACATATTTATGGATATCTGTGGTGATTTCTTTGCCTGTGTGGATTGGATGGGTCGTTACTGACATCTGGGGATAATTTCATAGCAATGGCAACTTTAGAAATCGATTTACTTAGAAAATGGGTGATGTGTTCAATACTAATTTCACCCGCTGTATATGTGCTCTCCTATTAGTGACTGCCGTCCGCTGCATGCAATGGGAGGAGATGTCAGTGAGTTGGTTATTTTGAGTTTGCTATGGGGGGTATTTATTAATTTCATGTATCCTGTAGATTGATACCTAGTCTTCCATATATGAAGGATGGTATAGAACTCCCCATTGTCACACAGTGTCAGTGTTACATCCGAGTGCTCCATTACTCTATTATTACTGTCTCAGTCTTCACTACCGTTCTCATATGACATTTATGAAACAGTAGGCTCAGGATGAACATTGCTTTACTGCAGGTCTTTGTGACTACAGTCAGTATAATCATTAGGATCTATTATAACCTGGCTGGTAACACTGAATCTGTGGCTGCATAACAATCACTATGGTCGATTTCCCATTTTCCACGCTGATATGAAAGCGACAGATGAAAGATGAGGAAATGATTGGACTAAGTGTGAAATGTTCACACCGCATGGATGACAATGTAACGACATGCATCCCAGAAGGGACTGACAGCAAACAACCTGCCCGGCCATCAGCTGCACAAACACCAGGCAGAACATTCTGCGGAGCAGGTGCTGTTATTTCCTGCGTCCAGCGCTGTGAACACCGTCAGCACTCAGCCGGGTCCTGAGAGCGTCCACAAAACAGCGGGAATCCGGGAAATAGGGCTGATTACACAATAGTACAATAACCAAAATGTTACCCAGGTTACATAATAATGATGAACTAAGGGGCGCACTGACTATCATTATCATGGGGCTATAAAAATCACTTGTTGCCCCATGCAGAGCATTTTTAGCAAAAGCGCCTAGAGTCACATTATGCAAAACTGATTCCTACGAGTCCTGCTTGTAAGAGTCCAGCGGGCGGGGCTTACTACACCTGGCCCCTTTATTAGTATTTTAGGGGCGCTTTCAGTTCTAGCAGGAGGGATGCTGTAATCAGGACTGGGGGCAGAGGGGGCAGCATTCATATATAAGGACTGTCCAAAGAACCAAACCTCACAGAGGTTAGAAATACACAAAAAAAGAAAACATTTTGGTGGTTTTGTCGGCAATTAACATTTTTCATTATCATAAACAATAACCCTTCTGGCTTTCTCTGCATGGGAAATAGGAAAAGCTGACCTAATACTTCTCACAGCTGAGGGTTTGGTACCGGTTTGTTTTCTGTCGTGATAATATTCTATGAGACAAAATATCTGTTCTCCAGACTGACAAACTGTAACTTCACTGGTACATTGTAACAAACTAAGATGGCAAAGAAATACACTATATCACAACTGTTCTACTATAATACTACCATTATGTACAAGAATATAACTATGTGCATTGATGCAGTAATTGATGCAAAAGGAGCCGACCAAGTACTGAGTGCATTTACTGATCAGACATTTCAGTAGGGAACACTTCAGATTTTACAATCATTTTTCAAGCCTGTGTTATAAAGTATTCTAATTTACTGAGATAATGACTTTTGGGTATTCATTGGCTGTAAGCCATAATCATCAACATTAACAGAAATAAACACGTGAAATAGATCACTCTGTGTGTAATGACTCTCTAGAATATAGGAGATTCACTTTTTGTATTGAAGAACTGAAAAAAAATTCACTTTTTGATGATATTCTAATCTTGTGTATTATATTTTTTGAGATTTTTAGATATTTTTTAAGCCTCACAAAGTGGAATTGTACAAGATTTATAAATGTCAAGTACTAATATTTTGTGCAAATTACAGGTGAAAAGTAACGTCAGAGTAGATATATGGGAGAATATCGTCCCTATGTGCTGAATAGCTTTATGATGTAACATATACATAACTCTGCATCCTTTTTAGTGCCGCCATGATGACCTTATTGTACTAGCTATTGAACCCGTTCTACGCCCGGGTGTCGAGCATTTATATTGGTATATGTCTCCATCCTGGTATGTGCTACTCCCATCTTGCTCTCCCATCCTGTCATGTGCTGCTCCATCCTGCGCCCCCATCCTATCATGTGCTGCTCCATCCTGCGTCCCCATCCTGTCATGTGCTCCCATCCTGCCATATGCTGCTCCATCCTACACCCCCCATCCTGTCATGTGTGTGCCCCCATTCTGTCACGTGCTGCTCCCATCCTGTGCCCCCATTCTGTCACGTGCTGCTCCCATCCTGCACCCCCATCCTGTCATGTGTGCGCCCCCATTCTGTCATGTGCTGCTCCCATCCTGTGCCCCCATTCTGTCATGTGCTGCTCCCATCCCGCGCCCCCATTCTGTTGTAATGTGCTGCACCCATTCTGCCTGTTCCTGTTTCCATTCTGCCATATGTTGCCCCCATCTTTCTCTCTCCGGCTCTACTGCCCGAGTGCGGCTGTGGTGAGTGCGGGCGGCTGTGGTGAGTGCGGGCGGCTGTGGTGAGTGCGGGCGGCTGTGGTGAGTGCGGACGGCTGTGGTGAGTGCGGACGGCTGTGGTGAGTGCGGACGGCTGTGGTGAGTGCGGACGGCTGTGGTGAGTGCGGACGGCTGTGGTGAGTGCGGGCGGCTGTGGTGAGTGCGGGCGGCTGTGGTGAGTGCGGGCGGCTGTGGGGAGTGCGGACGGCTGTGGTGAGTGCGGACGGCTGTGGTGAGTGCGGACGGCTGTGGTGAGTGCGGACGGCTGTGGTGAGTGCGGACGGCTGTGGTGAGTGCGGACGGCTGTGGTGAGTGCGGACGGCTGTGGTGAGTGCGGACGGCTGTGGTGAGTGCGGACGGCTGTGGTGAGTGCGGACGGCTGTGCGTGGCTGTGGTGAGTGCGGGCGGCTGTGCGTGGCTGTGGTGAGTGCGGGCGGCTGTGCGTGGCTGTGGTGAGTGCGGGCGGCTGTGGTGAGTGCGGACGGCTGTGCGTGGCTGTGGTGAGTGCGGGCGGCTGTGGTGAGTGCGGACGGCTGTGGTGAGTGCGGACGGCTGTGCGTGGCTGTGGTGAGTGCGGACGGCTGTGCGTGGCTGTGGTGAGTGCGGGCGGCTGTGCGTGGCTGTGGTGAGTGCGGGCGGCTGGGGTGAGTGCGGGCGGCTGGGGTGAGTGCGGGCGGCTGTGCGTGGCTGGGGTGAGTGCGGGCGGCTGTGCGTGGCTGGGGTGAGTGCGGGCGGCTGTGCGTGGCTGGGGTGAGTGCGGGCGGCTGTGCGTGGCTGGGGTGAGTGCGGGCGGCTGTGCGTGGCTGGGGTGAGTGCGGGCGGCTGTGCGTGGCTGGGGTGAGTGCGGGCGGCTGTGCGTGGCTGGGGTGAGTGCGGGCGGCTGTGCGTGGCTGGGGTGAGTGCGGGCGGCTGTGCGTGGCTGGGGTGAGTGCGGGCGGCTGTGCGTGGCTGGGGTGAGTGCGGGCGGCTGTGCGGGGTGGTGCTGAGAGTGCGGGCGGCTGTGCTGGGGGCCTGAGCAGGCGGGGATACCGGCGCGCTGTGGGGGTCAGGTGCCGGTATCGCCGCTAGCACAGGCCCCCGACACTTCCTATATTCACCTGTCTCCCCCGTTCCAGCGCTGCGTGCCGCTCCATGTTCCGGCTCCTCTGGCTGTGACTGTTCAGTCAGAGGGCGGCGCGCATTAAGCGCGTCATCGCGCCCTCTGAACTGTGAACGTCACAGGCAGAGGACCCGGAACACGGAGCGGCACGCAGCGCTGGAACGGGGGAGACAGGTGAATATAGCTGATACTTACCCTCCTGGCGGTCCCTGCTGCTCCGTTGGAGATCGCGGTGTGCGTTCAGTGTTTACGCATACCGCGATCTCCTGGGAGCGTCGCTCTGTGCGGTCCAGACTGCGCCGGCGCTTGCGCAGTCTATAGAGGCTTCGGACAGAGTGACGCTCCCAGCGTTATATTATAGATGCTGCAGAATTTTATTTGCACTTTTGGCAAGTCCATGTATTTTCCTTGATGTCAGGTCGTAATGATAATAACGGGCTCGTGCTTTGGTCTCATTAGCGCTTAAATATATTCCTCTCATCTACGGTACGACATAAGCGTCATTGAGCCGTTACTTCAGTCTGGCAGTTAATTAATGCCACATGGAGGTCGGTTTGGGCAACTTCTCAATTCTTATGGAACACAAGGAAAAACCAAGATGACAGAGGAAATACCGCGTGGCCGCCTCACTATGGTTAGCAATAAAGAATATTGAGAATTTAACTACATATAAAGGTCTGTTGGAAAGATAAAATATTAAATTACAGACTGTGAATCATAATAACCCGCGTGCGGAACAATAAACTGGGAGCAAAGAGTCTCCAACCAAAGGCAAAAGATGGAAATCTGTAAAAAGTCAAATACTCAGGAAATTATTCATTATATCAACTGTTCCAGTGACGATACAGTCTGTGATTGTAGACAGCAATTTATGTAATCAAAATTATATGAAAGCTTCCCAATTATACAACATCTGTCACCAAGACGAGAAAATAAAAAAGTATTCTAGTAGTTCTATTCTTGTACACAGCAACAGTGTTATAGTAGTTATATTCCTGTACATAGGGGCAGTATTATAGTAGTTATATTCTTGTACATAGGGGGCAGTATTATAGTAGTTATATTGTTGTACATAGGGGCAGTATTATAGTAGTTATATTCTTGTATATAGGGAGCAGTATAATAGTAGTTATATTCTTGTATATAGGAGCAGTATTATAGTAGTTATATTCTTGTACATAGGAGCAGTATTATAGTAGTTATATTCTTGTATATAGGAGCAGTATTATAGTAGTTATATTCTTGTATATAGGAGCAGTATTATAGTAGTTATATTCTTGTATATAGGGAGCAGTATAATAGTAGTTATATTCTTGTATATAGGAGCAGTATTATAGTAGTTATATTCTTGTATATAGGAGCAGTATTATAGTAGTTATATTCTTGTATATAGGAGCAGTGTTATAGTAGTTATATTCTTGTACATAGGAGCAGTATTATAGTAGTTATATTCTTGTATATAGGAGCAGTATTATAGTAGTTATATTCTTGTATATAGGAGCAGTATTATAGTAGTTATATTCTTGTATATAGGGAGCAGTATAATAGTAGTTATATTCTTGTATATAGGAGCAGTATTATAGTAGTTATATTCTTGTATATAGGAGCAGTATTATAGTAGTTATATTCTTGTATATAGGAGCAGTATTATAGTAGTTATATTCTTGTATATAGGAGCAGTATTATAGTAGTTATATTCTTGTACATAGGAGCAGCATTATAGCAGTTATATTCTTGTACATAGGGGCAGTATTATAGTAGTTATATTCTTGTACATAGGAGCAGTATTATAGTAGTTATATTCTTGTACATAGGGGCAGTATTATAGTAGTTATATTCTTGTACATAAGAGCAGTATTATAGTAGTTGTATTCTTGTACATAGGGGCAGTATTATAGTAGTTATATTCTTGTACATAGGGGGCAGTATTATAGTAGTTATATTCTTGTACATAGGGGGCAGTATTATAGTAGTTATATTCTTGTACATAGGGGCAGTATTATAGTAGTTATATTCTTGTACATAGGAGCAGTAATATAGTAGTTATATTCTTGTACATAGGAGGCAGTATTATAGTAGTTATATTCTTATACATAGGAGCAATATTATAGTAGTTATATTCTTGTACATAGGGACAGTATTATAGTAGTTATATTCTTGTATATAGGGAGCAGTATTATAGTAGTTATATTCTTGTACATAGGAGCAGTATTATAGTAGTTATATTCTTGTACATAGGGACAGTATTATAGTAGTTATAGTCTTGTACATAGGGGCAGTATTATAGTAGTTATAGTCTTGTACATAGGGACAGTATTATAGTAGTTATATTCTTGTACATAGGGACAGTATTATAGTAGTTATATTCTTGTACATAGGGACAGTATTATAGTAGTTATATTCTTGTACATAGGGACAGTATTATAGTAGTTCTATTCTTGTACACAGCAACAGTGTTATAGTAGTTATATTCCTGTACATAGGGGCAGTATTATAGCAGTTATATTCTTGTATATAGGGAGCAGTATAATAGTAGTTATATTCTTGTATATAGGAGCAGTATTATAGTAGTTATATTCTTGTATATAGGAGCAGTATTATAGTAGTTATATTCTTGTATATAGGAGCAGTATTATAGTAGTTATATTCTTGTATATAGGGAGCAGTATAATAGTAGTTATATTCTTGTATATAGGAACAGTATTATAGTAGTTATATTCTTGTATATAGGAGCAGTATTATAGTAGTTATATTCTTGTATATAGGAGCAGTATTATAGTAGTTATATTCTTGTATATAGGAGCAGTATTATAGCAGTTATATTCTTGTACATAGGGGCAGTATTATAGTAGTTATATTCTTGTACATAAGAGCAGTATTATAGTAGTTGTATTCTTGTACATAGGGGCAGTATTATAGTAGTTATATTCTTGTACATAGGGGGCAGTATTATAGTAGTTATATTCTTGTACATAGGGGGCAGTATTATAGTAGTTATATTCTTGTACATAGGGGCAGTATTATAGTAGTTATATTCTTGTACATAGGAGCAGTAATATAGTAGTTATATTCTTGTACATAGGGGGCAGTATTATAGTAGTTATATTCTTATACATAGGAGCAATATTATAGTAGTTATATTCTTGTACATAGGGACAGTATTATAGTAGTTATATTCTTGTATATAGGGAGCAGTATTATAGTAGTTATATTCTTGTACATAGGAGCAGTATTATAGTAGTTATATTCTTGTACATAGGGACAGTATTATAGTAGTTATAGTCTTGTACATAGGGGCAGTATTATAGTAGTTATAGTCTTGTACATAGGGACAGTATTATAGTAGTTATATTCTTGTACATAGGGACAGTATTATAGTAGTTATATTCTTGTACATAGGGACAGTATTATAGTAGTTATATTCTTGTACATAGGGACAGTATTATAGTAGTTATAGTCTTGTACATAGGGGCAGTATTATAGTAGTTATATTCTTGTACATAGGGGGCAGTATTATAGTAGTTGTATTCTTGTACATAGGAGCAGTATTATAGTAGTTATATTCTTATACATAGGAGCAATAATATAGTAGTTATAGTCTTGTACATAGGGGCAGTATTATAGTAGTTATATTCTTGTACATAGGAGCAGTTATTATAGTAGTTATATTCTTGTACATGGGAGCAGTATTATAGTAGTTATATTCTTGTACATAGGGACAGTATTATAGTAGTTATATTCTTGTATATAGGGAGCAGTATTATAGTAGTTATATTCTTGTACATAGGAGCAGTATTATAGTAGTTATATTCTTGTACATAGGGACAGTATTATAGTAGTTATAGTCTTGTACATAGGGGCAGTATTATAGTAGTTATAGTCTTGTACATAGGGGCAGTATTATAGTAGTTATATTCTTGTACATAGGAGCAGTTATTATAGTAGTTATATTCTTGTACATAGGAGCAGTATTATAGTAGTTATATTCTTGTACATAGGGACAGTATTATAGTAGTTATATTCTTGTACATAGGAGCAGTATTATAGTAGTTATATTCTTGTACATAGGAGCAGTATTATAGTAGTTATATTCTTGTACATAGGGACAGTATTATAGTAGTTATATTCTTGTACATAGGGGCAGTATTATAGTAGTTATATTCTTGTACATAGGAGCAGTATTATAGTAGTTATATTCTTGTACATAGGAGCAGTATTATAGTAGTTATATTCTTGTACATAGAGGCAGTATTATAGTAGTTATATTCCTGTACATAGGAGCAGTATTATAGTAGTTATATTCTTGTACATAGAGGCAGTATTATAGTAGTTATATTCTTGTATATAGGAACAGTATTATAGTAGTTATATTCTTGTACATAGGAGCAGTATTATAGCAGTTATATTCTTGTACATAGGAGCAGTATTATAGTAGTTATATTCTTGTACATAGGAGCAGTATTATAGTAGTTATATTCTTGTATATAGGGGCAGTATTATAGTAGTTATATTCTTGTACATAGGAGCAGTATTATAGCAGTTATATTCTTGTACATAGAAGCAGTATTATAGTAGTTATATTCTTGTACATAGGGGCAGTATTATAGTAGTTATATTCTTGTATATAGGAGCAGTATTATAGTAGTTATATTCTTGTACATAGGGGGCAGTATTATGGTAGTTATATTCTTGTACATAAGGGGCAGTATTATAGTAGTTATATTCTTGTACATAGGGGCAGTATTATAGTAGTTATATTCTTGTACATAGGGGCAGTATTATAGTAGTTAAATTCTTGTACATAGGGGGCAGTATTATAGTAGTTATATTCTTGTACATAGGAGCAGTATTATATTACTTATATTCTTGTACATAGGGGCAGTATTATAGTAGTTAAATTCTTGTACATAGGGGGCAGTATTATAGTAGTTATATTCTTGTACATAGGAGCAGTATTATAGTAGTTATATTCTTGTACATAGGAGCAGTATTATAGTAGTTATATTCTTGTACATAGGGGCAGTATTATAGTAGTTATATTCTTGTACATAGGAGGCAGTATTAGTAGTTATACTCTTGTACATAGGAGCAGAATTATAGTAGTTATATTCTTGTACATAGGAGCAGTATTATAGTAGTTATATTCTTGTACATAGGAGCAGTATTATAGTAGTTATATTCTTGTACATAGGAGCAGTATTATAGTAGTTATATTCTTGTACATAGGAGCAGTATTATAGTAGTTATATTCTTGTACATAGGAGCAGTATTATAGTAGTTATATTCTTGTACATAGGAGCAGTATTATAGTTGTTATATTCTTGTATATAGGAGCAGTATTATAGTAGTTATATTCTTGTACATGAACAGTATTATAGTAGTTATATTCTTGTACATAGGGGCAGTATTATAGTAGTTATATTCTTGTATATAGGTGGCAGTATTATAGTAGTTATATTCTTGTACATAGGGGCAGTATTATAGCAGTTATATTCTTGTATATAGGTGGCAGTATTATAGTAGTTATATTCTTGTACATGAACAGTATTATAGTAGTTATATTCTTGTACATAGGGGCAGTATTATAGTAGTTATATTCTTGTATATAGGTGGCAGTATTATAGTAGTTATATTCTTGTACATAGGGGCAGTATTATAGTAGTTATATTCTTGTACATAGGAGCAGTATTATAGCAGTTATATTCTTGTACATAGGAGCAGTATTATAGTAGTTATATTCTTGTACATAGGAGCAGTATTATAGTAGTTATATTCTTGTGCATAGGAGCAGTATTATAGTATTTATATTCTTGTATATAGGAACAGTATTATAGTAGTTATATTCTTGTACATAGGAGCAGTATTATAGTAGTTATATTCTTGTACATAGGAGCAGTATTATAGTAGTTATATTCTTGTACATAGGAGCAGTATTATAGTAGTTATATTCTTGTACATAGGAGCAGTATTATAGTAGTTATATTCTTGTACATAGGAGCAGTATTATAGTAGTTATATTCTTGTACATAGGAGCAGTATTATAGTTGTTATATTCTTGTATATAGGAGCAGTATTATATGTTGTGAATTTGGATTCTGGGCTCCCCCGGTGGCCGCTTGTGGAATTGGACTTGTCATCCTCTTTCCTGTTTCACCTGGTTCCATCAGTAGTGGGTGTCGCTATTTAAGCTCATTTCTCTGGTGGTTTCTTGCCGGTCAACAATGTTATCTGATGCCTCTCAGTGCTTGTTCCTGCTTCTGACAACTACTAGATAAGTTGGACTTTTGTCCATGTTTCGTTTGCCTATTTGTTCCAGTTCACAGCTGAAGTTTTGTTACTGTGTCTGGAAAGCTCTCGTTGATCAGGGATTGCTACTCTGGTGTTATGAGTTAATGCCAGAGTTTAAGGTAATCTCTGGATGGTGTTTTGTTAGTGTTTTTCTGCTGACCATGAAAGTATACTATCTGTCTTCTGCTATCTAGTAAGCGGACCTCAAATTTGCTAAGACTATTTTCCTGCTGCGTTTGTTGTTTCATCTGAACTCACCGTCATTATATGTGGGGGGCTACTGTCTTCTTTGGAATATTTCTCTAGAGGTGAGCCAGGTCTTATATTTCCCTCTGCTAGCTATTTAGGTCTTAGGCCAGAGCTGGGCATCTAGCAATAAATAGGAAATGCTACCTGGCTATTTCTAGTTGCGCGGCAGGCTTAGTTCATGGTCAGTATAGTTCCATCTTCCGAGAGCTTGTCCCTCTATAGGCTTGCTATGATCTCTGCTTGCAGAGATCATGACAGTTTGACCGGCCAATAAAGTGTTAAAGACCCAGGTTGAGAAAGGAGAGTTATAAGAAGTCTGCTGGAATTTTTTTTTTTTTTTTTTTTTTTTCCCCTCCAGTTTGCCTTGCTGCAGTCTTTTTTCTCTCTCTCCTCCTCATCTCTGTATGGCTCTGTGTGCACCTGACAATAATGGATCTTCAGAGTGTAACTGCGGGTTTGAATAATCTCATCACGAAAGTACAAAATTTACAAGATTTTGTGGTACATGCTCCAGTATCTGAGCCGAGAATTCCTTTGCCGGAGTTCTTCACAGGGAATAGAGCTAGCTTCCAGAATTTCCGAAATAATTGTAAGCTTTATTTGTCCCTGAAGTCTCGTTCAGCTGGAGACCCTGCTCAGCAGGTTAGGATTGTGATTTCCTTGCTCAGGGGTGACCCTCAAGATTGGGCCTTCTCATTGCCAGCAGGGGATCCTGCGTTGCGCGATGTGGATGCGTTTTTTCTGGCCTTGGGCTTGCTTTATGAGGAACCTCATTTGGAACTTCAGGCAGAAAAAACTTTGATGGCACTATCTCAGGGGCAAGACGAAGCTGAGGTTTACTGCCAAAAATTCCGTAAATGGTCTGTGCTTACTCAGTGGAATGAGTGCGCCTTGGCGGCAACTTTCAGAGAAGGTCTCTCTGATGCCGTTAAGGATGTTATGGTGGGGTTCCCTGTGCCTGCAGGTCTGAATGAGTCCATGACAATGGCTATTCAGATTGATAGGCGTCTGCGGGAGCGCAAACCGGTGCACCATCTGGCGGTGTCTATGGAAAAGACGCCAGAAAGTATGCAGTGTGATAGAATTCTGTCCAGGAGCGAGCGACAGAATTTTAGACGGAAGAATGGATTGTGCTTCTATTGTGGGGATTCTACTCATGTTATATCAGCATGCTCTAGGCGTACAAAGAAGCTTGATAAGTCTGTTTCCATTGGCACCATTCAGTCTAAGTTTATTTTGTCTGTAACCCTGATTTGCTCTTTGTCATCCATTGCCACGGACGCCTATGTTGACTCTGGCGCCGCTCTGAGTCTTATGGATTGGTCCTTTGCCAATCGTTGTGGTTTTGATTTAGAGCCTTTGGAGACTCTTATTCCTCTGAAGGGGATTGACTCCACCCCATTGGCTAATAATAAACCACAATACTGGACACAAGTAACCATGCGTATCAATCCGGATCACCAGGAGATTATTCGTTTCCTGGTGCTGTATAATTTACATGACGATTTGGTACTGGGATTGCCATGGTTGCAGTCTCACAATCCAGTCTTGGACTGGAGAGCAATGTCTGTGTTGAGCTGGGGATGTAAGGGTATTCATGGGGACTTACCTTTGGTTTCTATTTCGTCGTCCATTCCCTCTGAAGTCCCTGAGTTCCTCTCAGATTATCAAGACGTCTTTGATGAACCCAAGCTTGGGTCGTTACCTCCGCACCGTGAGTGCGATTGTGCCATAGATTTGATACCGGGTTGCAAATATCCAAAGGGTCGTTTGTTTAATTTGTCCGTGCCGGAACATGCTGCTATGCGGGAATATATAAAGGAGTCTTTGGAAAAGGGACATATTCGTCCATCTTCTTCTCCCTTGGGAGCTGGGTTTTTCTTTGTCTCAAAAAAGGACGGCTCTTTGAGACCATGTATTGATTATCGGCTTCTGAATAAGATCACTGTTAAGTACCAATACCCATTGCCATTGCTTACTGATTTGTTTGCTCGTATAGAGGGTGCTAAGTGGTTCTCTAAAGTTGATCTTCGTGGGGCGTATAATTTGGTGCGGATCAGGCAGGGGGATGAGTGGAAGACCGCATTTAATACGCCCGAGGGCCACTTTGAGTATTTGGTCATGCCTTTTGGTCTTTCTAATGCCCCTTCAGTTTTCCAGTCTTTTATGCATGATATTTTCCGCGATTTTCTGGATAAATTTATGATAATATATCTGGATGATATTCTGATTTTTTCTGATGACTGGGACTCTCATGTCCAGCAGGTCAGGAGAGTTTTTCAGGTTCTGCGGTCTAATTCTTTATGTGTGAAGGGGTCTAAGTGCGTTTTTGGGGTCCAGAAAATTTCCTTTTTGGGGTATATTTTTTCTCCCTCTTCCATTGAGATGGATCCCGTCAAGGTGCAAGCTATTTGTGACTGGACTCAGCCCTCCTCTCTTAAGGGTCTTCAGAGATTTTTGGGCTTTGCCAACTTTTACCGCCGATTTATTGCTGGTTTTTCGGATGTCGTTAAACCACTGACTGATTTGACCAGACATGGCGCTGATGTTGCTAATTGGTCCCCTCATGCTGTAGAGGCCTTTCAGGAGCTTAAGCACCGTTTTGCCTCTGCCCCTGTGTTACGTCAGCCTGATGTGAATCTGCCTTTTCAGGTTGAGGTTGACGCTTCGGAGATCGGAGCTGGGGCAGTGTTGTCGCAGAAAGGTTCCGACTGCTCCGTCATTAGACCTTGTGCCTTCTTTTCTCGCAAATTTTCGCCCGCAGAGCGGAATTATGATGTTGGGAATAGGGAGCTTTTGGCCATGAAGTGGGCGTTTGAGGAGTGGCGCCATTGGCTAGAGGGGGCTAAGCATCAGGTGGTGGTATTGACTGACCACAAAAATTTGATTTATCTTGAGACTGCCAGGCGCCTGAATCCTAGACAGGCGCGCTGGTCTTTATTTTTTTCTCGCTTTAATTTTGTGGTGTCATACCTACCGGGTTCTAAGAATGTTAAGGCAGATGCCCTTTCTAGGAGTTTTGACCCGGACTCTCCTGGTAATACTGAACCCACAGGTATCCTTAGGGAGGGAGTAATTTTGTCGGCCGTTTCTCCTGATCTGCGGCGGTCCTTGCAAGAGTTTCAGGCGGATAGACCGGATCGTTGTCCGCCTGATAGACTGTTTGTTCCGGATGATTGGACCAGTAGAGTCATCTCTGAGGTACATTCTTCTACATTGGCAGGTCATCCCGGAATTTTTGGTACCAGGGATTTGGTGGCAAGATCCTTCTGGTGGCCTTCCCTGTCACGAGATGTGCGAGTCTTTGTGCAGTCATGTGACATTTGTGCTCGGGCCAAGTCTTGTAGTTCTCGGGCTAGCGGACTGCTGTTGCCCTTGCCTATTCCTAAGAGGCCTTGGACACACATCTCGATGGATTTTATTTCAGATCTGCCTGTTTCCCAGAAGATGTCTGTCATCTGGGTGGTCTGTGACCGTTTCTCTAAAATGGTCCATTTGGTTCCTCTGCCCAAGTTGCCTTCTTCTTCTGAGTTGGTTCCTCTGTTTTTTCAGAATGTTGTCCGATTGCACGGTATTCCTGAGAATATTGTTTCTGACAGAGGTACCCAATTTGTGTCTAGATTTTGGCGGGCATTCTGTGCTAGGATGGGCATAGATTTGTCTTTTTCATCTGCTTTTCACCCTCAGACTAATGGCCAGACCGAGCGGACTAATCAGACCCTGGAGACATATCTGAGGTGTTTTGTCTCTGCTGACCAGGATGATTGGGTTGCTTTTTTGCCATTGGCAGAGTTCGCCCTCAATAATCGGGCCAGCTCTTCTACCTTGGTGTCCCCGTTTTTCTGTAATTCGGGGTTTCACCCTCGATTTTCCTCCGGTCAGGTGGAATCCTCGGATTGTCCTGGAGTGGATGCGGTGGTGGAGAGATTGCATCACATCTGGGGGCAGGTTATGGACAATTTGAAGTTGTCCCAGGAGAAGACTCAGCGTTTTGCCAACCGTCATCGTCGTGTTGGTTCTCGGCTTTGTGTTGGAGATTTGGTCTGGTTGTCTTCTCGTTTTGTCCCTATGAGGGTCTCTTCTCCTAAGTTTAAACCTCGGTTCATCGGCCCTTATAGAATATTGGAGATTCTTAATCCTGTTTCTTTCCGTTTGGACCTCCCTGCGTCCTTTTCCATTCATAACGTTTTTCATCGGTCGTTATTGCGCAGGTATGAGGTGCCTGTTGTACCTTCAGTTGAGCCTCCTGCTCCGGTGTTGGTTGAGGGTGAGTTGGAGTACGTTGTGGAGAAAATTTTGGACTCTCGTGTTTCCAGACGGAGACTCCAGTATCTGGTCAACTGGAAGGGTTACGGCCAGGAGGATAATTCTTGGGTCAATGCATCTGATGTTCATGCTTCTGATCTTGTTCGTGCCTTCCATAGGGCTCATCCTGGTCGCCCTGGTGGATCTGGTGAGGGTTCGGTGCCCCCTCCTTGAGGGGGGGGTACTGTTGTGAATTTGGATTCTGGGCTCCCCCGGTGGCCGCTTGTGGAATTGGACTTGTCATCCTCTTTCCTGTTTCACCTGGTTCCATCAGTAGTGGGTGTCGCTATTTAAGCTCATTTCTCTGGTGGTTTCTTGCCGGTCAACAATGTTATCTGATGCCTCTCAGTGCTTGTTCCTGCTTCTGACAACTACTAGATAAGTTGGACTTTTGTCCATGTTTCGTTTGCCTATTTGTTCCAGTTCACAGCTGAAGTTTTGTTACTGTGTCTGGAAAGCTCTCGTTGATCAGGGATTGCTACTCTGGTGTTATGAGTTAATGCCAGAGTTTAAGGTAATCTCTGGATGGTGTTTTGTTAGTGTTTTTCTGCTGACCATGAAAGTATACTATCTGTCTTCTGCTATCTAGTAAGCGGACCTCAAATTTGCTAAGACTATTTTCCTGCTGCGTTTGTTGTTTCATCTGAACTCACCGTCATTATATGTGGGGGGCTACTGTCTTCTTTGGAATATTTCTCTAGAGGTGAGCCAGGTCTTATATTTCCCTCTGCTAGCTATTTAGGTCTTAGGCCAGAGCTGGGCATCTAGCAATAAATAGGAAATGCTACCTGGCTATTTCTAGTTGCGCGGCAGGCTTAGTTCATGGTCAGTATAGTTCCATCTTCCGAGAGCTTGTCCCTCTATAGGCTTGCTATGATCTCTGCTTGCAGAGATCATGACAATTATAGTAGTTATATTCTTGTACATGAACAGTATTATAGTAGTTATATTCTTGTACATAGGGGCAGTATTATAGTAGTTATATTCTTGTATATAGGTGGCAGTATTATAGTAGTTATATTCTTGTACATAGGGGCAGTATTATAGCAGTTATATTCTTGTATATAGGTGACAGTATTATAGTAGTTATATTCTTGTACATGAACAGTATTATAGTAGTTATATTCTTGTACATAGGGGCAGTATTATAGTAGTTATATTCTTGTATATAGGTGGCAGTATTATAGTAGTTATATTCTTGTACATAGGGGCAGTATTATAGTAGTTATATTCTTGTACTTAGGAGCAGTATTATAGCAGTTATATTCTTGTACATAGGAGCAGTATTATAGTAGTTATATTCTTGTACATAGGAGCAGTATTATAGTAGTTATATTCTTGTGCATAGGAGCAGTATTATAGTATTTATATTCTTGTATATAGGAACAGTATTATAGTAGTTATATTCTTGTACATAGGAGCAGTATTATAGTAGTTATACTCTTGTATATAGGGAGCAGTATTATAGTAGTTATATTTTTGTACATAGGAGCAGTATTATAGTAGTTATATTCTTGTACATAGGGGCAATATTATAGTAGTTATATTCTTGTACATAGGAGCAGTATTATAGTAGTTATATTCTTGTACATAGGAGCAGTATTATAGTAGTTATATTCTTGTACATAGGAGCAGTATTATAGTAGTTATATTCTTGTACATAGGAGCAGTATTATAGTAGTTATATTCTTGTACATAGGAGCAGTATTATAGTAGTTATATTCTTGTACATAGGGGCAGTATTATAGTAGTTATATTCTTGTACATAGGGGCAGTATTATAGTAGTTATATTCTTGTACATAGGAGCAGTATTATAGTAGTTATATTCTTGTACATAGGAGCAGTATTATAGTAGTTATATTCTTGTACATAGGAGCAGTATTATAGTAGTTATATGCTTGTACATGGGAGCAGTATTATAGTAGTTATATTCTTGTACATAGGAGCAGTATTATAGTAGTTATATTCTTGTATATAGGAGCAGTATTATAGTAGTTATATTCTTGTACATGAACAGTATTATAGTAGTTATATTCTTGTACATAGGGGCAGTATTATAGTAGTTATATTCTTGTACATAGGGGCAGTATTATAGTAGTTATATTCTTGTATATAGGTGGCGGTATTATAGTAGTTATATTCTTGTACATAGGGGCAGTATTATAGCAGTTATATTCTTGTATATAGGTGGCAGTATTATAGTAGTTATATTCTTGTACATGAACAGTATTATAGTAGTTATATTCTTGTACATAGGGGCAGTATTATAGTAGTTATATTCTTGTATATAGGTGGCAGTATTATAGTAGTTATATTCTTGTACATAGGGGCAGTATTATAGTAGTTATATTCTTGTACATAGGAGCAGTATTATAGCAGTTATATTCTTGTACATAGGAGCAGTATTATAGTAGTTATATTCTTGTACATAGGAGCAGTATTATAGTAGTTATATTCTTGTGCATAGGAGCAGTATTATAGTAGTTATATTCTTGTACATAGGAGCAGTATTATAGCAGTTATATTCTTGTACATAGGAGCAGTATTATAGTAGTTAAATTCTTGTATATAGGAGCAGTATTATAGTAGTTATATTCTTGTACATGAACAGTATTATAGTAGTTATATTCTTGTACATAGGGGCAGTATTATAGTAGTTATATTCTTGTATATAGGTCTCAGTATTATAGTAGTTATATTCTTGTACATAGGGGCAGTATTATAGCAGTTATATTCTTGTACATAGGAGCAGTATTATAGTATTTATATTCTTGTATATAGGAACAGTATTATAGTAGTTATATTATTGTACATAGGAGCAGTATTATAGTAGTTATACTCTTGTATATAGGGAGCAGTATTATAGTAGTTATATTCTTGTACATAGGAGCAGTATTATAGTAGTTATATTCTTGTACATAGGGGCAGTATTATAGTAGTTATACTCTTGTATATAGGGAGCAGTGTTATAGTAGTTATATTCTTGTACATGGGGCAGTATTATAGTAGTTATATTCTTGTACATGAACAGTATTATAGTAGTTATATTCTTGTACATAGGGGCAGTATTATAGTAGTTATATTCTTGTACATAGGGGCAGTATTATAGTAGTTATATTCTTGTACATAGGGGCAGTATTATAGCAGTTATATTCTTGTATATAGGTGGCAGTATTATAGTAGTTATATTCTTGTACATGAACAGTATTATAGTAGTTATATTCTTGTACATAGGGGCAGTATTATAGTAGTTATATTCTTGTATATAGGTGGCAGTATTATAGTAGTTATATTCTTGTACATAGGGGCAGTATTATAGTAGTTATATTCTTGTACATAGGAGCAGTATTATAGCAGTTATATTCTTGTACATAGGAGCAGTATTATAGTAGTTATATTCTTGTACATAGGAGCAGTATTATAGTAGTTATATTCTTGTGCATAGGAGCAGTATTATAGTAGTTATATTCTTGTACATAGGAGCAGTATTATAGCAGTTATATTCTTGTACATAGGAGCAGTATTATAGTAGTTATATTCTTGTATATAGGAGCAGTATTATAGTAGTTATATTCTTGTATATAGGAGCAGTATTATAGTAGTTATATTCTTCTACATGAACAGTATTATAGTAGTTATATTCTTGTACATAGGGGCAGTATTATAGTAGTTATATTCTTGTATATAGGTCTCAGTATTATAGTAGTTATATTCTTGTACATAGGGGCAGTATTATAGCAGTTATATTCTTGTACATAGGAGCATTATTATAGTATTTATATTCTTGTATATAGGAACAGTATTATAGTAGTTATATTATTGTACATAGGAGCAGTATTATAGTAGTTATACTCTTGTATATAGGGAGCAGTATTATAGTAGTTATATTCTTGTACATAGGAGCAGTATTATAGTAGTTATATTCTTGTACATAGGGGCAGTATTATAGTAGTTATACTCTTGTATATAGGGAGCAGTGTTATAGTAGTTATATTCTTGTACATGGGGCAGTATTATAGTAGTTATATTCTTGTACATAGGAGCAGTATTATAGTAGTTATATTCTTGTACATAGGGGCAGTATTATAGTAGTTATATTCTTGTACATAGGGGCAGTATTATAGTAGTTATATTCTTGTACATAGGAGCAGTATTATAGTAGTTATACTCTTGTATATAGGGAGCAGTGTTATAGTAGTTATATTCTTGTACATGGGGCAGTATTATAGTAGTTATATTCTTGTACATAGGAGCAGTATTATAGTAGTTATATTCTTGTACATAGGGGCAGTATTATAGTAGTTATATTCTTATACATAGGAGCAGTATTATAGTAGTTATATTCTTGTACATAGGAGCAGTATTATAGCAGTTATATTCTTGTACATAGGAGCAGTATTATAGTAGTTATATTCTTGTACATAGGAGCAGTATTATAGTAGTTATATTCTTGTACATAGGAGCAGTATTATAGTAGTTATATTCTTGTACATAGGAGCAGTATTATAGTAGTTATATTCTTGTACATAGGAGCAGTATTATAGTAGTTATATTCTTATACAGAGGAGCAGTATTATAGTAGTTATATTCTTGTACATAGGAGCAGTATTATAGTAGTTATATTCTTGTACATAGGGGGCAGTATTATAGTAGTTATATTCTTGTACATAGGAGCAGTATTATAGTAGTTATATTCTTGTACATAGGAGCAGTATTGTAGTAGTTATATTCTTGTACATAGGGGGCAGTATTATAGTAGTTATATTCTTGTACATAGGAGCAGTATTATAGTAGTTATATTCTTGTACATAGGAGCAGTATTATAGTAGTTATATTCTTGTACATAGGAGCAGTATTATAGCAGTTATATTCTTATACAGAGGAGCAGTATTATAGTAGTTATATTCTTGTACATAGGAGCAGTATTATAGTCGTTATATTCTTGTACATAGGGGGCAGTATTATAGTAGTTATATTCTTGTACATAGGAGCAGTATTATAGTAGTTATATTCTTGTACATAGGAGCAGTATTAAGCAGTATTATAATAGTTATATTCTTGTACATAGGAGCAGTATTATAGCAGTTATATTCTTATACAGAGGAGCAGTATTATAGTAGTTATATTCTTGTACATAGGAGCAGTATTATAGTAGTTATATTCTTGTACATAGGAGCAGTATTATAGTAGTTATATTCTTGTACATAGGGGCAGTATTATAGTAGTTATATTCTTGTACATAGGAGCAGTATTATAGTAGTTATATTCTTGTACATAGGAGCAGTATTATAGTAGTTATATTCTTGTACATAGGAGCAGTATTATAGCAGTTATATTCTTATACAGAGGAGCAGTATTATAGTAGTTATATTCTTGTACATAGGAGCAGTATTATAGTAGTTATATTCTTGTACATAGGAGCAGTATTATAGCAGTTATATTCTTATACAGAGGAGCAGTATTATAGTAGTTATATTCTTGTACATAGGAGCAGTATTATAGTAGTTATATTCTTGTACATAGGAGCAGTATTATAGTAGTTATATTCTTGTACATAGGAGCAGTATTATAGTAGTTATATTCTTGTACATAGGAGCAGTATTATAGTAGTTATATTCTTGTACATAGGAGCAGTATTATAGCAGTTATATTCTTATACAGAGGAGCAGTATTATAGTAGTTATATTCTTGTACATAGGAGCAGTATTATAGTAGTTATATTCTTGTACATAGGAGCAGTATTATAGCAGTTATATTCTTATACAGAGGAGCAGTATTATAGTAGTTATATTCTTGTACATAGGAGCAGTATTATAGTAGTTATATTCTTGTACATAGGAGCAGTATTATAGTAGTTATATTCTTGTACATAGGGACAGTATTATAGTAGTTATATTCTTGTACATAGGAGCAGTATTATAGTAGTTATATTCTTGTACATAGGGGCAGTATTATAGTAGTTATATTCTTGTACATAGGAGCAATATTATAGTAGTTATATTCTTGTACATAGGAGCAGTATTATAGTAGATATATTCTTGTACATAGGAGCAGTATTATAGTAGTTATATTCTTGTACATAGGGGGCAGTATTATAGTAGTTATATTCTTGTACATAGGAGCAATATTATAGTAGTTATAATCTTGTACATAGGAGCAGTATTATAGTAGTTATATTCTTGTACATAGGAACAGTATTATAGTAGTTATACAGGCTGGGTCTGCTTGTGTCTGATGCCCACAGGTGGTAAACAGGTCCCTTTTACAAGCTGTGTCCCATTATTAGGGGCACTGTTGTGTATTCTAGTGCCAACCCCACACTGACTCTTTAAAGTACAATTCTGCAACCTTTGACCGTAAAAGCAGACCTTCTTATTCTAGAGGCATCATGTCGGGCATAATGTGCTGGAATGATTTCTTTGATTGTCACTGGCATCGCTCTTGCCATATACCTACTGATTGCCTCGCATTGATCAAACTCGTGCGACCTTTCCATTCAACGTCTTAATCACACAGAGACCATTTACGTGAATTGTTCATTATATAGAGCTGAATATAGAACGGTTCGCGCCATCTGCTGACTTGTTCTTGGAAAGCGGCAGAGAGCATTATGTTATAATTTACTAATTAACCATCGGTGCATAAAAGTAGTGATGTAATTATATCTTAATTCTTTAATTATAACCTAGGATTGAATGTAAGTAATTATAGCCTCAGTCAATATGAGCAGATACTTTTGTGGTAAAATATGATAATTCTTTGCAAATGTAAAAAGTAAAATAGAATAGAAATAAAAGAAAAAGACAAGAAGACTAAAAGTGTAAAAATGATATACGGTACATACTTTTACATTGTCTTTATAGCTCAACATAAGTATATAATACAAAAATAAAACAGAAAATTAAATGCAAGAAACTAAACAAATCCGACATTTGTGCTTCAAAAGATTTATGGTAAGTTACGATCAAGGTTGTGAAGTTTTGCTCCAAGATATTTCTCATAATCTCGGTCACTGATTTTGTAAAGATAGCAACAAAAGAGAATGACAAATAATACATGTAATAAATAAAGAAAACATTTCAAAATATAACCTGAAAATTAAAAAAATTATGTAAAGTGATTCTAGTGGATGCCGACCAGAATCTGCATCAAGATATCTCTGCTGATGAAAATGCTTCTGAGCAGCAATGTTGCAAATAATAATAATAATAGTATTAAAACAATAATAACTTCATAGTTTTTAAGGTTCAAGGTATACTTAAGTTCATTGAGTTCAACCTATAGTCTAACATATTGATCTAGAGAAAGATAAAAACCCCATGGGGTGATCAGACTAGTTCCCTGAATTGAAGCCCCATCTGTCACGAAAAGTGGGCTAAATAGGAGAGATGGCTCCTCAAAGCTCAAAGTCTGCGTGGGCACACGGGCCATGGGCTTCAGTGCAGCAAACAGATGAGGCATGCAGGACACGGATAGCAGACAGGATACCGGTAGCAGAGGTACTGAAGCCAACAGGCAGATAGCAGTGGTACTGAAAGCCACAGACATGTAACTCAGGGACTAGAACCCGCAAACAGAAAGGTAGCAGAGTTACTAGAAGCAGCAGGAAGACAGAAGATGTATCAGGGTTAGTGGCTGGGTGAAGCCATTTATTGTCAAACTACTGTGTTTTCGCTTTTTAAATCATAATGACAACTCAAAACATCTATATGACCCTGATGTAAAGTTCACATACCCGGGTGATTTTGTCCTGACTCCTGATAACATGCACAGAAGTTGACACAAATGGGTGTGACTGGCTACTAAAGGTAACATCCTCACCTGTGACCTGTTTGCTTGTAATCAGTGTGTGCGCATAAAAGCTGAGTGAGTTTCTGGGATCCACACAGACTCTTGCATCTTTCATCCAGCCACTGACGTTTCTGGATTGTGAGTCATGGGGAAAGCAAAAGGATTTTGTTATCGGATCTATGGGAAAAGGTGGTTGAACTGCATAAAACAGGAAAGGGATACAGAAAGATATCCAAGGAATTGATAATGCCAGTCAGCAGCGTTCACATTGTGATTAACAAATGGAAAATCAGGGGCTCTGTAAAAACAAATCCACGGTCAGGTAGACCAACAAAATGTCATCCACAACTGCCAAGAAAATTGTTCGGGATGCAAAGAAAAACCCACAAATAACATCAGCTGAAATACAGGACTCTCTGAAAACTAGCGGTGTGGCTGTTTCAAGATGCACAATAAGGAGGCACTTGAAGAAAAATGAGCTGCATGGTCGAGTTGCCAGAAGAAAGCCATTACTGTGCAAATGCCACAAAGTATCTGGCCTACAATACACAAAACAGCACAGAGACAAGCCTCAAAACTTCTGGAATAAGGAAAGTTGGAGTGATGAGACCAGAATTGAACTTTGATCGTTACATTTGGAGAGAGGTCAACAAGGCCTATGATGAAAAGAATACCATTCCTACTGTAAAGCACGGAGGTGGATCGCTGATGTTTTAGGGATGTGGGAGCTACAAAGGCACAGGAAACTTGGTCAACATTTAAGGAAAGATGAATGCAGCACGTTATCAGCAAATACTGGAGGCAAATTTTCACTCATCAGCCCGGAAGCTGCGCATGTGACGTACTTGGACGTTCCAACATGACAACAATCCAAAACACAAGGCCAAGTCGACCTGTCATTAGCTACAGCAGAACAAAGTGAAGGTTCTGGAGTGGCCATCTCAGTCTCCTGACCGCAATATCATTGAGCCACTCTGTGGAGATCTCAAGTGCGCAGTTCATGCTACACAGCCCAGGAATTTACAGGAACTGGAGGCTTTTTGCCAAGAAGAGTGGGCAGCTTTACCATCTGAAAAAAAATAAAGAACCTCATCCACAACTACCACAAAAGACTTCAAACTGTCATTGATATTAGAGGGGGGCAATACACAGTATTAAGAAATGGGGTATGTGAACTGTTGATCAGGGTCATTTGGATGTTTTGGGTTGTCATTATGCTTTAAAAAGAGAAAACACAGTAGTTTGACAATAAATGGCTTCACCCAACCACTGACCATGAGTGGAGAAAAAGTTTTGGTTTTATCATTCATATTCTCTGAAAAAAGGCCAAGAAAGCAAAAATTCTGCAGGAGGTACGTAAACTTTTGAGCACAACTGTATCTATTATCGATCTATCTCACTATGTAACACTTTTTTTTTCCTGGCTTCCAAGTGTAATATTTCAACTGTTTATGTTTAAAGACTATAGAAAAATGACTACATTCAGCACAAACTTTGATTTTATGACCACAGGCCAGAATAATTTAATATTTATTGTGTCAAAAAAGGAAATTACACTATAGCAAATGTTTATTTACTTTTTTGTTCCTTGGTCCAAAGTGTGTGTTTTCCTAACCTGTTATGCCTAAAACAAATAGAAAATAGATGTTGTTCCACAAAAACTTTGCTTCTGTGATCAGAAGTGGCATGATCCTACCATGTCTTGGTATCCCCTTCAGTCCGAGCTCAAGCAGCTTCTAGCACCAAACAGAATTGTTCAACTCAGGGCACAGTTCACACTGAACAGGATGCAGCTTCCACATGTTTCCCTGCAGCACTAACATGCAGACTGCTCAGCTTTCCTAGCTGACCCGTGCAGTCTCCATTCAGAAAGGAACAGACATATCTCTGTCTCAGCTACAGCTCATATTTTGGCTGGTCACACACCAGCAGCACACTAGACTTTACTTCATCCAGCAGACTGGCACACCTATTGAACACAGGCCCTGATTCTAGTAAAAAGCAAGGCAAATGCATCTAATCAAACTCTGCAGAGCTAGGACTTAACCTGGCTCTGGCACAATGGAAGGAAAAAGGGGGATGGTTTCGGGACATCAACAGTGAGGTAAAATCAAAAACCTTTATTTAGAATGTCAAGCCATGTTTAAAATATTAAAAACATCTGTCACAGGGTCCTTCTCTGATACCGCACAATCAACAGAGCGAGGTAAGTATGAACAATCCCAAGACCTTTTATTATAGGCAAAACTAAAAGGTCCATAAACAATCCACCACACTGAGGATACAATAGTCCAGAACACGAATGCAATTCAGTAACAGGATAAATTGTCCAAGGAGAGGAGAGTCCAATAATCCATCAAACAGGGGATAAAAAATCCATATGCTTCCCTTTCTCTCTGACGTGCTGTGTTCACACCATGCTCACCACACAGGAACTGACTTTCAGCTCCTGTCCTCCCCAGCCCCCTCCTTATGTCCACAGGTAGTCAGACAGGTTGGGGTGGTTTTCAGGCCTCCCAAACCTGACAAAGGTGCCTCGGGGACAGGGCCGGCGTCAGCACCCGGTGTACCCGGGCAAGTGCCGGGGCCCTGGCGAGACAGGGGGGCCCATTCAGGACCGGCGTTAGGGGCAGGCAGCTGCCAGTGCCTAGGGCCCCCGCTCCCCCAGGGACCCTCAGCTAGCGGCACATCACGCAGCTGCTATGGGGCCCCTGTGAGGCAGGGGGGCCCGCCTGTCACAAGCGCCAACTCCCCCGCCGCCGCTTTGAACTTTACCGGCGTCTGCCGGTAAAGTTCAAAGCAAATGATGGAGGAGAAAGCGTCACCTGACGCTCCCTCTCGCATCATTCCCCACTCTGCCTCTGACACTGCCGCTGCGGGTGCGCGATTACATCATCGCGCACTCGCTGTGTATCAGGCAGCACAGCGGCAGGGAGCAGCAGGCCAGCAGCAGTGCAGCGCGGGAACGTTGAGAGGTGAGGAGTGGTTTTTTTTTTTTTGTAACTATAAGGAGACCCCAGTGTGACGCTGCACCATAGGAGCTGGCACTCATTAGTGTATCCCCCAGCCGTGTCTGTGTCTCTGTACATGTGATCCCACTAACCAAAGATCCCCCGATCATCTGTGCTTACATCTAGCATGTGTCATGTCTTATACAATCAGATCGTCCCAATATCGCATGAGAGGATGGATCTGGGGACACACAAATGTGCTCACCTAACACGTGGATGTGTGGGCAGACTTCCAATGTCACCTTTCCTGTGCTGTGTCCATTGCTACAGCCAGATGTGGAGAGGTAGTGGCCATCTCTGCTCATACACAACAGGACTACTGGGGATCTGGGGTCTGCACCAGTACTGGCCATACACTGCAGGACTACTGGGGATCTGGGGTCTGGACCAGTACTCGCCATACACCGCAGGACTACTGGTGATCTGGGGTCTGCACCAGTACTGGCCGTACACTGCAGGACTACTGGGGATCTGGGGTCTGCACCAGTACTGGCCATACACTGCAGGACTAATGGGGATCTGGGGTCTGGACCAGTAGTGGCCATACACTGCAGGACTAATGGGGATCTGGGGTCTGGACCAGTACTGGCCATACACAGCAGGACTACTGGTGATCTGGGGTCTGCACCAGTACTGGCCGTACACTGCAGGACTACTGGGGATCTGGGGTCTGCACCAGTACTGGCCATACACAGCAGGACTACTGAGAGATCTGGGGTCTGGACCAGTACTGGCCATACACAGCAGGACTACTGGGGGTCTGGTGTCTGGACCAGTACTGGCCATACACAGCAGGACTAATGGGGATCTGGGGTCTGGACCAGAACTGGCCATACACAGCAGGACTACTGAGAGATCTAGGGTCTGGACCCGTACTGGCCATACACAGCAGGACTACTGGGGGTCTGGTGTCTGGACCAGTACTGGCCATACACAGCAGGACTAATGGGGATCTGGGGTCTGGACCACTAACAGTGAGTACTGGTCCTGGACTATGGGGCCATTCTTGGGGAGGGGGCTGTGCTGTATACATGTCTGTGCGATATACTACATGGCTGTGCTATATACTGCGTGGGCCATGTTATATACTACGTGGGCTGTTATATACTACGTGGACTGTGCTATATACTACATGGCTGTTCTATAAACTATGCGGGCCGTGTTATATACTATATGGGCTGTTATATGCTACGTGGGCTGTGCTATATACTACGTGGGCTGTGTTATATACTACATGGCTGTGTTATATGCGATCATGAATCGTGGTATGTGTTAAAGGGGGGCCCACTGAGACTCTTTCGCCTGGGGCCCTCAAAAACCTGGAGCCGGCCCTGCTCAGGGATTAAGGCACTACAGGGGGTCATCAAGAGGCATAGATACAGTCAGGCTGCAGACAGTAAGTGAGCTAATTCAATTATCAGCCTTTTGGAAGGTAATTGAGACTCTTGAAATGGTTCTTCAATTATGGGCAGGGATTGCAGGGGTACCTTATGTCGAGCTCCTGGATGCCACATTCGCTGGCACGCATCGCAGGTGCGGCAATAATGGGCTACCGACTGCGAAATGCCAGGCCAGTAAAAACTTTCAGTGAGTCTTTTTTCTGCCTTTTCCTCCCTTGATGCCCAGCCAAGGGGATGTCATGGGCCAGTTGGAGTAGCTGTGCCCTGTACTTCTGAGGGACAATGAATTGCCTGGTCTTTGTGTCAGGGTTGCCCTTGTCACTGACCTTTGTTACACGATAATACAGTCCGTTTTCTCGAGTGAAGCCATCCCCATTATCTCCCATGTGCCCAGTTTCTGCCCTTAGCCTAAGGGCTGCTAAGATAGTGTCACCCTCTATTTCTCTCCTCTCTATCCCAAGATTCTCCCAATGTAGTAGCAGCGAACGTATTGCTTACCAACTCTGATGCAGTTTGTAGTGGTTGCTCCCCGGTGAGGTCCGGATGACATAGTGCTTGAAGGGCCTGTAGTCGGGTGACTGCTCCCACAAATTGGCACTGTAACTCCTCAATGTCATTCCCAAGGAGGATATCTGCAGGAAGTCCTCCCATAACTCCAATCCAACACAGTTTTTCTCCACAACCATAATCCAAACGCACAGAAGCTTGCTGTATATATTTGCGGGCACCCCCTGCCAGGACAATGGGAATTCCCGGACCCTGGTGAATTGCCTCGGGTCGAACCACACGGGGGTCAGCGATAGTCAGGAATGCCCCTGTGTCTCTAAATCCCGACACTTTGTATCCATCAATTAAGACATCCTGCAGGTGGCGTTGCTGTTGCTCTGGGTGGCTAAAGGACAAAGGCCGGAGTCGGTACACTCCAGGAGGGGTATCTATGGTGCCATGGTCGGTGGTCCACTCTGGTGGGGGGTGGTAGCTCTTCCTCAGGCGGGATGGAGTGCACAAGATGTACTGGATGAGGTGGGGCTGTGTGGGGCTTCCTCCGAATCATTGAGGGACAGCCAGACTGCAAATGTCCAGGTTGCCCACACCCATAACATCTCTTTGTGATACCCTCAGGTCGTGGATGGAACTGTTGGGGCCCAGGATCGTGAGGTGTGATTGTTATCGGCTTGCGACTAGGTGGAAGGGTAGATATTAGGCTACGTTCACATTTGCGTTGTGCGCCGCAGCGTCATCGCCGCAACAAAACGCATGCGTCGTGCGGCCCTATCTTTAACATTGGGGCCGCATGGCGCCGCATGTACATGCGTTGTCATGCGTTTTGGTGCGTCGTACGCCGCATGCGGCGTTAGGGCGCACCTGTCAGGGCGCGGCAAACGCAACATGTTGCATTTTTTTTGCGGCGCTGACTTTTTAAAAAACGCATGCGTCGTGTTTGCGTCGCTTTTGCGTCGTCGATGCGCCTTTTTTCCCATTGATTTGTATTGACAACGCAGACGACGCAAGTACTTGCGTCGTGGTGCGTTGTACGACGCATGCGTTTTCCAATAAATATGCAAAACATTGTATAGATTTTGGGGGGGCGCATGCGGCGCAAAACGCAGCGTTTTTTGTTCAAAACGCAACTGCGTTTTTGTTTGCGTTGTGCGTTGCGGCGCCGACGCTGCGGCGCACAACGCAAATGTGAACGTAGCCTAAATGCAACATGTTGCGTTTGCCGCGCCCTGACAGGTGCGCCCTAACGCCGCATGCGGCGTACGACGCACCAAAACGCATGACAACGCATGTACATGCGGCGCCATGCGGCCCCAATGTTAAAGATAGGGCCGCACGACGCATGCGTTTTGTTGCGGCGACGACGCTGCGGCGCACAACGCAAATGTGAACGTAGCCTAATCGGAGGGGGAGGGGGCGCGGGAGCAGGCCGTGGTTCATTGTCCAGGAGCCTCCTCCATTGCGGTCGGATAGTGAGGGCTACATCAGCCAGGGCTGCAGCTCTATCCACAGTACACGGCGTGTACCGGATCCATTCCCGTACCTCTGCGGGGCACTTGGCAAGAAATTGTTCTATAAGGAACGCCTGTATAACATCTTCCACAGTAAAGGCGTTTTCTGCTTCCAGCCATCTCCGACATGCCTGGGACATCTTATGTGCATACATCCTAAACGATCCCCCTGTGGTGCATGGGAGGTCTCGGATCTTGGCCCTATATGAGTTTGGAGTGATAGCATGGTAATCCAGGATAGTCCGCTTTACAATGTTATAATCCCGATTCTGCTGTGAGTCAGTGGTTCGGTAATCCTCCGCCATGCTTCCATTCAGGTGTCCCACTAACAAACGCATCCAGCCAGAGTGGGGCACCTCCATCACTTTACACTGCTGCTCAAAGTCCTTGAAGAACCCCTCCACATCTCCGGAAGCCTCATCAAATGGCTTAAACTCTGTCCAGGTGATCCGTACAGGCTCCCGGATCGTTGGGTTTACACTCCACATTGCATTACTCCCTCTTTCAAGCTCCATTGCTTTTTGTTTCCGCTGTGCCCAGCAGGCAGCCTCCTCCTTGTACTCCTGAGAGATGCCTGGGCCCAGAACCGCCATCTCTTCTTCGCACCACACTAACCACTGGCTTTTTGGCGTGGGGATCCCTGTCTCCAGTGCTTGTCCTTCAGACATCTGGGAGGAGGTGGCCGGGCTGGCACCCACCAGTAGGTCAATTAAGGCCTCTTTAGTCAGTCCCTGGTAGTTCAGGCCCAGGTCTCTGGCTCTCTCCTGTAAACTGGATACGTCCAATTTCTGTACTCACTCTGTGGGGGGTTCTCCATTGGGTTACACTCTGTTGATCCCACTGCTGCCACCAGTTGTCACGGGGTCCTTTTCCGATACCACACAATCAACAGAGCGAGGGAAGTGTGAACAATCCCAAGACCTTTATTATAGGCAAAACTAAAAGGTCCATAAACAATCCACCACACTGAGGATACAATAGTCCAGAACATGAATGCAGTTCAGTAACAGGATAAAATGTCCAAGGAGATGAGAGTCCAATAATCCAGCAGAGGATAAAAAAATCCATATGCTTCCCTTTCTCTCTGAAGTGCTGTGTTCACACCATGCTCACCACACAGGAACTGACTTTCAGCTCCTGTCCTCCCCAGCCCTCTCCTTATGTCCAGTGGTAGTCAGACAGGTTGGGGTGGTTTTCAGGCCTCCCAGACCTGACAAAGGTGCCTCGGGAATTAAGGCACTACAGGGGGTCATCAAGAGGCATAGATACAGTCAGGCTGCAGACAGTAAGTGAGCTAATTCAATTATCAGCCTTTTGGAAGGTAATTGAGACTCTAGACAATATGGGGAATACACGGAATGATACAGGGCAACAAAAGAATACTATGAAAATCAGTAAAATATAAATATACACAAAATGATACCCACATAACATATCACACCATCACAACATCTGACGCGTTTCAGGCGCGGAAATAGCCCCCTTAGTCATAGGATGCAGAATAGGCAAGGCATATACTATTATATAGAAAAAATGGACCAATCACAAAACATCACAATGAAAATGATATAATCTATCTAAACTCTATATAATAGTATATGCCTTGCCTATTCTGTATCCTATGACTAAGTGCGCTATTACCGCTCCTGAAACGCGTCAGGTGTTTTTAATATTTTAATCATGGCTTGGCATGCTAAATAAAGATTAGGTTAGGAATTAACCTTGTCCTACCAGGCTCTGCTACACTATCTATCTATCTATCTATCTATCTATCTATCTATCTATCTATCTATCTATCTATCTATCTACCACCCAGATCATTCTCGCATGTGGCATGAGGTTGGCCTGGGGTGACGCTATGGATTTCTTACTGCTCATTGTGTCAATACTTCCACTTCACCACGGGCCACAAGGATGAACCTGTAATTATAGCACAAAAATACAAAATTGTAAATTATCCATCTCTGAAAATTGCTTCCAGTGTTTCCTGAACTGACTTTGAAATCTTGATTGAGCTGGAATAATAATACTCACTGGAATATTTGGCTATGTGGAGAAGAACGTGCATGCTGAATATAAGAGGATGTAAAATAATTAGAGCAGAATTTTTAACAACTTTCTTTGCTGCTACTGGAAAGAATGATTACATAAAATTTTAGATTTGTAAAGAAAATATTAGAAAACTGCAAACTAATAGAATTTTTTCAGCTGCATTGGAGGGTCCTTTGCAGTATGGGGGCTTGGGAGGTGTATTATACTTCCTGGTGGGTTTCCGAAACGTCTTGGATTAGCTAAATATAGAATCTTCTGTGACTTCTTCCCTTCCCAGCATCAAGCAGCAGACCAGACAGGTGATGCATGTGAGGAAACCGTCACATCTGGCTCTGTCCTTTTAGAAACCACCCGTTCCTCAGCCTGTTGAGGCAGCTACCCGTACAGAATCCATGAAGCTCGACCATGTTTGGCTTGCCTAGCAGCAGCCGGAACTCTCTCGTGAGAGAGGATTATGGTATGGTTGCGGTTATGTGGAATATCCTGGCTGTTTTGATCCTACGAAGTCTGAAAACTCCCATGCCTTGTGTCAGTAGGAGAGGCTACCCTTTGCGAGTGTATATCCTCTCTACCTATGACAATGACTGTACCATGTTAAGTGGAGACTTCGGTCTGGCAGGAAAGGTCTTACTGCAAGACGAGGAGAGTCGGCTTCAGATTCCCATCTGACAGCTCCAGAATCTGATGAGGGTGATATCAGGTGAAGGACAAATCCTACCCAAGAACAGTCATACCATTTCTGAACAACTAGAGCTCCAGACAGGAGCACTGCATATGGAGAAAATCACCTTCCATGTACTGGCTGTTGTTTCCTTTGGTCATCCAGAGCTGAGAACTCAAGTGCTCGTTCTGGTCTGGAGACCCTGAGAAGTGCCTCGTTGGGGACAGTGGAGTCACAAGAGGTGTCTGATCCTTAAACGTCCAGTTCAGTCACCAGTGTCGCCAACTTCTCCTCCGGGTCTGCTAGTTGCTGACTCGCTGTGTGCTGGAGTTTCTGAAAGAAAGGAAGCACAGGCCTGACAATTGTTCCAATAATCTGCTCCCAGGAATCTTCCCGATTTGAGGACATGTCGTCTTGGAGACTCGGCAGAAGATGGACCCAGTGGTGGCATCTTCAGTTTCTATGTGGTCCGTTGAAGAGAAGTCAAGGCCGTGGCATCTCCAAGTCTCTGCAACCCACCAACTAGGAGGTTGAACTCCAGTTTGCCCTTCAATCCTCCAGGTCCGTGGCCCTGGACATCCAATTAAAGGGGAAATAAAGTCTAAAGTTCGTGACCCCACCTGAGGTACTCGGGCAGGGATGACCGATGCTGCTTAAAGCGATCCACTGGGGGCTCATGGTAATGCAGCTTAGATGGTTTCGCTCCCCACAGGTGGAGCAGAGGCCCCAGGGCTACCAGGACAGTCTATGAGGGGTTATAGATGTTGGGGTGCAGGAAAGAATTGGAAGACACAGGGTTGCAGTCTCTTTACCTTTTACTGGTGAAGTTCAGGTACATAGATTAATAATAATAATAATAATAATAATCTTTATTTATATAGCGCCAACATATTCCGCAGCGCTTTACAGTTTAACAGCTTCAAACACAACAGTCATAAGTAACAATGTTAATAATACAATAATTAAAGCAACACAAGACGACCCTGCTCGTGAGAGCTTACAAGTGATCTTGAAATCCGGGCAGCCTGGAAGTGGTTCAGAATCCCCCTAGTCAGGTGGGGTTGGAAGCCTTCCTTTCTGCGCTGAATTCTAGGTTCTTGGTGCATTAGCTTTCCTCAAGTCCCTCTCTCAATCTGTCCTTTTGGTGGAACAATACCCACATGGCAGGCAGCTCGAGCATTTTTACAGTTGTCCCTCTCTTGTGGTGACTCCGGGCTCTAATCTGCTGCTGTGCCTTCGGGTGTGTTGTGAATTCTGCTTTTGGGCTCCCTCCGGTGGTTGTAGGTGGTAATGCAGTTGTCCCTGAGTTGCAGTCCTGGTCAGGTGTATCTGCTGATTGCAGTTCTGACTGGGGTATTTAGGCGTGCAGGATTCATTAGTCCTTGCCAGTTGTCCATGGTTGTTGGGAGGTTTTGGTCCTGGTTTGGTTCCTTCTGCCTTCTGCCAAATCAGCAAAGATAAGTGTCTGGTTTTGGTTTCTGTGGCACACATGCTGTGTCCTTAATAATTCTGTGCTATTCAGTGTTTTTTTTTGTCCAGCTTAGATTGTGTCAGTATTTTCTCAGTCTTGTTGGATTCTCTGGAGTGGCAGATATACATTCCACGTCTTTAGTTAGATTGTAGAACTTTTTGTATTATCTGCTGTGGATATTTTTGGAAGGGTTTTAATACTGACTGCTTAGTATTCTGTCCTATCTTTCCCTATTTAGGTAGAGTGGCCTCTTTTGCTGAATCCTGTTTTCTGCCTGCGTGTGTCTTTCCTCTCCTACTCACAGTCAATATTCGTGGGGGGGCTGCCTATCCTTTGGGGTTCTGCTCTGAGGCAAGGTAGTATTCCTATTTCCATCTATAGGGGTATTTAGTCCTCCGGCTGTGTCGAGGTGTCTAGGGTTTGTTAGGCACACCCCACGGCTACTTCTAGTTGCGGTGTTAGTTCAGGTTTTGCGGTCAGAACAGTTTCCACTTACTCCAGAGAAAGTTCATGCGGCTCCAAAGTCACCGGATCATAACAGTACAACTGGCCCACTATGAGTTAAATGCATCTCAGAAGAAGGGAAGAAAGGTTTTGAGTCATTTTTTTTCTGTAGTTTGCTTTGCCTTTTCTTCCCTCTTTTTCTCTGGGTGGCTAAGGAGTCTTGTGTTAGCATGGATGTTCAGGAATTAGCTTCTCGTGTAGACCAGCTTGCTGCTAGGGTACAGGGAATTTCTGATTATATTGTTCAGACTCCTGTTTTAGAGCCGAAGATTCCTACTCCTGATTTGTTTTTTGGTGACAGGTCCAAATTTTTGAGTTTTAAAAACAACTGTAAACTGTTTTTTGCTTTGAGACCTCGATCCTCTGGGAATTCTATTCAGCAGGTTAAAATCGTAATTTCCCTGCTGCGTGGTGATCCACAGGATTGGGCATTTTCCCTGGAATCTGGGAATCCGGCTTTGCTTAATGTAGATTCCTTTTTTCAGGCTTTAGGACTATTATATGATGAACCTAATTCTGTGGATCAAGCGGAGAAGACCTTGTTGGCCCTATCTCAGGGTCGAGAGGTGGCAGAATTGTATTGTCAGAAATTTAGAAAATGGTCTGTGTTGACTAAATGGAATGATGATGCTTTGGCTGCAATTTTCAGAAAGGGTCTTTCTGAATCCGTTAAAGATGTTATGGTGGGGTTTCCCAGCCCATCGGTCTGAGTGATTCTATGTCTTTGGCCATTCAGATTGATCGGCGCTTGCGGGAGCGCAGAACTGTGCGTGCTGTGGCGTTGTCCTCAGAGCAGAGTCCTGAGCCAATGCAGTGTCATAGGATTCTGTCTAGGACAGAACGACAAGGACTCAGACGTCAGAATAGGTTGTGTTATTATTGTGGCGATGCTTCTCATGTCATTTCAGTCTGCCCTAAACGGACAAAGAGGATCGCTAGCTCATTTACCATCAGTACTGTACAACCTAAATTTCTGTTATCGGCGTCCCTGATCTGCTCATTGTCATCATTTTCTGTCTTGGCGTTTGTGGATTCAGGCACCGCTTTGAATTTAATGGACCTTGAGTTTGCCAGGCGTTGTGGTTTCCCCTTGCAGCCCTTGCAGAACCTTATTCCTTTAAGGGGCATTGATGCTACACCTTTGGCTAAAAATAAGCCCCAGTTTTGGACACAGGTGACCATGCGCATGGCGCCAGCCCATCAGGAAGATTGTCGATTTTTGATATTGCATAATTTACATGATGCTATCGTGTTGGGTTTTCCGTGGTTGCAGGTACATAATCCTGTGTTGGATTGGAAGTCTATGTCTGTGACTAGTTGGGGTTGTCAGGGGGTTCATAATGATGTTCCTTTAATGTCCATCTCCTCTTCTTCCTCTTCCGAAATTCCAGAGTTTTTGTCTGATTTTCAGGATGTATTCGATGAGCCCAAGTCCAGTTCTCTTCCACCACACAGGGACTGTGATTGTGCTATTGATTTGATTCCAGGCTGTAAGTTTCCTAAGGGCCGACTCTTCAACCTGTCTGTGCCGGAACATACCGCTATGCGGAGTTATGTTAAGGAGTCTTTGGAGAAAGGGCATATTCGGCCATCTTCTTCACCGATGGGAGCGGGTTTTTTTTTTGTTGCTAAGAAGGATGGCTCCTTGAGACCCTGTATTGATTATCGCCTCTTGAATAAGATCATGGTCAAGTTTCAATACCCTTTACCTTTGCTTTCCGATTTGTTTGCTAGGATTAAGGGGGCTAGTTGGTTTACGAAGATTGACCTTCGGGGGGCGTATAATCTTGTTCGTATTAAGCAGGGTGACGAATGGAAAACTGCGTTCAATACGCCCGAAGGCCATTTTGAATACCTTGTGATGCCGTTCGGGCTCACTAATGCTCCATCTGTTTTTCAATCTTTCATGCATGATATCTTCCGGACTTATATTGATAAATTCTTGATTGTATATCTGGACGATATTTTGATTTTTTCAGATGATTGGGAGTCTCATGTGGAACAGGTCAGGATGGTATTTCAGATCCTTCGTGACAATGCTTTGTTTGTGAAGGGGTCTAAGTGTCTCTTTGGGGTGCAGAAGGTTTCTTTTTTGGGTTTTATTTTTTCTCCTTCATCTATTGAGATGGATCCGGTTAAGGTTCAGGCCATTCATGATTGGATTCAACCCACGTCCGTAAAGAGCCTTCAGAAATTTTGGGGTTTTGCAAATTTTTATCGCCGTTTCATTGCTAACTTTTCCAGCGTGGTTAAACCCTTGACCGATTTGATGAAAAAAGGCGCTGATGTGGCGAATTGGTCCTCTGCGGCTGTTGAGGCCTTTCAGGAGCTTAAACGTCGATTTACTTCTGCTCCGGTGTTGCGCCAACCGGATGTTTCCCTTCCGTTTCAGGTTGAGATTGACGCTTCTGAGATTGGCGCAGGGGCCGTTTTGTCCCAGAGGGATCATGTTGGTTCCTTGACGAAACCGTGTGCATTCTTTTCCCGTAAATTTTCGCCTGCTGAACGCAATTATGATGTCGGCAATCGGGAGTTGTTGGCTATGAAGTGGGCATTTGAGGAGTGGCGACATTGGCTTGAGGGAGCTAAGCACCATATTGTGGTCTTGACCGATCATAAGAATTTGATTTACCTCGAGTCTGCCAAGCGGCTAAATCCTAGACAGGCTCGATGGTCCTTGTTTTTTTCCCGTTTTGATTTTGTGGTCTCGTATCTTCCGGGTTCCAAGAATATTAAGGCTGATGCCCTTTCTAGGAGTTTTTTGCCTGATTCTCCTGAGGTCCTTGAACCGGTCGGCATTCTGAAAGAAGGGGTGGTTCTTTCTGCTATTTCCCCTGATTTACGACGGGTTCTTCAGGAATTTCAGGCTGACAGACCTGATTGTTGTCCAGTGGGGAAACTGTTTGTTCCTGACAGATGGACTAGTAGAGTGATTTCTGAGGTTCACTGTTCTGTGTTGGCTGGTCATCCTGGGATTTTTTGGTACCAGAGATTTGGTTGGTAGGTCCTTTTGGTGGCCTTCTTTATCACGTGATGTGCGTTCTTTTGTGCAGTCCTGTGGGACTTGTGCGCGGGTCAAGCCTTGTTGTTCCCGTGCTAGTGGGTTGCTTTTGCCATTGCCAGTCCCTGAGAGGCCCTGGACGCATATTTCTATGGATTTTATTTCTGATCTTCCGGTTTCCCAGAGGATGTCGGTTATCTGGGTTGTTTGTGACCGGTTTTCTAAGATGGTTCATTTGGTGCCTTAGCCTAAATTGCCTTCCTCTTCAGATTTAGTTTTGTTGTTTTTTCAGCATGTGGTTCGTTTGCATGGTATTCCGGAGAATATTGTGTCTGACAGAGGTTCCCAGTTTGTTTCTAGATTTTGGCAGGCCTTTTGTGCTAGGATGGGCATTGATTTATCTTTTTCCTCTGCATTTCATCCTCAGACAAATGGCCAGACCGAGCGAACTAATCAGACCTTGGAGACTTATTTGAGATGCTTTGTGTCTGCTAATCAGGATGATTGGGTGGCCTTTTTGCCATTGGCCGAGTTTGCCCTTAATAATCGGGCTAGTTCGGCTACTTTGGTTTCACCTTTTTTTTGTAATTTTGGTTTTCATCCTCGTTTTTCTTCTGGGCAGGTTGAGCCTTCTGACTGTCCTGGTGTGGATTCGGTGGTTGACAGGTTGCAGCAGATTTGGGCTCATGTGGTGGACAATTTGGTGTTGTCTCAGGAGGAGGCTCAACGTTTTGCTAACCGTCGTCGGTGTGTTGGTTCCCGGCTTCAGGTTGGGGATCTGGTCTGGTTGTCTTCCCGTCATGTTCCTATGAAGGTTTCTTCTCCTAAGTTTAAGCCTCGGTTTATTGATCCTTATAGGATTTCTGGGATTATTAATCCGGTGTCTTTTCGATTGGCGCTTCCGGCCTCTTTTGCGATCCATAATGTCTTCCATAGATCTTTATTGCGGAAATATGTGGTACCCGTTGTTCCCTCTGTTGATCCTCCGGCCCCTGTGTTGGTTGATGGGGAGTTGGAGTATGTGGTTGAGAAGATTTTGGATTCTCGTTTTTCGAGGCGGAGGCTTCAGTATCTTGTCAAATGGAAGGGTTATGGCCAGGAGGATAATTCTTGGATTTTTGCCTCTGATGTCCATGCTGCTGATTTGGTTCATGCTTTTCATCTGGCTCGTCCTGATCGGCCTGGGGGCTCTGGTGAGGGTTCGGTGACCCCTCCTCAAGGGGGGGGGGTACTGTTGTGAATTCTGCTTTTGGGCTCCCTCCGGTGGTTGTAGGTGGTAATGCAGTTGTCCCTGAGTTGCAGTCCTGGTCAGGTGTATCTGCTGATTGCAGTTCTGACTGGGGTATTTAGGCGTGCAGGATTCATTAGTCCTTGCCAGTTGTCCATGGTTGTTGGGAGGTTTTGGTCCTGGTTTGGTTCCTTCTGCCTTCTGCCAAATCAGCAAAGATAAGTGTCTGGTTTTGGTTTCTGTGGCACACATGCTGTGTGCTTAATACTTCTGTGCTATTCAGTGTTTTTTTTTGTCCAGCTTAGATTGTGTCAGTATTTTCTCAGTCTTGTTGGATTCTCTGGAGTGGCAGATATACATTCCATGTCTTTAGTTAGATTGTGGAACTTTTTGTATTATCTGCTGTGGATATTTTTGGAAGAGTTTTAATACTGACCGCTTAGTATTCTGTCCTATCTTTCCCTATTTAGCTAGAGTGGCCTCTTTTGCTGAATCCTGTTTTCTGCCTGCGTGTGTCTTTCCTCTCCTACTCACAGTCAATATTCGTGGGGGGCTGCCTATCCTTTGGGGTTCTGCTCTGAGGCAAGGTAGTATTCCTATTTCCATCTATAGGGGTATTTAGTCCTCCGGCTGTGTCGAGGTGTCTAGGGTTTGTTAGGCACACCCCACGGCTACTTCTAGTTGCGGTGTTAGTTCAGGTTTTGCGGTCAGTACAGTTTCCACTTACTCCAGAGAAAGTTCATGCGGCTCCAAAGTCACCGGATCATAACAGGGTGTAGTTGTGGCAAGGAGACTTTCAATCTCCTGCCCTCCAGTTTCTGCTGTGGGGCATACAGTTCCCACACAACCTCGGACTCCGGTGTCCTGTTTTTTGGTGCTCAAACCTGGAGTGAGCCCAATCGCAGCTCCACTCCAGTTTCCCTCTCCTCACATGCTTCCTCCCCCTTCACTGTCTCACACAGACTGACCGTAATTCCTCCTCCAAACTAGAACATATAGGGAAGCTACCCTGAAACTGGCTCTAGAGCTCCTCCTTCTGGCCTGGAGTCAGGAAAGTGTTGTATGCTAGTGTTACCTGCTAAGGGGATCCCTTCTCGCTTCCAGGCATGGCATCACCCTCCCGGGAGGCAGGCAATACCACTGTGACAACCCGATTCCTGGGGTGTTACAGTGGTAGCTGGTCTCACCAGACGTAAAGAGATTTTGCGATGCAAGATCACTGGTACTACACCTGCTTCATCCTACGCTGAGGATGGCTTGATGGAGAGAAACATCATAGTTGAGAGGATGGTGAGAGATGTATCCTTTCTTCTAGTGGACTGGTGTCATTATGAAGAGAAGTTGTGGGAGTCCATGACGAAGAGTCTGGATCCACTTCTGCTGCAAAGAATCCTCGCGGGATTGAGAAAGAGGGGGCAAAGAGGGGATACTGTAACAATAATGCAGGTACCCCTGCATGGTTCCCTTTCCCCCACCATGCAGGTACGCCGACATACTGACCGGCGCGGCTCATTCCCCGTCACGCTCCCCTGTTCTTAAAGGTGCAGCACGCGTACCTGCTAAATTGATGCCAGCCAATGGCTGGGAGGCATCTGAGTATAACAGGCACCCTCCCCATTAGCGAGGTATCAAAGCAACATTGAGTCATTAGTGAGTGAAGTTTGCTACAAGTGAGTTCTTAGGTCCCCTGCTCCTTGTGAGGTCACTGTCTAAACCCGAACCCCTGGTCCTTGTGTGGCCAGTGTCTGAACCTGAACCCCTGGTCCTTGTTTGTCCAGTGCTTGAATCTATTCCCCTGGTCCGTGTGTGGCCAGTGCCTGAACCTGAACCCCTGGTCCTTGTTTGTCCAGTGCTTGAATCTATTCCCCTGGTCCGTGTGTGGCCAGTGCCTGAACCTGCTCCCCTATCTTGTGTATGGCCAGTGCCTGAATTAGCTCCCCTGGTCAGTGTCTGTTCAGCGCCTGAACCTCATCCCCTGGTCCATATGTGGCCATTGCCTGAACCTTCTGCCCTGGTTCATCTGTGTCCAGTGCCTGAACGTGTACTCTGTATGTCCAAATGGCAAAACCAGTCTCCAAGTCCACTCCTGTCTGTGGCTCCATGCCAGCATCACTCTGCCTGAGAATCCAGAACCTACATAGTCTGAAAGGAGCCCGAGTTTGTGTCTGCATCTGTGACTCTCAGCAACTGCAGTATGGGGACTGCCCAGGCGTGTTACCTGGCAGCTACCTGCATATCAAGTCTGACTCCACCATCAGGAGCTCCAGCATATACCAGTTACCCACATAGCTGTGCCCCTCCTAGGTAAGCCTGGCCATGTGGCTCAGTGGGTCCACAAACCACGTGCGCCACCTGTGTGTGTGACACATTACTTATTGTGCACTGATCCTGAGTTACATCCTGTATTAGGCCCCACACATCAGTTTTTTGCCGTCAGTCACAATCTGTTGGCTCGACGGATCAGTTGCAGATTGTGAAAAACTGATGCGACGGATCCGTTTTTTGGATGGATCCCACTAGCGGATCTGGCTAATTGGATCGGAGCATGCTCAGTTAAAAAACCCGAATCCGTCATCATTTGATGGTTCCGGCACCATAAGCTTCCATTCTAGCAAACGACGGACAGTGACGGATCCGTTGCTGTCCGTTTTCTCGACGTACACAAAAAAATTACTTTGTCCGTTGTCTCCGGCCGCGGACAAACAATTTTCAACAGATTCGGAGAACGACGGATGAAATGTGAGGCTATCCATCGCTAATACAAGTCTATGAGAAAAAATAATGGATCCGGAGGCATCAGTCACCGGATCCGTTTTTTTCAAAATTCGACGGATTGCGACTGATGACAAAAAACTGATGTGTGAAAGGGGCCTTAGGAGTGACAGGTTCAAGGTCAGTGGATGCATTAGTTGGGCAAGTGTTCTGTAAGTCTCAAGTCCTCCAAACAGCATGAGGACACATCTGAAGTGTCGCGCAGATCCCAGGGCAGACCAGGGCTCAGAAGAGGCATCAGACTCCATGGCTCTTTGTCCCTGAAGTGGAAGAGGATGGTTGGGTCACAGCGAGAGGGAAAGGCGGGGGGCCTCAGGGACCTGGAGTGCCGGCTAGGAAGCCCTTGGTACCAACAGAAGCTGTTGTGGTGAGGGCAGGTTGGGCAGAATGGAGGCAAATAACGATAGTCTACAGGGTAAGGGGAACACAAACCAGAAGGAACTCTGTCTCATTCTATATGCTGCAGCCATATGTATCCGCATTACACAGTAAAGCTGAACCTGTGGAGCAGGACCAAATGTCTCTCAGGTGTGCAGCTGTTTCCGGTCCCAAGGACGGGGAGGTAACAAGGACTCACGAACAGATGCCAGATTCCCATTTAGAAGAAATGTGTCACGATAATGTAAAAATGTCATATTGTGAGTTTAGTTCCAGAAGGTTCCATGGCAGACACACTCTGTGGGCCATTCCGACCCCCCCCCCCCCTTCTCAGTCTGCCCGCTGCCTGTGTGTGTATGAATCCTAAACCCCCTCATTTCACCCCTCCCACAAGAATTTACATGGTTTTATGCTGCAGGCAGACCAGTCTCCCTAAACTACTCATTCCGTCCTCCCACATAATACCAGCCAAAACTGGTATAGCCACTTCCAAACTGCATCGGTCTCTTTGTTCTATTAAAGGGATGTCCATTCCTTGTGTTCTTTAGCCCAAACAAGTCTCTTCTGCTTGTTGCCTGTCCTTAGCAGTGGTTTCCTAGCAGCTATTTTACCATGAAGGCCTGCTGCACAAAGTCTCCTCTTAACAGTTGTTGTAGAGATGTGTCTGCTGCTGGAACTCTGTGTGGCATTGACCTGGTCTCTAATCTGAGCTGTTAATTTGTGGTTTGGTCATGGTGTGGCGGTATTTGTCCCTGTATGTGGTATTATTCGGTCACTATGTGGTGGTAATATGTGGTCTAGTCATGGTGTGGCGGTATTTGTCCCTGTATGTGGTATTATTCGGTCACTATGTGGTGGTAATATGTGGTCTAGTCATGGTGTGGTGGTATTTGTCCCTGTATGTGGCATTATTTGTTCACTATGATGCCGGAAAATTTGAAAATGTTGGCATTTATGGATTTATGATATCTCATCATATGGTTCTCAAGCACAGAAGCAGGATTATGTATTGCTCTTTGTGTATAGTTTTTTTTATATTTTACAATTTTATATATTTTAGTATTTTATAAAATATAAGTAATGTGGACAATAAATATAGCGCCCAGTTTATAAACATATCATTGGTTCATAGGTGATAATGTGGAATTGTGGAGCAGACCCTAAAGACATCAGTGTTCCTCTGATATGTAGTAATAATGTTACAATATAGCACTATACATAAACAAAATAAAGAATCCCAAAACAACAGTCACCTGCCACTTGAGCACAGCTTCATTTTATGCGCCCAGATCTGTATTTTAAGTAACGTCATTAAAGTCATTATCATGAAAGTAGTTTGTAGTTTGAATTTTAACTGCTCTGACAGTTATTAGACCCGTTTTTCAGATGTAACATTGTGCTGCAACGCTGCCATCTACTGGCTATATGATGATGCTGCTATCTGGTGATGGTGTTATGACACTGCCATCTAGTGACTGTATGATGATATTGCAGTCTGATGTGTGATGATAATGTATCTCAGGGCAGTATTACGATTCTGTCAGCAGGTGATTGTATGATGATGCTGGAATCTACTAACTTATTAGGTGTTTGTGGGAATATTTTGCTATCTAGTTTACATCTAGATGATACTGTCATCTAGTGACTATAATAGTACTGCCATTAGGTGATTGTGTGAATTTTTTGTCATCTAGGTACTGTACCAAGATACTGCTTGTTGGTGATTGCATGATGACACTATCATAGAGTGACTCTATGATAAATCTAATATCACGTAATTGTATGATGATACTGCCTTCTAGTGGCTGTATAATAATACTGCCATCAGGTGGTTGCATGATGATTCTGCCATGTAGTGACTGAAATAATACTGCCATCAGGTGGTTGTATGATGATACTGCCATCTATTGACTGTATAATACTGCCATCAGGTGGTTGTATTATGATACTGCCATCTAGTGACTGTATAATAATACTGCCATCAGGTGGTCGTATTATGATACTGCCATCTAGTGACTGTATAATAATACTGCCATCAGGTGATTTTATGATGATACTGCCATCTAGCGACTGTATAATAATACTGCCATCGGGTGGTTGTATGATGATACTGCCATCTAGTGACCGTATAATAATACTGCCATCGGGTGGTTGTATGATGATACTGCCATCTAGTGACCGTATAATAACACTGCCATCAGGTGATTTTATGATGATACTGCCATCTAGTGACTCAGTTGATGATACTGAAGATATTTGGTTCTTTCCTGAGGAAGAAGTTTGTGTGTTCGAAACACGCTAAATAAAAACAGCATGATTAATACATTTCTGAGAACTGGCGTCTACAATAAATGACAGCATGGAAGGTATCTACAAATTCTTCATTTCATCGGTTTGACAACCCGTGGATCTGCAGCATCTGGATGAAGTTTCAAAAATGTATTAATTTATGGATCAGGTTAGCACAATGTGATAAATACTATAATTGTTTGTAGGGTAAGACCATATTTACTCTACTTTCTCCCCAGTGTTTTTACTGTGTGATGATTCTATCAGTTTTAGGCTCTCCAGGTGAGTTGAATCCTCCAAGCTCAAGGTCCGGGTGGGCACATCGGCCATGGATGTTGGTACAGAAACTGGTTGAGGCATACAGGCGTTATGGAAACAACAGGCAGGCAGGAGAAGTCCAGGAGACCATGAACAGGCAATGGAGATGCTGGAAACTGCAGGCAGGCAGGTGATGTCCAGGAGACCACGAGAAGCAGGTGGGATACAGGAAACTCAGGCAGGAGATGTCCAGGAGACTACAGACTGGCAGCTGGGATGCTGGAAACCACAGGTAGGCAGGAGATGTCCGGGTGACCATGGACAGGCAACGGAGATGCTGAAATCCGTAGGCAGGCAGCAGACATCCAGGACACCATGAGAAACAGCTGGGATGCAGGAAACCACAGGTAGGAAACGTCCATGTGACTATGCATAAGCAACTTGGATGCTGGAAAACACAGGCAGGCAGGAGACATCTGGGAGACCACGAACAGGCAGCCGGGATGCTGGAAATTGCGGGCGGGCAGGAGACATCCAGGAGATCACGGATGGCAGCTACGATGCAGGACATGCGCAGGCAGGCGGGGGATGTCCAGGAGACTGCAGAAAGGCAGCAGAGCAATTCAAGGTGCTTTGAGCAACCCAGAGTGTTATTAACACTGAAGTGTATATCAAGACACCGGTGTGTGTCATGGTGAGCCCATATAGGCCCGGGAAGGTACTCACATGGGACCACATGAGACCATCTGCACAGCCCGATGTGGAGCACAACAGATTCTAGCGGACCAGGGTGAGGGATGAAAAGCACGGATCCAGAACAGGTGCATAAAAGTCATCTAGTGACTGTATAGTAATAGCGCCATCATCTGACTGTATGATAATACTGCCATCAGGTGACTATGTGATGATACATGTTGCAGAATACAAGTATTTCCTGTAGCAGACATTTCAGGAAAGGAAATATTTGCCATAAATCCAGCGACTCCCCGGAGACATCGCCTCTAACTGTAGATTTTCTGCTTTCCTTTCTTCTCCACCTGACCCAGACCTTCATGATAACTTCTGATGACAGCACCTTGCCTCTGTGGCCATTTTTCACCTCTATGGTAACACAACTAAATTCAGACCCAATACCAGAATTTTTAAATAAGACCAGACCCCCAGATCACTACAGTGCAGAGGTGAGCCCCTAAATGTAAACCCTAGACCCCACCTCTAAACAGATACGGACCCCAGACCCAGTAGTAGGATAAATACAGACCCCAGACCACTAAATAAATTCAGATATTTCCAGGCAGAAATGCTCTTCAGGGGCTGAAGGAAGAGGCCGGGAATCTGGATGTAGAGCCATTAAGTTCTTCTTTGTCATTGCAGCGTTCATCTCGTTATGGTCCGCCGCCAAGTCTCCCACTAGCTGGCAGCACAGTGTAGCCTGGTGCCCAGAGACCTGGAGCCTGGGCTGTCCTCAGTGACACGGCTCGCACACAACAGGGACCCTGACTGGCATTGAGCGCAATTAATTAAGACTTTTCCAGTGAGACAATGAATCCTTTTATGATAGTGCCGTAACCCACTATGATATGAGCGCCACCATACCCTGCTGCTACATATCTTATCAGAACTGGGTTCGGATCACTAATTTTAACCCGTTAAGGCCAGATTTGTGAAAAGAAGGACCGAGCGCGATTGCATTACATTTGAGGCAGCTCACGGACATTGTCGATTAACATTTTTGTTACGGTTGCCAAGGCGATTAATATACACATTTCTATATATATATAAATTATGTAGGGTAAACTGTGTTTGGTAACACATAAAATGGAGAGTATTGTAGTAAACACTTTAAACCACAAGGTGGCGCTTAAATTTTAAATTTAAGTTTCACATGCTTTTCCTTAACAGCACTCCCAATGGACACATGGGGTATTGCAGTAAAATTTATGTCAATGTAACTTGGTATTGTTTTTACTCATCCACATGATTCCGAGAATGTTTTCGTGAAATATTATACTTTATGTTAGTGGTAATTTTTATTTGAAACACAAATTTATTGAAAATTAGGAAAAAAAGTTTTTTTAATTTTTATTTTTTTTTATGGGTAAAATCTATAATCCTAATTCAATAGAACTTGTGTTTTGAACTTCAATTTTTATGAAGAATGAGCTGGAGTAAGATGTGATACGTTTATTAAGATGAATGCACTTTTTACCGCTTCTTTTATCTCCAGTGTGTCACCACAAGAGATGTACTGAAGTTAGGGGCTGGAATACTTTTCTGCCCCAATTTATGTCACTTTTATGGTGTAAATTATGATGAATATCTCAGCCATGCTCAGCTACGCCCCCTACTGGCTAAGCTCTGCCCAAAAGTTGTCAGAGTTGGGTAAAAGTTGCAACATTTTTGGGCAACTATCAGTTATGGATAAAAAAAATTGCAACATTCCAAACAATTTTAAGATAGAATTTTGGTGAAAAGTTTTTGATGGATCGGTTCCAAAGTCATTACACAAAAAAATTATTAATAATTAACATTTACATTGTGTCTGTTTTATCACATCACTTTTAATTTCCTTTCATTTTAAGCTTTGCAGCAATTTTTCAAATTTTCACGAAAATTTCCCAAAGTGTTTTTTTCTTAGCTCTTAAGTGTCATAATTGGGCCTATGCATTAGAACTGCCGCCATTATTTGGCCCATTTTAAAAGCTGTAGTTAATAAATGTATTAACTCTTTATGTATACCACAGGGATTACAGCAAAGTGGAGATTACATTTAAAAATTGCTTTGTTTTACCAAATATTCAAATTTATTCCTTTTTCTTCATCAATACAGAGAAAAGCAGCTCAATATTTAAAACTCAGATTCATAATTTTTTTTAAAGCAATAATCCATATGTTGCCCTAATACCTTGCTTGTTTCAAACCTTAGGCTCCAGATTTTATAGGGTAACCGTACTTTCAAGTAACTTTTCAAAATAGGTTGTCATGTGTGAGCAATTTTTCTGTATTTTCATCAGTTTTCTCCTCTGCAGTCTCTATTTCTTAATTTGCAATTGACTCTGAGCTAGTGGGTGGAGATTAGCTGCTATGATGTCTCCCATATACAGCATACACAGACACAGGGAATCCTGCTCTTTATCCTTTAGTTAGCACAGAGAAAAACTAATTAGCTCGGAAGAAATTATACAGAACTACTGAGAAGTGTGGCTGTGAATCCTTCTATGGAATTAGCCAAACGACTTGTTATAAAGCTCAGCACAATCTTTCTGTGTCTCTCCCAGCTAGTTTCCTCATTTTGCTCCTCACTCCCTCTCTCTTCTCTGCTCTCCATGGAATGTAATTGGAGGTGTAACCTGATACCTCACAGTACTGGCAAATAATCTTGTCTAAGCAAGCACACAGATAAAAACAGCAGCAGCTTGGAAGAAATTATACAGAACTACAGAGCAGTGTAGTTGTGAAGCCAAATCTTGAATTAGTCGAACAGCTTGTTAAAAAGCTCAGCACAATCTTTCTGTGTCTCTCCGAGCTAGTTTCCTCATTCTTCTCCCCATGCCTCTTCCCTTCTCTGCTCTCTATGGAATAGAATAGGAGCTGTAACCTGATACCTCACTGTACTGGCAATCAGTCTTACCTAAGCAAGATGGATTTTAACTAATGAATGGCAAGTTTTGGAGATAGGGGGGAGGTAAAGAAGTGACTCATAAGAGAGAAACAAATCTGATAAGATATATCACAGAGTTTCGTAGAATCATCTGTAATATTGATTTGTGCAAAGTGTATTGTAAGAACCGTTCCCATTTATAACGCACATTGTGGATTTTTGGGCCTTGAGTTTTTAGGATCCTTTCCAAGCAGTATTTCAGGTCAGAGGCCTTTAGGTGCCAAAAATTAATAATACCAACCAAAGGCTCCACTTTTGAAATTATACATACAGTCACGGCCAAAGTGTAGGCATCAGTGAAATTGTTCCAGAAAAGGAAGTATTTCTCCCAGAACATTATTACAATTACATGTTTTGTTATTCACACATTTATTACCTTTGTGTGTATTGGAACAACACACAAAAAACTATAAAGAAAGGCAAATTGAACATAATTTCACACAAAACCCCCAAAATGGTCTGGATACAATTGTTGGCACCCTCAAGTTAATATTTGGTTGTACATCCTTTGCAATAAATAACTGCAATCAATCGCTTCCTATAACCATCCACACATTTCTTACACCTCAGCTGGAATTGTGCATGTCTTCTCCCAACAGCAATTGTAAGATCTCTCCACAGGGGATCAATGCAATTTAGATCCGGACTCATCGCTGCAACTTCAGAACTCTCCAGCGCTTTGTTTCCATTCATTCCTGGGGGCATCTTGAAATATGTTTGGGGTCATTGTCCTGCTGGAAGATCTATGACGTAGGATGCAAACCCAGCTTTCTGACACTGGACACTACATTGTCACCCAAAATCCTTTGGTAATCTTCAGATTTCATGATGCCTTGCACACAATCAAAGCACCCAGTGATGGATGCAGCAAAACATCCCCAAAACATCTTTGACCATATCTTTCACCATATTTGACTGTAGGTACTGTTTTTTTCTTTGTAGGCCTCATTCTGTTTTTGGTAGAGAGTAGAATGATGTGCTTTACCAAAAAGCTCTATCTTGGTCTCATCTGTCCACAAGATACTTTCCCAGAAAGATTTTTGGCTTATTCACGTTGTGATCCAGTGACCCCTGTAACAGGTAGGGGGTGCTGCATGGTCTCTCCAGCATACGCACGGAGGCATATTGAGACCATGGGTATGCATGGATATGGTAGTGAGACAGTGTCCGGCATTGTGGTTAATGGGAGGTATATGTCACAGGGATGGATGCTCCCTGCGATGCAACCCAGTGCATCTTGTCATTAGAGCACGTAAGCACTGAAGATGTCATTTAGTGCACCTGGGTCTGGGTTGCGGGTAGCTATGAGAGATGGGAGGGTCTGGCTACCCACATACATACCCACTGGGTGAGGGCACTCACTGTACCTTTTTTCCTGTAGGAGTATGAGGACCTGTAGTGATGTCATGATCACGTGATCAGCCCATGTGATATACCTCACCTATGGGGTGTGGTTAGAAGGTACATAATGTGACCAGGGTGTGGGTCACAGGTCCTCTGAACAGACCTCTGTTATGGCTGGACCTGGTGGTTAGGAGCACCGGGAATGACCTGATAGTCAAAACTGCAAAATAGAGCGAGCTCTGGGAAGTGGGAGCTCTGCTGACTGCAGCCCTAATCTATTATCACACACACTAGAATTAGCCGTGGATCGTACCTGACTCTGCCTAGACGACTCTTCACAGCCTGAGAGGTAACTACTCCTAAAGAGAAATATAGCCTCACCTTGCCTCAGAGAAATTCCCCAAAGGAAAAGAGCAGCCCCCCACACATACTGACTGTGAGTTAAGAGGAAGGCACAAACACAGGAATGAGACAGGTTTCAGCAAAGGAGGCCCGACTTACTAAATAGGCAGAAGATAGATAAAGGGATCTTTGCGGTCAGCACAAAAAACTACAAAAAGCCACGCAGAGTGAGCAAGAAACCCCCCGCGCCGACTCACTGCGCGGTAGGTGCCACTCTGCAACCCAGAGCTTCCAGCTAGCGAGACAATATCATGATAGCCAGCTGGACAAAACTTAGCAGGTACTCAGAAATATATTCAGCACACAAATGAACAACAAATGAGCTTAACAGGGACTTAGCTTCTGCTGAAATAGACAGGTCATCAGGAGATCCAAGTGAGATCTGAACCAGTACAGATACATTGACTACTGGCATCAGGTAACGATCTGAGCAGAGTTAAATTGAGGAACCAGCCCAGTCTTAAACGATGCAGCTGAGGAAGCCACCTCCAGACCAGCAGCTCCACTTTCAGCCACCAGAGGGAACCCACGGACAGAACTCACAGAAATACCATTCCTGACCACAGGAGGGAGCTCGAGAACAGAGTTCACAACAGTACCCCCCCCTTGAGGAGGGGTCACCGAACCCTCACCAGAACCCCCCGGCCGTTTAGGACGAGCCAAATGAAAGGCACGAACCAAATCGGCAGCATGGACATCGGAGGCAAGAACCCAGGAATTATCTTCCTGACCATAGCCCTTCCATTTGACCAGATACTGAAGTTTCCGTCTCGAGATATGAGAATCTAAAATCTTCTCCACCACATACTCCAATTCTCCCTCGACCAACACCGGAGCAGGAGGGTCAACGGAAGGAACCATAGGCGCCACATATCTCTGCAACAACGACCTATGGAACACATTATGGATGGCAAAAGAAGCTGGAAGGTCCAAACGAAATGACACAGGATTGAGGATTTCAGAAATCTTATAAGGCCCAATAAAACGAGGCTTAAACTTAGGAGAAGAAACCTTCATAGGAACATAACGAGATAACAGCCAAACCAGATCCCCAACACGAAGTCGAGGACCAACACGGCGATGGCGGTTAGCGAAACATTGAGCCTTCTCCTGTGACAATGTCAAATTGTCCACTACATGAGTCCAAATTTGCTGCAACCTGTCCACCACAGAATCCACACCAGGACAGTCCGAAGGCTCAACCTGCCCTGAAGAGAAACGAGGATGGAAACCAGAATTACAATAAAAAGGTGAAACCAAAGTAGCCGAACTGGCCCGATTATTAAGGGCGAACTCAGCCAATGGCAAGAAGGTCACCCAGTCATCCTGATCAGCAGAAACAAAACAACTCAGATAGGTCTCTGTTGTGAATTTGGTTTTTGGGCTCCCCCGGTGGTCACTGGTGGTACTGGACTTGTGTGCTTCACTTTCTCTGTTCACCTGTTTCCATCAGGATATGGGTGTATCCTATTTAGCCTTGCTGCTCAGTTATTCTAGTGCCGGCCATCAATGTAACCAGAGCCTTTCTGTTGCATGTTCCTGCTTCTAGACTTCTATCAGCTAAGTTGGACTCTTAGTCCTAAGTTTGTTTTGCATTTTTGTTCCAGTTCACAGTTATGTTTTGTTTCTGTAGCTGGAAGCTCTTGTGGGCCGAAATTACCACTCCGGTGTCATGAGTTGACACATGAGTCTTAAAGTAATTTCGGGATGGTATTTTCATAGGGTTTTCAGCTGACCGTGAAGTTCCCTATTGTATCTTCTTGCTATCTAGTAAGCGGACCTCGCTTTGCTGAACCTACCTTCATACTGCGTATGTCTTTTCCTCTGAACTCACCGTCAATATATGTGGGGGGCTTCTGTCTCCTTTTTGGGGGAATTTCCCTAGAGGTAAGCCAGGTCTGTCTTTTCCTCTATTAGGGTTAGTTAGTCCTCCGGCTGGCGCTAGGCGTCTAGGGATAAAACGTAGGTACGCCACCCGGCCACTGTTAGTTGTGTGGTAGGTTTAGCTCACGGTCAGCTCGAGATTCCATCACCCAGGTCCTAGTCTGTAGTTTAAGTTCTCTGACGTTTCCTTGCCATTGGGAACCATGACAGTATGGCCGGCCAAAGGTTAAAACCGTTGGCAGAAGAAAGGAGAGAAAAAGAAGTCTGCAGATTTTTTTTTTTTTTTGAGCTTGCTTTTTAGTTGACTCAGTTGCATTTCTGCTCTAATTGCAGCCTTTGTCTCTCTCTCTCCTTCTAATCCTTGAATGGTTCTGATCTCACCTGATTAAAATGGATCCTCAGAGTTTGGATACAGGTTTGAATAATCTTGCTATGAAGGTTCAAAATTTACAGGATTTTGTTATTCATGCTCCTATATCTGAACCTAGAATTCCTATACCAGAATTTTTCTCCGGGGATAGATCTTGTTTCCTGAATTTCAAAAATAATTGTAAATTATTTCTTTCCCTGAGATCTCGCTCCGCTGGAGATCCCGCACAGCAGGTTAAGATAATAATTTCCTTGCTGCGGGGTGACCCTCAAAACTGGGCATTTGCATTGGCACCCGGGGATCCTGCGTTGCTCAATGTGGATGCGTTTTTTCTGGCTTTGGGGTTGCTTTATGAGGAACCTAACTTAGAGATTCAGGCTGAAAAAGCCTTGATGGCCCTATCTCAAGGGCAAGATGAAGCTGAAATATACTGCCAAAAATTTCGTAAATGGTCTGTGCTTACTCAGTGGAATGAGTGCGCCCTGGCGGCGAATTTCAGAGAGGGTCTCTCTGATGCCATTAAAGATGTTATGGTGGGGTTCCCTGCACCTACAGGTCTGAATGAGTCCATGACAATGGCTATTCGGATTGATCGGCGTTTGCGGGAGCGCAAACCTGTGCACCATTTGGCGGTGTCTTCTGAGAAGGCTCCAGAAAATATGCAATGTGATAGAATTCTGTCCAGAAGCGAACGGCAGAATTTTAGGCGAAAGAATGGGTTGTGCTTTTATTGCGGTGATTCAACTCATGTTATATCAGCATGCTCTAAACGTACAAAAAAGGTTGATAAGTCTATTTCAATTGGCACTTTACAGTCTAAGTTTATTCTGTCTGTGACCTTGATTTGTTCATTATCGTCAATTACCGCGGATGCCTATGTCGACTCTGGCGCCGCTTTGAGTCTAATGGATTGGTCCTTTGCCAGGCGCTGTGGGTTTGATCTAGAGCCTCTGGAAGTTCCTATACCTCTGAAGGGTATTGACTCTACACCATTGGCTAGTAATAAACCACAATACTGGACACAAGTGACTATGCGTATGAATCCAGACCATCAGGAGATGATTCGCTTCCTTGTGTTGTACAATCTACATGACGTTTTGGTGCTCGGATTACCATGGTTACAATCTCATAACCCAGTCCTTGACTGGAAAGCAATGTCTGTGTTAAGCTGGGGATGTCAGGGGGCTCATGGGGACGTACCTTTGGTTTCCATTTCGTCATCTATTCCCTCTGAGATTCCGGAATTTTTGTCTGATTATCGTGATGTTTTTGAGGAGCCTAAGCTTGGTTCACTACCTCCTCACAGAGATTGCGATTGTACCATAGATCTGATTCCGGGCAGTAAATTTCCAAAGGGTCGTTTATTTAATCTATCTGTACCTGAACATGCTGCTATGCGAGAATATATTAAGGAGTCCCTGGAAAAGGGACATATTCGTCCTTCTTCATCTCCCTTAGGAGCCGGTTTTTTCTTTGTATCTAAAAAAGATGGCTCTTTGAGGCCGTGTATTGATTATCGACTCTTGAATAAAATTACAGTCAAATATCAGTATCCTCTGCCACTGCTGACTGATTTGTTTGCTCGAATAAAGGGGGCTAAGTGGTTCTCTAAGATTGATCTCCGTGGGGCGTATAATTTGGTGCGAATTAAGCAGGGGGATGAGTGGAAAACCGCATTTAATACGCCCGAGGGCCATTTTGAGTATTTGGTAATGCCTTTTGGTCTTTCAAATGCCCCTTCAGTCTTTCAGTCCTTTATGCATGACATTTTCCGTGAATATTTGGATAAATTTATGATCGTGTATCTGGATGATATTTTGATTTTTTCGGATGACTGGGATTCTCATGTCCAACAGGTCAGGAGGGTTTTTCAGGTTTTGCGGGCTAATTCCTTGTGTGTGAAGGGTTCTAAGTGTATTTTTGGGGTTCAAAAGATTTCTTTTTTGGGGTACATTTTTTCCCCCTCTTCCATTGAGATGGATCCTGTCAAGGTTCGGGCTATTTGTGATTGGACGCAACCTTCTTCTCTTAAGAGCCTTCAGAAATTTTTGGGCTTTGCTAATTTTTATCGTCGATTTATAACTGTTTTTTCTGATGTTGCTAAACCTTTGACTGATTTGACCAAAAAGGGTGCTGATGTTGCTGATTGGTCCCCTGCTGCTGTGGAGGCCTTTCGGGAGCTTAAGCGCCGCTTTTCTTCCGCCCCTGTGTTGCGTCAGCCTGATGTTACTCTTCCTTTTCAGGTTAAGGTCGATGCTTCCGAGATCGGAGCTGGGGCGGTCTTGTCGCAGAAAAGTTCCGACTGCTCCGTGATGAGACCTTGTGCGTTCTTTTCTCGAAAATTTTCGCCCGCCGAGCGAAATTATGATATTGGTAATCGGGAGCTTTTGGCTATGAAGTGGGCTTTTGAGGAGTGGCGTCATTGGCTTGAGGGGGCTAGACATCAAGTGGTGGTATTGACCGATCACAAGAATTTGATTTATCTTGAGTCTGCCAGGCGCCTGAATCCTAGACAGGCGCGCTGGTCGTTGTTTTTCTCTCGATTTAATTTTGTGGTCTCATACTTACCAGGTTCTAAAAATGTGAAGGCGGATGCCCTTTCTAGGAGTTTTGAGCCTGATTCCCCTGGTGATTCTGAACCTACAGGTATCCTTAAGGATGGGGTGATATTATCTGCTGTTTCCCCAGACCTGCGACGGGCTTTGCAGGAGTTTCAGGCGGATAGACCTGATCGTTGCCCGCCTGGTAGACTGTTTGTTCCTGATGATTGGACCAGTAGAGTCATCTCGGAGGTTCATTCTTCTGTGTTGGCAGGTCATCCTGGAATCTTTGGTACCAGGGATTTGGTGGCTAGGTCCTTCTGGTGGCCTTCCCTGTCTCGAGATGTACGAGTTTTTGTGCAGTCTTGTGATGTTTGTGCTCGGGCCAAACCTTGTTGTTCTCGGGCCAGCGGATTGTTGTTATCTTTGCCTATTCCGAAGAGGCCTTGGACTCACATCTCTATGGATTTTATTTCTGATCTCCCTGTTTCTCAGAAAATGTCTGTCATCTGGGTGGTGTGTGACCGTTTTTCAAAGATGGTCCATTTGGTGCCCTTGCCTAAGTTGCCTTCCTCATCCGAGTTGGTTCCTCTGTTTTTTCAAAATGTGGTTCGCTTGCATGGTATTCCGGAGAATATCGTTTCTGACAGGGGGACCCAGTTCGTGTCTAGATTTTGGCGGGCGTTCTGTGCTAGGATGGGCATTGATTTGTCTTTTTCGTCTGCGTTCCATCCTCAGACTAATGGCCAGACTGAGCGAACTAATCAGACCTTGGAGACTTATTTGAGGTGTTTTGTGTCTGCGGATCAGGATGACTGGGTTGCCTTTTTGCCGTTGGCGGAGTTTGCCCTCAATAATCGGGCTAGTTCTGCCACTTTGGTTTCTCCTTTCTTTTGCAATGCGGGGTTTCATCCTCGTTTTTCTTCCGGTCAGGTGGAGTCTTCGGATTGTCCTGGAGTGGATACTGTGGTGGATAGGTTGCATCGGATTTGGGGACAGGTGGTGGACAATTTGGAGTTGTCCCAGGAGAAGACTCGGCATTTTGCTAACCGCCGTCGTCGTGTTGGTCCTCGTCTTCGTGTTGGGGACTTGGTGTGGTTGTCTTCTCGTTTAGTCCCTATGAGGGTTTCTTCTCCTAAGTTTAAGCCTCGGTTCATCGGCCCGTATAAGATTTTGGAGATTCTTAACCCCGTGTCCTTTCGATTGGACCTCCCAGCATCTTTTTCTATCCATAATGTCTTCCATCGGTCATTATTGCGCAGGTATGAGGTACCGGTTGTGCCTTCCGTTGAGCCTCCCGCTCCGGTGTTGGTTGAGGGTGAATTGGAGTACGTTGTGGAGAAGATCTTGGACTCCCGTGTTTCCAGACGGAAACTTCAGTATCTGGTCAAGTGGAAGGGCTACGGTCAAGAGGATAATTCTTGGGTGATAGCCTCTGATGTTCATGACTCTGATTTGGTCCGTGCCTTTCATAGGGCTCATCCTGATCGCCCTGGTGGTTCTTGTGAGGGTTCGGTGCCCCCTCCTTGAGGGGGGGGTACTGTTGTGAATTTGGTTTTTGGGCTCCCCCGGTGGTCACTGGTGGTACTGGACTTGTGTGCTTCACTTTCTCTGTTCACCTGTTTCCATCAGGATATGGGTGTATCCTATTTAGCCTTGCTGCTCAGTTATTCTAGTGCCGGCCATCAATGTAACCAGAGCCTTTCTGTTGCATGTTCCTGCTTCTAGACTTCTATCAGCTAAGTTGGACTCTTAGTCCTAAGTTTGTTTTGCATTTTGTTCCAGTTCACAGTTATGTTATTTTTCTGTAGCTGGAAGCTCTTGTGGGCCGAAATTGCCACTCCGGTGTCATGAGTTGACACATGAGTCTTAAAGTAATTTCGGGATGGTATTTTCATAGGGTTTTCAGCTGACCGTGAAGTTCCCTATTGTATCTTCTTGCTATCTAGTAAGCGGACCTCGCTTTGCTGAACCTACCTTCATACTACGTATGTCTTTTCCTCTGAACTCACCGTCAATATATGTGGGGGGCTTCTGTCTCCTTTTTGGGGGAATTTCCCTAGAGGTAAGCCAGGTCTGTCTTTTCCTCTATTAGGGTTAGTTAGTCCTCCGGCTGGCGCTAGGCGTCTAGGGATAAAACGTAGGTACGCCACCCGGCCACTGTTAGTTGTGTGGTAGGTTTAGCTCACGGTCAGCTCGAGATTCCATCACCCAGGTCCTAGTCTGTAGTTTAAGTTCTCTGACGTTTCCTTGCCATTGGGAACCATGACAGGTCTCCAAAGTTCGCTCAGTTTGGCCATTTGTCTGAGGATGGAAAGCAGAAGAAAAAGACAAATCAATGCCCATCTTAGCACAAAAGGACCGCCAAAACCTCGAAACAAACTGGGAACCTCTGTCCGACACAATGTTCTCCGGAATGCCATGCAAACGACCCACATGCTGGAAAAACAACGGAACCAAATCAGAGGATGAAGGCAACTTAGGCAAGGGTACCAAATGGACCATCTTAGAGAAGCGATCACAAACCACCCAGATGACCGACATCCTTTGAGAGACAGGGAGATCTGAAATAAAATCCATGGAAACATGCGTCCAGGGCCTCTTCGGGACCGGCAAGGGCAAAAGTAACCCACTGGCACGAGAACAGCAGGGCTTCGCCCGAGCACAAGTTCCACAGGACTGCACAAAAGCACGCACATCCCGGGACAAGGAAGGCCACCAAAAGGACCTAGCCACCAAATCTCAGGTACCAAAAATTCCAGGATGACCAGCCAACACCGAACAATGAACCTCCGAGATAACCCTACTAGTCCATCTATCAGGGACAAACAGTCTCTCTGCAGGACAGCGGTCAGGTCTATCCGCCTGAAACTCCTGCAGAACCCGCCGCAAATCAGGGGAGATGGCAGACAAAATCACCCCCTCTTTGAGAATACCAGCAGGCTCAGAAACTCCCGGAGAATCAGGCACAAAACTCCTTGAAAGGGCATCAGCCTTCACATTCTTAGAACCCGGAAGGTATGAAACCACGAAATCGAAACGGGAGAAAAATAGTGACCATCGAGCCTGTCTAGGGTTCAACCGCTTGGCAGACTCAAGATAAGTCAAATTCTTGTGATCCGTCAAGACCACCACGCGATGCTTGGCGCCCTCAAGCCAATGTCGCCACTCCTCGAATGCCCACTTCATGGCCAACAACTCCCGATTGCCAACATCATAATTACGCTCAGTAGGCGAAAACTTTATAGAAAAGAAAGCACATGGCTTTATCACAGAGCCATCAGAACTTCTCTGAGACAAAACAGCCCCGGCTCCAATCTCAGAAGCATCAACCTCGACCTGAAAAGGGAGCTAAACATCTGGCTGACACAACACAGGAGCCGAAAAAAAACGACGTTTCAGCTCCTGAAACGCCTCAACGGCCGCAGAGGACCAATTCACCACATCCGCACCTTTCTTGGTCAAATCAGTCAGTGGTTTGACAACACTAGAAAAATTAGCGATAAAGCGACGGTTAAAATTCGCAAAGCCCAGGAATTTCTGAAGGCTCTTCACAGATGTAGGCTGAGTCCAATCATAAATGGCCTGAACTTTAACAGGATCCATCTCGATAGTAGAAGGGGAAAAAATGAAGCCCAAAAAGGAAACCTTCTGAACTCCGAAGAGACACTTAGACCCCTTCACAAACAAGGAATTAGCACGAAGGACCTGGAACACCATTCTGACCTGCTTCACATGAGACTCCCAATCATCCGAAAAGACCAAAATATCATCCAAATATACAATCATGAATCTATCCAGATACTTTTGGAAGATGTCATGCATAAAGGACTGGAATACAGATGGCGCATTAGAAAGCCCGAATGGCATCACCAGATACTCAAAATGGCCCTCGGGCGTATTAAATGCGGTTTTCCATTCATCGCCCCGCTTAATACGCACAAGATTATACGCTCCTCGAAGATCTATCTTGGTAAACCAACTAGCCCCCTTAATCCGAGCAAACAAATCAGACAATAGAGGCAAAGGGTACTGAAATTTGACCGTGATTTTATTAAGAAGGCGGTAATCTATACAAGGTCTCAGAGAACCATCCTTCTTGGCCACAAAAAAGAACCCTGCTCCCAACGGTGACGACGACGGGCGAATATGCCCTTTCTCCAAGGACTCCTTTACATAGCTCCGCATAGCGGCGTGTTCTGGCACAGATAAATTGAAAAGTCAGCCTTTAGGAAACTTACTACCAGGAATCAAATTAATAGCACAATCACAATCCCTATGAGGAGGCAGGGCACTGGGCTTGGGCTCATCAAATACAGCCTGGTAATCCGACAAAAACTCAGGTACTTCAGAAGGAGTGGAAGAAGAAATTGACAACGCTGGAACATCACCATGGGCCCCTTGACAACCCCAACTGGACACAGACATAGATTTCCAGTCCAATACTGGATTATGGACCTGTAGCCATGGCAAACCCAACACGACCACATCATGCAAATTATGCAACACCAAAAAGGGAATATCTTCCCGATGTGCAGGAGCCATGCACATGGTCAACTGGGTCCAGTACTGAGGCTTATTCTTGGCCAAAGGTGTAGCATCAATTCCCCTTAATGGAATAGGATGCTGCAAGGGCTCCAAGAAAAAACCACAGCGCCTGGCAAACTCTAAGTCCATCAAATTCAGGGCTGCACCTGAATCCACAAACGCCATAACAGAGTAGGATGACAAAGAGCAAATCAAAGTAACGGACAAAAGAAATTTAGGCTGTATAGTACCAATGGTGACAGACCTAGCGGACCGCTTAGTGCGCTTAGGACAATCAGAGATAGCATGAGTGGAGTCACCACAGTAAAAACACAGCCCATTCTGACGTCTGTGCTCTTGCCGTTCAGTTCTGGTCAAAGTCCTATCACATTGCATAGGCTCAGGCCTCTGCTCAGAGGACACCGCCATATGGTGCACAACTTTCCGCTCCCGCAAACGCCGATCGATCTGAATAGCCAAGGACATTGATTCATTCAGACCAGCAGGCGTGGGGAACCCCACCATAACATCCTTAAGGCCCTCAGAAAGACCCTTTCTGAAAATCGCTGCCAGAGCACACTCATTCCATTGAGTAAGCACAGACCACTTTCTAAACTTCTGACAATATATTTCAGCATCATCCTGACCCTGACATAGAGTCAGCAAGATTTTCTCTGCCTGATCCACAGAATTTGGTTCGTCATAGAGCCAGAAAAAACGCATCTACGTTAAGCAATGCAGGATCTCCTGGCGCAAGGGAGAATGCCCAGTCTTGAGGGTCACCACGCAACAAGGAAATAATGATTTTTTCTTGCTGAATGGGGTCACCAGAGGAGCGAGGTTTCAGGGCAAGAAACAGTTTACAATTATTCTTGAAATTCAGAAACTTTGATCTATCCCCAGAAAACAAATCAGGAATTGGGATTCTAGGCTGTAACATAGGATTCTGAACTATATAATCCTGAATGCCTTGTACCCTTGCAGCGAGCTGATCGACACAAGAGGACAGACCTTGAATGCCCATATCCACACCTAAGTTCTGAACCACCCAGAGGTTTAGGGGAAAAAAAAGACTAAACACACTGCAGAGAAAAAAAAATGGTCTCAGAACTTCTCTTATCCCTCTATTGAGATGCATTAACACTTTTGGGCCAGTTGTACTGTTATGGCTGGACCTGGTGGTTAGGAGCTCCGGGAATGACCTGATAGTCACAACTGCAAAATAGAGCGAGCTCTGGGAAGTGGGAGCTCTGCTGACCGCAGCCCTAATCTATTATCACACACACTAGAATTAGCCGTGGATCGTACCTGACTCAGCCTAGACGACTCTTCACAGCCTGAGAGGTAACTACTCCTAAAGAGAAATATAGCCTCACCTTGCCTCAGAGAAATTCCCCAAAGGAAAAGATCAGCCCCCCACATATATTGACTGTGAGTTAAGAGGAAGGCACAAACACAGGAATGAGACAGGTTTCAGCAAAGGAGGCCCGACTTACTAAATAAGTAGAAGATAGATAAAGGGATCTTTGCGGTCAGCACAAAAAACTACAAAAAGCCACGCAGAGTGAGCAAGAAACCCCCCGCGCCGACTCACGGCGCGGTAGGTGCCACTCTGCAACCCAGAGCTTCCAGCTAGCGAGACAATATCATGATAGCCAGCTGGACAAAACTTAGCAGGTACTCAGAAATATATTCAGCACACAAATGAACAACAAATGAGCTTAACAGGGACTTAGCTTCTGCTGAAATAGACAGGTCATCAGGAGATCCAAGTGAGATCTGAACCAGTACAGATACATTGACTACTGGCATCAGGTAACGATCTGAGCAGAGTTAAATTGAGGAACCAGCCCAGTCTTAAACGATGCAGCTGAGGAAGCCACCTCCAGACCAGCAGCTCCACTTTCAGCCACCAGAGGGACCCCACAGACAGAACTCACAGAAATACCATTCCTGACCACAGGAGGGAGCTCGAGAACAGAGTTCACAACAGACCTCTAAACTATCTCTAGTACATGGTGTCTAGCAGAACACTACACCATGTGGACGGATTTGTTCATACAAGTACAAATAGTAAGTATCTTCAATAGGACCATTACTTGGAGAATTATGGATAAGTCGAATGGTGCGACTGTGGGTAATGGGGTCAGGCTCGCTCCCGCAACTGAAACTTGCTCACTAACAACCATCACTGCACTTTCCCATCATTCCATGAGCGCAAACCCCAAAGTGTAAACCTCTTATTACATTTTCAATTCACCTAAGGCCAAATCTTAATTGTTACCAGAAATACCCTCAATAAATGGTAACCACCATCAACTTCTGAAGATTCCCAAGATCCAGAACAAAGATCACCGGGATGAGGGTGGAGACGTCTGATGACTCGTTGCTTAGTGTCCTCTTGGGAGACAATTCCTTGCGTGGTAATGCTATGGTGAGGCTCCAGGAAAGCACAGAGACTTATTCATGGAGCAGAATTTCTCATCCTTCTTAATTTGAGAAGTTTTGGCCATTTGTTCTTTTTGATGAATAGGTCGTTTTTAATAGTGTGGACACGGTGGGACGGATTAGTGCGGCCACCATGATGCCAAGTTTTAATTAGCTCATCATTGTCTTGTAGTCAAGTAGCTTCACTTTCAGCCAGTATCAAGGATGGAACATTAAGGAACCTTGTGCATCCCAAGAATGTATGGGTTAATATTTGCCGTAGAGGGGGGCCACATATGGAGCCAAGTCGCAGTGTAGAACATTGAGTGATATTATTATTGGTGTTTGCGGAGGAGTCTGTCTGTGTTTGGACCAACTGTGATGTCTCACCTGGTGCTGAGGATTCTTGACGCTCCTGGTCCAGATGAGCATTTGTTAGGCAGCACAGAAAGATGACGTCGGTGCAGCAGGATGGTCCATTGAAAACAATGGAGGCTGTTGTGTGACAGAGTTGTGATCCGCAGGAGAGAAGCGTAGACTTAGTGATGAGGAACTGGAATAGTAAAGATGAGTAGCACAAGACGTTCAGAGGAAGAAGAGGTCCAACAAAGAAGCACCGAAAACCAGTGATGGAGTGAATGACACAGGCAGCGGTACGCAGAGCTGAGCTTGTCACAGAGTCCAAAGCAGAGCTGGCACACTGGTAAGGTAGTGTTACCCAACGATACGACAAAGCTGGGTTTGTCACAGAGTCCAAGACAGAGTTAACCTGTAGTACAAAAATAAAGAAGTAGGGTCTTACCGCGTCTGTAATCCTGTATCATCACAGGTTAATAGACTCCGGTCAGAGGGTAAAGGAGCGCCATTTGGAATTGCAGACCATCACCTAGGATATTTGTGCTGGAAACCGGAATAGCAAATCCAAACTCAATTTATATATATAAAAAATGTAATTATTCCATTTAAGCTAAATAAGCAAGCATCAGTAATGTATCTCACTGTGAAGAACTATCACGTCTGGTGTACAGCTCCTCGTATTATTGATTCTTACTTTTTTTCCTGAAATGTAATACACTAATATATTTCTTTTTATCTAAAAAGGAAGTTGGATGTGTTTTCCTTCTTCTGATACAAATTGACCAGTAGTCCAGCAGATCTGGCTGGATTTGTCATAGAGCCCAAAGCAGAGCTGGCCCGTGGTGTAGCAAAGATATGCTGCCGCTTCTGTCACGTAATTCTAGAGGGAGCAGGAAGGCAGTCCACGGTAATGGTGGAGATGAAAACTACCTAAATACTCAGGCCGTGTCTTGCTGCCTGAAGCTGCATATGAAGCCTGAGAGTGACATCTCAAGGCAAAGACCGAAGAGCTTATTTTACTCTCCTTTTATTCCGGTTGATCCTCTGAGCATTCCACTTTTTTTTTAATTAAAATCTGTCACATTGTTCCAAATATATGGGCCTTTTTATTTTATGCTGATTCTCTTGGTCTTTGTAAAGGGGCGTGGCTCACAGGATCCTCAGGGGCGTGTATTTTGGTTGCTCTGCCTAAGCACTGCCCCCTTGGAAAAGACCATAAAAATTAGCACTAAATAAATGGGCCCTTATCTCTAGAACCGGACACCAGATAAAAAAAAAAAAAAGTGGAATACTATGGGGAGCAGGGGGAATAAAGTAAGAATGAAAAGTGGACACCTTTGCCCCAGTGACTGGCCATTTTAAGCAAAGTGTTCAAGGGTGATGGACAGAGGAATATTTTGTTTCAGTTCCTTTTTTCTGGCAATCTAATATCAGAGAAACAATATCATTTTGGTTATTAATAATGTTTTTTTATTTTTTATGTGGTAGAGACGTGCGACGACCAAATAATCATTGCATTTACTAAAGGGGTGAATTTATTTTACATTTTCATAGATTGGACTTGTACAGATAAACAATATCAAATATGTTTAATTTTTAATTTCTTTATTTTTGAATTGATAATGGGAGGGGAGGTGATTAAAAAAAAATATATATATTTTTTTATTTTTTAGTCTTGAACCTGCCATAGTTTAGTCGCCATTTTTATATGTTGCAGCACTGCAGTATATAGTAAAAGATGGGTTGCACTGTCTATTGCTGGCTGCAGAATGTGCTGAGAACCCGTCAGTGAGCTCATTCTTATAGCCTAGCTGGAGAGATTTTTAACGGTTTTACCTGCCTTTTTCTAAGCTCATCTCAGCTTATTTCTGAATATGCCTGGAAACAAAGACCCTGAAAAAGTGAAACGATGCAAAAAAAATTTAAGGAAACCCAATGGCAAAAATATATGGTGCCATTTTGGAATTTTTTTCACCACTTAAATAAGAAAGAACCTAGACATGTTTGGTGTCTATGAACTCGTAACGACCTGGAAAATCATAATGGCAGCTCAGTTTTAGCATTTAGTGAGCATGGTAAAGAAAAAAAAAAAACAACAACTGTGAAATTGCACTTTTCTTTGCAATTTCACCACACTTGGATTTTTTTCACATTTTCCAATACATATGTTAAAACCAATGGTGTTGACAAAAGTATAACTCGTCCCGCAAAAAACAAGCTTTCACGTGGCCATATTGACCAAAAAATAAAAAATGATGGCTCTGGAAAAAATGGGAGCAAACAATGAAAACACAAAAACGGAAATACCTTTGGTCGTGAAGGGGTTAAAAAAAAGTATCCCCTAGAATGCACAACTTCTTTAAGAGAAAACTCTTAGCTTTTCCAAAAAATAATATTTTTGGGGTTAAAGTAAATCGCAGAAAATAATGTTGTTTTTTTTCCCAAATTCTTTTATTTCTTTATATATTGTCCACTTAATCCATAATTCCGGAAGCCAGGGGTCTCTAGTCTACCACGAAATGACGCCACATCTGATATTTAATGAAATATTGTAGAACGGATGACAGGCGTATAAATATATTTATCTCGGCTTATTAGAACTTGTTACTTTAATTGCTTTGATTTTCTGAAATAATGTCTTCTGATACGTCTAACTGACAATTCTTTTTTTGTACTTCTCCGTATTTAGGGTCGTCATGGTAACCAGCTCTGTAGAGACCACGACCGTTCGTTGCTCTTTTTCCGATGCACTTATTTCCTCTATTGAATTTTATTTATTGTTTATTTTACCTTTTTTTTCTCTTTCCTCTCGCTTTTATGTTCCATTATGGATCAAAGTGAAAAGCAAAATTTCTTTTTTTACTCTTTCAAGTATTTATTTTGGGATCTAAAAGCGATCAACAGAAATAATGAAATATAAATTACATATATTAAAACAAAAACTATAAAGATAAACTAATCTGGTTACAAATAAAACCAAATGTAAAAATGTTACCAAGCGTCCTGAATATATTTTTCATTATTTTAATACTTAAAGATAACTTGTCATCAGAAAATCCCTGATTGTTAAAATCTAGTACGTATTAGAAATTGGAGACTTTTTTTGTAATGAATATATTTTACTTCTGCTTTTTCTTTTTATTGCTCCGATTGATTGCTTAGGAAAAATGCCTTCAGTCTGCTGCATATCAAGGAAAAAGATGGAGAAGAGAGCGAGAAACAAGTCCTTTTCATATAGTGAGTAGCGCCCCCAGCTGGTAGCGCTCGCGAGCAACAAGTCCTCTTTATATGGTGAGGAGTGCCCCCAGCTGGTAGCGCTCGCGAGCAACAAGTCCTCTTTATATGGTGAGGAGTGCCCCCAGCTGGTAGCGCTCGCGAGCAACAAGTCCTCTTTATATGGTGAGGAGTGCCCCCAGCTGGTAGCGCTCGCGAGCAACAAGTCCTCTTTATATGGTGAGGAGTGCCCCCAGCTGGTAGCGCTCGCGAGCAACAAGTCCTCTTTATATGGTGAGGAGCGCCCCTGGCAGGTAGCGCTCGCGAGCAACAAGCCCTCTTTATATGGTGAGGAGCGCCTCTGGCCGGTAGCTCTCATGAGCATCAAGTCCTCTTTATATGGTGAGGAGTGCCTCTGGCCGGTAGCCCTCATGAGCATCAAGTCCTCTTTATATGGTGAGGAGCGCCCCTGGCCGGTAGCGCTCATGAGCAACAAGTCCTCTTTATATGGTGAGGAGCGCCCCTAGCAGGTAGCGCTCGCGAGCAACAAGCCCTCTTTATATGGTGAGGAGCGCCTCTGGCCGGTAGCCCTCATGAGCATCAAGTCCTCTTTATATGGTGAGGAGCGCCCCTGGCCGGTAGCGCTCGCGATCAACAAGTCCTCTTTATATGGTCAGGAGCGCCCCTGGCCGGTAGCGCTCGCGATCAACAAGTCCTCTTTATATGGTCAGGAGCGCCCCTGGCCGGTAGATATAACGAGCAAGTCCTCTTTATATGGTGAGGAGCGCCTCTGGCCGGTAGCACTCGTGAGCAACAAGACCTCTTTACTTGGTGAGGAGCGCTCCCGGCTGGTAGCGCTCGCGAGCAACAAGTCCTCTTTATATGGTGAGGAGCGCCTCTGGCCGGTAGCTCTCATGAGCATCAAGTCCTCTTTATATGGTGAGGAGCGCCCCTGGCCGGTAGCGCTCGCGATCAACAAGTCCTCTTTATATGGTCAGGAGCGCCCCTGGCCGGTAGCGCTCGCGATCAACAAGTCCTCTTTATATGGTCAGGAGCGCCCCTGGCCGGTAGTGCTCGCGATCAACAAGTCTTCTTTATATGGTGAGGAGCGCCCCTGGCCGGTAGATCTAACGAGCAGCAAGTCCTCTTTATATGGTGAGGAGCGCCTCTGGCCGGTAGCACTCGTGAGCAACAAGACCTCTTTACTTGGTGAGGAGCGCTCCCGGCCGGTAGCGCTCGCGAGCAACAAGTCCTCTTTATATGGTGAGGAGCACCTCTGGCCGGTAGCGCTCATGAGCAACAAGTCCTCTTTACATGGTGAGGAGCACCTCTGGCCTGTAGCGCTCACAAGCAGCAAGTTCTCTTTATATGGTGAGGAGCACCCCTGGCCGGTAGCTCTCACGAGCAGCAAGTCCTCTTTATATGGTGAGGAGCACCACTGGCCGGTAGCGCTCGCGAGCAACAAGTCCTCTTTATATGGTGAGGAGCACCTCTGGCCGGTAGCGCTCACGAGCAACAAGTCCTCTTTACATGGTGAGGAGCACCTCTGGCCTGTAGCGCTCACAAGTAGCAAGTTCTCTTTATATGGTGAGGAGCACCCCTGGCCGGTAGCTCTCACGAGCAGCAAGTCCTCTTTATATGGTGAGGAGCACCACTGGCCGGTAGCTCTCACGAGCAGCAAGTCCTCTTTATTGGGTGAGGAGCGCCCCTGGCCGGTAGCGCTCGCGAGCAACAAGTCCTCTTTATATGGTGAGGAGCTCCCATGATGATAGATAGATTGATACATAGTTTTCTGTTCTCATATTTTAGATCTTTTTTTTAAATTATTCTTGTATATTGTTAAATTATAATCAAAATATAATATTTGTTAAGCATTTCAGATTATTTATATTTATTTTAAAAACATTGTACACTATTAAACATTTTGTAATTTTGTTTTTATATTTATTATTACAATTATTAGTGGGGTAACACAGAGAGTCTCTTCTTTTTAACACTTGTTAATGACCTTGTAGGGGGCATACACAGTAGAATTTCAATATTTGCAGATGATGCTATATTGTGCAGGGTAATCCATACCAAGGAGGATATTTAATGTTCCAGAAGGATGTGTGTAAGCTGAGGCTTGGGCTGAGAAATGGCTATTGAAGTTTAATGTAGATAAACATAAGGTCAGATGCTTGGGCAGAGGCAACAAAATACATAATTATGTGCTAAAAGGATAAACACTGGGTAAAGATAGATAGATAGATAGATAGATAGATAGATAGATAGATAGATAGATAGATAGATAGATAATAGGTAGATAGAAAAAATAGGAGCAGCACTAGCAAAAAAGTCAGGGTGCCTAGTGTACCAGATAAAAAGACCAAGCCTCCAATGTAATAAATAAAATGGGGGCAGCACACAAATTGAAAAAGTCAGAAAAGTGCAATTTAATAGCCCGTAATGTCGACGTTTTGTTTCTGAGAACCTTTCTCAAGCCAAAAGGTGCTCACTTAGAACCGAAATGTCGCCATTATGAGCTATTAAATTGCACTTTTTGGACTTTTTCAATTTGTGTGCTGCCCCCATTTTTTTTTTGATAGATAAAGAATAGATGGATGGATGGATGGATGGATGGATGGATGGATAGATAGATTATATATAGGAGGTGCTGTTTTTTGTTTTTCTGTAGTGCTGGGTTCCACCAAAGAAATGTTGCTTTGTCATGGCTGGTGGGCACACATGAGTTGGCCAGTTTGTGCGCTAAGTATGTTAATATTATAATGACAATCTATTTACATTAGGATAATTATAAACATTCCATAAGTCGTTACATTTTATTGGCAAATCCATGAAGATTCCGTGATGCCGTAATATTCCCAGCGCTGCCCCGTATTTTTCAGACTTCTGCCCTTCGCCCCGGCGGATGGATATCTGCTTCTGTCTGATGGCCGCCTGTTCTTTCATTAGAGCTTGGAGTTTATCACAATTTCTGGGTTTTGTCTCTTTTTGAGGATTGTCCGTAGCTTCTCATGGGACTGAGATCTGGGGAGTTTCCTGGACCCAAAATGTCAATGTTTTGCTTACGGAGCCGCTAAGTTCTCACTTTTGCCTTGTGGCCTGGTCTCCATCATGTTGGAAAAAGCATCATCACCACATTGTCCTGGATAATGGGAGAAGTTGGAGGATAATTAGATCCCATGCTTTATTCATATTCTTAGTTATTGTGAGGAACTGGCCACTTACTAAAGACTATAGGAAGAATGGACGTAGAGCGGAGTCCACAGCTCTAAGAGATAGCGACATTTTCCAGCACGGAGCAGCGGTTACAGCAATATTAGTGTAATGTAACAGATATTTTCTTGATGTGTTTTATTAGTGATTTTGTTGCTCGTCAGTTCATCCTCAGGAATCCATGTTTCTATTCAGTGACAGCAAGCAGAGGAAGGCATGCAGATTGGATCTTATGTAAACCTAAGGCAAGACTATCAATCTAATCTATATCTCAAGGTCTCACGCCATTGTACTCCCAGTCCTAGGTCCATTGTGTGGTTGGGGATTGTAGACCCAGGGTAGCCGTCACCACAGGGGGGTCGCACATGCAGCCCCAGGTGATGGAATATGCTTCATTCTGTGAGCTACAGGAAAATGTTTAAGGGGAAGGGTGAAAAAGATACATGGGTTGAGTCAGGCAGTTGTTGGAGTGACTTCGAAGGGAGAGGATCCAAGCTGGGATGGATGATATATGGAGTTTTGGAGATCGGTTGCCGTCTCTTGAGTTAACAAATTTTCTTAAGGATTGTTGGTCCTGGATATATGGATGCCGGTTGTGTTATCTGTTGTCTGCAGGAGCCTGGACTGTGACTACAGACTATACTGGCAGGAGATACAAAATCTGTGTGGGCCAACCAAAAGTTGGGAGACAGTGAGTATCGCCTGGTATGGGGGCAGTGGGATTATCAGTCCTAGGGAGGAAGAGCCCTTCCTCCCGACTTCCCAGCCCTCCACCTCCAAAACCAACTTCTCCACCATTACAGAAGATCAACTCTCCACTCTACTCTCAAGATCGCATCTCACCACCTGTGCACTTGACCCGCTCCCATCCCACTTTATCCCAAGCCCCACCACAGTCTTCATCCCAACCCTAACCCATCTCTTCAACCTATCACTAACAACTGGTGTTTTCCCCTCAAGCTTTAAACATGCCTCAATCACACCTATCCTCAAAAAGCCCTCTCTTGACCCATCCTCTGTATCTAGCTATCGCCCTATATCACTTCTCCCTTATGCCTCCAAACTACTGGAACAACACGTCTACCTTGAACTGTCCTCCCATCTCTCTTCTTGCTCCCTCTTTGACCGCTTACAATCTGGCTTCCGGTCACACCACTCCACTGACACTGCCCTAAATAAGGTCACCAATGACCTCTTAACCGCCAAGAGCAAGCGACACTAGTCTGTCCTCCTCCTGGACCTGTCTTCTGCCTTTGACACAGTAGACCATTCCTTATTATTACAGACCCTCTCATCCCTTGGCATCACAGACTTGGCCCCATCCTGGATCTCATCATACCTAACAGACCGGACATTCAGCGTCTCCCACTCACACACCACCTCCTCACCTCGCCCCCTATCTGTCGGAGTCCCGCAAGGTTCAGTCCTTGGGCCCCTGCTCTTTTCCATTTACACCTTCGGCCTAGGACAGCTCATAGAATCTCATGGCTTTCAGTATCACCTCTATGCTGATGACACACAGATCTACATCTCTGGACCAGATATAACCTCCCTACTAACCAGAATCCCTCAATGTCTGTCCGCTATTTCATCCTTCTTCTCCGCTAGATTTCTGAAACTTGGACAAAACAGAATTCATCGTCTTTCCCATCTCAAGAGACCCCCCCAACGAACCTATCCATTACAGTAAATGGCTGCCCACTCTCCCCAGTCCAACAAGCTCGCTGCCTCGGGGTAATCCTTGACGCTGATCTCTCCTTCAAACCACATATCCAAGCCCTTTCCACTTCCTGCCAACTTCAACTCAAAAATATTTCATGAATCCGTACATTCCTCAACCAAGAATCTGCAAAAACCCTAGTCCATGCCCTCATCATCTCCCGCCTCGACTACTGCAACCTCCTTCTCTGTGGCCTCCCCTCTAACACTCTCGCACCCCTCCAATCTATTCTAAACTCTGCTGCCTGACTAATCCACCTGTCCCCCCGCTATTCCCCGGCCTCTCCCCTCTGTCAATCCCTTCACTGGCTCCCCATTGCCCAGAGACTCCAGTACAAAACCCTAACCATGACGTACAAAGCCATCCACAACCTGTCTCCTCCATTCATCTGTGACCTCGTCTCCCAGTACTTACCTACACGCAACCTCCAATCCTCACAAGATCTCCTTCTCTACTCCCCTCTTATCTCCTCTTCCAACAATCGCATGCAAGATTTCTCCCGCGCATCACCCCTACTCTGGAACCCTCTACCACAATACATCAGACTCTCACCTACCATCGAAACCTTAAAAAAGAGCCTGAAGACCCACCTCTTCCGACAAGCCTACAACCTGCAGTAACCACCCATCGACCAAACCGCTGCACGACCAGCTCTATCCTCGCCTACTGTATTCTCACCCATCCCTTGTAGATTGTGAGCCTTCGCGGGCAGGGTCCTCTCTCCTCCTGGACCAGTTATGACTTGTATTGTTTAAGATTATTGTACTTGTTTTTATTATGTCTTTTATTATGGTCTTTGTCCGGCTCTGTTCAATCTCCCACCTAGATAACTCACCACTTCCCCTCTCTGACCACAACATTCTCTCCTTCACACTCACAATCCCTCCCCCACCCCAGCACTCTCCTACCTACCACACACTCAGAAATCTACAAGCCATTAACCCTCATACACTTTCAGACTCCTTACATTCATCACTGTCCCCAATCTCCTCTTTTTCCTGTCCTGATCTGGCAGTACATCACTACAATGACACTCTTGGCACCCTAGGCCAAGTAGCTCCCCTCACCATCAGAACCTCCAAACACAGAGTGAAACAGCCCTGGCTCACATCGCAAACCCGATTTCTATAGCGATGCTCTAGGTGTGCTGAACGCTTATGGAGGAAAACTCGCACACCAGGAGACTTCATACACTTCAAATTTATGTTAAGGACCTATAACTCTGCCCTTCACCTTGCCAAACAGTCCTACTACACCACCCTGATCTCCTCACTATCCAACAACCCCAAGAAACTTTTTAACACCTTTCACTCCCTCCTCAGGCCAAAAGCACAAGACCCTATCACAGACATTTGTGCTGATGACCTGGCCTCCCACTTAATAGAGAAAATAGACACTATCCGTCAGGAAATCCACTCCCAGACACCAAGTGCAATGACTCCCATCCCTCCCTGCATCTCCCCTGGCTCACTCTCCACATTCGATCCCATCACAGAAGAAGAAGTCTCCAAGCTCCTCTCCTCTTCTCATCCGACTACATGCACCACCGACCCCATTCCCTCACACCTCCTCCAGTCTCTCTCTCCAGTCATCACAACTCACCTAACTACAATTTTTAATCTCTCCCCTACCTCTGCCATTTTTCCCTCCTCCTTCAAACACTCTATCATTACTCCATTACTAAAAAAACCCACCCTTGACCCATCATGCACAAATAACTACAGACCAGTCTCCAATTTCCCCTTCATCTCAAAACTCCTGGAGCGCCTAGTCTACTCCCGTCTTACCCGTTACCTCTCCACCCATTCCCTTCTAGACCCTTCACAGTCTGGTTTCCGCGCCCTACATTCGACAGAAACTGCACTCATCAAGGTGACCAATGACCTTCTGACAGCAAAATGTAACGGTGACCACTCTCTGCTCATTCTCCTCGATCTTTCTGCAGCTTTCGACACTGTTGACCACCCTCTCCTACTCTCTAGGCTCCAGTCACTAGGCATTAAGGACACTGCTCTCTCCTGGTTCTCCTCCTACCTTTCTGAACGCTCCTTCAATGTTCTGTTCTCCGGCTCCACTTCATCTCCTCTTCCTCTCACTGTCGGGGTACCTCAGGGCTCAGTCCTTGGCCCCCTTCTCTTCTCCCTCTACACGGCCCCAATTGGACAGACCATCAGCAGATTTGGTTTTCAGTACCATCTTTATGCTGATGACACACAACTATACACGTCATCCCCTGACCTTACCCCCGCTGTACTACAGAACGCCAGTGACTGTCTGTCCGCAGTCTCCGACATCATGTCCGCTCTCTATCTGAAACTCAACCTCTCCAAAACTGAACTTCTTCTGCTCCTGCCATCTACTAACCTCCCTAAATCTGACATTTCCCTCTCCGTGGGTGGCACCATCATAACACCCCGGCAGCAGGCGCGCTGTCTGGGTGTTATGTTTGACTCCGATCTCTCCTTCACTTCCCACATACAATGTCTTGCCCGCTCGTGCCGCTTACACCTAAAGAACATCTCTAGAATCCGCCCTTTTCTCACCATGGAGACAACAAAAACTCTCACTGTCGCCCTAATCCACTCCCGTCTGGACTACTGTAACGCTCTATTAATTGGCCTCCCCCTCACTCGACTTTCCCCTCTCCAGTCCATCCTTAATGCAGCAGCCAGGGTCGTCCATCTGGCTAATCGTTACTCGGACGTGTCCGCTCTTCGCCAGTCGTTACACTGGCTGCCCATTCATTACAGGATACAATTCAAAGTACTTGTTCTCACCCACAAAGCTCTCCACAGTGCGGCACCCCCTTACATCTCCTCCCTCATTTCTGTCTATCGGCCTAACCGACCACTGCGCTCTGCAAACGACTTTCGACTAACCTCTGCACTAATCCGTACCTCCCACTCCCGACTCCAAGACTTCCCCCGTGCTGCGCAAATCCTCTGGAATGCTCTACCCCAAGACATTAGGACCATCCACAACTTGCATAGTTTTAGGCGCTCGCTCAAAACACATTTGTTCAGAGCGGCCTATCACGTTCCCTAATCAAACTCATTTTATGTTTGTGTGTGTGTAGCCCATTCACTATCTCCATCTACCCCCCACCCCCTGAAGATGGCTGGACCATCATTGTAAATACATCATTGTAAATACACACCTGTACTTTGTATCTCCCCACCTCATTGTAGATTGTAAGCTCTCACGAGCAGGGTCATCTTATTTTGTCTTATTTTTGCTTTATTACTGTATTGTTAACGTTGTTACCTATGACTGTTGTGTTTGAAACTGTTAAACTGTAAAGCGCTGCGGAATATGTTGGCGCTATATAAATAAAGATTATTATTATTATTATGTATACCCCTCCTCACATGTAAAGCGCCATGGAATAAATGGCGCTATAACAATAAATAATAATAATAATAATCTTGTGTATTGAAGACATCGTATTTTGGCCTTCTAACTTGATTTGATGTACAACCATGGATGTGTGGAATAAAAATAGTTGCATCGTTAACCTGCCTAGGTGATTATTACAACCCACAACCTCAGATCCTCACAGGTATAATTGTGAGTGATCCCCTCCATGGATGAGAAGCCCCCGCACATTGTGAGTGATCCCCTCCATGGATGATGATAAGCCCCCACACACACTGAGTGATCCCCCTCCATGGATGAGAAGCCCCCACACATTGTGAGTGATCCCCTCCATGGATGAGAAGCCCACGCACATTGTGAGTGATCCCCTCCATGGATGAGAAGCCCCCACACATTGTGAATGATCCCCTCCATGGATGAGAAGCCCCCACACATTGTGAGTGATCCCCTACATGGATGAGAAGCCCCCACACATTGTGAATGATCCCCTCCATGGATGAGAAGCCCCCACACATTGTGTGTGAGCCCCTCCATGGATGAGAAGCCCACGCACATTGTGAGTGATCCCCTCCATGGATGAGAAGCCCCCACACATTGTGAATGATCCCCTCCATGGATGAGAAGCCCCCACACATTGTGTGTGAGCCCCTCCATGGATGAGAAGCCCACGCACATTGTGAGTGATCCCCTCCATGGATGAGAAGCCCCCACACATTGTGAATGATCCCCTCCATGGATGAGAAGCCCACGCACATTGTGAGTGATCCCCTCCATGGATGATAAGCCCCCACACATTGTGAGTGATCCCCTACATGGATGAGAAGCCCCCACACATTGTGAATGATCCCCTCCATGGATGAGAAGCCCCCACACATTGTGTGTGAGCCCCTCCATGGATGAGAAGCCCACGCACATTGTGAGTGATCCCCTCCATGGATGAGAAGCCCCCACACATTGTGAGTGATCCCCTACATGGATGAGAAGCCCCCACACACTGTGAATGATCCCCTCCATGGATGAGAAGCCCCCACACATTGTGAATGATCCCCACCATAGATGATAAGCCCCCACACATTGTGAGTGATCCCCTACATGGATGAGAAGCCCCCACACATTGTGAATGATCTCCACCATAGATGATAAGCCCCCACACATTGTGAGTGATCCCCTACATGGATGAGAAGCCCCCACACATTGTGAATGATCCCCTCCATGGATGAGAAGCCCCCACACATTGTGAATGATCCCCTCCATGGATGAGAAGCCCCCACACATTGTGAGTGAGCCCTCCATGGATGAGAAGCCCCCACACATTGTGAGTGACCCCCTCCATGGATGAGAAGCCCCCACACATTGTGAATGACCCCCTCCATGGATGAGAAGCCCACGCACATTGTGAGTGATCCTCTCCATGGATGAGAAGCCCACGCACATTGTGAGTGATCCCCTCCATGGATGAGAAGCCCCCACACATTGTGAGTGACCCCCTCCATGGATGAGAAGCCCCCACACATTGTGAGTGATCCCCTCCATGGATGAGAAGCCCCCACACATTGTGAATGATCCCCTCCATGAATGAGAAGCCCCCACACATTGTGAGTGATCCCCTACATGGATGAGAAGCCCCCACACATTGTGAATGATCCCCTCCATGGATGAGAAGCCCCCACACATAGTGAATGACCCCCTCCATGGATGAGAAGCCCCCACACATTGTGAGTGATCCCCTCCATGGATGAGAAGCCCCCACACATAGTGAATGACCCCCTCCATGGATGAGAAGCCCCCGCACATTGTGAGTGATCCCCTCCATGGATGAGAAGCCCCCACACATAGTGAATGACCCCCTACATGGATGAGAAGCCCCCACACATTGTGAATGATCCCCTCCATGGATGAGAAGCCCCCACACATAGTGAATGACCCCCTCCATGGATGAGAAGCCCCCACACATTGTGAGTGATCCCCTCCATGGATGAGAAGCCCCCACACATTGTGAATGATCCCCTCCATGAATGAGAAGCCCCCACACATTGTGAGTGATCCCCTACATGGATGAGAAGCCCCCACACATTGTGAATGATCCCCTCCATGGATGAGAAGCCCCCACACATAGTGAATGACCCCCTCCATGGATGAGAAGCCCCCACACATTGTGAGTGATCCCCTCCATGGATGAGAAGCCCCCACACATTGTGAGTGACCCCCTCCATGGATGAGAAGCCCCCACACATTGTGAATGACCCCCTCCATGGATGAGAAGCCCCCACACATAGTGAATGACCCCCTCCATGGATGAAAAGCCCCCACACATTGTGAGTGACCCCCTCCATGGATGAGAAGCCCCCACACATTGTGAGTAACCCCTCCATGGATGATAAGCTCCCACACATTGTGAGTGACCTCCATGGATGAGAAGCCCCCACACATTGTGAGTGACCCCCTCCATGGATGAGAAGCCCTCGCACATTGTGAGTGATCCCCTCCATGGATGAGAAGCCCATACACATTGTGAGTGAGCCCTCCATGGATGAGAAGCCCCCGCACATTGTGAGTGACCCCCTCCATGGATGAGAAGCCCTCGCACATTGTCAGTGATCCCCTCCATGGATGAGAAGCCTCCACAAATGAATGGTCTCAGGAGGCTTTACTGCCGGCATACATAGGACTCATGGCAGCGTCACCTTCTCGGTTTGAAGGGGACTTCATCAGAGAACATAACTTTGTAGGACATACGGGGATTGTACTGCAGAACACGAGGATAAAGTTATTTCTTCTATGTTGTTTTTGATCCAAGGGAGTGGGCTCGCTTATGAAATGCCGATAATTGTACTCCAGTAACCATAGAAACAACCGACTAAAATATCTAAAAGCACTGAAGCAGCAAAGATTGTGGAAAACCAAATTTTATGTCTGTCTCAAAACTTTTGGCCTCAACTGTACAGTAAAGAAAAGAGGGAAAAAAACATATACCATACATAAAAAATAGATATGAAATGGACAGATCGATATTTCAGATGGATATAGATAGATAGACAGATAATACTCATACCCCGTGAACAGTTTGTCACATTACACCCACAAACTTAAATGTAATTTATTGGGATTTTATGTGATACCAACACAAAGTAGCAAGAATTTGTAAAGTGTAAAGGAAATGATACCCTTTTTTTAAATTATTTTAAGAATATAAATATGAACATTCTGAGGTGCATTTATATTCAGCCCCTGTAGCCTGATGTCCCCAAATAAAATCCTGAGAGACCAATTGCCTTCAGAAGTCACATAATTAGTACATTGTGTCCCTCTGGGTGTGATTTCTTCAGTATAACTATAGCTGGTCTTTGAGGGCCTCAGAGGTTTGCGTGAGAACATTAAAGATCAAACAGCATCATGAAAACCAAGGAGCTCACCAGACAGGTCAGGGATAAAGTTGTGGAGAATAGTAAAGCAGGGTTGGGTTATAAAAATAGTCCAACCTTTGAACATCTCACAGAACACTGTTCAATCCATCATCCAAAAATAGGAGTATGGCACAACTGCAAACCTACTGAGACATGGTCATCCACCTAACCTGACATCGCAAGCAAGGAGAGCACTAATTAGTGAAGCAGCCAAGAGACCCATGGTCACTCTGGAGGAGATGCAGAGATCCACAGCTCAGGGTGGGAGAAGCTGTCCACAGGAGAACAATTAGACATATACTTCACAAATTGGACCGTTATGGAAGAGTGTCAAGAAGAAGGACATTTTTGAAAGTCATAAGAAGTCCCGTTTGCAGGGGACACAGCGAGCATGTGGAAGAAGGTGATCTGATCAGATGACACCAAATGGGAACTTTTGGGGCTAAATGCAAAACACTATGTGTGACAAAAAACTAGCACTGCACATAACTCTGAAAACACCATCCGTACTGTCACACATGGTGGTGGCATCATCATGATGAAGGATTTTCTTTAACTGGGGCAGGGAAGCTGGTCAGAGTTGATGGGAAGATGGATGGAGCTAAATACAGGGCAATCCTAGAGGAAAACCTGTTTGAGGCTGCTGGACACTTGAGATTAGGGTGTAGGTTAGAGCAGGACAACAACCCTAAACATTCCACCAGAGCTACAATGGAGGGCTTAGATCAGAGCATAATCATGTGTGTGAATGGCACAGTAACGGTCCAGACCAAAATCCCACAGACTCTGTGACAAAACATGAAAATTGCTGATCACAAACGTCTCCATCAAATCTCCCTGAGCGAGGGCGAGTGTGCAAAAAAGAAGAGGCAAAATGTCACCTCTAGATGTGCAAAGCTGGGAGAGACAGACCTCCAAAGACTGCAGCAGTAATTGCAGCAAAAGGAGGTCCTACAAAGTACTGACTCAGGGGCTCAATACAAATGCACAATATTCAGATTTATAGTTTTAAAATAATTAGAAAACCCTGTATCATTTCCTTTATACGTCACAAACACTTATTACTTAGCATTTGGTATCACAGAAAATCACAATAAAATTATGGGCGTAACGTGAAAAAGTGGGGAAAAGTTCATGAATATTTTTCCAACGCACTGTAGATGGATAGATACAGGAACTTGTGAACGTATTTGCCACACCTTAACACTTTCTGTGTTTTGCTATGTCACATCCTTGAATTTTGCTGTTGTTTTTGAGGGTTTGCATCAGTTCATGTAAAGAACTTGACTACAACTGTAAACATTTGGTTTTCTTTTTTTTGTGTGAAACAAACAACAAATAGGACAAAATAACTGAAAACGTCAGTGTGCAAAGCTATTTACCCCCCAAAGTCAGTACTTTGTAGAGCCTCCTTTTGTGGCAAGTACTGCTGCAGTCACTTTGGATAAGTCTCTGAGTTTTCCACATCTGGCTACAGGGATTTTTGCCCATTCCTCAAGGCAAAACTGCTGTAGCTCCTTCACATTAGATGGTTTCCTCTGGTGAACAGTGATCATCAAGTCTGACCACAGATTGTCCATTGGATTAAGGTCTGGCCTGTAACCCGGCCACTCAAAAACATTTACATATTTCTAATTAAACCACTAGAGTGTTGCTTTAGCAGTATGCTTTGGGTCATTGTCTTGTTAGAAGGTGAACCTCCATCTTGGTCACAAATCACTGACAGAAACAGGTTTTAATCAAGAATATCCCTGTATTTCACATCATCCATCTTCCCCTTGACCATTATCCCTGTCCCTGCTGCTGAAAAAAATCCCCACAGCATGATGCTGCCACCATCATTTTTCACTGTGGGGATGATGTTCTTGTGGTGATGAGCGGTGTTGGTTTGGCACCAGACATAGCGTTTACCTTGGTGGACAAAAAGTTAAATTTTGGTCTCATCTGACCAAAGCACCTTCCTCTATACATTTGGGGAGTCTCCCATCTGTCATTTGGTAAACTCAAAATGAGTCTTAAAATTTGTGTAAGTAAAGGCTTTTATCTGCCCACTGCTCTATGGAGTCTATGGCTTATTGTGGTCGTATGTATAGAAACTCCAGTCTCTGCTTGCGAACTCTGCAGCTCCTTCAGGATTACCTTTGGTTTTTGTGCTGCCTCTCTGATTAATGCCCTCTTTGCCTGCGCTGAGAGTTTTTTGTGGATGACTTCTCTTGGCAGGTTTGTTGTGGCACCATGTTCTTCCCATTTGATGATAATGGATTTGATGGTGGTATTGGGGATCATCAGAAATTGAGAGATTTTTTTTTTTATAACCGAACCTTGACTTGTACTTCTCAGCAACTTTGTCCCTGAGTTCTTTGGAGATCTCCTTGGTCTTCATTATATTGTTTGGAGATCTCCTTGGTCTTTATGGTGTTGTTTGGAGATCTCCTTGTTCTTCATGGTGTTGTTTGGGGATCTCCTCAGCCGTCATGCTGTTGTTTGGAGATCTCCTTGATCTTCATGGTGTTGTTTGGAGATCTCCTTGGTCTTCATGGTGGTGTTTGGAGATCTCCTTGGTCTTCATTATATTGTTTGGAGATCTCCTTGATCTTCATGGTGTTGTTTGGAGATCTCCTTGGTCTTCATGGTGTTTGGAGATCTCCTTGGTCTTCATGGTGTTTGGAGATCTCCTTGGTCTTCATGGTGTTGTTTGGAGATCTCCTTGGTCTTCATGGTGTTGATTGGTTAGTGGTGCCTCTTGTTAATGGTGCTGAATCCTCTGTGCCCTTGAAGAGAAGGTAAAGTGTATACTGACAGACATGTGACACTTAGATTGCACACAGGTGGGTGTCCTGTCACTAAGCATGGGGACTTAAGGCCCCGTCACACTTAGCGACGCTGCAGCGATACAGACAACGATGCCGATCGCTGCAGCATCGCTGTTTAGTCGCTGTGTGGTCGCTGGGGAGCTGTCACACAGACAGCTCTCCAGCGACCAACGATGCCGAGGTCCCCGGGTAACCAGGGTAAACATCGGGTTGCTGAGCGCAGGGCCGCGCTTAGTAACCCGATGTTTACCCTGGTTACCAGTGTAAAATGTAAAAAAACAAACACTACATACTCACCTTCGCGTCCCCCGGGGTCCGCTTCCTGCACTGACTGAGCGCCGGCCCTAACAGCAGAGCGGTGACGTCACCGCTGTGCTGCGCTTTCACTTTACGGCCGGCACTCAGTCAGTGCAGGGAAGCAGACGGCAAGGGACCTGACGGACACCGGAAAGTGAGTATGTAGTGGTTTTTTATTTTTTACATTTACGATGGTAACCAGGGTAAACATTGGGTTACTAAGCGCGGCCCTGCGCTTAGTAACCCGATGTTTACCCTGGTTACCAGTGAAGACATTGCTGAATCCGTGTCACACACACCGATTCAGCGATGTCAGCGGGACCTCAACGACCAAAAAAAGGTCCAGGCCATTCCGACACGACCAGCGATCTCACAGCAGGGGCCGGGTCGCTGGTACGTGTCAAACATAGCGAGATCGCTACTGAGGTCGCTGTTGCGTCACAAAACTTGTGACTCAGCAGCGATCTCGCTAGCGACCTCGCTTAGTGTGATGGGGGCTTTATGTAGGGAATTGCTTGCACCAGAAATTTTTAGAGGCTTCATAGCAAAAGGGGTGAATACATATGCAAATGCCAATTTTTAGTTATTTGAGCCCATAAATTACATTTTTGCCTATATTTTTCTCACTTCACCAACTTAGACTATTTAGTGCTGATGCATCACACACAAATCGGATTACAAAAGGATTAACACACAGGTTGTAATGTAACAAAAAAGCCAAGGGGATGAATACTTTTGCAAACCACTGTATAAAAGGGTGTTGTCTATTAGCACCTAGCACATTCTATGGCACCGGACTTTGTGAAATTGCTCTTCGCCCAATGTTTATCTCTTCTATAACCAGAATTTTCTATGTTTTCTTTTTTCTTATTGCCGAGAGATGAGGCGGAGAGAACTTTTGTGCTCCATGGACAAAGCGTAAAATGTAGGCTATCTTCAGGAGAGGGTGCGCACCCCTCCGACTGTTGTGTGGGAATTCATGTCCTATAAAGGTCTCTGGACACAGAAAATCCACATTTGCATTTACTCCGAGTCATCTATTGAGGGGACTGCGGCCTGGAGTCAGCGCTCTCTGCCCGGGAGGCCAAAATTATGCGGAAACTTTGGGTTTTGTTGGAAAGGAATCTCATTAAACCTCTCAGAGAAGAGTCCAGAGAATCCGTAATAACCTCTGCGAGGTGAAGCTCGCACATCTACAAGGCTTGTCTCCCTCCAGGGTCAGACCCTTATTGTACGCCTCCTGAAAATGTGTGAAAGAAATTGGCGTGAGACAATGGAGAGACGCCGAAAAGATTAGAGTCGGTATCTGAGCACAATCAGTATTCAGCCCCGTCACCCGATAATCTCCTGAGCTAAACCCGGGGAAAAATAAAGAGGCAACCATGAAAACCAGAGAAAAACTGCAACAACGTGCAAATGACACCGCCCTGCAGTCACAACATGGAATCTTGGCAGAGTTTGCTTATTGTGAACTTTTTTTTTTTATAGTATATGAAAAATATTTTGTGGCCAGGAAACTATCAACAAGCAGGAGAAAGAAAGAAAGAAAGAAAGAAAGAAAGAAAGAAAGAAAGAAAGAAGGAAAGAAGGAAAGAAAGAAAGAAAGAAAGAAAGAAAGAAAGAAAGAAAGAAAGAAAGAAAGAAAGAAGATAAAAATAGATATGAAACATAGATAGATAGACAGGAAAAATGTCAGCAATCTAGATGTGAGATACTGAAAAAAAAGAAAGCTAGATGGTTAGATAGATAGATGACAGGAGATGCAGCGCTGGTGGAGTGTTATTAATGGAGCCCTAATTGGCTCAGTGACTACAGAAGACAGAGTACAATGGGGCTGACAGGAGTATTGTGTAACAACTCATAAAAGATTTCATAAAAGACAATCACAGAAGAAGTACGAAATAATTTGACAGGCAAGTAATTAACATGATCAGACGGAGCAAAACACAATTAATGCCATGACTTAAACAAAATAAATTATCTTAATTTCCACCTTGTGTTCAGTAGATAGAACAATCCCATATGCAAAATATAAGAGACTTTATAGATAGAATATATATATATATAGAGAGACCAAAAGTTTGGACACACCTTCTCATTTAAAGATTTTTCTGTAGAATCCAGGAGCTGAATTATAAAATTATAACACAGTGGTATAGAACACCTGTTCGGTTACACAAAATTGATCCAGCAGTACCAGACACCTGTTGGAGGTGTAACGGGGCGGTGGGATCCATGTTACACATATGGTGGAGTTGCAGTGGTGTCAGACCCCTTTGGAACGACATATTTGCCTTATATAATCACATTACAAACAAACAAGTAGAGGCAACGCCGGAGATAGCTTTATTGTCAATTTTCCCGGGCTCTGTGTCCAAAAACAAGAAAAGAAGAGTATGTTGCCGTACTTCATGAATGCAATGCGCCAAATCATACCCAGATTGTGGAGGTCACCTGTAGCGCCGAGGGGGATAGAGTGGGTGGGGGCATTGGATGTGCTGTGCAGGATGGAGGAGATGGGGGCTTTTGATGACAGGTCGGGTGTCAATTGGTATGCGAAGTGGTACCCATGGATACAATTCAAAGAAGCACAACATTTTCAGACATGGGTGACACCGGGTGTACTGCCTCGCCCCTCATAATGGGGACTTACTGAGGAGTGAGTTGGTGGAGTTCTATCGTTATATATGCACCGATATCCGTTCTTTCTCTATTTCTTCTCCCTATCTTTCTTTCTATTCTTCTTTTCTTTTAAGGTATTTTATTATTTGTGTTTGTTCTTTTATATAAGGGTGACCTGCTTTAACCCTCTCAAACGGTTTACAAACTGATGTTTATACTTCTGTGGTATCACCACAGAGGGAATGGAAATACCGATGGGGAGAGGGGTGTAGAACGTTGACTGTTATCAATGGTTACCATACAATGTTTGTATATTTCTCTTTCTAACTGAATAAAAATATTTTGAACAATAAAGATTTTTCTGTATTTTCATGACTATGAAAATTGTACATTCACACTGAAGGCATCAAAAGTATGAACTAACACATGTGGAATTATATACTTAACAAAAAAGTGTGAAACAACTGAAATTATGTCTTATATTCTAGGTTCTTCAAAGTAGCCACCTTTTGCTTTGATGACAGTGCAGCGCCCCAGAGTTCTGGTCGTTGCAGTACTGTGGCTCTGCCACTAAGGGGAGCCATGGTACGTTCGATGGCACCGAAGGAGTTCCTCCAATCAGGTATCACAGACACCAATATGTTTCACAGCTGGGCCTCCGGGGGGAGCTAAGGGTGCTATTCATTAGGCCACTCCCCACCATAGTGGGTAAACTGGGGGTCAGGCAGGAAGTTAGACAGAACGCTGACGGGATTGAACGGAGCAACACCCTGTGGCAGGGGGTGTTGTGAAGGGAGAGACTGTAGGGTCTCTGCCAGGGGTGGGATCCTGGCAGAGGCTTGGCATTGAAAGAACGTAACGGGTCCGCGCAGGCTCCTGGAAGCGGCGGGACTCAAGAAAGGACTAGAAGCAAGATAGATTGTGCTGAGTGAGAAACGAGATCAAGCAGAAGGAGAATACCAGCAGGGGTTTTGTTGAAAGAGGCAGCACCCTGCTGAGGCGCAATACCGGTGGCCGGAACGCCGAGGGAGTGGATTAGAATACAGCTTCAAGCCATACTCCAAACAGCGGCAGGACAGTCGGTCTCAGGCGGGCTGTCTACCACATATCACCTATGAAGTCTTGGGGGGCAATTGCGGGAGAGGGGCGACTCTAGGGTCCCGGAAGAACTCCAGGCCTACCTGACAAACGGGTGCCATTCCAACCTGAATACAGGGAAGGGGTGGATTACAGAGGAACATCAAATCGAGTTGTGAGGGAACTTAAGAAACAGACACAACCGTTGTGGGGTTACTTTCCGTGAGCACAGCAGGGAAGGACTACAACACATAGCGTTAGAAGGAAGGCACAGATTTCCACCTGAGAGGAGAACTCTGGAGGTGCCATTGGACCGGCCGGACTTGCGTAGCCTGGTGAACCGTGTTCTGGACTGAGGACTCAGAGATCTCCAGTAAAGAGGTAAAGAGACTGCAACCTGGTGTCCTCGTTATTTACCGCGACTTACACCCCACAACCGCACCGCTCCATCGCTACCATTACTACTACCTATTACACTGGACGTCCCCCACTGACGGACAGGGCCACGGACCGGGTCTAGCCACCGTGACAACCCCGAGACTGAGAACTAGAGGCCCGGCTCCGGGTACCCCTCGGCCCTGCGGCGGTGCGGGGGCGCCGCAGACTTGGCGTCACGAACAGGATCTACTTAAGCCTGAAGAATCAGGTCATGTGTGCCTAGAGACTGTGATTTGTTGTGCTTGGACTGTACTTTATTGTAAGACTGTGCTGCGCCATTAGCCGCCAAAAGTTCCCGCCAAAAGGCGCCGCCATTGCTACACCCAAGGGGAAGGAGGGCGTGTTATGGGCGGAGACTCCCAGTGTGGCGCGAGAAATGGCTACCGCCCCCTGCACTTCTGGCTGCAGAGGAATGACCTGCCCCAAAGCAGAAGAGAAACACCCCTTGATATGCAACGGCGGGAAGCGGGTGACGGAGAAGCCCGACCTCGGAGAAATGGCGGAGTTAGGTGCATGCACTGCCACCGACTATCAGGCAGCGATGATGAACGGCGAGTGCCTGAGCGAGGAAGAAGCAGTTCCGGCCTGCCCTTCTTCACCGGAGATGGACCGGAAGCCTGCGGACCCGACAGCGGAGTTACGTCCACTAATCCCGACCTCGGAGTTAGAGGAGGGGGAACCACAGCCAGCGGAGCCGAATCCGAGCATCCCATTGGAGGAGCCCCGGTCCGGGCTGCAGCAGACTCCAGCGTCCTCGTTAACGGACCGGAGCGACACCGATGGAACCATATTAGGCGCAGGTATGGCCGACGTCCCTGCTCCCCTCCGCGAGCCCGCTTCCATGACCCACCTCTATCGCAGTAGGGAGCGACTTATCTCGGCAGGGCTAATGGTGCTATCCCCCGATGACCTGGGGAGGATGGTGCCACCGCTGTCGACTGGAGTGGGGGAGCCTGTGGATGTGAGCTTAGATGGAGTAGTTCTTCGGTGGGACACCCCCTGGTTTAGAGCAGATGGATCCCGGGAGAACGGGTCCACTCTTGCGGTGCTTACATGGGAACAATATAGACAGTGCTTGATTCTGCAGTGGAAAGGACGGAAAGGAGCTGAGTCGATGGGCCCATCGAAAGTACAACAACCCCCCCCGGCATGGGATGACAGAGACGCGGTAAGGCGGGGCACTGTGTTGGCCTACCATGTAAAAAGGGGGTGGGGCCTCATACACGAGCCGGGACTGGATACTGATGTTTTCGTTGCGCATTGTAACGTGAGGGCTCCCTGTTGTGGCCGAAGCGGAGAACCATTACAAAAGGGGGATCCAGTGACCTACAGCCGCCACTTGAACCCACTCGGGTGGTATGCACGGAATGTTCGGCGGTGTATGTCTGGAGCCGCGGCACTTGCTACCCCAGACCTGGTCCCGGGAGCACCTGAACTTGTCACCATCGCAACGGTACGTCTAGTAGCAGCCCCAGAGTTGGCCGGTCGAGTCCATCTGCATGTTCGAACCGAGGACACTGGCGCTACAGTGGCCGGGGGCCCGGAGCCCCAGCCACCGGAAGAAGAATAAACCTCGATACCATGAAAAATGTAAATAGTTACTGTTTGTTCTTTAAGTTGCTGCTAAACCCGTCCAGGGTAAACTTTAAAAGGTGACCCCTTGGTTGACCCGGGGTCACTATTGTTTTCCTTTTCCTTGAAGTTGTTGCACAAAAGTTACACAAACTGTGAAATCATGGACTGTGCATGATTCGAACTTCCTTTGTAAATAGTTTGCACCTTCTTAAAGGTGCTCCCTACTGGTTTTAGTCAAAGACACTTTGCGAAGATACCGTTCCTACTGATTCTAATTAAAGACACTTTGCGAAGATACCATACCGGAACCTTTGCATGGACTGGTAGGCTGAGAAAACGAGCTACCTCAGAAAGACTTGGTCCCCTCTTAAAGGGGATGTGAGAAACTGAACTTGAGAGAGATACTGTTGCAGAACAGTAATGCCATAATGATGCTTTGAAAAGAAATGTAACTGTTTTACATGCTAAGTTATATGTGTTGAATTTGTTGAAATGTGAAATCTAAATAATGTTTTACAGAAAGAAAAGATGCAGAGAGCCCGTAGGGGTAGATGTAGAGGTCTGCATAGTTGAAAGTAAAAGAAGTAATGATGAAGGTGAGGATAGAAGGTCAACCCTGCGTCCCCATAGAAAGTTACTTTGTTACTAAGGACAGAAGGCGAACCCGTAGGGGTTAGAGAGTGAGTCCTTAAAGGAGCCGAGTAGAGCGGGCTCAGAGTTCTTCAAACGAAAGGAATGTTATGTCTGTACTATGTATAGTAGCGAAAGGCAGTAGGCCCTGGCTGAACGGGGCGGTCCTGTAAAAGAAAGGAGAGGCAGTAGGTCTGGTGCCATAGGGACAGGCGGTCCTGCAGGTTCAAAGTAGGAGAATGTGAAGTTACCTTACCCTGTAATGTGATTATAGGAAGGCCTTTGGTAAACTAAGAGTGTATGTTTCTTAAAGGCAATGTTAATTTATTGTTCCAGAATTTGCACTAAGTAGAATACCCGGTTGGGTAACAGGAGTTATGCATAGCCTGTAATTTATAATGTTGACCATGTTTGTAACGTTAAAAGTGTCCTCACCTCCCATAAAGGGAAGCCTGTTCAAGTATACTTATCGTTTTGCACTCAACAAAATTGTATGTCTGTTTACTAATCTGTATTGTTGTTTTTCTTCCCAGTCCCGGAGTACTGTGTTTAACCAGGGGGGAGTGCAGCGCCCCAGAGTTCTGGTCGTTGCAGTACTGTGGCTCTGCCACTAAGGGGAGCCATGGTACGTTCGATGGCACCGAAGGAGTTCCTCCAATCAGGTATCACAGACACCAATATGTTTCACAGCTGGGCCTCCGGGGGGAGCTAAGGGTGCTATTCATTAGGCCACTCCCCACCATAGTGGGTAAACTGGGGGTCAGGCAGGAAGTTAGACAGAACGCTGACGGGATTGAACGGAGCAACACCCTGTGGCAGGGGGTGTTGTGAAGGGAGAGACTGTAGGGTCTCTGCCAGGGGTGGGATCCTGGCAGAGGCTTGGCATTGAAAGAACGTAACGGGTCCGCGCAGGCTCCTGGAAGCGGCGGGACTCAAGAAAGGACTAGAAGCGAGATAGATTGTGCTGAGTGAGAAACGAGATCAAGCAGAAGGAGAATACCAGCAGGGGTTTTGTTGAAAGAGGCAGCACCCTGCTGAGGCGCAATACCGGTGGCCGGAACGCCGAGGGAGTGGATTAGAATACAGCTTCAAGCCATACTCCAAACAGCGGCAGGACAGTCGGTCTCAGGCGGGCTGTCTACCACATATCACCTATGAAGTCTTGGGGGGCAATTGCGGGAGAGGGGCGACTCTAGGGTCCCGGAAGAACTCCAGGCCTACCTGACAAACGGGTGCCATTCCAACCTGAATACAGGGAAGGGGTGGATTACAGAGGAACATCAAATCGAGTTGTGAGGGAACTTAAGAAACAGACACAACCGTTGTGGGGTTACTTTCCGTGAGCACAGCAGGGAAGGACTACAACACATAGCGTTAGAAGGAAGGCACAGATTTCCACCTGAGAGGAGAACTCTGGAGGTGCCATTGGACCGGCTGGACTTGCGTAGCCTGGTGAACCGTGTTCTGGACTGAGGACTCAGAGATCTCCAGTAAAGAGGTAAAGAGACTGCAACCTGGTGTCCTCGTTATTTACCGCGACTTACACCCCACAACCGCACCGCTACATCGCTACCATTACTACTACCTATTACACTGGACGTCCCCCACTGACGGACAGGGCCACGGACCGGGTCTAGCCACCGTGACAACCCCGAGACTGAGAACTAGAGGCCCGGCTCCGGGTACCCCTCGGCCCTGCGGCGGTGCGGGGGCGCCGCAACTGCTTTGCACACTCTTGGCATTCTCTTGATGAGCTTCAAGAGGTAGTCACCGGGAATGGTCTTCACTTCACAGGTGTGCCCTGTCAGGTTTAATAAGTGGGATTTCTTGCCTTATAAATGGGGTTGGGACCATCAGTTGTGTTGAGCAGAAGTCTGGTGGATACACAGCTGATAGTCCTACTGAACAGACTGTTAGAATTTGTATTATGGCAAGAAAAAAGCAGCTAAGTAAAGAGAAATGAGTGGCCATCATTACTTTAAGAAATGAAGGTCAGTCAATCCTAAAAATTGGGAAAACTTTGAAAGTGTCCCCAAGTGCAGTGGCAAAAACCATCAAGCGCCACAAAGAAACTGACTCACATGAGGACCGCCCCAGGAAAGGAAGACCAAGAGTCACCTCTGCTTCTGAGGATAAGTTTCTCCGAGTCACCAGCCTCAGAAATCGCAGGTTAACAGCAGCTCAGATTAGAGACCAGGTCAATGCCAAACAGAGTTCTAGCAGCAGACACATCTCTACAACAACTGTTAAGAGGAGACTTTGTGCAGTAGGCCTTCATGGTAAAATAGCTGCTAGGAAACCACTGCTAAGGACAGGCAACAAGCAGAAGAGACTTGTTTGGGCTGAAGAACAAAAGGAATGGACATTAGACCAGTGGAAATCTGTGCTTTGGTCTGATGAGTCCAAATTTGAGATCTTTGGTTCCAACCACCGTGTCTTTGTGCGACGCAGAAAAGGTGAACGGATGGACTCTATATGCCTGGTTCCCACCGTGAAGCATGGAGGAGGAGGTGTGATGTGTGGGGGTGCTTTGCTGGGGGATTTATTCAAAATTGAAGGCATACTGAACCAGCATGGCTACCACAGCATCTTGCAGCGGCATGCTATTCCATCCGGGTTTCGTTTAGTTGGACCATCATTTATTTTTCAACAGGACAATGACCCCAAACACACTTCCAGTCTGTGTAAGGACTATATGACCAAGAAGGAGAGTGATGGGGTGCTACACCAGATGACCTGGCCTCCACAGTCACCAGACCTGAACCCAATCGAGATGGTTTGGGGTGAGCTGGACCGCAGAGTGAAGGCAAAAGGGCCAACAAGTGCTAAGCATCTCTGAGAACTCCTTCAAGATTGGTGGAAGACCATTCCCAGTGACTACCTCTTGGAGCTCATCAAGAGAATGCCAAGAGTGTGCAAAGCATTCATCAAAGCAAAAGGTGGCTACTTTGAAGAGCCTAGAATATAAGACATAATTTCAGTTGTTTCACACTTTTTTGTTAAGTATATAATTCCACACGTGTTAATTCATAGTTTTGATGCCTTCAGTGTGAATGTACAATTTTCATAGTCATGAAAATTCAGAAAAATCTTTAAATGAGAAAGTGTGTCCAAACTTTTGGTCTGTGCTGTATATAGATAATAGATATATAATATATCATAAATAATAGATAGCAATAATAGATGGATAGATATATAATAGATAACAGATAAATGATAGATAATAGATAGATAATATAAAATAGATAGATAATATATAGATCATAGATAGATAATAGATAGATGATATATAAATGGATAATAGATAGATAATAGATAATAATAGATAGATAATAGACGTAGTTCTGGAAAGTATTACAATTTGCTGATCTATGATTTCAGCTCTGGATAGCTCAGGTGACTTGTAAATGTGAACGTCTTGGAAAGAGATTTTAATAAGAAACAAATTAGATTTACAAAAAGCCTCTTGTGTCTGGCAGAAGGTGCTGGGCGCTCGGCCACTGAAACAATTTTTTAAATGAAAGTGTGCTAAACTATTTTGTATGATTCCTTGATCTTGTTCCATTGTGGAGAAATCTCGGGCACAGATTACTTACAGGATTTCACGCAGAGTGCAGCCATTTCCATGGAGGGTTTCCCTCATTCAGCCCTGTGGGTAAAGCAGCTGTGATTCAGGTCCGGCGCTGCAGTCAGATCAGTCGCTGCCCATGAGAATCTCGGCGCGGAGACTGGCAGGAGGTTATGTAAGACAAATATAAGCCGTGCAGATCTTAACGAGCGCGCACCACCATGTATTACCAAGGAAAAGAAAAATACGCTCACAATATATTACCATCCGCGTGCAGAATACCACATAAATGCAGCATATAGTGAGCGAGCGCCACCGTGCATTACCGCGTGTACAGAATATCACTGGGCTGCACAATGTGCACACTGCCGCTGACGTTACATACAGTCCCATGTAAGACTGCCAGATGACTGGGCAGAGACCGGTGTGGCTGCTCAGGATTTCCATTATGAAGAAAGCTGGGATGACCCGAGACACAGTAAGAAGCCGAGGGTCAAGGACATAATTTCATCTGCTGTTTATGGCCTGCTTCAGGTTACAGGCGGTGGTAAAATGAAGAGACAAAGCCAAGAATCAGGGAAGAGATGGAGACTCAGAAGAAAGTCTAGACAAATGCCAGAAGCCAAAGCATCAAGGAGTGATGGAAAGCTACAAATGCAGAAAGCAGGCAATGCGGGAAGCAGAAATGTATCCAATCCACTGCAGATGTACAGGAAGCAAATTGTGTCATTAACTTCCATCCTTCCCTTCTCTACTTCCTTTCATTTCTTCCTCCATCTATACCTTCCATCCCTTCTTTCCTCCTTCCTTCTCTTTCTTTCTTTTCTCAATCTCTTCCCTCATTTCCCTCCTTCCTTCGCCTCCTTTCTTCCCTCCCATTCTTCCATCCTTTCTTTTCGTCCTTCCTTCCTTTCCTCCATCCATTTGATTCCATTCTTTCCTTCCCTCTCTTCTCTTCTCGCATGATTCTTTCCTTCCTCCCCTCGTTCTTTTCTTCCTTCCTCCATCCCTTCCTTCCCCCCATTTGTTCCTTCTTTTCTTCTCTTCCGTCCACCCTTCCTAATTTTCCTCCTTCCTACATTCCATCCCATAATTGCAGTCACATGATTTAGGAGAGGACCGTATGTGATGGAAATGGCAGAAGACAGCGATGGGTAAGTATTTTGTTACACACACTGGACATACTTCGTATCCTTCATATCCCCTTATTTCTCCCTTCCCTTTTCTTCCCTTACCTTCTGTGCCTTCCTTGTTTGCATCCATTTACTTCTCTTTATCATTTTCTCATTGTCTTCCATCTTTTTTCCCATACATTGAGCATTTGTCTTTTTCCATTCCTCTACTTCCCACTCTTTCCTTCTTGCGGTTTTCCGTTCTGCCTTCCTGTCAACTTTTCATCCTTCTCCCTATTACCTAATGGGTCCATTTTCTGTTTCCATCTCTTTCTTTCCATTGAATTCATTCCTTTCCTCACTCCTTTCTTTCCTCTTCCCACCAATCCCTTAGTTTTGTTCTTTTCTCTTCCTTTCCTGCCTCACCTTTACCCTTTCATTCATGGCTCCTTCCCTTCTTTGCTATCCACTTCCACCTCTTTCTTCTTATTGCCCCCACTCTTCCTTCCATTCTTTTCTCTTTCCTTCTGCACTTTCTTACACTGTTCTCTTCCTTCCTCTTTGCCTCCATTCTTTTCTTCTCTTTACTTCTGTGCTTTCTTCCATCATCCTCTTCCTTCCTCTTTGCCTCCATTCTTTTCCTCCCTTTCCTTCTGTGCTTTCTTCCATCGCCCTCTTACTTCCTCTGCCTCCATTATTTTCCTCCCTTTACTTCTGCGTTTTCTTCCACCGTTCTCTTCCTTCCTCTTTCCCTCCATTAATTTTCTCCCTTTCCTTCTGCGTTTTTTTCCATCATTCTCTTCCTTCCTCTTTGCCTCCATTCTTTTCCTCCATTTCCTTCTGTGCTTTCTTCCTCCCTTATCTTCCTTCCTCTTTGCCTCCATTCTTTTCCTCCCTTTCCTTTCTTTTCCTCCCTTTCCTTCTGCGTTTTCTTCCACCGTTCTCTTTCTTCCTCTTTCCCTCCATTCATTTCCTCCCTTTCCTTCTGTGTTTTCTTCCATCATTCTCTTCCTTCCTCTTTGCCTCCATTCTTTTTCTCCCTTTCCATCTGCGTTTTCTTCCACCGTTCTTTTCCTTCCTCTTTCCCTTCATTCATTTCCTCCCTTTCCTTCTGCGTTTTGTTCCATCATTCTCTTCCTTCCTCTTTGCCTCCATTCTTTTTCTCCCTTTCCTTCTGTGTTTTCTTACACCATTCTCTTCCTTCCTCTTTCCCTCCATTCATTTCCTCCCTTTCTTTTCCTCCCTTTCCTTCTGCGCTTTCTTCCATCGTTCTCTTCCTTCCACCTTTGCCTCCATTATTTTCCTCCCTTTCCTTCTGCGTTTTCTTCCAACATTCCCTTACTTCCTCTTTCCCTCCATTCTTTTCCTCCCTTTTCTTCTGTGCTTTCTTCCACCATTCTCTTCCTTCCTCTTTGTCTCCATTGTTTTCCTCCCTTTCCTTCTGTGCTTTTTCTTCCATCGTTCTCTTCCTTCCTCTTTGCCTCCATTCTTTTCTTCTCTTTTCCTTCTGTGCTTTCTTCCATCGTTCTCTTCCTTCCTCTTTGCCTCCATTCCTTTCCTCCCTTTCCTTCTGTGCTTTCTTCCATTGTCCTCTTCCTTCCTCTTCACCTCCATTATTTTCCTCCCTTTCCTTCTGTGCTTTCTTCCACCACTCTCTTCCTTCCTCTTTGCCTCCATTCTTTTCCTCCCTATCCTTCTGCGCTTTCTTCCATCGTCCTCTTCCTTCCTCTTTGCCTCCATTCTTTTCCTCCCTTTCCTTCTGTGCTTTCTTCCACCATTCTCTTCCTTCCTCTTTGCCTCCATTCTTTTCCTCCCTATCCTTCTGTGCTTTCTTCCATCGTCCTTTTCCTTCCTGTTTGCCTCCATTCTTTTCCTTCCATTCCTTCTGTGATTTCTTCCATCGTCCTCTTCCTTCCTCTTTGCCTCCATTCTTTTCCTCCCTTTCCTTCTGTTTTCTTCCATTGCTCTTTTCCTTCCTATTTGCCTCCATTCTTTTCTTCTCTTTCCTTCTGCCCTTTCTTCCATCGTTCTCTTCCTTCCTCTTTGCCTCCATTCTTTTCCTCCCTTTCCTGCTGTGCTTTCTTCCACCGTTCTCTTCCTTCCTCTTTCCCTCCATTCATTTTCTCCCTTTCCTTCTGTGTTTTCTTCCATCATTCTCTTCCTTCCTCTCTCCCTCCATTCATTTTCTCCCTTTCCTTCTGCGTTTTCTTCCATCATTCTCTTCCTTCCTCTTTGCCTCCATTCTTTTCCTCCCTATCCTTCTGTGCTTTCTTCCATCGTCCTCTTCCTTCCTCTTTGCCTCCAATCTTTTCCTTCCTTTCCTTCTGTGCTTTCTTCCATCGTCCTCTTCCTTCCTCTTTGCCTCCAATCTTTTCCTTCCTTTCCTTCTGTGCTTTCTTCCATCGTCCTCTTCCTTCCTCTTTGCCTCCATTCTTTTCCTCCCTTTCCTTCTGTGCTTTCTTCCATCGTCCTCTTGCTTCCTCTTTGCCTCCATTCTTTTCCTACCGTTCCTTCTGCGCTTTCTTCCACTGTTCTCTTCCTTCCTGTTACTTTGTGTAAATCCCACATTAAACTCATTGATGCTTCGGTGCTAAGTAACGACACTAATGATTTAATTTGAAGATTCACAAATGTTTTGCGCGTCTCGTACTTCTCCGAACGTGGGATCTGTTTATCCAACACCCTGTGACTCCGCCGGGTTTACACGTCCTTATCACTGAATAATCAGAGTCTTAATCGCTCCGTGAAGTCAATTAACACCTCTGGTCTAATTACCGTCTATGGTAAGAACTCGACCGTCTTCACGGTTCTGAGCGTCCTCCATTTCTTTACGGCTCCTCCTATGCCGGGTCTCCAGGTCCAGTCCTCGTAGATCCCATCGGGAGGAGGCTTCCAGGATTTACAATATGTTCTTAATTAGCCAATTAACCTCGCTCCAGTTGTGAATGTAAAATGTCTCCACGGTGTGTGAGAAATTGAAATCCAGACCTATCGGACGCCCAGAATTCAATTTTTTCAAGTTTATAATTTAATTGGATATTAACGACATCTGAATTCCTGCAATTATTTTCGTTAAGATGTTCTAAAAAAAAAAGTAGTGATCAGTTTTAATTAAAGGGTTTCCATGCTTCGTACAATCTATTTTTGCTTTGTCGCCTCCAGCTGTGATTTGCAGGGAAATCATGATGCATTTTCCTTACAGCGCCACCACAGGGGTAATGATGTATTACACCGCTCCCTTATGGAATGAATGGACACTGTGTGGGGATTTTACTGAACCTTCGCTGCTCATGGTCAGAGTCACCCACTGTATATAGCTTAGGAAGCGATGCCACACAACCCTCGGATCTCAGGTCAGGGCGCAGAGCGTGGTGCCGGTGCCTCCGGAGTCATGGTGGCAGACCACCACTTCAGTAGCAGGATTCTCACTCACATCTAGATGTGGTCGGTCCAGCTAAAACCCCAGGTCTCCATCCTTCCCCCTTCTGCAGATTCATTGCCGTTGCTCTGAGCCAAAACACAGATGATTATTTCCACCGTCTGAATGTGGACAAGAATGTTTCCATTCACTAACAGCAAGCAGAGATCTTCATGTTAAAGATGGATCTCCCATCATGTCTTCATCCTATGTGCCCCTATCATGGCCACTTCTTCACTGACTTTTCCTGGACTCCTCGGTGACTACTCTCTACATCTATTTGCCTAATGTATCAATGTCTAATCAGGAAAATGTATCAGGAAAAATGAGTAACACTGGCAGCCCCTCTATTAGCTGCACAGGGGGCGACAACCATCCCTTCACTTAAAGGGTATACAAATAAAATATTGTCGCCAATAAACCATTACATTTTACTTGCAGTACCACTCCTGGCCACACAGCGAAGGCGGCACAATATTCATTTTCCGCTAAAGGGAATGTGTCAGTAGGATCCACCCTCCTAATCCGTCCATATGAGCATGTAGGTCATAGGAAGCGGAATAACAGGATACCTGTTGTGAACTCCGTTTTCAGGCTCCCTCTTGTGGTCACAGATTGTATTGTGTGACTTTGGTTTTTTGGCTCCCCCTGGTGGTTTGGTTTATTATCCTGTGGGTCTGCTGGATCAGCTGCCTCGTTATTCACCAGGGAGGCTCCTATTTAGCTCTGCTTCACTTCCACTTGTTGCCGGCTGTCAATGTATTCAGTGCTATTCTGATTACTCCTGATTATCTCGTTTTCTGCCTCTTCAGGATAAGCTAAGTTCTGTTTGAATATTTTTTGCTCATCTGCCTGCAATATGATTTCTGTGTATGATGAGTCTAGTCCAGCTTGCTAACATGTGATTTCTTTTTGCTGGTAAGCTCTGGGGTACGGAGTTGCTTCCCCCGCACCGTTAGTTGGTGCGGGGGCTCGAGCAATCTCTGCGTGGATATTTTGAATAGGGTTTTTTATTGACCGCACAGTTTCCTTCCTATTTTCTGCTATCTAGTATTAGCGGGCCTCATTTGCTAAATCTGATTTCATCTCTGCGTTTGTGCTTTCCCCTTAACTCACCGTTAATATTTGTGGGGGGCTATTCTATATCTTTGGGGTCATTCCACTGAGGCAAGTGAGGACTTACTTTCCCTCCAGGAATAGTCAGTTTCTCAGGCCGTGACGAGACGTCTAGGATTTTTAGGTAACGTTCCACGGCTGCCTATAGTTGTTTGCGGATAGGATCAGGTTGCGGTCAATCTAGTTACCTCTTCCCCAGAGCTAGTAGTCTGTTCTGTTACTTAGCTAGTCCGACCTGCGATCCTTGCCACTAGGATCATAACAGTACAGCCGGCCTATAAAGTGTTAATTGCATGGCAGAAGTAGGAGAAAAGAAGCTTGGAGATTTTTTTTTTGTTTTGCTGCCGTGTGTCTAGCTGCTGTGTGTCTGGCTTCTCTCCTCCTCTTAATCTTGGTGTGGCTCTGAGTTCAGCTGCTGATATGGATATCCAGAGTTTGGCCTCCAGTGTGGATCATCTTGCTGCAAGGGAACAAAGTATTCAGGATTTTGTTGTGCACAGTCCTATGTCAGAGCCTAGAATACCTATTCCGGAGTTGTTTTCTGGAGATAGATCTAGGTTCCTGAATTTTAAGAACAATTGCAAGTTGTTTCTTTCTTTGAAACCTCGTTCCTCTGGTGATTCTGTTCAGCAAGTTAAGATTATTATTTCTTTCTTGCGTGGCGATCCTCAAGATTGGGCTTTCGCATTGGCTCCAGGGGATCCTGCATTGCTCAGTGTGGATGCGTTTTTTCTGGCCCTTGGATTGCTCTATGAGAAACCTAATCTTGAGAACCAGGCTGAAAAAGCGTTGTTGGCCCTCTCTCCGGGGCAAGATGATGCAGAGGTGTACTGCCAGAAATTTCGGAAATAGTCGGTGCTTACTCAATGGAATGAGTGTGCCCTGGCTGCAAATTTCAGAAAAGGTCTTTCTGAAGCCATTAAGAATGTCATGGTGGGGTTCCCTATGCCTGCAGGTCTGAATGAGTCAATGACTCTGGCCATTCAGATTGATCGGCGTTTGCGGGAGCGCAAACCTGCGCACGATTTGGCGGTGTCTTCTGAACAGACACCTGAGTCTATGCAATGTGATAGAATTCTGACCAGAAGTGAACGGCAAAATTATAGACAGCAAAATGGGTTGTGCTTTTACTGTGGTGACTCAGCTCATGTTATCTCAGCATGCTCTAAGCGCACAAAAAAGATTGATAAATCTGTCACCATCGGTACTTTACAGCCTAAGTTTATTTTGTCTGTTACCCTGATTTGTTCCCTGTCATCTTACCCGGTTATGGCTTTTGTGGATTCAGGTGCTGCCCTGAGTCTGATGGATTTGTCATTTGCCAGGCGCTGTGGTTTTGTTTTGGAGCCTTTAAAATTCCCTATTCCACTAAGGGGAATTGATGCTACACCATTGGCTACGAATAAACCTCAGTACTGGACACAAGTGACCATGTGCATGACTCCTGTTTATCAGGAGGTGATTCGCTTTCTTGTATTGCATAATTTGCATGATGTTGTCGTGTTGGGCCTGCCATGGTTGCAGACTCATAATCCAGTCCTGGATTGGAAAGCAATGTCTGTGTCAAGTTGGGGTTGTCAGGGAATTCATGGCGACGCTCCTGTGGTGTCAATTGCTTCATACACTCCTTCTGAGGTCCCTGCGTTTTTGTCAGATTACCAGGAGGTATTTGATGAGCCCAAACTCAGTTCTCTACCTCCTCATAGGGATTGTGATTGTGCTATAAATTTGATTCCTGGTAGTAAGTTTCCTAAGGGACGACTTTTCAATTTGTCAGTGCCAGAGCATGCTGCTATGCGGAGTTATATAAAGGAGTCTTTGGAGAAAGGACTTATTCGCCCCTCCTCCTCCCCTTTTGGTGCGGGGTTCTTTTTTGTGGCTAAGAAGGATGGTTCCTTGAGACCTTGTATTGATTATCGCCTTCTAAACAAAATCACGGTCAAATTTCAGTATCCTTTGCCATTGTTATCTGATCTGTTTGCTCGCATTAGGGGGTCTAGTTGGTTCTCCAAGATAGATCTTCGTGGTGCGTATAACCTTGTGCGTATTAAGCAGGGTGATGAATGGAAAACTGCATTTAATATGCCCGAAGGCCATTTTGAGTACTTAGAAAGTCCAAAAGGCATCACCAACGCTCCTTCTGTCTTTCAGTCCTTTATGCACGACATCTTCCGCGAATATCTGGATAAATTTATGATTGTGTATCTGGATGATATTCTGTTTTTTTTCGGATGATTGGGAGTCCCATGTTAAGCAGGTCAGGATGGTGTTTCAGGTCCTGCGTGCCAGTGCTTTATTTGTGAAGGGCTCAAAATGTCTTTTTGGAGTCCAGAAGGTCTCTTTTTTGGGTTTCATTTTTTCTCCTTCTGCTATTGAGATGGACCCAGTCAAGGTTCAGGCTATTCATGACTGGACTCAGCCTACATCTGTTAAGAGTCTTCAGAAGTTCTTGGGTTTTGCTAATTTTTACCGTCGCTTCATCGCTAATTTTTCTGGTGTTGTTAAGCCATTGACGGATTTGACCAAGAAGGGTTCTGATGTTACTAATTGGTCTCCTGCGGCTGTGGAGGCCTTTCAGGAGCTGAAGCGCCGGTTTTCTTCGGCTCCGGTCTTATGTCAGCCAGACGTCTCCCTTCCTTTCCAGGTCGAGGTTGATGCTTCTGAGATTGGAGCGGGGGCTGTTTTGTCGCAGAGAAGCTCTGATGGCTCTGTGATGAAGCCATGTGCTTTCTTTTCAAGAAAGTTTTCGCCTGCCGAGCGGAATTATGATGTTGGTAATCGGGAGTTGTTGGCTATGAAGTGGGCATTTGAGGAGTGGCGACATTGGCTCGAGGGAGCTAAGCATCGTGTGGTGGTCTTGACTGATCACAAGAATTTGATTTATCTCGAGTCGGCCAAGCGGCTGAATCCTAGACAGGCTCGTTGGTCATTGTTTTTCTCTCGTTTTGATTTCGTGGTCTCATACCTGCCTGGTTCGAAGAATGTGAAGGCTGATGCTCTTTCTAGGAGTTTTGTGCCTGACTCTCCTGGTGATTCAGAGCCAGCTGGTATCCTCAGAGAAGGGGTGATTTTGTCTGCCATCTCCCCAGATTTGCGACGAGTGCTGCAGGAGTTTCAGGTGGATAGACCTGACCGTTGTCCACCGGAGAGACTGTTTGTCCCGGAAAGATGGACCAGCAGAGTTATTTCCGAGGTTCATTCTTCGGTGTTGGCAGGCCATCCTGGGATTTTTGGTACCAGAGATTTGATGGCTAGGTCCTTCTGGTGGCCTTCCTTGTCGCGGGATGTGCGTTCCTTTGTGCAGTCTTGTGGAATTTGTGCTCGGGCTAAGCCTTGCTGTTCTCGTGCCAGTGGCTTGTTGTTGCCTTTGCCTGTCCCGAAGAGGCCTTGGACGCACATTTCCATGGATTTTATTTCAGATCTCCCTGTCTCTCAGAGAATGTCGGTCATTTGGGTGGTGTGTGATCGTTTTTCTAAAATGGTCCATTTGGTGCCCTTGCCTAAGTTGCCTTCCTCCTCCGAGTTGGTTCCTCTGTTTTTTCAAAATTTGGTTCGTTTGCACGGGATCCCTGAAAATATTGTTTCCGACAGAGGATCCCAGTTTGTGTCTAGATTTTGGCGGACCTTTTGTGCTAAGATGGGCATTAATTTGTCTTTTTCGTCGGCCTTCCATCCTCAGACGAATGGCCAAACCGAGCGCACTAATCAGACTTTGGAAACCTATTTAAGATGTTTTGTTTCTGCTGATCAGGACGACTGGGTGACTTTTTTGCCATTGGCCAAGTTTGCCCTTAATAATCGGGCTAGTTCTGCTACTTTGGTTTCGCCTTTTTTTTTGTAATTCAGGGTTTCATCCTCATTTTTCCTCGGGTCAGGTGGAGTCTTCTGACTGTCCTGGAGTGGATGTTGTGGTGGATAGGTTGCATCAGATTTGGAATCATGTGGTGGACAATTTGAAGCTGTCACAAGAGAAGGCTCAGCGCTTTGCCAACCGCCATCGCTGTGTGGGTCCCCGACTTCGCGTTGGGGATTTGGTGTGGTTGTCTTCTCGCTTTGTTCCTATGAAGGTCTCCTCTCCTAAGTTTAAGCCTCGGTTTATCGGTCCTTATAAGATTTTGGAAGTCCTTAACCCTGTGTCATTTCGTTTGGACCTCCCGGCATCGTTTGCTATTCATAATGTGTTCCATCGGTCGTTGTTGCGGAGGTATGTGGTGCCTGTGGTTCCTTCGGTTGAGCCTCCTGCCCCTGTGCTGGTTGAGGGAGAATTGGAATACGTGGTGAAGATCTTGGATTCTCGTATTTCTAGACGGAGGCTTCAGTATTTGGTTAAGTGGAAAGGCTATGGTCAGGAGGATAATTCCTGGGTTGTCGCCTCTGATGTTCATGCGGCCGATTTGGTTCGTGCCTTCCATGTGGCTCACCCTGATCGCCCTGGGGGTTTTGATGAGGGTTCGGTGACCCCTCCTCAAGGGGGGGGTACTGTTGTGAACTCCGTTTTCAGGCTCCCTCTTGTGGTCACAGATTGTATTGTGTGACTTTGGTTTTTTGGCTCCCCCTGGTGGTTTGGTTTATTATCCTGCGGGTCTGCTGGATCAGCTGCCTCGTTATTCACCAGGGAGGCTCCTATTTAGCTCTGCTTCACTTCCACTTGTTGCCGGCTGTCAATGTATTCAGTGCTATTCTGATTACTCCTGATTATCTCGTTTTCTGCCTCTTCAGGATAAGCTAAGTTCTGTTTGAATATTTTTTGCTTATCTGCCTGCAATATGATTTCTGTGTATGATGAGTCTAGTCCAGCTTGCTAACATGTGATTTCTTTTTGCTGGTAAGCTCTGGGGTACGGAGTTGCTTCCCCCGCACCGTTAGTTGGTGCGGGGGCTCGAGCAATCTCTGCGTGGATATTTTGAATAGGGTTTTTTATTGACCGCACAGTTTCCTTCCTATTTTCTGCTATCTAGTATTAGCGGGCCTCATTTGCTAAATCTGATTTCATCTCTGCGTTTGTGCTTTCCCCTTAACTCACCGTTAATATTTGTGGGGGGCTATTCTATATCTTTGGGGTCATTCCACTGAGGCAAGTGAGGACTTACTTTCCCTCCAGGAATAGTCAGTTTCTCAGGCCGTGACGAGACGTCTAGGATTTTTAGGTAACGTTCCACGGCTGCCTATAGTTGTTTGCGGATAGGATCAGGTTGCGGTCAATCTAGTTACCTCTTCCCCAGAGCTTGTAGTCTGTTCTGTTACTTAGCTAGTCCGACCTGCGATCCTTGCCACTAGGATCATAACAGATACCTTCATAACTGCAATCCGAAATCTTATTCCAGAGAAATCCATGTTTTTCTGAAAGGGAAGCTGTCAGGTCCCCCATGCCCTCCAATCCTGCAGCATGCAGCTATGTGTGATTAAACTCCCTCCCTAACCAGCCCTGTATAACAGAATTCAGTTAAAGAAATGCTTTAAAAAATCATTTATAATCTCCGCTTTCACTGCGCTAATGAGAGCTTTGACTAGTCAGCCCACCTTCCATGTTATCACGCCCTTGTGAGAAGCAACATCATGGCCAGCTCATGCAAGTCTACACAGGCGAGCCACTCCTGCAGCATCACTGCGTCTCTGAAGCCGGTTGTACGCTTCCCGGCATTAGAGACACGCACTGAGCATGTCCGGAAGTTTAAAAGATGGCTTCTGCTTGAGAAAGGTCCACACTTGGAATGAAATATCGCCACTATGACTGGGTGTAAATAAATCTCAGTAATTCTGTTTGGAGATAGATAGATAAGATATATCATAGATAGATAGATAAATAGATAATAGATAGATAATAGATCTATAAATAGATAATAGATAGAAAATTAATAGATAGATAGATGATAGATAATATATAGATAATAGATAGATAGATAATAGATAGAAAATTAATAGATAGATAATAGATAATATATAGATAATAGATAGATAGATAATACTATGTTATGTTACTATGTAATAGATAATAGATATGTAATAGATAATAGATAGATAAAATGCATAAGTAGATAGATTTCTCTAGAACAATGTCATTATTAGTATGTTTTTGCCCTGTGTTGTCAGATCTCGGCTACTTGCTGCAGGAGGATCCTGAATCCTATCATCCGCCTTATTAAGCATTCAGTGCGTGTCCGCTCAGCAGTCTGGACCAGAGGCCGATGTCAGAAGATTGTGCACATTAATGCTGAAACACACAACTTTCATTTCCCATTCATTTACCAGAGCCAGATGATAAGATAATAGAATGTGACCTTGTGCAGACCGCTAATATGTGACACACTGCAAACCAGCCCACCATGGAGAACAAAAAAGAACTGCCCTGAATGGGGCAAGTCTACGAGCCAATCACATATCAGGAGATGTATGGCGAGGACAGGTTGTATACTGGAGATTATGTGTGGGGAATGTCAAAGGTCGCAGCCAGGGGGTCACGAACAGCTCTCTGCTGCCCCCTATCATCCAGACAATATGCAATTGACCGACGATTAACAGAGGAGGCCGCAGGCTGTTTCCACTAAGGCCGGTTATTGGGAAACTAACAGCATATGGTATATACAACTCCAATTCCAAAGCATGGAATATGTGTATAAACTCTTTGTATGGTCACTGCTAACTGCACGATAACCCAAGAACTACTCACTGCCACTACCAGTCATTTATATACAGGCTGCCTGGAGGCCTCGTTCTGGCAGCATATGGCTTTGGGGTGTGGTTTACAGAACAAAAAGAACAACTATTATGTTTTATATTTAATCCAGATTGATAGGCAGTGTTTATTAAATATATACAATAGATTTTACAAAGGGGACAAACAATACAGCATATACAATTACAGAAAATAAAGATAATAAACAAAAGAAACTTACTAAACCCCTAAGTAGTGATGACGTCCAAAAGTTGGCATTTATCTTTTATTTGCTCCTAAGTTACACCCACACACCTCCACTTGTTGACTCCTACCAGGGTTGAACATGGGATGTGGCTTCAGTTTCAGATAATTATGAGATTCCCTACATTGATGATATATTTTCTCCTGAGAGTCGCAGGTGCTCGATATCGATGTCATATTTTTTTTAACATGATTTTATCTTTACATAGAGCCCAAATATGACAGGTGTAGCCTCGTCTATCAGGCCATATTTAATTGAAAGGTATCTGGTCATCACTCAACGACGTGAAACAATGCTTTGCTTTCGCCATTTCATCCCGTTTCCGAAAATACGATTTTCCTATCTATTGCAGTTCATACAAACCTCCCTTCTGTGGGGGTGCACGCAAGCATCCCAGAAGCAAAGCATCCTGAAGATAAGCATCGAGATAAAGCAGTTATTCCATGGCAGTTAGTCAGGGCAGGAGTCAGGTAACCCACACTCTGCTCTCCCTTCTATCTATGTGCTTTATTCCTTTCCTCCTATGTTCTCTTGCCATCCACATCCACCGCCCAATCCCCCCTCCATCACGACTCATATACATCAGCTCCTCTCGCCTTCCCTCTCCCATGTACAGCTCCCATGCACTTCTCACCTTCCTGAAAAACCTCAGTCCATCTTGCCCAAACACACTGAACAAAAAAACTTTGTACAATTCCAAAAACTATTTTCTTTGTATCCTCCTACTCCTTCTGATCTCGGGGGGATATCTCCCCCAACCCTCGCCCACCATCCCCCAACCTCAACCCCTATCCTACCTCGTATCATAACCACACTAATCTTATTAATATTACTTGCACTCCTTCATATCCTTCTTTTAACCCCTTAGTGACAGAGCCAATTTGGTACTTAATGACCGGGCCAATTTTTACAATTCTGACCACTGTCACTTTATGAGGTTATAACTCTGGAACGGTTTAACAGATCCCGCTGATTCAAAGATAATTTTTTCATAACATATTGTACTTCATGTTAGTGGTAACATTTCTTCGATATTACTTGCGATTATTTATGAAAAAAACAGAAATATGGCGAAAAGTTTTAAAATTTTGCTATTTTCAAACTTTGTATTTTTATGCCCTTAAATCAGAGGGCTACGTCACAAAAAATAGTTAATAAACAACATTTCCCACATGTCTACTTTATACCAGCACAATTTTGGAAACAAAATTCTTTTTCGTTAGGGAGTTATAAGGGTTAAAAGTTGACGAGCAATTTCTCATTTTTACAACACCATTTTTTTTTAGGGACCACATCACATTTGAAGTCATTTTGAGGGGTCTATATGATAGAAAATAACTATGTGTGACACCATTCTAAAAACTGCACCCCTCAAGGTGCTCAAAACCACATTCAAGAAGTTTATTAACCCTTTACGTGCTTCACAAGAACTGAAACAATGTGGAAGGAAAAAATGAACATTTAACTTTTTTTTTGCAAACATTTTACTTCAGAACCATTTTTTTTATTTTCACAAGTGTAAAAACAGAAATTTAACCATAAATTTGTTGTGCAATTTTTCCTGAGTACGCCGATACCACATATGTGGGGGTAAAACACTGTTTGGGCGCACTGCAGAGCTTGCAAGAGAAGGAGCGCCGTTTGACTTTTTCAATGCAGAATTGGCTGGAATTGAGATGGGACGCCATGTTGCGTTTGGAGAGCCCCTGATGTGCCTAAACAGTGGAAACCCCCCACAAGTGACACCATTTTGGAAACTAGACCCCTTAAGGAACTTATCTAGATGTGTGGTGAACACTTTGAACCCCCAAGTGCTTCACAGAAGTTTATAACGTAGAGCTGTGAAAATAAAAAATCGCATTTGTTTACACAAAAATTATTTTTCGCCCACAAATTATTATTTTCACAAGGGTAACAGGAAAAATTAGACCACAAAAGTTGTTGTGCAATTTCTCCTGAGTACGTCGATACCCCATATGTGGGGGTAAACCACTGTTTGGGTGCACCGCAGAGCTTGGAAGGGAAGGAGCGCCGTTTTACTTTTTCAATGTAGAATTGGCTGGAATTGAGATCGGCCGGCATGTCGCGTTTGGAGAGCCCCTGATGTGCCTAAACAGTAGAAACCCCCCACAAGTGACCCCATTTTGGAAACTATACCCCATAAGGAACTTATCTAGATGTGTGGTGAGCACTTTAAACCCCCAAGTGCTTCACAGAAATTTATAAAGTAGAGCCGTGAAAATAAAAAATCCTTTTTTTTCCCTCAAAAATGATTTTTTAGCCTGCAATTTTTTATTTTTCTCAAAGTAACAGGAGACATTGGACCCCAAAATCTGTTGACCAGTTTGTCCTGAGTATGCTGATACCCCATATATGTGGGGGCACTGTTTGGGCACCCATCGGGGCTCGAAAGGGAAGGTTACTTTCACAAGGGTAACAAGAGAAATTGGACCCCAAAATTTATTGGGCAATTTATGCTGAGTAGGCTGATACCCCATATGTGGGGGGACCACTGTTTGGGCGCATGGCAGAGCTCAGAAAGGAAGGAGCGCCATTTTGGAATGCAGACTTTGATAGAATGGTCTGCGGGCGTTATGTTGCGTTTGCAGAGCCCCTGATGTACCTAAACAGTAGAAACCCCCCACAAGTGACCCCATTTTGGAAACTAGACCCCCCAAGGAACTTATCTAGATGTGTGGTGAGAACTTTGAATGCCCAAGTGCTTCACAGAAGTTTATAATGCAGAGTCGTGAAAATAAAAAAAAAAAAAATTTCCACAAAAAAGATTTTTTGGCCCCCAAGTTTTTATTTTCACAAGGGTAACAGGAGAAATTGGACCACAAAAGTTGTTGTCCAATTTATCCCGAGTATGCTGATGCCCCATATGTGGGGGTAAACCACTGTTTGGGCGCACGGCAGAGCTCAGAAGGGAGGGAGCACCATTTGACTTTTTGAGCGCACAATTGGCTTTCATGTTTGGAGACTCCCTGATGTACCTAAACAGTGGAAACCCCCCAATTCTAACTCCAACCCTAACCCCAACACACCTCTAACCCTAATCCCAACCCGATCCATAATCCTAATCACAACCCTAATGATAATCGCAACCCTAACCCCAAAACAACCCTAATCTCAACCCTAACCATAACCCTAATCAAAACCCTAAATCCAAAATGCCCCTAATCCTAATCTCAACCCTAACCTCAAACCTAACCCTAATCCCAACCCTAACCTTAACCCTAATCCCAAATCTAACCCTAATTCCAAACGTAACCCTAATGCCAACCCTAACACAACCCTAGCACTAACCCTAACTTTAGCCCCAACGCTAACCCTAGCCCTAACCCTAACCCTAGCCCTAAATTTAGCCCTAACCCTAACTTTAGCCCCAACCCTAAAACTAGCCCTAACCCTAGCCCTAACCCTAAATTTAGCCCCAACCCTAACCCTAGCACTAACTTTAGCCCCAACCCTAACCCTAGCCCAACCCTAACCCTAGCCCTAACTTTAGCCCCAACCCTAACCCTAACCCTAGCCCTAAGGCTACTTTCACAGTGGCGTCGTGTGGCATCCATCACAATCCGTCGTTTTGGACAAAAAACGGATCCTGCGCAAATGTGGCCGCAGGATGCATTTTTTGCCCATAGACTTGTATTGCCGACAGATCGCGATGGATGGCCACACGTTGTGTCCATCGTGCACTGGATCCGTTGTGTTTTGGCAGACCGTCGTCACACAAAAAGTTCAATCTAATGTTTTATTGTACGTCGCGTCCGCCATTTCCGACTGCGCATGCGTGGCCGTAACTCCGTCCCCTCCCCCCAGGACCTAGACTGGGCAGTGGATGCATTGAAAAACTGCATCCGCTGCCCACGTTGTGCACAATTTTCACAACGTGCGTCAGTACATTGGGCCGACGCATTGCAACGGCCCTGTACCGACGCAAGTGTGAAATAAGCCTAACCCTAGCCCCAACTCCTCTAGCTGCCGGCCGGCAGATCATGGTGGGCGCACTGCGCATGCGCCCGCCATTTTCTTATCAGATGAAGAAGCCGGCGGCCAGGAGGGGACACAGGAGGACCCAGGGACACCGGTAAGTATGACAGGGTCCCCAAATCCCCCTATTTCTCTGTCCTCTAGTGTGCGATCACATCAGAGGACAGAGAATTACACATAGCTTTTTTTTTGTGGCTGCCGGTAAAGTTAATTACCGGCGATCGCAAAACAGGGGTTGGTAAAAACCGACCCCGATCATGTAGCCGAGACCCCAAAGATCTTCCAGGTGCTGGCCGGCGGGCGCACTGCGCATGAGCCTGCCATTTTTTGGCCGGAACTAGATGGCGGCGCACATCGGGAGCCACGAGGAGCACCGGGGGAGAGAGGTGAGTATCGGGGGGCGATCGGGGACCCCATTTCTCTGTCCTCTGATGTGCGATCACATAGGAGGACAGAGAAATTAAATGGGAAATCGCGTTTTGTTTTTTTTGCGACCGCCGGTAAACGGTTAATTACCGGCGATCGCAACCCGGGGGTCGGTAAAAAACCCCGAATCATGTTCTCTGGGGTCTCGGCTACCCCCGGCAACCGAGACCCCAGAGAAAATCAGACTCTGGGGGGCGCTATTCACTTTTTACACAGCACCGTTAATTAACGGCGCTGTGGTTTAAGTACCCTTAACTGCCGCCGTTAAAAGGCGTATCGGCAGTCGTTAAGGGGTTAATTGTGCTCTTTGGAATCCACGGTCTGTATGTAACAAACTTTCTTTTCTGCACAATTACTTTCTGAACAACTCTCTGAATCTGTTCATCATGTTCCCTAATAAAGGTAATTTTATGTGTAAGGACACGTGTGTAGCCCAATTCACTATCTCCATCTATCCCCCACCCCCTGAAGATGGCTGGACCATCATTGTAAATACATCATTGTTAATAAGCTCCTGTATTTTGTATCTCCCCCACCTCATTGTAGATTGTCGTCTTATTGTGCTTTAATTATTGTATTATTAACGTTGTTACTTATGACTTGCATTTGAAATTGTTATGCTGTAAAGCGCTGCGGAATATGTTGCCGCTATATAAATAAAGCTTATTATTATTAATTTTTAGTAAACAGACAAAGATCCAGGAGATATTTATGTTTTTTCAAAGTCTTATGTATGCCATAAATCTGCTCCACATTCGTGAAGCAGGGTCTCACATCTGTTAGCCATCAGGAGTTTCCTTTATTACCTAATTACAAAGGTGGGGGTCAGAGTAGAGTACATCTCTGTAAGTATTTTAATTGTCTCTATGACAGAGAGGTATCAGGAGACTAGGACAGAGATGTATGGAGAGGACAGGTTATATACTGAAGATTATGTGTGGGGAGGTATGAGATTAGGGCATAGATGTATGGAGAGGACAGGTTATATACTGGAGATTATGTGTGGAGGTATCAGGAGATTAGGGCTGAGATGTATGGAGAGGACAGGTTATATACTGGAGATTATGTGTGTGGAGGTATCAGGAGATTAGGGCTGAGATGTATGGAGAGGACAGGTTATATACTGGAGATTATGTGTGTGGAGGTATCAGAAGATTAGGGCAGAGATGTATGGAGGTGATAGGTTATATACTGGAGATTGTGTGTGGGGAGGTATCAGGAGATTAGGGCAGAGATGTATGGAGAGGACAGGTTATATACTGGAGATTATGTGTGGGGAGGTATCAGGAGATTAGGATAGAGATGTATGGAGAGGACAGGTTATATACTGGAGATTATGTGTGGGGAAGTATCAGGAGATTAGGCCAGAGATGTATGGAGAGGACAGGTTATATACTGGAGATTGTGTGTGGGGAGGTATCAGGAGATTAGGGCAGAGATGTATGGAGAGGACAGGTTATATACTGGAGATTATGTGTGGGGAGGTATCAGGAGATTAGGATAGAGATGTATGGAGAGGACAGGTTATATACTGGAGATTATGTGTGGGGAAGTATCAGGAGATTAGGCCAGAGATGTATGGAGAGGACAGGTTATATACTGGAGATTATGTGTGGGGAGATATCAGGAGATTAGGGCAGAGATGTATGGAGAGGACAGGTTATATACTGGAGATTATGTGTGAGGAGGTATCAGGAGATTAGGGCAGAGATGTATGGAGAGGACAGGTTATATACTGGAGATTATGTGTGGGGAGGTATCAGGAGATTAGGATAGAGATGTATGGAGAGGACAGGTTATATACTGGAGATTATGTGTGGGGAAGTATCAGGAGATTAGGCCAGAGATGTATGGAGAGTACAGGTTATATACTAGAGATTATGTGTGGGGAGGTATCAGGAGATTAGGATAGAGATGTATGGAGAGTACAGGTTATATACTGGAGATTATGTGTGGGGAGGTATCAGGAGATTAGGATAGAGATGTATGGAGAGGACAGGTTATATACTGGAGATTATGTGTGGGGAAGTATCAGGAGATTAGGCCAGAGATGTATGGAGAGGACAGGTTATATACTGGAGATTATGTGTGAGGAGGTATCAGGAGATTAGGGCAGAGATGTATGGAGTTGACAGGTTATGGACAACCTGCAGGCCATTTTCAGTATTCTGTAGTGAATTCTCTTCTCTTGGCATTGGGAACTTCTCGCAGGAGAAAACTCCTAATTTTCTGTTTAGATCAGCACATTACTATCACTGCTGCCACATACAGCAGAAACATCTCCCGGCAGAGTACCACATTTTTTTTACTTATTTATTTTTTTGGAGTGGGGGGTGGGGAGTGCATCTTGTGCCATTTATCTCAGGATTAGATTTCCTGGAGTTTTAGACCATAGAAAATGTCGGAACTAGTTTTCAAATTGTCTCTTCAGAGATGAAGAGGACTAGAATTCTAGTGCCACCTATTGGAAGTAGCCATCCTAACAGTCAATGTCGACCCTTTAACGAGCCTTGTCACATGACTTAGGATAAGAGCCAAACCAGATCTCAATTTGCAGACACTGTGTTTCGGGGTACTGCCCCTCGTCAGTGCAAAGTGGAGATCTGGTTTGGCTGATTGAGAGGCATTGACTGTTAGGATTGCTACTTCCAATAGGTGGCACTAGAGTTCTAGTCCTCTTCCTCTGTGAAGAGACAATTTGCGTATTTCCCAGAGGAGCATTGCGGCTTTAAGTCTCCTCACCTTGACATGCTTAACATGTCACTCTCCGCAAGGAGAAACGATACTTCTTAGATCCCGGAACTATTTTTCCTAACACTTTTTTATTTACTTCTTTTTTCCATTTTACTGATCATTTGTAGATGATCTGTGATGTTCCTCTCATTTAGTTATGTGATGGTGACTTTCCGCTCACAGATAAGAGACAATTGTACAGATAATCCGATGCTCGGCCCATCCCCGCTAATACCTGCCGGCCGCGAGTGCACGCAACGTTCACAGGCGGCGTGGAAGCCGCGGCGTGCGGAGAATAGAACATTCTGTAATAATTAATGAAAAGGCTGCAGAGCAAAAATCTGCTCATTACCACTAAAATGTAAGAGACACGACTGGTGCGGCGGCTGCTCGAAATAAAGGGGCCGACAGAGAAACTCTGTTACCATAGCAGCAATCTGCACAGTTCAGAACCCCGTTCTCTGCCTCCTGATTGCTTCCCCGAGGAGGTAAACAAACAGCTGGGTTATTTTATTTCCTAGCAAAAGCCTCCGAAAATTCACAATCTACCTGCACGGAAAATACACACAGCACACAGGAAAGGGAAAAATGACCAAAAATATCCAAAAATTACATAAAATAATGTAATAACCAAAATAGCTATACAAGTATGACGAGAATAATTACACAAGTAATAATAATAATAATAATAGTAACAAAACATTTGGAGAACAGCAATGAAATACTGGAAGTCAGAACTGATGCTCAGAAATGAAAACTACAAACTAAAATAAAATTAATATAAATAATAATAATAATAGTAACACAAACAATTGTAATTATTATTATTATTTATAACAGCAAAACCTTTGAAGAAAAGTCAATGAAAGACTGGAAAGCAAAACTGATGTTTAGAAATGAAAAAATATTATGAACTATAATTAAATTATTTTTATTATTTATGATTAATTATTGTATAATATTATTATAAATCTTTATAATTAATTATTATATTACTTATTATTGTTATTTATAATTCATTATTCTATTAATATATTACTTATTATTATTTATAATTCATTATTATATTATTATATTACTTTTTACCATTTATCCTCTTCCTAACGAGGCACATTCCATTTTTTTTTTATTCGCGAATGTGGTATAATGAGCTGTACAAAATAGTTGGAGCGCCCCCACCGCCGCAGGGCCGAGGGGTACCCGGTACCGGGCCTTTCTGTCTCGGTTCTGGGATTGTCATGGTGGCTAGACCTGGTCCGTGACCCTGCTGAGGGGCGCCCAGTAAAAGTTGAGAATGATGTGGTGTGGTGCAGGTCGCGATGAATAACGAAGACACCAGGTTGCAGTCTCTTTACCTCTTTACTGAAGGCTTCAGGATCCTCAATCCGGAGTACGGTTAACAGGGCTGTCTGAGACCGGCCGGTCCGATGGCACCTCCAGAGTTCCCTTTGCAGGTGGAAATCTGTGCCTTCCTTCTAGCGCTTGTGTGATGTAGTCCTTCCCTGCTCAGCACCACGGGATAGTCCTCACAACTGTTGTGTCTGTTTCTGAAGTTCCCTCACAACTCGATTATGATGTTCTTCTTCGTCCCCCAGATGATATGGCTAGGACGCACCCGTATGACGGGTAGGCTCGGAGGTCTTCCAGGACCCTAGAGTCGCCCCTCTCCAAATGTTGCCTCCTGTGTCTGATTAGGTGATTTAGGTGAGACAGCCCGCCTATAACTGACTGTCCTGCCGTAGGTTTGAAGCTTGGCCTGGAGCTCTATACTTCCTCGGCGTTCCGGCCACCGGTTATGCGCCTCAATAGGATGTTGCCTCGTCTTACAGCACGACTCCTACTGGTATTCTCCTTGTTGCGTTGATCTCGTTTCTCACTCTTCACAATAAACCTCGCTTCTTGTCCTTTCTTGAGATACCGCCGCAATGAAGTGCAGGCGCGGTCCCGTAACGTTCTTTCTGTTCGCTAGGCCTCTGTCAGGATCCCACCCCTGACAGGGACCCCCCTGAATCTTCCCCTGCAACACCCTCTGCCACAGGATGTTGTCTGGTTCCAACCCAGTCAGCTTCTGTCTAACTTCCTATCCAACCCCCAGTTTTACCAGATTGTGAGGAGTGGCCTAATACATAGCACCCTTAGCTCCCCCTGGAGGCCAGACTGTGAAGTGTATTGGTGTCTGTGATACCTGGTCAGGTGAACTCCTTCAGTGCCATCAGACGTACCATAGCCCCCCTTAGCGGCGGAGCATCAGTACTGCAACGACCAGGACTCTGGGGCGCTGCATATTCTCATTTGGATATTTAAACCATTTTTGTCTTTTTTTCCAAGATACGTGGGGCTTTATATTTCTGTTATCTTTGCATTCTCTTTTTTTAGCCAATTCTAATTTGAAAATAAAGGAAATATATGTCTATTTCTCACATTTTTTCAGTTTTTTTTATAACTACAATGGACCCCTTGAATGTAATTTTAAAATGTATTTTCCTTTCTGAAAGACCTTTCTTAAAAGACCTCTGGGGGACATTTCAACATTAAAAAACTTTTTATTAAATCTGAGTTCCCCTGTAGGTGGGGTTAGAATATTAGACTCAGTTACAGCGGAAACTCAGCTTCTTGTCTGCAAAGCAGAGCTGATTAATCTCCTAGGACTCAGCAGCTAACACTCCCTCTCTATATATACTCAGTGATCTCATGACCGCTGCGTTCAGAGGAGAAATAGTATATTAGTATATACTACGCTGGCGATTTGTATAAAGCAATCAGAAAGGCAGATACGTCAATATATCGTTCCTGCCTTCTTTATGGGAAGTGTGACTGTGTCTGAGAGTGCGCAGCTTGCTCCCGCACCTGTATTATCGTGTGCGGCTGCTTTGCTCTGCAGTGACATTTCAGAATGTCACTGCAGAGTACAACATGGACCGCCCAGCTGTTTAAAGCCTATGGACAATCAGTAAGTGGTTAACAATTAATTATCATCATTAACTTAATTAATAATAAAAAGTCAAAGAATTTGTAGGAAAGATCTTGTGGTCAGACAGTAAAATATCGTGAGAAGTATCTTCTTAACCCCTTTCTGTCATCGGACGTACTATTCCGTCCATGTGGGGTGGGCCCTACTTCCCAAGGACGGAATAGTACATCTAGCGCGATCGGCCGCGCTCACGGGGGGAGCGCGGCCGAGTGTCAGCTGACTATCGCAGCTGACATCCGGCACTATGTGCCAGGAGTGGTCACGGACTGCCCCCGGCACACTGCTATCAAACATGATCGCAGCATTTCGGCGGTATAGGGAAGCATCGCTGTTATGACCCCAATGGCAGAGGGTCTCAGAGGTTATTACCAAGTCTGCACACACAAAAAACCAGCTCCTAGGGCAGTGGTAACTAGGCTGACCGTATAACTGATCCTAGCACAACAAATAGCAGTAGCCGGGGAACGTACCTACGTTGGTTCTAGACGTCTCGCGCCAGCCGGAGAACTAACTAACCCTAGAAGGGAAACAATAGACCTTTCTTGCCTCCAGAGAAAAGACCCCAAAAGTTGGATACAAGCCCCCAACAAATAATAACGGTGAGGTAAGAAGAAAAGACAAACGTAAGAATGAACTAGGTTTTAGCAAAGAGAGGCCCACTGACTAATAGCAGAATATAGGAAGATGACTTATACGGTCAGCAAAAACCCTATCAAAATTTCCACGCTGAATATTCAAGAACCCCCGAACCGTCTAACGGCACGGGGGGAGAATATCAGCCCCCTAGAGCTTCCAGCAATATCAGGAATCACATTTAGTACAAGCTGGACAAAAATAAGAGCAATGCAAATAACCAAAAAATAAGGAAGCAGGACTTAGCTTATTTTGCAAAGAACCAGGACCAGCAGACAGGAGCAAACAGAAAGGAACTGATTACAACGATGCCAGGCACCAGACTGAGAATCCAGGGAGTTTAAATAGCAACACCCCTGGACTAACGAACCAGGTGGGTACCAAGCTGGGGAAAGAAAATCAAAGTGTCATGTCGCTAGTGACCACAAGAGGGAGCCAAAAAGTTCAATTCACAACAGTACCCCCCCCTTAAGGAGGGGTCACTGAACCCTCACCAAGACCACCAGGGCGATCAGGATGAGCAGCGTGAAAGGCACGAACCAAATCGGCCGCCTGAACATCAGAGGCGACCACCCAGGAATTATTCTCCTGACCATAGCCCTTCCACTTGACCAGATACTGAAGCCTCCGTCTGGAGAGACGAGAATCCAAGATCTTCTCCACTACGTACTCCAACTCGCCCTCAACCAACACCGGAGCAGGAGGCTCAACAGAAGGAACCACCGGCACAACGTACCGCCGCAACAAAGACCTATGGAACACGTTGTGAATGGCAAACAACACCGGAAGATCCAAGCGAAAGGACACTGGATTAAGGATTTCCAAAATCTTATAAGGACCGATGAAGCGAGGCTTAAATTTAGGAGAGGAGACCTTCATAGGAACAAACCGAGAAGACAGCCACACCAAATCCCCAACGCGAAGTCGGGTACCCACACCGCGGCGGCGGTTGGCAAAACGCTGAGCCTTCTCCTGTGACAACTTCAAGTTATCCACCACATGATTCCAAATCCGCTGCAACCTATCCACCACAGAATCTACCCCAGGACAGTCAGAGGGCTCAACATGTCCCGAGGAAAAACGAGGATGAAAACCAGAGTTGAAGAAAAATGGCGAAACCAAAGTAGCGGAACTAGCCCGATTATTAAGGGCAAACTCAGCCAATGGCAAGAAGGTCACCCAATCATCCTGATCTGCAGAAACAAAACACCTCAAATAAGCCTCTAGAGTCTGATTTGTTCGCTCAGTTTGGCCATTAGTCTGAGGATGAAAGGCAGACGAAAACGACAAATCAATGCCCATCTTAGCACAAAAGGATTGCCAGAACCTGGAAACAAACTGGGATCCTCTGTCAGACACGATATTCTCAGGAATGCCGTGCAAACGAACCACATTCTGAAAGAATAAAGGAACCAGATCGGAAGAGGAAGGCAGCTTAGGCAAGGACACCAAATGGACCATCTTGGAAAAACGATCACATACCACCCAGATGACAGACATGCCCTGAGACACCGGAAGATCTAAAATGAAATCCATGGAAATGTGTGTCCAAGGCCTCTTCTGGACAGGCAAGGGGCAAGAGCAACCCGCTGGCACGAGAACAGCAAGGCTTAGCTCGAGCACAAGTCCCACAGGACTGCACAAACGACCGCACATCCCGTGACAAGGAAGGCCACCAAAAGGACCTAGCCACCAAATCTCTGGTGCCAAAAATCCCCGGATGCCCTGCCAACACCGAGGAATGAACCTCGGAAATGACTCTGCTGGTCCATTTATCAGGAACAAACAGTCTGTCAGGTGGACAAGAGTCAGGTCTACCAGCCTGAAATCTCTGCAACACACGTCGCAAATCAGGAGAAATGGCCGACAAGATAACTCCCTCTTTAAGAATACCAGCTGGCTCTGAGACTCCAGGAGAGTCAGGCACAAAGCTCCTAGAAAGAGCATCAGCCTTCACATTCTTTGAACCCGGTAGGTACGAGACCACTAAGTCAAAACGGGAGAAAAACAATGACCAACGGGCCTGTCTAGGATTCAGGCGTTTAGCAGACTCGAGATACATCAGATTTTTGTGATCAGTCAAGACCACCACACGATGCTTAGCACTCTCGAGCCAATGACGCCACTCCTCAAATGCCCACTTCATGGCCAACAACTCCCGATTGCCAACATCATAGTTCCGCTCAGCAGGCGAAAACTTCCTAGAAAAAAAAGCACATGGTCTCATTATAGAGCAACCAGGGTCTCTCTGCGACAAAATGGCCCCTGCACCGATCTCAGAAGCATCCACTTCAACCTGAAAGGGAAGTGAGACATCAGGCTGACACAAAACAGGCGCCGAAGTAAACCGGCGCTTCAGCTCTTGGAAAGCTTCCACGGCTGCAGGAGCTCAGTTAGCAACATCAGAACCTTTCTTGGTCATATCCGTCAAAGGTTTAACAACGCTAGAAAAGTTAGCGATAAAACGACGGTAGAAGTTAGCAAAACCCAAGAACTTCTGAAGACTCTTAACTGACGTGGGTTGAGTCCAATCATGAATAGCTCGGACCTTGACTGGGTCCATCTCCACCGCAGAAGGGGAGAAAATAAAACCCAAAAAGGGAACCTTCTGCACTCCAAAGAGACACTTTGAGCCCTTGACAAACAAAGCATTCTCACGCAAAACCTGAAACACCATCCTGACCTGCTTTACATGGGAGTCCCAATCATCAGAAAAAAAACAGAATATCATCCAGATAAACAATCATAAATTTATCCAGGTACTTCCGGAAAATATCATGCATAAAGGACTGAAACACTGAAGGGGCATTAGAGAGCCCAAAAGGCATCACCAAGTACTCAAAATGACCCTCGGGCGTATTAAATGCAGTTTTCCATTCATCTCCCTGCTTAATGCGCACAAGGTTGTACGCACCACGAAGATCTATCTTGGTGAACCACTTGGCACCCTTAATCCGGGCAAACAAGTCTGACAACAGAGGCAAAGGATACTGAAATTTAACAGTGATTTTATTCAGAAGCCGATAGTCTATACAAGGTCTCAAAGATCCGTCCTTCTTGGCCACAAAAAAGAATCCCGCACCAAGAGGGGAAGAGGATGGACGGATATGCCCCTTCTCCAGAGATTCCTTGATATAAGAACGCATTGCGGTATGCTCAGGTACTGACAGATTAAATAATCTTCCCTTAGGAAATTTACTACCTGGAATCAAATCTATGGCGCAGTCACAGTCCCTATGAGGAGGAAGAGCACTGGACCTGGACTCGCTGAATACATCCTGGTAATCAGACAAATACTCAGGAACTTCCGAAGGAGTAGAGGAAGCAATAGACACCGGCGGGGAATCACCATGAATTCCCTGACAGCCCCAACTTGACACAGACACTGCCTTCCAATCCAAGACTGGATTATGGGTCTGTAACCATGGCAGACCCAAAACGACCAAATCATGCATTTTATGCAGAACCAGAAAACGAATCACCTCCCGATGTTCAGGAGTCATGCACATGGTTACCTGTGTCGTCCAAAACTGCGGCTTATTTTCCGCCAATGGCGTAGCATCAATTCCTCTAAGAGGGATAGGATTTACCAACGGCTCAAGAACAAAACCACAGCGTTTGGCAAACGACAGATCCATAAGACTCAGGGCAGCACCTGAATCCACAAACGCCATAACAGGGTAGGAAGACAATGAGCAAATTAAAGTCACAGACAAAATAAATTTAGGTTGCAAATTACCAATGGCGACAGGACTAACCACCTTTGTTAAGCGTTTAGAGCATGCTGATATAACATGTGTAGGATCACTACAGTAAAAACACAACCCATTCTGACGCCTATGATTTTGCCGTTCGGTTCTAGTCTGAATTCTACCACATTGCATTAAATCAGGTGTTTGTTCAGACAACACCACCAGAGGATTAGCGGCTTTGCGCTCCCGCAAACGCCGGTCAATTTGAATAGCCAGCGCCATGGAATCATTCAGACTTGTAGGAATGGAGAAACCCACCATCACATTCTTAATGGCTTCAGAAAGGCCATTTCTGAAATTTGCGGCCAGAGCACACTCATTCCACTGAGTAAGCACGGACCATTTCCGAAATTTTTGGCAATACACTTCAGCTTCATCCTGGCCCTGAGAAATAGCCAGCAAGGCTTTTTCTGCCTGAATTTCAAAATTGGGCTCCTCGTAAAGCAACCCGAGCGCCAGAAAAAACGCATCAATATTTGCCAATGCCGGATCTCCTGGCGCTAACGAGAAGGCCCAATCCTGAGGGTCGCCCCGTAAAAAAGAAATAACAATTTTAACTTGCTGAGCTGAGTCTCCAGATGAACGGGGTCTCAGAGATAGAAACAATTTACAATTATTCCTGAAATTCCTAAACTTAAATCGGTCTCCAGAGAACAGTTAAGGAATAGGTATTTTAGGTTCTGACATAGGACTACCAGTAACAAAATCTTGAATGCCCTGCACACGAGCAGCAAGCTGATCCACACTAGTAATCAAAGTCTGGACATTCATGTCTGCAGCAAGCTCAAGCCACTCAGAGATAAAGGGGAGGAAGAAAGAAAAAAAAAAAAAACTCAGAATTTCCTTTTTTATAATCCCACTTCTGCAATGCATTAAGTATTACTTTTGGCCTGGCATACTGTTATGACCCCAATGGCAGAGGGTCTCAGAGGTTATTACCAAGTCTGCACACACAAAAAACCAGCTCCTAGGGCAGTGGTAACTAGGCTGACCGTATAACTGATCCTAGCACAACAAATAGCAGTAGCCGGGGAACGTACCTGCGTTGGTTCTAGACGTCTCGCGCCAGCCGGAGAACTAACTAACCCTAGAAGGGAAACAATAGACCTTTCTTGCCTCCAGAGAAAAGACCCCAAAAGTTGGATACAAGCCCCCAACAAATAATAACGGTGAGGTAAGAAGAAAAGACAAACGTAAGAATGAACTAGGTTTTAGCAAAGAGAGGCCCACTGACTAATAGCAGAATATAGGAAGATGACTTATACGGTCAGCAAAAACCCTATCAAAATTTCCACGCTGAATATTCAAGAACCCCCGAACCGTCTAACGGCACGGGGGGAGAATATCAGCCCCCTAGAGCTTCCAGCAATATCAGGAATCACATTTAGTACAAGCTGGACAAAAATAAGAGCAATGCAAATAACCAAAAAATAAGGAAGCAGGACTTAGCTTATTTTGCAAAGAACCAGGACCAGCAGACAGGAGCAAACAGAAAGGAACTGATTACAACGATGCCAGGCACCAGACTGAGAATCCAGGGAGTTTAAATAGCAACACCCCTGGACTAACGAACCAGGTGGGTACCAAGCTGGGGAAAGAAAATCAAAGTGTCATGTCGCTAGTGACCACAAGAGGGAGCCAAAAAGTTAAATTCACAACACATCGCGCAGGGAGGGGGCTCCCTGCGGGCTTCCCTGAGACGATCGGTACAAGGCGATGTGCTCACCTTGTACCGAGCGTCTCCTCCCTGCAGTCCCCGGATCCAAAATGGCCGCGGGGCTGCATCCGGGTCCTGCAGAGAGGTGGCTTCACAGCGCCTTCTCAGAGCAGGCGCCGGGAAGCCTCCCTGCTGTGCTGTGTGATCGCTGATCTGACACAGTGCACAGCAAAGTGTCAGATCGGCGATCTGTCACTTTACTGTAATGTACCCCCCTGGGGCAAAGTAAAAATGTAAAAAAAAAAACAACTACATGCGTAAAAAAAATAAATAAATAAATTCCTAAATAAATAATAATTAAAAAAAAAATATTGTTCCAATAAATACATTCCTTTAGCTAAATAAAAATAAAAAAACTATAAAAGTACACATATTTAGTATCGCCGCGTCTGTAACGACCCGACCTATAAAACTGTCCCACTAGTTAACCCCTTCAGTGAACACCGTAAAAAAAAACGAGGCAAAAAACGCTTTATTATCATACCGCCAAACAAAAAGTGGAATAACATGCGATCAAAAAGACAGAAATAAATAAAGTTATAGCCCTCAGAATAAAGCGATGCAAAAATAATTATTTTTTCTATAAAATAGTTTTTATCGTATAAAAGCGCCAAAACATAAAAAAATGATATAAATGAGGTATAGCTGTAATCGTACTGACCCGAAGAATAAAACTGCTTTATCCATTTTACCAAACGCGGAACGGTATAAGCTCCCCCCCCAAAAGAAATTCATGAATAGCTGGTTTTTGGTCATTCTGCCTCACAAAGATCGGAATAAAAAGCGATCAAAAAATGTCACGTGCCCGAAAATGTTACCAATAAAAATGTCAACTCATTCCGCAAAAAAAAAGACCTCACATGACTCTGTGGACCAAAATATGGAAAAATTATAGCTCTCACAATGTGGTAACGCAAAAAATATTTTTTGCAATAAAAAGCGTCTTTTAGTGTGTGACGGCTGTCAATCATAAAAATCCGCTTGACAACCCGCTATAAATAGTAAATCAAACCCCCCCTTCATCACCCCCTTAGTTACGAAAAATTAAAAAATTAAAAAAATGTATTTATTTCCATTTTGCCATTAGGGTTAGGGCTAGGGTTAGGGCTAGGGTTAGGGTTGGGGCTAAAGTTAGGGTTAGGGTTTGGATTACATTTACAGTTGGGAATAGGGTTGGGATTAGGGTTAGGGGTGTGTCAGGCTTAGGGGTGTGGTTAGGGTTACAGTTGAGATTAAGGTTAGGGGTGTGTTTGGATTAGGATTTCAGTTATAATTGGGGGGTTTCCACTGGTTAGGCACATCAGGGGCTCTCCAAATGCGACATTGCGTCCGATCTCAATTCCAGCCAATTCTGCGTTGAAAAAGTAAAACAGTGCTCCTTCCCTTCCGAGCTCTCCCATGCGCCCAAACAGGGGTTTACCCCCACATATGGGGTATCAGCGTACTCAAGACAAATTGGACAACAACTTTTGGGGTTCAATTTACACTGTTTCCCTTGGAAAAATACAAAACTGGGGGCTAAAAAATAATTTTTGTGGAAAAATAAAAGGATTTTTTATTTTCACGGCTCTGCGTTATAATCTGTACTGAAACACTTGGGGGTTCAAAGCTCTCACAACACATCTAGATGAGTTCCTTAGGGGGTCTACTTTCCAAAATGGTGTCACTTGTGGGGGGTTTCAATGTTTAGTCACATCAGGGGCTCTCCAAACGCGACATGGCGTCCCATCTGAATTTCAGTCAATTTTGCATTGAAAAGTCAAATGGCGCTCCTTTGCTTCCAAGCTCTGCCATACGCCCAAACAGTGGTTTACCGCCACATGTGGGGTATCGGCGTACTCAGGACAAATTGTTCAACAACTTTTGGGGTCCATTTTCTCCCGTTACCCTTTGTAAAATAGAACAAATTGGAGCTGAAATAAATTTTTTGTGTAAAAAAGTTAAATGTTCATTTTTATTTAAACATTCCAAAAATTCCTGTGAAACACCTGAAGGGTTAATAAACTTCTTGAATGTGGTTTTGAGCACCTTGAGGGGTGCAGTTTTTAGAATGGTGTCACACTTGGGTATTTTCTATCATATAGACCCCTCAAAATGACTTCAAATGAGATGTGGTCCCTAAAAAAAAATGGTGTTGTAAAAATGAGAAATTGCTGGTCAACTTTTAACCCTTATAACTCCCTAACAAAAAAAATTTGGGTTCCAAAATTGTGCTGATGTAAAGTAGATATGTGGAAAATGTTACTTATTAAGTATTTTGTGTGACATATCTCTGTGATTTAATTGTATAAAAATTCAAAGTTGGAAAATTGAGAAATTTTAAATATTTTCTCCAAATTTCCGTTTTTTTCACAAATAAACGCAGGAAATATCAAAGAAATGTTACCACTATAATGAAGTACAATATGTCACGAGAAAACGATGTCAGAATTACCGGGATCCGTTGAAGCGTTCCAGAGTTATAACCTCATAAAGGGACAGTGGTCAGAATTGTAAAAATTGGCCTGGTCATTAACGTGCAAACCACCCTTGGGGCTTAAGGGGTTAATATTGTTCATCACTGCCATGAACTCACTATCAATAATTCTAAAGAAAACAAATCTGGGTCATCAAATCAGCAAGAATTCATAGAGGATTTAACATCTATTATATATGGAAGACATGAAGCTGTACGAAAAATCTGACACTGAAATTCAATCATTGACCAAAACCCCCAGAATATTCAGTACAGACATTTCAATGGATTTTTTTGCCCCTAAAAATTAGATGTTCCTGTTCACAAAAAGAGAAAAATCCTGGACAACGAAAGAATTGAAATACCAAAATTATGCCAAATTATTGAGAACAATCGTAGCGAATCCTATAAATACCCGTGCATTCTGCTGCTGGGTAACAATTAAGCACGGACAAATAAAACACAAGATCACTTTCAGAGAGAGCAAAAAGTGCAAAACTATATGGTGGCAATTTTTGGATAAGACCAGAAGAAAATTAGACCAGTAAATATGGCGACGGCTTAAAAATTTGAAGAAATAAACTGAAGGGCCAATTCTAGAGACACAGGAATTGACCATTCAAACAATGGAAAGGCCAAGACTGAAAAATCTTCCAAGTGCAGACTGTGCAAGAAATCACACAAAACAATAAAATTGTGGACAATGTGCTCAGTATATGTAAAAAATAAATTGCGCAGTCTGACTACAAACAATCACATAATACCGCGGCAACAAAAAATGCCTAAAATTACCAGTTATCCACTAAAAAGAACTGGTGGAACAGCAGAGTGGTCAAAAATTAATATTGGAAATTTTGTGGGATTTTTGCATACAAACGAGCAAAGTATTACACACCCGACCTTACAATTGTCAAGAAAAGAGGATGTGGTCATCGACAAAACAATACTTGTAGATAGCAAAGTGGAGGAAAAAGAAATGGGAAAGGCTGGAAAATATCAAGACCTGAAAATTGAAATTCAAAGACTATGGCACAAGGTAGCAGCCTTGGTACCAGTGGTTACCGGCACAGTGGGTGTTATCCCTAAAACCCTCGGGAGGCATTTACAAGTCAATGCCGACAAAATCACCATTGGTCAACTACTACACCGACACTGTGCAACGTCCTAAATTCTGGGAAGAACCTGATGTGTGTTGAAGGCCAACACCAATGTGAGATCGGACAGTTATGATTTAAAAACAATATTATTGAAAAGTACTAATATTAACCTCTTCAGCACACAGGAATTTTGTAGCCATTTTTTTTGTCTCAGCTTTCCTAGAACCAGAATTTTATTTTTTTCTGTCGATGTAGTCACATAAAAGTTTATGTTTTAGTTGTTGAGACTAGTTTTATTTTTTGGGTTATATGTACTGTGTTAAAAATATATCATACATTTATTTAGGGTTAAGAAAAAAAAAAAGAGGAATTTTGCATTTTTTTCATTTTGCAGGTCAGTACAATTATGGTGGTCATTAAAAAAACACTTTTCTTAAGAAGGCAACATTAGTTTTTCTGTCTCCGCTCTCATATTTTTATGTTGGAAAAATAGGGATAGTCCAGGCTCTAGTTCTGCCAGGAAATGTCTCCCACCTGAGCAGGCTACCTACTTTTGTGTAGGGTCTAAATAAAATCCACACCTTTCACATATCCCTAAATTAGCCGGATTGTTTTGCTGCAAGTGAAAATCTCACCAAGGGCAAATTTGCAAAATCAATATCAATTTGAACAAAACCCAAATAAGAAAAATAAGCAAAACCCCCCCCCCCAAACTTAGTCAAATCATGTCATAAACTGACAAATGATCATCAGACTAGTGTGCACAAGAGATTTCATGAGCGGAGTTGCTATAAAAAAAATTAATGACATAGGCCAATAATATTCTGAACCCTAAACCTGATCCTAAATTGTATGCTGACCCTCAATCAGACCCCAAAATTAATTCAAACCTATGGGGAGCTGCAATGGTGGGACAGTTAAGGGGAGGGTTGAGGAGAGGCGAGAGTGATTTCAATGCTTTTTCCAACCCCTTCCCGATATTCAGAATCCAGTAAAATTCACGCTATTCAAATTCCAAAAATTCAGTTTAGTTACAATCAGAATTATTGGAGAAATTTGTAGCAAATACAATTTTCTCGTCTTTATTGGCCAGTCCTCACTCTTGGGACCTCGTCACCTCCCGGCAGGTCAGAAGGTTCATTTTCAAGATGGTTTTAACTCCATATTGTTCCCCTATTATGATATTTGCTCTATACCTGAAACAAGTATCTGTGTGTCTGATACCCTCCCTCCGTATGTATTCACGCCTTTTCTGAGTGATTGATATTAACACTGAATATGCTCGCCTAATGAATGTGGTCGCGGTTTTAATCACCGATGTGTTGAGTGAGTGCTGGGAAATATATGAAAACAGCTGAGAGGAATGCTAATACTCAATTAATTAGAACACTCTGCTCTCCTGGGGTTCATAACATAAGACGAGAAAGGATTACAAAAGCAAATGAATAAAATTACCGCTCAGAGAAGGACACTAGATAAATTAATGATAGACTTCAAGAGGACAGAAGAACCCGAGCTCCTCCAGCATCGCTCCACGGCTAAGAAGCAAAACAAATGTAACCTCTTCCCAGGTCCAAGGAATCAACAAAGAGCGGTCTATTATTCAGTGAAAATATCGGAGGTCTATGAGACATCAAGGATTAAAGAGTTACACAGAAGAATCATCAATATAGAGGCAGTATTATAGTAGTTATATTCTTGTACATAGGGGCAGTATTATAGTAGTTATATTCTTGTACATAGGGACAGTATTATAGTAGATATATTCTTGTACATAGGGGCAGTATTATAGTAGTTATATTCTTGTACATAGGGACAGTATTATAGTAGATATATTCTTGTACATAGGGGCAGTATTACAGTAGTTATATTCTTGTACATAGGGGCAGTATTATAGTAGTTATATTATAGTACATAGGGGCAGTATTATAGTAGTTATATTCTTGTACATAGGGGCAGTATTATAGTAGTTATATTATAGTACATAGGGGCAGTATTATAGTAGTTATATTCTTGTACATAGGGGCAGTATTATAGTAGTTATATTCTTGTACATAGGGGCAGTATTATAGTAGTTATATTCTTGTACATAGGGACAGTATTATAGTAGTTATATTCTTGTACATAGGGGCAGTATTATAGTAGTTATATTCTTGTACATAGGGGCAGTATTATAGTAGTTATATTCTTGTACATAGGATCAGTATTATAGTAGTTATATTCTTGTACATAGGAACAGTATTATAGTAGTTATATTCTTGTACATAGGGGCAGTATTATAGTAGTTATATTCTTGTACATAGGGGCAGTATTATAGTAGTTATATTCTTGTACATAGGATCAGTATTATAGTAGTTATATTCTTGTACATAGGAACAGTATTATAGTAGTTATATTCTTGTACATAGGGGCAGTATTATAGTAGTTATATTCTTGTACATAGGGACAGTATTATAGTAGTTATATTCTTGTACATAGGGGCAGTATTATAGTAGTTATATTCTTGTACATAGGGGCAGTATTATAGTAGTTATATTCTTGTACATAGGGGCAGTATTATAGTAGTTATATTCTTGTACATAGGGGCAGTATTATAGTAGTTATATTCTTGTACATAGGATCAGTATTATAGTAGTTATATTCTTGTACATAGGAACAGTATTATAGTAGTTATATTCTTGTACATAGGGGCAGTATTATAGTAGTTATATTCTTGTACATAGGGGCAGTATTATAGTAGTTATATTCTTGTACATAGGGGCAGTATTATAGTAGTTATATTCTTGTACATAGGAGCAGTATTATAGTACTTATATTCTTGTACATAGGGGCAGCATTATAGTAGTTATATTCTTTTATATAGGGGCAGTATTATAGTAGTTATATTCTTGTACATAGGAGCAGTATTATAGTAGTTATATTCTTGTACATAGGGGGCAGTATTTTAGTAGTTATATTCTTGTACATAGGGGCAGCATTATAGTAGTTATATTCTTTTATATAGGGGCAGTATTATAGTAGTTATATTCCTGTACATAGGAGCAGTATTATAGTAGTTATATTCTTGTACATAGGGGCAGTATTATAGTAGTTATATTCTTGTACATAGGAGCAGTATTATAGTAGTTATATTCTTGTACATAGGAGCAGTATTATAGTAGTTATATTCTTGTACATAGGAGCAGTATTATAGTAGTTATATTCTTGTACATAGGAGCAGTATTATAGTAGTTATATTCTTGTACATAGGGGGCAGTATTTTAGTAGTTATATTCTTGTACATAGGGGCAGCATTATAGTAGTTATATTCTTTTATATAGGGGCAGTATTATAGTAGTTATATTCTTGTACATAGGAGCAGTATTATAGTAGTTATATTCTTGTACATAGGGGCAGTATTATAGTAGTTATATTCTTGTACATAGGGGCAGTATTATAGTAGTTATATTCTTGTACATAGGAGCAGTATTATAGTAGTTATATTCTTGTACATAGGGGGCACTATTATAGTAGTTATATTCTTGTACATAGGAGGCAGTATTATAGTAGTTATATTCTTGTACATAAGAGCAGTATTATAGTAGTTATATTCTTGTACACAGTAGCAGTATTATAGTAGTTCTATTCTTGTACATAGGGGCAGTATTATAGGAGTTATATTCTTGTACATAGGGGCAGTATTATAGTAGTTATATTCTTGTACATAGGAGCAGTATTATAGTAGTTATATTCTTGTACATAGGGGGCAGTATTATAGCAGTTATATTCATGTACATAGGGGCAGTATTATAGTAGTTATATTCTTGTATATAGGGGCAGTATTATAGTAGTTATATTCTTGTATATAGAGGCAGTATTATAGTAGTTATATTCTTGTACATAGGGGCAGTATTATAGTAGTTATATTCTTGTACGTAGGAGCAGTATTATAGTAGTTATATTCTATAGATGGGGCAGTACTATAGTAGTTATATTCTTGTACATCGGAGCAGTATTATAGTAGTCATATTTTTGTACTTAGGGGCAGTATTATAGTAGTTAAATTCTTGTACATAAGGGGTATAAATCCAATATTTTTTTGTATAATTGGGTTTATGATTTGGCGGGTTAGCCCCGGCTTTATTCATAATTCTTACACAGTTTTCATGTTTGTTTGTTTTTTTACATAACATTTAAATTTAACTTATTTCTTTAAACCATACTTGCTGCCATTTACTTTGCAGTATGAGCACTTGCACTTCTGATGTTTCCATGGTAACATCATTCTTTTGGTGTGCGGTATCCAGGGTGCTGAGATTTGCACTGTACAATCCTGAACTGGAGATAGACTTCTTAATTCCCAAGTAGCACTTATTACAGAAGAGACTTTTCTGAAAACAGTCTTTTGAAAATCAAGTGCGACTAGATGAGACTGCAGAGTCCTGTTTCTGTGAGAGATAATCTGGCCTTAAAATGAAATTCCAGTGGGACCAATGCTCATTATGTTCACTGTCACTTGCAAGGAAAAGCCAGAGTGTGGAACCAGGAGTGAGCCTAGTTAAAGTTAACAAAGGTGGTGTGCATTTTCTCATTTTTGCTTCAGAGGATCATTGGCTGCAACTTTCTGCAAATCCTAAAATTTTTAAATAATATATCAAAAAAAGATTCATAAAGCCACCACTAGGGAAGGCTCACTATATACAGATTTATACAGCCACCACTAGAAGGAGATCACTACATACAGATTTATACAGCCACCACTAGAGGGAGCTCACTACATACAGATTTATACAGCCACCACTAGAGGGAGCTCACTACATACAGAGTTATACAGTCACCACTAGGGAAGGCTCACTATATACAGATTTATACAGCCACCACTAGAGGGAGCTCACTACATACAGATTTATACAGCCACCACTAGAGGGAGCTCACTACATACAGAGTTATACAGTCACCACTAGGGAAGGCTCACTATATACAGATTTATACAGCCACCACTAGAGGGAGCTCACTACATACAGATTTATACAGCCACCACTAGAGGGAGCTCACTACATACAGATTTATACAGCCACCACTAGAGGGAGCTCACTACATACAGAGTTATACAGTCACCACTAGGGAAGGCTCACTATATACAGATTTATACAGCCACCACTAGAGGGAGCTCACTACATACAGATTTATACAGCCACCACTAGAGGGAGCTCACTACATACAGATTTATACAGTCACCACTAGAGGGAGATCACTACATACAGATTTATACAGTCACCACTAGAGGGAGCTCACTACATACAGATTTATACAGCCACCACTAGAGGGAGCTCACTACATACAGATTTATACAGCCACCATTAGGGGGAGCTCACTACATACAGAGTTATACAGCCACCACTAGTAGGAGCTTACTACATACAGATTTATACAGTCACCACTAGGGAGAGCTCATTACATGTAGATTTATACAGCCACCACTAGGGGGAGATCATTACATACAGATTTATACAGTCACCACTGGGGGAGGTCACTAAATACAGATTTATACAGTCACCACTAGGAGGAGCTCACTGCATACTGTACATTATACAGCCACCACTAGGGGGAGCTCACTACATACAGATTTATACAGCCACCACTAGGAGGAGCTCACTACATACAGATTTATACAGTCACCACTAGGGGGAGCTCACTACATACAGATCTATACATCCACCACTAGGGGCAGCTCACTACATACAGATTTATACAGCCACCACAAGGAGGAGCTCACTGCATACAGATTTATACAGCCATCACAAGGAGGAGCTCACTGCATACATTATACAGTTATATGTATAATCAAAAGACACCAATATATCCTGTAACTGAGGGTATATAACCCTCCCTGGACACCCCAGGCGTGTCCAATTAAATGGACAACTCCAATCACATGAACACAAAAGAAAAAGGAGTATAGAAATCCAAACCACCATATTTAAAAAGTAATAACAAACTTTTATTAAATAGACTGCACAATAACAATATATCCTAAAGCAATTTTATGTATATATACGGTAAGCAATATATACCAACACAGAGGTATCATAGAAGAGACAAATCGGTATACCGGGTTAGGTGTAAGCCACACAATACATCCCTGGGATGAGTGCTAAGTGCAACGGTAAGAAAAGTGGCGGAATCTAGGGTCCTATAGCAAGTCATGGCAGTTATACACCATCCCTATATGGAATGAAGGATCCAAAACCCGCCACTAAGTCAATATGATTGCGCACTTACCCATGTTCAATGTAAGGGGGAGTAGCCTGCACTTCACCCGGCAGCCCCGGACGCGCGTTTCGCGGTATAGCTTTATCAACAGGGTTCTCACTAGCTGGAGCTCACTACATACAGATTTATACATCCACAACTAAGGGGTTGTGCACTATATACAGATTTATACAGAAACCACCAGAGTGATATCACTACATACAGATATAAAAATATAAAAATAAATGAGGATATTGTAGCTAAAAGATTAAAAAAAGATTTGTCCCTAATATGCTACCGTGGAATACTGTTGAAACCAGAAGTTTCCATACACTAAGATTACTATGCCTTTGAACAATCCTGGACTGCCCATATGATGATGTCATGTGTTTGGAAGCTTCTGATTTTTTTTTGCAACATCAGAGTTAATTAGAGACACACCTGTGGATGTATTTTAATGCACACCTGAAACACACTGCTTCTTTGTGTAGCATCATGGGAAAGTCTTAAGAAATCAGCCAAGATGTCAGGAAGAGAATTGTGGACTTGCACAAGTCTGGCTCATCCTTGGGTATAATTTCCAGATAACTGAAGGTACCTAGTTCATCTGTACAAACAATTATACGCAAGAACAAACAAGATTGGAACATCCAGCCATCACACCGCTCAGGAAGGAGACGGGTTTTGTGTCCCAGAGATGAATGTGCTTTGATCTGACATGTACACATCAACCCAAGGACAAAAGCAAAAAACTTTGTGAAGATGATGGCGGAAGCTGGTAAGATTGTGTCAACATCCACAGTAAAACGAGTACTGTATCAATATGGGCTGAAAGGCCACTCTGCCAGGAAGAAGCCATTACTCCAAAAGAAAGATACAAAATCAGATCAATGTTTACAAATGCATACAGGAACAAAGATCTTAATTTTTGGAGACCTGTCCTGTGGTCTGATCGCATAATGACCATCGTTACGTTTGGAGGAAAAAGGGAGAAGCTTAGAAGCCTAAGAACACCATCCCCACTGTGAAACATGAGGGTGGCAGCATCATGTTGTGGGGATGTTTTGCTGCAGGAGGGACTGGTGCAGTTCACAAAATAGATGGCATCATGAGAAAAGATTATGTACCAATTCTTAAGCAACATCTCCAGACATCAGCCAGGAAGTTAAAACTTGGGCGGAAATGGGTCAAAATGATAACAAAGTGGCTTCAGGATAACAAAGTCAATGTTTTGGAGCGGCCATCACAAAGCCCTGATCTCAATCCTATTGAAAATTTATGGGCAAAGCTGAAAAGGCCGGTGAGGGCAAGATTACCTACAAACGTGGATCAGCTACACCAGTTTTGTCAGGAGGAATGGGCCCAAATTCTGACCAACTATCGTGAGAAGCTTGTGGAAGGAGATCCCAAACATCTGACCCAAGTCATTCAGTTTAAGGGCAGTGTCACCAAATACTAATGAGATGGATGGAAACTTTTGACTTTGCTTTAAGTGATAAAAATGCCTTAAAACATTTTAATACAGGAAAGATATATATCTTGGTACCATGTTAGCCAGTGGTAGAAACATATTTAGAGAATTGAGAGTCCTCAGTGGTTGATACCTTTTAATGGCTAATGCCTGCCATTGGCTATGCCTGATGAAGAGACCTGAGTAGTCTCGAAAGCTTGCAATTTGTTACCATCTTTTCAGTTAGCCATTAAAAGGTATCAACCACTGAGGACTCTCAATTCTAAATATTTTTTTAAAACATTCTTGTGAGGGGAGCTCATTATATACAGATTTATACAGCCACCACTAGAGGGAGCTAATTACATATAGATTTGTACAATCACCACTAGAAGGAACTTACTACATACAGATTTATACTGCCACCACTAGAGGGAGCTCACTACATACAGATTTATACAGTCACCACTAGAGGGAGCTCACTACATACAGATATATACAGTCACCACTAGGAGGAGCTCACTACATACAGATTTATACAGCCACCACTAGGGGGAGCTCACTACATACAGATTTATGCAGTCACTACTAGAAGGAGATAGTTTCATACAGATTTACATAGACACTGCTAGGGGAGCTCACTATATACAGATGTATACATTCACCACTAGATGGAGCTCACTAAATACAGATTTATACAGCCACCACTAGAGGGAGCTCACTACATACAGATTTATACAGGCACCACTAGGGGGAGATCACTATATACAGATTTATACAGTCACCACTAGGGGCAGCTCACTGCATACAGATTTATACAGCCACATCAAGGGGGAGCTCACTACATACAGATTTAAACAGCCACCACTAGGGGGAGCTCACTACATACAGATTTATACAGCCACCACTAGAGGGAGCTCACTACATAGAGATTTATACAGTCACAACTAGTGGAAGCTCACTACATACAGATTTATACAGTCACCACTAGAGGGAGCTCACTACATACAGATTTATACAGCCACCACTAGGGGCAGCTCACTGCATACAGATTTATACAGTCACCACTAGGGGTAGCTCACTACATACAGATTTATACAGTCACCACTAGGGGTAGCTCACTACATACAGATTTATACAGCCACGTCTAGGGGGAGCTCACTACATACAGAGTTATACAGCCACAACTAGTGGGAAATAATTTAAACAATAATAAATTATTCTTGTCATAGAGGACAGTTAACATTTGAAGCAGAAACCTCCTGCTGTTGACAGGTGATTATCTGCTGAGGAAAAGATAGCAACCTGTGAGATCTGTTTACACAGGGGAGGAGAAATAGAGAGAATGGCTTTTGTTCCAAGTAAGAAGCAATCTGGGTTCATAGGAGTTTTCTGAGGGTGGCCCAGACTTTGTGTCTCCTTTGTCCATATATGAATATTGGGGTTTTGTATTGATCCAATATTTATGGGATATAGATTTTTGGCGTAGTAGTGAAGGGACAAACTAAATACATTCACTCATATTACTGTGGGGCCACTAGAAACCCTCCACCTTAATCTGATAGATGATGCGAGCCAGGCCATGTTTGATCTTTATATAATGGTAAAATCATGATAAGAAATATGACGTCGATATCTAATACCTGGAACCTTCAGGTGCGAAAATGTCCTGTAAGCTGGGGATCTCATAACATTCTAATAGATCTAGCATATCCCACAATCCGCACCCACATGAGCTATGGTAGATGTGTGGTGGTAACTCTGAGATAATAAAAAACAGTCTTTGGATCTGGGCCATTTCTCAGCTTTGGAAGGTGCAACTTGCCGTAGGTTCTGTCTGTTTTCTTGAAGTATCTCCCTCTGCTTATCTCTGGGCAGTTTCCATGACATCAGGTTTATTTATTTTCTTTCGCTATTCCTTTTTATTTCATGTACTGTAATGTTATATATCATATTGTTTATTACCATTTTGTATCATCTTGCATATTTTTTGTAAACACTGCCTATCTTTCTAGTTTAAATATATAAAGTTGAATAGCTCTATTCCTCCTGTTCTGTAAACCGCCCCCCTGAAGCCATACACTACCTGTAATGGGCCTGTATAAGTAATTGGTGGCAGCTAGTAGTTCTTTTGTCATAATGGAGATGGCAGTGATCGTTCCGGGGTATGTATGGAGCTCCTGCTAGGACCATGGGTACTCGGTACCGGGCCGGTTCTGTTCTTAAAGGGGTGGTCACAGTGCCAGTGACCCAGTCCATGGCCCTGGGCATCCATTTAAAAAGGGTATTAATGGAAATGGAAATCTTTTACTGGTATAATGCAGGTACAGTCCAGGTTACAGGTAACAGATGATGGTGGGTGTTATGATCCTTAGAGGTTGAGGATCACAAATTACTCCAGCTAAGTAACATACATAGGACAAGCTCTAGGGAGGTGGCAAACTGGACTGACCGCAAATCTGAACCTATCCAAACACACTAGAAGTAGCCGGTGAACGTGTCTAAAAATCCTAGACGTCTCGAGCCAGCCTGAGGAACTAACTACCCCTAGAGAGAAAGAAAGACCTCTCTTGCCTCCAGAGAAATAATCCCCAAAGATATAGAAGCCCCCAACATATAATAACGGTGAGGTAAGAGGAAGGCACATACACAGGGGTGAAAACAGATTTAGCAAATGAGGCCCACTAATACTAGATAGCAGAAAATAGTAAAGGGGTCTGTGCGGTCAGTAAAAAACCCTTACAAAATATCCACACTGAGATATCAAGAACCCCCGCACCAACTAACGGTGTGGGGGGAGAAACTCAGTCCCCTAGAGCAACCAGCAAGCGAGGAAATCACATTTTAGCGAGCTGGACTAAAAACATAATAAATGCTGATAATCAAAAAATGATCAAACAAAAACTTAGCTTGTCTTGGAGAGACTGGGAGCAAGGTAGTCACAAGGAATCTGAAGAGCACTGAATACATTGAGAGCAGGCAAGGAACTGAGTATCCAGGTGAGCTAAATAAGAAACCAACCAAGGATAACGAACCAGCTGATGCTGCCAACCTGCAGAAAGACAACACTACACAGTACCGCTTGTGACCACTAGAGGGAGCCCAAAAACAGAGTTCACAACAGGTGGGGTCCGGGCAGCCTGGAAACAGCTTGGGATCCACTTCCCTCTGCACTGTATATCTGACCCTTGCTGCCTGATGCTCTGCATGAATCCTATCAGTGTCTGTATTCACAACTTGTATGGCTGACAGCTTGAACCGTTCATGGGCACTGTCCTTTCTCCAGCAGCCCCAGGATCTTCAGGCTCTTCACTTGCTGTGGTAACTGCAGGTGTTGGATGGGACGGGAGACTTGCAATCTCCTGCCCTCCGGGTTCAGTTGCTGGTCTGCAACTTTCACACCACCATGGACCCCGGTGTCCCGTCTCTTGGCGCTTTTCTCTGGGGTGAGCCCACTCGCAGCTCCAGACCCCAGACTTCTATCCTTTGCCTCCTCTCCTCTCAGTGTCCCTCACACAGACTAACAGACTGTCTAACCCCTCCCCCAGACCAGAATTTATAGGGAAGTTCCCCTGAAACTGGGTTTAGAGCTCCCCCTTCTGGTCTGGAGTCAGGACGGTGTTGCATGTCAGTATTACCTGATTAAGGGATTCCTCCTTGTTTCCAGGCATGACATCACCTCCACCGTGAGGAAGGCAATACCATTGTGGCATCCGGACTCCTGGGGTGCCACATGTATATATACAGTTGTGCTCAAAAGTTTACACACCCCGGCAGAATTTTACTTTCTTGGCCTTTTATCAGATAATAAGAATGATAACACCAAAACTTTTTCTCCACTCATGGTTAGTGGTTGGGTGAAGCCATTTATTGTCAGACTACTGTGTTTTCTCTGTTTAAATCATAATGACAACCCAACACATTCAAATGACCCTGATCAAAAGTTCACACACCCTGGTGATTTTGGCCTGATAACATGCACAGAAGTTGACACAAATGGGTGTGAATGGCTACTAAAGGTAACATCCTCACCTGTGACCTGTTTGTTTGTAATCAGTGTGTGTGCATAAAAGCTGAGTGAGTTTCTGGGATCCAGACAGACTCTTGCATCTTTCATCCAGCCGCTAACGTTTCTGGATTGTTAATCGTGGGGAAAGCAAAAGAATTGTCAACGGATCTACGGGAAAAGGTAGTTGAACTGTATAAAACAGGAAAGGGATACAAAAAGATATCCAAGGAATTGATAATGCCAGTCAGCAGCGTTCAAACTGTGATTAACAAATGGAAAATCAGGGGCTCTGTAAAAACAAATCCACGGTCAGGTAGACCAACAAAAATGTCATCCACAACTGCCAGGAAAATTGTTCGGGAAGCAAAGAAAAACCCACAAATAACATCAGCTGAAATACAGGACTCTCTGAAAACTAGCGGTGTGGCTGTTTCAAGATGCACAATAAGGAGGCACTTGAAGAAAAATGGGCTGCATGGTTAAGTCCCCAGAAGAAAGCCATTACTGCGCAAATGCCACAAAGTATCTCACCTACAATATGCAAAACAGCACAGAGACAAGCCTCAAAACTTCTGGAATAAGGTAATTTGGAGCGATGAGACCAGAATTGAACTCTTTGGCCACAACCATAAACATTACATTTGGAGAGAGCTCAATAAGGCCTATGATGAAAGGAACGTTCAAACTGTGATTAACAAATGGAAAATCAGGGATTCTGTAGAAACAAAACCACAGTCAGAAAGATCAACAAAAATTTCATCCACAACTGCCAGTAAAATTGTTTGGGATGCACAGAGAAACCCACCCCAAATGAAGTTCCCGAGGCTGGGTTAAAAAATTTGCCACTATATATAAGTGTGCTTGAATTTTTACTAGTAGGAATTGTATTGTGTTTTTATGATACCTGTAGAAGGATATATACTGTATCTGAAACGCGTTTTATCTTTTGAAAAAAAATTCTAAATATCATCTTTGGATGTGAGTCCTGGGAAGCGCTGCCCTTCATGGGCTGGATATGTTCGTTTTGATTTACTTGTCCTGTGTGAACCTGCCGTTGGCTCTTTCACTTGGATCCACCCGATACAAGCTGCGAGCCCTGTCCATTGAAAAGTATCCCAGAGGAATGTTTTGAGGATACATGATCTAAAGCCATATCAGTCTTCCACCAAGTAAGTGCATGAAGTTGTGCACCCATCAAAGACTATTATATATTGTGTTTACGCACTAAGGGCGTCGCGTTTTGTCTGTTCTTTCCCAAGCAGGGTTTTTTTCTGTTTATTCGTATAAGGTAATTTGGAGAGATGAGACCAAAATTGAACTTTTTGGCCACAACCATGAACGTTACGTTTGGAGGGAGGTCAACAAGGCCTATGATGAAAGGAACACCAGTCCTACTGTAAAGCACAGAGGTAGATCGCTGATGTTTTGGGGATGTGTGAGCTACAAAGGCACAGGAAACTTGTTCAAAGTTGAAGGAAAGATGAATGCAGCACATTATCAGGAAATACTGGAGGCAAATTTGCACTCATCAGCCCGGAAGCTGTACATGGGATGTACTTGGATGTTCTAGCATGACAACGATCCAAAACACAAGGCCAAGTCGACCTGTCGTTGGCTACAGCAGAGCAAAGTGAAGGTTCTGGAGTGGCCATCTCAGTCTCCTGACCTCAATATCATTGAGCCATTCTGGTGAGATCTCAAGTGCGCAGTTCATGCTAGACAGCCCAGGAATTTACAGGAACTGGAGGCTTTTTACCAAGAAGAGTGGTCAGCTTTATCATCTGAAAAAATAAAGAACCTGATCCACAACTACCACAAAAGACTGCCAGCTGTCATTGATGTTAGAGGGGGCAATACACGATATTAAGAAATGGGGTATGTGAACTTTTGATCAGGGTCATTTGGATGTTTTGTGTTGTCATTATGATTTAAAAGGAGAAAACACAGTAGATTGACAATAAATGGCTTCACCCAACCACTAACCATGAGTGGAGGAAAAGTTTTTGTGCTATCATTCCTATTCTCTGAGAAAAAGGCCAGGAAAGCAAAAATTCTTCTGGGGTGTGTAAACTTTTGAGAACAACTGCATATATATATATATATTCCATACGTTGGAATTGGAGATGTATATATGGTATGCTCACTGTTAATTCCCCAATATCCGGCCTGTAGTGGAAGCAGCCGTGGCTTCGTCCATCACTCGTCAGCCAAATGTCCTGATGATTGGAGGCAGCGTTCCCTTGACAAGTTGTAATGATGGTGGGTTCTGCGTGACCCCTTCCACCCAGCTGTGTATTCTTGTATCCAACTTCCATTTCAATTCATAGTGAAATTGACATGAATCATCATCTGGTGAGCTGCGTTAACTCCGTCTTATCTAGAAGGGTGGTGCTCACCATTTTTAACTGTCTATATATCATAATCTACTTTTCCACAACTTCATGAAGAATTGAAGTCTTACTCGTCACCATCATTGATTGCTTCGTGTTACTCTAGAGGTGTTTTCATTGAAAATCTCTTCGTGCAGCTTTGGCATTTTTGACGTCGTTTATATCTGACGATTCTCCACATACGCACGTTGTACATTATAGATGAAGTCCTGGTCCCAGCAGTGAAACACTTGCTCTTGTTATCCTTTAATATTGCTTGGCTGAAGGTTCTTCTGCTTTATCAGCTTTGGTGGATAATGAGGAACGGAGAAGATGGCACTTGGAGGGATTTATAAGTGATGGTAGATATGGGCTTAACTACTATGTTTTTGGTATACAGTACGTATAGCAGAATCAGCACAGCAGGATTCCCGAAAAATGTGAGATTTACTGTAATTCTAAAACAGTTGACAAGTCTCTTTGAATATGTCAAAACCACCCAGAGTCACAAGTAGCATATTTCCCCTCCTATACAGAGTATTATATAATTGGTGAAGGAGTTAATACTTGCTAAAATTATTCTATTCTCTATGTAAGACAAGTAAATCTAGATCTGTCATCATCTTACAAATACAAAGACTTTAACTTCTTCAATCCCATTGCTGTATGCTGACCTTATCCAGGACTCCGATAACTTTTTACAGTTTCTATGATATTGTAGAGATACCAATGTTTTGTCCAAATTACCATTTGACTGTGACATTTCATATTAATCACAATACAGTGCCTTGTGAAAGTATTCGCCCCCCTGGAACTTTTCAACCTTTTCCCACATGTCATGCTTCAAACATAAAGATACCAAATGTAAATTTTTGGTGAAGAATCAACAACAAGTGGAACACAATTGTGAAGTTGATCAAAATTTATTGGTTATTTAAAATTTTTGTGGAAATTCATAAACTGAAAAGTGCAATATTATTCGGCCCCTGTAACTTAATACTTTGTTGCACCACCTTTTGCTGCGATTACAAGTCGCTTGGGGTTTGTCTCTATCAGTTTTGTACATGGAGAGACTGAAATTCTCGCCCGTTCTTCCTTGGCAAACAGCTCGAGCTCAGTGAGGTTTGATGGAGATCGTTTGTGAACAGCAGTTTTCAGCTCTTTCCACAGATTCTCCATTGGATTGAGGTCTGGACTCTGACTTGGCCATTCTAACGCCTGGATATGTTTATTTGTGAACCATTCCATTGTAGATTTTGCTTTTTGTTTGGGATCATTGTCTTGTTGGAAGACAAATCTCCATCCCAGTCTCAGGTCTTTTGCAGACTCCAACAGGTTTTCTTCAAGAATGGTCCTGTATTTGGCTCCATCCATCTTCCCATCAATTTTAACCACCTTCCCTGTCCCTGCTGAAGAAAAGCAGGCCCAAACCATGATGCTGCCACCACCATGTTTGACAGTGGGGATGGTGTGTTCAGGGTGATGAGCTGTGTTGCCTTTACGCCAAACATATCGTTTGGCATTGTTGCCAAAAAGTTCGATTTTGGTTTCATCTGACCAGAGCACCTTCTTCCACATGTTTGGTGTCTCCCAGGTGGCTTGTTGCAAACTTTAAACAACACTTTTTATGGATATCTTTCAGAAATGTGCAGTGTACGACTGATTGTTGTCCTATGTACAGACTGTCCCACCTCAGCTGTAGATCTCTGCAGTTCATCCAGAGTGATCATGGGCCTCTTGGCTGCAACTCTGATCAGTCTTCTCCTTGTTTGAGATGAAAGTTTAGAGGGACGGCCGGGTCTTGGTAGATTTGCAGTGGTATGATACTGCAGCGCCCCAGAGTCCTGGTCATTGCAGTACTGATGCTCCACCGCTAAGGGGAGTGATGGTACGTCTGATGGCACTGAAGGAGTTCACCTGACCAGGTATCACAGACACCAATACACTTCACAGTCTGGCCTCCAGGGGGAGCTAAGGGTGCTATGTATTAGGCCACTCCTTACAATCTGGTAAAACTGTGGGTTGGATAGGAAGTTAGTCAAAAGCTGACTGGGTTGGAACCAGGCAACATCCTGTGGCAGAGGGTGTTGTAGGGGAAGATTCAGGGGGGTCCCTGTCAGGGGTGGGATCCTGACAGAGGCCTAGCGAACAGAAAGAACGTTACGGGACCGCGCTTGCGCTTCATTGCGGTGGTACCCCAAGAAAGGACAAGAGGCGAGGTTTATTGTGCTGAGTGAGAAACGAGATCAACGCAACAAGGAAAAACACCAGTAGGAGTAGTGCTGTAAGTCGAGGCAACATCCTACTGAGGCGCGCAGCCGGTGGCCGGAATGCCGAGGAAGTATTGAGCTCCAGGCCTTACTTCAAACCAACGGCAGGACAGTCAGTTATAGGCAGGCTGTCTCACTCAAATCACCTAAGAAGACATAGGGGACAACATTTGGAGAGGGGCGACTCTAGGGTCCCGGAAGACCTCCGAGCCTACCCGTCATATGGGTGCGTCCTAGCCATATCATCTGGGGGACGAAGCAGAACATCATAATCGAGTTGTGAGGGAACTTCAGAAACAGACACAACAGTTGTGGGGACTATTCCATAAGCACAGCAGGGGAGGACCACAACACACAAGCGCTAGAAGGTAGGCACAGATTTCCACCTGCAAAGGGAACCCTGGAGGTGCCATCGGACCGGCCGGACTTACGCAGCCCGGTTAACCGTATTCCAGATTGAGGATCCTGAAGTCTTCAGTAAAGAGGTAAAGAGACTGCAACCTGGTGTCCTTGTTATTTATTGCGACCTGCACCGCACCATAACATCATCACCATCCACACCTTTCATTGGACGCCCCTCAGCAGGGTCACGGACCGGGTTTAGCCACCGTGACAACCCCAGAAGAGAGACTCAGAGGCCCGGTACCGGGTACACCTCGGCCCTGCGGCAGTGGGGGCGCTCCAACACTCCTTCCATTTCAATATGATCACTTGCACAGTGCTCCTTGGGATGTTTAAAGTTTTGGAAATCATTTTTTATCCAAATCCGGCTTTAAACTTCTCCACAACAGTATCACGGCCCTGCTTGTTGTGTTCCTTGGTCTTCATGATGCTCTCTGTGCTTCACTCAGAACCCTGAGACTATCACAGGTGGATTTATACGGAGACTTGATTACACACAGGTGGATTATATTTATCACCATTAAGCATTTAGGACAACATTGGATCATTCAGAGATCCACAATGAACTTCTTGAGTGAGTTTGCTGCACTGAAAGTAAAGGGGCCGATATTGCACTCCCCACTTTTCAGTTTTTGAATTTCCACAAAAATGTAAAATAATCAATAAATTTCATTTAACTTCATAATTGTGTTCCACTTGTTGTTGATTCTTCACCAAAAATTTACATTTGGTATCTTTATGTTTGAAGCATGATCTGTGGGAAAAGGTTGAAAAGTTCCAGGGGGGCAAATACTTTCGCAAGGGTGATGAATTGGAGATTTGTGAGTTAATACATCACATGGAAGAATTGCCCTAGGTCTAAATATGCCCAGTGAGTAACAGTAATGAAGTATGAAGTGATGTATGCAGAGCATAAAAAGTTAACAAACTGAGCTGCTGTGTGAAATAATGAATCACAGGGAGACAGGAGGTAGCATTAACGTGCATTGCTAACCCTAGATGTGTATAGAGAAGCTCCTTCCTTGTGTGAGCAGATACATGCAGACTGGCAAATTGAAGAAGTATCCTTTCAGCCGGCCCAATAGATGATGTCTATCAAAATTAGCCAGTGTTTTTTAACTGTTACGGCTCCGTGGCTGAACTGAGTCTTCCTTTTTCTATGGCTCGCTCCTTTTGTGCTATTTCTTGTTATTGTAGCTCCACATTCTCCTCTGATGTCATCATCCAAGGTCTTTTAGGGCCAGCTCAAGTGGCTTCTTAATGCCTAAGTATTAAATTAGTGTAATATTCTGTTACCATTTATTTGTCAGGAGTTTAGCTTCACCTTCCACTTGACTGAGCTCCATCTAGTTGTCTATTTCCTCAGCTACTCCTGACTTCTATCCAGCAGCCAGTGTTATTACCAGTGTCTGTACATGTTTTCACAGAGACAGTGCTGCTCAATCAAAATTCTAGATACACCATTCATATCAACTACTTTTGGTGTCATTCATACCTTCGTCTCTGTTACCAAGGTATTGCCTAATTATTTTTTCTGCTGTGGTGATGTTGTCTACATGTTCAACTCAGCTGTGTCAAGTTTCCTGGTAACTAACTCATCTCAACTGTCCTAGTGATGTCAATACTTACAACACTGCAGTTCCTGTCAAAAATGATACTTCTGCATATTACCACTAACCTTAAACATAGCTGCTATTCCTGTGATTAACCGCACTACTGCTGTAAGATACCACTAAGCTTATGTATCTCTGCTATTCCTGTGATTAACCATACTACTGCTGTAAGATACCACTAAGCTTATGTATTTCTGCTATTCCTGTGATTAACCGTACTACTGCTGCATATTACCTCTAAGCTTACACATAGCTGCTATTCCTGTGATTAACCGTACTACTGCTGTAAGATACCACTAAGCTTATGTATTTCTGCTATTCCTGTGATTAACCGTACTGCTGCTGCATATTACCTCTACGCTTACACATAGCTGCTATTCCTGTGATTAACCGTACTACTGCTGTAAGATACCACTAAGCTTATGTATTTCTGCTATTCCTGTGATTAACCGTACTGCTGCTGCATATTACCTCTACGCTTACACATAGCTGCTATTCCTGTGATTAACCGCACTACTGCTGTAAGATACCACTAAGCTTATGTATTTCTGCTATTCCTGTGATTAACCGTACTACTGCTGCATATTACCTCTAAGCTTACACATAGCTGCTATTCCTGTGATTAACCGTACTACTGCTGTAAGATACCACTAAGCTTATGTATTTCTGCTATTCCTGTGATTAACCGTACTGCTGCTGCATATTTCCTCTACGCTTACACATAGCTGCTATTCCTGTGATTAACCGTACTATTGCTGTAAGATATCACTAAACTTATGTACAGTGGGGCAAAAAAGTATTTAGTCAGTCAGCAATAGTGCAAGTTCCACCACTTAAAAAGATGAGAGGCGTCTGTAATTTACATCATAGGTAGACCTCAACTATGGGAGACAAATTGAGAAAAAAAAATCCAGAAAATCACATTGTCTGTTTTTTTATCATTTTATTTGCATATTATGGTGGAAAATAAGTATTTGGTCAGAAACAAAATTTAATCTCAATACTTTGTAATACATCCTTTGTTGGCAATGACAGAGGTCAAACGTTTTCTGTAAGTCTTCACAAGGTTGCCACACACTGTTGTTGGTATGTTGGCCCATTCCTCCATGCAGATCTCCTCTAGAGCAGTGATATTTTTGGCTTTTCGCTTGGCAACACGGACTTTCAACTCCCTCCAAAGGTTTTCTATAGGGTTGAGATCTGGAGACTGGCTAGGCCACTCCAGGACCTTGAAATGCTTCTTACGAAGCCACTCCTTCGTTGCCCTGGGGGTGTGCTTTGGATCATTGTCATGTTGAAAGACCCAGCCACGTTTCATCTTCAATGCCCTTGCTGATGGAAGGAGGTTGGCACTCAAAATCTCACGATACATGGCCCCATTCATTCTTTCATGTACCCGGATCAGTCGTCCTGGCCCCTTTGCAGAGAAACAGCCCCAAAGCATGATGTTTCCACCACCATGCTTTACAGTAGGTATGGTGTTTGATGGATGCAACTCAGTATTCTTTTTCCTCCAAACACGACAAGTTGTGTTTCTACCAAACAGTTCCAGTTTGGTTTCATCAGACCATAGGACATTCTCCCAAAACTCCTCTGGATCATCCAAATGCTCTCTAGCAAACTTCAGACGGGCCCGGACATGTACTGGCTTAAGCAGTGGGACACGTCTGGCACTGCAGGATCTGAGTCCATGGTGGCGTAGTGTGTTACTTATGGTAGGCCTTGTTACATTGGTCCCAGCTCTCTGCAGTTCATTCACTAGGTCCCCCCGCGTGGTTCTGGGATTTTTGCTCACCGTTCTTGTGATCATTCTGACCCCACGGGGTGGGATTTTGCGTGGAGCCCCAGATCGAGGGAGATTATCAGTGGTCTTGAATGTCTTCCATTTTCTAATTATTGCTCCCACTGTTGATTTCTTCACTCCAAGCTGGTTGGCTATTGCAGATTCAGTCTTCCCAGCCTGGTGCAGGGCTACAATTTTGTTTCTGGTGTCCTTTGACAGCTCTTTGGTCTTCACCATAGTGGAGTTTGGAGTCAGACTGTTTGAAGGTGTGCACAGGTGTCTTTTTATACTGATAACAAGTTTAAACAGGTGCCATTACTACAGGCAATGAGTGGAGGAAAGAAGAGACTCTTAAAGAAGAAGTTACAGGTCTGGGAGAGCCAGAAATCTGGATTGTTTGTTTCTGACCAAATACTTATTTTCCACCATAATATGCAAATAAAATGATAAAAAAACAGACAATGTGATTTTCTGGATTTTTTTTTCTCAGTTTGTCTCCCATAGTTGAGGTCTACCTATGATGTAAATTACAGACGCCTCTCATCTTTTTAAGTGGTGGAACTTGCACTATTGCTGACTGACTAAATACTTTTTTGCCCCACTGTATCTCTGCTAGTCCTGTGATTAACCGTACTACTGCTGTAAGATACCTCTAAGCTTATGTATCTCTGCTATTCCTGTGATTAACCATACTACTGCTGTAAGATATCACTAAACTTATCTCTGCTAGTCCTGTGATTAACCGTACTACTGCTGTAAGATATCACTAAGCTTATGTATCTTTGCTAGTCCTGTGATTAACCGTACTACTGCTGTAAGATATCACTAAGCTTATGTATCTTTGCTAGTCCTGTGATTAACCATACTACTGCTGTAGGACACCACTAAACTTATGTATCTCTGCTAGTACTGTGATTAACCATACTACTGCTGTATGATACCACTAAGCTTATGTATCTCTGCTGTTCCTGTGATTAACCGTACTACTGCTGTAAGATACCACTAAGCTTATGTATCTTTGCTAGTCCTGTGATTAACCGTACTACTGCTGTAAGATATCACTAAGCTTATGTATCTTTGCTAGTCCTGTGATTAACCATACTACTGCTGTAGGACACCACTAAACTTATGTATCTCTGCTAGTACTGTGATTAACCATACTACTGCTGTATGATACCACTAAGCTTATGTATCTCTGCTGTTCCTGTGATTAACCGTACTACTGCTGTAAGATACCACTAAGCTTATGTATCTCTGCTGTTCCTGTGATTAACCGTACTACTGCTGTAAGATACCACTAAGCTTATGTATCTCTGCTGTTCCTGTGATTAACCGTACTACTGCTGTAAGATACCACTAAGCTTATGTATCTTTGCTAGTCCTTTGATTAACCGTACTACTGCTGTAAGATACCACTAAGCTTATGTATCTTTGCTAGTCCTTTGATTAACTGTACTACTGCTGTAAGATATCACTAAACTTATATATCTCTGCTAGTCCTGTGATTAACCGCACTACTGCTGTAAGATACCACTAAGCTTATGTATCTTTGCTAGTCCTGTGATTAACCGCACTACTGCTGCAAGATACCAATATGCTTATACATTTCTGCCATTTCAATGCATAACTGCATTACTGCTTGCTGCAAGATACCAGTTTGCTTGTACATCTCTGCTATTACTGTGTAGCTTCAATCCTGCAGCAAGATAGCAATTTATCCATGCATCGCTGCAATATCTGTGAGAAACCACACACCTGCTGAAAAATAAGAAACAAGAATTTGTCTATGCATCTCTGCTGATTCTGTGCAATCTGCACATCTGGCTCAGCTGCAACCAGAGCTTCCAGCCCCGCTTACCATCTACCATCTTGCATACACTATTGTACTGGTCCTTGCTGATCTATATGAAATCTGACAATTCCAGCTCTGCTGCATCATTGCCTCTTCTACGTGCTCCTAACCTGGACTTACAGCATAGAGGATCCACATTCTCAAATGAGCTAAAAAAAAATTGGAATGGGGGTGTGTAGTACTCGACATACTTGGTGTGCTGCCCCAAAGCTATTGAGGGGCCACAGAGGATCAAAGAAGGAAGGCCAAAGTTTTCTGTCTTTTTATTTTTTTTAAATGGAAAAGCAACTAGCTCAGCTAGATGAGAGCACCGCTATAGCAGAAAGTGTGAGGATTGCCAATGTAAGAGGAGAGAATTATTCCTATCTTTGAAAATTGATGCACCAAAGGAGTATGGCCGCTGATGCCTGTCACAATATATGTTAGTTGGCAGCAAGGGCATGCAAACTAAAAGACAAGAGCTACTGCAGGGCGTTGCTGCCAACAAAGGTGACCATGAAGCGGACCACTATGAGTGTGCGATCTGCTGCACTTTGGGAAACACAGATACTGCTTCAGCGTGAAGGAAGGGCTGCTGATAAGATTGCCAGCAGACTGTCACAAGTGCTAGTGTCAGTTTATTGCTGTACAAAACTGTTCACTTCTGTTAAAGCCCATTGTCTTTTAAAGGAACATTATCTATCAAGCTTGTTGCCTCCCAGAGAACAAAATCTTCTTGGGTACATTTTTCAATAATTGGGGCAGCTGTCTTGTATTAAAAATTATTTAATCTCCGACAGAACACTCCATTAAAGGTGGAGTATTAAGAATCGTAGAGGCGACAGCAGGGTAAAAATGTTTGAAAGAAAGACATATTTGCTGCTATATATACATAATTAAAGATAATAAATAATACTGCATCAGAGCTGAGAACGTGACTACACCGAACCCCTCCCGAGTGATAGAACCATATGGGAGCTAAGCAAAATGTAAATTCCCTTTCCTAAAAGCCTCCTTCTGTCCGACAGGCCATTACTGTCCTCCTCATAGAAGCAGGAGAATGTCTATTTTAGCTGCAGCTTATTTCAAAGAACTGACATAACATGTTATTAAGACGATTGTGACGATCAGAGAGGATTATTCAGAAAGGAACTAATTACATACGAGCAAGAAATGTGCAGCAACTGCGGAGACAAGACTATAATGGCTGCACAGACTGTTCTTCACTGATTGTAAATCAATAATTAGGGACACCCTCTATGGAGCCAGAGCCCTTATCCTGCCACTCAGCCCTCCATAGGAAGAGCTCTGCTGGCTGAGAAAAGAGTCTGGGGATAAGTCTTCTGTGTGAGATTCATTAAGTTCCTCAAAATATAATAAAGTGGAAAAGTATCAGAAGCAGGATGTAAAGAGCAACGTCATCCATTATAAATATAAAAACAAATAATCTATAAAACTGAGATACAAAATTATTCCTATGACAATGATGGGTGTAAATACAACTGCTATAATGCTTCCCCTTTTTGTATCAAAATATAACTACTATAATAATATGTATAACAACCTAACTACTATAATAGTGCCCCTATGTACAAGAATATAACTACTATAATACTGCTCCCTATGTACAAGAATATAACTACTGTAATACTGCCCCTATGTACAAGAATATAACTACTATAATACTGCTCCCTATGTACAAGAATATAACTACTATAATACGGCCCCTATGTACAAGAATATAACTACTATAGTACTGCTCCTATGTACAAGAATATAACTACTATAATACTTCTCCTATGTACAAGAATATAACTACTATAATACTGCTCCCATGTACAAGAATATAACTACTATAATACTGCTCCTATGTACAAGAATATAACTACTATAATACTGCCCCTATGTACAAGAATATTACTACTATAATACTGCCCCATGTACAAGAATATAACTACTATAATACTGCTCCTATGTACAAGAATATAACTACTATAATACTGCCCCTATGTACAAGAATATAACTACTATAATACTGCTCCTATGTACAAGAATATAACTACTATAATACTGCTCCTATATACAAAAATATAACTACTATAATACTGCCCCTATGTACAAGAATATTACTACTATAATACTGCCCCATGTACAAGAATACAACTACTATAATACGGACCCCTACATACAAGAATTTAACTACTATAATACTGCTCCTATGTACAAGAATATAACTACTATAATACTGCTCCTATGTACAAGAATATAACTACTATAATACTGCCCTATGTACAAGAATATAACTACTATAATACTGCCCCTATGTACAAGAATATAACTACTATAATACTGCCCCTATGTACAAGAGTATAACTACTATAATACTGCCCCTATGTACAAGAATATAACTACTATAATACTGCCCCTATGTACAAGAATATAACTACTATAATACTGCCCCTATGTACAAGAATATAACTACTATAATACTGCTCCTATGTATAAGAATATAACTACTATAATACTGCTCCTATGTATAAGAATATAACTACTATAATACTGCTCCTATGTATAAGAATATAACTACTATAATACTGCTCCTATGTACAAGAATATAACTACTATAATACTGCTCCTATGTATAAGAATATAACTACTATAATACTGCTCCTATGTACAAGAATATAACTACTATAATACTGCTCCTATGTATAAGAATATAACTACTATAATACTGCTCCTATGTATAAGAATATAACTACTATAATACTGCTCCTATGTACAAGAATATAACTACTATAATACTGCTCCTATGTACAAGAATATAACTACTATAATACTGCCCCTATGTACAAGAATATAATTACTATAATACTGCCCCTATGTACAAGAATATAACTAATACAATACTGCCCTCTATGTACAAGAATATAAGTAGTATAATACTGTCTGAATCTACAATTATACATTACATTCGATGTTGTGAATATGAATTTTAAGGAGCAGCACAGATTCCATTTTTCCTGTCTCCTCCTCCTTGTATGTAACTATATAGCAGTATTATATATGATATAGTTATAGTCTGCACCGTTTCTTGTTTTTTCTGTATTACGGGCTCTTTCTGCTCCTCTATATATTATTCAGAGGTGGAGGAGATGAATATTTGAGCAGGCCGGTGACCAGGGTCCTATTTGCAGCCCTGTTGCTTTGCTAATTAGTATTTGACCTTTTCCGCAGAAGCTGGTTTCCTCCAGTGTAAGAACAGGTCTGTGCTGGAGATAAGAGGCCAATGGTTATTATCAGGCCAGCAGGCGCTATATGCAGATGTAGCAGAGCTGGGGTTATCAGTTAACGCTTTCTATTCTGGGCCATATTGGGCAGGGTTGGGGCGTAGCGTTCATTGGCGACTGGAGAAAAAGACGATCTGGGATTCGAGAATTGGAAGATAATGACGTCTTGTCTGGGGTCTGAAATATTTTTAGAATTTATTTTGGGGTCTGATCTGATTAGGGGTCTGGTCTGGGGTCTGCATGTGTTCTGGCGTTTGGTCTGAGGTTCTGCGTTACTTTCACGTTGTGATCCGGGGTTTGACCCCTCTGTTGCCCCTTTCCATTCCATGTGATGCTTTGCTGTAGACTTGGACAGACAGTGGCTGGGAATTTGCTGGCCGTTGCAGCAGGATGGCAGCAGGCAGCTCGGGGACCCCTCCTCACTTATATTTGCAGTTAACCCTTTGCCATATGTTCCACTTTTTATTGAACTCATCAGCCAAAGCTCATCATTTCAGGTCTGCAGTTTCTTAAACAAGTGATCCGGGACTCCCACCTATCTCAGGCCCCCTGATCCCCTATTCTCATTGGTACCCTGGCCGGTGTGGCTGGCGAGGCATGGTCCCTCTGTTTGGGGATTTTGATGCATTTTCTCGGATGCTTTTGGAGCTGTCATGGAGATGAATGTCTAGAAATAAGCATTGACAGCCTTGTCTCCAGACACCGAGGCTTCGTGACCCCCAACGATTAAGACAATGCAGTCCTATGGTGTAACAGTCTTTCCTTACAGATGTTCGTATCTTTTCTTCTCCATCCAACCCTGACCGCCATAATGACTTCTCCTAATAACTGACAAGAGCACAAAATGCATCAGACCCTAAAGGAGTCTTCCCAGAACAGATAATTATCAGCATTCCACAGAAGAGATGATCGATGTGTAGGGGCCCCACCTTTAAGAGAATGGAGACCCTCAGCCCCTCTATTTCTCCTTACAGACAGCCAGGTATAGTGTTCAGTACAAGCCATGAACCCCATAAGTACTGAATGAAGCTGCTTTAACTGTATGGGGTGCCCAGGACTCTGACCTCCATTGATCTGATGGAACACCCCTTTAAGGGCCGGGCTCTAGGACCAAGGAGATGTGATGTTTGGAGCCTTTTATTGCAGATTAAATCTTTTGCCCATTTAACCCTCCAATATCCAGGAGCCAGAACCTCACACCCGGACGACGGACACAAAGGAGATTTAAAGCAATTTTACTCTTCAAGTTAAATCTGCCGTTATCATTTAATTATGGTGCAGTCTCCTCCATGATGAGCTCCGGCCTGAAATATGATGTAACCTCCTGAAATTCTGGCCGATTAGATTTCTCCTGTGGTTGAAACGATCATTGCCGTATGAGTCATTCCCTCCATTTAAAGGGATGTTCCAGTTTTGGTCAATAGAACTTGAATGTTGTGTAATGCAAATCCAATCTGAATGGTTTCTTCACTGTTTTCCAGATCTCTGCTTGCTGTCAGTAAACTGGGATGATAAGGGGCTGCTGTCAGCTAATTAGTTCTTTGCATACTTATAGGATAAGCCACATAGGTCTGATTAGCGGAGGTCGCACTTATTGGCCGACGCTTGGGGGCTCTTATGTTCAGGTGGCCTCCTCTCCATTGAGGTCGATGCCGCTCCCGCCTGCTTTTCATTGGCCAATAGAGGTGGAGGGAAGAGAAGTTAAAAGTAAGGATCTGACCAGATCTCTGGAACTTTGCTTCCCCCTTTACATCCCCCCCAGTGCCCATGGATCAATCTCTTGATCGCTTCTCCCATCCTCTTCTAGGCAGAGTCTCAGATTGTGGCGTGCTGCTCCATGACCATAGGCAGGATGTCCAGCTCCTTGTAGCTGCCGTGCACTGGATGCTGTCGGAGAGAGGACACAGTAAAGGAAACAGTCATAAGGGTGAGTCATGTGACCACTGCTAACATGGTGGTGGTGGTGCTTACATCCCTGTGCCATGGGCAGCAACAGGGCAAGATTTACCCCCAAACCTCTATGACAATAAACCTGCATGTTCTACCGTACCAAGACCAGAGCTCGGGCCCTTAAATGATATGGACCCCTTTAGGGACATTTTTTTTTTACTTAAATTTATGAATTTCAAACTAAAAAATAATTTTTGGACATAAATCAGCTGAGAAAAGTACAGAAAAATACTGATAAATGGTTTACATACTTTCCCACCAGAACAAGCTAACTGAGAGGGAAACATGAAGCCAAGAATGTTGCACTTTTTGCTTCTTTGTTTCCCTATCCGTCAGCTTGTTCTGGTGGGTAAGTATGTAACCCTTTTATCAGTATTTTTCTGAGCTTTTCTCAGCTGATTTCTATCCAGCTCAACTTTCGTCATAAATCAGCAGAGAGGAGCTCAGAAAAAAAAGATCATAGTTACAAATCCAGAACAAATTCCCGGATGGATTCTCAGTTAACTCATTCTGCAACAACAGAGCTGAACGTGTCAACATGGAGGGAGATGCGACTCACATTGAATACATTTGGCATTGATTGAATCTACCGGGAAGGTGTTGAAAAATAAACTATCGCCGCACCTCTCCTCGACCCTCCCAATACCTGTTACTCTGCAGCGACTCGTCTGGTCCTCCAATTGGTTCTTCTTCCAGCGGGGCCACATCTTGTAGGATGTGACTTGCATCATTAATGAGTTCCCAGTCTGGCAGAAGAATTGGACAGAAAAAGAGAAGAAAGAGGAGCCATCCGGAGAAGAGGACGGGGAGTGGTGGCAGGATGGGTGTGGGACGTCCCAGAGGGGAGTGTAGTACAGTACAAGTAATCATTTCATTCAACCCCTTCTTGACCCACAGAATCCAGCAAAATAGCGGGCAGCCACAATTTTGAGTGATTTGTGCAAAGCGAAGAACCAAAAACTTGGATTTGTCTAAATTCACAAATATTGGGAAATTCGAAATTAATTTAATGTGCTTAGAATGGATTCGTCTCTAAGAGCTGACAACGGACTGTTCAACGCAGCGACTATGGAGACCATTCAGCGCAGCGACTATGGAGACCGATCAACACAGCGACCATGGAGACTGTTTGTCATGACACAGCTGTCGGGTGACCTGAAACCAAGGGCTCCTTCCCTGTCCCTAACACTAGGGGGCGCCCTAGCTCGCCCTATTCCCCAGGATACTTCTGAAGGTGAAGATGCCGAGGTCTCCACCCTTGCCTTATCTCCTGAGTCAGTCCTCCGTCTGTTCTCTTCCTCCACCCAGGGAAGAGGGGCACTACTGTGCACCATAGTACACCAACCCGACAAACAAGGCAGCACAAACAAGGGTTAGTAGAAAACTCCAAACATACAAAATATTCACTCACATATAACAGAGGAATGCATCGGGGCATGGAGGTAGGGGAATAAACCAAAATAAAGAAGGATACCGAATTACCACATTTACAAACCAAGCAACAGTCACATAACTCCTCCAACTCTCCTTCTTATATGAACACCTCTCCCTTCAGAAGCCATGCAGCAAATGCTAGCTCTGACAAGGATTTGCAACAGAGCCTAGATTATAAAGGGGAAGGGAGTGGATAATTGAGCTTAGTTGTGAGAACAGAGATTTCCGACATGACCGATTAACCCCTGTTCTGCCAGAAGGAATAAACACCATTAAAATGAAGGAGAAGTGCTTGTTCTCAGCGCTGGAGAAGGAGCAATCAGATGCTGTGGTCTTCTGGCTCCACACTGTCGCCATAACCCCGTGACACTGTTCAACACAGCGACTATGGAGACTGATCAATGCAGCGACCATAGAGACTGATCAACGCAGCGACCATGGAGACTGTTCAACGCAGCGACCATGGAGAATGTTCAACGCAGCGACCATGGAGATTGTTCAATGGAGCGACCATAGGGACTGTTCAACACAGCAACTTTGGAGGCTGTTCAATGCAGCGACCATGGAGACTGTTCAACGCAGCGACCATGGAGACTGTTCAACGCAGCGACCATGGAGACTGTTCAACGCAGCGACCATGGAGACTGTTCAACGCAGCGACTTTGGAGACTGTTCAACGCAGCGACCATGGAGAATGTTCAACGCAGCGACCATGGAGATTGTTCAATGGAGCGACCATAGGGACTGTTCAACACAGCGACTTTGGAGGCTGTTCAATGCAGCGACCATGGAGACTGTTCAACGCAGCGACCATGGAGACTGTTCAACGCAGCGACCATGGAGACTGTTCAATGCAGCGACCATGGAGACTGTTCAACGCAGCGACTTTGGAGGCTGTTCAACGCAGCGACCATGGAGACTGTTCAATGCAGCAACCATGGAGACTGTTCAATGGAGCGACCATGGAGACTGTTCAACGCAGCGACTTTGGAGGCTGTTCAACAAAGCGATCATGGAGACTGTTCAATGCAGCGACTATGGAGGCTGTTCAATGCAACAACCATGGAGACTGTTCAACTGAGCGACAATGGAGATCACTCAACGTAGCGACCATGGAGACTGTTCAACGCAGCAACAATAGAGACCGATCAACGCAGTGACTATGGAGACCGCTCAACGGAGCGACCATGGAGACTGATCAACGCAGCAACTATGGAGACTGTCCAACGCAGCGACTATGGAGACCATTCAAGGCAGCAACCATGGAGACCGTTCAACGCTGCAACCATGAAGCCCGTTCAACGGTCTTAATGACGACCAATTGCAGACAATTAATTTTCGCCCTAAATATTTGCATTTATGTAAAAAATAAATGTCCCTGAAGGTGCCCAAATCCCTGTGGAATGTCACTGAAGGGGTGGGGTAAGGGGTCTCTCAGTGTGGAGGTCTGTTGCAAGTGTCCATATATCGCGCCGGCTGCCTAATTTGTCCCCCTGCCGGAGAAGGGTCAGATCAACGTCCGGAGAAGACTCGGCAGGAAGAAAATAAAAGGAATATTGAAATCTTCCTTCATGTCATAAAGCTGAGAAATAAAGTATCAGTTCACAGCCTCCGCCACAACGAAGTCTCAATGTATTTTCTAATGGGAAATCGATAAAGAGTAAAAAAAAATAACAATTAAAATTCAACTAAAAATAGTTGAAATGAGTTCTTCTGCCAACGGGGGGCACTGCCACTGTTCTGTCGCCATCCATCATAATAGCCTGACTATGCTGCAGAACAGCGGTTCGCTCTAAACCCCCCCCCATTTTAGTTTTTTGTTCTCTTCCATTTCTATGTTTCGCTGCTGTGCACAAGCGCAAAGAAACAAGGAAACGGCCTTTACTGGAGAAGATTCTCAGCGTGAGAGTTGCTGTTCGCTAGAACCATCATTATGTTACCGCAGGGTTTTTGTTTTTGACAGGCGCTGTCGAGGTCCATGTAAGAAGCAGCGCAGCACATCACGCTGTCAGGCATTTTCTTGTCTAATTTCCCTTCACTCAATTTCCCGCGTTAGGAAGACGCTGGTGATAATGTCATCAAACTGCGATCAGTATACACATCTCATCCTCATGAATACAGGAACGCCCCGCTGGGGCGAGAGGAGCAGGGGTGGGGAGGACGTGTGAAAAAAATGTATCAAAGGAAGAAAACACAAATGTAAAAAATTGTAACAAGTTACTAAAAATAATCAAAATATTTTCAAAAAGTTTCAATTCACGGATGATAAAACTTTTGGGTGTTTTTCTATCCGGTTCTCAGATGCTGTAACTATTAGATTACGGCTCAATCTATCGCCTGAGATGCCGCCATCATGTGAGACTTAATTAGTAGGAGCAATATTAATCTGGGAGAGCTGGAGGGAATTCTGCTCCTCCCCGGCTTCATTTCTGGTCTCATCATTGAATATAGCAAACAACAGACATTTACTAAAGTATCGTAGAGTAAAAGAAACATTAAAGATACAGAAAGTAACAGATGAGACTTTATAATGTGATTGTGTTGGGTTCACAATAAGGAGAAATAATTAGCTGCAAATTCTGACACAGTGACGAGCGCCCTGATTACATCACATTGTATCTTAGGCCATGTGCACACGCTCAGTATTTTTCGCGTTTTTTTCGTGTTTTTTCGCTATAAAAAACGTGATAAAAACGTGAAAAAAACGCTTACATATGCCTCCCATTATTTTCAGTGTATTCCGCATTTTTTGTGCAAATGTAGCCTTTTTTTCCGCTAAAAAATTGCATCGCGGAAAAAAAAGCAACATGTTCATTAAAATGCGGAATTGCAGGGGATTCCGCACACCTGGGAGTCCATTGATCTGCTTACTTCCCGCACGGGGCTGTGCACACCATGCGGGAAGTAAGCAGATTATGTGCGGTTGGTACCCAGGGTGGAGGAGAGGAGACTCTCCTTCACGCACTGGGCACCATATAATTGGTCAAAAAAAAAAGAATTAAAATAAAAAATAGTCCTATACTCACCTTCGATGTCCTCCCGCCTCTCAGCTGCATGCTGTCGCTTCGGTTCCTGTAGCTGGTGTGCGGTGAAGGACCTGCCGATGACGTCGCCGTCTTGTGATTGGTCGAGACCGGTCATGTGACCGCTCACGTGACCGCGACGTCATGGAAGGTCCTGTGCGCACAGACCAGCTATACGGAACGGACGCCGGTGAGGAGATCAGCTGTCTGCGGATGAGTATAAGCATTTTTTTTATTTTTTTTATTATTTTTAAACATTCTATCTTTTACTATAGATGCTGCAAAAGCAGCATCTATAGTAAAAAGTTGGTCACACTTGTCAAACGCTATGTTTGACAAGTGTGACCAACCTGTCAGTCAGTTTTCCAAGCGATGCTACAGATCGCTTGGAAAACTTTAGCATTCTGCAAGCTAATTACGCTTGCAGAATGCTAAAAAAACCGCGAAAAAAACAGAAAAAAAACGCAAAAAAAAAAATGCGGATTTCTTGCAGAAAATTTCCGGTTTTCTTCAGGAAATTTCTGCAAGAAATCCGGACGTGTGCACATACCCTTACTCTAAAGAATTGCTGCATAGCTTTATACATCGAGATAGTGACAAGAAAGGAAGCAGAGTTCTCCACGGAGCCCAATCAAACTTTAACTATTCTGCTGGTTAAGACAAACACATAACTATGTAAAGAAGAGGAGCTCATAGAATGCAGCTCTGGAGTATAAGTAATGTAATGTACACAGTGACTGCACCAGCAGAATAGTGAGTGCAGCTCTGGAGTATAATACAGGAGGTAACTCAGGATCAGTAATGTAATGTATGTACACAGTGACTGCTCCAGCAGGATAGTGGGTGCAGCTCTGCTCAGCTGCTGCTCATTGTGCTGATTGTGGGTGCGGTCGCTGCTGAACCTGCTGTGTGCTCCTGAGCTCCTGGGAACCACCACCTCTCCGCCCGGGGACCTGCTCTCTCTCTTACCCAGGGAGGGAGTGGGTTTCCTGGGATGAGTGAAGGAGCCAAGTCCCAGGCTTCTGCTTCCCGGACCAGGCTGGCGGGGGGCAGAAGGAACCAGCAACCAGCCTGCACATCAGAGGATTCGGGGGTGAGATGCTCCACCAGGAGTTGCAGCAATGTGGCTCCTACTCCCCCCAGGTCTGCAGAGACCGAGAGAAGCCGCAAGGCTTCCATGGAGGAGAAGCCTGCTAGCGTGCAGGATGGCGGCCCTTCCGGAGGAAAGCTAAGTGCTCACGGAGGTGAGGCCGACCTCACTGAGGAGGGTTGGGCGCTGCAGAGACCCCGGGAGTCTGTGTCCACCTATGCCTCCCGGGTCATGAGCCACCTCCGTGAGTATGAAGAGGCAAGTAAGAGATTGAGAAGGCTCCGGGAGGAGCTGGGCTGCACAAGCGCAAAAGCTGCAGGCGCCTCCAGACCCAGGAAGACACAATTCCAGGCAGAGGTAAAGAGGCTGAAGCTTGAAATTAATGACCTGGAGGTAAGAAAAGCGTTTATCCAAGAAAAAAGTGGACCATTTAAAGAAAAATTGCAAAATGAAGACCGATTCAGAGAAATGGCTGATAACAGAGAGCAAAGGCAGATAGGGCTGCAGCCTGGGAGCCAGGTGGATGATGATGATGAGAAGAAGGAGGATGACCAGCAGAAAGCCCCACCTGGCAGCTTGCTTAGTCACTCACAGGCCACGTGCGGCGAGCTCCCTGCTGGACAGGCGACAATGACATCTCGTCGCAGTTCTGCTGGCTCTGGGGAGGACAGTGACAACATCGGCCAGGGAGGGGCGCTAATGGCAGAGATCAAGCTCCTGGAGTCCCCAGTGTGCCTTCAGAACTTCCATCTTGGTGATGATTTGCCAGAGGAGGCACCTGGGGGCCAGAAAAAAAAGGTAAAGAAGATCAAACCTAAGCTCCAGGAAGCGGTAAGCTATGTGTATGCCCCCCTCCCTGTACCCCCTGAGTCGGCCGCAGGGTCGGCTCGCTGTATAAGCCCGTTGCCCAGCCCAGCCCGGGTTCTGCTGTGGATCCGGTGCAAAGGCACGGGGAGATTACAAAGCAATGTAGTGAGGCGCAGAGCTCCGTCTCTGCTTGTAGTAGCGGGGACGTAGCAGCAGGTGCATCAGCCGAGAGGCTGGACAGTGAGGGCGGCCCGGCGGCGGGCAAAAAATCAGGCCACGATACTGTGGTGCGCTCCCCAGTGGGAGGGGGGAGCAGCCCGGTGTCAGGGGCAGCTCCGGTAGCCTCGGTGCCTCTGAATGCTGTTGCCACTGATCACTTAGTTGAGAAGCGGCGGCAGTGTGAGGGGGTTACCGGGGCTGGGCATTCCGGTCCTCCCACCAAAGTCCTGTTCTGTGTTGGCGTCGCTGGTCAACAAGATGCTGATACAAAGGATCAGCGGGGCGCACCACAGCGGCGAAAGATCAGCAGCGCCTGGTATCAGCAGTAAAGCAGCGGAAAATATCATCTGATGATTCGGAGGGCACACGTAAGACCAGGGGTGAGGTCGCCTCCAGTTCTGTGGAGGAGACTCAGCCCCTTGTGCCTGATGATGCGGAGGTCAAAGTGTCACCCCCTGTTGTCACTGGTCCAGCAGGAGTGAATGTGGTGGTGGGTATGGATGAGGAAAACTCTTTGTCTAGTGGTGTGGTTGCTGGTTTGGTAGAGGGTGAGGGGGTTATGGAGGTGGGTAATGGTGATGCTGTTGGTGTGGATGTGGTCACTGGTCCGGTTGCCCCCCCGGTGGTGGCAGCACCTGTCAGGAGTTTTGCAACTGTCACCTCCGGGGGAAATAGGGCATCCTCCTCGTCTCCGGGCTCTGGGGACGGCATGTTTCAACGGCGTCTCCTGGAGGCTCTAAAGAAGGGAGAGAGATCACTAATGGTAGAGGGTCGAGAGGTTGATCTATCCTTCTGGATAGAGAGGCATGGCCTCGGGGCCTTCCGAGAGCAAAGAGGGGGGATAAGTGTGGTCCCTCCCAACAGCTGGGCCGCGTAGTGTGCGTAGGAATGTGGTCCATCTTTGGTGGAGGGGCAGTGATGCGTTTCCTCCAAGGTCTAAAGTTGTGGAGCTCCTGCTGAAGATGGGCTTCAAGGCGATTGACAACTATGCCTTGATACATCCCTATTCCACACCTAAGTTTGATGTCAGCTTTGTTCGGCCGGAGGTCCTTGAGCTCTTCTGGTCGAACTATGAGTTGGCAAAAAATGAGCCTGGCTGGCGAGACTTTGCCGTTCAGGTGGTGTCTCGCCAAAACCAAGTCAAGAAAGTGACCGTGATGACTTGTAACGAGTCGCTTTCTTGTTATGACATCATGACGTGGCTTGGCCGGTATGGAGAGGTGGTAGAAATGCCAAAGAAAAACCGTGACGAGTTTGGTATCTGGTCAGGTGCCTGGACGTTTATGGTAAAACTTAAGCGTTCAGGTGGTACGGTTGCCCACATACCATCATCTGCCTTCCTGGGTAGGGATCGTATCCTGGTCTTCTATCAGGGGCAACCGAAGCTCTGTCACAAGTGCGGCGACCCCACACACTTCAGCACAAACTGCACTGTGCAGAAGTGTGCATTGTGTGGGGATATCGGCCATTTTGCTGCATCTTGTGTGGAGATTAGGTGCCACCTGTGTGGTGAGTTAGGTCACCCATTCAGCCGTTGTCCTTCGCTAACGCAGTCGTGACCCCGGTGGGAGAAAGCCATGAGGCTGATTCTGCAGGGGAAGGGACTAGCAGGGGTGAGGGAGCTGAGGGGCCAAGGAAGAAAAGCAATAAAAAGACGCCTGCCCAGCTAAGGCGTCTAGACAAGCGCAGACAGGATAGGGAGCTGGGCGAGCCTCGGGCTACTGGGCCGGCCCCTGTTCTGGATGCCAGTCTTGCTGCTGAGGCCCCGAGGGATGATGAGTTGGATGAGGAGGTCAGGGGGATCCACAGGGAGGAAAGTGCCACTGCCTCAGAGTCCTCCCATTATGAAAGTATGGATGAGGATAATAGGCAGTGGCTAGAGGACAAGCGTAAGCTCGGCACCAAAAAGAAGAGAAAGAAGGGAGATAAAAAATCTTCTCCCGCTCTAACCAAGGTACCGAAAGAAGGAAAAACCGACTCCGCTCTGGTTGGTCTTTCTAACCGGTTCCAAGCCCTTGAAAATATCTCTTCCTCTGAGGAGGAAGCTGAAGGTGAGGTTCTGGCTTCGGCGGGGCTCACAGGGGACGCCGAGTCTCCTTCTTCGGGGAATGTAAGATCCTTGGAGGGAGGGACTGGTCCAGAGTCTGGAGACGAGGACGATAAAAATAAAAAACACATGGGAATGGATACCTCATTGTCATTAAAGAGGGGGAAGGATTCCTCCTCTGAGGCAGAGGATAAGGGTAGTGGGAAAAAGAAAGCCATCTAACTCAATCACCAATGATGGCGGAACCCACTCCGTTGACGCTGGCGTCCATTAATGTCGCCAGCATAAAGTCAAATACAGCTAGATTTGCGGCCTTTGATTTTCTCAGCCGGGTTGAAGCTGACATTTTCTTTTTGCAAGAGACCAGGCTGCCAAACATGGCAGATGTGTTTAAAGCTAAGAGGGAGTGGAGACTCGGGCCCTCCTATTGGTCTCTTGCGGCCGAGCCGTATAGCAGAGTGGCGGTCCTTTTTACCGCACCGGTGGAATGCCGACGGGTTATTGAGTTAGAAATGGGGAGGTGCCTGATCTTAGATGTCCTCATGAAGGGACAGGAGCTCCGGCTCATCAACATCTATGGTCCCCAATCTAAGTGGGACCGGAAGTGTCTCTTTACGAGGATCAAGCCCTACCTTTTTACAAGTCGGCAGGTTGTCTTTGGAGGGGACTTCAATGCTGTCACAAGGCCCCGAGATAGAGGAGGTTCCAGAGACAAGCTGACTTATGATAGCGTCGCCCTTAATAGTATAGCTAGTGAGGCTCGCCTGGTGGATGTCCCCATTCAGCACACCCCAGGCCACGAGGGGTTCTCCTGTTGTGAATTAGACTTTTTTGGCTCCCTCTTGTGCTTACTAGTGATATGACTCTGGGATTTCCTTCCCTCAGTTTGCACCCAGCTGGGTCGTTACTTCAGGGGTGTTGCTATATAAACCTCCTGGAACCTTAGTCCAGTGCCTGGCATCGGTGTTATCATACACATTCTGTTTGCTCCTGTTTGCTGGTCCTGGTTCGTGCAAAATTAAGCTAAGTCTTGCTTCTTTGTTTTTTGGGTTATTTGTTTGCTATCTTTTTTGTCCAGCTTGTACTAAATGTGATTCCTGTCCTTGCTGGAAGCTCTAGGGGGCTGGTGTTCTCCCCCCGGGCCGTTAGATGGTTCGGGGGTTCTTGAATTTCCAGTGTGGATATTTTTGATAGGATTTTTTGCTGACCATATAAGTTATCTTTCTATATTCTGCTATTAGCTAGTGGGCCTCTCTTTGCTAAATACCTAGCTCATTCTTATGTTTGTCTTTTCCTCTTACCTCACCGTTATTATTTGTGGGGGGCTTCTATCCAACTTTTGGGGTATTTCCTCTGGAGGCAAGAAAGGTCTTTCTTTTCCCTTCTAGGGGTAGTTAGCTCTCCGGCTGGCGCAAGACGTCTAGGATCAACGTAGGAACGTTCCCCGGCTGCTGGTATTTGTGGTGCTAGGATTAGTTATATGGTCAGCCCAGTTACCACTGCCCTATGAGCTGGTTTTCTGTATTTACAGACTTAGCATTATTCCTGAGACCCTCTGCCATTGGGGTCATAACAGTATGCCAGGCCAACATTGAATGTTTAAAGCATTGCAGAAGTGGGATAATAAGAAAGGAAATTCTGAGTTTTTTTTTTTTCCTTCTCTTCCTCCCCTTTACCTTTGAGTGGCTTGTGCTTGCTGCAGACATGAATGTCCAGACCTTGATTACAAGTGTAGACCAGCTGGCAGCTCGTGTGCAGGGTATACAAGATTTTGTTACCAGGAGTCCTATGTCTGAACCTAAAATACCTATTCCGGAATTGTTTTCTGGAGACCGATTTAGGTTTAGGAATTTCAAGAATAATTGTAAATTGTTTCTTTCTCTGAGACCCCGTTCATCTGGAGATTCAGCTCAGCAAGTTAAAATTGTTATTTCTTTTTTGTGGGGCGACCCTCAGGATTGGGCTTTCTCGCTAGCGCCAGGAGATCCGGCATTGGCGAATATTGATGCGTTTTTTCTGGCGCTCGGATTGCTTTACGAGGAACCCAATCTTGAAATTCAGGCAGAAAAAGCCTTGCTGGCCATTTCTCAGGATCAGGACGAAGCTGAAGTGTATTGCCAAAAATTTCGGAAATGGTCCGTGCTTACTCAGTGGAATGAGTGTGCTCTGGCCGCAAATTTCAGAAATGGCCTTTCTGAAGCCATTAAGAATGTGATGGTGGGTTTCCCCATTCCTACAAGTCTGAATGATTCTATGGCGCTTGCTATTCAAATTGACCGGCGTTTGCGGGAGCGCAAAACCGCTAATCCTCTCGTGGTGTTGTCTGAACAAACACCTGATTTAATGCAATGTGATAGAATTCAGACTAGAAATGAACGGAAAAATCATAGACGTCAGAATGGGTTGTGTTTTTACTGTGGTGATTCTACACATGTTATATCAGCATGCTCTAAACGCCTAACAAGGGTTGTTAGTCCTGTCGCCATTGGTAATTTGCAACCTAAATTTATTTTGTCTGTGACTTTAATTTGCTCTTTGTCTTCTTACCCTGTTATGGCGTTTGTGGATTCAGGTGCTGCCCTGAGTCTTATGGATCTGTCATTTGCCAAGCGCTGTGGTTTTGTTCTTGAACCATTAGTGAATCCTATTCCTCTTAGAGGTATTGATGCTACGCCATTGGCGGAAAATAAACCGCAGTTTTGGACGCAGGTGACCATGTGCATGACTCCTGAACATCGGGAGGTGATTCGTTTTCTTGTTCTGCATAAAATGCATGATTTGGTCGTTTTGGGTCTGCCATGGTTACAGACCCACAATCCAGTCTTGGATTGGAAGGCAATGTCTGTGTCAAGTTGGGGCTGTCAGGGAATTCATGCTGATTCCCCACCGGTGTCTATTGCTTCCTCTACTCCTTCGGAAGTTCCTGAGTATTTGTCTGATTATCAGGATGTATTCAGTGAGTCCAGATCCAGTGCTCTGCCTCCTCATAGGGACTGTGACTGCGCCATAGATTTGATTCCAGGTAGTAAATTTCCTAAGGGAAGATTATTTAATCTGTCAGTACCTGAGCATGCCGCAATGCGTTCATATATCAAGGAGTCTCTGGAGAAGGGGCATATCCATCCATCCTCTTCCCTTCTTGGTGCGGGATTCTTTTTTGTGGCCAAGAAGGACGGATCTTTGAGACCTTGTATTGACTATCGGCTACTGAATAAAATCACTGTAAAATTTCAGTATCCTTTGCCTCTCTTGTCGGACTTGTTTGCCCGGATTAAGGGTGCCAAGTGGTTCACCAAGATAGATCTTCGTGGTGCGTACAACCTTGTGCGCATTAAGCAAGGTGATGAATGGAAGACTGCATTTAATACGCCTGCATTTAATACGCCCGAAGGTCATTTTGAGTACTTGGTGATGCCATTTGGGCTTTCTAATGCTCCCTCAGTATTTCAGTCCTTTATGCATGATATTTTCCGGAAGTATCTGGATAAATTTATGATTGTTTATCTGGATGATATTCTGGTTTTCTCTGAAGATTGGGACTCACATGTGGAGCAGGTCAGGATGGTGTTTCAGGTTTTGCGTGAGAATGCCTTGTTTGTTAAAGGCTCAAAGTGTCTCTTTGGAGTACAGAAAGTTCCCTTTTTGGGGTTTATTTTTTCCCCTTCTACTGTGGAGATGGACCCAGTCAAGGTCCGAGCTATTCATGAGTGGACTCAACCCACGTCAGTTAAGAGTCTTCAGAAGTTCTTGGGTTTTGCTAACTTTTACCGTCGTTTTATCGCTAATTTTTCTAGCGTTGTTAAAGGGAACCTGTCACCACGTTTTTGGAAGATGGGATAAAAATAGCGTTAAATAGGGGCAGAGGTGGGCGTTACATTAGTGTGTGTGTTATGCGTTTATTACCCACCTAAGTTGCCGAAATAACTTTGCAAAGTCTCCGTTTTCGCCTGTCAATCAGGCTGGTCAGGTCGCATGGGCGTTGTCTTCCCCCAGATTTGGCGTAGTTTTCCGTTGGTGGCGTAGTGGTGTGCGCATGCCCAAAGTCCGGAATCCTCTTCCAGGGGATTTAAAATAGCGCGGTGTTCGTTATTGCATTGGTGATCGGTGGGCGCGGCCATCTTCCTTTGGCCGCGCGTGCGCAGAAGCGGCGCTCTGCTGGCCGCGGCTTCAGGAAAATGGCCGCCGCGATATCCATCTGCGCACGCGCGCCATTTTCCTGAAGCCGCGGCCAGCAGAGCGCCGCTTCTGCGCACGCGCGGCCAAAGGAAGATGGCCGCGCCCACCGATCACCAATGCAATAACGAACACCGCGCTATTTTAAATCCCCTGGAAGAGGATTCCGGACTTTGGGCATGCGCACACCACTACGCCACCAACGGAAAACTACGCCAAATCTGGGTGAAGACACCACGCCCATGTGACCTGACCAGCCTGATTGACAGGCGAAAACGGAGACTTTGCAAAGTTATTTCGGCAACTTAGGTGGGTAATAAACGCATAACACACACACTAATGTAACGCCCACCTCTGCCCCTATTTAACGCTATTTTTATCCCATCTTCCAAAAACGTGGTGACAGGTTCCCTTTAAACCTTTGACGGATATGACCAAGAAAGGTTCTGATGTTGCTAACTGGGCTCCTGCGGCCGTGGAGGCGTTCCAGGAGTTGAAGCGCCGGTTTACTTCGGCGCCTGTTTTGTGCCAGCCTGATGTCTCACTTCCCTTTCAGGTCGAGGTGGATGCTTCTGAGATTGGGGCAGGGGCCGTTTTGTCACAGAGAGGCCCTGGTTGCTCGGTAATGAGACCATGTGCTTTCTTCTCTAGGAAGTTTTCGCCTGCTGAGCGGAATTATGATGTTGGCAATCGGGAATTACTGGCCATGAAGTGGGCATTTGAGGAGTGGCGTCATTGGCTCGAGGGTGCTAAGCATCGTGTGGTGGTCTTGACTGATCACAAAAATTTGATGTATCTCGAGTCTGCTAAACGCTTGAATCCTAGACAGGCCCGCTGGTCATTGTTTTTCTCCCGTTTTGACTTTGTGGTCTCGTATTTACCAGGTTCAAAGAATGTGAAAGCTGATGCTCTTTCAAGGAGCTTTGTGCCTGACTCTCCTGGAGTCACAGAACCTGTTGGTATTCTTAAAGAAGGAGTTATTTTGTCAGCCATTTCTCCTGATTTGCGACGTGTGTTGCAGAGATTTCAAGCTGGTAGACCCGACTCTTGTCCACCTGATAGACTGTTTGTTCCTGATAAGTGGACCAGCAGAGTCATTTCCGAGGTTCATTCCTCGGTGTTGGCAGGTCATCCGGGAATTTTTGGCACCAGAGATCTGGTGGCTAGGTCATTTTGGTGGCCTTCCTTGTCACGGGATGTACGGTCATTTGTGCAGTCCTGTGGGACTTGTGCTCGATCTAAGCCTTGCTGTTCCCGTGCCAGCGGGTTGCTCTTGCCCTTGCCTGTCCCGAAGAGGCCTTGGACACATATTTCCATGGATTTCATTTTTGATCTCCCGGTGTCTCGGGGTATGTCTGTCATCTGGGTCGTATGTGATCGCTTTTCAAAAATGGTCCATTTGGTGCCTTTGCCTAAGCTGCCTTCCTCTTCCGATCTGGTTCCTGTGTTCCTTCAGAATGTGGTTCGTTTACACGGCATTCCGGAGAATATTGTGTCTGACAGAGGATCCCAGTTTGTTTCCAGGTTCTGGCGATCCTTTTGTGCTAGGATGGGCATTGATTTATCGTTCTCGTCTGCCTTTCATCCTCAGACTAATAGACAAACTGAGCGAACTAATCAGACTCTGGAAGCTTACTTGAGGTGTTTTGTTTCAGCAGATCAGGATGATTGGGTGACCTTCTTGCCGTTGGCTGAGTTTGCCCTTAATAATCGGGCTAGTTCCGCTACTTTGGTTTCGCCATTTTTCTGCAACTCTGGTTTCCATCCTCGTTTTTCCTCGGGACATGTGGAGCCTTCTGACTGTCCTGGGGTGGATTCTGTGGTGGATAGGTTGCAGCAGATCTGGAATCATGTGGTGGACAACTTAAAATTGTCACAGGAGAAGGCTCAGCGTTTTGCCAACCGCCGCCGCGGTGTGGGTCCCCGACTTCGTGTTGGGGATTTGGTTTGGCTGTCTTCTCGATTTGTTCCTATGAAGGTCTCCTCTCCTAAATTTAAGCCTCGCTTCATCGGTCCTTACAAGATATTGGAAATCCTTAATCCAGTGTCCTTTCGCTTGGATCTTCCGGTTTCGTTTGCCATTCACAACGTGTTCCATAGGTCTTTGTTACGACGCTACGTTGTGCCTGTGGTTCCTTCTGCTGAGCCTCCTGCTCCGGTGTTGGTTGAGGGCGAGTTGGAGTACGTGGTGGAGAAGATCTTGGATTCTCGTCTCTCCAGGCGGAGGCTTCAGTATTTGGTCAAGTGGAAGGGTTATGGTCAGGAGGATAATTCCTGGGTGGTTGCCTCTGATGTGCATGCGGCCGATTTAGTTCGTGCCTTTCACGCTGCTCATCCTGATCGCCCTGGTGGTCTTGGTGAGGGTTCGGTGACCCCTCCTTAAGGGGGGGGTACTGTTGTGAATTAGACTTTTTGGCTCCCTCTTGTGGTTACTAGTGATATGACTCTGGGATTTCCTTCCCTCAGTTTGCACCCAGCTGGGTCGTTACTTCAGGGGTGTTGCTATATAAACCTCCTGGAACCTTAGTCCAGTGCCTGGCATCAGTGTTATCATACACATTCTGTTTGCTCCTGTTTGCTGGTCCTGGTTCGTGCAAAATTAAGCTAAGTCTTGCTCCTTTGTTTTTTGGGTTATTTGTTTGCTATCTTTTTTGTCCAGCTTGTACTAAATGTGATTCCTGTCCTTGCTGGAAGCTCTAGGGGGCTGGTGTTCTCCCCCCGGGCCGTTAGACGGTTCGGGGGTTCTTGAATTTCCAGTGTGGATATTTTTGATAGGATTTTTTGCTGACCATATAAGTTATCTTTCTATATTCTGCTATTAGCTAGTGGGCCTCTCTTTGCTAAATACCTAGCTCATTCTTATGTTTGTCTTTTCCTCTTACCTCACCGTTATTATTTGTGGGGGGCTTCTATCCAACTTTTGTGGTATTTCCTCTGGAGGCAAGAAAGGTCTTTCTTTTCCCTTCTAGGGGTAGTTAGCTCTCCGGCTGGCGCAAGACGTCTAGGATCAACGTAGGAACGTTCCCCGGCTGCTGGTATTTGTGGTGCTAGGATTAGTTATATGGTCAGCCCAGTTACCACTGCCCTATGAGCTGGTTTTCTGTATTTACAGACTTAGCATTATTCCTGAGACCCTCTGCAATTGGGGTCATAACATTCTCCTATCATAGAGGTAACTGTAGGTCCAGAATAGATAGTTTTTATTTAAAGGATGAAGCTGTCTCTTCAGCGGTGTCTGTTGTTGAGGTGGAGTTCTCCAAACACTGTTTAAGTTTGTTTTCTCTGAATGTTACAGAGACCCTCTGGATGGGAAGAGGCTTTTGGAGGCTCAATTCGTCTCTCTTGGAAGAAGCGGAGATAAGACAGTCCTTTGAGGATTTTCTTCAGAGCCAGGTACCCTTACTGGATCTTTGTAGTAGTAAGTCAGAGTGGTGGGAGATGTTCAAGGAAAGGGTGGCGAGATTCTTCCGCCAGCTCTCGAGCCTCAGGAATCTGAGCAGGTACCGCCTGTATCAGGGTCTGAGGAGGAAACTCGAACATCTTGTCTCAACTGGAGGTAGCCGCGAGGAGATCTCCAGAGTGAAATCTTTGCTTATGAGGTGTCAGTACGATAGACACGCATCTTTGGTTTTTGAGAGGGATTACTGTTGTGAATTTGGATTCTGGGCTCCCCCGGTGGCTACTGGTGGAATTGAACTGGTGTTTTCATCTTCTCTGTTCACCTGTTCCCATCAAGATGTGGGAGTCGCTATATAACCTTGCTGCTCTGTTAGTTGCTTGCCGGTCAACAATGTTATCAGAAGCCTCTCTGTGCTTGTTCCTGCTCCTAGACAACTACTAGATAAGTTGGACTCTTGTCCATGTTTGTTTTTGCATTTTTGTTCCAGTTCACAGCTGTAGTTTCGTTACTGTGTCTGGAAAGCTCTTGTGAACAGTAATTGCCACTCTGGTGTTATGAGTTAATGCCAGAGTTTTAAAGTAATTTCTGGATGGTGTTTTGATAGGGTTTTAAGCTGACCATGAAAGTGTCCTTTCTGTCTTCTGCTATGTAGTAAGTGGACCTCAAATTTGCTAAACCTATTTTCATACTACGTTTGTTATTTCATCTTGATTCACCGCCAATACATGTGGGGGGCCTCTGTCTCCTTTCGGGATATTTCTCTAGAGGTGAGCTAGGACTTATATTTTCCTCTGCTAGCATTATTTAGTCCTCCGGCTGGTGCTGGGCATCTAGAATCAACGTAGGCATGCTACCCGGCCACTGCTAGTTGTGTGTTAGGTTTAGTTCATGGTCAGCTCAGTTCCCATCTTCCAAGAGCTAGTTCCTATATATGCTTATGCTATGATCTCTTGCCATTGAGATCATGACAGTTTGACCGGCCCACTAAAGGGTTAAATTCCTTGGCTGAGAAAGGAGAGAAATAAGAAGTCTGCTGAGAATTTTTTTTTTTTTTTTTTTTTTTTTTCCTAATCTTTGAATGGCTCTGTGTCCACCTGTTTGTAATGGATCTTCAGAGTGTAACTGCAGGTTTGAATAATCTCGCCACGAAGGTACAAAATTTGCAAGACTTTGTTTTTCATGCACCTGTATCTGAGCCGAGAATTCCTTTGCCGGAATTTTTCTCGGGGAATAGATCTGGGTTTCAGAATTTTCGAAATAATTGCAAATTATTTTTGTCCCTGAAATTTCGCTCTGCTGGAGACCCTGCACAGCAGGTCAGGATTGTGATTTCCTTGCTCCGGGGCGACCCTCAAGACTGGGCTTTTTCATTGACACCAGGGGATCCTGCGTTGCTCAATGTGGATGCGTTTTTTCTGGCCTTGGGGTTGCTTTATGACGAACCTCATTTGGAGCTTCAGGCAGAAAAAAGTTTGATGTCCCTATCTCAGGGGCAAGATGAAGCGGAAATTTACTGTCAAAGATTCCGTAAATGGTCTGTGCTTACTCAGTGGAATGAGTGCGCCCTGGCGGCGACTTTCAGAGAGGGTCTCTCTGATGCCATTAAGGATGTTATGGTGGGGTTCCCTGTGCCTGCGGGTCTGAATGAGTCCATGACAATGGCTATTCAGATCGATAGGCGTTTGCGGGAGCGCAAACCAGTGCACCATCTGGCGGTGTCCACTGAGAAGTCGCCAGAGAGTATGCAGTGTGATAGAATTCTGTCCCGAAGCGAGCGGCAGAATTTTAGACGGAAAAATGGGTTGTGTTTCTATTGTGGTGATTCTACTCATGTAATATCAGCATGCTCTAAGCGCACTAAAAAGCTTGATAAATCTGTTTCCATTTGCACCTTACCGTCTAAGTTTATTCTATCTGTGACCCTGATTTGCTCTTTGTCATCTATTACCACGGACGCCTATGTCGACTCTGGCGCCGCTTTGAGTCTTATGGATTGGTCCTTTGCCAAACGCTGTGGGTATGATTTAGAGCCTTTGGAGACTCTTATTCCTCTGAAGGGGATTGACTCCACCCCATTGGCTAATAATAAACCACAATACTGGACACAAGTAACTATGCGTATTAATCCGGATCACCAGGAGATTGTTCGCTTTCTGGTGCTGTATAATCTACATGATGATTTGGTGCTAGGATTGCCTTGGCTGCAATCTCACAACCCAGTCCTCGACTGGAGAGCTATGTCTGTGTTGAGCTGGGGATGTAAGGGGGCTCATGGGGATGTACCTGTGGTTTCCATTTCATCATCTATTCCCTCTGAAATTCCTGAGTTCCTGTCTGACTATCGTGACGTCTTTGAAGAATCCAAGCTTGGTTCATTACCTCCGCACCGAGAGTGCGATTGTGCCATAGATTTAATCCCGGGTAGTAAATACCCAAAGGGTCGTTTATTTAATCTGTCTGTGCCTGAACATGCTGCTATGCGAGAATATATAAAGGAGTCCTTGGAAAAGGGACATATTCGTCCATCGTCATCTCCCTTAGGAGCCGGTTTTTTCTTTGTGTCAAAAAAAGACGGCTCTTTGAGACCATGTATCGATTATCGGCTTTTGAATAAAATCACTGTAAAATATCAATATCCATTGCCGTTGCTGACTGATTTATTTGCTCGCATAAAGGGGGCCAAGTGGTTCTCTAAGATTGACCTTCGTGGGGCGTATAATTTGGTGCGAATCAGGCAGGGGGATGAGTGGAAAACCGCATTTAATACGCCCGAGGGCCACTTTGAGTATTTAGTGATGCCTTTTGGTCTTTCAAATGCTCCGTCAGTTTTCCAGTCCTTTATGCATGATATTTTTCGCGAGTATTTGGATAAATTTATGATTGTGTATCTGGATGATATTCTGATTTTTTCGGATGACTGGGACTCTCATGTCCAGCAAGTCAGGAGGGTTTTCCAGGTTTTGCGGTCTAATTCTTTGTGTGTGAAGGGTTCTAAGTGTGTTTTTGGGGTACAGAGGATTTCCTTTTTGGGATATATTTTTTCTCCCTCTTCCATTGAAATGGATCCTGTCAAGGTTCAAGCTATTTGTGATTGGACGCAGCCCTCTTCTCTTAAGAGTCTTCAGAAATTTTTGGGCTTTGCTAACTTTTATCGTCGATTTATTGCTGGTTTTTCGGATATTGCTAAGCCATTGACCGATTTGACTAAGAAGGGTGCTGATGTTGCTGATTGGTCCCCTGACGCTGTGGAGGCCTTTCGGGAGCTTAAGCGCCGTTTTTCCTCTGCCCCTGTGTTGCGTCAGCCTGATGTTGCTCTACCTTTTCAGGTTGAGGTCGACGCTTCTGAGATCGGAGCTGGGGCAGTGTTGTCGCAGAAAAGTTCTGACTGCTCCGTGATGAGGCCTTGTGCCTTCTTTTCCCGTAAATTTTCGCCCGCTGAGCGGAATTATGATGTTGGGAATCGGGAGCTTTTGGCCATGAAGTGGGCTTTTGAGGAGTGGCGCCATTGGCTTGAGGGGGCCAGACATCAGGTGGTGGTATTGACTGACCACAAAAACTTGATTTATCTTGAGACCGCCAGGCGCCTGAATCCTAGACAGGCGCGCTGGTCATTATTTTTCTCTCGGTTTAATTTTGTGGTGTCATACCTACGGGTTCTAAGAATGTTAAGGCGGATGCCCTTTCTAGGAGTTTTGAGCCTGACTCGCCTGGTAACTCTGAGCCCACAGGTATCCTTAAGGATGGAGTGATATTGTCAGCCGTTTCTCCAGACCTGCGGCGGGCCTTGCAGGAGTTTCAGGCGGATAGACCGGATCGTTGCCCACCTGATAAACTGTTTGTTCCTGATGATTGGACCAGTAGAGTCATCTCTGAGGTTCATTCTTCTGCGTTGGCAGGTCATCCTGGCATTTTTGGTACCAGGGATTTGGTGGCAAGGTCCTTCTGGTGGCCTTCCCTGTCACGAGATGTGCGAGGCTTTGTGCAGTCTTGTGACGTTTGTGCTCGGGCCAAGCCTTGTTGCTCTCGGGCTAGTGGATTATTGTTGCCCTTGCCTATTCCTAAGAGGCCTTGGACGCACATCTCGATGGATTTTATTTCAGATCTGCCTGTTTCTCAGAAGATGTCTGTCATCTGGGTGGTGTGTGACCGTTTCTCTAAGATGGTCCATTTGGTTCCTCTGCCCAAGTTGCCTTCTTCTTCCGAGTTGGTTCCTCTGTTTTTTCAAAATGTTGTTCGTTTGCATGGTATTCCTGAGAATATCATTTCTGACAGAGGGACCCAATTCGTGTCTAGATTTTGGCGGGCATTCTGTGCTAGGATGGGCATAGATTTATCTTTTTCGTCCGCTTTCCATCCTCAGACGAATGGCCAGACCGAGCGGACTAATCAGACCCTGGAGACATATCTGAGGTGTTTTGTGTCTGCTGACCAGGATGATTGGGTTGCTTTTTTGCCATTGGCAGAGTTCGCTCTCAATAATCGGGCCAGCTCTGCCACTTTGGTGTCCCCGTTTTTCTGTAATTCGGGGTTTCATCCTCGATTTTCCTCTGGTCAGGTGGAATCTTCGGATTGTCCTGGAGTGGATGCTGTGGTGGAGAGATTGCATCAGATCTGGGGGCAGGTGGTGGACAATTTGAGGTTGTCCCAGGAGAAGACTCAGCTTTTTGCCAACCGCCACCGTCGTGTTGGTCCTCGGCTTTGTGTTGGGGATTTGGTGTGGTTGTCTTCTCGTTTTGTCCCTATGAGGGTCTCTTCTCCTAAGTTTAAGCCTCGGTTCATCGGCCCGTATAAGATATTGGAGATTCTTAACCCTGTTTCCTTCCGTTTGGACCTCCCTGCATCCTTTTCTATTCATAACGTTTTTCATCGGTCATTATTGCGCAGGTATGAGGTACCGGTTGTGCCTTCCGTTGAGCCTCCTGCTCCGGTGTTGGTTGAGGGTGAGTTGGAGTACGTTGTGGAGAAAATCTTAGACTCTCGTGTTTCCAGACGGAGACTCCAGTATTTGGTCAAGTGGAAGGGATACGGCCAGGAGGATAATTCTTGGGTGAATGCATCTGATGTTCATGCCTCTGATCTGGTTCGTGCCTTTCATAGGGCCCATCCTGATCGCCCTGGTGGTTCTGGTGAGGGTTCGGTGCCCCCTCCTTGAGGGGGGGGTACTGTTGTGAATTTGGATTCTGGGCTCCCCCGGTGGCTACTGGTGGAATTGAACTGGTGTTTTCATCTTCTCTGTTCACCTGTTCCCATCAAGATGTGGGAGTCGCTATATAACCTTGCTGCTCTGTTAGTTGCTTGCCGGTCAACAATGTTATCAGAAGCCTCTCTGTGCTTGTTCCTGCTCCTAGACAACTACTAGATAAGTTGGACTCTTGTCCATGTTTGTTTTTGCATTTTTGTTCCAGTTCACAGCTGTAGTTTCGTTACTGTGTCTGGAAAGCTCTTGTGAACAGTAATTGCCACTCTGGTGTTATGAGTTAATGCCAGAGTTTTAAAGTAATTTCTGGATGGTGTTTTGATAGGGTTTTAAGCTGACCATGAAAGTGTCCTTTCTGTCTTCTGCTATGTAGTAAGTGGACCTCAAATTTGCTAAACCTATTTTCATACTACGTTTGTTATTTCATCTTGATTCACCGCCAATACATGTGGGGGGCCTCTGTCTCCTTTCGGGATATTTCTCTAGAGGTGAGCTAGGACTTATATTTTCCTCTGCTAGCATTATTTAGTCCTCCGGCTGGTGCTGGGCATCTAGAATCAACGTAGGCATGCTACCCGGCCACTGCTAGTTGTGTGTTAGGTTTAGTTCATGGTCAGCTCAGTTCCCATCTTCCAAGAGCTAGTTCCTATATATGCTTATGCTATGATCTCTTGCCATTGAGATCATGACAGATTACGGGAAGTACCGCTCGCCCGACCCTTACAGAAACTGCAAGATGTCAGTGAATAGTAAAGTAGTTACAGGACTGGTCGACACTACGGGGTCCCTGAGGCGATCCAGATCAGGGATCTTGGAGGTTGTCAGATCCTTCTACTCGCACCTCTTAGGGAAGAGGGATCTTGATTGGGATGAGATGTCGGCTTTCCTGGCTGAAGCCGTCCCCGAACCAGGGGTAGACCCCTCTCTTGACAGTTTGACAGAAATGATCAGGGAAGAGGAAGTTCAGTTGGAGATTGAAGGGCTTGCCCAAAAAAAATCGCCTGGTCCAGATGGCTTAACATCTGAATTCTATAAGACCTTTAAGGACGTTTTGGTTCCCCTCTTGACTGAGGTATTCAATGAGTGTCTTTCCTCAGGCACGCTGCCGAAGTCAATGAGGAGGTCTGCTCTGATCATCTTGTCAAAGGGTAAGGACCCATCTTGCATTGAGAATTGGCATCCCATAGCGCTTCTCAATGCAGACAGGAAGGTTCTGGCAAAGGTGCTGTTTAATCGGCTGGTGAAATTTGCACCCCGACTCCTTTCGGAGGCCCAGCATTGCTCTGTTCCAGGCCGCAGCACATTTAGTGCTGTGCTCTGTGTCCGGGAGGCAGTGGAGCAGGGTAGGGCTGGTCACTGGAAGGGGTACATGCTGTCACTGGACCAGGCAAAAGCATTTGATCGGGTTAATCACGAGTACCTCTGGTCCGTCCTTCTGAGATATGGCCTGCCGGGGGGGGTTTGTTGATTGGCTTAAGACCTTGTACAGTGGAGCAGAGAGTTTCCCTCTTGTGAATGGTTGGATTGGCAGCTCTTTTGAGGTTGGGTCCGGTGTTCGCCAGGGTTGTCCCTTGAGCCCGCTGCTGTACGTGTTTGTGATTGACCCTCTTGTTAGGAGGGTGGAGCGTGGACCGTTGGCCGGGATCGGGATGGACCAGGCAGCACCGGAAGCCACTCTGAGGGTGGTGGCTGTTGTGAACTATAGTTCTTGGCTCCCTCTTGTGGTCATTAGCGGTATGGCACTTTGAGTGTCTTTCCCCAGGTTGGCACTCACCTGCTTCGTTTGGTCTGGGTGTGCCTATATAAACTTCCTGGATACTCTGTATTGTGCCTGGATTCGTTGTTATCAGACCTTGTCTGTTTTCTCCTGTCTCCAGGTCTCCTGATTTTGCAAGATAAGCTAAGTCCTGCTTTCTTATTTTTGTGCATTTGTATTTCCCTTATTTTGTTCCAGCTTTGTTTAAAATTGATTCCTGATTTTGCTGGAAGGTCAAGGGGGGCTGTTATCCTCCCCCCACACCGTTAGTCGGTGCGGGGGTTCTTGGATATTCAGCGTGGATATTTTGTAGGGTTTTTTGCTGACCGTATAAGTCATCTTTCTATTTTCTGCTATTAGTCAGTGGGCCTCTCTTTGCTAAATCTAGTTCATTCTTACGTTTGTCATTTCTTCTTACCTCACCGTTATTATTTGTTGGGGGCTTGTATTATAACTTTGGGGTCCTTTCTCTTGAGGCAAGAGAGGTCTTATTTTCTCTGAAAGGGTTAGTTAGTTCTCCGGCTGGCGCGAGACGTCTAGAACCAACGTAGGTACGTTCCCCGGCTGCTGCTAGTTGTTTGTGTTAGGATCAGGTATACGGTCAGTCAAGTTACCACTTCCCTATGAGCTGGCTTTTTGTGTTTGCAGACTTAGCTGGTACTCCTGAGATCCTCTGCCATTAGGATCATAACAGGTGGCGTATGCCGATGATGTCACCGTGTTTGTTTCCTCTCACGAGGAGGCAGGGTGGCTGATGTCAGAGGTAGATCGCTACTCGGAGGCATCCGGGTCCAAGATCAACCGGTATAAGTATGAGAGTCTCTGGCTGGGAGGAGGAGATCCTGGTTTTGATCTCCCGGACACCCTTCCAGGACCCAAAATCTCTGCAAAAATCCTTGGCATCGAATTTGGCCAGGGGGATTACCCCAAACAAAATTGGGACAGCAGGCTAGAGATCGCCACTCAGAAGGTGAGCCAATGGAAGGGTTGGTCTTTGACCCTAAGGGAAAGGGTAAACCTGATCAAAACTTACCTGCTCCCTTTACTGATTTATCTGGGCAGTGTGTGCATCTTGCCGGAATCTCTCTGGACTCGGGTCTACAGTTTGTTCTTCCAACTGTTATGGGGGAATAGACTGAACCTGGTCAAGAGGGATGTTACTTACCGTACGAGGAGACTAGGAGGGTTGGGTATGGTCGCTGCCTTTGCAGAGTGCAGTAGTACTAAGAAACACATATTAACTTCTGCACTCTGCATAGGCATCGCTGGGCAGCCACTCACTGTGCCATCCCAAGAAGAAGAGGTGCTTGCTGGCGCTGATCATCTGTCAGTGGGGGAAGCTTTTACACCCCAATAGACTTAGGCGTGCAGGGAAACAGCCCTTCTGGTTACCCTATTTATACTACTGCTTCCAACCACTATTACCACAGGCAGAAAACCAGTAGCCATGTCACAGCCATTAATCCTATCTGTGATGTCACACACGTTAACTATAATTATTTGTGATGTCATACCGTCACTTGTGATGTCATAGATACCGTCACTTGTGGTGTCATATCGTCACTTTTGATGTGTTACCGTCACTTGTGATGTCATACCGTCACTTGTGATGTCTTACCGTCACTTGTGATATCTTACCGTCACTAGTGATGTCTTACCGTCACTTGTGGAGTCATACACTCACTTGTGATGTCTTACCGTCACTTGTGATATCTTACCGTCACTAGTGATGTCTTACCGTCACTTGTGGAGTCATACACTCACTTGTGATATCTTACCGTCACTAGTGATGTCTTACCGTCACTTGTGGAGTCATACACTCACTTGTGATGTCTTACCGTCACTTGTGATATCTTACCGTCACTAGTGATGTCTTACCGTCACTTGTGGAGTCATACACTCACTTGTGGTGTCTTACCGTCACTTGTGATATCTTACCGTCACTTGTGATGTCTTACCGTCACTTGTGATATCTTACCGTCACTAGTGATATCTTACCGTCACTTGTGGAGTCATACCGTCACTTGTGATATCTTACCGTAACTTGTGATGGCATGCTGTCACCTGTGGTGTCATACCGTCACTTGTGATGTCTTACCGTCACTTGCGATGTCATACCGTCACTTGTGATGTCATGCTGTCACTTGTGATGTCATTGACTAAAGTGAGTGATGTCATGCCAGTTACCAGACAGGACAACAATAGTGATGTCATCGCCGTTTACCTGACGAGAACCCATCTGTGATGCGACAATAGCTTGGTGATGTCATACCGTCACTTGTGATGTCACCAACTAAAGCCAGTGATGTCACTGCAGTTCCCAGGTGCAGACATCAATACAGATATTGGAGATCACTGAAGGAGCACAAAAGCTTCCATGTTGGAGAATTTAAAAAAGTAGTTGGTAAAGTCCAGGCTGCACTTTTGCAACCAATGCTATAAAGCGATGACACTGGACGCTACATAGTAGCGCAGAGCTTTGCACATGTGCTTCCGTCTACACCGCGGCACTGAAGAACACCGCTTTGCTTTGTCTACTTTTCATCTAGAAAATGAATAAAACTTTTATGCAAAATTCCACAAAAATAAAAAGGGGAAAAACTGAAAGGATTAATGACAAAGAATCCACAAAAAGTGGAATGGAAAGAACCTTGATGTGTTTGGCGAGTCCATTCACAACTCTCTCCTCTCGGTAATACCTCCGCGACTTATTGAGAAGAAATGAAGCAATTTGCTATTTGAAACAATTTAATATTTGATAAAAGCCCCGACGTCGTCCTCCCGCCTTTGATTCATGGTGGTGTGGAGGCGAGAACGCTGCCGTACCATGTAAAACAAATCAGCACAATTGTTCTTTCCTCCATGGGCTCGTAAGTCTGCATCAATGAGTCATCTGCATAAGTGATATCATCATCCGCAGACCGCATAGAGTCTCACTGGGAAATTGAGGAAGAGGAAATGATTATAGGGCCAGCAGACGCCAAGTTTTACAATATTTTTGGTCCTTTTTATTTTAATCTAATTTTGATTATTTTCCAAAATTTTCCAATTACGTACTGAGCTCAACTTGAAGATGGCAGAGCCACTGTGTTTCCAGAGGCACTGTCCCCTGCAGGTACCTTTCCTAAAATACACAGACTACCTGACTACTTTACTAATTCCTCATGTCCTGCCAAAATTTAGCTGCTAAACCCTCTAAATTACTATTCTTGTAGGGTCTAAAACGTCTTACGATGCCCATGTAACTTAAGTTCTGCTCCTTCTAGTCTGCATGAGTTTCAAAATCAAATTAGGCTCCCACTATACTCCCCTGGGGGTGGCCTATTTTCTGTAGAAAATGAAGAGAGTGGGCATGTTGAAATCCAACATGTCTGATCTTTCTTTACAATTCTCATATGTGAGAAAGCGAGCACATTGGAGAATTTTTGGACATTCCTACGGGTGCACATTATTTATGTGCATCAGCAATTGTGATAATGTTCATGATCAGTATGAGGGCATGACACATACAGTGGATATAATAAAAAGTCTGCACACCCCTGTGAAAATGCCAGGTTTTTATCATGTTAAAAAAAATCTTACCAAGAAGAATTGTTTGAGAACTTTTCTCTCCTTTAATGTCTTTATAATCTGTGCAAATCCATTGAAAAATAAACTGAAGCCTTTGGGTCTCTAGTGTTATGATCCTTAGTGGTTGAGGATCACAAATTACTCCAGCTAAGTAACATACATAGGACAAGCTCTAGGGAGGTGGCAAACTGGACTGACCGCAAATCTGAACCTATCCAAACACACTAGAAGTAGCCGGTGAACGTGTCTAAAAATCCTAGACGTCTCGAGCCAGCCTGAGGAACTAACTACCCCTAGATAGAAAGAAAGACCTCTCTTGCCTCCAGAGAAATAATCGCCAAAGAAATAGAAGCCCCCAACATATAATAACGGTGAGGTAAGAGGAAGGCACATACACAGGGGTGAAAACAGATTTAGCAAATGAGGCCCACTAATACTAGATAGCAGAAAATAGTAAAGGGGTCTGTGCGGTCAGAAAAAAACCCTTACAAAATATCCACACTGAGATTTCAAGAACCCCCGCACCAACTAACGGTGTGGGGGGGAGAAACTCAGTCCCCTAGAGCAACCAGCAAGCGAGGAAATCACATTTTAGCGAGCTGGACTAAAAACATAATAAATGCTGATAATCAAAAAATGATCAAACAAAAACTTAGCTTGTCTTGGAGAGACTGGGAGCAAGGTAGTCACAAGGAATCTGAAGAGCACTGAATACATTGAGAGCAGGCAAGGAACTGAGTATCCAGGTGAACTAAATAGGAAACCAACCAAGGATAACGAACCAGCTGATGCTGCCAACCTGCAGAAAGACAACACTACACAGTACCGCTTGTGACCACTAGAGGGAGCCCAAAAACAGAGTTCACAACAGTATCCCCCCCTTGAGAAGGGGTCACCGAACCCTCATCAAGACCCCCAGGGCGTTCAGGACGAGCCGCGTGGAAGGCACGAACCAAATCGGCCGCATGAACATCAGAGGCGACAACCCAGGAATTATCCTCCTGACCATAGCCCTTCCACTTCACCAAATACTGAAGCCTCCGTCTAGAGATACGAGAATCCAAAATCTTCTCCACCACGTACTCCAATTCGCCCTCGACCAGCACCGGAGCAGGAGGCTCAACAGAAAGAACCACAGGTACCACATACCTCCGCAACAAAGACCTATGGAACACATTATGAATGGCAAATGATGCTGGGAGATCCAAACGAAAAGACACCGGATTAAGGATTTCCAAGATCTTATAAGGACCGATGAAGCGAGGCTTGAATTTAGGAGAGGAGACCTTCATAGGAACATACCGAGAAGACAGCCACACCAAATCCCCAACATGAAGTCGGGGACCCACACCGCGGCGGCGGTTGGCAAAGCGCTGAGCCTTCTCTTGTGACAACCTCAAATTGTCCACCACATGGTTCCAAATCTGCTGCAACCTATCCACCACAGAATCCACCCCAGGACAGTCAGAAGGCTCAACCTGACCCGAGGAAAAACGAGGATGGAAACCAGAATTGCAGAAAAAAGGCGAAACCAAAGTGGCAGAACTAGCCCGATTATTAAGGGCAAACTCGGCCAATGGCAAAAAAGTCACCCAATCATCCTGATCAGCAGAAACAAAACATCTCAAATAAGTCTCCAACGTCTGATTAGTTCGCTCGGTTTGGCCATTAGTCTGAGGATGGAAGGCCGACGAAAAAGACAAATCAATGCCCATCTTAGCACAAAAAGTCCGCCAAAACCTGGACACAAACTGGGATCCTCTATCAGACACAATATTTTCAGGAATGCCGTGCAAGCGAACCACATTCTGAAAAAATAGAGGAACCAAATCGGAGGAAGAAGGCAACTTAGGCAAGGGCACCAAATGGACCATCTTGGAAAAACGATCACACACCACCCAGATGACAGACATTTTCTGAGATACCGGAAGATCCGAAATAAAATCCATGGAAATGTGCGTCCAAGGCCTTTTCGGAATAGGCAAAGGCAAAAGCAAACCGCTGGCACGAGAACAGCAAGGCTTAGCCCGAGCACAAATCCCACAAGACTGCACAAAGGAACGAACATCCCGCGACAAGGAAGGCCACCAGAAGGACCTAGCCACCAAATCTCTGGTACCAAAAATCCCAGGATGACCCGCCAACACCGAAGAATGAACCTCGGAAATAACTCTGCTGGTCCATCTATCCGGGACAAACAGTCTCTCTGGTGGACAACGGTCAGGTCTATCCGCCTGAAATTTCTGCAGCACTCGTCGCAAATCTGGGGAAATGGCAGACAAAATCACTCCCTCTCTGAGAATACCAGCCGGCTCAGAAACTCCCGGAGAGTCAGGCACAAAACTCCTAGAAAGTGCATCAGCTTTCACGTTCTTCGAACCAGGCAGATATGAGACCACGAAGTTGAAACGGGAGAAAAACAACGACCAACGAGCCTGTCTAGGATTCAGGCGCTTGGCAGATTCAAGGTAAATCAGATTTTTCTGATCAGTCAAGACCACCACACGATGTTTAGCTCCTTCGAGCCAATGTCGCCACTCCTCAAATGCCCACTTCATAGCCAACAACTCCTGATTACCAACATCATAATTCCGCTCGGCAGGCGAAAACTTTCTTGAAAAGAAAGCACATGGTTTCATCACAGACCCATCAGAGCTTCTCTGCGACAAAACAGCCCCTGCTCCAATCTCAGAAGCATCAACCTCGATCTGGAAGGGGAGAGAGACATCTGGCTGACATAAGACTGGAGCTGAAGAAAACCGGTGCTTCAGCTCCCGAAAGGCCTCCACGGCCGCAGGAGACCAATTAGTCACATCAGAACCCTTCTTGGTCAAATCCGTCAAAGGTTTAACCAGAAAAATTAGCGATGAAACGACGGTAAAAATTAGCAAAACCCAAGAACTTCTGAAGACTCTTAACAGACATGGGCTGAGTCCAGTCATGAATAGCCTGGACCTTGACTGGGTCCATCTCCACAGTAGAAGGAGAAAAAATAAAACCCAAAAAGGAGACCTTCTGTACTCCGAAGAGGCATTTTGAGCCCTTCACAAATAAAGCATTAGCACGCAGGACCTGAAACACCATCCTGACCTGCTTCACATGGGACTCCCAATCATCAGAAAAGACCAAAATGTCATCCAGATAAACAATCATAAATTTATCCAGATATTCTCGGAAGATGTCATGCATGAAAGACTGAAACACAGAAGGAGCATTAGAGAGTCCAAAAGGCATCACCAAGTACTCAAAATGGCCTTCGGGCGTATTAAATGCTGTTTTCCATTCATCTCCCTGCTTAATGCGCACAAGGTTATACGCACCACGGAGATCTATGTTGGTGAACCAACTGGCACCCTTAATCCGAGCAAACAAATCAGACAATAGTGGTAAAGGATACTGAAATTTGACTGTGATTTTATTCAGAAGACGATAATCTATACAAGGTCTCAACAAACCGTCCTTCTCGGCCACAAAAAAAAATCCTGCACCAAGAGGGGAAGAGGATGGGCGAATATGTCCCTTCTCCAAAGACTCCTTTATATAACTCTGCATCGCGGCATGCTCTGGTATAGACAGATTAAAAAGTCGTCCCTTAGGGAATTTACTACCAGGAATTAAATTTATAGCACAGTCACAATCCCTATGAGGGGGCAGGGCACTGGACCTGGGCTCATCAAATACATCCTGGTAGTCAGACAAAAACTCAGGGACCTCAGAAGGAGTGGAAGAAGCAATAGACACCAACGGAGCATCGCCATGAATTCCCTGACAACCCCAACTTGACACAGACATAGCTTTCCAATCTAAAACTGGATTATGAGCCTGCAGCCATGGCAGACCCAAAACGACAACATCATGCAAATTATGCAGAACAAGAAAGCGAATCACCTCCTGATGTACGGGAGTCATGCACATGGTCATTTGCGTCCAATACTGAGGCTTATTCTCAGCCAATGGCGTAGCATCAATTCCCCTCAGAGGAATAGGAAATTCCAAAGGCTCCAGGACAAAACCACAGCGCCTGGCAAACGACAAATCCATCAGATTCAGGGCAGCACCCGAATCCACAAAGGCCATAACTGAGTAGGACGACAAAGAACAAATCAAAGTAACAGACAAAATAAACTTAGGCTGCATAGTACCAATGGTGACAGGTTTAGCGATTTTTTTTAAGCGTTTAGAGCATGCTGAGATAACATGAGTAGAATCACCACAGTAAAAGCACAACCCATTTTGACGTCTATAATTTTGCCGTTCACTTCTGGTCAGAATTCGGTCACATTGCATAGACTCAGGTCCCTGTTCAGAAAATACCGCCAAAGGATGAGCAGATTTGCGCTCCCACAAACGCCGATCAACCTGAATGGCTAAAGCCATAGAATCACTCAGACTTGTAGGGGTGGGAAACCCCACCATAACATTCTTAACGGCCTCAGAAAGACCCTTTCTGAAATTTGCAGCCAGGGCACACTCATTCCATTGAGTAAGCACCGACCATTTCCGAAATTTTTGACAATACACCTCTGCTTCATCCTGACCCTGAGAGATAGCCAGCAACGCTTTTTCTGCCTGATTCTCAAAATTAGGCTCCTCATAAAGCAGTCCAAGAGACCAGAAAAAATGCATCTACATTAAGCAATGCAGGATCTCCTGGCGCCAGAGAGAAGGCCCAATCTTGAGGGTCGCCACGCAACAAGGAGATAACAATTTTAACTTGCTGAGTGGAATCACCAGAGGAACGAGGTCTCACAGATAGAAATAATTTACAATTATTCTTAAAGTTTAGAAACCTAGATCTATCACCAGAAAACCCTATGGGAGGTGGAGCCGCATATTCATCAACTGTAATGAGCGGCACCACGTGACCGCTCATACAGGAGAAGCTGCGGGGCGGAGAGCAAGCGTCGAGGGAGGCGGGTGAGTATTTTAATGGCGGCAGCCGGGCGCACAGGGGTTGGGGGGGGTAGGATGCCCTAAAGTTTATTTTAAACACAAAAAACAAACAAAAAAAGATTTTTCATCCCTTCTCCCCAGCGAGCGCTGGAGAGAACGGATGAATGGCGGCTTCAGCACCATGCTGGGGGGACAGCGCTTACTGTAGCGCTGTCTCTCCTGCATGGTCCGTGTGGTACTCAGGCGGCACACGGCTGCCGCACGTGTGCCACACGGATGGCCTACGTGAGCTCACAGACACACGGACACAAATAACTCCGGTACCGATTTTTCCGGTACCGGAATTATCTGGACGTGTGAGACTGGCCTTACAAAGATAGAAGTTCAGAGCAAATTTGAAGAGGAAAAAAGTGGATGATCAATTGGTTGCCAGGAGTTTAGTAGTGGAACCCAGGGATATCGTCTTCTGAAAGAGGATGCGTCTAATGAAGCTACCTCCTTGAGCTCGATTAACATTAAACCGGAAAATCCCTTTAAGTAGAATGTTCTCAAGATCTTTCTGCTCGAGTCATCATGGCTGCTTCTCCTTCCAGACCCTAAGCCAAAAATATATCCTCCAAAGTATCTTCTTGTCTGGCTGAGTACTAGCTCGCATTATTTCCTATGCTAATATTACTTCTGCAGCTTACAAGCAATCTAATTTCAATCTCTCAATCTAATTACATTTTGGGCTATTAGACTACTTTACAACTGATTTCTAAAATCCTATTAGATTCATTTCGAATGATGTAATTACAGAGGTAAATAATAAAATGTTTTTACTTTGTGCGTAAGAAGCATCCTGCTCAGAATGCCGCATCAGAAAGCCAAAAACTGCTTCATTTCCCAAATTAATGGTTTGCATTAGCGGACGCATGGCTGCTTTCTTCTAGAAACAGCGCCACACCTGTCCGTGGTTCATCTCTGGTATTGCAGCTCAGTTCCTTTAGATTGCACCCTTAGCAGCCTGGAGAATAGTGTAGTGCAGCACTCTTCTTGGTAGATATCAGTCATGTTTTCCTAATAGCTGGTAAAGTGGGGGGTAAACCACGTGCATGTGGAGCGCCCCCACACCGCCGCAGGGCCGAGGGATACCCGGAGCCGGGCCTCTGGGAGTCTCTGTTCAGTTCTGGGGATGTCACGGTGGCTAGGCCCGGTCTGTGGCCCTGTCTGTCAGCGGGGGACGTCCGGTAGAATAAGTGGTGGTGTAACGGTGCAATTGTGAGGTGCAGGTCGCGGTAAATAATGAGGACACCAGGTTGCAGTCTCTTTACCTCTTTACTGAAGATCTCTGAGTCCTCAGTCCAGGATACGGTTCACCAGGCTGCGCAAGTCCGGCCGGTCCAATGGCACCTCCAGAGTTCTCTTCACAGGTGGAAATCTGTGCCTTCCTGCTTGCGCTATGTGTTGTGGTCCTTCCCTGCTGTGCTTACGGAAAGTCCCCACAACTGTTGTGTCTGTTTCTTAAGTTCCCTCACAACTCGATTAGATGATGTTCTGCTAATCTTCCGTCCCTCCCTGGTGTTCTGGTTGGGACGGCACCCGTTTGACGGGTAGGCTCGGAGCTCTTCCGGGACCCTAGAGACGCCCCTCTCCACAAGTTGCCCCCCAAGACTTCATAGGTGATTTGAGTTAGACAGCCCGCCTGAGACTGACTGTCCTGCCGCTGTTTAGAGTATTGCTTGAAGCTGGATATTATGATACTCCCTCGGCGTTCCGGCCACCGGTTGTGCGCCTCAGTAGGATGTTGCTTCGGTCTTACAGCACGACCCCTACTGGTATCCTCCTATCGCTTTGATCTCGTTTCTCACTCAGCACAATCTATCTCTCCTCTAATCCTTTCTTGGGCACCGCCGCTACCCGGAGCAGGCACGGTCCCGTTACGTTCGTTCTCGTTGCCAAGCCTCTGTCAGGATCCCACCCCTAACAGAGACCCTACTGTCTCTTCCCCTACAACACCCTCTGCCACAAGGTGTTGCCTGGTTCCAACCCAGTCAGCTTTCTGAACTAACTTCCTGCCTGACCCCCAGTTTACCCACTATGGTGGGGAGTGGCCTAATAAATAGCACCCTTAGCTCCCCCCGGAGGCCCGGCTGTGAAATGTATTGGTGACTGTGATACCTGGTCAGATGAACTCCTTCAGTGCCATCAGACGCACCATAGCTCCCCATAGTGGCGGAGCCACAGTACTGCAACGACCAGGACTCTGGGGCGCTGCACTCCCCCCTGGTTAAACACAGTACTCCGGGACTGGGAAGAAAACAACAATACAGGTTAGCAAAAAGACATACAATTTTTGTGAGTGCAAATAACAATAAGTATACTTGAACAGGCTTCCCTTTATGGGAGGTGAGGACACTTGAACGTTGCAAAACATGGTTAAACATTATAAATTACAGGCTATAAATAACTCCTGTTACCCAACCGGGTATTCTACTTAGTATAAATTCTGGAACAATAATTTAACATCGCCCTTAAGGACGTACACTCGGCATCCATTAAAGACCTTCTTATAATCACATTATAAGGCAAGTTTAACTTTACATTCTCCTTCTTTAATCTGCAGGACCGCCTGTCCTAACGGCGCCAGACCTACTGCCTCTCCTTTCTTACAGGACCGCTCCTTTCAGCCCGAGCCTTCTGTCTTTTCAACTACTATACACAGTATAGAACATAACATACTTTCTGTTTAAGAGCACTGAGCCATCTGCATATGGCTCCTAAGAGGACTCACCACCTAACCCCTACAGGTTTACTTTCTGTCCTTCTGCAACACATTATCAACTCTTCCTTTTACAAGTAACTAACTTTCTAAGGAGGACTCAGGGTTTACCTTCTATCCCCATTATCTATTAACACTATCAACTTTCGTACTTACAACTATGTGAGACACTATGTCTACCCCCTACGGGCCTGTTACACCTTTCTTCCTGCTCTCACATTCTCTTCCCAAAGAACATTATCAGCATTTTGGTTACAATTAACGTAATCAAATACATATAACTTTACATGTAAACATCATCGTCATAACATATCTCCTCAAGTGCAACAACTGAACATCCCCTTTAAGAGGGGATCATGTCTTCATGAGGTAGCATATCTTCTCAGGCTACCAGTCCTTACTCAGCAAAGGCTCCGGTGTGGTATCTTCGCAAAGAGTCTCTTTCCAAGTAAAACCAGTAGGAAGCGCCTTTAAGAAGGTGCAAACTATATACAGGAAGTTTGTATCATGCACTGTTCATGATTACGGCAGTTCTGTAAACTTTGTGCAAACTTGAGAAAAATAAGCAAAACAACAGGGATCCCGGGTCAGCAAAGGGATCCATGAAGAATTAACCCTGGATGGGTTCAGCAGCAAAATCAGGAAAACAAACAGTTAAAAACTATGTACATCTTTAAGGCATTCATGCTTACTCATTTTTCGGTAATCCCCCATGAGGCGCCACCTGGTGGGTGAACCCCTGCAGTCCAGGCAGTTCAGGTTCCAGGTCCACTCCCGCTGCCAGGTACACCCCATGGGTTCGGGTCTGTTGCACAACCAGGTCGTGTGCGGTGATGAGGGTCTGAGTCCCGACCGTTTTCCGTTTTAATGCAGCTGGAACACCGGCCGTCGGAGGCAGCACCTCCTGGGCCATTACAGCAGTGGTGGTGGCAATACTGCAGGTCATGGTCTTTACTAGTGTACCGGTGGGGGTGACCACGGTGGTCTGGGTGGTGGTCACGGGTCGGCCACACGGCGGCACCTTGGCTACAGGGGACGGTTTCTCCTTACGGACGTTCAGAGCGAACCACCCCTTCTCCCCAAAATGCCTGGTATAGGTAACGCTGTCCCCCGGGTAGAGGTCTCGATCAGGGTGACCCTCTCTGAGGTGCGACTCCACGTCCCGGCGGTTAACAAAGACCTCCGCGTATAGCCCCGGTTCTTTAATAAAGCCCCAGCCTCCTCGGAGCTTAAAGGTGGTGACGATACCCTGCTGGCGCGGGGCCTGGTGAGCGGTGGGGTCCTTGCGGGCCCGGTCCTTAACTGCTAGGTCTTTCTGATGGTACGCCTCCAGCCCGGCCTGGTACGCCTGGTTCTCCTCCTTCCACCGCTGCTCCAGCTGGGCCTGATATGCCTCCCAGCTCAAGGCCTGCACCATCTCCCCTTCTCGTGTCTTCACCCCGGGGAAACCCATGAGGTCAGATCCTGGGTTCACCCAGCGGTATACCGTGCGCTCCGCACGGGTCCCGCATGACAGGGTGATTGGCGTAATCGGGGCCTTCATGCGGTGTTCCATGCCCGTGGCCTCCTCCCAGGGTAACAGGCGTTGGAACTTATGGGTCCCAGGGAGAGGGGGTGCTGCAACGGGGCCCACTAACACATCTTCTTCTGGCGGGGCAGGGTCGGCGGACTCACCCGTCGGTGTAGGCTCTCCCTCCGCAATAGGTTCTGCTGGCTCCATCGGCGAGAACTCCGGTAACAATTCCGACAGCAATGGGTCCGATGTCCGGGGGCTCCCTTTCGGCGCCACCGGGTGTGGAGCCTGGACCCTCACATTGAGTTGGAGGAGCTGGTTAAATAAGTTCTCCATCTCGGCTCTCAGGAATCTGGTGTTGTCCTCGGAGAACCGGCCGGCACGCTCATCCGGGTAGTCAGGGGAGACGTCCGCTTCCACCCCGCTTTCGACCTCGGAGCTGCTGGCCATGGCGTCCTCCACGTGGGTCACTTCCTGGTCCTTTTCCCGCTCTCTCCTTCGTGGGCGGTGTCGTTTTCTCGGTCTCCGCCCTCCATTGAGGATTAGGAGGCGGATCTTTGCTGCTGACGGACACGTCCTCACAGTGCAGAAATATTTAGACTGGGCGGCCATTGTCTTTCGCGCTCTCCAGCTTGCCTACGCCCACTCCACGCCCCTCTTCTCTTCCTGCGCTCTCCTCAGCGCTGTAATGGCGGCGGATTTTGGCGGCAAATGGCGCAGCACAGTCCTTGGAATAAAGTACAGTCCAAGCACAGTAAATCACAGTTCCAAGGCACACATGACCTGATTCCTCAGGCTTAAGTAGATCATGTTCGTGACGCCAAGTTGGAGCGCCCCCACACCGCCGCAGGGCCGAGGGATACCCGGAGCCGGGCCTCTGGGAGTCTCTGTTCAGTTCTGGGGATGTCACGGTGGCTAGGCCCGGTCCATGGCCCTGTCTGTCAGCGGGGGACGTCCGGTAGAATAAGTGGTGGTGTAACGGTGCAATTGTGAGGTGCAGGTCGCGGTAAATAATGAGGACACCAGGTTGCAGTCTCTTTACCTCTTTACTGAAGATCTCTGAGTCCTCAGTCCAGGATACGGTTCACCAGGCTGCGCAAGTCCGGCCGGTCCAATGGCACCTCCAGAGTTCTCTTCACAGGTGGAAATCTGTGCCTTCCTGCTTGCGCTATGTGTTGTGGTCCTTCCCTGCTGTGCTTACGGAAAGTCCCCACAACTGTTGTGTCTGTTTCTTAAGTTCCCTCACAACTCGACTAGATGATGTTCTGCTAATCCTCCGTCCCTCCCTGAGGTTCGGGTAGGAACGGCACCCGTTTGACGGGTAGGCTCGGAGCTCTTCCGGGACCCTAGAGACGCCCCTCTCCACAAGTTGCCCCCCAAGACTTCATAGGTGATTTGAGTTAGACAGCCCGCCTGAGACTGACTGTCCTGCCGCTGTTTAGAGTATTGCTTGAAGCTGGATATTATGATACTCTCTCGGCGTTCCGGCCACCGGTTGTGCGCCTCAGTAGAATGTTGCCTCGGTCTTACAGCACGACTCCTACTGGTATCCTCCTATCGCTTTGATCTCGTTTCTCACTCAGCACAATCTATCTCTCCTCTAATCCTTTCTTGGGCACCGCCGCTACCCGGAGCAGGCACGGTCCCGTTACGTTCGTTCTCGTTGCCAAGCCTCTGTCAGGATCCCACCCCTAACAGAGACCCTACTGTCTCTTCCCCTACAACACCCTCTGCCACAAGGTGTTGCCTGGTTCCAACCCAGTCAGCTTTCTGTCCTAACTTCCTGCCTGACCCCCAGTTTACCCACTATGGTGGGGAGTGGCCTAATGAATAGTACCCTTAGCTCCCCCCGGAGGCCCGGCTGTGAAATGTATTGGTGACTGTGATACCTGATTAGATGAACTCCTTCAGTGCCATCGGACGCACCATAGCTCCCCATAGTGGCGGAGCCACAGTACTGCAACGACCAGGACTCTGGGGCGCTGCACATGCATTTACGGCTATTTTCTCCTGTAATTGTCTGCATGAGCCTCAGTAGGTTAATGCTGTAAAATAAACTGCAGTCACTAAATTTGTCTTTTATACTGAAATATTGGAACAGTAAGAGTGTATACAGTATATGGGCAGCACGGTGGCTCAGTGGTTAGCACTGTATGGTGGCGCAGTGGTTAGCACTGCAGCCTTGCAGCGCTGGAGTCCTGGGTTCAAACCCCACCAAGGACAACATCTGCAAGGAGTTTGTATGTTCTCCCTGTGTTTGTGTGGGTTTCCTCCAGGCCCTCCGGTTTCCTCCCACATTCCAAAGACATACTGATAGATAATTTAGATTGTAAAGCGCTGCGGAATATGTTAGTGCTATATAAAAAAAATAAAATAAAAAAATACATGTGAGCCGCTGGCAGGAAGTGAGTCAGTGCGAGGCTGAGGCCACATGGCAAGCAGAGGTCCCCTGTTACTGAGCAGAGAATAGAATGAGGACAGGGACATGGAGCAGATTTCAAAGAAGGGGCCTAAGAAAAAATATTAATGAATTTGACAAATTGTCCTCCATGCACAACGCCAGTCTTAATGAATTGGCCCCTATGTCCTCAGCAGGGGCGGATTATAAGAGGGTCAATCTGGGCGGTAGCCCAGGGTCCAGTAGTGTGGGGGGGCCCTGGTCTACCGCACAGATTGCCGGCCGCCGCCATCAGGGCATTACTGCATGTGCCCCTGTCAGACTGGCGTATCATTTATGGGCCCGGACCCGGTGGGCAGAGAGAGGGGGCCCGCATTGGACCCCGTCTCATCTGCTCACCGGGCCCCTACCGGCGCTGCGGCGGTTTCCTATTGACGTGCGGGCATGCGCCCATAGTAACAACAGCCGCCAGCCAATTGGAGGCTGGCAGCTGAAGTCGGCCGCAGGCGCAGCACACACGTCGCCGGCGTCTGACGTCATTGTCAGTCGCCGGCGAGTCCACGCTGCTGGAGGGAGCTCGCCGCCTGGAGCGCTGGTCAGGTGAGGAGAACTCATTTTTTTTTTTTTGCGAACGGCAATCCGGGGGGCCCGGGGCAATATGCTGGAGACACTGGGGGCAATGCTGGAGACACTGGGGCAGATTGCTGGACACACTGGGGCAGATGATTGCTGGACACACTGGGGCAATGCTGGAGACACTGGGGGCAATGCTGGAGACACTGGGGGCAATGCTGGAGACACTGGGGGCAATGCTGGAGACACTGGGGGCAATGCTGGAGACACCGGGGGCAATGCTGGAGACACTGGGGCAATGCTGGAGGACACACTGGGGTAGATGATTGCTGGAGACACTGGGGCAGATGATTGCTGGAGACACTGGGGCAGATTGCTGGACACTGGGGGCAATGCTGGAGGACACACTGGGGCAAATGATTGCTGGAGACACTGGGGCAGATTGCTGGACACTGGGGGCAATGCTGGAGGACACACTGGGGCAAATGATTGCTGGAGACACTGGGGACAATGCTGGAGACACTGGGGGCAATGCTGGAGACACTAGAGGCAATGCTGGAGACACTGGGGCAATGCTGGAGGACACACTGAGGTAGATGATTTCTGGAGACACTGGGGCAGATGATTGCTGGAGACACTGGGGCAGATTGCTGGACACTGGGGCAATGCTGGAGACACTGGGGCAGATTGCTGGACACACTGGGGGCAATGCTGGAGGACACACTGGGGCAGATGATTGCTGGAAACACTGGGGGCAATGCTGGAGACACTGGGGCAATGCTGGAGACACTGGGGCAGATTGCTGGACACTGGGGGCAATGCTGGAGACACTGGGGCAGAATGCTGGAGACACTGGGGCAGATTGCTGGAGACACTGTGGCAATGCTGGAGACACTGGGGCAATGCTGGAGACACTGGGGCAGATTGCTGGACATACTGGGGGCAATACTGGAGGACACACTGGGGCAGATGATTGCTGGACACACTGGGGCAATGCTGGAGACACTGGGGCAATGCTGGAGACACTGGGGCAGATTGCTGGACACAGTGGGGGTATTATGCTGGACACACTGGGGGTATTATGCTGGACACACTGGGGGTAATATGCTGGACACACTGGGGCAGATTGCTGGACACACTGGGGGCAATGCTGGACACTCTCAGGCAATATGCTGGACATACTGGGGCAGATTGTTGAACACACTGTCTGGGGGCAATGCTGGACATAGGGGCTAATTAAGGGATATTATTACTGCAGTGATGTATTTATTTTATTTTTTGGGTATACTGTTTTAAATGGGGGGGGGGCGGACCTGTTACTGTGCAGAGTGACACTATGTCGCCTTTTTTTCTTCATGCGGTGTAATGTAGAAGTTGGGAAAATTAAGTAATGTGTTCTGCAAGCAGAGCTCAAGATAACTGTGTTATTTCCTGCAGAGACGAGTCCTGGCTGGAAGAAATGATGGCGGTCTGTGCTGGATGAAAGATGAAGGACTTCCCCTAGAGACGTCACTGGTGAGTCAGTGTTACCTATACACTGACACTATACACTGTATACTATATACAGAGGTCCTGTGTACAATGTCACCAGTGATCACTGTATTACCTATACATTATATACAGAGCTCCTGTGTATAATGTCACCAGTGATCTCTGTATTACCTCTACACAGACACTGCATACTAAGTACAGATCTCCTGTGAATACTGGCACGTATGGTGATAATATTGTGTTGTTGTTTTTTATTACTGTTCAGTATTGTAGTATTCAGTCACTATGTGGTGGTAATATGTGGTCTGGAAATGGTGTTGTGGTATTTGTCCCTTGAATGTGCTATTTGGTCACCAAGTGGTGGTAATATGTGGTCTTGACATGGTGCGGTGGTATTTGTTCATTGTATGTGATATTATTCGATCACTGTGGTTGTAATTTGTGGTCTGGTCATGGCGCGGTGGTATTTGTTCCTTGTATGTGATATTGGTCATTTTAAAAATTGAAAAATAAATTGAAATATACCTAAATTGTATTGGATATTTTAACAAATATTTAATAGGTTACAGTAGAGTAGGGCCCTGCCATTTTTCTGGAATAATCTGGTTCAGCTATCACATGACCCCCGTCACATGACCCCCGTCACATGACCCCCGTCACATGACCGGGGAGGGGCCCACAGTGTCTGAACAGCCCGGGGCCCTGGCTACCCTTAATCCACCCCTGGTCCTCAGTATGGGCTCTGTAGTACTCTAAAAAACTCTAAAGAGTTTTTAGATCTTCGTTTTAGCCATAGAGTTGCATTTGTGAACTGGAGTCTTTATCGGGCTTGTTCCTTGCAAGTATGGCAGTGGGCTGGAGGCCAGAGAATACGTTGTGGGAGCAGGGGATATGTTGCAAAGTAGATCTCCTGGCATAGTATTGACAGACCCATTAGATGAGAATTGCTACTTTCATTTAACCAAGCATTGTCTGGAGTGTCAGGGAGAAGAGACAGTGAATTGACTATTGGGATCCACGGAAAGAGAGCTGTCTGTAGACCTCTGCGCGTGGCCCATATCGTTGGGGAGGCAGCCTGTGCAATCTCAGCCTTAAGAAGTGGTCAGGTTGGGGGGGTCTGCTGGAAGTGTGAGGTGTTGAGTGATGTAACCATTAAGATTGTGTGCCTTGTATGAGAAATGTAACACTACAGGTGTGTAGATACGAAGAATATTCATGAGATACATTTTACTCTGTCAACACCATAACCCCTACTCAGGGATGAGAAGACATGGTATTTGATGACACCCTCCTTTCTATCCGCCAGCATGACCAATGTCTATTCCTGGGCGTGTGGATGGAATGATCACAATGGTGACCTTGGTTGCTTATATTATAGTGGGATGGAGCCAATCTCTCCTCAATGCCAGTTAGTAGCTGTAAAGCTGTTTTGTCTCAACTGGTGGGTGGATCCTCAAAATCCTTGATCAGGGTGAGGAGATCTTTTGCAGCACAGACAGATGGTGTTGATGCAGGAGAGTGATAAGTAGGAACAATGGAGGTTGATGAAGCAGAGCTGGACTACTTCCACTGGTGAAGCAGAGCTGTAATCCGTAGTAAAGCAAACTTGGAGTCATGGAAACTGGTGTAGCAACTGGTTTAAAGTTGCATAGGATTTTCAATGTAGTTGAGTAGGCACATCAGTGTAGCAGATCCAGCTCAGAGATGACAAAGTGTAGTAGCAGAGCTAAGGCTACGTTCACATTTGCGGCTAGCGCCGCAGCGTCGGGCACCGCAGCGGCGCCGCATGCATCATGCGCCCCTATATTTAACATGGGGGCGCATGGACATGCGGTGCACTTGCTTTTTGCGCCGCATGCGTCCCTGCGGCGCCCGCGTCGGGGCGCCGAGGACGCAGCAAGTTGCATTTTTGCTGCGTCCAAAATCAATGGAAAAAAGGACGCATGCGGCGCAAAAAGCAGCGTTGTGCATGTGTTCACATTTGCGCTGTGCGTTGCGGCGGCGACGCTGCGGCGCACACCGCAAATGTGAACGTAGCCTAAATTAGCAACAGACTTAATGTAGCCGTGATATCTCAGTGATGAGAAACCAGAATAGCAGAGATGAGTAGTGTAATATGTTAAAAGTCTTAGAGCTGGGTCTGTGATGTAGCAGAATACGTTCCGCGATGAAGTATCAGAATAGTTAAGATGAGTTAGTAAACGCTTTCACTGTATCAGTGCTGGAAGACTGAAGAAGCAGAACTAACTTCAGAGGTGAAGAAGCAGAACAGCAGACTTGAGTTAGCAACAAATCCAAAGTAGCAGAAAGGAAGACAACTACTTGAATACTCAGTCAGTATGCCGCTGCCTGAGCCAGGCTACACAGCCTGAAACAGTGATGTCATAGGAGTGCGTCAGGTTGCAGCAGCAACCTGAAGTGCAGAGGAACAGACTTGGCAGCAGAGGACAGAGGAATCAGGAAAGGTGAGAAAGAAGGGTCATGGGCAGGTCCCAAATAATTCACACTTTAATTTTCATGTATATCCCATACACCCAGAAACTGGGGCATCTCTGGGGTGGAGGACTAAAATCTGTTTCAAGTTTGTCACTTTCTATTTTTCTCCATTCACAAAAGATCTGAGCTTTTCGTTTATTACTATTATTATTGTTATTCTTTGAGTCTGGAAAAGAGTTGAGTGGCTTTCAGCTTTAATCAGTGCAGCAAACAGACAAAGGAAGCGATGGTGGAGTTGCAATGATAGCTGTGGTTTTGGTAGAGATGACGCCTCTTCGTAATGTTGCGTTTCGTGGTGGGGGCTTCGTCAACTTATTTAAGACTTGAAGTGGAATCAATAGAACATTGCGCTTTGTCACAACACAATATCTGTAATCAACTCCGCAGAAAGAAACACATCGCTTCCTCCCCTCCCCCGGCTCATGGCGCTGATACTGAACTCTCCGCGCACTGCTGCAATAATGAGTGCGTGTGAATGCGAGACTGCACAATGCAGCCGTAATCAACTCTCTCCGGAAATGTAGACAATGTAACAATATGGCAATGTTTCCACCATGTTCTGCCTCTTACATTCCGAGCACCATCTTGCCGAAAGCTCTCAGGGAGTTACTGGTCCTCGCAATGGAGATCCAGCTGGTGCTGAGACTAGGAAACGATGGAGGTAGCCATCATTGATTTACTAATAAGCATTTGGCGACCAGATGGTGCTTTTACATCCTGCAAGCAGGAGAAGTGTATAAATAGTAGCAGGAGTATATCTATAGAGGTACGTAAAGGTTTATTCCCCAAAAATATGCCTGTGGCTGTGATAAGTTGCGAATCGCTGGGATCCCAAGTAATCTGGAGATGAGGCTTCTGCATACTCAGCCTCTGCTCCATTCATTGTCAGTGGGACTTCTGGAGAAAGTTGAGTACAGACCTTGGCTTTCTCTGTAAGTCTCATTGATAATGAATGGAGCAGAGGCTGCGCATGCCAATTTTTGCTCTCATAGTTCCAGAGCATCACTTTTAGGATCACTGTAGATCCAAGCTGGCAGACCCCCCAGTGATCAGTAAGTAATGCCTTCTCCTATGGGTAGGGCATTATTTGTATCTTAGGGAATAACTCTTTAGGGTACCCAAAGGGCCCTCTGCCACTTGGCACATGGTTGTTGCAATGGAGCACAAGATCTTTAAGTTATGCTTATGATTATATGCTTATGATTATAACAACCATATCTGCAGCTGCATCCCCCTCCTATCCTTCCTCTATGCTTTTGATCTCCTGTCTTATATGCTAATCCTTTATGTGCTACCTATTAAAAGGTATTGTCCAACCAACTGATCACCCGATCGCCATACTGTAGGTCCAGCTTCACTAGCCTCTAATTCCAACTGCTTTTTCCAAGAGAAACTCAGAGCAGCCGTTCAGAGAAAATGTAGGCTTTCATGATGCCCAGTTGACAGATCAGAAAATTTGATTGAGGTAAATTAAATTTGCTTTGAATTTTACCAAAAAGCTCCTGACACTCCCAAGATCTCTGAACTTTCCTCTAAGATTCACTTCTCCGAGCTCCGGTCACTCCTCTGAACTCAGTGTCCTCCTCTGAGTTCCTGACCCTTCTCTAAGCTCTGCCCCTCTGAGCTCCAGTACCCCCTCAGAGCTGCGGATCCCCCTCTGAGAAGTGGATTCTCCTCTGAGCTTCAGACCCTCCTCTTAGCTTCAGACCCTCCTCTGAGCTCCTGGCCCTCCTCTGAGCTTTGGATCCTCCTCTGAGCTCTGGTCCCTCCTTTGAGCTCTGGTCCCTCCTCTGAGCTCCTGATTCTCCTCTGAGCTGTGGATCCCCCTCTGAGCTACAGATCCTCCTCTGAGCTCCAGACCCTCTTCTGAGCTCTGGACCCTCCTGTAAGCTCTGCACCCTCCTCTAAGCTCCGGTACCTGCTCTGAGCTCCGTATCCTCCTATCAGCTTCGTATCCTCCTCTGAGCTCCTTATCCTCCTCTGAGCTCCGGACCCTCCTCTGAACTCAAGACCCTCCTCTGAGTCCCACATCCTCCTCTGAGCTGCAGATCCCTCTCTGAGCATCAGATTCTCCTTTAACCTCCAGACCCTCCTCTGAGCTCTGCACCCTCCTCTGAGCTTTATATCCTCCTTTGAGCTCCAGATCCTCCTCTGATCTCCGAACCCTCCTTTGAGCTCTGGACCCTCCTCTGAGCTCCTGACTCTCCACTAAGCTCTGCACCCTCCTCTGAGCTCTGATAACTCCTCTTAGCACCAGATTCTCCTCTGAGCTACGGATTCTCCTCTGAGCTCCAGACCCTCTTCTGAGCTCTGCACCCTTCTCTAAGCTCTGGTACCTCCTCTGAGCTCCATATCCTCCGATTAACTCTGTATCCTCTTCTGAGCTCCTGATCCTCCTCTGAGCTCGGACCCTTCTCTGAGCTCTGGAGCCTCCTCTGAGTCCCACATCCTCCTCTGAGCTGTGGATCTCTCTCTGAGCACCTGGTTCTCCTCTGAGCTCCAGATCCTCCTCTGAGCTACGGATTCTCCTATGATCGCCGAGCCCTCCTCTGAGCTCTGGTCCTTCCTCTGAGATCCTGACCTTCCACTAAGCTCTGCACCCTCCTCTGAGCTCCAGATCCTCCTCTGAGCTGCAGATCTCCCTCTTAGCACGGGATTCTCCTCTGAGCAACAGATCCTCCTCTGAGCTCCAGACCCTCCTCTGAGCTCTGGACCCTCATCTAAGCTCTGCACCCTCCTCTGAGCTCCGTATCCTATTAGTTCCGTATCCTCCTCTGAGCTCCTTATCCTCCTCTGAGTTGAGGACCCACCTCTGAGTCCCACATCCTCCTCTGAGCTGCAGATACCTCTCTGAGTACTGGATTCTCCTCTGAGCTCCGGTACCTCCTTTAAGCTCCAGAGCCTCCTCTGAGCTCTGCACCCTCCTCTGAGCTCCATATCCTCCTCTGAGCTCTGGACCCTCCTCTGAGCTCCGTTCCTTCTTCTGAGCTCCACATCCTCTTCTGAGCACCATATCCTCCTCTGAGCTCTGGACCTTCCTCTGAATTCCAGATCCTCCTCTGAGCTGCCGATTCTCCTATGATCTCAGAACCCTCCTCTTAGCTCCGGACTTTCCTCTGAGCTCCTGACCCTCCACTAAGCTCTGCACCCTCCTCTGAGCTCCGGACCCTCCTCTGAGCTCCATATCCTCCTCTGAGCTCCATATCCTCCTCTGAGCTCCGGACCCTCCTCTGAATTCCAGATCCTCCTCTGAGCTGCCGATTCATTCTCCTATGATCTCAGAACCCTCCTCTTAGCTCCGGACATTCCTTTCAGCTCCAGTCTTTCCTCTGAGCTCCTGACCCTCCACTAAGCTCTGCACCCTATTCTGAGCTCCAGACCCCCCTCTGAGCTCCAGACCCTCCTCTGAGCTCCAGGTCCTCTTCTGAGCTGCAGGTCTTCATCTGAGCACCGGATTCTCCTCTGAGCTCCGGACCCTCCTCTGAATTCCAGATCCTCCTCTGAGCTGCCGATTCATTCTCCTATGATCTCAGAACCCTCCTCTTAGCTCCGGACATTCCTTTGAGCTCCAGTCTTTCCTCTGAGCTCCTGACCCTCCACTAAGCTCTGCACCCTATTCTGAGCTCCAGACCCTCCTCTGAGCTCCAGACCCTCCTCTGAGCTCCAGGTCCTCTTCTGAGCTGCGGATCTTCATCTGAGCACCGGATTCTCCTCTGTGCTCCGGACTCTCCTCTCTACCATTTTCCCTTGTAGGGTGCATGGACAGAGATTGGCCAGATGCATCTACTTCTAAAGGAGCCAGGCTCCTCTCTCTTTATGTGCTAAGGACGAATATTCACCAGTCACTGATAATTCATTACGTTATGTGCTCGGAGGGGAATGGTAATTGGGAGAATGCAGCAGACTCACCGGATCTGCTGTCTGTCAGGAGATGATAAGCAATGTGTGTAGCTCGAAGCAGTAAAATATGAGCAAGAAAAAAAAAAGTAATTCATTAAAAGAAAAAAAAAAATCTGCAATTTTGAACTTAATAGGTTCAGTGCCATGGAAACGAGTTCTGATAAAGAATAGATGGCAATCTGCAATAATATGAAACAGATCTTATAGGTCCACGTGACTACAAGGCACTCTGTTCTCAGAGAACCTTATGGCACAAATGATAACAAAAATAGCAACTGAGATAGTTTTATATTACCACCACCTGAAAGAAAAAGTTGCATAATAATTTCTACATACACTAGACAAATAATACCACCATACAGTCCCCAGATAACACTGCCTCACATGGGATCATACACCATAATAATGCCACTTAGTGCTTAGTACAGTACCAAAGAGGGCTCAGGAGAGGAGGATCCTTAGCATCGGCCTCTGTATTGCTTCCCGAAAAAACAATTGTCAAAATAATACCTACATACGCCATAATGAATAATACCACCATATAGTGCCCACATAATCCTGTCCCATATAACATTATATAAAATACTGCAACTCAGTATCCAGTACATGACTCATGAGATCCCTGGAAACAAAAGCTCTTAGCAATTCTCTTTTGACTTCCTTGCTAAAAGTGAAAAGCAAAGTGACAAAATAATAGTTACATAGGGTATGAAAAATAATACCACCAACTAGTACAAAGATAACACGATCCCATTTGTAGATTGTAAGCTTGCGAGCAGGGACCTCACTCCTAATGTCACTGTTTAAATTGTCTTAACTCGTACTGAATTTATTGTTTGTACATGTCCTCGCTTAATTGTAAAGTGCTGCGGAATATGTTGGCGCTATATAAATAAAGATTATTATTATTATTATTATTATTATATAACATCATAGTCAGTACTGCCACTCACTACAGTATTCAGTAGGTCCCTGGAAACAAAAGCTTTTAGCGGTCGCCTTTCATTGTCTCCCACAAGAACGAAGAATGAGAAAATGATACCTATATGCGGTATAATAAATAACACCGCCATATACCTATGTAATACTAATCCATATAAACATAAATCTGCCATCCAGTGCCCAGTACTAACGAGACCCCTGGAATCCAAAGCCTTTCTATTTACTCCCCCAAAACGAAAAATGCCCAAATAATATCTACACATGGTATGATAAATAATTATGACAATCCCACCACTATACAGTGCCCACATTACATTATACCACATCAAATACAATAATGACATTCAATTATTTGTACATTCATTTTGGAGGTTCACAGAAACAAACGCATTTAGTAATTTCATTTTTATCACCTCCACAAAAAGAAAAAAAAATTAAAAAATAATACTTACATAAGGTGTGATAAATAATACTGCTATATAGTAAAAGACAAAAATGTTGCAACATTTCAATCAATTTTACGCCAGAATTCTGGAGCAAGCTACTGGGTGAACCAACCAATAGTGGTTAATATCAGAGGATTTGTTACACCGCCACAATGAGGGGGATTATGGGATCACTGGGATTGGCCGAGGCACCTCCTTTTTATTACTTATCGAGCCCCTTGGTTCCTCTATACTCATATCCTTGACCGGAAACTGTTTCTAAAGCATCATCAAGACGGGACCCCTACTGATCGGCTGTGATCCCTGAGGAAAACTGACAGTAAGTGTACAATTTCCCTGCAGCGCCTCCACAGGAGAAAAAAAGTATTACACAGTGTCCATTCATATCAACTTGCAGCAAAGCCGCAGCCCAGATTGTCCTCATTATAATCCTTCTATGAGTAGAAGTATGTGCCCCCCGCCACCTATCATTTTGAATGGCTCACACTAGTAATATATTTAAAGGGGGAATCCGTTATTTTATGCCAGGTCATAGATTTGTGAGCATCGATTTTTTAGAATTAAAGGTCAGAGACCCCACAAACCTAGGAGATTTTTCTATATTCAGCCATTATTTTTTGCATCTTTGCACTTTTTGTGTTTCCTCTCTTTTTTCCAAGAGCCATACATTTTTTTATCTTTCCGTCGATGTGACAGTACATGGGTTTATTTTTAGTGAACATTTATTTTACAGTATAATATGCTGAAAAAAAAGTGAAAAAAAATCAAAGTGAGGTGAAATGGTGGAAATAGAAAAAAAAGAGCAATTTTGTTGCAGTTTTTAGAGTTTTATTTTTATGATATTTACTTATCAATAAAAATGAGCTGGTAGTGTAGTTCTGTGGGTCAGGACACACAAGGTAATACCAAGTTTATAAGGATGTTTTTTTCCTATTCTACTTAAAAAATAAATAAATAAATAAAAGCCACTTGCCATATTTTGGGATCCATAATCCTTAGATTTTCCGGGCGATAGAGTTGTATCAAGCGAACAGTTTTGTTCGGTACGATCTGTAGTTTCTATCATTTCCATTTTGAGGTCCATACGACCACATCTGATTTTCTTTTTTTTTTTTGGGGGGGGGGCAGAAATCTATAACTCACCCTGATATATGGAGTATATTCTGCTGCTGCCGGGGAAAGGGACAAAGAGTTGAAAATTTTTCCAAAATTTTATCTTGTTTTTACACCAGAAAACGAACTAATCGCCCGTCCTAAATGTCTCCTAAAGTCTACTAATGACTTACAGAACGCCCCTGCCTTTCATACGACTTTCTGACGTTTCGTTATTCCTTTTTTCAGGGGGCTGGTTAAATGAACAAAAAACAGCAATTCTGACTTTTCTAAGTGTTTTTTTTTTTCAAGTACAGTGGATGGGGTACATGTCTTTTTTTTATTTTATGGTCGCGCCAAATAAGTTATTTATTACATCTCTCTAATATATTATGGTAAAAAGGGAATGGATAAAACTTTTTTTGGAGGGGCTGGAAGTTGAACATTTTGCAAAATTTCAGCATTGTTTCTACACTAGAAAACTAGTCTCATAAAGTATACTAAAGAAATACAGAACGCCCCTGTGTTTGGCTGTAAGGGAGTGATGCTGCACTGTAAAGCACAGTGACATCTGAGGCAGTGGCACCCCAAGAGGGTTGTATGATCATCTTTACACCAAGAAGTAAAGAAGCAGCGACCGATACTCCCGAAACCTCTGAACGGTCCTTCATCATGGATTTTGCTCGTTTTCATGGATGTGAATTATTCAGTTTCTTTATTGTCTCACCATTGCTCATTTATTTCCTAAATCGCTTTTCTAACTTACGAAGACGAAATGATGACTGGAACCATCTCAGCCCGTCCCCCTGATTTATAGGGCGCTGACACGGCGATTATTACATCTCAGAAACTCATTTTGTATCTCATCTGTAGAGAATGTCGAGTCTGCAGGAAAATATTGCTACATTGTATCGCCATATGGATGACTGACAGACTCCCTCCTCCTCCTCTGGGAGATCTACTAACAGGGCAGTCCTATGTAAATGATGCCCCCCCACCCGTACTCTCCCCATGATCTTATAGTAAATTTTTGTCAGATATTTGTGACATTTAAAGAGTAAGTGTAAGAGTAAGCGCCTTTCATCCAGCATCAGAATGTTTTTATGACTCCGGCCCGACCTGCTGTATACAACCAGAAACTTATACTACCTGTCAGCACTCTGAGAATAATCACACATGAACGCCACTATTGCTGTAGAAGTTAAAATTATATCCAAAATTCAATTTGCAGTAAATATATTTGTGCAAATCTCAATACTAGAAAGACTGGAGTTATTCGTAAAATAAAAGTGGGTAAGAGAAGTGAGAGAGAGGACCCCACTGACCATAAGAGCTTACACTCTACAGGAGAGAGAGGACCCCACTGACCATAAGAGCTTACACTCTACAGAAGGAGAGAGGACCCCACTGACCATAAGAGCTTACACTCTACAGGAGAGAGAGGACCCCACTGACCATAAGAGCTTACACTCTACAGGAGAGAGAGAGGACCCCACTGATCATAAGAGCTTACACTCTACAGGAGAGAGAGAGGACCCCACTGACCATAAGAGCTTACACTCTACAGGAGAGAGAGAGGACCCCACTGATCATAAGAGCTTACACTCTACAGGAGAGAGAGAGGACCTCACTGACCATAAGAGCTTACACTCTACAGGAGAGAGAGGACCCCACTGACCATAAGAGCTTACACTCTACAGGAGAGAGGACACCACTGACCATAAGAGCTTACACTCTACAGAAGGAGAGAGGACCCCACTGATCATAAGAGCTTACACTCTACAGGAGAGAGAGGACCCCACTGATCATAAGAGCTTACACTCTACAGGAGAGAGAGGACCCCGCTGACCATAAGAGCTTACACTCTACAGGAGAGAGAGGACCTCACTGATCATAAGAGCTTACACTCTACAGGAGAGAGAAGACCTCACTGACTATAAGAGCTTACACTCTACAGGAGAGAGAGGACCCCACTGACCATAAGAGCTTACACTCTACAGGAGAGAGGACCCCACTGACCATAAGAGCTTACATTCTACAGGAGAGAGAGAGGACCCCACTGACCATAAGAGCTTACACTCTACAGGAGAGAGAGAGGACCTCACTGATCATAAGAGCTTACACTCTACAGGAGAGAGAGAGGACCCCACTGACCATAAGAGCTTACACTCTACAGGAGAGAGAGAGGACCCCACTGACCATAAGAGCTTACACTCTACAGGAGCGAGAGGACCCCACTGACTATAAGAGCTTACACTCTACAGGAGAGAGAGGACCCCACTGATCATAAGAGCTTACACTCTACAGGAGAGAGAGGACCCCACTGACCATAAGAGCTACACTCTACAGAAGAGAGAGAGGACCTCACTGATCATAAGAGCTTACACTCTACAGGAGAGAGAGGACCTCACTGACCATAAGAGCTTACACTCTACAGGAGAGAGAGGACCCCACTGACCATAAGAGCTTACACTCTATAGGAGAGAGAGAGGACCCCACTGACCATAAGAGCTTACACTCTACAGGAGAGAGAGGACCCCACTGACTATAAGAGCTTACACTCTACAGGAGAGAGAGGACCCCACTGATCATAAGAGCTTACACTCTACAGGAGAGAGAGGACCCCACTGACTATAAGAGCTTACACTCTACAGGAGAGAGAGGACCCCACTGATCATAAGAGCTTACACTCTACAGGAGAGAGATGACCCCACTGACTATAAGAGCTTACACTCTACAGAAGAGAGATGACCCCACTGACCATAAGAGCTTACACTCTACAGGAGAGAGAGGACCCCGCTGACCATAAGAGCTTACACTCTACAGAAGGAGAGAGAGGACCTCACTGACCATAAGAGCTTACACTCTACAGGAGAGAGAGGACCCCACTGATCATAAGAGCTTACACTCTACAGGAGAGAGAGGACCCCACTGACCATAAGAGCTTACACTCTACAGGAGAGAGAGAGGACCCCACTGACCATAAGAGCTTACACTCTACAGGAGCGAGAGGACCCCACTGACCATAAGAGCTTACACTCTACAGGAGAGAGAGGACCCCACTGACCATAAGAGCTTACACTCTACAGGAGCAAGAGGACCCCACTGACCATAAGAGCTTACACTCTACAGGAGAGAGAGGACCCCACTGACCATAAGAGCTTACACTCTACAGGAGAGAGAGGACCCCGCTGACCATAAGAGCTTACACTCTACAGGAGAGAGAGGACCCCACTGACCATAAGAGCTTACACTCTACAGGAGAGAGAGAGGACCCCACTGACCATAAGAGCTTACACTCTACAGGAGCGAGAGGACCCCACTGACCATAAGAGCTTACACTCTACAGGAGAGAGAGGACCCCACTGACCATAAGAGCTTACACTCTACAGGAGAGAGAGAGGACTCCACTGTCCATAAGAGCTTACACTCTACAGGAGAGAGAGGACCCCACTGATCATAAGAGCTTACACTCTACAGGAGAGAGAGGACCCCACTGACCATAAGAGCTTACACTCTACAGGAGGGAGGACCTCACTGACCATAAGAGCTTACACTCTACAGGAGAGAGAGGACCCCACTGACCATAAGAGCTTACACTCTACTGGAGAGAGAGGACCCCACTGATCATAAGAGCTTACACTCTACAGGAGAGAGAGGACCCCACTGATCATAAGAGCTTACACTCTACAGGAGAGAGAGGACCCCACTGATCATAAGAGGTTACACTCTACAGGAGAGAGAGGACCCCACTGATCATAAGAGCTTACACTCTACAGGAGAGAGAGGACCCCACTGATCATAACAGCTTACACTCTACAGGAGAGAGAGGACCCCACTGATCATAAGAGCTTACACTCTACAGGAGAGAGAGGACCCCACTGACCATAAGAGCTTACACTCTACAGGAGAGAGAGGACCCCACTGATCATAAGAGCTTACACTCTACAGGAGAGAGAGGACCCCACTGATCATAAGAGCTTACACTCTACAGGAGAGAGAGGACCCCACTGACCATAAGAGCTTACACTCTACAGGAGAGAGAGGACCCCACTGATCATAAGAGCTTACACTCTACAGGAGAGAGGACCCCACTGATCATAAGAGCTTACACTCTACAGGAGAGAGAGGACCCCACTGACCATAAGAGCTTACACTCTACAGGAGGGAGGACCTCACTGACCATAAGAGCTTACACTCTACAGGAGAGATAGGACCCCACTGATCATAAGAGCTTACACTCTACAGGAGAGAGAGGACCCCGCTGACCATAAGAGCTTACACTCTACAGGAGAGAGAGGTGTTGTGGATTCTGTTTGTGGGCTCCCTCTGGTGGTTACTGCTGGTACTGGGTGACTTTGGTGGGTTGCGGCCTTTGGTTTCCACCTGTCCATCAGAGGCTGGGTGTTTCCTATTTTACCTGGCCTTTCTGTCATTTCCTTGCCGGCTATCAATGTATTCAGATGTGCTCTGTTTTGTTCCTGCCTACCTGCTCCCAGATCTTTCAGGATAAGCTAAGTGCTGAGTTTCAGTTGTTTGGTTTTTTGTCCAGCTTGCTTATTATGTCTCTATGCTAGCTGGTAGCTCTAGTGGACTGAGGTTCTCCCCATGTGCCATGAGTTGGCACATGGGTTCTTGTAATCTCAGGATGGTTTTTTGATTAGGGTTTTTTGCTGACCGCTCAGACCCCTTTTGTATCGTTCTGCTTTCTAGTTTACAGCGGGCCTCTATTTGCTAAACCTATATATATCATCTCTATGTGTGTGCCTTCCTCTCATTTCACCGTCAATACATGTGGGGGGCAACTATACCTTTTGGGGTTCGTTCCTCTGGAGGCAAGTGAGGCCTTTATTTTCTCTGCAGTACTAGTTAGCTCTTAGGCTGGTGCGTGGCGTCTAGAACCAACGTAGGCACGCTCCCTGGCTATCTCTAGTTGCGTTTGTCAGGCGTAGGGCAGCGGTCAGCCCAGGTTCCATCACCCTAGAGCTCGTCCGTTATATATTTGTACCTTGCTTGTCCTGTGCTATCCCTAGCCATTGGGATTCATGACAGTATAGCCGGCCCATAAAGTGTTAATTGTTTGGGCTGAAGCAGGAGAATAAGAAGTGTTTAAGGGAAATTTTTTTTTTTTTTTTTTTTTTCCTTCAGAGTTTTGCTGCCTAGCCCTTAATTGCTGTCTAGCTGCTTCTTACCTCCTCTTAACCCTTGAATGGCTCTGATCTTAGCTGTTTAACATGGATGTCCAGAGTTTGGCTTCCAGCCTGAGTAATCTCGCGGCAAAAGTTCAAAACATACAGGATTTTGTTGTTCACACTCCCATGTCTGAACCTAGAATTCCTATTCCAGAGTTCTTCTCTGGAGATAGATCTACCTTCCTGAATTTCAGGAACAATTGTAAATTGTTTCTTTCTTTAAAATCTCGCTCCTCTGGAGACCCTGCTCAACAGGTCAGGATTGTAATATCTTTCCTGCGGGGCGACCCTCAGAATTGGGCATTTGCATTGGCACCAGGGGATCCTGCATTGCTCAGTGTGGATGCGTTTTTTCTGGCATTGGGATTGCTCTATGAGGAACCCAACCTGGAGATTCAGGCTGAAAAGGCTTTGTTAGCCCTCTCTCAGGGGCATGATGAAGCGGAAATATATTGTCAAAAATTTCGGAAATGGTCGGTGCTTACTCAGTGGAATGAGTGCGCCCTGGCTGCAAACTTCAGAAATGGTCTTTCTGAGGCCATTAAGGATATTATGGTGGGGTTCCCTACGCCTACAGGTCTGAATGAGTCTATGGCTATGGCCATACAGATTGATCGGCGTTTGCGGGAGCGCAAACCCGTGCACCAGTTGGCGGTGTCTTCTGAACAGGCACCTGAGACTATGCAATGTGATAGAATTCAGTCCAGAAGTGAACGGCAAAATTATAGGCGGAAAAATGGATTGTGTTTTTATTGTGGTGATTCAGCTCATGTTATATCAGCATGCTCTAAACGCACAAAAAAGCTTGATAAATCTTTTGCCATTGGTACTCTGCAGCCTAAGTTCATTTTGTCTGTGACTCTGATTTTTTCACTGTCTTCCATTTCCGTTGATGCCTATGTGGATTCGGGCACTGCCCTGAGTCTTATGGATTGGTCATTTGCTAAACGCTGCGGTTTTAGTCTGGAGCCTCTGGAAGTTCCTATTCCTCTGAAGGGAATTGACTCTACACCATTGGCTATGAATAAACCGCAGTATTGGACACAAGTGACCATGCGCATGACTCCCGTTCATCAGGAGGTGATTCGCTTCCTTGTACTGTATAATTTACATGATGTACTAGTGCTGGGGCTGCCATGGTTACAAACTCATAATCCTGTCCTGGACTGGAAAACAATGTCTGTGTTAAGCTGGGGATGTCAGGGGGTTCATGATCATGCACCTCCGATTTCAATCGCTTCATCTACTCCTTCTGAGATCCCTGAATTTTTGTCTGACTATAGGGATGTTTTTGATGAGCCTAAGCTCAATTCGCTCCCTCCCCATAGAGATTGTGACTGTGCTATAGAATTGATTCCTGGCAGTAAGTTCCCTAAGGGTCGTTTATTTAATCTGTCAGTGCCAGAGTATACTGCTATGCGGAATTATATTAAGGAGTCCTTGGAAAAGGGACATATTCGTCCATCTTCGTCCCCTCTGGGAGCAGGTTTTTTTTTCGTGGCAAAAAAAGATGGTTCCCTGAGGCCTTGTATAGATTATCGCCTTCTGAATAAGATTACAGTCAAATACCAGTATCCATTGCCATTATTTACTGATTTGTTTGCTCGCATTAAGGGGGCTAGGTGGTTCACTAAGATAGATCTTCGCGGTGCGTATAATCTGGTGCGGATAAAACAAGGTGATGAGTGGAAAACCGCATTTAATACGCCTGAGGGCCATTTTGAGTATTTGGTAATGCCTTTTGGACTCTCCAATGCTCCGTCAGTCTTTCAGTCCTTTATGCACAATATTTTCCGTGAATATCTGGATAAGTTTATGATTGTGTATTTGGATGATATTTTGGTGTTTTCTGATGACTGGGAGTCTCATGTTCTACAGGTCAGGAAGGTGTTTCAGGTTCTGCGGGCCAATTCTCTGTTTGTGAAGGGCTCAAAGTGTCTCTTCGGAATCCAGAAGATTTCTTTTTTGGGGTACATTTTTTCTCCTTCTACTATTGAGATGGATCCCGTCAAGGTTCAGGCAATTTGTGACTGGACACAACCTACATCTGTTAAGAGCCTACAGAAGTTCTTGGGGTTTGCTAATTTTTATCGTCGGTTCATTGCAAATTTTTCCAGTATTGTTAAACCTTTGACTGATTTGACTAAAAAGGGTGCTGATGTTGCTAATTGGTCTCCTGCGGCTGTGGGGGCCTTTCAGGAACTTAAGCGCCGGTTTTCTTCTGCTCCTGTGTTGTGTCAACCAGATGTTTCACTTCCTTTTCAGGTTGAGGTTGATGCTTCCGAGATTGGAGCGGGGGCGGTTTTGTCACAGAGAAGTTCTGATGGCTCGGTGATGAAGCCATGTGCATTCTTCTCTAGAAAATTCTCGCCCGCCGAGCGCAATTATGATGTGGGTAATCGGGAGCTTTTGGCCATGAAGTGGGCATTTGAGGAGTGGCGTCATTGGCTTGAGGGTGCTAAACATCGTGTGGTGGTCTTGACTGATCACAAGAATCTCATTTACCTTGAGTCTGCCAGGCGTTTGAATCCTAGACAGGCTCGTTGGTCGTTGTTTTTTTCTCGTTTCAATTTCGTGGTTTCATACCTGCCAGGTTCAAAGAATGTGAAGGCAGATGCTCTTTCCAGGAGTTTTGTGCCTGACTCTCCTGGAGATTCTGGGCCTACTGGTATCCTTAGGGATGGGGTAATATTGTCCGCCGTATCCCCAGACTTGCGACGTGCATTGCAGGAGTTTCAGGTGGATAAACCGGATCGTTGTCCACCAGAAAGACTGTTTGTTCCGGATGATTGGACCAGTAGAGTCATCTCCGAGGTCCATTCTTCTGTGTTGGCTGGTCATCCTGGAATATTTGGTACTAGAGACTTGGTGGCCAGGTCTTTTTGGTGGCCTTCCTTGTCTAGGGATGTGCGTACCTTTGTGCAGTCTTGTGAAGTGTGTGCTCGAGCTAAGCCTTGCTGTTCTCGGGCCAGTGGGTTGTTGTTATCCTTGCCCATCCCGAAGAGGCCTTGGACGCACATTTCCATGGATTTTATTTCTGATCTCCCGGTTTCACAGAAAATGTCCGTTATCTGGGTTGTGTGTGACCGCTTTTCTAAGATGGTTCATTTGGTGCCCTTGCCTAAGTTGCCTTCCTCCTCTGAGTTGGTCCCTTTGTTTTTTCAGAACGTGGTTCGTTTGCATGGGATTCCGGAGAATATCGTTTCTGACAGGGGATCCCAGTTTGTGTCTAGATTTTGGCGGACATTTTGTGCCAAGATGGGCATTGATTTGTCTTTCTCGTCTGCATTCCATCCTCAGACGAATGGCCAGACGGAGCGAACTAATCAGACCTTGGAAACTTATTTGAGGTGTTTTGTTTCTGCTGACCAAGATGACTGGGTTGCTTTTTTGCCACTGGCCGAATTTGCTCTTAATAATCGGGCTAGTTCTGCCACGTTGGTCTCTCCTTTTTTTTGTAATTCGGGGTTTCATCCTCGTTTTTCCTCTGGTCAGGTGGAGTCTTCGGATTGTCCTGGAGTGGACGTGGTGGTGGACAGGCTACATCAAATTTGGAATCAGGTGGTGGACAATTTGAAGTTATCTCAGGAGAAGACTCAGCAGTTTGCTAATCGCCGTCGCCGCGTGGGTCCCCGACTTTTTGTTGGGGATTTGGTGTGGTTGTCTTCTCGTTTTGTCCCTATGAAGGTCTCTTCTCCTAAGTTCAAGCCTCGGTTCATCGGTCCTTATAGGATCTCGGAGATTCTTAACCCTGTATCTTTTCGTTTGGATCTCCCAGCATCGTTTGCTATTCATAATGTGTAAAAAAAAAAAAAGAAAGAAAACACCTATATGTATCCTATACAAACACCATGAAGGGAATAAATAGCTATGCAACACCAAAAAGTCATCCTTCACACAACATCAAGTAAAAACCATAAATACTTTATTAACAATACATATAAAAACAGTGATGAATAAAATCCACAATACAGGAACAAGAAGGTGGGCTATCCAGGAGAACCACTCTCAAATATAGTAAAAACTAAATGCTAATACATAACATATGTGCCAAGTGACCATATACATATATGCAAAGAGAGATCTAAGTAGAAAATTATAAGGTAAATACAATATAGAGTAAATACAAAGTGTATATAGTGTTACCTATAGAGCGCTCCTGGAGACCCACCACACCCGACGCGCGTTTCGCAGTGAAATGCTTCGTCCAAGCACTTGAAATGCTCCTTGGACGAAGCATTTCACTGCGAAACGCGCGTCGGGTGTGGTGGGTCTCCAGGAGCGCTCTATAGGTAACACTATATACACTTTGTATTTACTCTATATTGTATTTACCTTATAATTTTCTACTTAGATCTCTCTTTGCATATATGTATATGGTCACTTGGCACATATGTTATGTATTAGCATTTAGTTTTTCCTATATTTGAGAGTGGTTCTCCTGGATAGCCCACCTTCTTGTTCCTGTATTGTGGATTTTATTCATCACTGTTTTTATATGTATTGTTAATAAAGTATTTATGGTTTTTACTTGATATTGTGTGAAGGATGACTTTTTGGTGTTGCATATTCATAATGTGTTCCATCGGTCGTTGTTGCAGAGGTATGAGGTGCCCGTTGTTCCTTCGGTTGAGCCTCCTGCTCCGGTGCTGGTGGAGGGAGAATTGGAGTATGTTGTTGAGAAGATCTTGGATTCTCGTGTTTCCAGACGCAAACTCCAGTATTTGGTTAAGTGGAAGGGTTATGGTCAGGAGGATAATTCCTGGGTGGTCGCCTCCGATGTACATGCGACTGATTTGGTCCGCGCCTTCCATAGAGCTCACCCTGATCGCCCTGGGGGTTCTCGTGAGGGTTCGGTGACCCCTCCTCAAGGGGGGGGTACTGTTGTGGATTCTGTTTGTGGGCTCCCTCTGGTGGTTACTGCTGGTACTGGGTGACTTTGGTGGGTTGCGGCCTTTGGTTTCCACCTGTCCATCAGAGGCTGGGTGTTTCCTATTTTACCTGGCCTTTCTGTCATTTCCTTGCCGGCTATCAATGTATTCAGATGTGCTCTGTTTTGTTCCTGCCTACCTGCTCCCAGATCTTTCAGGATAAGCTAAGTGCTGAGTTTCAGTTGTTTGGTTTTTTGTCCAGCTTGCTTATTATGTCTCAATGCTAGCTGGTAGCTCTAGTGGACTGAGGTTCTCCCCATGTGCCATGAGTTGGCACATGGGTTCTTGTAATCTCAGGATGGTTTTTTGATTAGGGTTTTTTGCTGACCGCTCAGACCCCTTTTGTATCATTCTGCTTTCTAGTTTACAGCGGGCCTCTATTTGCTAAACCTATATATATCATCTCTATGTGTGTGCCTTCCTCTCATTTCACCGTCAATACATGTGGGGGGCAACTATACCTTTTGGGGTTCGTTCCTCTGGAGGTAAGTGAGGTCTTTATTTTCTCTGCAGTGCTAGTTAGCTCTTAGGCTGGTGCGTGGCGTCTAGAACCAACGTAGGCACGCTCCCTGGCTATCTCTAGTTGCGTTTGTCAGGCGTAGGGCAGCGGTCAGCCCAGGTTCCATCACCCTAGAGCTCGTCCGTTATATATTTGTACCTTGCTTGTCCTGTGCTATCCCTAGCCATTGGGATTCATGACAGAGAGGACCCCACTGACCATAAGAGCTTACACTCTACAGGAGAGAGAGGACCCAACTGATCATAAGAGCTTACACTCTACAGGAGAGAGAGGACCCCACTGACCATAAGAGCTTACACTCTACAGGAGGGAGGACCTCACTGATCATAAGAGCTTACACTCTACAGGAGAGAGAGGACCCCACTGATCATAAGAGCTTACACTCTACAGGAGAGAGAGGACCCCACTGACCATAAGAGCTTACACTCTACAGGGGAGAGAGGACCCCACTGACCATAAGAGCTTACACTCTACAGGAGGGAGGACCTCACTGATCATAAGAGCTTACACTCTACAGGAGAGAGAGGACCCCACTGATCATAAAACCTTACACTCTACAGGAGAGAGAGGACCCCACTGACCATAAGAGCTTACACTCTACAGGAGGGAGGACCTCACTGACCATAAGAGCTTACACTCTACAGGAGAGAGATGACCGCACTGACTATAAGAGCTTACACTCTACAGAAGAGAGATGACCCCACTGACCATAAGAGCTTACACTCTACAGAAGGAGAGAGAGGACCTCACTGACCATAAGAGCTTACACTCTACAGGAGAGAGAGGACCACACTGACCATAAGAGCTACACTCTACAGAAGAGAGAGAGGACCTCACTGATCATAAGAGCTTACACTCTACAGGAGAGAGAGGACCTCACTGACCATAAGAGCTTACACTCTACAGGAGAGAGAGAGGACCCCACTGACCATAAGAGCTTACACTCTATAGGAGAGAGAGAGGACCCCACTGACCATAAGAGCTTACACTCTACAGGAGAGAGAGGACCCCACTGACTATAAGAGCTTACACTCTACAGGAGAGAGAGGACCCCACTGATCATAAGAGCTTACACTCTACAGGAGAGAGAGGACCCCACTGACTATAAGAGCTTACACTCTACAGGAGAGAGAGGACCCCACTGATCATAAGAGCTTACACTCTACAGGAGAGAGATGACCCCACTGACTATAAGAGCTTACACTCTACAGAAGAGAGATGACCCCACTGACCATAAGAGCTTACACTCTACAGGAGAGAGAGGACCCCGCTGACCATAAGAGCTTACACTCTACAGAAGGAGAGAGAGGACCTCACTGACCATAAGAGCTTACACTCTACAGGAGAGAGAGGACCCCACTGATCATAAGAGCTTACACTCTACAGGAGAGAGAGGACCCCACTGACCATAAGAGCTTACACTCTACAGGAGAGAGAGAGGACCCCACTGACCATAAGAGCTTACACTCTACAGGAGCGAGAGGACCCCACTGACCATAAGAGCTTACACTCTACAGGAGAGAGAGGACCCCACTGACCATAAGAGCTTACACTCTACAGGAGCGAGAGGACCCCACTGACCATAAGAGCTTACACTCTACAGGAGAGAGAGGACCCCACTGACCATAAGAGCTTACACTCTACAGGAGAGAGAGGACCCCGCTGACCATAAGAGCTTACACTCTACAGGAGAGAGAGGACCCCACTGACCATAAGAGCTTACACTCTACAGGAGAGAGAGAGGACCCCACTGACCATAAGAGCTTACACTCTACAGGAGCGAGAGGACCCCACTGACCATAAGAGCTTACACTCTACAGGAGAGAGAGGACCCCACTGACCATAAGAGCTTACACTCTACAGGAGCGAGAGGACCCCACTGACCATAAGAGCTTACACTCTACAGGAGAGAGAGGACCCCACTGACCATAAGAGCTTACACTCTACAGGAGAGAGAGAGGACTCCACTGTCCATAAGAGCTTACACTCTACAGGAGAGAGAGGACCCCACTGACCATAAGAGCTTACACTCTACAGGAGAGAGGACCCCACTGATGATAAGAGCTTACACTCTACAGGAGAGAGAGGACCCCACTGACCATAAGAGCTTACACACTACAGGAGAGAGAGGACCCCACTGACCATAAGAGCTTACACTCTACAGGAGAGAGAGGACCCCACTGATCATAAGAGCTTACACTCTACAGGAGAGAGAGGACCTCACTGATCATAAGAGCTTACACTCTACAGGAGAGAGAGGACCCCACTGATCATAAGAGCTTACACTCTACAGGAGAGAGAGGACCCCGCTGACCATAAGAGCTTACACTCTACAGGAGGGAGGACCTCACTGACCATAAGAGCTTACACTCTACAGGAGAGAGAGGACCCCACTGATCATAAGAGCTTACACTCTACAGGAGAGAGAGGACCCAACTGACCATAAGAGCTTACACTCTACAGGAGAGAGAGGACCCCACTGATCATAAGAGCTTACACTCTACAGGAGAGAGAGGACCCCACTGATCATAAGAGCTTACACTCTACAGGAGAGAGGACCCCACTGACCATAAGAGCTTACACTCTACAGGAGAGAGAGGACCCCACTGACCATAAGAGCTTACACTCTACAGGAGAGAGAGGACCCCACTGATCATAAGAGCTTACACTCTACAGGAGAGAGAGAGGACCCCACTGACCATAAGAGCTTACACTCTACAGGAGAGAGAGGACCTCACTGATCATAAGAGCTTACACTCTACAGGAGAGAGAGGACCCCACTGACCATAAGAGCTTACACTCTACAGGAGAGAGAGGACCCCACTGATCATAAGAGCTTACACTCTACAGGAGAGAGAGGACCCCACTGACCATAAGAGCTTACACTCTACAGGAGAGAGAGGACCCCACTGATCATAAGAGCTTACACTCTACAGGAGAGAGAGGACCCCACTGATCATAAGAGCTTACACTCTACAGGAGAGAGAGAGGACCCCACTGACCATAAGAGCTTACACTCTACAGGAGAGAGAGGACCCCGCTGACCATAAGAGCTTACACTCTACAGGAGAGAGAGAGGACCCCGCTGACCATAAGAGCTTACACTCTACAGGAGAGAGAGGACCCCACTGACCATAAGAGCTTACACTCTACAGGAGAGAGAGGACCCCACTGATCATAAGAGCTTACACTCTACAGGAGAGAGAGGACCTCACTGACCATAAGAGCTTACACTCTACAGGAGAGAGAGGACCCCACTGATCATAACAGCTTACACTCTACAGGAGAGAGAGGACTCCGCTGACCATAAGAGCTTACACTCTACAGGAGAGAGGACCCCACTGACCATAAGAGCTTACACTCTACAGGAGAGAGAGAGGACCCCGCTGACCATAAGAGCTTACACTCTACAGGAGAGAGAGGACCCCACTGACCATAAGAGCTTACACTCTACAGGAGAGAGAGGACCCCACTGATCATAAGAGCTTACACTCTACAGGAGAGAGAGGACCTCACTGACCATAAGAGCTTACACTCTACAGGAGAGAGAGGACCCCACTGATCATAACAGCTTACACTCTACAGGAGAGAGAGGACTCCGCTGACCATAAGAGCTTACACTCTACAGGAGAGAGGACCCCACTGACCATAAGAGCTTACACTCTACAGGAGAGAGAGGACCCCACTGACCATAAGAGCTTACACTCTACAGGAGAGAGAGAGGACCCCACTGACCATAAGAGCTTACACTCTACAGGAGAGAGAGGACCCCACTGACCATAAGAGCTTACACTCTACAGGAGAGAGAGGACTCCGCTGACCATAAGAGCTTACACTCTACAGGAGAGAGGACCCCACTGACCATAAGAGCTTACACTCTACAGGAGAGAGAGGACCCCACTGATCATAAGAGCTTACACTCTACAGGAGAGAGAGGACCCCACTGATCATAAGAGCTTACACTCTACAGGAGAGAGAGGACCCCACTGACCATAAGAGCTTACACTCCACAGGAGGGAGGACCTCACTGACCATAAGAGCTTACACTCTACAGGAGAGAGAGGACCCCACTGACCATAAGAGCTTACACTCTACAGAAGGAGAGAGAGGACCTCACTGACCATAAGAGCTTACACTCTACAGGAGAGAGAGGACCCCACTGACCATAAGAGCTTACACTCTACAGAAGGAGAGAGAGGACCTCACTGACCATAAGAGCTTACACTCTACAGGAGAGAGAGGATCCCACTGACCATAAGAGCTACACTCTACAGAAGAGAGAGAGGACCTCACTGATCATAAGAGCTTACACTCTACAGGAGAGAGCGGACCTCACTGACCATAAGAGCTTACACTCTACAGGAGAGAGAGGACCCCACTGACCATAAGAGCTTACACTCTATAGGAGAGAGAGAGGACCCCACTGACCATAAGAGCTTACACTCTACAGGAGAGAGAGGACCCCACTGACTATAAGAGCTTACACTCTACAGGAGAGAGAGGACCCCACTGATCATAAGAGCTTACACTCTACAGGAGAGAGATGACCCCACTGACTATAAGAGCTTACACTCTACAGGAGAGAGAGGACCCCACTGACCATAAGAGCTTACACTCTACTGGAGAGAGAGGACCCCACTGACCATAAGAGCTTACACTGTACAGGAGAGAGGACCCCACTGACCATAAGAGCTTACACTCTACAGGAGAGAGAGGACCCCACTGACCATAAGAGCTTACACTCTACTGGAGAGAGAGGACCCCACTGACCATAAGAGCTTACACTCTACAGGAGAGAGAGGACCCCACTGACCATAAGAGCTTACACTCTACAGGAGAGAGGACCCCACTGACCATAAGAGCTTACACTCTACTGGAGAGAGAGGACCCCACTGACCATAAGAGCTTACACTCTACTGGAGAGAGAGGACCCCACTGACCATAAGAGCTTACACTCTACAGGAGAGAGGACCCCACTGACCATAAGAGCTTACACTCTACTGGACAGAGAGGACCTCACTGACCATAAGAGCTTACACTCTACAGGAGAGAGAGGACCCCACTGATCATAAGAGCTTACACTCTACAGGAGAGAGAGGACCCCACTGATCATAAGAGCTTACACTCTACAGGAGAGAGAGGACCCCGCTGACCATAAGAGCTTACAAACTACAGGAGAGAGAGGACCCCACTGACCATAAGAGCTTACACTCTACAGGAGAGAGAGGACCCCACTGATCATAAGAGCTTACACTCTACAGGAGAGAGAGGACCTCACTGATCATAAGAGCTTACACTCTACAGGAGAGAGAGGACCCCACTGATCATAAGAGCTTACACTCTACAGGAGAGAGAGGACCCCGCTGACCATAAGAGCTTACACTCTACAGGAGAGAGAGGACCCAACTGACCGTAAGAGCTTACACTCTACAGGAAAGAGAGAGGACCCCGCTGACCATAAGAGCTTACACTCTACAGGAGGGAGGACCTCACTGACCATAAGAGCTTACACTCTACAGGAGAGAGAGGACCCCACTGACCATAAGAGCTTACACTCTACAGGAGAGAGAGGACCCCACTGATCATAAGAGCTTACACTCTACAGGAGAGAGAGGACCCCACTGATCATAAGAGCTTACACTCTACAGGAGAGAGAGGACCCCGCTGACCATAAGAGCTTACACTCTACAGGAGGGAGGACCTCACTGACCATAAGAGCTTACACTCTACAGGAGAGAGAGGACCCCACTGACCATAAGAGCTTACACTCTACAGGAGAGAGGACCCTGCTGACCATAAGAGCTTACACTCTACAGGAGAGAGAGGACCTCACTGATCATAAGAGCTTACACTCTACAGGAGAGAGAGGACCCCACTGATCATAAGAGCTTACACTCTACAGGGGAGAGAGGACCCCACTGATCATAAGAGCTTACACTCTACAGGAGAGAGAGGACCCCACTGACCATAAGAGCTTACACTCTACAGGAGGGAGGACCCTGCTGACCATAAGAGCTTACACTCTACAGGAGAGAGAGGACCCCACTGACCATAAGCGCTTACACTCTACAGGAGAGAGAGGACCCCACTGACCATAAGAGCTTACACTCTACAGGAGAGAGGACCCTGCTGACCATAAGAGCTTACACTCTACAGGAGAGAGAGGACCCCACTGACCATAAGAGCTTACACTCTACAGGAGAGAGAGGACCCCACTGATCATAAGAGCTTACACTCTACAGGAGAGAGAGGACCCCACTGACCATAAGAGCTTACACTCTACAGGAGAGAGAGGACCCCACTGACCATAAGAGCTTACACTCTACAGGAGAGAGAGGACCCAACTGACCATAAGAGCTTACACTCTACAGGAAAGAGAGGACCTCACTGACCATAAGAGCTTACACTCTACAGGAGAGAGAGGACCCCACTGACCATAAGAGCTTACACTCTACAGGAGAGAGAGGACCCCACTGATCATAAGAGCTTACACTCTACAGGAGAGAGAGGACCCCACTGATCATAAGAGCTTACACTCTACAGGAGAGAGAGGACCCCACTGACCATAAGAGCTTACACTCTACAGGAGAGAGAGGACCCCACTGACCATAAGAGCTTACACTCTACAGGAGAGAGAGGACCCAACTGACCATAAGAGCTTACACTTTACAGGAAAGAGAGGACCTCACTGACCATAAGAGCTTACACTCTACAGGAGAGAGAGGACCCCACTGACCATAAGAGCTTACACTCTACAGGAGAGAGAGGACCCCACTGACCATAAGAGCTTACACTCTACAGGAGAGAGAGGACCCAACTGACCATAAGAGCTTACACTCTACAGGAAAGAGAGGACCTCACTGACCATAAGAGCTTACACTCTACAGGAGAGAGAGGACCCCACTGATCATAAGAGCTTACACTCTACAGGAGAGAGAGGACCCCGCTGACCATAAGAGCTTACACTCTACAGGAGGGAGGACCTCACTGACCATAAGAGCTTACACTCTACAGGAGAAAGAGGACCCCACTGACCATAAGAGCTTACACTCTACAGGAGAGAGAAGACCCCACTGACCATAAGAGCTTACACTCTACAGGGGAGAGAGGACCCCACTGACCATAAGAGCTTACACTCTACAGGAGAGAGAGGACCCCACTGACCATAAGAGCTTACACTCTACAGGAGAGAGAGGACCCCACTGACCATAAGAGCTTACACTCTACAGGAGAGAGGACCCTGCTGACCATAAGAGCTTACACTCTACAGGAGAGAGAGGACCCCACTGATCATAAGAGCTTACACTCTACAGGAGAGAGGACCCTGCTGACCATAAGAGCTTACACTCTACAGGAGAGAGAGGACCCCACTGACCATAAGAGCTTACACTCTACAGGAGAGAGAGGACCCCGCTGACCATAAGAGCTTACACTCTACAGGAGGGAGGACCTCACTGACCATAAGAGCTTACACTCTACAGGAGAGAGAGGACCCCACTGACCATAAGAGCTTACACTCTACAGGAGAGAGAGGACCCCACTGATCATGAGAGCTTACACTCTACAGGAGAGAGAGGACCTCACTGATCATAAGAGCTTACACTCTACAGGAGAGAGATGACCTCACTGACCATAAGAGCTTACACTCTACAGGAGAGAGAGGACCCCACTGATCATGAGAGCTTACACTCTACAGGAGAGAGAGGACCGCACTGATCATAAGAGCTTACACTCTACAGGAGAGAGAGGACCCCACTGATCATGAGAGCTTACACTCTACAGGAGAGAGAGGACCTCACTGACCATAAGAGCTTACACTCTACAGGAGAGAGAGGACCCCACTGATCATGAGAGCTTACACTCTACAGGAGAGAGAGGACCCCACTGACCATAAGAGCTTACACTCTACAGGAGAGAGATGACCCCACTGACTATAAGAGCTTACACTCTACAGGAGAGAGAGGACCCCACTGACCATAAGAGCTTACACTCTACAGGAGAGAGAGGACCTCACTGATCATAAGAGCTTACACTCTACAGGAGAGAGAGGACCGCACTGATCATAAGAGCTTACACTCTACAGGAGAGAGAAGACCCCACTGACCATAAGAGCTTACACTCTACAGGAGAGAGAGGACCCCGCTGACCATAAGAGCTTACACTCTACAGGAGAGAGAGGACCTCACTGACCATAAGAGCTTACACTCTACAGGAGAGAGAGGACCCCGCTGATCATAAGAGCTTACACTCTACAGGAGAGAGAGGACCCCACTGACCATAAGAGCTTACACTCTACAGGAGAGAGAGGACCCCACTGATCATAAGAGCTTACACTCTACAGGAGAGAGAGGACCCCACTGACCATAAGAGCTTACACTCTACAGGAGAGAGAGAGGACCCCACTGACCATAAGAGCTTACACTCTACAGGAGAGAGAGGACCCCACTGACCATAAGAGCTTACACTCTACAGGAAAGAGAGGACCTCACTGACCATAAGAGCTTACACTCTACAGGAGAGAGAGGACCCCACTGATCATAAGAGCTTACACTCTACAGGAGAGAGAGGACCCCACTGACCATAAGAGCTTACACTCTACAGGAGAGAGAGGATCCCACTGACCATAAGAGCTTACACTCTACAGGAGAGAGAGGACCCCACTGATCATAAGAGCTTACACTCTACAGGAGAGAGAGGACCCCACTGATCATAAGAGCTTACACACTACAGGAGAGAGGACCCCACTGATGATAAGAGATTACACTCTACAGGAGAGAGAGGACCCCACTGACCATAAGAGCTTACACTCTACAGGAGAGAGAGGACCCCACTGATCATAAGAGCTTACACTCTACAGGAGAGAGAGGACCTCACTGACCATAAGAGCTTACACTCTACAGGAGGGAGGACCTCACTGACCATAAGAGCTTACACTCTACAGGAGAGAGAGGACCCCACTGATCATGAGAGCTTACACTCTACAGGAGAGAGAGGACCGCACTGATCATAAGAGCTTACACTCTACAGGAGAGAGAATACCCCACTGACCATAAGAGCTTACACTCTACAGGAGAGAGAGGACCCCGCTGACCATAAGAGCTTACACTCTACAGGAGAGAGAGGACCTCACTGACCATAAGAGCTTACACTCTACAGGAGAGAGAGGACCCCGCTGATCATAAGAGCTTACACTCTACAGGAGAGAGAGGACCCCACTGACCATAAGAGCTTACACTCTACAGGAGAGAGAGGACCTCACTGACCATAAGATCTTACACTCTACAGGAGAGAGAGGACCCCACTGATCATAAGAGCTTACACTCTACAGGAGAGAGAGAGGACCCCACTGACCATAAGAGCTTACACTCTACAGGAGAGAGAGGACCCCACTGACCATAAGAGCTTACACTCTACAGGAGAGAGAGGACCCCAGTGATCATAAGAGCTTACACTCTACAGGAGAGAGAGGACCCCACTGACCATAAGAGCTTACACTCTACAGGAGAGAGAGAGGACCCCACTGACCATAAGAGCTTACACTCTACAGGAGAGAGAGGACCCCACTGACCATAAGAGCTTACGCTCTACAGGAGAGAGAGGACCCCACTGATCATAAGAGCTTACACTCTACAGGAGAGAGAGGACCCCACTGATCATAAGAGCTTACACTCTACAGGAGAGAGAGAGGACCCCACTGACCATAAGAGCTTACACTCTACAGGAGAGAGAGGACCCCACTGATCATAAGAGCTTACACTCTACAGGAGAGAGAGAGGACCCCACTGACCATAAGAGCTTACACACTACAGGAGAGAGAGGACCCCACTGATCATAAGAGCTTACACTCTACAGGAGAGAGAGAGGACCCCACTGACCATAAGAGCTTACACTCTACAGGAGAGAGAGGACCCCACTGATCATAAGAGCTTACACTCTACAGGAGAGAGAGAGGACCCCACTGACCATAAGAGCTTACACACTACAGGAGAGAGAGGACCCCACTGATCATGAGAGCTTACACTCTACAGGAGAGAGAGGACCCCACTGATCATGAGAGCTTACACTCTACAGGAGAGAGAGGACCGCACTGATCATAAGAGCTTACACTCTACAGGAGAGAGAATACCCCACTGACCATAAGAGCTTACACTCTACAGGAGAGAGAGGACCTCACTGATCATAAGAGCTTACACTCTACAGGAGAGAGAGGACCCCACTGACCATAAGAGCTTACACTCTACAGGAGAGAGAGGACCTCACTGACCATAAGAGCTTACACTCTACAGGAGAGAGAGGACCCCGCTGATCATAAGAGCTTACACTCTACAGGAGAGAGAGGACCCCACTGACCATAAGAGCTTACACTCTACAGGAGAGAGAGGACCCCACTGACCATAAGAGCTTATAATCTACAGGAGAGAGAGGACCCCACTGACCATAAGAGGTTACACTCTACAGGAGAGAGAGGACCCCACTGACCATAAGAGCTTACACTCTACAGGAGAGAGAGGACCCCACTGACCATAAGAGCTTATACTCTACAGGAGAGAGAGGACCCCACTGATCATAAGAGCTTACACTGTACAGGAGAGAGAGGACCCCACTGACCATAAGAGCTTACACTCTACAGGAGAGAGAGGACCTCACTGACCATAAGATCTTACACTCTACAGGAGAGAGAGGACCCCACTGATCATAAGAGCTTACACTCTACAGGAGAGAGAGAGGACCCCACTGACCATAAGAGCTTACACTCTACAGGAGAGAGAGGACCCCACTGACCATAAGAGCTTACACTCTACAGGAGAGAGAGGACCCCACTGATCATAAGAGCTTACACTCTACAGGAGAGAGAGGACCCCACTGACCATAAGAGCTTACACTCTACAGGAGAGAGAGAGGACCCCACTGACCATAAGAGCTTACACTCTACAGGAGAGAGAGGACCCCACTGACCATAAGAGCTTACACTCTACAGGAGAGAGAGGACCCCACTGATCATAAGAGCTTACACTCTACAGGAGAGAGAGAGGACCCCACTGACCATAAGAGCTTACACTCTACAGGAGAGAGAGGACCCCACTGACCATAAGAGCTTACACTCTACAGGAGAGAGAGGACCCCACTGATCATAAGAACTTACACTCTACAGAAGAGAGAGGACCCCACTGACCATAAGAGCTTACACTCTACAGGAGAGAGAGAGGACCCCACTGACCATAAGAGCTTACACTCTACAGGAGAGAGAGGACCCCACTGACCATAAGAGCTTACACTCTACAGGAGAGAGAGGACCCCACTGATCATAAGAGCTTACACTCTACAGGAGAGAGAGGACCCCACTGACCATAAGAGCTTACACTCTACAGGAGAGAGAGAGGACCCCACTGACCATAAGAGCTTACACTCTACAGGAGAGAGAGAGGACCCCACTGACCATAAGAGCTTACACTCTACAGGAGAGAGAGGACCCCACTGACCATAAGAGCTTACACTCTACAGGAGAGAGAGGACCCCACTGATCATAAGAACTTACACTCTACAGAAGAGAGAGGACCCCACTGACCATAAGAGCTTACACTCTACAGGAGAGAGAGAGGACCCCACTGACCATAAGAGCTTACACTCTACTGGAGAGAGAGGACCTCACTGATCATAAGAGCTTACACTCTACAGGAGAGAGGACCCCACTGACCATAAGAGCTTACACTCTACAGGAGAGAGAGGACCCCACTGACCATAAGAGCTTACACTCTACAGGAGAGAGAGGACCCCACTGATCATAAGAGCTTACACTCTACAGGAGAGAGAGAGGACCCCACTGATCATAAGAGCTTACACTCTACAGGAGAGAGAGGACCCCACTGACCATAAGAGCTTACACTCTACAGGAGAGAGAGAGGACCCCACTGACCATAAGAGCTTACACTCTACAGGAGAGAGAGGACCCCACTGACCATAAGAGCTTACACTCTACAGGAGAGAGAGGACCCCACTGATCATAAGAGCTTACACTCTACAGGAGAGAGAGAGGACCCCACTGACCATAAGAGCTTACACTCTACAGGAGAGAGAGGACCCCACTGACCATAAGAGCTTACACTCTACAGGAGAGAGAGGACCCCACTGACCATAAGAGCTTACACTCTACAGGAGAGAGAGGACCTCACTGACCATAAGAGCTTACACTCTACAGGAGAGAGAGGACCTCACTGATCATAAGAGCTTACACTCTACAGGAGAGAGAGAGGACCCCACTGACCATAAGAGCTTACACTCTACAGGAGAGAGAGGACCCCACTGACCATAAGAGCTTACACTCTACAGGAGAGAGAGGACCTCACTGACCATAAGAGCTTACACTCTACAGGAGAGAGAGGACCTCACTGATCATAAGAGCTTACACTCTACAGGAGAGAGAGAGGACTCCACTGACCATAAGAGCTTACACTCTACAGGAGAGAGAGGACCCCGCTGACCATAAGAGCTTACACTCTACAGGAGAGAGAGGACCCCACTGATCATAAGAGCTTACACTCTACAGAAGAGAGAGGACCCCACTGACCATAAGAGCTTACACTCTACAGGAGAGAGAGAGGACCCCACTGAACATAAGAGCTTACACTCTACAGGAGAGAGAGAGGACCCCACTGACCATAAGAGCTTACACTCTACAGGAGAGAGAGGACCCCACTGACCATAAGAGCTTACACTCTACAGGAGAGAGAGAGGACCCCACTGATCATAAGAGCTTACACTCTACAGGAGAGAGAGGACCCCACTGACCATAAGAGCTTACACTCTACAGGAGAGAGAGGACCCCACTGACCATAAGAGCTTACACTCTACAGGAGAGAGAGGACCCCACTGACCATAAGAGCTTACACTCTACAGGAGAGAGAGGACCCCACTGATCATAAGAGCTTACACTGTACAGGAGAGAGAGGACCCCACTGATCATAAGAGCTTACACTCTACAGGAGAGAGAGGACCCCACTGACCATAAGAGCTTACACTCTACAGGAGAGAGAGGACCCCACTGACCATAAGAGCTTACACTCTACAGGAGAGAGAGAGGACCCCACTGACCATAAGAGCTTACACTCTACAGGAGAGAGAGGACCCCACTGATCATAAGAGCTTACACGCTACAGGAGAGAGAGGACCCCACTGAACATAAGAGCTTACACTCTACAGGAGAGAGAGATGACCCCACTGATCATAAGAGCTTACACTCTACAGGAGAGAGGACCTCACTGATCATAAGCGCTTACACTCTACAGGAGAGAGAGGACCCCACTGACCATAAGAGCTTACACTCTACAGGAGAGAGAGGACCTCACTGATCATAAGAGCTTACACTCTACAGGAGAGAGAGGACCCCACTGACCATAAGAGCTTACACTCTACAGGAGAGAGAGGACCCCACTGACCATAAGAGCTTACACTCTACAGGAGAGAGAGGACCGCACTGATCATAAGAGCTTACACTCTACAGGAGAGAGAGGACCCCGCTGACCATAAGAGCTTACACTATACAGGAGAGAGAGGACCCCACTGATCATAAGAGCTTACACTATACAGGAGAGAGAGGACCCCACTGACCATAAGAGCTTACACTCTACAGGAGAGAGAGGACCCCACTGACCATAAGAGCTTACACTCTACAGGAGAGAGAGGACCCCACTGATCTTAAGAGCTTACACTCTACAGGAGAGAGAGGACCTCACTGACCATAAGAGCTTACACTCTACAGGAGGGAGGACCTCACTGACCATAAGAGCTTACACTCTACAGGAGGGAGGACCTCACTGACCATAAGAGCTTACACTCTAAAGGAGAGAGAGGACCCCACTGACCATAAGAGCTTACACTCTACAGGAGAGAGAGGACCTCACTGACCATAAGAGCTTACACTCTACAGGAGAGAGAGTGGACTCCACTGACCATAAGAGCTTACACTCTACAGGAGAGAGAGGACTCCACTGACCATAAGAGCTTACACTCTACAGGAGAGAGAGAGGACCCCACTGACCATAAGAGCTTACACACTACAGGAGAGAGGGGACCCCACTGACCATAAGAGCTTACACTTTACAGGAGAGAGAGGACCCCACTGACCATAAGAGCTTACACTCTACAGGAGAGAGAGAGGACCCCACTGACCATAAGAGCTTACACTCTACAGAAGAGAGAGGACCCCACTGACCATAAGAGCTTACACTCTACAGGAGAGAGAGGACCCCACTGACCATAAGAGCTTACACACTACAGGAGAGAGGGGACCCCACTGACCATAAGAGCTTACACTCTACAGGAGAGAGAGGACCCCACTGACCATAAGAGCTTACACTCTACAGGAGAGAGAGGACCCCACTGACCATAAGAGCTTACACTCTACAGGAGAGAGAGGACCCCACTGACCATAAGAGCTTACACTTTACAGGAGAGAGAGGACCCCACTGACCATAAGAGCTTACACACTACAGGAGAGAGAGGACCCCACTGACCATAAGAGCTTACACTCTACAGCAGAGAGAGGACCCCACTGACCATAAGAGCTTACACTCTACAGGAGAGAGAGGACCCCACTGACCATAAGAGCTTACACTCTACAGGAGAGAGAGAGAGGACCCCACTGACCATAAGAGCTTACACTCTAAAGGAGAGAGAGAGGACCCCACTGACCATAAGAGCTTACACTCTACAGGAGAGAGAGGACCCCACTAATCATAAGAGCTTACACTGTACAGGAGAGAGAGGACCCCACTGACCATAAGAGCTTACACACTACAGGAGAGAGGGGACCCCACTGACCATAAGAGCTTACACTCTACAGGAGAGAGAGGACCCCACTGATCATAAGAGCTTACACTCTACAGGAGAGAGAGGACCCCACTGATCATAAGAGCTTACACTCTACAGGAGAGAGAGGACCCCACTGACCATAAGAGCTTACACTCTACAGGAGAGAGAGGACCCCACTGATCATAAGAGCTTACACTCTACAGGAGAGAGAGGACCTCACTGACCATAAGAGCTTACACTCTACAGGAGAGAGAGGACCCCACTGATCATAAGAGCTTACACTCTACAGGAGAGAGAGGACCCCACTGACCATAAGAGCTTACACTCTACAGGAGAGAGAGAGAGGACCCCACTGAACATAAGAGCTTACACTCTACAGGAGAGAGAGGACCCCACTGATCATAAGAGCTTACACTCTACAGGAGAGAGAGAGGACCCCACTGACCATAAGAGCTTACACTCTACAGGAGAGAGAGAGAGGACCCCACTGAACATAAGAGCTTACACTCTACAGGAGAGAGAGGACCTCACTGACCATAAGAGCTTACACTCTAAAGGAGAGAGAGAGGACCCCACTGACCATAAGAGCTTACACTCTACAGGAGAGAGAGGACCCCACTGATCATAAGAGCTTACACACTACAGGAGAGAGGGGACCCCACTGACCATAAGAGCTTACACTCTACAGGAGAGAGAGGACCCCACTGATCATAAGAGCTTACACTCTACAGGAGAGAGAGGACCCCACTGACCATAAGAGCTTACACTCTACAGGAGAGAGAGGACCCCACTGATCATAAGAGCCTACACTCTACAGGAGAGAGAGGACCTCACTGACCATAAGAGCTTACACTCTACAGGAGAGAGAGGACCCCACTGATCATAAGAGCTTACACTCTACAGGAGAGAGGGGACCCCACTGACCATAAGAGCTTACACTCTACAGGAGAGAGAGGACCCCACTGATCATAAGAGCTTACACTCTACAGAAGAGAGAGAGGACCCCACTGATCATAAGAGCTTACACTCTACAGGAGAGAGGGGACCCCACTGACCATAAGAGCTTACACTCTACAGGAGAGAGAGGACCCCACTGATCATAAGAGCTTACACTCTACAGGAGAGAGAGAGGACCCCACTGATCATAAGAGCTTACACTCTACAGGAGAGAGGACCCCACTGACCATAAGAGCTTACACTCTACAGGAGAGAGAGGACCCCACTGATCATAAGAGCTTACACTCTACAGGAGAGAGAGGGCCCCACTGACCATAAGAGCTTACACTCTACAGGAGAGAGAGGACCCCACTGATCATAAGAGCTTACACTCTACAGGAGAGAGAGGACCCCACTGACCATAAGAGCTTACACACTACAGGAGAGAGGGGACCCCACTGACCATAAGAGCTTACACTCTACAGGAGAGAGAGGACCCCACTGATCATAAGAGCTTACACTCTACAGGAGAGAGAGGACCCCACTGACCATAAGAGCTTACACTCTACAGGAGAGAGAGGACCCCACTGACCATAAGAGCTTACACTCTACAGGAGAGAGAGGACCCTACTGACCATAAGAGCTTACACTCTACAGGAGAGAGAGGACCCCACTGACCATAAGAGCTTACACTCTACAGGAGAGAGAGGACCCCACTGACCATAAGAGCTTACACTCTACAGGAGAGAGAGGACCCCACTGATCATAAGAGCTTACACTCTACAGGAGAGAGGACCCCACTGACCATAAGAGCTTACACTCTACAGGAGAGAGAGGACCCCACTGATCATAAGAGCTTACACTCTACAGGAGAGAGAGGACCCCACTGACCATAAGAGCTTACACTCTACAGGAGGGAGGACCCCACTGATCATAAGAGCTTACACTCTACAGGAGAGAGAGGACCCCACTGATCATAAGAGCTTACACTCTACAGAAGAGAGGACCCCACTGACCATAAGAGCTTACACTCTACAGGAGAGAGAGGACCCCACTGATCATAAGAGCTTACACTCTACAGGATAGAGGACCCCACTGACCATAAGAGCTTACACTCTACAGGAGAGAGAGGACCTCACTGATCATAAGAGCTTACACTCTACAGGAGAGAGAGGACCCCGCTGACCATAAGAGCTTACACTCTACAGGAGAGAGAGGACCCCACTGACCATAAGAGCTTACACTCTACAGGAGAGAGAGGACCTCACTGACCATAAGAGCTTACACTCTACAGGAGAGAGAGGACCCCGCTGACCATAAGAGCTTACACTCTACAGGAGAGAGAGGACCCCACTGACCATAAGAGCTTACACTGTACAGGAGAGAGAGGACCCCACTGACCATAAGAGCTTACACTCTACAGGAGAGAGAGGACCCCACTGACCATAAGAGCTTACACTCTACAGGAGAGAGAGGACCCCGCTGACCATAAGAGCTTACACTCTACAGGAGAGAGAGGATCCCACTGACCATAAGAGCTTACACTCTACAGGAGAGAGAGGATCCCACTGACCATAAGAGCTTACACTCTACAGGAGAGAGAGGACCCCACTGACCATAAGAGCTTACACTCTACAGGAGAGAGAGGACCCCACTGACCATAAGAGCTTACACTCTACAGGAGAGAGAGGATCCCACTGACCATAAGAGCTTACACTCTACAGGAGAGAGAGGACCCCACTGACCATAAGAGCTTACACTCTACAGGAGAGGGAGGACCCCACTGACCATAAGAGCTTACACTCTACAGGAGAGGGAGGACCGCACTGACCATAAGAGCTTACACTCTACAGGAGAGAGAGGACCCCACTGACCATAAGAGCTTACACTCTACAGGAGAGAGAGGATCCCACTGACCATAAGAGCTTACACTCTACAGGAGAGAGAGGACCCCACTGACCATAAGAGCTTACACTCTACAGGAGAGAGAGGATCCCACTGACCATAAGAGCTTACACTCTACAGGAGAGACAGGACTCCACTGATCATAAGAGCTTACACTCTACAGGAGAGAGAGAGGACCCCACTGACCATAAGAGCTTACACTCTACAGGAGAGAGGACCCCACTGACCATAAGAGCTTACACTCTACAGGAGAGAGAGGACCCCACTGACCATAAGAGCTTACACTCTACAGGAGAGAGAGGACCCCGCTGACCATAAGAGCTTACACTCTACAGGAGAGAGAGGACCCCACTGACCATAAGAGCTTACACTCTACAGGAGAGAGAGAGGACCCCACTGACCATAAGAGCTTACACTCTACAGGAGAGAGAGGACCCCACTGACCATAAGAGCTTACACTCTACAGGAGAGAGAGGACCCCACTGACCATAAGAGCTTACACTCTACAGGAGAGAGAGGACCCCACTGATCATAAGAGCTTACACTCTACAGGAGAGAGAGGACCCCACTGACCATAAGAGCTTACACTCTACAGGAGGGAGGACCCCACTGATCATAAGAGCTTACACTCTACAGGAGAGAGAGGACCCCACTGATCATAAGAGCTTACACTCTACAGGAGAGAGGACCCCACTGACCATAAGAGCTTACACTCTACAGGAGAGAGAGGACCCCACTGATCATAAGAGCTTACACTCTACAGGAGAGAGAGGACCCCACTGACCATAAGAGCTTACACTCTACAGGAGAGAGAGGACCCCGCTGACCATAAGAGCTTACACTCTACAGGAGGGAGAGGACCCCACTGACCATAAGAGCTTACACTCTACAGGAGAGAGAGGACCCCACTGACCATAAGAGCTTACACTCTACAGGAGAGAGGACCCCACTGACCATAAGAGCTTACACTCTACAGGAGAGAGAGGACCCCACTGATCATAAGAGCTTACACTCTACAGGATAGAGGACCCCACTGACCATAAGAGCTTACACTCTACAGGAGGGAGAGGACCCCACTGATCATAAGAGCTTACACTCTACAGGAGAGAGAGGACCCTACTGACCATAAGAGCTTACACTCTACAGGAGAGAGAGGACCCCACTGACCATAAGAGCTTACACTCTACAGGAGGGAGGACCTCAATGACCATAAGAGCTTACACTCTACAGGAGGGAGGACCTCACTGATCATAAGAGCTTACACTCTACAGGAGAGAGAGGACCCCACTGATCATAAGAGCTTACACTCTACAGGAGAGAGAGGACCCCACTGACCATAAGAGCTTACACTCTACAGGAGGGAGGACCTCAATGACCATAAGAGCTTACACTCTACAGGAGAGAGATGACCCCACTGACTTTAAGAGCTTACACTCTACAGAAGAGAGATGACCCCATTGACCATAAGAGCTTACACTCTACAGGAGAGAGAGGACCCCACTGACCATAAGAGCTTACACTCTACAGGAGAGAGAGGATCCCACTGACCATAAGAGCTTACACTCTACAGGAGAGAGAGGACCCCACTGACCATAAGAGCTTACACTCTACAGGAGAGAGAGGACCCCACTGACCATAAGAGCTTACACTCTACAGGAGAGAGAGGACCCCACTGACCATGAGAGCTTACACTCTACAGGAGAGAGAGGATCCCACTGACCATAAGAGCTTACACTCTACAGGAGAGAGAGGACCTCACTGATCATAAGAGCTTACACTCTACAGGAGAGAGAGGACCCCACTGAACATAAGAGCTTACACTCTACAGGAGAGAGAGGACCCCACTGACCATAAGAGCTTACACTCTACAGGAGAGAGAGGATCCCACTGACCATAAGAGCTTACACTCTACAGGAGAGAGAGGACCCCACTGACCATAAGAGCTTACACTCTACAGGAGAGAGAGGACCCCACTGATCATAAGAGCTTACACTCTACAGGAGAGAGGACCCCACTGACCATAAGAGCTTACACTCTACAGGAGAGAGAGGACTCCACTGATCATAAGAGCTTACACTCTACAGGAGAGAGAGGACCCCACTGATCATAAGAGCTTACACTCTACAGGAGAGAGAGGACCCCACTGACCATAAGAGCTTACACTCTACAGGAGAGAGAGGACCTCACTGATCATAAGAGCTTACACTCTACAGGAGAGAGAGGACCCCACTGACCATAAGAGCTTACACTCTACAGGAGGGAGGACCTCACTGATCATAAGAGCTTACACTCTACAGGAGAGAGAGGACCTCACTGACCATAAGAGCTTACACTCTACAGGAGAGAGAGGACCTCACTGATCATAAGAGCTTACACTCTACAGGAGAGAGAGGACCCCACTGACCATAAGAGCTTACACTCTACAGGAGGGAGGACCCCACTGACCATAAGAGCTTACACTCTACAGGAGAGAGAGGACCCCACTGATCATAAGAGCTTACACTCTACAGGAGAGAGAGGACCCCACTGACCATAAGAGCTTACACTCTACAGGAGGGAGGACCTCAATGACCATAAGAGCTTACACTCTACAGGAGAGAGATGACCCCACTGACTATAAGAGCTTACACTCTACAGAAGAGAGATGACCCCACTGACCATAAGAGCTTACACTCTACAGGAGAGCGAGGACCCCACTGATCATAAGAGCTTACACTCTACAGGAGAGAGAGGATCCCACTGACCATAAGAGCTTACACTCTACAGGGTAGAGAGGACCCCACTGGCGACAAAAGCTTACACTCTACAGGAGAGAGAGGACCCCACTGACCACGAGAACTTACACTCTACAGAAGAGATAGAGGAGGTTCCAGAGACAAGCTGACTTATGACAGCGTCGCCCTTAATAGTATAGTTAGTGAGGCTCGTCTGGTGGATGTCCACATTCGGCACACCCCAGGCCACGAGGGGTTCACCTATCATAGAGGTAACTGTAGGTCCAGGATAGATAGGTTTTACTTAAAGGAGGAAGCTGTCTCTTCAGCGGTGTCTGTTGAGGTGGAGTTCTCCGGCCACTGTATAATTTTGTTTTCTCTGAATGTTACAGAGACCCTCCGGATGGGAAGAGGCTTTTGGAGGCTCAATTCGTCTCTCTTGGAAGAAGCGGAGATACGACAGTCCTTTGAGGATTTTCTGCAGAGCCAGGTACCCTTACTGGATCTTTGTAGTAGTAAGTCAGAGTGGTGGGAGATGTTCAAGGAAAGGGTGGCGAGATTCTTCCACCAGCTCTCGAGCCTCAGGAGTCTGAGCAGGTACCGCCATCACGTCTTCCAGCCAGGACTTGTCTCTGCAGGAAATAACACAGTTATCTAGAGCTCCTCTTGCAGAACACATTGCTTAATTTTTTCCATAACTTCTACACTACACCAATGAAGAAAAAAAGGCAACATAGTGTCACTCTGCACATTAACAGGACCGCCCCCCCATTTAAAACAGTATCCTCAAAAAATAAAATAAATACATCACTGCAGTAATAATATCCCTTAATTAGCCTTTTTGGTAATAATAACTCCCATCCTGGCCCGTGTATCTCATTCCTGGCTCAAGCCATATGTTCACACATTCTGCCCCCATATGATCTCCCCATCTGTCCCATGATCCTGCCCTATCTGTCCCATGATCCTGACCCATCTGTCCCATGATCCTGTCGCCCCATCTGTCTCCATCCTGCCCCATATTCCTGTCCCATCTGTCTCCATCCTGCCCCATCTGTCTCCATCCTGCCCCATATTCCTGCCCCATCTGTCTCCATCCTGCCTTATATTCCTGCCCCGTATGTCTCCATCCTGCCCTGTGTCTCCATCCTGCCCCATGTCTCCATCCTGCCCCATATCCCTGCCCCATCTGTCTCCATCCTGCCCCATCTGTCTCCATCCTGCCCTATATTCCTGCCCCATTTGTCTCCATCCTGCCCTGTGTCTCCATCCTGCCCCATGTCTCCATCCTGCCCCATAGCCCTGCCCCATCTGTCTCCATCCTGCCCCATGTCTCCATCCTGCCCTATATTCCTGCCCCATTTGTCTCCATCCTGCCCTGTGTCTCCATCCTGCCCCATGTCTCCATCTTGCCCCGTCTGTCTCCATCCTGCCCCGTCTGTCTCCATCCTGCCCCATGTCTCCATACTGCCCCATCTGTCTCCATCCTGCCCTATATTCCTGCCCCATTTGTCTCCATCCTGCCCTGTGTCTCCATCCTGCCCCATGTCTCCATCCTGCCCCATATCCCTGCCCCATCTGTCTCCATCCTGCCCCATGTCTCCATCCTGCCCTATATTCCTGCCCCATTTGTCTCCATCCTGCCCCATGTCTCCATCTTGCCCCATATTCCTGCCCCTTCTGTCTCCATCCTGCCCCGTGTCTCACATTCCTGCCCCGTGTCTCACATTCCTGCCCCGTGTGTCACATTCCTGCCCCGTGTGTCACATTCCTGCCCCGTGTCTCACATTCCTGCCCCGTGTCTCACATTCCTGCCCGGGCTTGCCGCATTCAGTAAAAAAAAACAAAAAACTTTATCCTTACCTGGCCGGACTCCAGCGCCGACGTCCATCGCAAGCATTTCAGAGCGGAGTCGACGGCGAATGACGTTCGTGCGCCCTGACGCCGCTGCCAGCCTCCGATTGGCCGGCGGCTTTAACTGTTGCTTTTCGTCTCAGACGCAGGTTCAGTGTACTGTCTGAAGCCTGCCGCTGGGGCCCGGGCCCGATGGGCAGATGAGACGGGGCCCGATGCGGGCCCCCTCTGCCCACCGGGCTCCATACGCTAGTCACGGCCGTAATGCCCTGATGGCGGCCCTGAGTGTCTGTATGGAGCATCTTATGGGGCCATAACGTTTGTACAGCACTATATGGGGCAAGTGCCTGTATGGAGCATCTTATGGGGCCATAATTAACTTTCTGCAGCACTATACGGGGCAAATGTGTCTATGGAGCATCTTATGGGGCCATAGTCAACTTTCTGCAGCACTATACGGGGCAAATGTGTCTATGGAGCATCTTATGGGGCTCCTGATTCAATATGGATATTCAAAAACACTTAACCTACTGATGTCTCAATTAATTTTACTTTTATTGGTATCTATTTTAACATTATAGGGATTCAGGAATGTACCTTGGCTTGGTCATACAGTTTCAATAGACTTAAGGTTCAAATGGGGGAGGTTTGGGGGGGTGCCAAACTGATCCTTTGCCCCGGGTGCAGGAAAGGCTAGATACACCTCTGGGAGGGCAAGTGAAGGATCTTCGCACACCGCATGGACATCTTCCGGCTTACGCTACCTTGGTTCTGAAGGTAATTCGTCGGTGGGGTCTGGGAATGTGGGAGATCAGGACTCTGCCAAGGAAACTACTTGACAGTAGGGTTCTGTTGACCCATTTCCAGAGGCCTCTGGCGCTCAGGGATTGCCCAAGTCGGGATCTCGGGGTGGGTTTGCATCTTTTGAATTCTATCAGGATCCCCTCGAAGTTTTGGGACTTGGCTTGGCGCTGCTTCCATGGGAAACTGTGTGTGAGGGACAATCTGAAGTGTAGGAGCTCTGAGGACAGGAATTGTCCTCGGGAGCATTGTGGTACCTTGCTGGAAAGCATGGACCACTTCCTGCTTCATTGTCCCTTCAACACAGAGGTGTACAACAGGGTGGGCGCCTCCATTGGCTGGTCTCGGCTGGCCGGTCTCTCCTATGCGGAATGCGCCTATGGAGCATTCGGAGACCTTGGTGGTCGGGACCGCTGCACCTTATTTCTAGTTAGCGCAGTGGTTTGGTATCACACGTGGAACGCACGGTGCTTAGTATCGACGCAACGAAAAACCCTCCCAGTGGACGATGTGTTAAGGACCATACTCGGTGACCTGGTGAAGGTGCGCTCTCTGGAGTATGGGAGACTGGGCACACGGAGGGCCGCGCTCCTCTGGAGGGGCTTTTCTTTTAGTGTGCCCTAGTCTGGTCATCTCCTTTCCTGGTGGTGGGCTGCTGCTGACACTGTAGATTTTTGTTTTGTTTGATTATTATACAGAGATGTAGGGCTGCAGGCGCCGAACTTGGGCTTCGTGATTTGTGATTATTGTGGTGGGTGCTGCTGTATATATTGTATATAGGGATATAGATTTGGGTGTAGGTGTTAGGTTGGGTGGTGGGAAAAGGGGGGAGGTGGGTTTATCTTGTTGGGACTATGGGACACTGGGTGTTTGGAGCAAAACTGGCACTGCCTGATCTGGCCTATGGACGTTGGACATGGACTGAGGCATGAGACGCAGGACCAGCTCTCAGGTCAGTGCGGGGGTTGGGAATGGTGCGCTTGAGTGTGGGGTGGTGGTTAGCTTAGTATTGTATATATTTGTATAGTTTGTGGTTATTTTATTGAAAAAAAAAAAAATAAATAAAATAAAATGTTTATGTATATACCGTATTTTTTGGACTACAAGACGCACTTTTTTTCCCCAAAAATGTTAGGGGAAAATGGGGGTGCGTCTTGTAGTCGCAATATACTTACAAATCATGCGGCAGCAGCCGCGGTCCCGATGCAGCCTCCCTTCCCATGCTGGTGCTGGTGCGGCTGTGGCTGTTCTGCGGGCAGGGGCTGTTGTCATGATTCCCAATGGCAGGGACATGGGCAAAAACGGACTAGGTCTAGGAAGATGGTATCTCAGGTAACCGCGATGCTGAACCTAACACGCAAATAAAAGTAGCCAGGGGGTGTGCCTACGTTGATCTCTAGACACCTCGCGCCAGCCGGAGAGCTAACTACCCCTATAAGAGGAATACACAGACCTGGCTTGCCTCCAGGGAAACCCCAAAAGTTATAGTAGCCCCCCACATGTAATAACGGTTAGGTAAGAGGAAAACACAAACGCAGTATGAATATAGATTCAGCAAAGTGAGGCCCTCTGACTAGATAGATGAAAATACAAAAGAGGACTTCGCGGTTACCTCAAAACCCTAAGCAGCCATCCTGAAACCACCTTAACTCCGTTATCAACTCATGACACCGGAGTAGTAATTTCAGATCACTAGAGCTTCCAGCAGCACGAGAAATATAAATGCATGCTGGACAAAACAAACACAAAAAGCCAAAGATCTCAACTTAGCTGAATTGCAGACTTGGAGCAAGTAGCAAGCAACAGAGATGCTCTGGTAACATTGATTGCCGGCACTAGAGTGACTGAGAAGCCAGACTAAATAGGAAACTCCCAATTTCCTGATGAAAACAGGTGCACTGGAAACACAAGACCAAAGTCAACCAGTACCACCAGTAGCCACCAGAGGGAGCCAAAAACAGAATTCACAACAGTACCCCCCCCTTAAGGAGGGGGCACCGAACCCTCATGAGAACCACCAGGGCGATCTGGATGCGCCCTATGAAAGGCGCGAACCAAATCAGAGGCATGAACATCAGAGGCAGTCACCCAAGAATTATCCTCCTGACCGTATCCCTTCCATTTAACCAGATATTGAAGTCTCCGTCTGGAAATACGAGAGTCCAAAATCTTCTCCACAACATACTCCAATTCACCCTCCACCAGCACAGGAGCAGGAGGCTCAACAGAAGGAACAACCGGTACCTCGTACCTCCGCAACAACGACCTATGGAAAACATTATGAATGGTGAAAGATGCTGGAAGGTCCAAACGAAAAGATACAGGATTAAGAATCTCCAAAATCCTATAAGGACCTATGAACCGAGGTTTGAACTTAGGAGAAGAGACCTTCATAGGGACAAAACGAGGAGACAACCACACCAAGTCTCCAACACGGAGATGATGACCCACACGACGATGACGATTAGCAAACTGCTGAGTCTTCTCCTGAGACAACATCAAATTGTCCACCACATGACTCCAAATCCGGTGCAGTCTATCCACCACAGAATCCACTCCAGGACAATCCGAAGACTCCACCTGACCAGACGAAAAATGAGGGTGAAACCCTGAATTGCAAAAGAAAGGAGAAACCAGAGTAGCAGAACTGGCCCGATTATTGAGGGCAAACTCTGCCAACGGCAAAAAGGCGACCCAATCATCCTGATCAGCAGACACAAAACACCTCAAATACGTCTCCAAGGTCTGATTAGTTCGCTCCGTCTGGCCATTAGTCTGAGGATGGAACGCAGATGAAAAAGACAAATCAATGCCCATCCTGGCACAGAACGCTCGCCAGAACCTAGACACAAATTGAGATCCTCTGTCAGACACGATGTTTTCCGGGATACCATGTAAGCGAACCACATTCTGAAAAAATAAAGGAACCAACTCCGATGAAGAAGGCAATTTGGGCAAGGGTACCAAATGAACCATCTTAGAAAAACGGTCACACACCACCCAAATGACGGACATTTTCTGAGAAACCGGGAGATCCGAGATAAAGTCCATAGAGATGTGCGTCCACGGCCTCTTCGGAATAGGCAAGGACAACAACAATCCACTAGCCCGAGAACAGCAAGGCTTGGCCCGAGCACAAACATCACAAGACTGTACAAAGGTACGCACATCCCGAGACAGGGAAGGCCACCAGAAGGACCTGGCCACCAAATCTCTGGTACCAAAAATTCCAGGGTGGCCCGCCAACACAGAAGAATGAACCTCTGAGATGACTCTACTGGTCCACTCATCTGGAACAAACAATCTCCCAGACGGACAACGATCAGGCCTATCAGTCTGAAACTCCTGCAAAGCACGTCGCAAGTCTGGGGAGACAGCAGACAAAATCACTCCATCCTTAAGGATACCCGTAGGCTCAGAATCACCAGAGGAGTCAGGCTCAAAACTCCTAGAAAGAGCATCTGCCTTCACATTTTTCAAGCCCGGCAAGTATGAAACCACAAAATTAAACCGAGAGAAAAACAATGACCAGCGCGCCTGTCTAGGATTCAGACGCCTGGCAGACTCAAGGTAAATCAGATTCTTGTGATCAGTCAAGACCACCACCTCATGTCTAGCACCCTCAAGCCAATGACGCCACTCCTCAAATGCCCACTTCATAGCCAAGAGCTCCCGATTACCGACATCATAATTTCGCTCGGCGGGCGAAAACTTTCGAGAGAAAAATGCACATGGTCTCATCACTGAGCAATCGGAACTTGTCTGCGACAAAACCGCCCCCGCTCCAATCTCGGAAGCATCAACCTCAACCTGAAAAGGGAGCGAAACATCAGGCTGGCGCAACACAGGGGCAGAAGAAAAGCGGCGCTTAAGCTCCCGAAAGGCCTCCACAGCCGCAGAGGACCAATTGGCAACATCAGCACCCTTCTTAGTCAAATCAGTCAGAGGTTTAGCAACACTTGAAAACCCAGTTATAAATCGACGATAGAAATTAGCAAAGCCCAAGAACTTCTGAAGACTCTTCAGGGAAGTAGGCTGCGTCCAATCACAAATAGCCCGAACCTTGACAGGATCCATCTCAACAGAAGAAGGGGAAAAAATATACCCCAAAAAGGAGATCTTCTGAACCCCAAAGATACACTTTGAACCCTTTACAAACAGAGAATTGGACCGCAAAACCTGAAAAACCTTCCTAACCTGTTGAACATGCGACTCCCAGTCATCCGAAAAAATCAAAATATCATCCAAATACACAATCATAAATTTATCCAGGTATTTACGGAAAATATCGTGCATAAAGGACTGAAAGACTGAAGGAGCATTAGAAAGACCAAAAGGCATTACCAAATACTCAAAATGGCCCTCGGGCGTATTAAATGCAGTTTTCCACTCATCTCCCTGCTTGATCCGCACCAAATTATACGCACCCCGAAGATCAACCTTAGAGAACCACTTTGCCCCTTTAATACGAGCAAATAAATCAGTCAGTAGTGGCAAAGGATACTGGTATTTGACTGTAATCTTATTCAACAGGCGATAATCAATACAGGGCCTCAGGGAGCCATCTTTTTTACCCACGAAAAAAAAACCTGCTCCTAAAGGGGATGAGGATGGACGGATATGTCCCTTTTCCAAGGACTCCTTAATATACTCTCGCAGAGCAGCATGCTCAGGCACAGATAGATTGAACAAACGACCCTTGGGAAACTTGCTGCCCGGAATCAAGTCTATAGCACAATCGCAATCCCGGTGAGGGGGGAGAGAACTAAGTTTAGGCTCCTCAAAAACATCACCATAATCAGACAAAAATGCCGGAATTTCAGAGGGAGTAGATGAAGCAATGGAAACCAAAGGTACTTCCCCATGAGCCCCCTGACATCCCCAGCTTAACACAGATATTGTTTTCCAGTCAAGGACTGGATTATGAGTTTGCAACCATGGCAATCCAAGCACTAAGACATCATGCAAGTTATGCAACACAAGGAAGCGAATCACCTCCCGATGGTCAGGAGTCATACACATAGTCACTTGTGTCCAGAACTGTGGTTTATTCCTAGCCAAAGGTGTGGAGTCGATACCCTTCAGAGGGATAGGAACTTCCAAAGGCTCCAGGCTAAACCCACAACGTCTGGCAAAGGACCAATCCATAAGACTCAAGGAAGCGCCAGAATCCACATAGGCATCCACAGTGATAGATGACAATGAACAAATCAAAGTTACAGACAAAATAAACTTAGATTGTAAGGTGCCAATTGAAAAAGACTTATCAACCTTTTTTGTGCGTTTAGAGCATGCTGATATAACATGAGCAGAATCACCACAGTAGAAGCACAACCCATTTTTGCGCCTATAATTCTGCCGTTCACTTCTGGACAGAATTCTATCACATTGCATAATCTCCGGTGTCTGCTCAGAAGACACCGCCAAATGGTGCACAGGTTTGCGCTCCCGTAAACGCCGATCAATCTGAATAGCCATAGTCATGGATTCATTCAGACCTGTGGGCGTAGGAAACCCCACCATGACATCTTTAACGGCGTCAGAGAGACCTTCTCTGAAATTCGCCGCCAGGGCGCACTCATTCCACTGAGTAAGCACAGACCATTTTCGAAATTTTTGACAATATACTTCAGCTTCATCATGCCCTTGAGAGAGGGCTAGCAAGGCCTTTTCAGCCTGAATCTCCAAATTAGGTTCCTCATAGAGCAACCCCAGTGCCAGAAAAAACGCATCCACATTGAGCAGCGCAGGATCCCCTGGTGCCAATGCAAATGCCCAATTCTGGGGGTCACCCCGCAACAAGGCAATAACAATTTTAACCTGCTGAGCGGGGTCTCCAGCAGAACGAGATCTCAGAGAAAGATACAATTTACAATTGTGCTTAAAATTCAAAAAGCGAGATCTATCTCCAGAAAAGAACTCAGGTATAGGGATCTTGGGTTCAGACATAGGAGCATGTATCACATAGTCTTGGATATTTTGAACCTTAGAGGCAAGAGTATTAAGATTAGAAGCTAAACTCTGGATATCCATTTCTCAACAGCAGAGATCTGAGCCATTCAGGGGTTAAGAGGAGAGAAAAAAAACAAAACAAAAAAAAAACAGCAGATTGCAATTATGGCTAGACAGAACCTCTGAGTAAAAAAAAAAAAAAGGGTCAGAAACTTCTTTTTTTCTCTCCTTCTTTGGCCAATACCTTTAATACATTATGGCCGGCAATACTGTCATGATTCCCAATGGCAGGGACATGGGCAAAAACGGACTAGCTCTAGGAAGATGGTATCTCAGGTAACCGCGATGCTGAACCTAACACGCAAATAAAAGTAGCCAGGGGGTGTGCCTACGTTGATCTCTAGACACCTCGCGCCAGCCGGAGAGCTAACTACCCCTATAAGAGGAATACACAGACCTGGCTTGCCTCCAGGGAAACCCCAAAAGTTATAGTAGCCCCCCACATGTAATAACGGTTAGGTAAGAGGAAAACACAAACGCAGTATGAATATAGATTCAGCAAAGTGAGGCCCTCTGACTAGATAGATGAAAATACAAAAGAGGACTTCGTGGTTACCTCAAAACCCTAAGCAGCCATCCTGAAACCACCTTAACTCCGTTATCAACTCATGACACCGGAGTAGTAATTTCAGATCACTAGAGCTTCCAGCAGCACGAGACATATAAATGCATGCTGGACAAAACAAACACAAAAAGCCAAAGATCTCAACTTAGCTGAATTGCAGACTTGGAGCAGGTAGCAAGCAACAGAGATGCTCTGGTAACATTGATTGCCGGCACTAGAGTGACTGAGAAGCCAGACTAAATAGGAAACTCCCAATTTCCTGATGAAAACAGGTGCACTGGAAACACAAGACCAAAGTCAACCAGTACCACCAGTAGCCACCAGAGGGAGCCAAAAACAGAATTCACAACAGGCTGTGCTGCGGGCAGTGGCTGTGCTGCGGGGCTTTGGCAGCAGCTCTCTGGGCTCAGTGGGGTCTCCGATGGCATTTCGTCAAAGCCCGGAGGCCCCCCGCTCATAATGGCATGTTGTGGTGGCCTCCGAGAACATGGGTGCCGGGAAAATGGCCGCCGGGCCGGCACACGTTCAGATTCAAATCTCATCAACGAGATCTCGTCTCCCGAGATCTCGGGGTGAGATCTCGGCAACAAGATCTGAATCTGAGCGTGCGCCAGCCCGGCGGCCATTTTCCCGGCGCCCATGTTCTCGGAGGCCACCGCAACATGCCATTAACGGATGAGCGGGGGGGCCCTCTGGGCTTTGACGAAATGCCGTCAGAGCCCCCACTTAGCCCAGAGAGCTGCTGCCACAGCCCCACAGCACAGCCCCTGCCTGCAGCACAGCCCCTGCCCGCAGCACAGCCCCTGCCTGCAGCACAGCCCCTGCCCCATAGCACAGCCACTGCCCGCAGCACAGCCACTGCCCGCAGCACAGCCCCTGCCCCGCAGCACAGCCCCTGCACCGCAGCACAGCCCCTGCCCCGGAGCCCAGCCACTGCCCCGGAGCCCAGCCACTGCCCCGGAGCACAGAGCCTCCACCCCTGCCCAAGCACAGAGCACCAGCCTGGGATGGGATTTCCTAGAGGCCAACATACCAGCCTGGACCACCGAAAGACCCCTGTGACCACTTTTCCACCTGTGCCGATCCCTTCACTGGTAAGCTGAATTCGGACTGTAAGACGTACCCCCATTTGAAACATTATTTTTTTTTCCTTATTTTTATTCTGAAAATTTGGGGTGCGTCTTATGGTCCGGTGCATCTTATAGTCCGAAAAATATGGTAGTTTTTGTTTGCTATTGTTTATTTGTTATTATTTAGTTTGGTGACCGGTCCAGAAGGTGTAAGTACTTAATGTTAGTTATTATTCTGTATATATAAAATGTGTGAGAGGAGAGACTGAGCGGCAGGACCAGTGTTAATTATACTGATTATTTTCTGGCTGATATTTCTGGTTTTTTTTTCTGTTATTATAATTGGTAAGTTTTTCATTTTTATAATAAAAGATCTACAGGATGTAACTTGGGATCAGTAATGTAATGTATGCACACAGTGACTGCACCAGCAGAATAGTGAGTGCAGCTCTGGAGTATAATACAGGATGTAACTCAGGATCAGTAATGTATGTACACAGTGACTGCACCAGCAGAATAGTGAGTGCAGCTCTAGGGTATAATACAGGATGTAACTCAGGATCAGTAATGTAATGTATGTACACAGTGACTGCACCAGCAGAATAGTGAGTGCAGCTCTGGGGTATAATACAGGAGGTAACTCTGGATCAGTAATGTAATGTGTGTACACAGTGATTGCACCAGTAGAATAGTGAGTGCGGCTCTGGGGTATAATACAGGATGTAACTCAGGATCAGTAATGTAATGTATATATATAGTGTCTGCACCAGCAGAATAGTGAGTGCGGCTCTGGGGTATAATACAGGATGTAACTCAGGATCAGTAATGTAATGTATGTACACAGTGACTGCACCAGCAGAATAGTGAGTGCGGCTCTGGGGTATAATACAGGATGTAACTCAGGATCAGTAATGTAATGTATGTACACAGTGACTGCACCAGCAGAATAGTGAGTGCGGCTCTGGGGTATAATACAGGATGTAACTCAGGATCACTAATGTAATGTATGTACACAGTGACTGCACCAGCAGAATAGTGAGTGCAGCTCTGGAGTATAATACAGGATGTAACTCAGGATCAGTAATGTAATGTATGTACACAGTGACTGCACCAGCAGAATAGTGAGTGCGGCTCTGGAGTATAATACAGGATGTAACTCAGGATCAGTAATGTAATGTATGTACACAGTGACTGCACCAGTAGAATAGTGAGTGCAGCTCTGGGGTATAATACAGGATGTAACTCAGGATTAGTAATGTAATGTATGTACAGAGTGACTGCACCAGCAGAATAGTGAGCACAGCTCTGGAGTATAATACAGGATGTAACTCAGGATCAGCTATGTGGATGTTTACAGTATATATATATATATATATATACAGCTATTGGTGTGGGGTCGGCTCTTCCTTTTCTGTGGATTATTCTGTTGCTGATTGATTAAACATAATGTTGGCAATTAAGGTAAAATGTTATTAACCCCTTCCCGACATGTGACGGTATAGTACGTCACATGTCGGGACCCCCGCTTTGATGTGCGCTCCGGCGGTGAGCGCACATCAAAGTCGCGACATGTCAGCTGTTTTTTACAGCTGACATGTGCGCGCAATAGCGGCGGGTGAAATCGCGATCACCCGCCGCTATTAACTAGTTAAATGCCGCTGTCAAACTCAGACAGCGGCATTTAACTACCGCATCCGGCCGTGCGGCCGGATATGAGCGCATCGCCGACCCCCGTCACATGATCGGGGGTCGGCGATGTGTCAGGAAGGTAACCATAGAGGTCCTTGAGACCTCTATGGTTACTGATTGCCGGTGGCTGTGAGCGCCACCCTGTGGTCGGCGCTCACAGCACACCTGCAATTCTGCTGTGTAGCAGCGTTCTTATGATCGGTGCTGCATAGCAGAGCCGATCGGGCTGTGCCTGCTTCTAGCCTCCCATGGAGGCTATAGAAGCATGGCAAAAGTAAAAAAAAAAAGTTTTTAAAAATGTGAAAAAAATAAAAAAAATATAAAAGTTTAAATCACCCCCCTTTCGCCCCAATCAAAATAAATCAATAAAAAAAAAAACCAACCTACACATATTTGGTATCGCCGCGTTCAGAATCGCCCGATCTATCAATAAAAAAAAAGCATTAACCTGATCGCTATATGGCGTAATGAGAAAAAAATTCGAAACGCCAGATTTACGTTTTTTTGGTCGCCATGACATTGCATTAAAATGCAATAACGGGCGATCAAAAGAACGTATCTACACCAAAATGCTATCATTAAAAACGCCAGCTCGGCACGCAAAAAATAAGCCCTCACCTGACCCCAGATCACGAAAAATGGAGACGCTACGAGTATCGGAAAATGGCGCAATTTTGTTTTGTTTTGTTTTTTGCAAAGTTTGGAATTTTTTTTCACCACTTAGGTGAAAAATAACCTAGTCATGTTAGGTGTCTATAAACTCGCAGTGACCTGGAGAATCATAATGGCAGGTCAGTTTTAGCATTTAGTGAACCTAGCAAAATAGGCAAGCAAAAAACAAGTGTGGGATTGCACTTTTTTTGCAATTTCACTGCACTTGGAATTTTTTTCCCGTTTTCTAGTACACGACATGCTAAAACCAATGATGTCGTTCAAAAGTACAACTCGTCCCGCAAAAAATAAGCCCTCACATGGCCAAATTGACGGAAAAATAAAAAAGTTATGGCTCTGGGAAGGAGGGGAGTGAAAAACGAAAATGGAAAAACGGAAAAAGCTCCGGGGGTGAAGGGGTTAATAAAGTGTAATGATCTGAATCTGTTCTCGCTGATATTTTAGTCAATATCGTGTATCAATGTGTAAAAATAGTTTGTGTCGGCTTTATAGGATCATGAATTCCAGGGCTGTGATGGCGCCAGCGATCGATCATCCGCCTTTGTGTGAATTGGCATGAGAACGTGTCATCGACCCGGGCAATAAACGGTTAAACTCCTAATGCAATCATTTGTTTCCTGACAGTTTGTAAGAAAACTTCCAAGATTGGCTCCATAGCAACAACAGAGAACCTGAGGAACCTGCGACAGTGACGAGTCTGCCATCATCTTACTGCTCATAGAGTAATAGCAGCCAATGCAATATTCACCATTCACTGGCACATGACCCAACGTGACAGAGCTTATTGTTACACCCCCCTATCCCTCCCATTGTCACATCACTCTATCACTCCTATCATCACATCCCCCCATCGCTCCCATCATATCCCCTCTATCACTCCCATCATCACATCCCCCCTATCACTCCCATCACATCCCCCCATCCCTCCCATCGTAACATCCCCCTATCCCACCTATCGTCACATCCCCCCTATCACTCCCATCATCACATCCCTGTTGTGAATTCTGCTTTTGGGCTCCCTCCGGTGGTTGTAGGTGGTAATGCAGTTGTCCTTGAGTTGCAGTCCTGGTCAGGTGTATCTGCTGATTGCAGTTCTGACTGGGGTATTTAGGCGTGCAGGATTCATTAGTCCTTGCCAGTTGTCCATGGTTGTTGGGAGGTTTTGGTCCTGGTTTGGTTCCTTCTGCCTTCTGCCAAATCAGCAAAGATAAGTGTCTGGTTTTGTTTCTGTGGCACACATGTTGTGTGCTTAATAATTCTGTGCTATTCAGTGTTTTTTTGTCCAGCTTAGATTGTGTCAGTATTTTCTCAGTCTTGTTGGATTCTCTGGAGTGGCAGATATACATTCCATGTCTTTAGTTAGATTGTGGAACTTTTTGTATTATCTGCTGTGGATGTTTTTGGAAGGGTTTTAATACTGACCGTTTAGTATTCTGTCCTATCTTTCCCTATTTAGCTAGAGTGGCCTCTTTTGCTGAATCCTGTTTTCTGCCTGCGTGTGTCTTTCCTCTCCTACTCACAGTCAATATTCGTGGGGGGCTGCCTATCCTTTGGGGTTCTGCTCTGAGGCAAGGTAGTATTCCTATTTCCATCTATAGGGGTATTTAGTCCTCCGGCTGTGTCGAGGTGTCTAGGGTATGTTAGGCACACCCCACGGCTACTTCTATTTGCGGTGTTAGTTCAGGTTTTGCGGTCAGTACCGTTTCCACCTACTCCAGAGAAAGTTCATGCGGCTCCAAAGTCACCGGATCATAACACATCCCATCACTCCCATCATCACATCCCCCTATCACTCCCATCATCACATCCCTCTATCCCTCCCATTATCACATCCCCTATCACTCCCATCATATCCCCTCTATCACTCCCATCATATCCCCTCTATCACTCCCATCATATCCCCCCTATCACTTCCATCATCACATCCCCCTATCACTCCCATCACATTCCCCCATCCCTCCCATCGTAACATCCCCCTATCCCACCCATCGTCACATCCCCCTATCACTCCCATCATCACATCCCCCTATCACTCCCATCATCACATCCCCCATCACTCCCATCATCACATCCCCCTATCACTCCTATCATCACATCCCTCTATCCCTCCCATCATCACATCCCCCTATCCCTCCCATTATCACATCCCCCTATCACTCCCATCACATCCCCCCATCCCTCCCATCGTAACATCCCCCCATCACTCCCATCATCACATCCCTCCATCACTCCCATCATCACATCCCCCCTATCACTCCGTTATGTCCCATGAATGAGACATTTTACAGACTGTCCTGTACATTTTACATGCTGTTTTGCAGTCTCTCATATTGTATTCTATGTGTTCCTGTGTTTTGCATAGCTAAATCCTCCCTTTCCATTAAGTTTGTCCCTTCTGTCTCCCTGTCTCCCTCTGCTGGGTGTCATGTCACTTCCTTCTTCTCCCTGTGTCTCAGTCTCCATCTTGGCTTCATTAGAGGCACATGTGCTTTCAGCTTGACTGAAGAAAGTCTTTTTTACCTGCTGCTGTCTGTATGCATTCAACAAGAATTCTTAAAGAAATCAAAGTCTCTTCTGGATTCTTCATAACATGTGTGCCTGCAGCTGAGTTAAGCTATCTGCAACCGTCGCCAATTGTAAGGTGAAGAGATCCAGCATCTCACAGAGCCATATTTGCAGCCACAGGCCCCGGGACAGAATAGTAAAAAAGACTTACCAGATTCATCTGTAAAGCCACCCACAGCTTCTATAAAGCAACAGAACTTCCAGCAGAGCATCCGCTCTCAGCATATAAGAGACTATACAGCCCCCCTTCTCCCTGTGAATCAGGCTGGCTGAAGGAATGACTACACGGTCTCTGCCAGACCCATTGTTAGAAGAAGAGTGCATAGATCTTGATCCACCATCTAGTGAGAAGACTAGACGTCCCACAAAGCCCACATGGAAAGTAAGGGAGAATCTAGGATCCAGTAAACACGATCTTCTCTGTGCTATAGCAGAGCAATGGCAGAAACTGCTGAGTCACATAGACAGCCTGTCTCAGCCTGCTTCTCTCGAACGACCACCAGAGGCAACCCTTACACAACTGTGTTCAGATTATCAACTGTATACAGAAACAGCAGATCAGTGCATATCCGTGTATCCTGCACCCAAAGTCAGTACTATACGCTGCCAACCCTGCATCCTGATCCTCCTCTGTGCACCAGAATGTACCGGAAACCTGCACCTCACCAAACCTTATACACAAACATACGTGCAGGCCAATATGCAGGCAAGTCACCACACTCCAGTCAGTCACACAATTCCAGTCCCATGTGTGGCAGAAACTAAGCTCATTAAGCCAGTTAACGGACTGAACGCCTACGCTGCCCCATATGTTCCTGCATTCCCAGGTCAAAGCACAGATTGTATGAACAATGCCGCCTGAGCTGCCGCCTCACCAACCAACCGAGCTGCATCACCACCAGAGCTGCCACATCCCCGACCTTCTGTCTCTTCCCCAGTATCCCGTAGAATGTAAGTCCGCAAGGACAGGGTCGTCTCCCCTCTGTACCAGTCTGTCATCTTAAATTTGTGTACTGTAAATGATATCTATAACCCTGTATGTAACCCCTTTCTCATGTACAGCACCATGGAATTAATGGTGCTATATAAATAAATAATAACAATGCTACCCAGCCAGCAATGGTCCTTCCAAAATCGGAGAATGCCGATATGACTGGCTTTGCAAGGTACATGATTTGGCATGATCTAGCTAAGACTGGTCTTACAAAGTTTGACGATAAACCTGAGAACTACAGGGGTTGGAAGTGTACCTTTAAAACCACAATCAGTGACCTCGGCATCACCGCCGCTGAAGAGCTAGACCTGCTAATCAGGTGGCTTGGGCCACAATCCACGGATTGGGTCAAGAGACTTAAATCCGTCTACATCAGTAATCCTATCGCGGGTCTCACCGCTGCATGGTAGAAAGAAGCTATGGCAGTCCTGAGACCATAGAAAAGGCCCTGTTCAAGCGACTAGAGGATTTTCCAAAGGTATGTAGTAAGGACAGTACAAGGTTCCAAGAGCTCAGCAACATTCTGTTAGAGCTTCAGCTGGCCAAAGCAGACGGTAGCTGCCTGGCCTCAGCTACCTGGACACTGCTCATGGGGTAACCCCAATAGTTTCCAAGCTGCCGTCCAATATCCAAAATAAGTGGGCCATGCTTGGATCAAAATACAAAAGGGAAAACCAAGTCTCCTTCCCTCCAATTTCCTACTTCTCCGAGTTCATCGAAAATATTGCAGAGTGTAAGACTGATCCAAGTTTTTCCTATGAAGAACACAGCGACCCTGTTTCATCTCCTAAACACGAGAGTCCACATCTTAACTACAGGAACCGCCGAGCTCCAATGTCCGTCAAGAAGACTGATGTTCTTCCCACACCTACAGTATCACAAGATAAGAGCAACAAAGGAGAGAAGGTTGGGAATCCTAATCATATGTGTCCCATTCACAAGAAACCTCACCCCTTAAAGAAGTGCACCGGCTTCAGAAAGAAACCACTCCAGGAACGCAAAGAGCTTCTGAAGAACTTTGGGATATATTACAGGTGCTGCGCTTCTACTGAACACTTTGCTAAAGACTGTAAAATATCTATTAAGTGTTTGGAGTGCAACAGTGAGGAGCATGTGCAAGCGCTCCATCCATCCCAATCTAACACTGCACAGCTTACACCTCCCCCACCACAAGGCAAGGCAAGGAAGATGCTGTTCAAACAGTGAGTTCTATCACAATATCTTCTTCATGCACAGAAGTCTGCGGAGAAGGCCTCTGGGACAAGTCGTGTGCGAAGATATGCCTGGTGAATGTGTATCCCAAGGGTCGACCAGAGAAAACCGCAAGGGTGTATGTTATCCTGGACGATCAGAGCAACCGGTCACTTGCAAGGTCACAACTCTTTGATATGTTTGACTTAAGGTACCGTCACACTAAATGATATCGCTAGCGATCTGTGATGTTGCAGCGTCCTGGCTAGCGATATCGTTGTGTTTGACACGCAGCAGCGATCAGGATCCTGCTGTGATGTCGCTGGTCGTTGAAGAAAGTTCAGAACTTTATTTGGTCGTCAGATCGCCGTGTATCGTTGTGTTTGACAGCAAAAGCAACGATACCAGCGATGTTTTACAATGGTAACCGGCCCTGCGCTTAGCAACCCCATGTTTACCCTGGTTACCCGGGGACCTCGGCATCGTTGGTCGCTGGAGAGCGGTCTGTGTGACAGCTCTCCAGCGACCAAACAGCGACGCTGCAGCGATCGGCATCATTGTCTGTATCGCTGCAGCGTCGCTTAGTGTGACGGTACCTTTAGGCTACTTTCACACTAGCGTCGTGCACTGCACGTCGCAATGCGTCGTTGTGGATAAAAAACGCATCCTGCAAAGTTGCCCGCAGGATGCGTTTTTTCTCCATAGACTTTTACTAGCGACGCACTGCGACGCAGTGCCACACGTCGCAACCGTCGCGCGACGGTTGCGTCGTGTTTTGGCGCACCGCCGCCACAAAAAAAGTTACATGTAACGTTTTTTTTGTGCGTCGAGACCGCCATTTTCGACCACGCATGCACGCCTGAAACTCCGCCCCCTCCTCCCCGTACCATGCAATAGGGCAGCGGAAGCGTCGCAAGACTGCTTCCACTGCCCACGTGGGGCATTTTTTGCACAGTATGCGTCGGTACGTCGGGCCGACGCAGCATGACGGCCCCATACCGATGCTAGTGTAAAAGCAGCCTTAAAGGGAAACTCACCCCTACACCCTGGGCACCTGCGGTGGTGTTACGGAGGTCTCTGGGAGAAGAGCCAATTGACTCATGGTGTCTTCTCTTGAGAACAATGTGGAGATACCCTTACCCACTCTGGTCGAATGCAACCAGATACCATCCAACAGAGAGGAAATCCCAACTCCAGAGGCTGCACTCCATCACCCTCATCTAAGGACTTTGGCAGGCAAGATACCAGCTCTCGACAACAGCGCAAACATTCTGATCTTGCTTGGCAGAGACATTCTGCGATTACACAAGGTATGTCAGCAAATCAACGGGCCACCCAATGCTCAATTTGCTCAATGCTTTGAGCTAGGCTGGGTTACCATAGGGGATGTCGGTATTGGAAAGATGAATAGACCCACGAGGATTTCCTCATTTAAGACTCACGTCCTACCATATGGTCGCAGCACTTACTTTCAACCATGCCCACATCATTACTGGGTGAAAGAGAAGATAAGCGACAACAAGTGGAAGAAAGATACGAACATATTCCTGTCCCGCAATGATGACCTCAGGTCAACAATGTTCAACTCTACAAGAGAAGACAACCAGCTAGCACCTGCAAGGGAGGACAAAGAGTTCATAAAGATTATGGCAAAGGAATTCGCCCAAGACGATTCAAATGGGGGAAGCACCTTAACCTTTTCGTTCTCCAAGAACAAGGCTACCTGATAATCTGCAACAAGCAACGGCAAGGTTTTCATCCCTAAAACGCACCTTAAAGAGAAGGCCAGAGATGGAGAAACATTTTGTCGATTTCATGCAGAATATCTTCGACAGAGGTCACGCAGAACCCACACCCCCACTAAAAGAAGGTGAAGAATGCTGGTATCTCCCATCCTTTAGTGTCTACCATCCTTGCAAACCTGACCAAATTAGAGTGGTGTTTGATTCCAGTGCTCAGTATGAAGGCATCTCACTAAATAGCCTGCTCCTCACTGGGCCTAATCTAAACAACAGCCTTATAGGAGTACTGATTAGCTTCAGACAAGAACATGTCACAGTAATGGCCGACATTCAACAAATGTTTCATTGTTTTATCATGAGAGAAGACAGCAGAAACTACCTCAGATTCCTATGGCACAAAGACAACGACGTCCGCAACAAGGTCATAGACTACAGGATGAAGGTGCACGTCTTCGGGAACAGCCCCTCGTCTGCAGTGGCCATCTATAGACTAAGATGGACAGCACAGGAAGGTGAGAGAGAGTATGGGTCTGATGCTCGTCTACTTGTGGAAACAAACTTCTAGGTAGACGATGGACTTAAGTCTCTTCCCACAAGTGAAGAGACAATCGATCTGCTCTCTAGGTCTTAGGAAATGCTGTCAACAGCAAACCTTAGACTCCACAAGATCATCTCCAACAGTAAAAAGGTAATGGAAGCATTTTCATCTGAGGATCATGCTGCTCGTGTAAGGGATCTTGTTCTGGGTTCTGACGTTCCTCCCATGCAACGCAGCCTCAGTCTGCTTTGGGATATTAAGCAGGCCACGTTCACTTTCCAGGTGTCAGCTTGTGATAAACCTTTCACTAAATGAGGAGTCCTATCTGTTGTGAACAGCATCTATGATCCTCTCGGGTTTATCACACCCATTCAAGGCAAAATACTATTGAGACAGTTGACCACCGAGAGTACGGATTGGGACACTGCGCTACCATCCCAGAAACAACAAAGGTGGGAGGCGTGGAAGAAGTCTCTGAAGGTCTTAGAGCATTTCCAAGTCCCGCGTTGTTATTCCTCAGGCACCCTTTCAGCCACCATCAGAAGAGAAGTCCACACTTTCTCCAATGCTTCTACAGAGGCTATAGCTGCCGTAGCCTACCTGAAGACCTTGGAAGAAGATAACAAGGTGCATTGTGGATTCAACCTCGGTAAGGCAAAACTAACCCCGAAACCTGCTCACTCTGTTCCAAGACTTGAACTTTGTGCCATGGTTCTGGCAGTGGAGTTAGCTGAAGCTATAAAGGACAAAATGGACATTGCTATTGATTCATTTACCTTCTACACATACAGTAAAGTGGTACCAGTAACATCGGACCCTGATGCACCAATGATCCTTACTCCTGCTACACTTCTGACTCAGAAGGTTGGAGCTGCCGCAATCCCTTCAGGGAAGTTTGTGGACGGGGACATTTACAGACATCAGTGGAAACAGGTACAACACTTGTCCAATGCCTTTTGGCACCGCTGGAAAACTGAATACCTGCACTTGCTTCAAAAACGTCACAAATGGCAGACTGCAAAACCTAATCTCCAAGAGGGAGACCTAGTCCTCCTTAAAGATAAAGAAGCTCATCGCAACGACTGGCCAATGGGTCTTATCACCAAGGTTACACCAAGCAATGATGGGAAGATCCGTAAGGTAGAAGTCAAGGTTACGAAAGGCGGTTCAACTCGTATTTTCTTCCTTCCAGTCACTGATCTTGTGTTACTTTTACCAAAGGAGGACATCATATGAAAGTCGTTGTTTATGGACACAGCTCACGGCGGGGAGCCTACCGCCATATATTCCTCCAGCTGTGTTGGAACATTCGAACATTTGAACTTTCTCCAGCGGATTGTTGGGTTGGTGGAATTAAATAGTGTAGTTCATTAAATAGTACATGCAAAACGCCAGTGTCAACGTCTACAGTGAAGATGCGACTCCGGGATGCTAGCCTTCAGGGCAGTGTGGCAAAGAAAAAGCCATATCTGAGACTGGCTAATAAAAAGAAAAGATTAATATGGGCAAAAGAACACAGACATTGGACAGAGGAAGATTGGAAAAAAGTCTTATGGACAGACGAATCCAAGTTTGAGGTGTTTGGATCACACAGAAGAACATTTGTGAGATGCAGAACAACTGAAAAGATGCTGGAAGAGTGTGACGCCATCTATCAAGCATGGTGGAGGTAATGTGATGGTCTGGGGTTGCTTTGGTGCTGGTAAAGTGGGAGATTTGTACAAGGTAAAAGGGATATTGAATAAGGAAGGCTATCACTCCATTTTACAATGCCATGCCATACCCTGTGGACAGTGCTTGATTGGAGCCAATTTCATCCTACAACAGGACAATGACCCAAAGCACACCTCCAAATTATGGAAGAACTATTTAGGGAAGAAGCAGGCAGCTGGTATTCTATCTGTAAAGGAGTGGCCAGAGCAGTCACCAGATCTCAACCCCATTGAGCTGTTGTGGGAGCAGCTTGACCGTATGGTGCGCAAAAAGTGCCCATCAGCCAAACCAACTTGTGGAGGGGCTTCTAGAAGCATGGGGGGAAATTCTCCAGATGACCTCAGCAAATTAACTGCTAGAATACCAAAGCTCTGCAATTCTGGAATTGTTGCAAAGGGAGCATTCTTTGACGAAAGCAAAGTTTGAAGGAGAAAATTATTATTTCAAATAAAAATCTTTTTTTCAAACCTTGTCAATGTCTGGACTAGATTTTACATTCATTTGGCAACTCATTTGATTCCTAAAAGTATGAGTTATCATGGAAAACACAAAATTGTCTGGGTGACCCTAAACTTTTGAACAGTAGTGTAACTGCTACATAGTGATACGTGAATAAACCCATATATACAAATGTGGCACCCCAGGAGTTTGGGTACCACAGTAGTGCTGCCTTCCTCTCAGGAAGGGTGGTGGTATGCCTGGAAACGAGAAGGATCTCTTTGGCAGGTAAATGACACACACAACACCTTCTGAATCCAGGCCAGGAGGGGGAGCTCAAAACCCGGTTTTAGGGCAGCTTCCCTGAATAAAGATCCTGGTCTGGAGGAGGAACTAGTTCAGTTTAGTCTGGAGCAGACAGTGAAGGGAAAGGAGAACAGAGGAGAAATTTCAGGGCTCAAGGAGGCTGCGAGTGGGCCTCTGAGGAGCCAGAGTGCAGAGACTGGGTACTGGGAGCCCGAGGCTGTGGGGAGCTCCAAGCCCCATAGCAGAACCGGAGGGCACAGAACTACACGTGTACTGCCCAAATTTAGCCTGTGGTACAGCAGCATCCTGGAGCCTGATAAATGTAATGCTCCAGATTCTCATCTAGCTCAAAGGATGGTCAGGTTTATAGGTTCTCTAATCAGCCAAACTGTTTTCAGCTATGCTAACATACTTTTACAAGGGTTTTCAAGGGTATTCTAACCATCCCTTAGCCTTCTTACACAGTTAGCAAACACAAAGTACCATAAGAACACTGGAGTGATGGTTGTTGGAAATGGGTCTCTATACACCTATGGAGATATTGCATTACAAACCAGATATTTGCAGCTAGAATAGTCATTTACCACATTAACAATGTATAGAGTGTATTTCTGAATCATTTAATGTTAGCTTCATTGGAAAAAACTGTGCTTTTCTTTAAAAAATAAGGACATTTCTATGTGACCCTAAACTTTTGAATGGTAGTGTATATGTGTGATTGTATATAGGGGTTTATTCACGTATCACTATGTAGCATTTATCTGTGTGCATGGCTGATTTCTCCCTACTATTGGCCATCAGAGGTGAGTGTCGTGGGCGACACCTGAACACACCGGACTCTTAGTTCTCAGCGATCTCTTTTTCTGTTACAAATAATTATGATTAAGAAGAGTAACTGTAAATGATATCAGCTCAAGGCTCGGAGGCATTAAAGGGGTTGTCCATCCATCAGTGGAGCCAGATGTTGTACTACGGTGGCAGGGGGCTGTTATATGCCTGGGGCAATGGATCTAATGAGATACTAGAATTCGGTGAATGAGACGTGTGTCCCGCACTTTTTTCCATAAGACAATATTTGGTGACATATTTGGTGTCTCCGAAGTGATCACTCCTCTCGCCAGACACCACTGATTCTGGCTGCTATTTTGCCTTCTCCATATCTCCTCTTCCTCCTCTGATGCTTTTCCTCCATATGTCCTCTTCCTCCTCCGATGCTTATCCTCCATATCTTCTCTTCCTCCTCTGATGCTTCTTCTCCATATCTTCTCCTATTCCTCCTTCGATGCTTCTCCTCCGTATCTTCTCATCTTCCTCCTTCGATGCTTCTCCTCCGTATCTTCTCCTCTTCCTCCTTCGATGCTTCTCCTCCATATCTTTTCCTCTTCCTCCTCCGATGCTTCTTCTCCGTATCTTCTCCTCATCCTCCTTCAATGCTTTTCCTCCATATCTTCTCCTCTTCCTCCTTCGATGCTTCTCCTCCGTATCTTCTCCTCTTCCTCCTCCGATGCTTCTCCTGGTGACATGTTTGGTGTCTCCGAAGTGATCACTCCTCTCGCCAGACACCGCTGATTCTGGCTGCTATTTTGCCTTCTCCATATCTCCTCTTCCTCCTCCAATGCTTCTTCTCCGTATCTTCTCTTCCTCCTCCAATGCTTCTTCTCTTCGTATTTTCTTCTCTTCCTCCTCCTATGCTTCTCCTCCATATCTCCTCTTTCTCCTCCGATGCTTCTCCATATCTTCTCTTCCTCCTCTGATGCTTCTTCTCCGTATCTTCTCCTATTCCTCCTTCTATGCTTCTCCTCCGTATCTTCTCCTCTTCCTCCTCCGATGCTTCTCCGTATCTTCTCTTCCTCCTTCGATGCTTCTCCTCCATATCTTCTCCTCTTCCTCCTCCGATGCTTCTTCTCCGTATCTTCTCCTCATCCTCCTTCAATGCATCTCCTCCGTATCTTCTCCTCTTCCTCCTCTGATGCTTCTTCTCCGCATCTTCTCCTCTTCCTCCTTTGATGCTTCTCCTCTGTATCTTCTCCTCTTCCTCCTCCGATGCTTCTCCATGTGACATATTTGGTGTCTCCGAAGTGATCACTCCTCTCGCCAGACACCGCTGATTCTGGCTGCTATTTTGCCTTCTCCATATCTCCTTCCTCCTCCAATGCTTCTTCTCTGTATCTTCTCTTCCTCCTCCAATGCTTCTTCTCTTCATATTTTCTTCTCTTCCTCCTCCGATGCTTCTTCTCTGTATCTTCTCCTCTTCCTCCTCTGATGCTTCTCCTCCATATCTTCTCTTCCTCCTCTGATGCTTCTTCTCCGTATCTTCTCCTATTCCTCCTTCGAAGCTTCTCCTCTGGACCTTCTCCTCTTCCTCCTCCAATGCTTCTCCGTATCTTCTCCTCTTCCTCCTTCGATGCTTGTCCTCCATATCTTCTCCTCTTCCTCCTCTGATGCTTCTTCACCGTATCTTCTCCTCATCCTCCTTCGATGCTTCTCCTCCGTATCTTCTCCTCATCCTCCTCCGATGCTTCTTCTCTGTATCTTCTTCTCTTCCTCCTTCGATGCTTCTCCTCCGTATCTTCTCCTCTTCCTCCTCTGATGCTTCTCCTGGTGACATATTTGGTGTCTCCGAAGTGATCACTCCTCTCGCCAGACACCGCTGATTCTGGCTGCTATTTTGCCTTCTCCATATCTCCTCTTCCTCCTCCAATGCTTCTTCTCCGTATCTTCTCTTCCTCCTCCAATGCTTCTTCTCTGTATCTTCTCTTCCTCCTCCAATGCTTCTTCTCTTCGTATTTTCTTCTCTTCCTCCTCCGATGCCTCTCCGTATTTTCGCCTCTTCCTCCTCCAATGCTTCTTCTCTGTATCTTCCCCTCTTCCTCCTCCAATGCTTCTCCGGGTCTCGACGGTGACTTCCCTGCATTATCTTTGCCTCCTCGTATTTTGGAAGCTTCTCATCATCATTACATCTCTACTAAAATGAGCAGCACTATGACTCACGCCTGGCAGAATTAGGAATAATTGCCATCTCTGTGTTCTACTGAGCCAGAAAAACATTGTCTTAAGGGACCAGTATCCAGATTGAAGAAGGTATACAAAAGTATGTACAATCCTCCTAATTATTGAGTTACAGCCATGTAAAAACAATAGACAACCATTAGTCGTACTGAATATCTCAGTGACATTTAGACCATGTTCCTATGTTGTTTTTTTCCACTGCTCCAATTCTTTTGTTTTTGCATATTTTTCATTTTTTAATGTGTTTTTTATGCAGATTTTGAGCGTTTTTCCCCCATGCACTTTAATTCTACGCTTTACAACACAAATGCATTTTTGCATGTTTTAGCTTTCTGATAAAAGCTTGTTAAAGGCACCAAAGAACACAAAGTAGAATGTCTCTTTTTTTAATCAGAAAATGACCTATTTTGTAAAATCAGATTTTCGTGTGACTTTTTTTCTTTACATTTTTGACCATTTTTTTTTCTTTATCACAAAATATAATTGAAATAATTGAAATCTTGCAATTCTTACAGTGGCCACTAGGGCTATTTGTTAGCCTTTTACTTCCTGTTGTTTCAGGAATTTCACATGTACTGTATATTCGCAGCAATCTAATGAGCGCATGTAAAGGAAAAGGGGGCAGGGCCTATTATGGTTGATGGATCCTGGGCTACCACCGGTACCGGTGTCATCTCTCATTGTAATCCTGTTCCAAAAGCACCTGGAAAAAAAGTGCAAAAAAAATGCAGGAACGACTCTTCCAACTCATTTCTATTGTAAAATCACTTTGCTGCTCATATATTCAGTCTTCCTGTTTTATGGTGAGGAAAAATTCCTGATCTGAGAAAATAAAGTGCATATAACATCAATGATTAATACAATCTGCTCCAAACTAGGCTCTGTCCAAAGAAAAGCTGCAAAAAAAAAAAAATAATTAAAATAAAATAAAAATGTTTCAAAAACATCTAAAAACTCCGGAACGTTTCCTGAAGTTTCTACTAGAAAACTTGTTATTTTGAACATCAGCATTAGTTGATGTGAGAGACCTTTAGTTGCTTAGAGGTGACCTAGGGTTCCTTTGTGATCTCGTAGACTATTATACACCTTGCTCTTGAAGTGATCTTTGATGGTTGCCCACTCCCGAGGAGGGCAGTAAGGATCTTGAATTCCCTCCATTTGTGCACAATCTATCTGACTGTGGATTGGTGGAATTCAGACTCTTTAAAGATGGTTTTCTAGCCTTTTCCAGCATGATGAGCAACAACAACTTTTCTTCTGTCCTGAATATTCTCCTACTTTTTCACAGACGTGATGGTCAGACTTTGATAGATCCCCGCTTTTTCTATATATAGCAGGTCTCCCACTCTCTCCTGATTGTCGTCCCATTGATTGAAAACTCCAGATTTTGATTAAATGCTAACTGTAAAGGTTCACATACTTTGCTTCTCACACACATGATATTGGATAATTTTCTTTAATTATAAGATTTTAAAAAATCTAACATTTTGACCCGTTTTATATGTTTTGTTCAATTCATCTATGGAGCGCCCGTCAGGGCCATGGGGATACTTGGCACCGGGCCAGTTCTTAAAGGGATGTGTCATGGCAGCAGTGACCCGGTCCGTGGCACTGGGCGTCCAATAAAAGAGTGATGACTAGTGTTGAGCGATACTTTCCGATATCGGAAAGTATCGGTATCGGAAAGTATCGGCCGATACCGTCAAAATATCGGATCCAATCCGATACCGATACCCGATCCCAATGCAAGTCAATGGGACGAAAATATCGGAATTAAAATAAACCCTTTATAAACTTGTAGGTTCATTCTACATGAAGGAAAACAACTAAGAATAATGTAGGATGTATTGGGGGACGTGGCGGAGACATTAAAGGCACAGAGGTTTAGCCCAATGTAATAGAATAGCAGGATTTTTTTTTTTTTGGATGACGTTCGGCGTTAGAAAGAATTTGACTATGTTAATTTTTTTTTTTTTTTTATGCCACATATTGATGTTTCACTACTTCAACGCCCTTCACCTTCTTTTTTTCTTCTCCCACGCTTTCTTCTTCATTATCCTCATCATCAGCTTCTTTGACATCAACTTCTTCACCTTATTCATCTTCTTCTTCATCTTCTACCTATTATTTTTTGGGTTACATTGTTCATATTCTTTTTATTTTACTATTATCTTCATCATATTCTACTTCTTCATCATATTCTTATTTGTGACAGGCATTCCTGTAGTTGTTATCTATAAAAGTTTGAAGATTACACCTTCCGTTCTGCCTGTCACAAAACAGTTACATTTGTCCGCGTTCAGTTTGGCCTGCAGCATCAGGCTTTATCCAGGGGCACCACGAGGAGGAACGGACTCACCCCCATACACTGCTTAGTCTTCTTCTGCTTATAATTTAGATAATATTTTTTGCTCTGATATTTAGTGTTATGCTTAATGTTCTTCTGCTCTTTGTTCTGCAGCCTCTTGTTCTTCTGCTTCTCGGTCTTCCAGGTCGTCGTCGTCGTCTCCAGGGTCGTCGTCTCCAGGGTCGTCGTCTCCCGGGTCGTCGTCATCGGGGTGGTCTTCAGGGTCGTCGTCTCCGGGGTCGTCGTCATCACGGTGGTCTTCAGGGTCATCGTCTCCAGGGTCGTCGTCATCACGGTGGTTGTCGTCTCTGGTGTTGTCGTCATCTTAGGGGTGTTCTTCCGGGTCATCGTGTTTAGTCTCTTGAACTTGGAAATGTAGCAGAAGGTACAAGAAGGCTGAGAAAATGCCGAGAACCAGCTGATGGAACTGGAACTCGGATGGCTACCCAAAGGTCCAAGAGCCAATGGAACTACCGAGGACCAGCTGACGTTACTGGAACCCGGTTACTAAGCAGGAGGTACCCGTGCCTGAAATCACTACCAAGGACCACCTGACGTTGGTGGAACTCGGATACCCAGAGGGAGGCACCTAAGCCAAAGGCTCTGCCCGGAACCAGCTGACGGTACTGGAACCAGGATGGGGAGCAGAAGGTACAAGAGCAAAAGACAGTGCCGAGAACCAGCTGACGGTGCTGGAACCCGGATGGGTAGCCGAAGGTCCAAGAGCCAATGGAACTACCGAGGACCAGCTGACGTTACTGGAACCCGGTTACTAAGCAGGAGGTACCCGTGCCTGAAAGCACTACCAAGGACCACCTGACGTTGGTGGAACTCGGATACCCAGAGGGAGGCACCTAAGCCAAAGGCTCTGCCCGGAACCAGCTGACGGTACTGGAACCAGGATGGGGAGCAGAAGGTACAAGAGCAAGTGTCTGCGTGGCTTTTGCAGGACACGATGCCGGCTGCATAGCAGGGGAACAGCTGGTGGTGCTGAACCCCACTGACACATTGGCGAGGTGTTTTTCTCTGTGCAGCTAGCAGTACCGGGCCCCAACTGGCGGTGTTGGAGCCCGGGGTCAGCAGGAGGAGGAGAGGGAGCAGAGTGTAGGCCGAAGCCTGCACTGGCGGCAGCTTTGGGTCTGTTGTGCCTGCGTGGCTGTTGCAGGACACGTTGCCGGCTGCACAGCAGGGGAACAGCTGGCGGTGCTGAACCCCACTGACACATTGGCGGGGTGTTTTTCTCTGTGCAGCTAGCAGTACCGGGCCCCAACTGGCGGTGTTGGAGCCCGGGCTCTGCAGGGGGAGCAGAGTGTAGGCCGAAGCCTAATCGAACCAATTTCAAAGGTAACCTTTAACCCCCCCTCAGGGGTTACAAAGTAGAAGAGCCACAGCTTATGCAGCAGTAGTGGTGCACAAGTCAAAGGTTGCTCTTTTAATTTGGCTCCTTGCACACGCTGAATGGAACACGTATAACATTTAGCCCTTTATACAGTCAAACTGTGTTGGAGGCGCGAGTTCCCTTTGTAATGAGACGCAGCACAGATGTCAAGAATCCCACCTTGGTGCTGGGTGCAGCCTCCTGAGCGTTGTTATTTGCTGTACAGGAGTCTGCGCTGTCGTGTTATCCCCTGGCCTAGCGCTGTTAGCGCTGCCCATCTTCTGACCTCATTTAATGTTGGCTGGTGCGGTTCGCGATGCCCATGAATCACAGCCCCGCAGTGTATTGACATAGTTAAAACACTGCGGGGCTGGGATTCATGGCCTGGCGCAGTACATATGTTCGCCTCTCGCTTGGGTTCTTACACCTGCTTCAGACTATGTGGCGTCAGCTGATCCCTTATCGCATGCCACGGCCATGAAGCCGCACAGTCTGAAGAAGGCGGAAGGAGATGAGGGACAGGCGAACTGATGCACTGCTCATGCCCATCAAACACACCCTCGCAGTCCCAAGAAATAAGACACCGAGGGGCGTTGTGTGGGTCAGGGCGGCCGCAGAGGCGCAGGCAGCCAAACAATGATGCCAGAAGACGGGCAGCGCTACCAAGGGGGTTGCAGCGTGTCATTACAAAGGAAAGTCACACCACCGGGACAGTTAAATGGTCACACAGAGGACACATTTTAGACGTGTTTTCCGTTCCACATGTGCGAGGAGAATACGTTTATGAGCCACCTTGCACACATGCAGCATTACCGCTGTACAAGGTGGCCTTTAAAACGTACAAACGCCTGGGGGAGGGGGGACAGGTTCCCTTCAATTTCAGTTCTGGTGTCTGCGTGGCTTTTGCAGGACACGATGCCGGCTGCACAGCAGGGGAACAGCTGGCGGTGCTGAACCCCACTGACACATTGGCGAGGTGTTTTTCTCTGTGCAGCTAGCAGTACCGGGCCCCAACTGGCGGTGTTGGAGCCCGGGGTCAGCAGGAGGAGGAGAGGGAGCAGAGTGTAGGCCGAAGCCTGCACTGGCGGCAGCTTTGGGTCTGTTGTGCCTGCGTGGCTGTTGCAGGACACGTTGCCGGCTGCACAGCAGGGGAACAGCTGGCGGTGCTGAACCCCACTGACACATTGGCGAGGTGTTTTTCTCTGTGCAGCTAGCAGTACCGGGCCCCAACTGGCGGTGTTGGAGCCCGGGCTCTGCAGGGGGAGCAGAGTGTAGGCCGAAGCCTAATCGAACCAATTTCAAAGGTAACCTTTAACCCCCCCTCAGGGGTTACAAAGTAGAAGAGCCACAGCTTATGCAGCAGTAGTGGTGCACAAGTCAAAGGTTGCTCTTTTAATTTGGCTCCTTGCACACGCTGAATGGAACACGTATAACATTTAGCCCTTTATACAGTCAAACTGTGTTGGAGGCGCGAGTTCCCTTTGTAATGAGACGCAGCACAGATGTCAAGAATCCCACCTTGGTGCTGGGTGCAGCCTCCTGAGCGTTGTTATTTGCTGTACAGGAGTCTGCGCTGTCGTGTTATCCCCTGGCCTAGCGCTGTTAGCGCTGTCCATCTTCTGACCTCATTTAATGTTGGCTGGTGCGGTTCGCGATGCCCATGAATCACAGCCCCGCAGTGTATTGACATAGTTAAAACACTGCGGGGCTGGGATTCATGGCCTGGCGCAGTACATATGTTCGCCTCTCGCTTGGGTTCTTACACCTGCTTCAGACTATGTGGCGTCAGCTGATCCCTTATCGCATGCCACGGCCATGAAGCCGCACAGTCTGAAGAAGGCGGAAGGAGATGAGGGACAGGCGAACTGATGCACTGCTCATGCCCATCAAACACACCCTCGCAGTCCCAAGAAATAAGACACCGAGGGGCGTTGTGTGGGTCAGGGCGGCCGCAGAGGCGCAGGCAGCCAAACAATGATGCCAGAAGACGGGCAGCGCTACCAAGGGGGTTGCAGCGTGTCATTACAAAGGAAAGTCACACCACCGGGACGGTTAAATGGTCACACAGAGGACACATTTTAGACGTGTTTTCCGTTCCACATGTGCAAGGGGAATACGTTTATGAGCCACCTTGCACACATGCAGCATTACCGCTGTACAAGGTGGCCTTTAAAACGTACAAACGCCTGGGGGAGGGGGGACAGGTTCCCTTCAATTTCAGTTCTGGTGTCTGCGTGGCTTTTGCAGGACACGATGCCGGCTGCACAGCAGGGGAACAGCTGACGTTACTGAACCCCAATAACAGAGGAGGGACTGTTGACTGTGCGTACAGCACTTCTGGACGGCAACTGGCGGTGTTGGAGCCCAGGGACAGGTGGAGGAGGAGGAGGTTGGAGGAGGTAGGAGGGATTGCCACACACACAGCAGGGGAACAGCTGACGTTACTGAACCCCAATAACAGAGGAGGGACTGTTGACTGTGCGTACAGCACTTCTGGACGGCAACTGGCGGTGTTGGAGCCCAGGGACAGGTGGAGGAGGAGGAGGTTGGAGGAGGTAGGAGGGATTGCCACACACACAGCAGGGGAACAGCTGACGTTACTGAACCCCAATAACAGAGGAGGGACTGTTGACTGTGCGTACAGCACTTCTGGACGGCAACTGGCGGTGTTGGAGCCCAGGGACATGTGGAGGAGGAGGAGGTTGGAGGAGGTAGGAGGGATTGCCACACACACAGCAGGGGAACAGCTGACGTTACTGAACCCCAATAACAGAGGAGCGACTGTTGACTGTGCGTACAGCACTTCTGGACGGCAACTGGCGGTGTTGGAGCCCAGGGACAGGTGGAGGAGGAGGAGGTTGGAGGAGGTAGGAGGGATTGCCACACACACAGCAGGGGAACAGCTGACGTTACTGAACCCCAATAACAGAGGAGGGACTGTTGACTGTGCGTACAGCACTTCTGGACGGCAACTGGCGGTGTTGGAGCCCAGGGACAGGTGGAGGAGGAGGAGGTTGGAGGAGGTAGGAGGGATTGCCACACACACAGCAGGGGAACAGCTGACGTTACTGAACCCCAATAACAGAGGAGGGACTGTTGACTGTGCGTACAGCACTTCTGGACGGCAACTGGCGGTGTTGGAGCCCAGGGACAGGTGGAGGAGGAGGAGGTTGGAGGAGGTAGGAGGGATTGCCACACACACAGCAGGGGAACAGCTGACGTTACTGAACCCCAATAACAGAGGAGGGACTGTTGACTGTGCGTACAGCACTTCTGGACGGCAACTGGCGGTGTTGGAGCCCAGGGACAGGTGGAGGAGGAGGAGGTTGGAGGAGGTAGGAGGGATTGCCACACACACAGCAGGGGAACAGCTGACGTTACTGAACCCCAATAACAGAGGAGGGACTGTTGACTGTGCGTACAGCACTTCTGGACGGCAACTGGCGGTGTTGGAGCCCAGGGACAGGTGGAGGAGGAGGAGGTTGGAGGAGGTAGGAGGGATTGCCACACACACAGCAGGGGAACAGCTGACGTTACTGAACCCCAATAACAGAGGAGCGACTGTTGACTGTGCGTACAGCACTTCTGGACGGCAACTGGCGGTGTTGGAGCCCAGGGACAGGTGGAGGAGGAGGAGGTTGGAGGAGGTAGGAGGGATTGCCACACACACAGCAGGGGAACAGCTGACGTTACTGAACCCCAATAAATGAGGAGGGACTGTTGACTGTGCGTACAGCACTTCTGGACGGCAACTGGCGGTGTTGGAGCCCAGGGACAGGTGGAGGAGGAGGAGGTTGGAGGAGGTAGGAGGGATTGCCACACACACAGCAGGGGAACAGCTGACGTTACTGAACCCCAATAACAGAGGAGGGACTGTTGACTGTGCGTACAGCACTTCTGGACGGCAACTGGCGGTGTTGGAGCCCAGGGACAGGTGGAGGAGGAGGAGGTTGGAGGAGGTAGGAGGGATTGCCACACACACAGCAGGGGAACAGCTGACGTTACTGAACCCCAATAACAGAGGAGGGACTGTTGACTGTGCGTACAGCACTTCTGGACGGCAACTGGCGGTGTTGGAGCCCAGGGACAGGTGGAGGAGGAGGAGGTTGGAGGAGGTAGGAGGGATTGCCACACACACAGCAGGGGAACAGCTGACGTTACTGAACCCCAATAACAGAGGAGCGACTGTTGACTGTGCGTACAGCACTTCTGGACGGCAACTGGCGGTGTTGGAGCCCAGGGACAGGTGGAGGAGGAGGAGGTTGGAGGAGGTAGGAGGGATTGCCACACACACAGCAGGGGAACAGCTGACGTTACTGAACCCCAATAACAGAGAAGGGACTGTTGACTGTGCGTACAGCACTTCTGGACGGCAACTGGCGGTGTTGGAGCCCAGGGACAGGTGGAGGAGGAGGAGGTTGGAGGAGGTAGGAGGGATTGCCACACACACAGCAGGGGAACAGCTGACGTTACTGAACCCCAATAACAGAGGAGGGACTGTTGACTGTGCGTACAGCACTTCTGGACGGCAACTGGCGGTGTTGGAGCCCAGGGACAGGTGGAGGAGGAGGAGGTTGGAGGAGGTAGGAGGGATTGCCACACACACAGCAGGGGAACAGCTGACGTTACTGAACCCCAATAACAGAGGAGGGACTGTTGACTGTGCGTACAGCACTTCTGGACGGCAACTGGCGGTGTTGGAGCCCAGGGACAGGTGGAGGAGGAGGAGGTTGGAGGAGGTAGGAGGGATTGCCACACACACAGCAGGGGAACAGCTGACGTTACTGAACCCCAATAACAGAGGAGCGACTGTTGACTGTGCGTACAGCACTTCTGGACGGCAACTGGCGGTGTTGGAGCCCAGGGACAGGTGGAGGAGGAGGAGGTTGGAGGAGGTAGGAGGGATTGCCACACACACAGCAGGGGAACAGCTGACGTTACTGAACCCCAATAACAGAGGAGGGACTGTTGACTGTGCGTACAGCACTTCTGGACGGCAACTGGCGGTGTTGGAGCCCAGGGACAGGTGGAGGAGGAGGAGGTTGGAGGAGGTAGGAGGGATTGCCACACACACAGCAGGGGAACAGCTGACGTTACTGAACCCCAATAACAGAGGAGCGACTGTTGACTGTGCGTACAGCACTTCTGGACGGCAACTGGCGGTGTTGGAGCCCAGGGACAGGTGGAAAAGCAGAGGAACACAATGTAGGCCGAAGCCTGAGAAAGTCGAAAGGGAACCTTTAACCCCCCCCCAAGGCGTTTGTAGCTGAAAGAGCCAGCTTGTGCAGCACAAAAGATGCAAAAGGAAAAGGTGGCTCTTTTCATCATGCTCCTTGCAAACACAGAACTAAACACTTATAAAATGTGTCCCCTGCAACCGTAAAACCGTCCCGGAGGTGGGACTTTCCTTCGTAATGTGACGCAGCACAGCCGTCATTCCTACCCCCCCGGCACCGCGCACCGGCTCCTCAGCGTTGGTTTATTCCGTCCCGGAGCCTGCGCTGTTATGTTATCCCGTGGCCAGGCACACTTAGCGCTGCCCGTCTTCTGGCATCATTTGGTGTCAGGATGGCTGCGCCTGTGCGGCCGCGCTGGCAGAGAGCCCGCCTCGCAGTGTCTTCTGATTTAATCCCACTGGGGGCCTGGGATCCATGGACATGCGCAGTGCATATCCTCGCCTCTCACTCCCCTCCCTACGGCTTCTTAAGACTGTGCGGTGTCACAGCCGTGGCATGCTATTAGGGACCAGCTGACACCGAACAGTCTGAAGAAGCCATAGGGAAATGAGTGAGAGGTGGAGGTTCAGATATGCACTGCGCATGTCCATGGATCCCAGGCCCCCAGTGGGATTAAATCAGAAGACACTGCGAGGCGGGCTCTCTGCCAGCGTGGCCACACAGGCGCAGCCATCCTGACACCAAATGATGCCAGAAGACGGGCAGCGCTAAGTGTGCCTGGCCACGGGATAACATAACAGCGCAGGCTCTGGGACGGAATAAAACAACGCTGAGGAGCCGGTGCGCGGCGCCGTGGGGGTAGGAATGACGGCTGTGCTGCGTCACATTACGAAGGAAAGTCCCACCTCCGGGACGGTTTTACGGTATCAGTGGACACATTTTATAAGTGTTAAGTTCTGCGTGTGCAAGGAGCTAAACAAAAATAGCTACCTTTTCCTTGTGCAGCATTACTGCTGCACAAGGTGGCTCTTTCAGTAACAAACGCCTTGGGGGGGGGGGACAGATTCCCTTACATTTCAGTTGTTGTGTCAGCGTGGCGGTCGCATGACACATTGCCGGCTACACAGCTGGGGATCAGCTGACGTTACTGAAACCCAATAACACTGGGTCGTATGTTTTGACTGTGCAGACGGCACTTCTGAGCCTCAACTGGCGGTGTTGGAGCACAGGAATTTAAGTTCAGGTGGTAGAAAGATGAACACAACAGGAGACCTGGATAACGTATACAGTGACCTAATTATTTAATCAGGAGGAGGAGTGGCAAATTCCTGCGAGATCCAGGCCTTGTTCATTTTCAGGAAAGTAAGCCGGTCAACGTTATCGGAGGATAGTCGCATGCGACGGTCAGTTAGTACACCACCTGCAGCACTAAAGACACGTTCCGATAATACACTGGCCGCAGGGCAAGACAGCACCTCCAATGCATACTGGCTTAGCTCTGGCCATGTATCCAGCTTTGAGACCCAAAACTTGAAAGGGGAAGAGCCGTCTGGGAGTACAGCAAGAGGGCAAGACATGTAGTCTGTCACCATCTGACGGAACCGTTGCCTCCTGCTGACTGGAGCCGTCTGTGATGGTGTAGACTTTTGTGGGGGGCACAGAAAACTGTGCCACAGTTGGGCCATACTGGTCTTGCCTTGGGCAGAGGCACTGCTTCTGCTCCCTCTTTGTGCAGAGCCTCCTCCACTGCCTGGACGCACTGAGCTGCTTTGTAATGCACTAGCAGCACTTCTCTCAGTTGGAATGGAGAAGATGATGGAATTGACCAGTGTGTCTTGGTACTCCCGCATTTTTCGCTCCCGGTTCAACGGTGTGATGAGGCTTTCTACGTTGTCCCGGTAGCGAGGATCGAGGAGGGTGAACACCCAATAATCAGACATGTTGAGAATGTGGGCGATGCGGCGGTCGTTTCTCAGGCACTGCAGCATGTAATCCACCATGTGCTGCAGACTGCCAACTGCCCAAGAAACGCTGTCCCCTGCTGGAGGCGTGATCTCTGCCCGCTCGTCATCACCCCACCCTCGCTGTACACACTGAGTACTGGACAATTGTGTAACTCCCTCCTCTGGACGGATGTCTTCCTCCTCCATTGACTCCTCCTCATCCTCCTCACAAACGGTCCCCTGCCTACGCGTTTGTGAGGAACCACGTGGCGCTGACTGTCCAGAAGATGATGGAAGTGGTGAATCCTCATCCTCCACCTCTTCCACAACATCATCCCTTAGCGCTTGCAGTGATTTTTCAAGCAGGCAGATAAGGGGGACAGTCATGCTGACTAGTGCATCATCTGCACTCGCCATCCGCGTGGAATAATCAAAGGGACGCAAAACCTGGCAGACGTCATTCATAGTGGCCCACTCTGTGGTTGTGAAGTCTGTACGGCGCTGACTGCGACTTTTTTGCGCCTGAAGCAGCTGGTACTCCATTACAGCTTGCTGCTGCTCACACAACCGCTCCAACATATGTAACGTGGAATTCCACCTGGTAGGTAGGTCACATATGATGCGATGTTCCGGCAGGCGGTGTCGGCGCTGCAGAGCCGCAATGCGCGCTTTTGCCGTGCTGGAACGCCGCAAGTGAGCACACTCTAGGCGGACCTTGTGCAGCAGTGCATCAAGATCCGGATAGTCCCTCAAAAAGCTCTGCACGACCAAATTGAGCACATGTGCCAGACATGGGATGTGAGTGAGGTTGCCGAGGCCCAGAGCTGCCACCAGATTTCGGCCATTATCACACACTACCATGCCTGGCTGGAGATTCGCTGGCACAAACCACACATCGCTCTCCTGCTTGATGGCATTCCAGAGCTCCTGCGCTGTGTGGCTACGATTCCCCAAAAAAATTAATTTCAACACGGCCTGTTGACGTTTGGCCACGGCTGTGCTCATGTCGGTCGTAACAGGTACACGTTCATCACGGGTCCATGTGGAGGTGGACTGTGACGGCTCCTGCAGCGATGATTCTGAGGAACTGGTGTAAGAGGAGGAGTCAATGCGTACAGAATGGATTCCTGCAATCCTTGGAGTGGGCAAGACACGTCCTGCGCCACTCGCACGGTCTGTACCTGGCTCAACGACATTAACCCAATGGGCAGTGAGGGAAAGGTATCGCCCCTGTCCATGTTGACTGGTCCACGCATCGGTGGTGAGGTGGACCTTGCTACTGACGGCGTTCAGAAGCGCGTGTTTTATGTGTCCCTCCACATGCTTGTGCAGGGCAGGGACGGCTTGCCTGCTGAAGTAAAAGCGGCTGGGCACATTGTACTGTGGGACTGCCAATGACATCAAGTCACGGAAGCTGTCAGTCTCCACCAGCCTGAATGACAGCATTTCCAGTGACAGCAGTTTGGCAATGCCTGCAGTCAGAGCCTGTGCTCGTGGGTGGTTTGACGAGAAAGGCCGCCTTTTCTCCCATGCCTGTACTACCGATGGCTGTAGACTGGGCTGGGAGTGTGTGGATGACTGGGAAAGTGGTGCTGCGGGTGGAATTACAGCGGGTCTCTGGACAACAGGGCCAGAGGTTCTTCCACGGCGATCCTGGGAGGAAGCCGAACCAGCTGCGTGTGAGCTAGAGGAAGAGGCAACACGAGCTGAAGAGGTGGTAGCTGCCGCTGTTGGTTGGCCTACCTCTTCAGTGTGTTTTTCTAACTCCGCCGGGTGCCTGTTGCGCACATGTTTCCACATGTTGGAGGTATTGAGGTTGCTGACATTTCGACCTCTTTTGACTTTTTGATGACACACGTTGCATCTGACATAGCAAATGTCATCTGCAACTGTGTCAAAAAAGGACCAGGCACTGCAAGTCTTGGGAGCGCCCTTTTTGGCTTTTGGAAGAGACATGCTCCTAACGGGTGCCAAAGCGGAGGCTGCAGGATCCGCGGTCTTCCCCCTCCCTCTCCCTCTTTGGGCCGTACGGGGAATCTCTTCCTCAGAGCTGCTCCCACCACCTTCCTGTCCCTCACGCCAAGATGGGTCGAGGACCTCATCATCTACACTACCCTCTGCCCCCAACTGCTCCTCCTGGGTAGTCTCAGCAGCAGAGCACGCACCAGTAAGTGGCACCTGAGTGTCATCATCAGCTGATGCGGCCTGCGATGTGGTGACCGGAGCCACTGGCCCACCCGCCTCTTCAGAGGAAGACAGAAAAAGCTGTTGGGCATCACTGCACCCTGCCTCTTCTTCCATTTCTCCAATGCTGCTTGGCTGGCCCCCTGTTTCCAAGCCAAGAGATTCAGAGAACAGAAGTAGAGACGGCTCCTGTCCTGGGCTCTCTGTCTGCCTGGGCAATTTGGCAGGTGGTGAAGAGACAGATGGCTGCTCTCCAGTGCTCTGTGTCTGAGAGGATGTGGCACTAATGGAAGTTGATGCATTAGCTGCCATCCATCCGACAACAGCTTCAATTTGGTCTTGACGCAGCAGCGGTGTACGGCGCTCTGACACAAAGCTGCGCATGAACGACTGTTGCCTGGTGAAAGTGGGTGCTGATGAGTCACCGGTGCCCGCAGCAGGCACAGAATCCCCACGTCCCCTCCCTGCTCCGCGCCCACGCCCACGCCCACGTGCCTTACTCACTGCCTTCTTCATCTTGGTTGACTGATAAAGATAAGCAGAAAAGTACTAACGGATTTGTGTGCTTATTCCTGAGCAACTCCTCCTAACAGGTATAAGAAACACTAATTTTCTAAAGTGTGGACTAGACTTTAATATGAGCTAATGTGGCCTACAGAAATGTAAAGTGGTGTAACTGGTGTGTTTGGTGAACTTTATTATTTATTTCTTTTTTGGGGGCTGAACTGACAACAGATAGAGCTGCAGTCACACAGAGACCGTGCAGACAGACGTAAACGGCGCTGCAAGGCCCAAAAACCCTCCTCTAATTTATCCTATGTAGTGTTTTTCCACAAATTAGCTGGAGACGGGTGGAAAGACACTAATAGGATTTTTTTAAATTAATTAGCAGCAGACTACACTACTTGAAAAAAAATTAAAATTGATTTGGCGGTATGACGCAGTGAACAACCCTGAGCTGGAGACAACCAGGCTACGGCTGCTCACAGACTACAGGGCGAGCTGCAGTCACACGGAGACCGTGCAGACAGCCGTAAACGGCGCTGCAAGGCCCAAAAACCCTCCTCTACTTTATCCTATGTAGTGTTTTTCCACAAATTAGCTGGAGACGGGTGGAAAGACACTAATAGGATTTTTTAAAATTAATTAGCAGCAGACTACACTACTTGAAAAAAAATTAAAATTGATTTGGCGGTATGACGCAGTGAACAACCCTGAGCTGGAGACAACCAGGCTACGGCTGCTCACAGACTACAGGGCGAGCTGCAGTCACACGGAGACCGTGCAGACAGCCGTAAACGGCGCTGCAAGGCCCAAAAACCCTCCTCTACTTTATCCTATGTAGTGTTTTTCCACAAATTAGCTGGAGACGGGTGGAAAGACACTAATAGGATTTTTTTAAATTAATTAGCAGCAGACTACACTACTTGAAAAAAAATTAAAATTGATTTGGCGGTATGACGCAGTGAACAACCCTGAGCTGGAGACAACCAGGCTACGGCTGCTCACAGACTACAGGGCGAGCTGCAGTCACACGGAGACCGTGCAGACAGCCGTAAACGGCGCTGCAAGGCCCAAAAACCCTCCTCTACTTTATCCTATGTAGTGTTTTTCCACAAATTAGCTGGAGACGGGTGGAAAGACACTAATAGGATTTTTTTAAATTAATTAGCAGCAGACTACACTACTTGAAAAAAAATTAAAATTGATTTGGCGGTATGACGCAGTGAACAACCCTGAGCTGGAGACAACCAGGCTACGGCTGCTCACAGACTACAGGGCGAGCTGCAGTCACACGGAGACCGTGCAGACAGCCGTAAACGGCGCTGCAAGGCCCAAAAACCCTCCTCTACTTTATTCTATGTAGTGTTTTTCCACAAATTAGCTGGAGACGGGTGGAAAGACACTAATAGGATTTTTTTAAATTAATTAGCAGCAGACTACACTACTTGAAAAAAAATGAAAATTGATTTGGCGGTATGACGCAGTGAACAACCCTGAGCTGGAGACAACCAGGCTACGGCTGCTCACAGACTACAGGGCGAGCTGCAGTCACACGGAGACCGTGCAGACAGCCGTAAACGGCGCTGCAAGGCCCAAAAACCCTCCTCTACTTTATCCTATGTAGTGTTTTTCCACAAATTAGCTGGAGACGGGTGGAAAGACACTAATAGGATTTTTTTGAATAAATTAGCAGCAGACTACACTACTTGAAAAAAAAAAAAAAAAAAGAACAGTATGAGGCAATGAACCACCCTCCCTGAACTGAATACAACCAGCTATGGATGGCCTATGTGGCTGCACTCAGACTAGAGAGTGGGCTGCACTCACACACACACACACACACAGACCTTGCAGATCGCTGTGAAAACAGCGCTACAAGGCAAAAGCAAGGTGAATAGTAGGTGAACACAGCGGTTGCTAAATTAGCCTTTGGAAAGCACAAAGAAGCAAATCGCTATCTCTAAACTGTCCCTCAGTCAGCAAACAGCGTCCTGTCACTAACTGAATTCACAGCAGAGTGATCGCAAAATGGCGCCAGCGACTTTTAAACTGCATCATGACATCATTTCAGCAGCCAATCACAGCCTTGCCAGTAGTTTCATGCCCTCCATGCTAAACAGGATGTGCCCACACTTGGAATCATTCTCATTGGCTGAATTTCGGAATTTTGAATCTGGGAACTTCCGATTCCGGTATCCGATACGCGGCAAGTATCGGAATCCCGGTATCGGAATTCCGATACCGCAAGTATCGGCCGATACCCGATACTTGCGGTATCGGAATGCTCAACACTAGTGATGACGAAAAGGGGAATTGTTTGTGATGCCACCTGTGGTATTCGGCAAATAGGAGATGTTAGTCGACGCTGCTTGAAGAGACCGCTGGGGCAGATGGTGATGCAGCAGTGTTGTAACAGCTCTCCACAGGTACACCCCAGGGCAGTGATGGTGTTAGTGGTGATGATGGCGGCTGAGGTTGTAGTGCAGGGCATGTGACACAGTAATAATTCAGAGGACACAGTGTGGTACAGTTTAAACACGTTTACTCACAATTCTTAGTCGTAGTCCCCAGCGAGGGTGCTGTGTCTTCCGAGTCTGTGGTCCAGCCAGCTCTCAAGTAAATTGGGTGCACCTTCCAGAATCTACTTTCTATGTTCCTTTCCTGGCCACCTCGCTGCACTGGCTCTCACCCTTCTGCCCTGCACCTTCACACACAGTGTCCCAATCCAGCAGCCTCAGATCTTGTCAAGCGACACTCTCTGTTGGTCCCCTGGATCCTATGTGGCTGCCTTTTCAGCAAATGTGTGGGGATGTGGCTGCAGCACATACAGATGCTGCTGCCTCTGGCTGGCTAGTGTGGCACCCCAGTGGGTCCAGTCGCAACTGAGCACTGCACCTCACCCAGAGGTGTGGGACTCCGCTGTCAGGTAAGGAGGGGGCACGGCACAGAACCCTACATCTGAATCCAACACTAGACAATTCAGTCAGGGCCAGGCTGGATAGGAAAGGGTGTTGGAGGAGTGGGTGGGGTAGGTAGAGTAAGGGAGGAGCTTGTAGAATCATCAGCTTAGGTGGAGATTGTGAGAGAAGTGGAGCTGAGCAGACGTGGGGGTCTGCAGCTCCTGGCAGACAGAAAGGAGTTCCCAAAGAGAGGGAACTGAAGAAAAGTGAAACTACAGAAAGAACCGAAGGAAGGGGTCCAAGAAGCACGGGTAGTGAGAAGTCTACCCATGGGGCTCGTATCCACGCTGACCATCGTCGGGTGGAGGGACCAGGTCGCAGTGAGGGACCGGCCCTCAAACTAGTGGAGAAACTAAGAACTCAGCTAGCTAACCGGAGGCTGTGGCTTTTGCAAGAGGCACAGTCACATTTCCACACATTCGCTGAAAAGGCAGCCGTAAAGGATTCAGGAAGGTCTTAGCACTCACTGCCCGGTGGAATCCATGGCTGCTGGCTTGGGACACTGTGTAGCAGGTGCAGGGCAGGAGGGCGAGAGCCAACACAGAAAGACGGCCAGAGAAAGGAACATAGAAAGAGGGTTCTGGAAAGTGCACCCAAATTGCTTGAGAGCTGGCTGGACCACAAACCTGTAGGACACAGCACCCCGGCTGGGGCAACTAAGAACTGTGAGTAAAGCATTGGAAACTGCACCACGCTGTGTCCTCACATTTATTTACTGCACAATCCACCTTGCACCACAGCTACTACAACTACCACAACAGCCATCACCACCACATTACCATCTAAGTGCCCTGGTACTAAAGCTCTGCCTGTGGAGAGCTGTACCAACTCTGCTGCATCACCATCAGCCCCAGCGGACTCTGAAGCAGTGTTGGCTAACATCTCACATTTGCCAAATACCACAGGTGGCATCACGAACATTTATCCGATAAACCTTATTCCCATTTCAAGTCCTCTTTTATTGGATGCCTAGGGCCATAGACTGGGTCACTGCTGCCATGACATGTCCCCTTTAAGAACCAACCTGGTGCTGAGTACCCCACGGCCCTAGTGGGTGCTCCACTAGCTGAGTCTTGTGGTCCTCCAATAGTCTTGGGGCCCGGTTCCCCACTGCGACCTGGTCCCTCCACCTGGCGATGGTCAGCGTGGATGCAGGCCCCATGGGTGGATTGCTCACTTCCCATGCCCCTAGGACCCCTTCTTGCTTCTGAAGCTTCTTTCTCTCTCTAGCTCCTTCTCACAGGGAGCGCCTTCCTCCACGTCTCACTTCATCTCTTTCCTCTCAGCATCTCCCTAACTTTCCCTCCTAATTAGCTCCTCCCTAACTACTGGCTCCACCCACACCCTCTACCTAGTTACCCTCTCCAGACTTGGATGAGGCCATCCTCCCTTAGGGTAAACCCAGATGCCCTGACTGGAATGTTGTGGTGCTGTATGCTGGTGTGGAGTCCCAGTTAGTGCCCCCTCCTTAACCGAGAGCGGAGTCCCACACCTCTGGATGAGGTACAGTACCTCTGTGGCAACCAGACCTCAGGGGCACCACATCTACTTTTAGGAATTGTGAGAAAATCTGATGTAGTTTTAGGCCAAATTATATATAAAATATGTAAAATTCTGAAGGTTTCACAAACTTTCAAGCAGCATTGTAAATTGTGCACCGACCCTTTAAACTGACCTTTGCCCCTTTGTATGTTTTTCTTTCGTCAGCTAAAGGGTAGAACTTGTCTATGAGCGACCAAGCTTTTTCTACCCCCCTTTTGTATTAGTCTTTTAGTGGCAGTGGCCTTTTTTTGGAATAAGTGTTTTACCTGCGATCAGACAGGGTCATATGGAAAGTCAATAGGGAGCAGTTCACAGTAGAAACTGGCTATGTGCCCATATAGTTTTTAAAGGAGTTTTTGGAGCAGAAACTGAACAGAAACTTTGCTAACATTTTTCAAATCCTTATCCAAATCTCAAAACTCCCCCCAAACTTGGAGGTCCTGCTCTGTTTCTTTTCCAAAAAGTCAGTTAAAAGACTACATGTCCACATAGTCACTAAGCCGTAACTCAAAGTTTTACAGGAATTTTTCAGTTTTGGAAAAACTTTGAAAAACTCAGTGTGCACAAAAATGGCTCAAAAACATCCGAAAGAATGAACATAAGCATTGCTTTGTAAAAACGTCTCGTTGTGCACACGTTACACGTTCAGGCTTTTGAGCGTTCTTTAATCGCTTCAGATGTCTACTAACTCCCAACGGTTAAAAGTAGCATGACCATTCTTCTGCATTTTTGACTCAAAAGATGCATTGTACTTTACAATACAAGTCACTGGGAAACTTGAAAGAACGCCTGGAAGTTGCCCACATGGGTTTTTTTTTTGAGCGTTTTGCTATTACTTTTGCTTTTAAAAACACAAGTTTCATCATTATTTAGTGGAGTGAAAAACAAACAGAAAATGACAATGAAAAAAGACTTCACGAAAACCATGAGAAAACCCTCCAAAAACTGCTACCTGAAAAAAAATCCAAAAAACGATCAGGATACAATCGAAAAAAAACAACACTTCATTAATAAAAACTCCGGAGTTTCCTAAAGTGTCTTGTGTTTGAAAAGCTCCTCTGGTTCGCAAGAGTTTAAAAGATGTTGTGGCGCCCCAGGGTCCTGGTCGTTGCAGTGGTATTGCTTTCCTCTCGGGGAGAGTGATGCTACATTTGGAGGCAATGAAGGATTACTGCATCCAGGAACCACAAACATCCAACAGATTTCACACTCCAGACCACTACTGGGAGCTTCTGCTCCTATTTATTAGGTCACTCCCCACATAGGTAAAACTGGTCGCCTGTAGGGAAAGTAAGTTAGTTGCTTGCTGAGCTCAGCTCAGTTAGTTGGTCCCTGACAGGGGTGGGATCCTGTCAGTGAATGAAGGAGAAAGAACACAGAGCTGTGCATGCCCTCAGAGCTGCAGCTCCTAGGAAGAGACATCGAAAGCAGAACTGTATTCCAGCAAGCATGAAGGAAGTCATAGCGAAGGAGAGGATACCAGAAGGGGACCAGCCCTGCACAGGCTGCCTCCATCTGAGGCGCAGAATCCCGGTAGCCGGAACACCGAGGGAGTAAGGACTTTTATGCTTTGCTCCAGAGACCGGCAGGATAGCTAATTGCAAGTTACTTGTCCGCCCCTACACCCAGGAGGTACGGTGGCAACCTTTGGAGGCCGGGGCGTGCTAGAGTCCCTATAAACAGCCTCAAGCCACCAGTCATACGGGTTTGTCCTATCCTATACGGGGGACAGAGAGAAAGACTACATCTGTGAGGACCTTATGTGAAGCCTTAGGCAGTAATGAACTACAACACTGCAGCGCAAGGGAAGGCTACTGATTTCCACCTGGACAAGGGGACTCTGGACTTGCTTCCAAACTGGCCGGACTCTGCCTGCCCTGTGGTCTGGTGCTCTGGACTGTGGATGCTGAAGTCTTCAGTAAAGGTAAAGAGACTGCAACCTTGTGTCCTCGTTCTTCTCTGCGCCTCTCACCATCCACCATCTACACACCGGGAAGCCCTGGGGATACACTTTACCTGTGGGAAGGTATACCATCTAGCTGCCATAACATCACCCCAGCGGACGCCTTAAAGCAGCGTCGGTCACCCTGACCGAATACCACAGGTGGCGTCACGAACTCAAACTTTATCCTTTTAAAGACCTTTCCTTTTTACACGGACTTCCCAGGGCCACGGACCGGGTCAGCCACCGTGACATCCCCCTGTGAACCGCAGGACCCGATACCGAGTACCCCACGGCCCCATGGGGGCGCTCCAATGTCATGTGCCAAGAGCCAATGATAAGATTTCTAGTGGATACAGCTCCAGGAAACTTTACTTTTCTTATGAGTTTTTTTACCTTCATGAAATGGTTTAAGAGTTTTAAAGTAATGTGCACACTGAGATTTTCTACTGCGATTTTGGGAGTGGAAACTAAGCAAAAGCTTAAAATTTTTTAGAAGTTTTGAGTAGTTTTTGCTCAATTTGTGCTCCAAAAATGTCTTGAAATACCCTTTCTTCTTCGAGAACTCTTCAAAAACTCAGTGTGGACATACTTAGGTATGTGCCCACAACGTCATTATTCCAACATCAGATCCACCAATGTTTTTCTATGTGAAGCCACTTCAGGAAGAATCCAGCAGTATTTTTCCTATTGTTTCTACTATGAAGACCAGGTGGCTTCCAAAAGAAACTAATGAAAGAATGAGGAGGTCACCTCTTAATGGTTATCAAACCCTAATGAAGAAGAGGCCCAAGAGGAGACATGCACCATGTTGTTTTTACATCGCTGTGCATTGCATTATTTTTTACGATGCTTCTTTAGGTTCTGCCTGATGAAGATGTTGTGTCTAGAACCTCAAACTTTTTGAGGAAATTCGAGATTTGGAGGAGGATTCGGAGAGTTTCTGCTCAGCTCCACTGTGGCAGTTGCCTTACTGTGGTTTTGCCGCCGTTCTTATGACGACTGTCGTGATTCTCAATGGCGAGCGAACATAGCCCAGCATATATGAGAACTAGCTCTTGGAAGATGGAAACTATACTGACCATGAACTAAACCTGCCGCACAACTAGAAGTGGCCGGGTAGCATGCCTACGTTTTTTAACCCTAGATGCCCAGCGCCAGCCGGAGAACTACCTAATCCTAGCAGAGGAAAAGACAGTCCTGGCTCACCTCTAGAGAAATTTTCCCAAAAGGCAGACAGAGGCCCCCACATATATTGGCGGTGATTTTAGATGAAATGACAAACGTAGTATGAAAATAGGTTTAGCAAAATCGAGGTCCGCTTTCCAGATAGCAGGAAGACAGAAAGGACACTTTCATGGTCAGCAGAAAACCCTATCAAAACACCATCCAGAAATTCCTTTAAGACTCTAGCATTAACTCATAACACCAGAGTGGCAATTTCCGATCACAAGAGCCTTCCAGACACAGTAACGAAACAGCAGCTGTGAACAGGAACAAAATGCAAAAACACACAAGGACAAAAGTCCAACTTAGCTGGGAGTTGTCTAGTAGCAGGAACAAGCACAGAAGGCTTCTGATTACATTGTTGACCGGCAAGAAACTGACAGAGGAGCAAGGTTATATAGCGACTCCCACATCCTGATAGGAGCAGGTGAACAGAGGGGATGATGCACACAAGTTCAATTCCACAAGTGGCCACCGGGGGAGCCCAGAATCCAATTTCACAACAGTACCCCCCCCTCAAGGAGGGGGCACCGAACCCTCACCAGAACCACCAGGGCGATCAGGATGAGCCCTATGAAAGGCACGGACAAGATCAGAGGCATGAACATCAGAGGCAGTGACCCAAGAATTATCCTCCTGACCGTATCCCTTCCATTTGACCAGATACTGGAGTCTCCGTCTGGAAACACGAGAGTCTAAGATCTTTTCCACAACGTACTCCAACTCACCCTCAACCAACACCGGAGCAGGAGGCTCAACGGAAGGCACAACCGGTACCTCATACCTGCGCAACAATGACCGATGAAAAACATTATGAATCGAAAAGGATGCAGGGAGGTCCAAACGGAAGGACACAGGGTTAAGAATCTCCAATATCTTGTACGGGCCGATGAACCGAGGCTTAAACTTAGGAGAAGAAACCCTCATAGGGACAAAACGAGAAGACAACCACACCAAGTCCCCAACACAAAGCCGAGGACCAACACGACGACGGCGGTTGGCAAAAAGCTGAGTCTTCTCCTGGGACAACTTCAAATTGTCCACCACCTGCCCCCAAATCTGATGCAACCTCTCCACCACAGCATCCACTCCAGGACAATCCGAAGATTCCACTTGACCGGAGGAAAATCGAGGATGAAACCCCAAATTACAGAAAAACGGGGACACCAAGGTGGCAGAGCTGGCCCGATTATTGAGGGCGAACTCCGCCAAAGGCAAAAAAGCAACCCAATCATCCCGATCCGCAGACACAAAACACCTCAAATATGTCTCCAAGGTCTGATTAGTCCGCTCGGTCTGGCCATTAGTCTGAGGATGGAAAGCAGACGAAAAAGACAAATCTATGCCCATCCTAGCACAGAATGCCCGCCAAAATCTAGACACGAATTGGGTCCCTCTGTCAGAAACGATATTCTCCGGAATACCATGCAAACGAACAACATTTTGAAAAAACAGAGGAACCAACTCGGAAGAAGAAGGCAACTTAGGCAAGGGAACCAGATGGACCATCTTAGAGAAACGGTCACACACCACCCAGATGACAGACATCTTCTGAGAAACAGGCAGATCCGAAATAAAATCCATCGAGATGTGCGTCCAAGGCCTCTTCGGGATAGGCAAGGGCAACAACAATCCACTAGCCCGAGAACAACAAGGCTTGGCCCGAGCACAAACGTCACAAGACTGCACAAAGCCTCGCACATCTCGTGACAGGGAAGGCCACCAGAAGGACCTTGCCACCAAATCCCTGGTACCAAAGATTCCAGGATGACCTGCCAACGCAGAAGAATGAACCTCAGAGATGACTCTACTGGTCCAATCATCAGGAACAAACAGTCTACCAGGTGGGCAACGATCAGGTCTATCCGCCTGAAACTCCTGCAAGGCCCGCCGCAGGTCTGGAGAAACGGCAGACAATATCACTCCATCTTTAAGGATACCTGTGGGCTCAGAATTACCAGGGGAGTCAGGCTCAAAACTCCTAGAAAGGGCATCCGCCTTAACATTCTTAGAACCCGGTAGGTACGACACCACAAAATTAAACCGAGAGAAAAACAACGACCAGCGCGCCTGTCTAGGATTCAGGCGCCTGGCAGACTCAAGGTAAATTAAATTTTTGTGGTCAGTCAATACCACCACCTGATGTCTGGCCCCCTCAAGCCAGTGACGCCACTCCTCAAAAGCCCACTTCATGGCCAAAAGCTCCTGATTCCCAATATCATAATTCCGCTCGGCGGGCGAAAATTTACGGGAAAAAAAAGCACAAGGTCTCATCATGGAGCAGTCGGAACTTCTCTGCGACAACACCGCCCCAGCTCCGATTTCAGAAGCGTCGACCTCAACCTGAAAAGGAAGAGCAACATCAGGCTGACGCAACACTGGGGCGGAAGAAAAGCGGCGCTTGAGCTCCCGAAAGGCCTCCACAGCATCAGGGGACCAATCAGCAACATCAGCACCCTTCTTAGTCAAATCAGTCAATGGTTTTACAACATCAGAAAAACCAGCAATAAATCGACGATAAAAGTTAGCAAAGCCCAAAAATTTCTGAAGACTCTTAAGAGAAGAGGGTTGCGTCCAATCACCAATAGCCTGAACCTTGACAGGATCCATCTCGATGGAAGAGGGGGAAAAAATGTATCCCAAGAAAGAAATCTTTTGAACCCCAAAAACACACTTAGAACCCTTCACACACAAGGAATTAGACCGCAAAACCTGAAAAACCCTCCTGACCTGCTGGACATGAGAGTCCCAGTCATCCGAAAAAATCAGAATATCATCCAGATACACAATCATAAATTTATCCAAATAATCGCGGAAAATGTCATGCATAAAGGACTGGAAGACTGAAGGGGCATTTGAAAGACCAAAAGGCATCACCAAATACTCAAAATGGCCCTCGGGCGTATTAAATGCGGTTTTCCACTCATCCCCCTGCTTGATTCGCACCAAATTATACGCCCCACGGAGATCAATCTTAGAGAACCACTTGGCCCCCTTTATACGAGCAAACAAATCAGTAAGCAGTGGTAACGGATATTGATATTTAACCGTGATTTTATTCAAAAGTCGATAATCAATACACGGCCTCAAAGAGCCGTCTTTCTTAGACACAAAGAAAAAACCGGCTCCTAAGGGAGATGACGAAGGACGAATATGTCCCTTTTCCAAGGACTCCTTTATATATTCTCGCATAGCAGCGTGTTCAGGCACAGACAGATTAAATAAACGACCCTTAGGGTATTTACTACCCGGAATCAAGTCTATGGCACAATCGCACTCCCGGTGCGGAGGTAGTGAACCAACCTTGGGTTCTTCAAAAACGTCACGAAAGTCAGACAAGAATTCAGGAATCTCAGAGGGAATAGATGATGAAATGGAAACCAAAGGTACGTCCCCATGAGTTCCTTTACATCCCCAGCTTAACACAGACATAGCTCTCCAGTCGAGGACTGGGTTATGAGATTGCAGCCATGGCAATCCCAGCACCAAAACATCATGTAGATTATACAGCACCAGAAAGCGAATAACCTCCTGGTGATCCGGATTAACACGCATAGTCACTTGTGTCCAGTATTGTGGTTTATTACTAGCCAATGGGGTGGAGTCAATCCCTTTCAGAGGTATCGGAGCCTCCAGTGGCTCCAAATCATACCCACAGCGTTTGGCAAAGGACCAATCCATAAGACTCAAAGCAGCGCCAGAGTCGACATAGGCGTCCGCGGTAATAGATGACAAAGAACAAATCAGGGTCACAGATAGAATAAACTTAGACTGTAAAGTGCTAATTGAAACAGACTTGTCAGGCTTCTTAGTACGCTTAAAGCATGCTGATATAACATGAGTTGAATCACCACAATAGAAGCACAACCCATTTTTTCGTCTAAAATTCTGCCGCTCGCTTCTGGACAGAATTCTATCACATTGCATATTTTCTGGCGTTTTCTCAGTAGACACCGCCAAATGGTGCACAGATTTGCGCTCCCGCAGACGCCTATCGATCTGAATAGCCATCGTCATGGACTCATTCAGACTCGCAGGCACAGGGAACCCCACCATAACATCCTTAATGGCATCAGAGAGACCTTCTCTGAAAATCGCCGCCAGGGCGCACTCATTCCACTGAGTAAGCACAGACCATTTGCGGAATTTTTGGCAGTATATTTCAGCTTCATCTTGCCCCTGAGACAAGGACATCAAGGCCTTTTCCGCCTGAAGCTCTAAATGAGGTTCCTCATAAAGCAACCCCAAGGCCAGAAAAAACGCATCCACATTGAGCAACGCAGGATCCCCTGGTGCCAATGCAAAAGCCCAGTCTTGAGGGTCGCCCCGGAGCAAGGAAATTACAATCCTGACCTGCTGTGCAGGGTCTCCGGCAGAGCGAGACTTCAGGGACAAAAACAATTTGCAATTATTTTTAAAATTTTGAAAGTGAGATCTATTCCCCGAGAAGAATTCAGGCAAAGGAATTCTAGGCTCAGACATAGGTGCATGAACAACAAAATCTTGCAAATTTTGTACCTTTGTGGCGAGATTATTCAAACCTGTAGCTACACTCTGAAGATCCATTTGAAACAGGTGAACACAGAGCCATTCAAGGATTAGAAGGAGAGAAAGAGAGGAAGGCTGCAGTATAGGTAGACTAGCAAGTGATTCAATTAAGAGCACACTCAGAACTAGAGGAAAAAAAAAAAAAAATTGTAGCAGACTTCTTTTTTCTCTCCTTTCTCAGCCAGTAATTTAACCCTTTTTTGGGCCGGTCAAACTGTCGTGATTCTCAATGGCGAGCGAACATAGCCCAGCATATATGAGAACTAGCTCTTGGAAGATGGAAACTATACTGACCATGAACTAAACCTGCCGCACAACTAGAAGTGGCCGGGTAGCATGCCTACGTTTTTTAACCCTAGATGCCCAGCGCCAGCCGGAGAACTACCTAATCCTAGCAGAGGAAAAGACAGTCCTGGCTCACCTCTAGAGAAATTTTCCCAAAAGGCAGACAGAGGCCCCCACATATATTGGCGGTGATTTTAGATGAAATGACAAACGTAGTATGAAAATAGGTTTAGCAAAATCGAGGTCCGCTTTCCAGATAGCAGGAAGACAGAAAGGACACTTTCATGGTCAGCAGAAAACCCTATCAAAACACCATCCAGAAATTCCTTTAAGACTCTAGCATTAACTCATAACACCAGAGTGGCAATTTCCGATCACAAGAGCCTTCCAGACACAGTAACGAAACAGCAGCTGTGAACAGGAACAAAATGCAAAAACACACAAGGACAAAAGTCCAACTTAGCTGGGAGTTGTCTAGTAGCAGGAACAAGCACAGAAGGCTTCTGATTACATTGTTGACCGGCAAGAAACTGACAGAGGAGCAAGGTTATATAGCGACTCCCACATCCTGATAGGAGCAGGTGAACAGAGGGGATGATGCACACAAGTTCAATTCCACAAGTGGCCACCGGGGGAGCCCAGAATCCAATTTCACAACAGTACCCCCCCCTCAAGGAGGGGGCACCGAACCCTCACCAGAACCACCAGGGCGATCAGGATGAGCCCTATGAAAGGCACGGACAAGATCAGAGGCATGAACATCAGAGGCAGTGACCCAAGAATTATCCTCCTGACCGTATCCCTTCCATTTGACCAGATACTGGAGTCTCCGTCTGGAAACACGAGAGTCTAAGATCTTTTCCACAACGTACTCCAACTCACCCTCAACCAACACCGGAGCAGGAGGCTCAACGGAAGGCACAACCGGTACCTCATACCTGCGCAACAATGACCGATGAAAAACATTATGAATCGAAAAGGATGCAGGGAGGTCCAAACGGAAGGACACAGGGTTAAGAATCTCCAATATCTTGTACGGGCCGATGAACCGAGGCTTAAACTTAGGAGAAGAAACCCTCATAGGGACAAAACGAGAAGACAACCACACCAAGTCCCCAACACAAAGCCGAGGACCAACACGACGACGGCGGTTGGCAAAAAGCTGAGTCTTCTCCTGGGACAACTTCAAATTGTCCACCACCTGCCCCCAAATCTGATGCAACCTCTCCACCACAGCATCCACTCCAGGACAATCCGAAGATTCCACTTGACCGGAGGAAAATCGAGGATGAAACCCCAAATTACAGAAAAACGGGGACACCAAGGTGGCAGAGCTGGCCCGATTATTGAGGGCGAACTCCGCCAAAGGCAAAAAAGCAACCCAATCATCCCGATCCGCAGACACAAAACACCTCAAATATGTCTCCAAGGTCTGATTAGTCCGCTCGGTCTGGCCATTAGTCTGAGGATGGAAAGCAGACGAAAAAGACAAATCTATGCCCATCCTAGCACAGAATGCCCGCCAAAATCTAGACACGAATTGGGTCCCTCTGTCAGAAACGATATTCTCCGGAATACCATGCAAACGAACAACATTTTGAAAAAACAGAGGAACCAACTCGGAAGAAGAAGGCAACTTAGGCAAGGGAACCAGATGGACCATCTTAGAGAAACGGTCACACACCACCCAGATGACAGACATCTTCTGAGAAACAGGCAGATCCGAAATAAAATCCATCGAGATGTGCGTCCAAGGCCTCTTCGGGATAGGCAAGGGCAACAACAATCCACTAGCCCGAGAACAACAAGGCTTGGCCCGAGCACAAACGTCACAAGACTGCACAAAGCCTCGCACATCTCGTGACAGGGAAGGCCACCAGAAGGACCTTGCCACCAAATCCCTGGTACCAAAGATTCCAGGATGACCTGCCAACGCAGAAGAATGAACCTCAGAGATGACTCTACTGGTCCAATCATCAGGAACAAACAGTCTACCAGGTGGGCAACGATCAGGTCTATCCGCCTGAAACTCCTGCAAGGCCCGCCGCAGGTCTGGAGAAACGGCAGACAATATCACTCCATCTTTAAGGATACCTGTGGGCTCAGAATTACCAGGGGAGTCAGGCTCAAAACTCCTAGAAAGGGCATCCGCCTTAACATTCTTAGAACCCGGTAGGTACGACACCACAAAATTAAACCGAGAGAAAAACAACGACCAGCGCGCCTGTCTAGGATTCAGGCGCCTGGCAGACTCAAGGTAAATTAAATTTTTGTGGTCAGTCAATACCACCACCTGATGTCTGGCCCCCTCAAGCCAGTGACGCCACTCCTCAAAAGCCCACTTCATGGCCAAAAGCTCCTGATTCCCAATATCATAATTCCGCTCGGCGGGCGAAAATTTACGGGAAAAAAAAGCACAAGGTCTCATCATGGAGCAGTCGGAACTTCTCTGCGACAACACCGCCCCAGCTCCGATTTCAGAAGCGTCGACCTCAACCTGAAAAGGAAGAGCAACATCAGGCTGACGCAACACTGGGGCGGAAGAAAAGCGGCGCTTGAGCTCCCGAAAGGCCTCCACAGCATCAGGGGACCAATCAGCAACATCAGCACCCTTCTTAGTCAAATCAGTCAATGGTTTTACAACATCAGAAAAACCAGCAATAAATCGACGATAAAAGTTAGCAAAGCCCAAAAATTTCTGAAGACTCTTAAGAGAAGAGGGTTGCGTCCAATCACCAATAGCCTGAACCTTGACAGGATCCATCTCGATGGAAGAGGGGGAAAAAATGTATCCCAAGAAAGAAATCTTTTGAACCCCAAAAACACACTTAGAACCCTTCACACACAAGGAATTAGACCGCAAAACCTGAAAAACCCTCCTGACCTGCTGGACATGAGAGTCCCAGTCATCCGAAAAAATCAGAATATCATCCAGATACACAATCATAAATTTATCCAAATAATCGCGGAAAATGTCATGCATAAAGGACTGGAAGACTGAAGGGGCATTTGAAAGACCAAAAGGCATCACCAAATACTCAAAATGGCCCTCGGGCGTATTAAATGCGGTTTTCCACTCATCCCCCTGCTTGATTCGCACCAAATTATACGCCCCACGGAGATCAATCTTAGAGAACCACTTGGCCCCCTTTATGCGAGCAAACAAATCAGTAAGCAGTGGTAACGGATATTGATATTTAACCGTGATTTTATTCAAAAGTCGATAATCAATACACGGCCTCAAAGAGCCGTCTTTCTTAGACACAAAGAAAAAACCGGCTCCTAAGGGAGATGACGAAGGACGAATATGTCCCTTTTCCAAGGACTCCTTTATATATTCTCGCATAGCAGCGTGTTCAGGCACAGACAGATTAAATAAACGACCCTTAGGGTATTTACTACCCGGAATCAAGTCTATGGCACAATCGCACTCCCGGTGCGGAGGTAGTGAACCAACCTTGGGTTCTTCAAAAACGTCACGAAAGTCAGACAAGAATTCAGGAATCTCAGAGGGAATAGATGATGAAATGGAAACCAAAGGTACGTCCCCATGAGTTCCTTTACATCCCCAGCTTAACACAGACATAGCTCTCCAGTCGAGGACTGGGTTATGAGATTGCAGCCATGGCAATCCCAGCACCAAAACATCATGTAGATTATACAGCACCAGAAAGCGAATAACCTCCTGGTGATCCGGATTAACACGCATAGTCACTTGTGTCCAGTATTGTGGTTTATTACTAGCCAATGGGGTGGAGTCAATCCCTTTCAGAGGTATCGGAGCCTCCAGTGGCTCCAAATCATACCCACAGCGTTTGGCAAAGGACCAATCCATAAGACTCAAAGCAGCGCCAGAGTCGACATAGGCGTCCGCGGTAATAGATGACAAAGAACAAATCAGGGTCACAGATAGAATAAACTTAGACTGTAAAGTGCTAATTGAAACAGACTTGTCAGGCTTCTTAGTACGCTTAAAGCATGCTGATATAACATGAGTTGAATCACCACAATAGAAGCACAACCCATTTTTTCGTCTAAAATTCTGCCGCTCGCTTCTGGACAGAATTCTATCACATTGCATATTTTCTGGCGTTTTCTCAGTAGACACCGCCAAATGGTGCACAGATTTGCGCTCCCGCAGACGCCTATCGATCTGAATAGCCATCGTCATGGACTCATTCAGACTCGCAGGCACAGGGAACCCCACCATAACATCCTTAATGGCATCAGAGAGACCTTCTCTGAAAATCGCCGCCAGGGCGCACTCATTCCACTGAGTAAGCACAGACCATTTGCGGAATTTTTGGCAGTATATTTCAGCTTCATCTTGCCCCTGAGACAAGGACATCAAGGCCTTTTCCGCCTGAAGCTCTAAATGAGGTTCCTCATAAAGCAACCCCAAGGCCAGAAAAAACGCATCCACATTGAGCAACGCAGGATCCCCTGGTGCCAATGCAAAAGCCCAGTCTTGAGGGTCGCCCCGGAGCAAGGAAATTACAATCCTGACCTGCTGTGCAGGGTCTCCGGCAGAGCGAGACTTCAGGGACAAAAACAATTTGCAATTATTTTTAAAATTTTGAAAGTGAGATCTATTCCCCGAGAAGAATTCAGGCAAAGGAATTCTAGGCTCAGACATAGGTGCATGAACAACAAAATCTTGCAAATTTTGTACCTTTGTGGCGAGATTATTCAAACCTGTAGCTACACTCTGAAGATCCATTTGAAACAGGTGAACACAGAGCCATTCAAGGATTAGAAGGAGAGAAAGAGAGGAAGGCTGCAGTATAGGTAGACTAGCAAGTGATTCAATTAAGAGCACACTCAGAACTAGAGGAAAAAAAAAAAAAAATTGTAGCAGACTTCTTTTTTCTCTCCTTTCTCAGCCAGTAATTTAACCCTTTTTTGGGCCGGTCAAACTGTCGTGATTCTCAATGGCGAGCGAACATAGCCCAGCATATATGAGAACTAGCTCTTGGAAGATGGAAACTATACTGACCATGAACTAAACCTGCCGCACAACTAGAAGTGGCCGGGTAGCATGCCTACGTTTTTTAACCCTAGATGCCCAGCGCCAGCCGGAGAACTACCTAATCCTAGCAGAGGAAAAGACAGTCCTGGCTCACCTCTAGAGAAATTTTCCCAAAAGGCAGACAGAGGCCCCCACATATATTGGCGGTGATTTTAGATGAAATGACAAACGTAGTATGAAAATAGGTTTAGCAAAATCGAGGTCCGCTTTCCAGATAGCAGGAAGACAGAAAGGACACTTTCATGGTCAGCAGAAAACCCTATCAAAACACCATCCAGAAATTCCTTTAAGACTCTAGCATTAACTCATAACACCAGAGTGGCAATTTCCGATCACAAGAGCCTTCCAGACACAGTAACGAAACAGCAGCTGTGAACAGGAACAAAATGCAAAAACACACAAGGACAAAAGTCCAACTTAGCTGGGAGTTGTCTAGTAGCAGGAACATGCACAGAAAGGCTACTGATACATTGTTGACCGGCAAGAAACTGACAGAGGAGCAAGGTTATATAGCGACTCCCACATCCTGATAGGAGCAGGTGAACAGAGGGGATGATGCACACAAGTTCAATTCCACAAGTGGCCACCGGGGGAGCCCAGAATCCAATTTCACAACAGACGACTCTCTTGCTGTTGTCTTTAACCTAAACAGTAAAGTATATAGAGTTGGGGGCTTTCCAAAGGAAACTACCCGAAGAATGAGCAGGTCACTTCTTTTTGAAGCTTCTGGGTTTCTGAGCCCTGAAGTGGTTAAAAGAAGTGACATAAGATGGAACATGAGCACAACAACGTCGCTTTGACTTTGCTCTGCATCAGGTTTATTTTATGCGGCGCCTTTTCCATACAGATCTCCTTTCAAGGAAGTGAGGGCTTTCCTATTGAGAATCCCTGAAAAGCTTTGGATTATTGGCTGGCACGCTGGTAGACACATATAGAGCAGAAACAGAGGTGAAGTAAGAAATGACACCAGTGGTCATCACAAGAGAGTGCACCAAGTTGGAATATGAGGTGAAGATATAGGCAGAAAATGGGACAAAGATCCCAAGTACCTGATTGTTGCACGTACACTACTCAGGATATGAGGGCAATACAAAGGAAACATGAGTTGTGGTTAGAATCCTGAGTAAATATTACTCAGGACAACCATTAATTATAATTCCTCACAGTAGAAAGGAGGTAATGGTTACAGGCACGCAGCTATGGCACAGTTCTGAGCTGGAGTTGATCACAGGTGTTTTATTCAAGCTTCTTTTCATCACACAGAATCACTTCTCTTCATGCAATGCTTCATCAACATATATAAAAGTCTCTTCACAGATAATTTCGCTTCACACACACAGTGTTTTAACATAAGCAGAACTGTACCTTGCTCATGCAGGGAAGTGGTGGATGAGTCTGGTGCTGTAACTCTCTCACTTTTATCTTGAGGTAATAAAGATGCTTCTGGCTGTCCTGACTGCTTCTATGATTACAGTGTCGCTTCCCAGGAAGAACTGTCTGACTTCAGTCTGATAGGAGACTCTCTTACACACCTTACTCTTGTATGTCCAGGACACAATAATAACTTTCCCCGAATCCCTTGTGGCTGAGCTAACCACTCCCTGTCTTCTATAACCATTTTAACCACTATAGTTGTTGGATGATTCTATATCAACAGTGCAACTTCTACCTGTCACAAAATGACAAATCCAAAGTAGCAGAACCCATAGACTAAGGTCAAGATCAGGGTCAAAGTTAGTGTTAAACAAAAGTAATCTAACTCAAATAGAAATTGCTTTTATCCAATGGCCAAGGTGATAGGTGACATCCTGAAATAAGCCCACCCAGCACAGCTGGAAGCAGGACGGCTACGACTAAGTTGGAGATTGACGCTGAATCAAGGCTAGGTGGGATAATGCCGTGGATGATACAGGCACCGCAGAGGGGACACATGACTTCGGTGTAGCCTCCACCCCATCTTCTTATAAGATTGGGATTTTTTTTTCTTGCCCCTTGGAGTATCTTTTTACGGATCCAATTAAAGTCACGTTTGTTCAGCATTTTGGAGAAATCCTGATCTGAAGGGTACACTCTACAGAGATAATGAAATCACTCATGGGTCAGGGACCGAAGAGACGCGAGGAGATACAACGTCTCCTCTCCCACTGGGACATAATGACGTTTTTGATGTTTCTCGCTATGCTCCATGCCGATTGTTGCTCTAATCTACCCTACATTTGCCGCCTCCATCACTGATTGATCAGAGGTTAATCTTCTTACCAAGTTCACTGTGCGGAGTAATGAAACCCGACTTTCATCCAAATTTATTCCTAGTTTCTTTACTCAGCAGCTGCAGAACATCCGTACTAAATTCTGAAGAAATTACATTTCATAATTGGAAGTGGATGATCGGGAAGTGAACTTCTTGTAGGAGGAACTTTCTAATGTTGTTTTATGAGATTTACAGAACAACAACTAAATGTTCCATTGTCTGCAGATTATGTATAGTTTTCTAAATTTCCAGTAATAGGAGTCACTGGGGTAACAAGTCTGTCCATAACATTTCTTCCTCCTGAATCTTCCCCCATCACCCATGAGTGATATTATTGAGAAGTGGAAGGAACCACAGCAACTCAGCCACAAAGTGGAGACCACATAATGTTACAGAGCAGGGGGCCAACTGCTTAGAAGAAGAAAAGTCACCACCGCTCTGCTGACCCCTTAACTGCAGAGTCTAGACCTCCTCTCGTATTAACATCAGCACAAACATTGTGGCACTATAGTACATCATTTATTAACGCATCCCATTATTTTATGTGGCTTGCCAGCAGCTGCCTGACACTGGTCACTAAAGTCTTTTTCAGTGACAGATTTACCAGATGTTCTACAATTTAGTACATAATGACACATTTTATTATCTACACCAAAGTGCATGACCTTACATGTATCTCCATTAAAATTCAATTGCCATTTATCAGCCCAATTCTCCAGATTACATAAACCCTTTTGTAATATTAAATTATCCCACTCTTTGTTGATCACCTTGCAGAGTTTAATATAAACTCCAAATATTGTAATTCTACTCTGTTTGCACCCTACAAGGTCATTCATAAATATGAGAGAAGAGGGCCCAATACTGACCCATGTGATACCTTACTGATATCTATGACCAAATCCATGTTTGTTTAATTAATCACTACCTTTTGTTTTCTATCACTGAGCCAGTTGTTAACCCAGCTTCACATATTTTCCCCTAGTCCTATTGCTCCTCTTTTATGTGTCAACCATTTATGTGGCACCTTCTTGAATTCCTTTAAAAAGTCCAGAGAGACAACATCCACATGCCACACAATGACAGTCTTCAGTAAGGAAGAGGTGCCTCAAACTGTCCCTGGAGCCGAGACCATAACTATCCCTGCCCCAGAGGTACTGTTAAAGTTGGAAAGGCAAAAGTCTGCGACCTTAGTATGCTCCTGTAAAACCCTAATCTGTCCCCTCTCCTACCCCATGAGGCATGGGACGCTAATGAAAGGTAAACCAGACACAGAGACAAAATATGAATAACAGAAAACCTCCGAGAAAGGAGGTCCAAGGTTGTTTTACTACCTGGATGAAAAGAGAGAAGATGTCACGCTCATGCCCTGACTGATGGGCATGAGCCAAGGGGGTTTGTGTCCCCACTGTGTCACGAACCAAACTACCCTGGAAGGGGTGTGACTATGACAGCTGCCTTGGTCTTCACTGGAGCCTCTGATGGTGAGTTCAGACTTGTGTGGCAGGCAGCTGCCAGGTGCTACTCCAGGGTGGTGTCTGGCTGTGGCTGCTGATCCCACTTGGAGAACAGGAACACTAGGACAGGTGCGGGCATCAGGCAGGACTGGCAGAAGAGCACAGCTGAAACTAAGACGAGTAGGCTGGCATGGCAGAGACACAGGGCTGGCTGGTACGGCAGAGACACAGGGCTGACAGGTACGGCAGAGACACAGGGCTGGCAGGTACGCCAGAGACACAGGGCTGGCAGGTGTGGTGTAAGAAGGAACAGGTTGGGACCTGTTCACACAGGAAGTGCAGAAACGAATATGAAGTAAGAAGGAACAGGTTAGGACCTGTTCACACAGTCGATGCAGGTAAGGAAACAAGCCGGAAGGAAAGGAGTATGAAGGAACAGGTTGGGACCTGTTCACACAGGAAGAAAACTGCAAGGCTGCGGATAGAAGCGGTAGAGCAGTGTTGTGGATTCTGTTTTTGGGCTCCCTCTGGTAGTTACAACTGGTACTGGGTGACTTTGGTGGGTGGCGGTCTCTGGTTTCCACCTGTCCATCAGAGGCTGGGTGTTTCCTATTTAACCTGGCTTTCCTGTCATTCCCTTGCCGGCTATCAATGTATCAGTGTGTCTCTGTTACCTGCTCCTAAAGCCTTCAAGACAAGCTAAGTTCTGATTTCCCTGTTTCGTGTTTGCTTTCATGTTTTTAGTCCAGCTTGCAGATATGTAATTCTCTGCTACTGGTTGCTCTGGTGGGCTGAAATTACCACTCATGTACCATGAGTTGGCACATGAGTTCAAGTAATTTCAGGATGGTATTTTGAAGGGTTTTTAAGCTGACCGCGCAGTGCACCTTTTGTATCCTCTGCTATCTAGCTTAAAGCGGGCCTCATTTTGCTGAATCTATTTTCATAACTACGTTTGTGCCTTCCTCTCATTTCACCGTCATTATATGTGGGGGGCTGCTATTTCTGTGGGAATATTTCTCTGGAGGCAAGATAGGTCTGTGATTCTTCTGATAGGGGAAGCTAGATCTCCGGCTGGCGCGAGGCGTCTAGAGTCCCCCCAGGAACGCTCCCCGGCTACTGTTAGTTGAGTGTTGAGGTTCAGGATCGCGGTCAGCTCAGGTTCCATCACCCTAGAGCTCGTCCTGTTTTTGCCCATGTTATTTGTTAAATTCCCTGCCATTGGGAACATGACAGTATAGCTGGACCACAGAGTGTTAATTGTTTGGGCTGAAGCAGGAGGAAAAGAAGTGTTGAAGGGTAATTTTTTTTTTTTTTTCCCCTCAGAGTTTTGCTGCCTAGCCCTTAATTGCTGTCTAGCTGCTTCTTACCTCCTCTTAACCCTTGAATGGCTCTGACCTTAGCTGTTTAACATGGATGTCCAGAGTTTGGCTTCCAGCCTGAATAATCTTGCTGCAAAAGTTCAAAACATACAGGATTTTGTTGTTCACACTCCTATGTCTGAACCTAGAATTCCTATTCCAGAGTTTTTTTCTGGAGATAGATCTACCTTCCTGAATTTCAGGAACAATTGCAAATTGTTTCTTTCTTTGAAATCTCGCTCCTCTGGAGACCCTGCTCAGCAGGTCAAGATTGTAATATCTTTCCTGCGGGGCGACCCTCAGAATTGGGCATTTGCATTGGCACCAGGGGATCCTGCATTGCTCAGTGTGGATGCGTTTTTTCTGGCACTGGGATTGCTCTATGAGGAACCTAATCTGGAGATTCAGGCTGAAAAGGCTTTATTAGCCCTCTCTCAGGGGCAAGATGAAGCGGAAGTATATTGTCAAAAATTTCGGAAATGGTCGGTGCTTACTCAGTGGAATGAGTGCGCCCTGGCTGCAAACTTCAGAGATGGTCTTTCTGAGGCCATTAAGGATATTATGGTGGGGTTCCCTGCGCCTACAGGTCTGAATGAGTCTATGGCTATGGCCATTCAGATTGATCGGCGTTTACGGGAGCGCAAACCTGTGCACCAGTTGGCGGTGTCTTCTGAACGGGCACCTGAGACTATGCAATGTGATAGAATTCAGTCCAGAAGTGAACGGCAAAATTATAGGCGGAAAAATGGATTGTGTTTTTATTGTGGTGATTCAGCTCATGTTATATCAGCATGCTCTAAACGCACAAAAAAGGTTGATAAATCTTTTGCCATTAGTACTCTGCAGTCTAAGTTCATTTTGTCTGTAACTCTGATTTGTTCACTGTCATCCATTTCCGTCGATGCCTATGTGGATTCGGGCGCTGCCCTGAGTCTTATGGATTGGTCATTTGCCAAACGCTGCGGTTTTAGTCTGGAGCCTCTGGAAGTTCCTATTCCTTTGAAGGGAATTGACTCTACACCATTGGCTATGAATAAACCGCAGTACTGGACACAAGTGACCATGCGCATGACTACCGTTCATCAGGAGGTGATTCGCTTCCTTGTACTGTATAATTTACATGATGTACTAGTGCTTGGTCTGCCATGGTTACAAACTCATAATCCAGTCCTGGATTGGAAAACAATGTCTGTGTTAAGCTGGGGATGTCAGGGGGTTCATGATGATGCACCTCTGATTTCAATCGCTTCATCTACTCCTTCTGAGGTCCCTGCGTTTTTGTCTGACTATCGGGATGTTTTTGAGGAGCCTAAGCTCAATTCGCTCCCTCCTCATAGGGATTGTGACTGTGCTATAGAATTAATCCCTGGCAGTAAGTTCCCTGTTATGACCCCAGTGGACAGGGTCTCAGAGGAACGTGTAAGTCTGCAAGATACAAAAATCCAGCTCATAGGGCTGTGGTAACTGGGTTGACCAAATAGCTACTCCTAACGCCAACACTAGAAGTAGCCGGGGATCATGCCTACGGTGATCGCTAGATGACTCGCGCCAGCCGGAGAATCTAACTACCCCTAGGAGAAGAAAACAAAGACCTCTCTTGCCTCCAGAGAAAGGGACCCCAAAGCAAGATACAAGCCCCCCACAAATAATAACGGTGAGGTAAGAGGAAATGACAAACACAGAAATGAACCAGGTTCAGCAAAGAGAGGCCAGCTTACTAATAGCAGAATATAGCAAGATAACTTATCTGGTCAACAAAAACCCTATAAAAATCCATGCTGGAGATTCAAGAACCCCCGAACCGTCTAACGGTCCGGGGGGAGAACACCAGCCCCCTAGAGCTTCCAGCAAAGGTCAGGATACAGATAGGAACAAGCTGGACAAAAATACCAAACAAAACAAAAGCAAAAAGCAAAGAAGCAGACTTAGCTTGAAAAACAGGAACCAGGATCAGAGGACAAGAGCACAACAGATTAGCTCTGATTTCAACGATGCCAGGCATTGAACTGAAGGTCCAGGGAGCTTATATAGCAACGCCCCTGAACTAACGGCCCAGGTGAGGATATAGAAAAAGACAGACGCTCCAGAGTCAAATCACTAATGACCACTAGAGGGAGCAAAAAGCAAAATCACAACAGTACCCCCCCCTTAGTGAGGGGTCACCGAACCCTCACCACGACCACCAGGGCGATCAGGATGAGCGGCGTGAAAGGCACGAACTAAATCGGCCGCATGAACATCAGAGGCGACCACCCAGGAATTATCTTCCTGACCATAGCCCTTCCACTTGACCAGGTACTGAAGCCTCCGCCTGGAGAGACGAGAATCCAAGATCTTCTCCACCACGTACTCCAACTCGCCCTCAACCAACACCGGAGCAGGAGGCTCAGCAGAAGGAACCACAGGCACAACGTACCGCCGCAACAAGGACCTATGAAACACGTTGTGGATAGCAAACGACACAGGAAGATCCAGGCGAAAGGATACAGGATTAAGAATTTCCAATATCTTGTAAGGACCAATAAAACGAGGTTTAAATTTGGGAGAGGAAACCTTCATAGGAACAAAGCGGGAAGAAAGCCACACCAAATCCCCAACACGTAGTCGGGGACCCACACCGCGGCGGCGGTTGGCAAAGCGCTGAGCCCTCTCCTGTGACAACTTCAAGTTGTCCACCACAAGATTCCAGATCCGCTGCAACCTATCCACCACAGAATCCACCCCAGGGCAGTCAGAAGGTTCCACATGACCCGAAGAAAAACGAGGGTGGAAACCAGAGTTGCAGAAAAACGGCGAAACCAAGGTGGCGGAACTAGCCCGATTATTAAGGGCAAACTCAGCTAACGGCAAGAAGGTCACCCAATCGTCCTGATCAGCAGAGACAAAACACCTCAAATAAGCCTCCAAAGTCTGATTAGTTCGCTCCGTCTGTCCATTAGTCTGAGGATGGAAAGCAGACGAAAACGACAAGTCAATGCCCATCCTACTACAAAAGGATCGCCAGAATCTGGAAACGAACTGGGATCCTCTGTCTGACACAATATTCTCAGGGATGCCGTGCAAACGAACCACGTTCTGGAAAAACACAGGAACCAGATCGGAAGAGGAAGGCAGCTTAGGCAAAGGAACCAAATGGACCATCTTGGAGAAGCGATCACATATCACCCAGATAACAGACATGCCCTGAGACACCGGAAGATCAGAAATGAAATCCATGGAGATATGTGTCCAAGGTCTCTTAGGGACAGGCAAGGGCAAGAGCAACCCGCTGGCACGAGAACAGCAAGGCTTAGCTCGAGCACAAGTCCCACAGGACTGTACAAATGACCGCACATCCCTAGACAAGGAAGGCCACCAAAAGGATCTGGCCACCAGATCTCTGGTGCCAAAAATTCCTGGGTGACCTGCCAACACCGAGGAATGAACCTCGGAAATGACTCTGCTGGTCCACTTATCAGGCACAAACAGTCTGTCAGGTGGACAAGAATCAGGCCTATCAGCCTGAAATCTCTGCAACACACGTCGCAGATCTGGAGAAATAGCTGACAAGATAATACCATCCTTAAGAATACCAACAGGTTCAGCGACTCCAGGAGCATCAGGCACAAAGCTCCTGGAAAGAGCATCGGCCTTCACATTCTTTGAACCTGGTAAATACGAGACAACAAAGTCAAAACGGGAGAAAAACAATGACCAGCGGGCCTGTCTAGGATTCAGGCGTTTAGCAGACTCGAGATACATCAGATTTTTGTGATCAGTCAAGACCACCACACGATGCTTAGCACCCTCGAGCCAATGACGCCACTCCTCAAATGCCCATTTCATGGCCAACAACTCCCGATTGCCCACATCATAATTTCGCTCCGCAGGCGAAAACTTCCTAGAGAAAAAGGCGCAAGGTCTCATAACAGAGCAACCAGGGCCTCTCTGCGACAAAACGGCCCCTGCTCCAATCTCTGAAGCATCCACCTCAACTTGAAAGGGAAGCGAGACATCAGGCTGGCACAAAACAGGCGCCGAAGTAAACCGACGTTTCAACTCCTGGAAAGCCTCCACGGCAGCAGGAGCCCAATTAACCACATCGGAGCCCTTCTTGGTCATATCCGTCAAAGGTTTCACAATGCTAGAAAAGTTAGCGATAAAACGACGGTAGAAGTTAGCGAAACCCAAGAACTTCTGAAGACTCTTAACTGACGAGGGCTGAGTCCAATCAAGAATAGCTCGGACCTTGACTGGGTCCATCTCCACAGCAGAAGGGGAAAAAATGAACCCCAAAAAGGGAACCTTCTGTACACCAAAAAGACACTTTGAGCCCTTGACAAACAAAGAATTTTCACGCAAAATTTTAAAGACCATCCTGACCTGCTCCACATGCGAGTCCCAATTATCAGAAAAAAACAGAATATCATCCAGATAAACGATCAGAAATTTATCCAGATAGTTCCGGAAAATGTCATGCATAAAGGACTGAAAAACTGAAGGGGCATTAGAGAGCCCAAAAGGCATCACCAAGTACTCAAAATGACCTTCGGGCGTATTGAATGCGGTTTTCCATTCATCCCCTTGCTTAATGCGCACAAGGTTGTACGCACCACGAAGGTCTATCTTGGTAAACCACTTGGCACCTTTAATCCGGGCAAACAAGTCAGACAACAGCGGCAAAGGATACTGAAATTTGACAGTGATCTTATTTAAAAGCCGATAGTCAATACAAGGCCTCAAAGATCCGTCCTTTTTAGCCACAAAAAAGAATCCCGCACCAAGAGGGGAAGAAGACGGACGGATGTGTCCTTTCTCCAGAGACTCCTTGATATATGAACGCATAGCGGTATGTTCAGGTATCGACAGATTAAACAGTCTTCCCTTAGGAAATTTACTGCCTGGAATCAAATCTATCGCACAGTCACATTCCCTATGAGGAGGCAATGCACTGGACCTGGACTCGCTGAAGACATCCTGATAATCAGACAAATACTCCGGAACTTCCGAAGGCGTAGAAGAAGCAATAGACACAGGCAGGGAATCCTCATGAATACCACGACAGCCCCAACTGGACACTGACATAGCCTTCCAGTCAAGGACTGGATTATGGGTCTGTAACCATGGCAGCCCCAAAACAACCAAATCATGCATTTTATGTAGAACGAGAAAACGTATCACCTCGCGGTGTTCAGGAGTCATGCACATGGTAACCTGTGTCCAATACTGCGGCTTATTTTCTGCCAATGGCGTAGCATCAATACCCCTAAGAGGGATAGGATTTTCTAATGGTTCAAGAATAAAACCACAGCGCTTAGCAAATGAGAGATCCATAAGACTCAGGGCAGCACCTGAATCTACAAACGCCATGACAGGATAAGATGACAGTGAGCAAATCAAAGTTACAGACAGAATAAACTTAGGATGCAAATTACCAACGGTGACAGGACTAACAACCTTAGATATACGTTTAGAGCATGCTGAGATAACATGTGTAGAATCACCACAGTAGTAGCACAAGCCATTCCGGCGTCTATGAATTTTCCTCTCATTTCTAGTCAGGATTCTATCACATTGCATCAAATCAGGTGTCCGTTCAGACAACACCATGAGGGAATTTGCGGTTTTTCTATCACATTGCATCACATCAGGTGTCTGTTCAGACAACAACATGAGGGAATTTGCGGTTTTGCGCTCCCGCAACCGCCGGTCAATTTGAATAGCCAGGGACATGGTATCATTCAGACCTGTGGGAATGGGAAAACCCACCATAACATTCTTAATGGCCTCAGAAAGGCCATTTCTAAAATTAGCGGCCAGTGCACACTCGTTCCAATGTGTCAGCACGGACCATTTCCGAAATTTTTGGCAATACACCTCAGCCTCGTCCTGGCCCTGAGACATAGCCAGCAAGGCTTTCTCTGCCTGAATCTCAAGATTGGGTTCCTCATAAAGTAAACCGAGCGCCAGAAAAAACGCATCAATATCAGCCAATGCCGGATCTCCTGGCGCCAACGAAAAAGCCCAATCCTGAGGGTCACCCCGTAAGAATGAAATAACAATTTTTACTTGTTGAGCAGAGTCTCCAGACGAACAAGGTTTCAGGGACAAAAATAATTTACAATTATTCCTGAAATTCCTAAACTTAAATCGGTCTCCTGAAAACAGTTCAGGAATCGGAATCTTGGGTTCAGACGTAGGATTTCTGGTAACATAATCTTGTATACCCTGCACACGAGCGGCAAGCTGGTCCACACTTGTAATCAAGGTCTGGACATTCATGTCTGCAGCAAGCTTAAGCCACTCTGAGGTAAAGGGGAAAAGAAAAAAAAAAAAATGAGAGAGGGAAAAAAAAACTCAAAATTTTCTTTCTTATAATCCCACTTCTGCAATGCATAAAACATTTAATACTGGCCTGGCATACTGTTATGACCCCAGTGGACAGGGTCTCAGAGGAACGTGTAAGTCTGCAAGATACAAAAATCCAGCTCATAGGGCTGTGGTAACTGGGTTGACCAAATAGCTACTCCTAATGCCAACACTAGAAGTAGCCGGGGATCATGCCTACGGTGATCGCTAGATGACTCGCGCCAGCCGGAGAATCTAACTACCCCTAGGAGAAGAAAACAAAGACCTCTCTTGCCTCCAGAGAAAGGGACCCCAAAGCAAGATACAAGCCCCCCACAAATAATTACGGTGAGGTAAGAGGAAATGACAAACACAGAAATGAACCAGGTTCAGCAAAGAGAGGCCAGCTTACTAATAGCAGAATATAGCAAGATAACTTATCTGGTCAACAAAAACCCTATAAAAATCCACGCTGGAGATTCAAGAACCCCCGAACCGTCTAACGGTCCGGGGGGAGAACACCAGCCCCCTAGAGCTTCCAGCAAAGGTCAGGATACAGATAGGAACAAGCTGGACAAAAATACCAAACAAAACAAAAGCAAAAAGCAAAGAAGCAGACTTAGCTTGAAAAACAGGAACCAGGATCAGAGGACAAGAGCACAACAGATTAGCTCTGATTTCAACGATGCCAGGCATTGAACTGAAGGTCCAGGGAGCTTATATAGCAACGCCCCTGAACTAACGGCCCAGGTGAGGATATAGAAAAAGACAGACGCTCCAGAGTCAAATCACTAATGACCACTAGAGGGAGCAAAAAGCAAAATCACAACAGTTCCCTAAGGGTCGTTTATTTAATATGTCAGTGCCAGAGCATACTGCTATGCGGAATTATATTAAGGAGTCCTTGGAAAAGGGACATATTCGTCCATCTTCGTCCCCTCTGGGAGCAGGTTTTTTTTTCGTGGCTAAAAAAGATGGTTCCCTGAGGCCTTGTATAGATTATCGCCTTTTGAATAAGATTACAGTCAAATATCAGTATCCATTGCCATTATTGACTGATTTGTTTGCTCGCATTAAGGGGGCTAGGTGGTTCACTAAGATAGATCTTCGTGGTGCGTATAATCTTGTGCGGATAAAGCAGGGTGATGAGTGGAAAACCGCATTTAATACGCCTGAGGGCCATTTTGAGTATTTGGTAATGCCTTTTGGACTTTCTAATGCTCCTTCAGTCTTTCAGTCCTTTATGCACAATATTTTCTGTGAATATCTGGATAAGTTTATGATTGTGTATTTGGATGATATTTTGGTGTTTTCTGATGACTGGGAGTCTCATGTTCTACAGGTCAGGAAGGTGTTTCAAGTCCTGCGGGCCAATTCTCTGTTTGTGAAGGGCTCAAAATGTCTCTTCGGAGTCCAGAAGATTTCTTTTTTGGGGTACATTTTTTCTCCTTCTACTATTGAGATGGATTCCGTCAAGGTTCAGGCGATTTGTGACTGGACACAACCTACATCTGTTAAGAGTCTTCAGAAGTTTTTGGGTTTTGCTAATTTTTATCGTCGGTTCATTACTAATTTTTCCAGTGTTGTTAAACCTTTGACTGATTTGACTAAAAAGGGTGCTGATGTTGCTAATTAGTCTCCTACGGCTGTGGAGGCCTTTCAGGAACTTAAGCGCCGGTTTTCTTCTGCTCCTGTGTTATGTCAACCAGATGTTTCACTTCCCTTTCAGGTTGAGGTTGATGCTTCCGAGATTGGAGCGGGGGCGGTTTTGTCACAGAGACGTTCCGATGGCTCGGTGATGAAGCCATGTGCGTTCTTTTCTAGAAAATTCTCGCCCGCCGAGCGCAATTATGATGTGGGTAATCGGGAGCTTTTGGCCATGAAGTGGGCATTTGAGGAGTGGCGTCATTGGCTTGAGGGTGCTAGACATCGCGTGGTGGTCTTGACTGACCACAAAAATCTGATTTACCTTGAGTCTGCCAGGCGTCTGAATCCTAGACAGGCTCGTTGGTCGTTATTCTTTTCTCGTTTCAATTTTGTGGTTTCATACCTGCCAGGTTCAAAGAATTTGAAGGCGGATGCTCTTTCCAGGAGTTTTGTGCCTGACTCTCCTGGAGACTCTGGGCCTACTGGTATCCTTAGGGATGGGGTAATATTGTCCGCCGTCTCCCCAGACTTGCGACGTGCATTGCAGGAGTTTCAGGCGGATAAACCTGATCGTTGTCCACCAGAAAGACTGTTTGTTCCGGATGATTGGACCAGTAGAGTCATCTCCTAGGTCCATTCTTCTGTGTTGGCTGGTCATCCTGGAATATTTGGTACTAGAGATTTGGTGGCCAGGTCTTTTTGGTGGCCTTCCTTGTCAAGGGATGTGCGCACCTTTGTGCAGTCTTGTGAAGTGTGTGCTCGGGCTAAGCCTTGCTGTTCTCGGGCCAGTGGGTTGTTGTTACCCTTGCCTATCCCGAAGAGGCCTTGGACGCACATTTCCATGGATTTTATTTCAGATCTCCCTGTCTCACAGAAAATGTCCGTTATCTGGGTTGTGTGTGACCGCTTTTCTAAGATGGTTCATTTGGTACCCTTGCCTAAGTTGCCTTCCTCCTCTGAGTTGGTTCCTTTGTTTTTTCAGAACGTGGTTCGTTTGCATGGGATTCCGGAGAATATCGTTTCTGACAGGGGATCCCAGTTTGTGTCTAGATTTTGGCGGACGTTTTGTGCTAAGATGGGCATTAATTTGTCTTTCTCGTCTGCATTCCATCCTCAGACGAATGGCCAGACGGAGCGAACTAATCAGACCTTGGAAACTTATTTAAGGTGTTTTGTTTCTGCTGATCAAGATGACTGGGTTGCCTTTTTGCCACTGGCCGAAATTGCCCTTAATAATCGGGCTAGTTCTGCTACTTTGGTTTCTCCTTTCTTTTGTAATTCGGGGTTTCATCCTCGTTTTTCCTCTGGTCAGGTGGAGCCTTCAGATTGTCCTGGAGTGGACGTGGTGGTGGACAGGCTACATCAGATTTGGAATCAGGTGGTGGACAATTTGAAGTTGTCTCAGGAGAAGGCTCAGCAGTTTGCTAATCGCCGTCGCCGCGTGGGTCCCCGACTTCGTGTTGGGGACTTGGTGTGGTTGTCTTCTCGTTTTGTCCCTATGAAGGTCTCTTCTCCTAAGTTCAAGCCTCGGTTCATCGGTCCTTATAAGATCTTGGAGATTCTTAACCCTGTATCTTTTCGTTTGGATCTCCCAGCATCGTTTGCTATTCATAATGTGTTCCATCGGTCGTTATTGCGGAGGTATGAGGTGCCCGTTGTTCCTTCGGTTGAGCCTCCTGCTCCGGTGCTGGTGGAGGGAGAATTGGAGTATGTTGTTGAGAAGATCTTGGATTCTCGTGTTTCCAGACGTAAACTCCAGTATTTGGTTAAGTGGAAGGGTTATGGTCAGGAGGATAATTCCTGGGTGTTCATGCGACTGATTTGGTCCGCGCCTTCCATAGAGCTCATCCTGATCGCCCTGGGGGTTCTCGTGAGGGTTCGGTGACCCCTCCTCAAAGGGGGGGTACTGTTGTGGATTCTGTTTTTGGGCTCCCTCTGGTGGTTACAACTGGTACTGGGTGACTTTGGTGGGTGGCGGTCTCTGGTTTCCACCTGTCCATCAGAGGCTGGGTGTTTCCTATTTAACCTGGCTTTCCTGTCATTCCCTTGCCGGCTATCAATGTATCAGTGTGTCTCTGTTACCTGCTCCTAAAGCCTTCAAGACAAGCTAAGTTCTGATTTCCCTGTTTCGTGTTTGCTTTCATGTTTTTAGTCCAGCTTGCAGATATGTAATTCTCTGCTACTGGTTGCTCTGGTGGGCTGAAATTACCACTCATGTACCATGAGTTGGCACATGAGTTCAAGTAATTTCAGGATGGTATTTTGAAGGGTTTTTAAGCTGACCGCGCAGTGCACCTTTTGTATCCTCTGCTATCTAGCTTAAAGCGGGCCTCATTTTGCTGAATCTATTTTCATAACTACGTTTGTGCCTTCCTCTCATTTCACCGTCATTATATGTGGGGGGCTGCTATTTCTGTGGGAATATTTCTCTGGAGGCAAGATAGGTCTGTGATTCTTCTGATAGGGGAAGCTAGATCTCCGGCTGGCGCGAGGCGTCTACAGTCCCCCCAGGAACGTTCCCCAGCTACTGTTAGTTGAGTGTTGAGGTTCAGGATCGCGGTCAGCTCAGGTTCCATCACCCTAGAGCTCGTCCTGTTTTTGCCCATGTTATTTGTTAAATTCCCTGCCATTGGGAACATGACAGAGCAGCAAGAGAAAGAGCAGAAACAGAAGCTAAGCAGAGCAAAACCGCAAGGAATGTGGAGGGGAGCTGTAGCAAGAGATTTCTGCAGCAGCAAGAGTGGAGCAGAGTAGAACAGAGTAGAACCACAGGAGTACGGAGCAGTGGCAAAGCCGCAGAGAGACAAGGGTACAACCACAAAGTGCAGAGCCAAGAGCAGAGTGAAGGCACAGAGTGCAGAGCCAAGAGCAGAGTGAAGGCACAGAGTGCAGAGCCAAGAGCAAAGCAATGGCATAGAGTGCAGAGACAAGAGCAAAGCAAGGTCACAAAGTGCAGAAACAAGAGCAAAGCAAGGTCGCAGAGTGTGGAGCCGAGAGCAGAGCAGAAAGGCACTGCAGGGAAAGAAACCACAGACAAGGAGACAGAGATAGGACAAAGTGCAGACAAGGTAATGGAACAAGACAAGGTTCAAGAACAAAGACACAGGGACTAGGATATTCTGCCTCCTGGAGGGTGGACAGACTAAAACAAGGCAACGCAAGGACACAGACACTGAGACCAGGATATACATCCTCCTGGAGGTCAGACCAAGAAGGACAAGGCAAAGCTAAGGAGTAGAGCCTCCAGAGAAGGAGAAACACAGAGCAAGGCCTGGCAGCTCAGAAGCAAAACACTGAGTTAACACATTGCACAGGACCAGTCCACTGGGTGGAGCTGCTCTAAATACTGGAGGCCTCTTGGTAATTGGTCAGGAACAGATTAGACAGGTGCACCTGATTCCTATAAGAGCCAGAGAGTTCAAGCGCTGCCCCCCTATGCACACAGTCAGGAAGCATGCAGAGAGCAGAGACACAGAATATGGAGCTGGCAAGAAACAGAAACCACAACATGACCTGGAGCAGTGAGCTATGATGTGCCCCTAAAACTTTGAGACACAGATGCAATGGTACAAATAATTTCCCTGAAGGACAAGCAAGGGCGCCCCCCCTGAGCCTTCAATACCTCTCCTTCCAGCTCAGAACACGCAGCAGAGATGACTACTTCTTCCTGTAAAATAGGGACAGAGTCATCCGAACAACCACCCCCAGGGAAACTCCAAGACAAAGCATCAGCTTTGACGTATTCCAAGTACGGTGACAATAAAATTAAACCTGGTAAAAAACAAAGACCATCTAGCTTGTCTAGGATTAGGACGTTTAGCGGATTCGAGGTATAACAGATCTTTATGGTCAGTAATGACAGTGACAGGGTGGACTGCCCCCTCCAAAAAGTGACACCACTCCTCAAAAGCCAACATGATTGCCAAAAGTTTTCTATTGCTTACATCATAGTTTCTTTCCTTCAACGATAATCTTTTAGAGAAGGCGGCACATGGATGCCACTTATCAGGGGATGACCCTTGAAACAACACAGCCCCGACCCCACTTCAGATTCATCAACCTCAACATTAAATGGTTGGGAAACATCGAGTCGAATGAGTATATGAGTCGTGGAAAAACATTTCTTCAAAGAGGAAAATGCCTGATGGGCACAGTTGGACCACCTTGACAAGTCAGTACCTTTCTCTGTCATGTCATTGAGCCTTTTCACAATCGACAAGAAGTTTTTGATAAATTTTCGATAGTAGTTAGCAAATCCCAGATTTCAGATTTTCTGGCAGATCCCATTCCAAAACTCCACAGACTTTGTCAGGGTCCATCCAGAAACCTGCAGCAGACATTAGGAAATCAAGAAACTGAACGTCTTGTACAGTGAATTCATGCATAGTAATCCGTTTTAAATCATGAGAAGGAGCTCCCTGTGAAGAGCCCCTATATGCAGGTTCACATTAATGCAAACTTACATAAATGTCTCTGACCGAGAAGTGCAGAGTTAATAGCAAATATGGGGATGGACTTCGCCAGAGTACTACAGGGAAGACTAAGATCCCATGCGGACCGAGCATCAACCATATTGGCTCCTGTCCCACTATCCAAGAGGATGGATATTTTCTCAGTTTTCATATCAATAACTACTTCTGCAGGTAAGAAAAACTGAGATAAACATGCGGAGGAGATATATACACCCAGGTTGTCATGATCCACACAAAATGGGGTGAGAAGTTTTGCAGTGTCTTTTTCTGTTTTGGTAAAGAAGTACAGACCACAATGAAATGCACCTTTTGACAACAGAAAAAAACAAAACCCCATTTTGCTGCAAAATGCAAGAGACTCATACAGAGGGGAGGCCCTTCCTTACTGTATCAGTTCTTCAGACCACACAAAGAAAACCTCGGTTTTAGGGTGTACCATGGGGGCGGAGTAACAACAGGTCTACCACTGAGGCGTCTAGCAATGCGTATGGCCATAGACATGGTGACCTCAAATGATTCAGTGCGTCTTTTAGTCTTTCAGACAGGCCCTGATAAAACTGACTCCCGAGAGCAGGATTGTTCCACCAGAATTCCTCTGCCGACCGGTCTCCCTGCTGGAGTTTATGTAGATAAAAACTCAGCAAGGGAGACACGGTCCGGATCATTATACATGAGGCCTAGAGCCTCCAAAAACCCATCAATCAACTGGGGAGACAATGAGTAGAATGGAATTGAAAAGGCCCAGTATTGAGGATCTCTTTGAAGGAGAGAAACAACAATCCAAAAATGTTGCTCCTCACTCCCAGATGAACGTGGACAAAGCCTAGAACAAAGCTTACATGCTTCGCAGAACACCAGAAATGTATCCCATCCCCCAGAAAACTTATCTGGGAGGGCCACCTTAGGTTCTAGTTCAGCCTGACTGCCCGCCAGACCAACAGTCTGCTGCTGTGGGATCCTAGACTGCAGTTCTGACAGACCCTGCAATTGTTTTGCAATAACTGCGAATTCTGCAATAAGCAGGTGTTTGGACACGATGACCCTTGAGATCCCTTCCAACCAGGGTCAGACTGGCCCACCGGATTCTTCAGTGAGCCCAGGCACTGACACCTAATGGCATACAGGGCCGGCAGCTGCCTAGGGCTCCCGCTGCTCTAGTGGCCCCCAGCCAGTGGCATGTCACTAATAGCGGCACACCACGCAGCAGCTATGGGGCCTGCGAGTCGGGGGCCCACCCAGTGCTAGCGAAGCAGCAGCGGGTGACAGGAGGCAGAAGCCGGCTGCTGCAGCTAAAGCCTGTCCCTGCTGCTAAAGAGAAATGAATATTTACTCTTCCCCACGCCCCCATGGGCGTGCAGAGGAGTAAATATTCATTTAACTTTAATAGCGGGCAGTGCACTACAGCTGGCACTTTTATATTGACTTTATGTCTGGTATTATTACTTGTGAATGAATAGCAAAGCCACAAAAAGAGGACTAAAATGAATTAATATTCTTGTATAGGGCGCTGTTCTCAGAGGTAATAGTCACTAATAGGCTCTAAATCGGATGTTGTGCATTACCTGTATGTGAACAGGCAGCGCCCTATACAAGACGCTTTTTTAGTAAGCAATCACCCCTCCATGGATAGGTAGGCTGTGAGTGGTTGTCTGATCAGCATTTTGCACCTGTGTTGCCGCCATCTTTACTACATGTGAAGCGATGGCCGGGGGACCACCACGGGTGCAGGAAGACTACTGTACACAAGATGAGGTGCAAACAACAAAGGGTAGATTTATTGGAAGGCAAGGAATGAAGTGGATGAGAAAGATGCAAACAAGGGTATGCAATGGCAAAAGATAATTTACAAGAGTTATATTCTTTAGCTTGTACGTAAAATAGCACAGTGCTCCAACTGTTACAGACTCAATATATGTCACACAAGTAAATGCAAACAATAAACAAAGAATGATGCTACTCAACATATAACCTCCCTGGCCTTTACTAAGCAGGCCTCACGGCTGCCGTGTTCTGACTATTGAAGCCTACACTAGGCCCTGACATGTGCACAAAACAGGAACAAACTCACGGTGATGTTGGAGACTCAGAACCAGTCCCGGGGGGCCCCAACGGTCTAGAACGGTGGTGCGCACAGCTTTCTGTCAGCTCCGTGAAATGTGGTCGTCTTCTTGCTTCGGGGTCCTGGAGGTGCTCCTGGAAACTGAAAATCCCTTTCTTGGTATCTTCGTGGCTCCTCGAACTAACACAAGTCAGCCACTCTTGCTGCACCCGGAAAAGTCTGTCAAATCTCACAAGTCCACTCCATTACAGGCTGGGGGTCCTCTCTTGCAGCTATATCAGGACACAGTTCTCCTTTCTTGCAGCTATCAGCACAAAGTTTTCTCTCCAGCAACCTTAGCTCACACACACTGTTCAGGCTCCACCCCTGCCATCTGCCCAGTCCAGTTCATTCACACAGTCTATTGCAGGGGAGAAGCAGAACATTCCATCCTGCCAGACAAGGGGATGCAGTCTCTTAAAGTAACAGCGTGTTCCTTACTGTCCATAACAGACCCACCCTCCTACATGCCTCCCTTCTTAATGATGGTCGTCCTCGGCCATCACAGCATCAAGGTCAAAGTGTATTGAAGGAACGTGCAATGCGGAAACAACACCTATAGAGGAGGCAACAAAGTTGTAAAAACAGACAGAGCACACTGTACTACATATCAGACTGGTGGAACCCCTGCATTAGACCTCTAAGATCTCCGAAGCTCTTGGCTGTCGGGCAAGGCTTGACTATCTTCCAGAGGAACACTTGCTGCAGGAGTCATTGTGGGCTCTTGTCTGGTCTCGTCCTCGTGTACTGGTACATCCATGGGATTACCGTCTCCGTGCGGCTGAGGACTCCTACTGTGTCAGGGATGGTCCATCGATTTCACCATCAGGCATGACAGATTCGGGAAGTAGAGTAGTAGTGCCTTCAGGCGACAATGGCGTAGAACAGACCTCAGACCGGCAGGGCCGCAGCATATTTCTGTGAAGTACTCTAGGGGCGGACGCCCCACTCTCAATCTGCACCTACAGGGCCGGCAGCATACACTTGCTTGATTACTCTGTAAGGCTGTAATTCCCATCTCTCACTTAGTTTTCCCTTGGGGCGATTCTCTCTGACTAATACTCGGTCTCCAGGTTGGAGGGGTAACTCGAGTCGGTTTGCGGCCCGTATGTTCTTATTCTTGCAGCTGCTGACCCGCCAATTGCTGTATCGTTTGTAATCGTTGCCGATGCTCTTTCACCCATGAGGTGACAGTTCGCTCCATCAGCTCCTCTGGCTGTTCGAAATTCAGCTCAATGATCTCTCGTCCAGCTCTTTCAAACAGCAGTAGGTAGGGGGTATAACCCGTGGTGGAGTGGACCCGATTGTTGTAGGTCCAGACCAACTCTGGCAGGTAGACTGGCCAACATGCCTTCTTATCCTCCTCCAACGTTCTCAGCATTTGAAGTAAGGTTCGGTTGAAGCGTTCACATGCTCTGTGACCATGAGGATGGTAAGGGGTGGTCCGGGACCGCTCGATGCCATACATACGATACAGTTCTTCCATCACCTTGCCTTGGAAACATGCGCCTTGGTTGGAGTGGATGCGCTTTGGGCACCCATACACCCGGATGAAGACTTGACAGATGGCTCGCGCCGCCGATTCCGCAGTCTGATCTCTAGTCGGGGTGACTACTGCGAACTTAGAGAAATGATCGGTCATCACCAAACAGTACTGTAGCCCCCAGGTCGAGTGTCCCACGAGGAGATAGTTGATCATCAAGACTTCTAGTGGTTCCTTAGTTTGTATGGTCTGGATAGGTGCCCTCTGTTCAGTACTCTTAATGAGGTCACATACTCGACATTGCCGGCAAACCTCTTCCACCAGACTCCAACCGGGGGGCAATACACATACCGCTGTAGCCATTGGTAGGTCTTTGTGGAGCCGAAGTGAGCTCCAAATTTGTGGGCTTCTTTAGCTACTTCTTGAGCCATTCTTCCTGGGATGACCACTTACCACCTTACTTTCATATCTTTTGGCTGCTGTCTCTTACGATATAGCACTGACTCTCGCACTTCCAGTCTATCCCACTGGTGTAACACACTCTTCATTTCAGAGTCCAGATCATCTCTCTCATTTGCCAGGCTTCCGCTTCTGAGTTTCCCACCATTTCATCTGTCTCAGCCCTTCGTCTTCATCCTGAATATGTCCTCATTCCTCATTGGTTCTCCCCAGGGACCGGGGTAATGCGCAGGCCTCCCTTCTGGACTGGGCCACAACCACTGGGGGCTTAAACTTACAAAAGTCTGGGGTTTCCTCCTCTTCGAGTTGCTCATCGAGATCCCCCCCGCTGGAGTCTCCACAGTCACTCTTGACAGCCCATCAGCATTTGGCTTTCGGTAGCAGAGCGATTATGGATGGTAAAGTCAAATTTGGCTAGGTGAGCCACCCATCGTTGTTCTAAGGCCCCCAATTTAGCATTCTCAAGGTGGAACAGGGGATTATTGTCTGTTAAAACTTGAATCTTGGTACCTGTCAGGAAGCCCGCAAACTTCTCTGTTATTGCCCACACCAGGGCCAGGAGCTCTAACCGGAAGGAACTGTAATTATGAGGGTTTCTTTCGCTTTCTCACAGGGACCTGCTGGCATACCCGATGACTCTCTCATATCCATCCTGTATCTGAGAAAGTACTGCACCGAGTCCATGAAGGCTACCATCTGTGTACAACAGGAATGATTGATCGAAATCTGCATAGGCCAAAATCGGGGCTGAGGTAAGGGCATTCTTTATAGCCTGGAAGGCCTCGTCTTGTCTCTGGGCCCAAGGGATGTACTGGGTCTTCGGCACTCCAGCGGTCCCCCTCAGCAGCTCATTGAGAGGACCCGCCACCTTCGCGAAGTGCAGCGCCCCAGAGTCCTGGTCGTTGCAGTACTGTGGCTCCGCCACTAAGGGGAGCTATGGTACGTCTGATTGCACTAAAGGAGTTTCTCTGATCAGGTAACACTCACACTACACTTCACACTCCGGCCACCAGGGGGGGTGGTTCTATCTAGTAGGCCACTCCTCACACTATGGTAAAACTGGGGGTTGGACAGGAAGACAGGGTGAGAAGTAACTGGGAAGAGCTAGTGGGAGGACCTGTCAGGGATGGGATCCTGGCAGACTCCTAAGAGCAGAACTAACCAGTGAACAACGGGAAAACAGAAAAGAGGCATTAGGACCAGAAGGAGTCGTGCTGTTAGACCGAGGCAACATCCTTCTGAGGCGCAAACAGTCGATGGCCGGAACGCCGAGCAAGTAAGAGACTCTAAGTACTACTGCAAACCACGGCAGGGCAGCCAATTATAGGCTGGCTGTCTCACACAAATCACCTAAGCAGACAACGGAGGCAGCTGTGGGAGAGGGGCGACTCTAGGGTCCCGGAAGAACTCCAGGCCTACCCCGTCATACGGGTGCGTCCTACCATATCACCTGGGGGACGGAGAGAACGAACATCAGAGACAGGCAGAATCAGTTGTGAGGGCTATCCCGGGAGCTCAGCAGGGAAGAACTACAACAATCAGCGCTAGAAGGTAGATACTGATTCCCACCTGAAAAGGGAACTCCTGATGTGCCTTGGGACCGGCCGGTCTCTGACAGCCCTGTTGACAGCACTCTGGACTGAGGACTCTAAAACCTTCAGTAAAGAGGTAAAGAGACTGTAACCTGGTGTCCTCGTTATTTACTACGACCTACACTGCACTGCAACATTACCATCGCATCTATCATTGTGCGCCCCTCAGCAGGGTCATGGACCGGGTCTAGCCACCGTGACCACCCCAGAGCAGAGACTCAGAGGCCGGGTACCGGGTACCCCTCGGCCCTGCGGCAGTGGGGGCGCTACAACTTGGCGTCACGAACAGGATCTACTTAAGCCTGAAGAATCAGGTCATGTGTGCCTTGGAACTGTGATTTATTGTGCTTGGACTGTGTATTGCCATTTACCGCCAAAATTCGCCATCGCGAGGGAGGAGCCTTAGCTTCGTGGGCGGAACCGGCCAAAAGAAGCGCGGAACGGAAAGCGCGGTAAGGCGCCAATCCCGGAAGAGGAACTCCGACCTCCAGCAGGTTAGTGGGAGGAGGGGACAGCCATGTCCGAGTCGGGAGGAGAGGAGGTGGCGGCCGCAGCCGCGGACGCAGGGGCAGCTCCGGTCCCCGCAGCGGGCGAAGCCGCGGCCCTAATACCACCACCGGTTGCCGCAGAACCCGCTGTTCCCCTCAGCCACTCGGACACTGCCGCTAACACAAAAGCCATAATGCCCTTCTCTATGCCGTACCTGCCCGGAGCGGCCTGGCTCCCACGATACTCGGGGGAGTCGCATACATTCACTGACTTTAAGGAAGGGCTCTGCAGCCTGCTCGAGTTCTATCCCCTGACAGAGCCTCAGAAGGTTCATATGATAACCGGCCAACTCTTTGGGGTGGCTCTGAGAGAATTGAAGTCCTGGCCCGCCGAGGATAAGGGAGCTGCACAGCAGATTTTTGCAAAGCTTAAAGCCACCTCCAATACTCGCACTGCTACAGAAATTAAACTGACTTTCTATGGATGCAAACAGAGACCGCAGGATAGCTTACGGGGCTATGCCCTTAATCTCCAGGAGGCGATGCGGGCCATTAAGCAGAGTGACCCTGGCAGCATGCAGGATGAGGATAAACTCCTGAAGGAGCGGTTCATTGAGGGGCTCCTGTGCAGTCACCAGCGGGGCCAATTGCACTTCCTGGCCATGCAAAATCCAGACTTGACTTTTGCGCAATTCAAAGATAAAGCTATCCAGGCACTGCAGGAGCGGCAGCCCAGCCACGCAATACCACCCAGGCACCCCGCTCTCACATACCACCAGGAGGTGGCATCGGAGACCCCAGTTGCCGCGGAGGCCGACGCCCAGAGCTTCGAGGACGACTCCCCTGCAGGACTCCGTCTTCAGATGCAGGAGCTGACCAAGAGCGTTGCTGCCCTAGCCCGGACGGTGCAGTCCCTACAGGAGGCCCCCAAGGAAAAGATCCAGCTAGCCTCCAGACCAGAAGATGTCCCCTGGACGCGACAGAAGAGGACCCCACCGACCAGAGGCCGGGACAGCGATCGCTTCCATCAGGACGGACGACCCATCTGCCGCCGCTGTCACCAGGTGGGCCACCTTGCAAGGTACTGTCCTTTAAACGAGCAACCCCTGGGGCAAAGGGCCAACCCCCAGGAGTAGGACGGTCAGGCCCGCAGCATTGGAGAACCAAGTATATTGGAGGACGACCAGTTCTCCCTGTAGTGGTTGATGGAATCCCCTTGAACGCTTTGCTGGACACCGGTTCTCAGGTGACGACTATACCTTACGTGCTTTATAAGCGGTATTGGGAGGACACTGATATTACTCGTGGCCCTGACGATGATTTCACCATAATAGCCAGTAATGGTCAGCCGTTGCCACAAGTGGGGTATAAGGAGGTCACCATCAAGGTGGGGCGGGTAGAATTGAAAGCCCAAGGGATTGTGATTGTTGATATTGATCGTCGAGAATGTAATCCCATGATGACTCTTGGTACTAATGTTATAGAAAATTGTCTTGCAGAAGTTATTGTTTTGTTGCAACAGGTGGCAGAAACCGCTGGCCACAGTGAGCAACGTGCCCTGCAGAAGGAAATCAGAGCTCTGATGCAGAGACAGCAGGTAGAGCTGACTGGTGGTGAGATTGGTCGTGTCACTGTGAGTGATTCAAACCCCATCGCAATACCCCCCAGGAGTGAAATGTTAATATGGTGTCGGGCAGCCATAGGCCTCAGGGGAAAGGACTACCAGGCCTTGGTAGAACCCGTATATTCAGACAATAGGCCTACTATTCTGACAGCCCGGGGGGCGGTCGACGTTCGCCAGGGGAGAGTGCCTGTACGTGTCCTCAATTGTGGGGAGGAAGAGGTTCACCTCACCAAGTATACCACGCTCGCCAAACTGTTCACTGTCAATAATAGTGTGATACAGACACCTGAACCCTTGGTCCCGTCAAACGTGGCGGAGGACAATGGTTCTGCAGAGCACTCGAAAGACTGGTGTCGGGAATTGCATGTGGGCACTGACTCTACCCCATCCCATCAAAAACAGGGGGCCTACAGGGTGGTACATGAGTACGAGCAGGTATTCAGCAAACACCCCTTAGATTTTGGGCAGGTGAAAGGGATCCAACATCATATCCCCACGGGAGATCACCGACCCATAAAAGAGAGATATCGCCCTGTACCCCTAGCTCATTACCAGTGTGCCAAGGACATGTTGCGGGAAATGAAGGAGGCTGGGGTGGTGAGAGACAGCTGTAGCCCCTGGGCAGCTCCGATAGTCCTTGTTAAAAAGAAAGATGGTACAATGAGGATGTGTGTTGATTACAGGCAGTTGAATCGCATTACACATAAGGACGCATACCCACTGCCCAGGATAGAGGAGTCTCTGGCTGCCTTAAAATCTGCTAACTACTTCTCTACCTTAGATCTCACCAGTGGGTACTGGCAGGTTCCTGTAGCGGAGGCGGACAAAGAGAAGACGGCCTTCACGACGCCAATGGGTCTCTGCGAATTCATTTACATGCCATTCGGATTGTGCAATGCTCCCGGGACGTTCCAGAGGATGATGGAGTGCTGCCTGGGGCACATGAACTTCGAAACCGTGCTGCTGTATTTGGATGATGTCATTGTCTTCTCTAAGACCTACGAAGACCATCTGAAGCACCTGGCCGAGGTGTTTGAAGCCCTGTCCAACTTTGGCTTAAAGGTGAAACCGTCCAAGTGTCATCTGCTGAAACCTAAAGTGCAATACCTGGGCCATGTGGTGAGCGCTGAAGTAGTGGCCCCAGACCCCGACAAGGTCACGGTGATCAAGGACAGGCCAAAGCCCAGTGACCTCCACGAAGTCCGGCAATTCCTCGGGCTGGTAGGCTATTACCGGAGGTTTAATTGAAAAATACTGAAACACTATTATAGATAGTACTGGGGAGCAAACCTCATAAGCTCCCTCAACACACCCACCGGGTGTCTGAAAAAAGGAATAGCTCCAAGCAGAGATTAATATAAAACAACGGAGCAAAAACATCCATGACCACATTATTATTTATATAAAATTGAAACTTTATTAAATACTTATAACTCAATAGTATCACAATAATGACATAAATACTGCGGTGAGTGCTGTACGCACTCCGCAAAAACAAGGAGGCAACAAACAAAGGGACGTGATGATAGCCAAGTACAGTAGGGGGAAGCACATATAAATAAATGTGCCCCTAAACTCTCTTGCCCATTAGAGTGCCTAGCCCATATAGTATGACAAGCAAGGTCCTTGCGGTATCCTAATAACATCTAGTACAGGGCTCTGATGCCAAACAGGCACCAAACATTAAATCAGGCTTACCCATAATGGCTGCTTGAAAAGGGTTCCCCCTCGTGACGTGGCTCCCCTGCCGGAGGTTCATTAAGGACTTCACCAGGAAGGCCGCACCCTTGCAAAACCTGTTGGTAGGCCAACCAAAGAAGACCAGGGGGAAGAACACCCCCTTTGATTGGAACGAGGAGCTGGAGGGATCCTTCACTTGTTTGAAGTCGGCACTGACGGGAGAAGAGGTACTGGCTTACCCCGAATACGACCAACCGTTCGTGCTGTACACAGATGCCAGCAATGTGGGATTAGGAGCCGTGCTGTCCCAGGTCCAGAAAGGCAAAGAAAGGGTGATCGCTTACGCCAGCAGGAAACTCCGTCCCACGGAAAGGAACCCTGACAACTACAGTTCCTTTAAGCTGGAATTCCTTGCCATCGTCTGGGCAGTGACAGAGAGGTTCAAACACTACCTGGCCTCCGCGAAATTCACCGTCTTCACGGATAACAATCCGCTAACGCATCTGGATACTGCCAAACTAGGGGCCTTGGAACAGCGGTGGATGGCCCGGCTGTCCAACTACGATTTCACCATCAAGTACCGGGCAGGACACAAGAATGCCAATGCCGATGCCTTGTCCCGAATGCCCAATTTGCCAGAAACAGGAGAAGACCCGGAGGCACTTGAAGAGGTGGAGCTGCCTGCAATCCATCGCCCCAAAGCCACTCAGAACTCATCATGTGAAGAACAGGCACAGGAACCAACCGGATGCCACGCTGAATCCCCTGCCCCATCGCGGGTGGGCGGAGACCCAGGATGGTGACCCCACGGTCCGTCGGGTGAAAGAGCTCTTGACGCAGGCAGGGTTGCATCCCGGCCCAGATGATCCACAGGAAACCCAACAGCTGTGGAAGGGGAGAAGCAAACTGTTTATCCATGATGGCAAGCTGTGCAGGAGGAGCATCGACCCACGTACTCATGAATTGGTGTGGCAGATAGTGGTGCCAAGGCGAAATGCGCCCATGGTTCTGGGAGCCTACCACGATGGAGCCGGACACTTCAGATGGAGGAAGCTAGAGAGGCTACTCCGAGGGAGGTTCTATTGGATTGGCATGAAGAGAGCCATTGAGAAGTGGTGCCGGGAGTGTGGTCCATGTAGCCTACGCAGGAAGGACCGTGGCAGCCAACGGGCTCCCCTGCAGCCTATCATCACCAAACGGCCGCTCGAACTGGATCATGTGAAGTTGACACCTAGCCGGTCAGGCTATATCTACGCTCTTACCATCGTAGATCACTACTCCAGATTTTTGGTGGTTGTACCTGTCAAGGATCTAACAGCCAGGACTGCCGCCAAAGCCTTCCAGCAGTACTTTTGTAGGCCCCATGGCTACCCGGAGAAGGTACTGACCGATCAGGGACCAGCATTCGAAGCCGAAGTGTTCCAAGAGTTCTGCCAACTGTACGGGTGTAAGAAGATCCGAACCACGCCGTACCATCCTCAAACCAATGGGATGTGCGAAAAGATGAACCAGGTGGTGATCGACTTATTGAAGACCTTGCCCGTAGAGGAACGGAACCTGTGGCCGACGAAGTTGCCTGATTTGGTGGATATCTACAATCACATCCCAGTAAATTCCACCAACTGTACTCCAGCGTACCTAATGAGGGGAAGGCCTAGCCAGTTACCCGTTGATCTGGACATGGGGGTCCTAGTCCCCGAAGATACCTCACCGGATGCAGATTGGGATGCAGAAAGGCAGCGAAGGTACCGCAAAGTACAGGAGTGCGTGGAAAGAAGTCTCGCTCAGGCTAGGCAAAAACAAGAAAGGGACTACAACCAGCATGCTCCTGCGATTCCCCTGTCACCTGGTGAGCAAGTACTTAAACGAAAGAGGAGACTACACAAGCTCGATGACCAATGGGAAGCGGAAAAGTATACCATCCTGCCATCCGATTTCGACAACACGAAGGTCTGTCTCATCAGCAAGGACAGAGGGGAGACCTCGACAGCGGTATCCAGGGATCACCTTAAGGTCTGCCCCGATAAGTTGAGAGAGAGGGACACGGCCCCAGGAATCTCCCCGCCAGTGGAAAAGGAGAAGATGATCCATACCGTCCTTGGTGACTTTCCCCAGTCCTGGACTCAGATAAATCAGGCCATCGTGGTACCTGTTCTAGTGTTTCAACAGCCGGACCCACCAGAAACAATGGTGGTACCAGATAATCCGGCCCCGCAACCTCAACAAGCCTTACCTGAAGATGCCATGCCAACTGTTGAACCGGCAAATCCTCCCTCTGCTAGCGGTGAATCTGCTGTACCCACTGTTGATAGCAGCAGCTCTGAGAACTCCAGCCTGCCAGTGCTACCCAGACTCACTAGAAGTGTAGCTAGAAGACAGTGCACTACACCAGTGGTAGCAAGCATAGTGGGCCCTGTTAGGCCAATAGCCACCCCTGCGCTGCGAAGGTCCACACGCAGCACTCAAAATCAAACTCCCCTCCACTACAAAACTTGGAGGTATTGATAAGGGCTGCTATCTAGTTGAAAATGTTTGTGTACATATCTTTTGTTACAGGTTGTAAAATGGACAATAGAGTAATGGACGGTGAATTGCTCAAAAACTTTCCAAAGGTGGGACCCCTTTGTTTACCCGGGGTCCCCACTGTTTCAACCACTGAACTGAGAGTCATAAACTGTGCATGACCTAACTTTCGCAACGTTCAAGAGTCCTCACCTCCCATAAAGGGAAGCACTGTTATGTTTACTTGTTTATGCTATTTCAAAATTTTGTGTGTTTTCTGTTAACATGTATTATTGTTCTTGTTTTCCCAGTCCGGGAGTACTGGATTTAACCGGGGGGGAGTGCAGCGCCCCAGAGTCCTGGTCGTTGCAGTACTGTGGCTCCGCCACTAAGGGGAGCTATGGTACATCTGATTGCACTAAAGGAGTTTCTCTGATCAGGTAACACTCACACTACACTTCACACTCCGGCCACCAGGGGGGGTGGTTCTATCTAGTAGGCCACTCCTCACACTCTGGTAAAACTGGGGGTTGGACAGGAAGACAGGGTGAGAAGTAACTGGGAAGAGCTAGTGGGAGGACCTGTCAGGGATGGGATCCTGGCAGACTCCTAAGAACAGAACTAACCAGTGAACAACGGGAATACAGTAAAGAGGAATCAGGACCAGAAGGAGTCGTGCTGTTAGACCGAGGCAACATCCTTCTGAGGCGCAAACAGTCGGTGGCCGGAATGCCGAGCAAGTAAGAGACTCTAAGTACTACTGCAAACCATGGCAGGGCAGCCAATTATAGGTTGGTTGTCTCACACAAATCACCTAAGCAGACAACGGAGGCAGCTGTGGGAGAGGGGCGACTCTAGGGTCCCGGAAGAACTCCAGGCCTACCCCGTCATATGGGTGCGTCCTACCATATCACCTGGGGGACGGAGAGAACGAACATCAGAGACAGGCAGAATCAGTTGTGAGGGCTATCCCGGGAGCTCAGCAGGGAAGAACTACAACAATCAGCGCTAGAAGGTAGATACTGATTCCCACCTGAAAAGGGAACTCCTGATGTGCCTTGGGACCGGCCGGTCTCTGACAGCCCTGTTGACAGCACTCTGGACTGAGGACTCTAAAACCTTCAGTAAAGAGGTAAAGAGACTGTAACCTGGTGTCCTCGTTATTTACTACGACCTACACTGCACCGCAACATTACCATCGCATCTATCATTGTGCGCCCCTCAGCAGGGTCACGGACCGGGTCTAGCCACCGTGACCACCCCAGAGCAGAGACTCAGAGGCCCGGTACCGGGTACCCCTCGGCCCTGCGGCAGTGGGGGCGCTACAGAAGTCTTTAACAAACCGGCGGTAGTACCCGGCAAGCCCCAGAAAGGCCTGGAGTTCTCTCACTGTTCGAGGGACTGGCCACTTCTGGATAGCAGCCACTTTTTCTGGCGAGGGTAGAACTCCATCTTGTGACACTATGTGGCCCAGGTACTAGATCTCTCTCTTGAAGAGGTGGCACTTCTTTGGCTTCACTTCAGGTTATGAGCCCGCAGTCTTCCAAGTACCTGTCCAAGCCGGGCAAGGTGTTCTTTGAATGAGGCCGAAAACACAATGATGTCATCCAGATAGATCAGGGTAGCCTCAAAATTTAAAGGGAACCTGTCACCCCCAAAATGGAAGTTAAGCTAAGCCCACCGGCATCAGGGGCTTATCTACAGCATTCTGGAATGCTGTAGATAAGCCCCGATGTAACCTGAAAGAAGAGAAAAAGAGGTTAGATTATACTCACACAGGGGCGGTCTCGCTGCGGTGGGCGTCGTGGTCTGGTCTGTGGCCTCCCATCTTCTTACGATCACGTCCTGCCAGGAAAGGTCAGAGAGGCTCGGCACCTGTGCACTGCAGTACTTTGCTCTGCCCTCAACAGGGCAGACAAAGTACGCCTGCGCCGGAGCCGCAGTGTGAAGACAAGAAGAGGACGTCATTGTAAGAATATGGGAGGCCCCGGACCGCGACGCCCATCAGACCGGACCGCAGCGGGAACGCCCCTGGGTGAGTATAATCTAACCTCTTTTTCTCATCTTTCAGGATACATCGGGGGCTTATCTACAGCATTACAGAATGCTGTAGATAAGCCCCTGATGCTGGTGGGCTTAGCTCAACTTCCATTTTGGGGGTGACAGGTTCCCTTTAAGTGTCCCAAACACTTTTCCATCAGCCGTTGAAATGTGCCTGGAGCATTGGAGAGCCCGAAGGGCATCTGGTTAAACTCGAACAGCCCCATAGGGAGGATGAAGGCGGTTTTCTCTTTGTCTTTCTCTGCAATGGCTACTTGCCAGTATCCGCTTGCTAGGTCCAGGTTGGAAAAGTACTTAGCTTTCCCCAACGCGGTCAAGGATTCCTTGATGCGGGGCAAAGGATACGAGTCTCAAACAGTGCAGGCATTGAGTTTCCTGTAATCTACACAGAATCGGATGGCCCCATCCTTTTTCTTGACGAGCACCACCGGGGCTGCCCAAGGGTTCTGACTACTCTGCACCACTCCTGAATCCAGCATCTGTCTCAGTAATGTTTTCACCTCCTGATACATCTTGGGCGGGATCTGCCGGTATCAATCTCGAATTGGACAAGCTTCCCCAGTCAGTATCTCATGCGTGATGGCTTCAGTACAGCCGAAATCCTCGGCATGACGGCCGAATGCGGCCTGATTTTCCCACAGCATAGTTTCAATTGCTTTTACACGCTCAGGGCCCAGAGCCTTCACATCTACTTCCATTTGATCAACGATGACTCGTCCACTCCACTCCAGGGATGGCGTCTCTTCAGCCACCACAGCAACTGCTAGGGTCCACCCCCACCTTCTTTCAGATATAAAGACATCTTCTGACTCACCACTTCACCTTTATATAGGTACACCAGGGCCAGATCTGTCCCTCGTGGCAAGATGACCTCCCCGGGGCCCACATTCAAAGCTCTTATGGGGACATGTCCTCGCTGGACCACAGCTATCGTACGAGCTATCATGACTTCTTGGTCCACTCCTCCGTCTACCACAGGCTGAACAATCACTTCCAACCATTCAAGGTTGCGATGAGTCCCCACTGGAAGGTATACTATAGTTTCTCGCTCAGGAGGTAGGATTACAGGTTCTTTACCAGGAGCCCGGATGACCCCTACCGTCTGATAAGATGGCACACTCTTCTGCATCCCACAGATGCGGATCAGTCGTTGAAGAGCTTCTTGAGTAGGCTTATGTGTAGTAGCCTTCTTCCAATATCCAGGTCCCCGTTTGGTAAACATAATCTGATTGACTTCACGTAAGATATTCATTCCCAGTACTACAGGCACATCTTCTTTGATAGGCTCAGGGACTAGCAGGATCCCTTTTCTCCCCACTTCTTGCCCACAGATTCGAATATTTATCCACACGACCCCTGTGACGGGGATCGGTTGTTGGTTGGCAGCAAACAACCGGATCTATGTCTCTTTTTCTGGCTTGGCCAGGGCCTGGAAATGCTGCCTGAAATACGTTTCTGGCATCGTCGTCACTTGTGACCTGGTATCTATCAGGCAATCCACTAGAACTCCCTCGAATTCAGCACGTAGGATGGGACTCCCAGCAATCAAGTGTTCGTTATGATATGGAGTGGCCTCTCCACCTCCCCCACAGAGTGCCGCACTACTGCGGGGGTTGATAGTTTAACGGCGGCTTCCGCTGGCATTGAGTATAGTTCCGACAATCTCTGGCAAGGTGCCCCCGTCCTCCACATTCCCAGCATTGGATGCCTCCTCCTCACCAGGGGGCACCTCGAGCCTGTCCTCGTGCCTCCGATGCCTGACGGGAGGGGGCTTGCTCCCACTGATAACGTATCGGTCGGGCCGAAGAATAGTTGCATGAGTACGGTGGGTCAGACTGTTGTAGTTCCCCCACTCTTCGCTCCATCTGGGTCAGTTTCTCTTGCACATTGACAAGGGACTGCTGAAAATCTTGCACCACCTGGACCAGCACCTCCTGATGGGTTTGGGTCCCCTCTGGTATTGGCCCCTGGACACGCATCACCCCAGACGTGTAGCTCCCTTCTTAACTTCGGACCACTGTTTCCGCCAGGATTTGACAAAAAGTAAGAGCCGGATCTGCCCGGACCCGTTCTGACTGCTCACCTCAAGGATGTGCTGTGCAGTCCCGAATTAATTGCTCCCGGAGTATCCGGTCTTTAGAGCCCATGCCGCCAAATCCATCCGCCTCCTTTCTCTGCACCTCCGCTAACACTTCTTGCAGTGCTGTTGCATACTGAGAAATTCCTTCTTCCCGCTGCAGCCTAGAGAAAAATTTGGGCAAAGGTGTCTGGCGCTAACAGTCTCGCCGTAGATCTCTTCAAGGAACTTCACTAGCTCCTTCAGGGTACTCCGGGTGATTTCTGGTTGTAGGCAGATGTTTCTATGGTCTTCTCCCTCTAGGGCAGTTAAAGCAATGTCCGCTTCAAGGTGTGGGCTGATGTTATAAATCTTCAGGGTGCTTTGCAGCCGGGACACCCATTCGGAAAGTGGCATATTATTGCTGTCAAACTTTGGTAGCACACTAAATATGGTGCCCATAGGGAGTGTCCTTGCAGGGGTTCCACCAATGCCCACAGCATCTCCATTAACATTAGCATTCCCACCGTTGCTGTCTGCTGATTCCATCTTGGTGACAGTACCCTGCTCGCAGCGCCACTTGAAGCGATGGCCGCGGAGCCACCACGGTGCAGGAAGACTACTGTACCCAAGATGAGGTGCAAACAACAAAGGGTAGATTTATTGAAAGGCAAGTAATGAAGTGGATGAGGAAAATGCAAACAGGGGTATGCAATGGCAAAAGATAATTTACAAGGGTTATATTCTTTAGCTTGTCCGTAAAATAGCACGGTGCGCCAACTGTTACAGACTCAATATATGTCACACAAGTAAATGCAAACAATAAACAAAGAATGATGCTACTCTACGTATAATCTCCCTGGCCTTTACTAAGCAGGCCTCACGGCTGCCGTTTTCTAACTATTGAAGCCTACACTAGGCCCTGACATGTGCACAAAACAGTAACAAACTCACAGTGATGTTGGGGACTCAGATGCAGTCCCGGGGGGGGCCCCCACAGTCTAGTACAGTGGTGCACACGGCTTTCTGTCAGCTTCGTGAAACGTTGTCTTCTCCTTGCTTCTGGGTCCTGGAGGTGCTCCTGGAACTGCAAATCCCTTTCTCGGTATCTTCGTTGCTCCTTGAACTAACACAGGACAGCCACTCTTGCTGCACCCGGAAAAGGCTGTCAAATCTCACAAGTCCACTCCGTTACAGGCTGTGGGTCCTCTCTTGCAGCTATATCAGGACACAGCTCTCCTCTCTTGCAGCTATCAGCACAAAGTTCTCTCTGCAGCAGCCTCAGCTCACACACACTGTTCAGGCTCCACCCCTGCCATCTGCCCAGTCCAGTTCATTCACACAGTCTATTGCAGGTGAGAAACAGAACATTCCATCCTGCCAGACAAGGGGGTGCAGTTTCTTAAAGTGACAGCATGTTCCTTACTCTCCATAAGAACACCACCCTCCTACACATGGGTCCGCTGCATCCTGATACTGCATTTGTTTGGAGATCTGGGCAGGTAAACATCACTGCCTTTTTTCTGCTATATTAATACTATTACATGCCCACTACAGCTGACACCGTTATAATAGTTCTGTATATGATACCATAGTACAATCACCAATTTCATGATCTCTTCTATGTCCTTTGTTTCATCTAGAACATTTCATCATCTCCCGCTCATTGGGTTGGATCACATTCAGGATTAATCCATATTACTGAAGTGTCAGGTTCTGTCTTCCGTCTTCTCCTCACCCGCCTTTTTCTGAAGTAGCTTTGATGTAGTCGTCAGCCTCACCGTATAATAAATAATGCAACATATAACATGCTGAAATGTAAAAGAATAACAATTAATGAGTGACAGTTCAGCCCCGGAGGAGCAATAGACTCTACTGGGACCATGTGCGGAATCCATTATTAATATACAGAACAATAGTCATATGTTCAGGCATAGAGAACATGCAGACCGCAGGGGGAAATGCACATCACAGATATAATCTACACAAACAGCTAAATTACAGGGTACATACATTACATGACTGATCCTGAGTTACCTCCTGTATTATACCCCAGAGCTGCACTCACTATTCTGCTGATGAAGTCACTGTGTACATACATTACTGATCCCGAGTTACATCCTGTATTATACTCCAGAGCTGCACTCACTTTTCTGCTGGTGCAGTCACTGTGTACATACATTACATTACTGATCCGGAGACACATCCTGTATTATACTCCATAGCTGCACTCACTATTCTGCTGGTGCAGTCACTGTGTACAGACATTACATGACTGATCCTGAGTTACATCCTGTATTATACCCCAGAGCTGCACTCACTATTCTGCTGGTGCAGTCACTGTGTACATACATTACATTACTGATCCTGAGTTACCTCCTGTATTATACCCCAGAGCTGCACTCACTATTCTGCTGGTGGAGTCACTGTGTACATATATTACATGACTGATCCTGAGTTACATCCTGTATTATACTCCAGAGCTGCACTCACTATTCTGCTGGTGCAGTCACTGTGTACATACAGGATCAGGACAGGATCAGTCATATAATGTATGTACACAGTGACTGCACCAGCTGAATAGTGAGTGCAGCTCTGGAGTATAATACAAGATGTATCTCAGGATCAGTAATGTAATGTATGTACACAGTGACTGCACCAGCAGAATAGTGAGTGCAGCTCTGGAGTATAATACAGGATGTAACTCAGGATCAGTAATGTAATGTATGTACACAGTGACTGCACCAGCAGAATAGTGAGTGCAGCTCTGGGGTATAATACAGGATGTAACTCAGGATCAGTAATGTAATGTATGTACACAGTGACTGCACCAGCAGAATAGTGAATGCAGCTCTGGGGTATAATACAGGATGTAACTCAGGATCAGTAATGTAATGTATGTACTCAGTGACTGCACCAGCAGAATAGTGAGTGCAGCTCTGGAGTATAATACAGGATGTAACTCAGGATCAGTAATGTAATGTATGTACAGTGTGACTCCACCAGCAGAATAGTGAGTGCAGCTCTGGAGTATAACATAGGATGTAACTCAGGATCAGTAATGTAATGTATGTACACAGTGACTGCACCAGCAGAATAGTGAGTGCAGCTCTGGATTAATTCTGTAGGTATAGGTTGGTGTTTTATAGTCTGTGCTTTCTGCATTATTTAGTATTTCCTACTTCTGTCTTTAGTTACTCTATAGATGAATCTTGTGTAGTTTCCACAACTTTCGTGCTATAACTGGTTTTAGCCCTGAGAAAGGAAATTGTGGTTTTGAGTAGCATCCAATCCTTTAATAAAAATTAGATTAAGAACACAAAAACTTGATGATTTCACCATTCGGCGCCAGTAGTCTCTCTTTTTATTGGCAGCAGAATTCTGTCAATGGAAATAATGGTGGCGGGGGAGGAGGGGGATGCAGCTGCAGTTACTCTTAGGCCAGCGTCACACTCAGCGTAAGACAATACGGTCCGTTTTTTACGGCCGTAATACGGAGAAATGTTCCCAAAATAGTGGTCCGTATGTCATCCGTAGGCAGGGTGTGTCAGCGTATTTTGCGCATGGCATCCTCCGTATGTAATCCGTATGGCATCCGTACTGCGATATTTTCTCGCAGGCTTGCAAAACCGACATCTAATGGATTTATGTGCTCAAATGTTCGGTAAAACATATACAGTATATATATATATATATATATATATATATGTATATATATGTCATTGAGACACATATATATATATTCTGTATTTATATTTAATTCAGCGCGATATCTGTGAAAAGCCGGTAATTCAATTGCCGGCTTCTCATTTCTCCTTCCCAAACCCGATATGAGACATGATTTCATACAGTACACCATCTCATATCCCCTTTTTTTTTTGCATATTCCACACTACTAATGTTAGTAGTGTGTATGTGCAAAATGTGGGCACTGTAGCTGCTAAAATAAAGGGTTAAATCGCGGAAAAAATTGGTGTGGGCTCCCGCGCAATTTTCTCCGCCAGAGTGGTAAAGCCAGTGACTGAGGGCAGATATTAATAGCCAGGAGAGGGTCCATGGTTATTGGCCCCCCCTGGCTACAAACATCTGCCCCCAGCCACCCCAGAAAAGGCACATCTGGAAGATGCGCCTATTCTGGCACTTGGCCACTCTCTTCCCACTACCGTGTAGCGGTGGGATATGGGGTAATGAAGGGTTAATGTCACCTTGCTATTGTAAGGTGACATTAAGCCAGATTAATAATGGAGAGGCGTCAATTATGTCACCTATCCATTATTAATCCAATTGTATGAAAGGGTTAAAAAACACACACATTATTACAAAGTATTTTAATGAAATAAACACACAGGTTGTTTTAGTATTTTATTGCTCTCTCAATCCATCCGGAACACCCTCGCTTGGCAAAATAATAAACCCACAATATACATACCTTCGGATGAACTGTCAGGTCCCACGAAGTAAATCCATCTGAAGGGGTTAAATCATTTTACAGGCAGGAGCTGCGCTAAAGCACTCGCTCGTGCCTGTAATTCCCCGGGTAATGAAAGGAAAGCTGGGTGATCTGTACTTACATTGAGTCGCGGTGAGGCGCCCTCTGGTGGATGAACTCATATGAACTCGAGCGTGGGAACTTTTCCAAGGCTGCAGTTCATGAGAACATCCACCAGAGGGCGCATCACCGCAACTCAATGTAAGTACCGATCATCCAGCTTTCCTTTCAGCACCCGGGGTTTTTACAACCACGAGCGAGTGCTTTATCGCAGCTCCTGGCTGTAAAATGATTTAACCCCTTCAGATGGATTTACTTCGTGGGACCTGACAGTTCATCCGAAGGTATGTATATTGTGGGTTTATTATTTTTCAGAGCGAGGGTCTTCAGGTGGATTGAGAGAGCAATAAAATACTAAAACAACCTGTTTGTTTATTTCATTAAAATACTTTTTAATAACGTGTGTGTGTTTTTTAACCCTTTCAGACAATTGGATTAATAATGGATAGGTGACATAATTGACGCCTCTCCATTATTAATCTGGCTTAATGTCACCTTACAATAGCAAGGTGGCATTAACCCTTCATTACCCCATATCCCACTGCTACACGGGAATGGGAAGAGAGTGGCCAAGTGCCAGAATAGGCGCATCTTCCAGATGTGCCTTTTCTGGGGTGGCTGGGGGCAGATGTTTGTAGCCAGGGGGGCCAATAACCATGGACCCTCTCTAGGCTATTAATATCTGCCCTCAGTCACTGGCTTTACCACTCTGGCGGAGAAAATTGCGTGGGAGCCTACGCCAATTGTTTCCGCCATTTAACCCTTTATTTTAGCAGCTACAGCGCCCAAATTTTGCACATACACACTACTAACATTAGTAGTGTGGAATATGCAAAAAAAAGGGGGATATGAGATGGTTTACTGTATGTAATCATGTCTCATATCCTGTCGGGTTTGTGAAGGAGAAATGAAAAGCCGGCAATTGAATTACCGACTTTTCACTAACACCGCTGCGTATTTCTCGCAAGTCACTCTGCTGGTCCGTGTGGAATCCGTATTTTTCTCGCCCCCATAGACTTTCATTGTCGTATTATTTGCGCAATACGCTGACAAACGCAGCATGCTGCGATTTTGTACGGCCGTAGAAAGGCGTATATTACGGATGCGTTATATACGGCTGATAGGACCTGACCCATTGGGAATAATTGGGCCGTTTGTTTGGCGAGTTTTACGGACGTATTTTCTGCGCTCTTACGTCCGTAAAACTCGCTAGTGTGACACCGGCCTTACTGTGTATATGAGACAGCATGCTAAATATGAGAAGGTGGAACGGCAGCAGCGGAGGACACATCTGATAGAGCCCGTGCACCACTCATGGAGGGAGAACTTGTGCAGCGTCTTATAAGCATCCAGAAATTTCCTGAGTAAGGATTGTGATGACTGTAAGTAAATGACCCCCTCCTGCTTGTATAATAAACTCATGCCCATAAGACAGGTCCATGATTATGTCTGCCGGGGGAGAATAATATCATTGGTATCAGATGAGCTGACATTGAGGAGTTAATTACTGGAGTCCTTTGATTATTACACTGGACGTGATGGGCTGTCAGGGGCAGCGATTATGGCAGCAAGCTCGCAGGGGGGCAGCAGGTTCCTGACTATGATGAGGAAAATCGGCAATTAATGGGATTCCAGACGCTACATCTTCTAGCACCGCTAAGAGTAGTATTTGTTTTACTGGCTAGAAACAGCGCCACACCTCTCCGCAGGTCATGATTGGTATTGCAGCTCAGCTTTACTGAATGAATGAATGGAGCTGCAATACCTCACGCAACCTTTGGACAGGTGTGGCGCTGTTTATAGACAATAATTTGGCAAAAAAGGTCATATTTTTACATTTATATTTAGGTCAGAATACCAATATGCAGCGCAAACTCTCCCCAGCTATTCTGAAGAAGCGTCCCCCTGTAAGGTGCCATGTTGACCGGTGGCGCCTGCAATGTTTGTCTTGGATCCTGAATACAGAAAACAAGGAGCTGAAGGTTGAAGATCTAGGGATGATGGGGTTTCCAGCATTATTAAATGCTGCTAAATATTGAATGCCACCTTTGGGTCGGATCCTGTTAATAACGAGAGAAGCGCAAATTTTAATATTACCGAAAAATGAGATCGGGAGGAAATCAGCCGAGGAAATAAAACCGTCTGGCAGACCCTCAGCCTGATTAATATTTATACTCCATTCCAGCAGCAAAATACGCAGCGACATAAGATACAAAGTGACACAGGAACGAGCGGCGATAGGTAAATGCCCAAGTTGGCGACTAGTAGTGTGGTAGTGTGATCCTAGAGAGAAGGGATGAAGGAGAAAAGCAATCGGCTTGTAAAGATATCAGAGGACAAACCTGAAACAACGTGCAGATCCTGATACAATACGGGAATGTAAACTTTTGCAAACCCCTTATTTTGCTCCAATGTATCTAAAATGTAAATGATGCAATTTGCGAAGGAAAATATTAGCTTCTCTTATTTGTCTTAAAGTGCTCCCATCATTTCAGATGACTCTTGTGTGTGTGCTTGAGGAATAACACCATTGCTGCCCATTATGTGACATTTTCACCAGTTTTCCCCTCATTTTCAGTTGTCTCTGAGCTAGTGAGGGGAGACTAGCTGCTATGATGTTTCCAGTACAAAGAACATAGACCTGAGGGATTCCTTATCTCCTGCCTTTCTGCAGCAGATGATCAAAAACAACAGCAGCATGGAGGACATTATACAGCAGTACTGAGCTGTGTAGATGTGAATGCCACACTTGGGTGAGCTAAAGCAATTTCTAGAAAGCTGCAGAATGGAGGACATTATGTAGCTCTAATGAGCAGTTTTCTCTGGTTCCAGATCTGCATTGAGATACAACACTTGAAAGCAGGAGCATGAAGGACTATTACACAGCAGCAATGAACAGCGTTGCTGTGAATCCAGCACTGGAATTAGTTAAAACACCAGAACGCAACAGTATGTAGGGCATTATACAAACTTACTCAGTAGTGCAATGCTAAATCGAACACAGGGGTGAGGTAGAACAGTTAAGGCTGCAACATGGACAACATTATAGACTGTAAGTAAATCCAGCATTTGTAGCTATGATTCCAGATGTCGGGTGAGATAAAATGCTTATTAGAAAGCAGCAGCGGCCCTCGGACCAGAACAGATGTCCCACCCTTGTAGAGTAACGTCTTAGGGAACGGTTGTGCGACCCTTGTAGAGTAATGTCTTAGGGAACAGGTTGTGCGACCCTTGTAGAGTAATATCTTAGGGAACAGGATGTGCGACCCTTGTAGAGTAATGTCTTAGGGAACAGGTTGTGCCACCCTTGTAGAGTAACGTCTTAGGGAACAGGTTGTGCGACCCTTCTAGAGTAATGTCTTAGGGAACAGGTTGTGTGACCCTTGTAGAGTAACGTCTTAGGGAACGGTTGTGCGACCCTTGTAGAGTAATGTCTTAGGGAACAGGTTGTGCCACCCATGTAGAGTAACGTCTTAGGGAACAGGTTGTGCGACCCTTGTAGAGTAATGTCTTAGGGAACAGGTTGTGCGACCCTTGTAGAGTAATGTCTTAGGGAACAGGATGTGCGACCCTTGTAGAGTAATGTCTTAGGGAACAGGTTGTGCCACCCTTGTAGAGTAATGTCTTAGGGAACAGGTTGTGGCACCCTTGTAGAGTAACGTCTTGGGGAACAGGTTGTGTGACCCTTGTAGAGTAACGTCTTAGGGAACGGATGTGCCACCCTTGTAGTGTAACGTCTTAGGGAACAGGTTGTGTGACCCTTGTAGAGTAATGTCTTAGGGAACAGGTTGTGCGGCCCTTGTAGAGTAACGTCTTGGGGAACAGGTTGTGCGACCCTTGTAGAGTAATGTCTTAGGGAACAGGTTGTGCGATCCTTGTAATGTATTGGGGAACAGGTTGTGTGACCCTTGTAAACTAACGTCTTCAGGAACAGGTTGTTCCACCTTTGTAGAGTAATGTCTTAGGGAACAGCTTGTGCCACCCTTGTAGAGTAACGTTTTAGGGAACAGGTTGTGCGACCCTTGTAGAGTAATGTCTCAGGGAAGAGGTTGTGCGACCCTTGTAGAGTAATGTCTTAGGGAACAGGTTGTGCGACCCTTGTAATGTATTGGGGAACAGGTTGTGTGACCCTTGTAGAGTAACGTCTTCAGGAACAGGTTGTGCCACCTTTGTAGAGTAATGTCTTAGGGAACAGGTTGTGAGACCCTTGTAGAATAACATCTTCAGGAACAGGTTGTGCAACCCTTCTAGAGCAACGTCTTAGGGAACAAGTTGTGCGACCCTTGTAGAGAAACGTCTTGGGGAACAGGTTGTGCGACTCTTGTAGCATAACGTCTTAGGGAACAGGTTGTGCGACCCTTGTAGAGTAACGTCTTAGGGAGCAGGTTGTGGGACCCTTGTAATGTCTTAGGGAGCAGGTTGTGTGACCTTGTAGAGTAATGTCTTAGGGAACAGGTTGTGCTACCCTTCTAGAGTAAAGTCTTGGGAATAGGTTGTGCGACCCTTGTAGCAGAGTAACGTCTTAGGGAACAGGTTGTGCGACCCTTATAGAGTAACATCTTTGGGAACAGGTTGTGTGACCCTTGTAGAGTAATGTCTTAGGGAATAGGTTGTGTGACCCTTGTAGAGTAACATCTTAGGGAACAGGTTGTGCCACCTTTCTAGAGTAATGTCTTGGGAATAGGTTGTGCAACCCTTGTAGTAGAGTAACGTCTTAGGGAACAGGTTGTGCGACCCTTGCAGAGTAATGTCTTAGGGAACAGGTTGTGCGACCCTTGTAGAGTAATGTTTTAGGGAACAGGTTGTGCGACCCTTGTAGAGTAACGTCTTAGGGAGCAGGTTGTGCGACCCTTGTAGTAGAGTAACGTCTTCGGGAACAGGTTGTGCGACCCTTGTAGTAGAGTAACGTCTTCGGGAACAGGTTGTGCGACCCTTGTAGAGTAATGTTTTAGGGAACAGGTTGTGCGACCCTTGTAGAGTAACGTCTTAGGGAACAGGTTGTGCGACCCTTGTAGAGTAACGTCTTAGGGAGCAGGTTGTGCGACCCTTGTAGTAGAGTAACGTCTTAGGGAACAGGTTGTGCGACCCTTGTAGAGTAACGTCTTAGGGAGCAGGTTGTGCGACCCTTGTAGTAGAGTAACGTCTTCGGGAACAGGTTGTGCGACCCTTGCAGAGTAATGTCTTAGGGAACCCTGGAATAGGAAGCTTCCTTCTAACAGCCTCCGAGACTCATTCCGGATCCATTATTCGGAGTCGTCTTTTCCCCTTCCACCCCTGAGGTCACAGCAGAGGTATGAATGTGAGGAGCCCTGCAATGAGGCCACGTGACGGAGCCTGGAGCATCTGCACATCAGTAGGATGAGGCAGCTGTGCAGCGGACACACCGCAGTGCTCCTCAGCAGCATCTTCTCACAGCTTCCAGAGTTGAATGACTCAGTTTGATTTAACTAAGCCCCATCCCATTCACAGCCTAATTGGCCTGGTGCATCGGATGAATATTTATAAGAATCGCTGCCTCACAAGCGATTGGCCACGGCGCCTTCCCCCCCTGACTGTAGGGTGGTCTTCTCTCAGCAAGACCTGCAAGGTTTACTGTGCTTTGTCTAGTGCTAAAGACCAGGGACCTGCAATTCCCAGAGAGACACAATTCACAGAGAAGCCACTGGGGATATAGTGTATCACAGCCTGCTCCCTGGGGATATGTCTGCTGGCCCTGGCACAGACACCTGAACTTCTGCATGGCATCCTGCAGCCTGTGAGGGAATGCGCCCCTGACAGGAGCCTCTGTGCAGCTGCAGTCTGCAGTCACATATCCTACCACTGGACTGCAAGAGGGAAGGCTCCATCCAGGGCTCCTCCAATGCTGCCACCAGCACTGAACTTCAGCTCTGGGACTGAACCTGTGCAAGCAGCAACTGGTAAGTGTCATCCTGGTGCTCTGCATGTGCAGCTGTGCGTTGTAGCAGAGCTGCTTCTGTAATCAGGGGAGGATGAAGGGAGGCATCTTCATTTTATCTCTCAATCTCTGCAGCAGACACTTAATGACCAGCTCAGCTCTGCTGCATGTAATGACCAGCTCAGCTCTGCTGCATGTCATGACCAGCTCAGCTCTGCTGCATGTATATAATGACCAGCTCAGCTCTGCTGCATGTAATGACCAGCTCAGCTCTGCTGCATGTATATAATGACCAGCTCAGCTCTGCTGCATGTATATAATGACCAGCTCAGCTCTGCTGCATGTATATAATGACCAGCTCAGCTCAGCTGCATGTAATGACCAGCTCAGCTCAGCTGCATGTAATGACCAGCTCAGCTCTGCTGCATGTATATAATGACCAGCTCAGCTCTGCTGCATGTATATAATGACCAGCTCAGCTCTGCTGCATGTAATGACCAGCTCAGCTCTGCTGCATGTAATGACCAGCTCAGCTCTGTTGCATGTAATGACCAGCTCAGCTCTGCTGCATGTATGGACTCTGGTGTAGAGCACAGTCCTGCATGGGCTGCAGCTTCTGTCAGTGATACAATGTATCTCTCCAGCTGCAGATCCCTCTGCTCCCTGCAGCCTGTAGTCACAGTAACAACATGTTTTGATCACTGGTTGATTGGATTGTCTGTGTCTATTACTAAGGTGTAAGAAGAGCTATAGATAGTGTACACTTGTGTCAGTGCTCAGGTGGGCACTGGGGGGCTTGTTTTTGATGGTTGAATGGGGGGATGGTGGGGGACACTAGGCTTTTTTTTCAATCTTCCAGTGCATTGCTTTGCTGTGGTACCTGAATTGTTTATGGAGATCACGTATAGAGTAAAGCAATATGTCCACTGGATACAATTACAGAGCTGAGGAATAGAAAAAAGGAATAAATGTTGTATTTAAATTAATCTAAAAATAAAATTATATATAATATGTGTTTGTGTGTATATGTATATATATTTACATTACACATTTATGTATGTATATTCGTATGTGTGTATATATATATATATATATATGTGTGTGTGTGTGTGTGTGTGTGTGTGTGTATATATATATATATATATATATATATATATATATATATATAATTTTTTTTTTAGTTGGCTTTTTTTTTATTAATATGAACATACGTTTCATTTTTTGTTCATCCTCATATAAATGAACTAGAAATCCTTTAACACTATGAGGCTTGTCGGAAACAGATTAGATCATCCTTGGTTTTGGAGCCAAGTATTTGATTCCATCTGTTTCTGTTTTCGATTTCTTTTTTCTTTTTTTTGTTTTTGTTATTTTTATTCTTTTTCATTAGAATGCACCATTCTTGTGGGTTTTACATCCAAAAACAACTCTTTAGAATTTTGTTTATTTTTTTTTTTATTCTCAGGGTCCTGTAATATTTTCCATGTGTTTTGCTTTATTTATTTATTTTTTATATACTGTAATATGTTTTAAAATAAAAAGGCCATGTTTTCATATCAAAGAGAATTGAATGATATTTTTCACCTTTCTCTTTAATACATTGAACGCGCTGACATTGTATCACTGTTATCTTTACATTTATTATTATTTTTTATTATTATTTTATATGTATTTTATACCTTTGTTATAATAACCCTCTGAGTTTAGGGCAGATGAGAATTCGGCACTTGCTCTTATAATGTAAATGATGTCAGAGAACTTTGGTCCGTGCGTTGGATGCGATGATGTCATAGCATCAGAAGTGCTGGGAGTCTGCTGCAATGTGTCTGTACCGCGTCGCTCATGATAAATATTGTGCACTGTATCACATGGGATATTTATCAATGGCTCCGGGTTGATGCATTTCGCCCCCCTACACCACACACACACACTGACATTATTAACCCTTTAATGACTCGTGACCTTGAGTTCTTCTAATTTCCCTCTTGACCTTGTCCTATAGGCGCCCAATACAGTCCAGAGAGAAAGCATCTGGCCTGCGCGCCATCCCATCATCACATGATCTATGGCCATCTGCAATGGAGGAGCCATTCCCTAGATGTTCTGATATGATGTTTTTTTTTCAGACCCTCATTAATGGTAGAGGGGTCTCTACCAATATTAGATGGGACATTTATAAACATTTGAAAACCAGACACCAGCAGAATAGTGAGTGCAGCTCTGGAGTAATAATACAGGATGTAACTCAGGATCAGTAATGTAATGTATGTACACAGTGACTGCACCAGCAGAATAGTGAGTGCAGCTCTGGGGTATAATACAGGATGTAACTCAGGATCAGTAATGTAATGTATGTACACAGTGACTGCACCAGCAGAATAGTGAGTGCAGCTCTGGGGTATAATACAGGATGTAACTCAGGATCAGTAATGTAATGTATGTACACAGTGACTGCACCAGCAGAATAGTGAGTGCAGCTCTGGAGTATAATACAGGAGGTAACTCAGGATCAGTAATGTAATGTATGTACACAGTGACTGCACCAGCAGAATAGTGAGTGCAGCTCTGGGGTATAATACAGGATGTAACTCAGGATCAGTAATGTAATGTATGTACACAGTGACTGCACCAGCAGAATAGTGAGTGCAGCTCTGGAGTATAATACAGGATGTAACTCAGGATCAGTAATGTAATGTATGTACACAATGACTGCACCAGCAGAATAGTGAGTGCAGCTCTGGGGTATAATACAGGATGTAACACAGGATCAGTAATGTAATGTATGTACACAGTGACTGCACCAGCAGAATAGTGAGTGCAGCTCTGGAGTATAATACAGGATGTAACACAGGATCAGTAATGTAATGTATGTACACAGTGACTGTACCAGCAGAATAGTGAGTGCAGCTCTGGGGTATAATACAGGAGGTAACTCAGGATCAGTAATGTAATGTATGTACACAGTGACTGCACCAGCAGAATAGTGAGTGCAGCTCTGGGGTATAATATAGGAGGTAACTCAGGATCAGTAATGTAATGTATGCACACAGTGACTGCACCAGCAAAATAGTGAGTGCAGCTCTGGAGTATAATACAGGATGTAACTCAGGATCAGTAATGTAATGTATGTACACAGTGACTGCACCAGCAGAATAGTGAGTGCAGCTGCTTAAAATCATCAAGTCAAAAGTAGGCATTTTTTGCTTATCTTTTTGTCCCTCTGCTTCTCTGTGAATACAGTTTTTACTTTTTTGCTTTTTCAATGGTGCTAGAGATATGAGCTTTTTTACTTGTTATTTTTTATGGTCTTCACCAGGAGACGTGGTCGCAGGATCCTCTGGGGAGGTGTCTTTAGGCTGCTCTGCCTAATTTTTCTGTGTGCCCCACCCTTTTGATAAAGAGGATAACAGTTAGTGTCCTTTTTATTCGGTATCGAGACATACTCCCCTATGTGATGGATTTCTCAGGGTCTGTATTTCAGCTCTGACTTCAGACATGGAGACTGGGATTAACATTAGCCTGGACCTGAGACCTGTCAGTGATGATGAATTACAGCAAATAAATTAATGATCAATCTGTGGTCCCTAGAGGGAAAACACCGTTTGCTCCATTCAGAGGATGGAGTCATAAATATCATAGAAACATTACAATCTAACCAACTATGGAAGCATAGATGCACTTAATGGAACCTGAATATTCAGTGTTTTTAATTTTTCTCCAAATCCCACCATATTATTCCAGAGAGCTAATGTTTGTGGTGTTTATTCGAAGGGCGTGGCTTACATAATTAAATACACGCCCCTGAGGAACCTGTTAGCCACGCCCATTTCTGGAAATGCCATAAACATCGATTCTCAATAAAAAGGCCCATAACTCAGGACCCATATGACAGATAAAAAAAATATATATATAAACCTCAGTTGAGCAAAATGAATGAAACGGGAGCAAAAAAAACACTGACCACCTTCAACCTGGCAACAAGTCTTTCAAGTGTATAATCTCCATAAAGGGCCCGAAACAACGGAAAGTCCTTTAACACTGCTCAGAGGTCTCTGTAACTTTAAATCACATGCAGTACTTCATATAAAGTCCACGGAAATAATTAAAATCACAGTGCACTTATAGTCATATGCCTAATGTATCAGATAACGAGTAAGAGCCAAAGGTCTCCATGCACTGTATAGCCTTTAGGAAAATCAATGGCCATCTACAGGTAATTTATGTGTCTAGAATATATGAAATTAATGGATGATCTTTTCCTCGTATGATAAGTCAAATACATTTTTAGGAGTAAGGATCTTTAATGCAAAATTTATAACAGGACCCAATATGTAATTTATAATACAGATGTCTTTTTTTATGTGATTTTTAGATTCCATAAGAATGTATCAGATTGATAATATAAGATGATAATGGCCTAAAGTAACAATTAGGGGAAGCTCACTGCAGTTGACATTCTATTGGTATAAATCTGTATATAGTGAGCGTCCCCTAGTGGTGGCTGTATAATTCTGTATGTAGTGAGCTCCCTCTAGTGGTGGCTGTATAAATCTGTATGTAGTGAGCTCCCTCTAGTGGTGGCTGTATAAATCTGTATGTAGTGAACTCTTTTATTATAAAAATACAAAACTTACAATCAATAAATAGCAAAAATCAAAACCCCAGCAAAAGCAACTGTCCGAGTCCAACATTACCACCCCCCCAGTCCAAAGCAAAGTCCGAGTCCAGCATAACTGCCCCCAGTCAAAACAACCCCGCAAAAGAAAACAAACTGCCGCCTTCTTTCTCAGAGAAGCTTCCTCCATCTTTCCTTCTTATGCTGTTTCTGTCCTTTACTCGTCTTTTCACTTTTTGATTCCTCCAGATCTCCTCCTCCCCAGGTTACATCACCCAAGGAGAGAAGAAACATTTTATTAATACACACGCACATACACACTTCATACCAAACCTGACAAAGAAAAACCCTGGTCCATCGCCCAAAAAGAAACATTATAGCCACCTGGCTTAAACACATCTATCTAAATCACACAAACATTTTTTTCCTTTTTATCTATTTTATAATTTTTTTTTATTTTTTTTTAGTATTATATTTTTTTTATTATTATTTTTTTTTAATATATACATTTTATTTTTATTTTTTATTTTTTTTCCCCACAGCAAACAACTATAAACAACCTACCACCAAACCCACACAATACAAAAATAAGCTCACCGAGGAACTCATAACCTCTTGCCTACAAGACAGGATCATCACCGTACAATACAATGCTACATAACTCTATATTCCAACACTTACCCAAAGCCAGGATTGGTGCCTGTAAGCCCTATATCAGTAATTCACTTCTGCAAAACAAAAATCTGATAGTGAAAAGCCCCAGCCCGCCACCGGGAAACCAGAGATGACAGGCTTCTACCCTAACAATCCTTACCCTACCAGCCGTCCCTACCTGTCTAGACATCTGCCCCTATTTATCTACCTACCTTTCCCTGTCTCTCCCTGCCTGACCCTACGACCCTACCTAACTCACCGCGTGCCTATCTAACTGTCCCTGGGCTGTCCCTATCCTGTCCCTAACTATCTACCTGTCCCTACTGAAGCTGTCTACCTGTCCCTATCACCTACCTGCTTATCTAAGCCCTAGGTACATTAAATGAGAACCCTCTCCAGAGAAGAGAGGCCCTCGCTGCACCCAGCCTGTCAAACTCCAGAGAGCGCACCTTCACCAGGCCACCCAGAATGTTCCTAACAACCTCGTCCCGGGGGAGGATTTTCATCTGAGTTGACACTAAGCACCGTGCGTTCCACGTGTAAAACCTGACGACTAAACTGACTAGAAATAAAGTGCCCCGATCTCGGCCACCCAGGGATCCGAATGCCCCATACGCCCACTCCGCATAGGAAAGGTGTGCCAGCCGAGGCCAGCCTATGGAAGCACCCACCCTGTTGTAGACCCCTGTATTAAAAGGACACTGAAGGAGGAAGTGCTCCATGCTTTCCAGCGTGTCGCAGCACCCCTCACGGGGACAACCCCGATCATCAGAGTTCCTACACTTCAGGTTGTCCCTTACATACAGTTTCCCATGGAAGCAGCGCCAAGCCAAGTCCCAAAACTTCAAGGGGACCCGGGTAGAATTCAATAACCTCAGCCCACCCTCCAGATCCCGACTTGGGCAATCTTTGAGCACCAGAGGCTTCTGGAAACGGGTCAACAGGACCCTCCTGTCAAGGAATTTCCTCGACATGGTCCTGATCTCCCACATTCCCAGACCCCACCGGCGGATCACCTTAAGAACCGGGGTAGCGTAAGCCGGGAGATGCCCGTGCGGTGTGCGCAGGTCCTTCACTTGCCCTCCTGTCTCCCATTCCTGGAAGAAGGGTCAAAGCCATCCCCTGCAGGAGAATACCCACGGAGGAGCCCTCTCTGACCAGAGGTTGGCGATGTTAGTCTTGACAAAAGTGTTTATTAGAAACAGCTTGACCATACCCAACCCTCCTAGTCTCCTCGTGCGGTACGTGACCTCCCGCTTGACTAGGTTCAGCCTATTTCCCCATAACATCTGGAAAAACAGGCTGTAGACCCGTGTCCAGAGCGGCTCTGGCAACATGCAGACACTGCCCAGGTATATTAACAAGGGTAGCAAAAAACCCTTAACCAGGCTAACCCTTTCCCTCAGGGTCAAAGACCAACCCTTCCATTGGTCCACCTTCTGGGCGGCGATCTTAAGTCTGCCCTCCCAATTTTGCTGGGGGTAGTCCCCAGGGCCAAATTCGATGCCTAGGATTTTTGCCGATGCCTGGGTGTCATGATTCTCAATGGCGAGTGAACATAGCCCAGCATATAAAAGAACTAGCTCTTGGAAGATGGAATCTAAACTGACCATGAACTAAACCTGCCGCACAATTAACAGTGGCCGGGTAGCGTGCCTACGTTTTATCCCTAGACGCCCAGCGCCAGCCGGAGGACTAACTAATCCTAGCAGAGGAAAATACAGTCCTGGCTCACCTCTAGAGAAATTTCCCCAAAAGGCAGACAGAGGCCCCCACATATATTGGCGGTGATTTAAGATGAAATGACAAACGTAGTATGAAAATAGGTTTAACAAAATCGAGGTCCGCTTACTAGATAGCAGGAAGACAGAAAGGGCACTTTCATGGTCAGCTGAAAACCCTATCAAAACACCATCCAGAAATTACTTTAAGACTCTAGTATTAACTCATAACACCAGAGTGGCAATTTCAGATCACAAGAGCTTTCCAGACACAGTAACGAAACAGCAGCTGTGAACTGGAACAAAATGCAAAAACAAACAAGGACGAAAGTCCAACTTAGCTGAGAGTTGTCTAGTAGCAGGAACATGCACAGAAAGGCTTCTGATAACATTGTTGACCGGCATGAAACTGACAGAGGAGCAAGGTTATATAGAGACTCCCACATCCTGATGGGAACAGGTGAACAGAGAGGATGATGCACACAAGTTCAATTCCACCAGTGGCCACCGGGGGAGCCCAGAATCCAATTTCACAACAGTACCCCCCCCCCTCAAGGAGGGGGCACCGAACCCTCACCAGAACCACCAGGGCGATCAGGATGAGCCCTATGAAAGGCAAGACAAGACAAGACAAGATCGGAGGCATGAACATCAGAGGCATTCACCCAAGAATTATCCTCCTGACCGTATCCCTTCCATTTGACCAGATACTGGAGTTTCCGTCTGGAAACACGGGAGTCTAAGATCTTTTCCACAACGTACTCCAACTCACCCTCAACCAACACCGGAGCAGGAGGCTCAACGGAAGGCACAACCGGTACTTCATACCTGCGCAATAATGACCGATGAAAAACATTAGGAATAGAAAAAGATGCAGGGAGGTCCAAACGGAAGGACACAGGGTTAAGAATCTCCAATATCTTGTACGGGCCGATGAACCGAGGCTTAAACTTAGGAGAAGAAACCCTCATAGGGACAAAACGAGAAGACAACCACACCAAGTCCCCAACACAAAGCCGAGGACCAACACGACGACGGCGGTTGGCAAAAAGCTGAGTCTTCTCCTGGGACAACTTCAAATTGTCCACTACCTGCCCCCAAATCTGATGCAACCTCTCCACCACAGCATCCACTCCAGGACAATCCGAAGATTCCACCTGACCGGAGGAAAATTGAGGATGAAACCCCGAAATACAGAAAAACGGGGACACCAAGGTGGCAGAGCTGGCCCGATTATTGAGGGCGAACTCCGCCAATGGCAAAAAAGCAACCCAATCATCCTGATCCGCAGACACAAAACACCTCAAATATGTCTCCAAGGTCTGATTAGTCCGCTCGGTCTGGCCATTAGTCTGAGGATGGAAAGCAGACGAAAAAGACAAATCTATGCCCATCCTAGCACAGAATGCCCGCCAAAATCTAGACACGAATTGGGTCCCTCTGTCAGAAACGATATTCTCCGGAATACCATGCAAACGAACAACATTTTGAAAAAACAGAGGAACCAACTCGGAAGAAGAAGGCAACTTAGGCAAGGGAACCAAATGGACCATCTTAGAGAAACGGTCACACACCACCCAGATGACAGACATCTTCTGAGAAACAGGCAGATCCGAAATAAAATCCATCGAGATGTGCGTCCAAGGCCTCTTCGGAATAGGCAAGGGCAACAACAATCCACTAGCCCGAGAACAACAAGGCTTGGCCCGAGCACAAACGTCACAAGACTGCACAAAGCCTCGCACATCTCGTGACAGGGAAGGCCACCAGAAGGACCTTGCCACCAAATCCCTGGTACCAAAGATTCCAGGATGACCTGCCAACGCAGAAGAATGAACCTCAGAAATGACTCTACTGGTCCAATCATCAGGAACAAACAGTCTACCAGGTGGGCAACGATCCGGTCTATCCGCCTGAAACTCCTGCAAGGCCCGCCGCAAGTCTGGAGAAACGGCAGACAATATCACTCCATCCTTAAGGATACCTGTGGGCTCAGAATTACCAGGGGAGTCAGGCTCAAAACTCCTAGAAAGGGCATCCGCCTTAACATTCTTAGAACCCGGTAGGTATGACACCACAAAATTAAACCGAGAGAAAAACAACGACCAGCGCGCCTGTCTAGGATTCAGGCGCCTGGCAGACTCAAGGTAAATTAAATTTTTGTGGTCAGTCAATACCACCACCTGATGTCTGGCCCCCTCAAGCCAGTGACGCCACTCCTCAAAAGCCCACTTCATGGCCAAAAGCTCCCGATTCCCAATATCATAATTCCGCTCGGCGGGCGAAAATTTACGGGAAAAAAAAGCACAAGGTCTCATCACGGAGCAGTCGGAACTTCTCTGCGACAACACCGCCCCAGCTCCGATTTCAGAAGCGTCGACCTCAACCTGAAAAGGAAGAGCAACATCAGGCTGACGCAACACAGGGGCGGAAGAAAAGCGGCGCTTAAGCTCCCGAAAGGCCTCCACAGCATCAGGGGACCAATCAGCAACATCAGCACCCTTCTTAGTCAAATCAGTCAATGGTTTAACAACATCAGAAAAACCAGCAATAAATCGACGATAAAAGTTAGCAAAGCCCAAAAATTTCTGAAGACTCTTAAGAGAAGAGGGTTGCGTCCAATCACAAATAGCCTGAACCTTGACAGGATCCATCTCGATGGACGAGGGGGAAAAAATGTATCCCAAGAAGGAAATCTTTTGAACCCCAAAAACGCACTTAGAACCCTTCACACACAAGGAATTAGACCGCAAAACCTGAAAAACCCTCCTGACCTGCTGGACATGAGAGTCCCAGTCATCCGAAAAAATCAGAATATCATCCAGATACACAATCATAAATTTATCCAAATAATCGCGGAAAATGTCATGCATAAAGGACTGGAAGACTGAAGGGGCATTTGAAAGACCAAAAGGCATCACCAAATACTCAAAGTGGCCCTCGGGCGTATTAAATGCGGTTTTCCACTCATCCCCCTGCTTGATTCGCACCAAATTATACGCCCCACGGAGATCAATCTTAGAGAACCACTTGGCCCCCTTTATACGAGCAAACAAATCAGTCAGCAGTGGTAACGGATATTGATATTTAACCGTGATTTTATTCAAAAGCCGATAATCAATACACGGCCTCAAAGAGCCATCTTTCTTAGACACAAAAAAAACCCCGGCTCCTAAGGGAGATGACGAAGGACGAATATGTCCCTTTTCCAAGGACTCCTTTATATATTCTCGCATAGCAGCGTGTTCAGGCACAGACAGATTAAATAAACGACCCTTAGGGTACTTACTACCCGGGATCAAATCTATGGCACAATCGCACTCCCGGTGCGGAGGTAGTGAACCAAGCTTGGGTTCTTCAAAAACGTCACGATAGTCAGACAAGAATTCAGGAATCTCAGAGGGAATAGATGATGAAATGGAAACCAAAGGTACGTCCCCATGAGTCCCTTTACATCCCCAGCTTAACACAGACATAGCTTTCCAGTCGAGGACTGGGTTATGAGATTGCAGCCATGGCAATCCTAGCACCAAAACATCATGTAGATTATACAGCACCAGAAAGCGAATAATCTCCTGGTGATCCGGATTAATACGCATAGTTACTTGTGTCCAGTATTGTGGTTTATTACTAGCCAATGGGGTGGAGTCAATCCCCTTCAGAGGTATAGGAGCTTCCAAAGGCTCCAAATCATACCCACAGCGTTTGGCAAAGGACCAATCCATAAGACTCAAAGCGGCGCCAGAGTCGACATAGGCGTCCGCGGTAATAGATGATAAAGAGCAAATCAGGGTCACAGATAGAATAAACTTAGACTGTAAAGTGCTAATTGACACAGACTTGTCAAGCTTCTTAGTACGCTTAGAGCATGCTGATATAACATGAGTTGAATCACCACAATAGAAGCACAACCCATTTTTTCGTCTAAAATTCTGCCGCTCGCTTCTGGACAGAATTCTATCACATTGCATATTTTCTGGCGTCTTCTCAGTAGACACCGCCAAATGGTGCACAGGTTTGCGCTCCCGCAGACGCCTATCGATCTGAATAGCCATTGTCATGGACTCATTCAAACCCGCAGGCACAGGGAACCCCACCATAACATCCTTAATGGCATCAGAGAGACCTTCTCTGAAAATTGCCGCCAGGGCGCACTCATTCCACTGAGTAAGCACAGACCATTTGCGGAATTTTTGGCAGTATATTTCAGCTTCATCTTGCCCCTGAGATAGGGACATCAAGGCTTTTTCCGCCTGAAGCTCTAAATGAGGTTCCTCATAAAGCAACCCCAAGGCCAGAAAAAACGCATCCACATTGAGCAACGCAGGATCCCCTGGTGCCAATGAAAAAGCCCAATCTTGAGGGTCGCCCCGGAGCAAGGAAATTACAATCCTGACCTGCTGTGCAGGATCTCCGGCAGAGCGAGACTTCAGGGACAAAAACAATTTGCAATTATTTTTAAAATTTTGAAAGCAAGATCTATTTCCCGAGAAACATTCAGGCAAAGGAATTCTAGGTTCAGACATAGGTGCATGAACAACAAAATCTTGCAAATTTTGTACCTTCGTGGCGAGATTATTCAAACCTGTAGCTACACTCTGAAGATCCATTTCAAACAGGTGAACACAGAGCCATTCAAGGATTAGAAGGAGAGAAAGAGAGGAAGGCTGCAGTATAGGCAGACTAGCAAGTGATTCAATTATGAGCACACTCAGAACTAGAGGAAAAAAAAAAAAAAAAAAAAAAATTTCAGCAGACTTCTTTTTTCTCTCCTTTCTCAGCCAATAATTTAACCCTTTTGGGCCGGTCAAACTGTCATGATTCTCAATGGCGAGAGAACATAGCCCAGCATATAAAAGAACTAGCTCTTGGAAGATGGAATCTAAACTGACCATGAACTAAACCTGCCGCACAATTAACAGTGGCCGGGTAGCGTGCCTACGTTTTATCCCTAGACGCCCAGCGCCAGCCGGAGGACTAACTAATCCTAGCAGAGGAAAATACAGTCCTGGCTCACCTCTAGAGAAATTTCCCCAAAAGGCAGACAGAGGCCCCCACATATATTGGCGGTGATTTAAGATGAAATGACAAACGTAGTATGAAAATAGGTTTAGCAAAATCGAGGTCCGCTTACTAGATAGCAGGAAGACAGAAAGGGCACTTTCATGGTCAGCTGAAAACCCTATCAAAACACCATCCAGAAATTACTTTAAGACTCTAGTATTAACTCATAACACCAGAGTGGCAATTTCAGATCACAAGAGCTTTCCAGACACAGTAACGAAACAGCAGCTGTGAACTGGAACAAAATGCAAAAACAAACAAGGACGAAAGTCCAACTTAGCTGAGAGTTGTCTAGTAGCAGGAACATGCACAGAAAGGCTTCTGATAACATTGTTGACCGGCATGAAACTGACAGAGGAGCAAGGTTATATAGAGACTCCCACATCCTGATGGGAACAGGTGAACAGAGAGGATGATGCACACAAGTTCAATTCCACCAGTGGCCACCGGGGGAGCCCAGAATCCAATTTCACAACACCTGGGGCTCTGGAAGAGTGTCCGGGAGACCAAAACTAGGGTTTCCCCCTCCCAGCCAGAGACTCTCACACTTTTCCTGATTAATTCTGGACCCAGAAGCCTCCGAGTAGCGATCAACCTCAGACATGACCCACTCCGCCTCCTCACCCGAGGACACGAAAAGGGAGACGTCATCGGCATACGCTACCACCCTCAGAGTGGCTTCCGAGGCCACCTGGTCCATCCTGACTCCCACCAACGGTCCACGCTCAATCCTCCTTAAAAGGGGATCCATCGCGAACACGTATAACAGCGGGCTCAATGGACAGCCCTGGCGGACCCCAGACCCAACCTCAAAAGGGCGGCCAGACCAACCATTCACGAGCGGGAAAGTCTCTGCCCCCGCGTACAAGATCTTTAGCCAATTTACAAACCCCCCAGGCAGACCGTACCTCAGAAGGACGGACCAGAGGTACTCATGGTTAACCCGATCAAAAGCCTTCGCCTGGTCTAAGGACAGCAAGTACCCCTTCCAGTGACCTGCCCTGCCCTGCTCCACTGCCTCTCGGACACCGAGCACAGCACTAAACGTACTGCGGCCTGGAACAGAGCAGTGCTGGGCCCCCGAAAGGAGCCGGGGTGCAAACTTCACCAGCTGTTTGAACAGCACCTTTGCCAGACCCTTCCGGTCCGTATTGAGAAGCGCTATGGGACGCCAATTCTCAATACGGGACGGGTCCTTACCCTTTGACAGGATAATCAGGGCAGACTGCCTCATTGACTGGGAAAGAGCGCCCGAGGAGAGACACTCGTTAAACACCTCAGTCAAGAGAGGGACCAAGGAGTCCCTAAAGGTCTTATAAAACTTGGATGTTAAGCCATCCGGACCTGGCGATTTCTTAGGCCGAAGCCCATCAATGGCCAGTCGCACTTCCTCTTCCCTGATTGGTTCTGTCAAAACGTGAAGCGAGGGGTCATCTCCTGGCTCAGGGATGGCCTCGGCCAGGAAAGCCGACATCACGTTCCGATCCAGATCCCTCTTCCCCAAGAGGTGTGAGTAGAAAGATCTGATCACCTCCAGGATCCCTGATTTGGATCTGTTCAGGGAACCCGTATCGTCGACCAAACCTGTCACCACCTTACAACTCACTGACATCTTACAGTTTCTGTAGGGGTCAGGCGAGCGGTACCTCCCGAAATCCCTCTCAAAAACCAAAGATGTGTGCCTATCGTACTGACACCTCTTGAGTAAAGACTTCACTCTGGAGATCTCCTCACGGTCACCTCCAGTCGAGACGAGATGTTCGAGTTCCCTCCTCAGTTCCCGATACAGGCGGTACCTGCTCAGGCTCCTGAGGCTCGAGAGCTGGCGGAAGAAACTCGCAACCCGATCCTTGAACATCTCCCACCACTCTGACTTATCGCTACAGAGATCCAAAAGCGGTACCTGGCTCTGAAGAAAGTCCTCAAAAGATTGTCTTAGCTCTGCTTCTTCCAAGAGGGACGAATTCAGCTTCCATAGTCCCCTTCCCATCCGAGGGGTTTCTGAAACATTCAGAGAAAAAGAAATCAGACAGTGATCGGAGAACTCCACCTCAACAACGGACACTGCTGAAGAGATGGCTTCCTCCTTTAAAAAAAACCTGTCTATCCTAGACCTACAATTACCTCTATAAAAGGTGAAACCACAGTGACCTGGGGTGTGCCGGATGTGGACATCCACCAGGCGAGCGTCACTAGCTATGCTATTAAGAGTATTACTATCATAAGCCAGCCGGTCAATGGAGCCTCCCCTATCACGAAGCCTTGTGACAGTGTTAAAGTCACCTCCAAAGACCACCTGCCGACTCGTAAAAAGATAGGGCTTAATCTTCAGGAAGAGACATTTACGGTCCCACTTTGACTGCGGACCATAGATGTTAATGAGCCGAAGCTCCTGTCCCCTCATGAAGACGTCTAAGACCATGCACCTCCCCATTTCTACCTCGATAACTCTCCGGCATTCAACCGATGCAGTCTTAAAAAGGACTGCCACCCCGCTACACGGCTCGGCCGCAAGAGACCAGTACGAAGACCCGAACCTCCACTCGCTCTCCGCCTTGCGTATGGCCCCCATATCCGTAAGCCTGGTCTCCTGCAAAAACAAAATTTCAGCCTCAAATCGGGTGAGAAAATCAAAGGCCGCAAATCTAGCCGCATCAGACTTTATACTAGCGACATTAATGGTCGCTAGACTCAACGGGGTGGGTGCCGCCATCATGAGTGATCGAGTTAGATGGCCTTTTTCTTCCCCCCACCCTTTTTCTTAGCCCGCTCATCTCCGGATGATGAAGCCCCCCCTCTTCTTTTCAGAGAGACAGAGGTATCCATCCCTCCCACCTCTTTCTCATCTCCGGACCCAGGGTCGTCCCCACCTCCAGAGGAAGACACACCCCCTGGAGAAGGGACTCACCCGCCTCCCAAAGGCCCTCCCGATGTTACCTCCGGAACCTCACCCCCGACTCCCGTCTCAGCAGGATCGTCAAGGGCTTGGAACCGGTTGGAGAGGGGGATCAGAGGGGAGTCGGTGGGACCTTCCTTAGGCACCTTGGTCAGGGAAGAAGATTTTCCACCTTTTTTATTCTTCTTTTTTTTACTTTTAGCACACTTGGCACTCTTGGTACCCTTGTCACCCATTTCTTTTGGCTGGTCCCCTCCATCCTCATCAAAACTTTTCATATTGAGAGGCATCTGAGAGATCAGCCGCTTCCTCATTCTCCATCCGTCTGATCTCCTCATTCACCACTTCCTCCACCGGTGCCTCAGTGACATGAGCTGTCGCCTCGGAGGAGGGGGCAGCCATTACCCCAGTTTCCCGAGGCTCCTCCTGCCCCCTGCCCTCCTGACGCCTTGCCTGCCTCCGCTGGTAAGAGGGGCCCCTAGCCCTGCCATTCCTCATCGGCCCCTCAGCTCCTCCCCCGCTGCCACCTCCAACCTCTGCAGAAGTTGCACCGCCAGGAACTTCCTCACGGCTCCCCTCCGCCCGGCCGGCCATGGCATTAGAGAAGGAACGAGGGCAGCGGCTGAACGGGTGACCTAGATCACCACACAGGTGACATCGAATGACACCACAGGATGCGGCGAGGTGACCCACCTCGCCACACAAGGAACATTTCTGCACCTTGCAGCCCGCGCTGAAGTGGCGAGGATCACCGCACCTGTGGCATACCTTCGGCTGCCCCTGGTAGAAGACCAGAATCCGATCCCTTCCCAGGAAAGCCGAGGAAGGGATGTGGGTGACAGTGCCACCTGAACGCTTCAACTTTACCATGAAGGTCCAGCCTCCTGACCAGATACCAAAATCGTCCCGGTTCTTCTTAGGGACCTCCACAACCTCGCTGTAGCGGCTCAACCAGGTCATTATGTCAACGCCAGAAAGAGACTCATTACATGTTAAAACGGTCACTTTCTTCGGCCCACTTTGGCGAGAAATTGCCTCCAGAGCAAACCCTCGCCAGCCGGGCTCCTCTTTTACCAGCTCATAATTCGACCAAAAGAGCTCCAAGCCCTCCTGCCGAACAAAGCTGATATCAAAGGTGGAGGTCCCAAAAGGATGTATCAGAGCAAAGATGTCAATAGCTCTGAAGTCCATCTTCATGAGGAGCTTCACTACATTTGTCCTGGATGGACATGCCTCATCGCCCCTCCAGCGAAGACGAACCACATTTCTCCTGGAGACCCCCTGCCCGGCTGTCGGGAGGGACCACACGGTCTCCCCCCCCCCCTTTTCTCTTGGAAGGCAGCTAGACCAAACTTATCTAGCCAGTAGGACAACGCCACCTCTCTTCCCTCTACATTGATCGTCCGCTCCCCTTTTTTGAGGGCCTCCAGGAAACGGCGGCGAAAAGCCTCATTCCCTGGGTCCGGAGATGAGGAAGACCCCTGTGGAACCCCAGCGGCCAGTGGCGTAGGAAGGGGGGTGCGGGGGGGGCGGGCCACCCCGGGCGGCACAATGCCGGGGGCGGCTCCGACCCAGGGAGGAGGAGGAAGAAAGAAAAAAAATTGAGACGCGGGCCCTTTAAATCTTCGGGCGGCGCCGACGCCACCGCCACAACCAGGGCCGCCATACCAGCTGGCATTGGGCCCCCCTTTAATACTCACCTCTCCTGGTTCCTGCGGCAGCTGCAGCGTCTTCGGCGCCCTCTGACTCTGCGACGTCTCAGGGCAGAGGGTGCGATGACGTCATCACTGCGCGCTCAGCCTCTCTGTCCTGAGCGTTGCAGAGCCGGAGAGACACTGAGTGCACGGGACCTGCGCTGGGAACGGGAGAGGTGAGGATTTTACTTTTTTTTTTTTCTTTATGTCTGACTCAGACAGACAGATTGCTGGAGACAGACTGGGGGCAGATTGCTGGAGACACACTGGGGGCAGATTGCTGGAGACACACTGGGGGCAGATTGCTGGAGACACACTGGGGGCAGATTGCTGGAGACAGACTGGGGGCAGATTGCTGGAGACAGACTGGGGGCAGATTGCTGGAGACAGACTGGGGGCAGATTGCTGGAGACAGACTGGGGGCAGATTGCTGGAGACAGACTGGGGGCAGATTGCTGGAGACACACTGGGGGCAGATTGCTGGGCACACTGGGGCAGATTGCTGGAGACACACTGGGGCAGATTGCTGGGCACACTGGGGCAGATTGCTGGACACACTGGGGGCAATGCTGGACACTGGGGCAGATTGCTGGACACACTGGGGGCAATGCTGGACACTGGGGCAGATTGCTGGACACACTGGGGGCAATGCTGGACACTGGGGCAGATTGCTGGACACACTGGGGGCAATGCTGGACACTGGGGCAGATTGCTGGACACACTGGGGGCAATGCTGGACACACTGGGGGCAATGCTGGACACTGGGGCAGATTGCTGGACACACCGGGGGCAATGCTGGACACTGGGGCAGATTGCTGGACACACCGGGGGCATATGCTGGACACTGGGGCAGATTGCTGGACACACTGGGGGCAATGCTGGACACTGGGGCAGATTGCTGGACACACCGGGGGCAATGCTGGACACTGGGGCAGATTGCTGAACACACTGGGGGCAATGCTGGACACTGGGGGAGATTGCTGGACACACTGGGGGCAATGCTGGACACTGGGGCAGATTGCTGGACACACTGGGGGCAATGCTGGACACTGAGGCAGATTGCTGGACACACTGGGGGCAATGCTGGACACTGGGGCAGATTGCTGGACACACTGGGGGCAATGCTGGACACTGGGGCAGATTGCTGGACACTGCGCCTGTGCGGCCGCCCTGCTTGTGAATCCCAGCCCCGAACTCTGCATAATGCATAACACACTGCAGGGCTGGGATTACCAAGGTGGGTGGCCGCACAGGCGCAGTCTGCAAGCCTGGCTGTGACGTCAGACGGCCAGAGCTCTCTGCGCCTGCACCAAACAGCGATACACAGCGCAGGCACCGGATTTCATGGGTAAACAGTGCTGAGGGGACGGTGCCCGGCGTTGAGTGACGGCAATGGGGGGGGGGCGCCAAACTCGGAAACAGCCCCGGGCGGCAAAAGCTCTAGCTACGCCAGTGCCAGCGGCAGCAGCCGCATAACTAATGGCGGCTGCAGGTGAGGGGGACGATGGACCAGCCCCTATATTCCCTGAACCCTCAACCTCACAGTCAACCATCTCCACCTCATTTACCTCAGCCTCACCATTTTCACTGGTAGAAATCACCGCACTGGCACCATTCACACCAACCATACCTCCAGCAGAAACCACCCCTGACCCGTCACCATTATCACAGACACTATTCACACCACTTGCACCACTTCCATTCTTATTTACATTTTTGTTAGCATTTTTTTTTCTGCTTTCTGCTGGGGTTGTTGCTATTTGCAGTGCAGCTGCCCCTTTAAGATCCATACTGCAGGGTTTGATTACCACACCCTGCTTTGCAGCAGAGCATGTGCTGGCAGCTGCAGACTGTTGCTCCAGCCTCTCCTGCAGACCATCTCCACGCTCCTGTGTGCACTTCACCGCCGGGTCCCCCACAGATACAGGTGACACACATGCAGAGGACCCCGGCAGTGCGACCCCCTCCGGTGAGGGTGCGATCCGGGCCGGCATTACTGCAGCCATTACAGCTGCACCCGAGATGATAACCGGTGCCGGGGTCCCGGATTTTGACCCAGCATCGGATCTGCATGTGGGGGACCCCGACACCACAGCACACGCCGCTGATGATGCGGCCCCGGCTGACAGCGCACCGCCAACACTGCGGGGAGCGGTGACCACCGGTAAGGTACCCACAGCCTCCACCCCCCGAGCGTCAGCGGGTGCAGCAGGCACCAGGCCGTCCCCCGTTTCCACAGAGGATCGGGCCTGGACACCTCCACAGATCTTATTACTGCCCGCCACAGGGCCACACTCCAGACCATGCACACTGTCCGGCTCTGCAGCCGCATGCCCACTCTCGCCCCCTCTGCTACTGCCAGCAGAGACGGCGACCTGCGCCATACGACTTGTACTCTCCCCGCTCCCTCGCACCGGAACCACTGCAGGTCCCGGGCCGGGGTGGGTAGCGGGCTCCACACAGCGGGACCGGGGGGTCCCAGGAAGGGGCACAAACACCAACCTGTCCTCCGATGTTTTCTTCCTTTTTTTGCTTTTCTTTTTCCCCCTCCTGGTTGCCTCGTCCCCGCAGACCTCATCCCCAAACTTCAGGTGGGCATAATTTACTGGGGACTCTAGCTGACGGATCTGCTGCAAGACGAGGCAACCCCCACTACTGCTGTTATCGCTGCTGCTATCATCCGCATCACCCCCATCATCCTCTGAAATGCTGCTGTCTGATGGGAGTGGGACCTGCACTGGATCTATCCCGCTGTGTGTGGCCTGGAGATCACTTACCAAGCCCCCAGGTGGGTACGGTGCCTCCTCCATCTCCTCATGGTCCACCTCCTCCACCTGGGTCGGACGCCGAGACCCCTCTGGCTCCTTCGCAGCAGCCATGTTGTGGAATCGGTCCTCATTTTCCAGTTTTTCCCGGAAGGGCCCGCTGTTGTCCAATATCGCCGCTCTCCGGGCTTCCATGCCCTCAATGCATATCCCCAGGCTGGATATCCTGGCTGTTAGGGCAGACTTCTCTGTGCGGGAGGCTCTGCTTGCAGCTTGCCTCACCTCCTTCAGCTCCTCCCGGAGTCTCCTGATGGTTTTCCCAGCCTTCTCATACTCGCCGAGGTACGCATGGACGCGGGAGCCATAGCTGGTAACCGGCTCCCGTGCGGCCCTAGTGCCCCAATCCTTCGGCACCGCTGTCGCTGCACCTCTGCGAGTGCTCCGCTCACCTCCGGGAGGAGACACCGCAGTGGCCCTCGCCTCAGCCTTAGGGGCTTTGCAGCCCTCCTGGGTCTTCCTGGGCTCCTCCATGTTTTGGGCCTTGCCAGATCTGGTGACCCTCTTTGCCGGTAGCAATGAGCTCCCACCCCTCGCCGGCTTAGACCGAGGGGTGGGAGACGGGGACTCAGCCCCACAGTCCATCCACTACACCCCTCTCTTTCCTAGGTCAGAGAGGGGGGGAATTACTGGGTGGAAAAAAAAAACAAACTGGTTACTCTCCTGGAGCAAACAGAACAGCACCTTCCTCCACAGACTACAGGCTCCTAGTGGTGGCTGTATAATCTGTATGTAGTGAGCTCCCTCTAGTGGTGGCTGTATAAATCTGTTTGTATTGAGCTCCTCCTAGTGGTGGCTGTATAAATCTGTATGTAGTGATCTCCCTCTAGTGGTGGATGTATAAATCTGTATGTAATGAGCTCCTCCTAGTGGTGGCTATATAAATCTGTATGTAGTGAGCTCCCTCTAGTGGTGGCTGTATAAATCTGTATGTAGTGAGCTCCTCCTAGTGGTGACTGTATAAATCTGTATGTAGTGATCTCCCTCTAGTGGTGGATGTATAAATCTATATGTAATGAGCTCCTCCTAGTGGTGACTGTATAAATCAGTATGTAGTGAGCTCCTCCTAGTGATGGCTATATAAATCTCTATGTAGTGAGCTCCCTCTAGTGGTGGCTGTATAAATCTGTTTGTAGTGAGCTCCCTCTAGTGGTGGCTGTATAAATCTGTATGTTGTGAGCTCCCTCTAGTGGTGGCTGTATAAATCTGTATGTTGTGAGCTCCCCCTAGTGGTGACTGTACAAATCTATATGAAGTGAGCTCCCATAGTGGTGGGAGTCACTGGTCAGGTTTACAGCAGGCCAGTATTCGGCACCTCCTTCCTTGAGGCTTATATAATTTATTTGACTGTCTTTATGGTGCAGTAATTATCCCACTATATGTAAAACCCACAGTACATATTAGAAATGCTGGACTTTTACATGAAAGATTAAAGAAAGTTCTAGGAATTGTGGAATCCTTATGCTTTTCATCCCTTACCGACCTCCGCTATTAATAAACGTCCATTAATAGATGTCACTATATACTGTGTATCATACCTCTAAACAGCAGTATTAGCTTCCTGATGCCTCTGGTTAGTGAAGGAGCTGTATCCTAAGCACACATATATCTGTCGTCACTTATATAAACATCATGGCTCCTGTCTTCACTTACATATACATTCCCGTCTTCATTCCCGGAAGGCAGTGCACACTTATAATTATTCATATCATTAGGAGACTTTCTACAATTGACATTTGCAGAAACATTGAGCTGATGCGGTCTAGAAAAGATCATGAAAACTTTGGTTCTGGAAGGGTTTTCTCCGGTGGACCCTTCCCTAGAGATGAGCGAATTTCTTTGGCTCCCTCCTTATTCGGCAAGCTATAGCGCTTACAGAATAAGCTGCAGAGGGAACACGGATACCTGGATCGCGCTGAACGATCAGCTGTCTGGGTCCGCAGGTGCATGTGTCGCGGCTGTATGACAGTCACAACACATGCATGGAGAGCCCAACAAACAGGCCCAACAAACAGGCTTTCCATGCATGAGCTGTGACAGTGAAACAGCCGAGACTGACCTGGTTTTGAGTAGTGACATTGCAGCCACTAGGGGCAGCCCGGCAGGTAGCGTAGTCTGGGATAGCCAAGGAGTCGGTACACAGGAACAGCAATGTAGTTTGAAGGAATAAGCAGGAATCGTAGTCAAGGAAGTCAGAGGTCGTTATCAGGAGCAGCAGTGCCGTTTGAAGGAATAGCAGGTGGAAGGAAGCTTGACTAGAGGCAGGTAGCTCAATAATCACGCAAGAAAAGGAAAGCAAGGCCAGGTTTAAATAGGGTGTGCAATAGGGTGGGGAACCACCGTTTGGGCGCATGGGAGGGCTCGGAAGGGATGGAGCGCCATTTGGAATGCAGACTTAGATGGAATGGTCTGCAGGCATCACATTGCGTTTGCAGAGCCCCTAATGTACCTAAACAGTAAAACCCCCCCACAAGTGACACCATTTTGGAAAGTAGACCCCCTAAGGAACTCATCTAGATGTGTTGTGAGAGCTTTGAACCCCCAAGTGTTTCACTACAGTTTATAACGCAGAGCCGTGCAAATAAAAAATATTTTTTTTCCACAAAAATTATTTTTTAGCCCCCAGTTTTGTATTTTTCCAAGGGTAACAGGAGAAATTGGACCCTATATATTGTTGTCCAATTTGTCTTGAGTACGCTGATACCTGATATCTGGGGGTGAACCACCGTTTGAGCGCATGGCAGAGCTTGGAAGGGAAGGATCATCATTTGCAATGCAGACTTAGATGGATTGGTCTACAGGCGTCACATTGCGTTTGCAGAGCCCCTAATGTACCTAAACAGTAAAACCCCCCCACAAGTGACACCATTTTGGAAAGTAGACCCCCTAAGGAACTCATCTAGATGTGTTGTGAGAGCTTTGAACCCCCAAGTGTTTCACTACAGTTTATAAAGCAGAGCCGTGCAAATAAAAAATATTTTTTTTCCACAAAAATTATTTTTTAGCCCCCAGTTTTGTATTTTTCCAAGGGTAACAGGAGAAATTGGACCCTATATATTGTTGTCCAATTTGTCTTGAGTACGCTGATACCTGATATCTGGGGGTGAACCACCGTTTGAGCGCATGGCAGAGCTTGGAAGGGAAGGATCATCATTTGCAATGCAGACTTAGATGGATTGGTCTACAGGCGTCACATTGCGTTTGCAGAGCCCCTAATGTACCTAAACAGTATAAACCCCCCACAAGTGACCCAATATTGGAAACTAGACCCCCCAAGGAACTTATCTAGTTGTGTTGTGAGAACTTTGAACCCCCAAGCGTTTCACTACAGTTTAGAACGCAGAGCCGTGAAGATAACAAAAATAAACAATTTCCTCAAAAAATTATTTTTTAGCCCCCAGTTTTGTATTTTCCCAATGGTAACAGGAGAAATTGGACCCCAAAAGTTGTTGTCCAATTTGTCTTGAGTACGCTGATACCCCATATGTGGGGGGGAACCACCGTTTGGGCGCATGGGAGGGCTCGGAAAGGAAGGAGCGCCATTTGGAATGCAGACTTAGATGGAATGGTCTGCAGGCGTCACATTGCATTTGCAGAGCCCCTAATGTACCTAAACAGTAAAACCCCCCCACAAGTGACACCATTTTGGAAAGTAGAACCCCTAAGGAACTCATCTAGATGTGTTGTGAGAGCTTTGAACCCCCAAGTGTTTCACTACAGTTTATAACGCAGATCCATGCAAATAAATTTTTTTTTTTTTTCCACAAAAATTATTTTTTAGCCCCTAGTTTTGTATTTTCCCAAGGGTAACAGGAGAAATTGGACCCCAAAAGTTGTTCTCCAATGTGTTCCGAGTATGCTGATACCCCATATGTTGGGGTAAACCCCTGTTTGGGCGCACGGGAGAGCTTGGAAGGGAAGAAGCACTGTTTTACTTTTTCAACGCAGAATTGGCTGGAATTGAAATCGGACGCCATGTCACGTTTGGAGAGCCCCTGATGTGCCTAAACAGTGGAAACCCCCCAATTATAACTGAAACCCTAATCCAAACACACCCCTAACCCTAATCCCAACGGTAACCCTAACCACACCTCTAACCCAGACACACCCCTAACCCTAATCCCAACCCTAATCCCAACCGTAAATGTAATCCAAACCCTAACCCTAACTTTAGCCCCAACTCTAGCCCTAACCCTAACCCTAGCCCTAACCCTAATGGTAAAATGGAAATAAATACATTTTTTACATTTTTTTAATTTTTCCCTAACTAAGCGGGTGATGAAGGGGGGTTTGATTTACTTTTATAGCGGGTTATTTAGCGGATTTTTATGATTGGCAGCCGTCACACACTGAAAGACGCTTTTTATTGCAAAAAATATTTTTTGCGTTACCACATTTTGAGAGCTATAATTTTTCCATATTTGAGACCACAGAGTCATGTGAGATCTTGGTTTTTTGCGGGACGAGTTGACGTTTTTATTGGTAACATGTTCGGGCACGGGATATTTTTTTGATCGCTTTTTATTCCGATTTTTGTGAGGCAGAATGACCAAAAAACAGCTATTCATGAATTTCTTTTGGGGGAGGCGTTTATACCGTTCTGCGTTTGGTAAAATTGATAAAGCAGTTTTATTCTTCGGGTCAGTACGATTACAGCGATACCTCATTTATATCATTTTTTTTTGTTTTGGCGCTTTTATACGATAAAAGCTATTTTATAGAAAAAATAATTATTTTGGCATCGCTTTATTCTGAGGACTATAACTTTTTTATTTTTTCGCACATGATGGTGTATGGCGGCTCGTTTTTTGCGGGACAAGATGACGTTTTCAGCGGTACCATGGTTATTTATATCCGTCTTTTTGATCGCGTGTTATTCCACTTTTTGTTTGGTGGTATGAGAATAAAGCGTTGTTTTTTGCCTCGTTTTTTTTTTTTTTTTTACGGTGTTCACTGAAGGGGTTAACTAGTGATATAGTTTTATAGGTGGGGTCGTTACGGACGTGGCGATACTAAATATGTGTACTTTTATTGTTTGATTTTTTTTTATTTAGATAAAGAAATGTATTTATGGGAATAATATTTTTTTTTTATTTATTTATTTAGGAATTTTTTTTTTTATTTTTTTTTTACACATGTGGACATTTTTTTAAAACTTTTTTACTTTGTCCCGGGGGGGGGGGGGGACATTACAGATCATTGATCTGGCAGTGTGCACAGCACTCTGTCAGATCGACGATCTGCTGTGCAGGGCTGCAGGCTTACCAAGTGTCTGCTCTGAGCAGGCACTCGGTAAGCCACCTCCCTCCCTGCAGGACCCGGATGCCGCGGCCATCTTGGATCCGGGACCTGCGGCGAGGAAGGAGGTAGGAGACCCTCAGAGCAACGCGATCACATCGCGTTGCTCCGGGGGTCTCAGGGAAGCCCGCAGGGAGCCCCCTCCCTGCGCGATGCTTCCCTATACCGCCGGCACACCGCGATCATGTTTGATCGCGGTGTGCCGGGGGTTAATGTGCCGGGGGCGGTCCGTGACCGCTCCTGGCACACAGTGCTGGATGTCAGCTGCGATAGTCAGCTGACACCCGGCCGCGATCGGCCGCGCTCCCCCCGTGAGCGCGGCCGATCGCGTATGACGTACTATTCCATCCTTGGGAAGTAGGGCCCACCCCACATGGACGGAATAGTACGTCTAATGACAGAAAGGGGTTAATGGCTGACAGTTCCTTATTACCAATGTCATAGTTCTTTTCTGCAGCTGACATGGTATGAGAAAGAAATCCACATGGACGAAGCTGCATTTTGTCTCCCAACTTGTGATAAAACGTCTCCCACCGCAGAGTCTGAGGCGTCTACTTCGATAACAAACGGCAGTTCAGGATTTAGATGGACTAGCAATGGTGTGGAAGTAAAAAGCGTCTTACATGGCAATTGTTCTTACAGTACTCAGAGGGAAAGGTAATGGTCCTCGATGACCAGTTGATAGATGGGTTATTGATTGAAAACCAGGGAATTCTTAGAATAACTGGAAATTTTAGAGATGAGATAAGATGAAAACTAACCTCTTCATCATGATTCGGCTCCATACAGATTTCCAGTTCTATTGTCTCGTGAGTAACAGGTCCAGACAATAAAGGTGATCCATCCACCATTTCCATATCGATGGGCATGGATTTAGTCCTACTTGCAATGTTATTTTCAAGTGTGAATTGTAAGTCCATGAAATTCCCTCGTGCTCCAGAATCTAACATGGCAGAGCATTGTATTTTTTGGCTCCCAGTTATGACCTGTATGGGAACGACAAAATGAGACGATGGTGACTGCTCTTTGCCTTTATTTTGCATTACGGATGGTCTTCAGAACCGGATCTGGCTGTTCAAAAAGGTCTAAATCGCTTTCAGTCCTGGCCTTTGTGAAGGCTATGGTCATTTTATTAGGGCAGTTGATGGCAAAATGTCCATAGCCCCCACAACAGAGATTCTCTGTACGCCGCCTCTCCTTCTCTACTGCAGAGAGAGGTTTACGGATTACATCAATTTGCATAGGTTCAGGAACACGTTCCATTTCCTGTTGGTTTTTTAATGCTGAGTAAAGGAGTCGTTAGGGTTGTTTCCAAACACTAACAGCCTTTCCTTTCTTTGTTCAGTGAGTCTCTGATCAATTCGGAGGAACAGTTGAATAAAGTCCTCAAAATTATCAGTGGTCTCAACTCTTGCAGTTCATCCTTTTATTCTGATAATCCTCGGCAAAATGGACTCCTCTGGGCAGCTAAATTCCATGTAGTGTCTGCCACCCAGTGGCGGAATTCGGAGGTCTATTCAGCTACAGAGCGCCGCCCTTGACGTAGGTCATGCAATTTGGTTTCAGCTGTAGCACAACGATTTGGGTCATCAAAGTAGGAATTGCCAATATCACCCAACTTCTTTAAGAGTCTTTAACCCCTTCCTGACATGCGCCGTATATGTACGGCACTGCGGCAGCTGCATTTCCACAAATCGCCGTACATATACTTTGTGATGATCACGAGGGCTCACGTCGAGCGCCGCCGCCATCAAATGTGGGTGTCAGCTCTATATGACACCCTGCAGCAACGCCCACGATTGGTGTTAGCATCGATTGCAGGTGTTTAACCCCTCTGATGCCGCTGTCAATAGAACAGCACCTAACACGCCTCCTCCGTGCCTGCGAACCGCTGATCTGATGCCCTTCTATGTAAAAGCATTACAGAGTATAAGATCAGCGTTCAGGGTGGGAAAAGTTGATTTCCTATCCTAGGACAATGTAAAAAAAAAAGTTTTAAAATATTTTAAAAATATATATATAAAAAAAAAAAATAAAGAACAAAAAAAAGAAAAAATATTAATTCAACAAATGCATTTATGTAAAAACAAAAATAAACACTAAAAATACACATATTTGGTATCGTCACATCTGGAACAAAATGATCTTTAAACCTGTCCAACTAGTTGACCCCTTCAGTGAGCGCCTTAAAAAAAGGTGCAAAAAATATGTTTTGTCATCATGCCACTGAGCAAAAGGAGAAAGAAGACACGATCAAAAAGTCAAATGTAAATAAAAATGGTACCGCTGAAAACGTCATCTTATCCCACAAAAAATATGCCACCATACAGCTCCATCAACACAAAAATATAAGTTATGCCTCTCAGAATAAAACAAACACTATAACCAAGACCTGGAACGCCAAAAGGAGTGAATCCACACAGAAGATAAATGTTAAATAGCCTTTATTATAGTGAGATGGCAACAAGGTTATACATAAAAATGTTAAAAAAATAAATAAAAGAACAAGTACGCGGTTTTATAACAGGACAATTTACCAAAAATATATAATTTTAATAATAAATATATATGGTGACCTCCAGTACTGGTTAATACAGACAGGACGCTAAAAAATGTATAAAAAGTGAAGATATAAAAACTAAAGAGATCCCAAAGGGCTGTTAGTAATAATATCAATTTATAGAAATAAAGTGTGTAAAATGAAAAAAATAATATTTAAGATAAACCACAAAGATTATATTGTATATCCAAAAAAAATTCCGTTTGTGAAATACAATCTACACTGTGTAACAATATATGTGTACCATAAATGCGAGTCTATTTTTGACTCAAAAGGCACTGGATAAAGTGCATATGTGCAAACAAGAAAATAATATATAAAATGCAAAAGGTGAACTAAATATCCACACGGAAAATGTAGCAGCACACAAACAATATACTAAAATATAGTGCAAATAAAAAAATATATCTATCCACGTGCCACATGTGTTAGTGTGCAACTATATGATAAACACACAGTTATAATATATAGTGTGCCATAAGTATTTCCTCAATAGATGCAGAGCCACAGTGAAGGTAGTACACGGCTGAGAGCAAAGTGAGCACACCAGCAAAGTGCAAGGTGCAAGGTGAAAATAAAAAAATCAAATCACTGTCTGTAAATTACCTCTCGGGAGAATCACCAGGTCCTGACACCGCGCACCCCGACGCGCGTTTCGGAAATCGCTTTCCTTCGTCAGGACGAAGGAAAGCGATTTCCGAAACGCGCGTCGGGGTGCGCGGTGTCAGGACCTGGTGATTCTCCCGAGAGGTAATTTACAGACAGTGATTTGATTTTTTTATTTTCACCTTGCACCTTGCACTTTGCTGGTGTGCTCACTTTGCTCTCAGCCGTGTACTACCTTCACTGTGGCTCTGCATCTATTGAGGAAATACTTATGGCACACTATATATTATAGCTGTGTGTTTATCATATAGTTGCACACTAACACATGTGGCACGTGGATAGATATATTTTTTTCTTTGCACTATATTTTAGTATATTGTTTGTGTGCTGCTACATTTTCCGTGTGGATATTTAGTTCACCTTTTGCATTTTATATATTATTTTCTTGTTTGCACATATGCACTTTATCCAGTGCCTTTTGAGTCAAAAATAGACTCGCATTTATGGTACACATATATTGTTACACAGTGTAGATTGTATTTCACAAACGGAATTTTTTTTGGATATACAATATAATCTTTGTGGTTTATCTTAAATATTATTTTTTTCATTTTACACACTTTATTTCTATAAATTGATATTATTACTAACAGCCCTTTGGGATCTCTTTAGTTTTTATATCTTCACTTTTTATACATTTTTTAGCGTCCTGTCTGTATTAACCAGTACTGGAGGTCACCATATATATTTATTATTAAAATTATATATTTTTGGTAAATTGTCCTGTTATAAAACCGCGTACTTGTTCTTTTATTTATTTTTTTAACATTTTTATGTATAACCTTGTTGCCATCTCACTATAATAAAGGCTATTTAACATTTATCTTCTGTGTGGATTCACTCCTTTTGGCGTTCCAGGTCTTGGTTATAGTGTTTGTTTTCATACTTTAGTGTTCACTCACTATTTCTTCACAGAGCACCGATATTATTGATCTTAGATTTATATTACTATTTATTTATATATTATTTTACCTTTTATTGGTGTGTCCGTCTGTGTACTTTTTAACTCTCAGAATAAAGCAAAGTTACTTTAAATGTAATGTGGTCTCTAAAAAAAAATGGTTTTGTAAATTTTGTTGGAAAAATGAGAAATCGCTGGTCAGCTTTTAACCCTTCTAACTTACTAAAAAAAAAAAATGCTTAAAAAATTGTGCTAATGTAAGGTAGACACGTGAGAAATGTCAGTTATTAACTATGTTGTGTGACATATCTCTCTGGTTTAAGGGCATAAATATGAAAAATTTCAAAATTGCGAAATGTTCGTCAAATTTCTAATATTTTCACAAATAAACGCAAGTCATATTTAAGAAATCTTTGCACTATCATTAAGTACAATATGTCACGAAAAAACATCCTGAGAATCACTAGGATCTGTTGAAGCGTTCCAGAGTTATTACCACATAAAGTGACAGAGGTCAGAATTGAAGAAATTGGCCCGGTCAAGAAGGTGAAAACAGGCTTCGGGGTGAAAGAGTTAATTACAAAATTAATAAATACAAAAACTGATTAAAATCCTAAAGAATGGAAGTTATTTATTTCTGCCTGTAATACCAGAACGTGGCCGAGCCCCGGCTCTAGACAATTACAGGTATCAGGTGTGTGCAGTTCTGCAGCCGACAGCTGAAGTCTCTATTCTGTGCCTGCGGCCTCGGACAAAGATCCATCTCTGAGCTTTATTTCTACACCGGCCCCGTGAGACAGGAAGTGTTCAGTGTTTGTTCTGTGAGCAATAACAACAAGCCGCACTGCAATATATACAGTATCCATCTCATTAGTGGTGAACCCGACAAGATGAGGAGGAACGCATCACATCCATCAATTATTAAATGAAAAAAATATTCTCATTATACATTGTAAATCACGCAGAAACCAAAGATTTACAACCTATCATGTAAGAGTAAAACTAGAACACCCTATGTACAAGAATATAACTGCTATAATACTGCCCCTATGTACAAGAATGTAACTACTATAATACTGCTCCTATGTACAAGAATGTAACTACTATAATACTGCCCCTATGTACAAGAATATAACTACTATAATACTGCTCCTATGTACAAGAATATAACTACTATAATACTGCCCCTATGTACAAGAATATAACTACTATAATACTGCCCCTATGTATAAGAATATAACTACTATAATACTGTCCCATGTACAAGAATATAACTACTATAATACTGCTCCTATGTACAAGAATATAACTACTATAATACTGCCCCTATGTACAAGAATATAACTACTATAACACTGCCCCTATGTATAAGAATACAACTACTATAATACTGCCCCATGTACAAGAATATAACTACTATAATACTGCTCCTATGTACAAGAATATAACTACTATAATACTGCCCCTATGTACAAGAATATAACTACTATAATACTGCTCCTATGTACAAGAATATAACTACTATAATACTGCTCCTATGTACAAGAATATAACTACTATAATACTGCCCCCATGTACAAGAATATAACTACTATAATACTGCCCTCTATGTACAAGAATATAACTACTATAATACTGCCCTCTATGTACAAGAATATAACTACTATAATACTGCTCCTATGTACAAGAATATAACTACTATAATACTGCCCCTATGTACAAGAATATAACTACTATAATACTGCTCCTATGTACAAGAATATAACTACTATAATACTGCCCCCATGTACAAGAATATAACTACTATAATACTGCCCTCTATGTACAAGAATATAACTACTATAATACTGCTCCTATGTACAAGAATATAACTACTATAATACTGCTCCTATGTACAAGAATATAACTACTATAATACTGCTCCTATGTACAAGAATATAACTACTATAATACTGCCCCCTATGTACAAGAATATAACTACTATAATACTGCCCCCTATGTACAAGAATATAACTACTATAATACTGCTCCTATGTACAAGAATATAACTACTATAATACTGCTCCTATGTACAAGAATATAACTACTATAATACTGCCCCCATGTACAAGAATATAACTACTATAATACTGCCCTCTATGTACAAGAATATAACTACTATAATACTGCTCCTATGTACAAGAATATAACTACTATAATACTGCTCCTATGTACAAGAATATAACTACTATAATAATGCCCCTATGTACAAGAATATAACTACTATAATACTGCCCCTATGTACAAGAATATAACTACTATAATACTGCTCCTATGTACAAGAATATAACTACTATAATACTGCCTCCTATGTACAAGAATATAACTACTATAATACTGCCCCCTATGTACAAGAATATAACTACTATAATACTGCTCCTATGTACAATATAACTGCTATAATACTGCTCCTATGTACAAGAATATAACTACTATAATACTGCCCCCTATGTATAAGAATACCACTACTATAATACTGCTCCCTATGTACAAGAATATAACTACTATAATACTTCTCCTATGTATAATAATATAATTACTATAATACTGCCCCTATGTACAAGAATATAACTACTATAATACTGCCCCCTATGTATAAGAATATAACTACTATAATACTGCTCCCTATGTACAAGAATATAACTACTATAATACTTCTCCCTATGTACAAGAATATAACTACTATAATACTTTTCCTATGTATAATAATATAATTACTATAATACTGCCCCTATATACAAGAATATAACTACTATAATACTGCCCCTATGTACAAGAATATAGCTACTATAATACTGCTCCTATTTACAAGAATATAACTACTATAATACTGCTCCTATTTACAAGAATATAACTACTATAATACTGCCCCCCTATGTACAAGAATATAACTACTATAATACTGCTCCTATGTACAAGAATATAGCTACTATAATACTGCCCCTATGTACAAGAATATAACTACTATAATACTGCTCCTATGTACAAGAATATAACTACTATAATACTGCCCCTATGTACAAGAATATAACTACTATAATACTGCTCCTATGTACAAGAATATTACTACTATAATACTGCCCCTATGTACAAGAATATAACTACTATAATACTGCCCCCTATATATAAGAATATAACTACTATAATACTGCTCCTATGTACAAGAATATAGCTACTATAATACTGCCCCTATGTACAAGAATATAACTACTATAATACTGCCACTTTGTACAAAAATATGACATTGTCTCTCGCTTACAAACTTATATATAATACTTATTGTGGAAAAGTATCTATGCTAATAGTTTTTGCTTATAGATAAATATATAGAAACTGTATTTTTTATTTGTTTTTATATACACACCAGTTGGCCCGTGCTAAATTTTCACACATTGGTTGTCGGACGCGCAGGCTATTTCAGGAAAATCAAGCTGGTCAAATGTTAAATGTATTTAATGAGATGATGAACACAAAGAGGTATTTATATATGTAGATTGGTAATACAATAAATTGGTTTGATACGTAAAGGCTAAGAAAATGTCTTGAGGTGGTGGTGCCACCTGCAGTTTATTGTTGTTTTCTGCAGGTCTCTGAAATTGAATGTTTAAACTGTATTTATTGATCAGATCACGAATGTGTGGTTTGTTTGTGTCTTTTCTTGCTGAAGGGTGCAAGTTTACCTTTCAAATGGTGTATTATTTGTGTGTGTGGGGCGAAGCAATGACCAAAAAAGCAGTGCATGTTTACAAATGTGTTTGCATATGTGTCTCACCTGCAGTGAAGTGTTCAGTCCTCGAATTTGCCTGAAATAGGCTGGGCCAGCACTTCGGCAAGCTGCAAAGACCCCAAGGCAAATACCACCTGCAGGTAATTTGACCTTTGAAATGGTGTATCATTTGTGTTTGTCGGTGGAGTATAAACGGAGCAAGTGTGCAATTGAATAGGCAGTGCATGTTTACAAATGTGTTTGCATATGTGACTCACCTGCAGTGAAGTGTGCAATCCTCCAATGTGCCTAATATCAGCTGGACAAGGAATTCAGCAAGCTGGAAAGCCCCCAAGGCAAATGTTTGGATTTGTTTGTGATGTCTGTAAGGGGTAGTGTGGTGCCACCTGCAGGTCATTTTTCCTTACTGCAGGTTTATGAAAATTAATGTTTAAACTGTATTTTGTGATCACATTGTGGATGCGTGGTTTGTTTGGCTATTTTCTTGCTGAAGGGGCAAGTTTACCTTTCAAATTATGTATCATTTGTGTGTGCGTGGGTGCAGTATGAACGGAGATACAAAGTAATCACCGAAAAAGAGTGTTTAGAAATAATATAGAAGGATTAATTATTGATGAGGTTTTGTCTTAACAAAATGAGTAAGAAATTTCTTACAAGAAAATAATTATTCTCATAAATGTATAATTAGCATTAATGTGAACATGAAATTATCAATTTGATGTAAGAAGAGGAAATGAATGGCAATTTTATTAGAAATATAAGTGATTTCCCCTTGAGAATCTGGACATAGAATGCTTTTCATAGTAAACAGGAAAATTATGTTATAATTAATGTTCAGTCATTATAGAGGACAAGGGTCGGAATAATGTTTCTTGAAGACATTCCTTATGGTAGCAGAGCATTAGTCACTGATCCCCTGCCGCTTCTCTTACATTGTTGCCTGGATCCCCATTTGGTTTCCATACTATTGTTCTCCACCAGAAGGGACCAGTCTCGACAATTACTGGGCAAAGGACCAGTGACACCACTCTCAGTAGTGACTGCAAAATTCACTAAAAAAGTCCTGTCCCTGCCTAGAAATACCATAACCTTCGCCTCTTTACGAAACAAGTAAAAATAAATCAAGTATTTGTCAACATTCTCAAATTTACTGGGACCAAACAGATTTTTTTTTTTATACAATCCTCCACAAATTTGGGGACATTCTGGTCAAAAAATGGGATGAAAATTGAGAAGTCATGCAAAGTTTGCAGGCATTCCCTCCCAAAATCTGGATGGTCCTAGTAAATTTGGGAATGTTGAAAATTATTAATTCCATAGTTTCTCGTGTTTCCATGTGCAGATGCAAATAAAGATGATCCCTCTACAGTGTGACAGCCCTTCAGATATTTGTAGACAGCTATTAAGTCTCCTCTTAGCCTTCTTTTTTGCAGCTAAACATTCCCAGATCGTTTAACCGTTCCCCCGTTGGACATACTTTGCAGTCCACTCACCATCCTGGTAGCTCTACTCTGAACTTGCTACAGTTTTTCAATGTTCTTTCTTTCTTTCTTTCTTTCTTTCGTTCTTTCTTTCTTTCTTTTTCTTTATTTCCTCGCTTCCTCTTCCACCACTTGTCTTTCATTCCTTCTTCCTTCTTTTCTCCTATCCTCGCTTCCACACCAGAAGACTTCATCCACTTCAAATTTATGTTAAGAACCTATAACTCTGCCAGACCTACTACACCACCCTGATCTCCTCACTATCCTACAACCCCAAGAAGCTTTTTGACACCTTTCAGTCCCTACTCAGGCCAAAAGCACAAGCCCCTATCACAGACATTTGTGCTGATGGCCTGGCCTCCCACTTTATAGAGAAAATAGACAATATCCGTCAGGAAATCCGCTCCCAGACACCAAGTTCAGTGACTCCCATCCCTCCCTGCATCTTCCCTGGCTCACTCTCCACATTCGATCCCATCATGGAAGAAGAAGTCTCCAGGCTCCTCTTTTCTTCTCGTCCGACTACATGCACTACCGACCCCATTCCCTCACACCTCCTCCAGTCGCTCTCCCAGTCGTCACTACTCACCTAACCACAATCTTTAATCTCTCCCTCTCCTCTGGCATTTTCCCATCCTCCTTCAAACACTCTATCATTACTCCATTATTATATAAACCCTCTCTCGACCCATCCTGCACAAACAACTACAGACCGGTCTCCAATCTCCCCTTCATCTCTAAACTCTTGGAGCGCCTGATCTACTCCGGCCTTACCCGTTACCTCTCCACTAATTCCCTCCTAGACCCTTCACAGTCCGGTTTCCGCCCGCTACATTCCACAGAAACTGCACTCATCAAGGTGACCAACGACCTTCTGACAGCAAAACGTAACGGTGACCACTCTCTGCTCATTCTTCTCGACCTTTCTGCAGCTTTCGACACTGTTGACCACCCTCTCCTACTCTCTAGGCTCCAGTCACTAGGCATTAAGGACACTGCTCTCCTGGTTCTCCTCCTATCTTTCTGACCGCTCCTTCAGTGTTCTGTTCTCTGGCTCCACTTCCTCTCCTCTTCCTCTCACTGTCGGGGTACCTCAGGCCTCAGTCCTTGGCCCCCTCCTCTTCTCCCTCTACACGGCCCCAATTGGACAGACCATCAGCAGATTTGGCTTTCAGTACCATCTTTTTCGCTGATGACACAACTATACACGTCATCCCCTGACCTTACCCCCGCTGTACTACAGAACACCACTGACTGTCTGTCCGCAGTCTCCAACATCATGTCCGCTCTCTATCTGAAACTCTACCTCTCCAAAACTGAACTTCTTCTGCTCCCGCCTTCTACTAACCTCCCTAAATCTGACATTTCCCTCTCCGTGGGTGGCACCATAATAACACCCCGGCAGCAGGCACGCTGTCTGGGTGTTATGTTTGACTCCAATCTCTCCTTCACCTCCCATATACAATCTCTTGCCCGCTCGTGCCGCTTACACCTAAAGAACATCTCTAGAATCCGCCCTTTTCTCACTATAGAAACAACAAAACCCTCACTGTCGCCCTGATCCACTCCCGCCTGGACTACTGCAACGATCTATTAATTGGCCTCTCCCTCACTCCACTTTCCCCTCTCCAGTCCATCCTTAATGCGGCAGCTAGGGTCGTCCATCTGGCTAATCGTTACTCGGATGTGTCCGCTCTTCACCAGTCGTTACACTGGCTGCACATTCATTACAGGATCCAATTCAAAGCACTTGTTCTCACCCACAAAGCTCTCCACAGTGCGGCACCCCTTACATCTCCTCCCTCATTTCTGTCTATCGGCCTAACCGACCTCTGCGCTCTGCAAATGACTTTCGAATAACCTCTGCACTAATCCGTACCTCCCACTCCCAACTCCAAGACTTCTCCCGTGCTGCGCCAATCCTCTGGAATGCTCTACCCCAAGACATTAGGACCATCCACAATTTGCATAGTTTTAGGCGCTCCCTCAAAACACATTTGTTCAGAGCGGCCTATCATGTTCACTAATCAAACTCATTTTATGTTTGTGTGTGTGTGTAGCCCATTCACTACTTCCATCCACCCCCCACCCCCTGAAGATGGCTGGACCATCATTGTACATACATCATGGTAAATACACACCTGTACTTTGTATCCCCCCACCTCATTGTAGATTGTAAGCTCTCACGAGCAGGGGCGGCTCATTGTGCTTTAATTATTGTATTGTTAACGTTGTTACTTATGACTGTTGTGTTTGAAACTGTTAAATTGTAAAGCGCTGCGGAATATGTTGGCGCTATATAAATAAAGATTATTATTATTATTCCTTCCTCTTCCACCACTTTTCTTTCATTCCTTCCTTCTTTATACGAGTCTCTTCACCCTTACTTTTTTTCTCACCTTTCCTTTTCCCCATTTTCTTGTTTTCTATTTCCTTCCTTTCTTTTTTCTGGTCTCTTCTGTTCATTTCCCTTCTATCCTTGAGTCTCTCTCACTTTTACTCTCTCACTTAGCTTCATAACGTTTATCCAATGACACACGTTATTTATTTCTATAATTTAATTATTAACTTAATTAAAATAATTGTGGTAGATTCTGACCTCTGGGACTTTTATCCTTCCCAAGAAATGTCACTGTTATCATTAGTATAATCTTTAAATAGTCTCTAAAAATAAAATCTGAAAATGTGATTATTCTTCTTGCTTCCTAACTTAGTTTCTTTCTTCCTACCATCCTTTTTTTCTTCTTTCCTTTCTTCCTGACATCCTTCCTCTTGCTTCCTAACTACCTTTTTTCATTCATTTCCTTCCGTCCTTCTTCTCATCTTTTCTTTTTTTCTTCCTGACATCTTTTCTTCCATCCTTCCATCGTTTCTTCATTCCTTTCCTCTTAACTTTCCTTTCCTTCCTTCTTGTATCCCTCCATTCTTCCCACCATCCCTTTCTCTCCTTTCCTTTCTTCTAGCCCTCCCTGCTTCCCACCATCCTTTCTTTCTTCTTTCTCACTATCCTTTTCCTCCTTTCCGTCAGCTTTCATTTCTGCCTTCCTTTCTTCCTTACATCTTTTGCCTTCCTTTCCTTTATTTTCCTTCCTTCTTTCCTTTCTTTTTTCCTTTTCCTTACCGCCATCCTTTCTTCTTTCCTTACATCCATACATCCTTTCTCTTCCTTCCTGCTATCCTTTCTTCCTTTCTGACCTTCTTTTCTTTCTAACCTCTTGGACCTTCACCATTCTCAAAAGAGTGTCCTCAACACCTGGTTGTTGTTTGGATAGTTGGCTGCAAAGTCACCCTAAATAGAAATAATCGATTTCCCTGGAGAGCGTCCATCTTTAATGACTTATGTGCAGATATAGAGCTCCACCTTCTCGTGAATTGTGGATGTTCAACGTGTTTAGTCAAAAGTAAAAAATAAAAATCAAGACTCCACCTAAAGCTCTCCAGCATCAAATGACAATGAAAAGAATTAGGAGCTTCCAACTTGGTGAGAAGAGATTGAGGAATATCCTGCCGTGCCCCTTCTTGACTTGATAGGTCCTTCTTCTGGAACTGATTCTTCTTGAGGAGATCCAGCTGGTGAGGAAATCTTACAGGCGATGCTCCTTGGAAAAGAGTATGTAGGAAGGAAACCTCCTAGGTAACTATGCTCGAAGCCAATGATTGACCCATTACGGAGCCTGAAAACATGACCGCGGACATTGACTGACTGAACCTGTGGACCGCTTTGTTTCCTAGATTTTGCTCTTCACAAAGTTCAGAGTAGAGATTGGCCAGGCTGAGCGAGATGCCTTTGTATGGCAGGCGCTTCTTACAGATATTCCTGAAATCCAGCTGCCTAAAGATGGCTTCTCAAAGGCCGTTGTCTTCCTTTCAGTGGTTGAGTGTTAGATGCAGAATTCTAGTGCAGAGAGTCATGATCTGAGCTTTACGGACCACTGACTGTCGCCCAACCTCCCATCATTGCTCTGCCTCACGACAGAAAGTTGGACTGAATGGACCTACCTCCATGTTCTTATCAACAAACAGAGAGGGACAGACACCATGTTTCCAGCCATAGTTTTGGAATGTACCAAGGGTGCGCTTACTTATTGTTTGGTGAAAAATAATCCTGTTTATTTGCACAAAGGCTGGAAACAGACAGACGGGGAGTAGAACAAAGGAGACCTCGTCCTCCTGCTCCCGCAGTCCTGGTTCATCATTCATCGTTTTCTTAGAATCCTGTCCTCTTGGAATCTCGCTAATTGGCTTTCCTTTTATAATAGCGATTGCTCGGGATGAGGGGCCAGAGACGGGTGTGGAGGCCGAAGTGGTCACCAAGAAAAGCCCCCGCTTCTCGTAATCAGGGTTGGGGAGCATTGTTTTTAGTTTGGTTGATGGAGCTTTTAGGGCTTGTTTTCTTCATGGTGACCCATGTTTTTTATATATATTCTATTTGGGGTATATTTACTTTTTCATTCCACGTCAACAGGAGAACTGCAATTTTGTCACATTTTAGTGCATGATTTAATATTATATTTAAATTTTATTTTATCATTATAATGTATGTATTTTTATTAAATAATGCATAATTTTATTTACTTTTTAATGAAAGCTCAAAGATGGCGGTGAGGGAGGCCTTCAGCAGCGCATCATCACCGCATGATCGCATCGCAGGGGTTTGATGGGCAACGCAAACTGAGTGACTCTGACATCGACATAATATTACTTTATCACACGTCGTGAAGAGGTTAAATATTGGAACCTCTTCGCAAATATCCCTGATATATAATCTCTAACCGTTTTGTGCACGCAGCTCCCATGCGCATCTATGCCTGTATTTGCTTGTAGTGGTGATACCGCCAGATGTGCAGTGATGTTGTCGCGATCATCCCTCATGATGATAATATAATGTGTTTATTAACCGGAGTAATATGTCTGTAATATGCGGCCTTGTTATTTTATATGGTCGCAGGAGTCCCGGGCGACTTACAAGATTCTTCTCACTTACAGTAGAGGAAACATTTTTATATCATATTGTGTTTTTCACTTTCCCTTTATTAAAATTAATTGGATTCTAAAGAGGAGCAGTTGGCACTGGTGTCGTTGGAGGTGCCTGTGGGCTGCCATGGGCCCTTCGTGCCCTGAGTGGAGGCTACAGGGGCGCTGGATGGCGAGCGCAGGGCTCTGGGGGGCTGATAGAAATAGGCCACAAACAGTGGCCCGCTCCGTGACCCCCGCACCACGCTCGCTCCATCTCACCCCATTTGTGATCCATTTCTATGCCTCTGCACCGTTCTCTGCCCCCCGCTGCTCGTTTCTGTGTCTGCCGAGACCCCGGGGATCCGGCTTTATGTTCTTTCTCATAGACTCTGTCATTTTATGTACTGCTGGGAACATAATTATGCTCCTTTTATGTTTTTTGTTACTTTCTATAGTGTTTTATTGACAGTTTTATATTGTTGGCACCGCTGCGAAGAAAATGGCAGGGATGGAGCATCTGATAATCCAGAAAGTCTAATAATCCAGTGCTGAACTATGAGATTTTATCTTTAGAGGAGGGGTAATGATAATATCTATCTATCTATCTTTCTATCTATTACACAGGTCAACAAAAAAAAAATTTTTTTCTGGTGTCCAAAATATTTTAATGAATTTGGGGTATTTTTGGGGTGCTGATTCTGAATATGTCATCAGTTTTGCCAGATTGGCTCAAGTTTTTGACATTTTTGGTATCTTATTTATAGCACTTGTTGGTAAATGCGACGCATCATCTCATTAATTTCTTTGGATTAGTACTTGAACTGAGCAGTTCTCAATATAGTTTTGTGTTAATTAGTGTTCTAAAAGTTTGTTCATAGCTTGATTTTTGCACTAACTTTATGTTGTTGTCTGTTTTCCAGTGAAAAGCATGAACTCATCAAGAAGAAGTTGTCTTAACGATCCAGACTCATTCTGTTACATTTGTGGTGAATACACACTGCCAAAACATAGAAGAAACATAACAGACTTCGTAAAAAAAAGTGTATTTTGCCTATTTTGGGGTTATGCTTGGGGACCAAGACAAGTTTTGGGCACCACACATAGTGTGCAAAGCATGTATCGAATTATTACGAAAATGGAGCAAAGGACAAAGAAAAAGCTTCAAATTTGGTGTTCCAATGGTGTGGAGAGAGCCAAAAAATCATCATGATGACTGTTATTTCTGGTAAACACAGGTACAGGCACATCTTCACAATGAGGGACAGGCCTTCTTGCAGATTCCATGTTACTCCCATTTTCGTTTCTTATGCTTATTGAATCCTTGCACTTGCACTGCACAGAAATAACAGTCATCATGATGATTTTTTGGCTCTCTCCACACCATTGGAACACCAAATTTGAAGCTTTTTCTTTGTCCTTTGCTCCATTTTCGTAATAATTCGATACATGCTTTGCACACTATGTGTGGTGCCCAAAACTTGTCTTGGTCCCCAAGCATAACCCCAAAATAGGCTAAATACACTTTTTTTTACGAAGTCTGTTATGTTTCTTCTATGTTTTGGCAGTGTGTATTCACCACAAATGTAACAGAATGAGTCTGGATCGTTAAGACAACTTCTTCTTGATGAGTTCATGCTTTTCACTGGAAAACAGACAACAACATAAAGTTAGTGCAAAAATCAAGCTATGAACAAACTTTTAGAACACTAATTAACACAAAACTATATTGAGAACTGCTCAGTTCAAGTACTAATCCAAAGAAATTAATGAGATGATGCGTCGCATTTACCAACAAGTGCTATAAATAAGATACCAAAAATCTCAAAAACTTGAGCCAATCTGGCAAAACTGATGACATATTCAGAATCAGCACCCCAAAAATACCCCAAATTCGATGAAATATCTTTGGCACCAAAAATGCTGTTGACCAGTGATCGATAATCTATCTATCTATCTATCTATCTATCTATCTATCTATCTATCTATCTATCTATCTATCTATCTATCTATCTATTATCTATTGTCTATCTATCATCTGTTATCTATCTATTATCTATCTATCTATCTATCATTTATCTATCAATTATATCTATTATATCTCTATTATCTATTATCTATCTATTATTTATCATTTATCTATTATCTATCTATTATCTCTATTATCTATTATCTATCTATATATTATTTATCTATTATCTATCTATTATCTATCATTTATCTATCTATTATTTCTCTATTATCTATTATCTATCAATCATTTATCTATCTATTCTCTATTATCTATCTATTATCTATCTATTATTTCTCTATTATCTATCTATATCATTTATCTATCTATTATCTATCTATCTATCTATCTATCTATTATTTCTCTATTATCTATTATCTATCTATTATCTATCTATCATCTATCATTTACAGGGTCATTTGGATGTTTTGGGGGTCATTATGATTTATAAAGAGAAAACACAGTAGTCTGACAATAAATGGCTTCACCCAACCACTAACCATGAGTGGAGGAAAAGTTTTGGTGTTATCATTCATATTGTCTGAAAAAAGGCCAAGAAAGCAAAACTTCCGCCGGGGTATGTAAACTTCTGAGCACAACTGTATCTGTTATCTAGGTGGAGAACCTTTATTCTGCCAGGGGCCATTTGGATATTCATTCTATCCTTTGGGGGCTATACAAAATTATCAACTTGAAAATTACCCTGCTACATTTGATCACACATTTGATTACCTCTACCCTTATACGATGGCTGGAGTTGCTTCTCAGTGGTGCAGCTGTGATCTTATGTGAGATGGATGATGTTGCTACTCAGATCTTCTTTTCCAGATTTGCATAGGTCTGGAGCACGGGAAGCACCAAGACTGCTGTATACATCAAATACGAGACACTGAGACTGCCGTATATACATCAGAGACCACACAGAGACTGCTGTTTATACATCACATAGGAGACAGACTGCTGTATATACATCACACAGGAAACAGAGACTACTATATATACTTCACAAAGTAGACACCCAGACTGCTGTATAAACATCACATAGAAGACACTGAAACTACTGTATATAGTTCATATAAGAGACAATGAGACTGATGTATAAATCACATAGGATACACCCAGACTGCTGTATACATCACATAGGAGACACTGAGACAACTGTGTATATAAATCACATAACACACCGAGATTGCTGTATATACATTACGTAGGATGCACTGAGACTGTTGAATATGTCACATAGAATATACTGAGACTGGTGTGTACACCACATAGGAGACATTGAGACTGCAGTCTACATCACATAGGAGACACCTAGACTCCTGTATATACATCACAAGAGACATAGGGATGGAGCATATACATCACAGGTGATGCTGGGACTGTGGTATAGACATCACAGGAGAAAGTTTAGGGCTGTGGAATAGACATCAGAGGAGACGCTTTGGGGCTGCGGTATAGATATCACAGTGTGATGACGGTGGGTGTGGACTGCGCCACTTTCCGGGCTTGCCCTGGAGGGGCCTGATTAAATGGCTACCTGGTCTTCACTAGGGCCTCTGTTGTGAAATTGGATTCTGGGCTCCCCCGGTGGCCACTTGTGGAATTGAACTTGTGTGCATCATCCCCTCTGTTCACCTGCTCCTATCAGGATGTGGGAGTCGCTATATAACCTTGCTCCTCTGTCAGTTTCTTGCCGGTCAACAATGTAATCAGAAGCCTTCTGTGCTTGTTCCTGCTACTAGACAACTCCCAGCTAAGTCGGACTTTTGTCCTTGTGTGTTTTTGCATTTTGTTCCTGTTCACAGCTGCTGTTTCGTTACTGTGTCTGGAAAGCTCTTGTGATCGGAAATTGCCACTCTGGTGTTATGAGTTAATGCTAGAGTCTTAAAGGAATTTCTGGATGGTGTTTTGATAGGGTTTTCTGCTGACCATGAAAGTGTCCTTTCTGTCTTCCTGCTATCTAGAAAGCGGACCTCGATTTTGCTAAACCTATTTTCATACTACGTTTGTCATTTCATCTAAAATCACCGCCAATATATGTGGGGGCCTCTGTCTGCCTTTTGGGAAAATTTCTCTAGAGGTGAGCCAGGACTGTCTTTTCCTCTGCTAGGATTAGGTAGTTCTCCGGCTGGCGCTGGGCATCTAGGGTTAAAAAACGTAGGCATGCTACCCGGCCACTTCTAGTTGTGCGGCAGGTTTAGTTCATGGTCAGTATAGTTTCCATCTTCCAAGAGCTAGTTCTCATATATGCTGGGCTATGTTCTCTCGCCATTGAGAATCATGACAGTTTGACCGGCCCAAAAAAGGGTTAAATTACTGGCTGAGAAAGGAGAGAAAAAAGAAGTCTGCTACAATTTTTTTTTTTTTTTTTCCTCTAGTTCTGAGTGTGCTCTTAATTGAATCACTTGCTAGTCTGCCTATACTGCAGCCTTCCTCTCTTTCTCTCCTTCTAATCCTTGAATGGCTCTGTGTTCACCTGTTTCAAATGGATCTTCAGAGTGTAGCTACAGGTTTGAATAATCTCGCCACAAAGGTACAAAATTTGCAAGATTTTGTTGTTCATGCACCTATGTCTGAGCCTAGAATTCCTTTGCCTGAATTCTTCTCGGGGAATAGATCTCACTTTCAAAATTTTAAAAATAATTGCAAATTGTTTTTGTCCCTGAAGTCTCGCTCTGCTGGAGATCCTGCTCAGCAGGTCAGGATTGTGATTTCCTTGCTCCGGGGCGACCCTCAAGATTGGGCTTTTGCATTGGCACCAGGGGATCCTGCGTTGCTCAATGTGGATGCGTTTTTTCTGGCCTTGGGGTTGCTTTATGAGGAACCTCATTTAGAGCTTCAGGCGGAAAAGGCCTTGATGTCCTTGTCTCAGGGGCAAGATGAAGCTGAAATATACTGCCAAAAATTCCGCAAATGGTCTGTGCTTACTCAGTGGAATGAGTGCGCCCTGGCGGCGATTTTCAGAGAAGGTCTCTCTGATGCCATTAAGGATGTTATGGTGGGGTTCCCTGTGCCTGCGAGTCTGAATGAGTCCATGACGATGGCTATTCAGATCGATAGGCGTCTGCGGGAGCGCAAACCTGTGCACCATTTGGCGGTGTCTACTGAGAAAACGCCAGAAAATATGCAATGTGATAGAATTCTGTCCAGAAGCGAGCGGCAGAATTTTAGACGAAAAAATGGGTTGTGCTTCTATTGTGGTGATTCAACTCATGTTATATCAGCATGCTTTAAGCGTACTAAGAAGCCTGACAAGTCTGTTTCAATTAGCACTTTACAGTCTAAGTTTATTCTATCTGTGACCCTGATTTGTTCTTTGTCATCTATTACCGCGGACGCCTATGTCGACTCTGGCGCTGCTTTGAGTCTTATGGATTGGTCCTTTGCCAAACGCTGTGGGTATGATTTGGAGCCACTGGAGGCTCCGATACCTCTGAAAGGGATTGACTCCACCCCATTGGCTAGTAATAAACCACAATACTGGACACAAGTGACTATGCGTGTTAATCCGGATCACCAGGAGGTTATTCGCTTTCTGGTGCTGTATAATCTACATGATGTTTTGGTGCTGGGATTGCCATGGCTGCAATCTCATAACCCAGTCCTCGACTGGAGAGCTATGTCTGTGTTAAGCTGGGGATGTAAAGGAACTCATGGGGACGTACCTTTGGTTTCCATTTCATCATCTATTCCCTCTGAGATTCCTGAATTCTTGTCTGACTTTCGTGACGTTTTTGAAGAACCCAAGGTTGGTTCACTACCTCCGCACCGGGAGTGCGATTGTGCCATAGACTTGATTCCGGGTAGTAAATACCCTAAGGGTCGTTTATTTAATCTGTCTGTGCCTGAACACGCTGCTATGCGAGAATATATAAAGGAGTCCTTGGAAAAGGGACATATTCGTCCTTCGTCATCTCCCTTAGGAGCCGGTTTTTTCTTTGTGTCTAAGAAAGACGGCTCTTTGAGGCCGTGTATTGATTATCGACTTTTGAATAAAATCACGGTTAAATATCAATATCCGTTACCACTGCTTACTGATTTGTTTGCTCGTATAAAGGGGGCCAAGTGGTTCTCTAAGATTGATCTCCGTGGGGCGTATAATTTGGTGCGAATCAAGCAGGGGGATGAGTGGAAAACCGCATTTAATACGCCCGAGGGCCATTTTGAGTATTTGGTGATGCCTTTTGGTCTTTCAAATGCCCCTTCAGTCTTCCAGTCCTTTATGCATGACATTTTCCGCGATTATTTGGATAAATTTATGATTGTGTATCTGGATGATATTCTGATTTTTTCGGATGACTGGGACTCTCATGTCCAGCAGGTCAGGAGGGTTTTTCAGGTTTTGCGGTCTAATTCCTTGTGTGAAGGGTTCTAAGTGTGTTTTTGGGGTTCAAAAGATTTCTTTCTTGGGATACATTTTTTCCCCCTCTTCCATCGAGATGGATCCTGTCAAGGTTCAGGCTATTGGTGATTGGACGCAGCCCTCTTCTCTTAAGAGTCTTCAGAAATTTTTGGGCTTTGCTAACTTTTATCGTCGATTTATTGCTGGTTTTTCTGATGTTGTAAAACCATTGACTGATTTGACTAAGAAGGGTGCTGATGTTGCTGATTGGTCCCCTGATGCTGTGGAGGCCTTTCGGGAGCTCAAGCGCCGCTTTTCTTCCGCCCCAGTGTTGCGTCAGCCTGATGTTGCTCTTCCTTTTCAGGTTGAGGTCGACGCTTCTGAAATCGGAGCTGGGGCGGTGTTGTCGCAGAGAAGTTCCGACGGCTCCGTGATGAGACCTTGTGCTTTTTTTTCCCGTAAATTTTCGCCCGCCGAGCGGAATTATGATATTGGGAATCGGGAGCTTTTGGCCATGAAGTGGGCTTTTGAGGAGTGGCGTCACTGGCTTGAGGGGGCCAGACATCAGGTGGTGGTATTGACTGACCACAAAAATTTAATTTACCTTGAGTCTGCCAGGCGCCTGAATCCTAGACAGGCGCGCTGGTCGTTGTTTTTCTCTCGGTTTAATTTTGTGGTGTCGTACCTACCGGGTTCTAAGAATGTTAAGGCGGATGCCCTTTCTAGGAGTTTTGAGCCTGACTCCCCTGGTAATTCTGAGCCCACAGGTATCCTTAAAGATGGAGTGATATTGTCTGCCGTTTCTCCAGACCTGCGGCGGGCCTTGCAGGAGTTTCAGGCGGATAGACCTGATCGTTGCCCACCTGGTAGACTGTTTGTTCCTGATGATTGGACCAGTAGAGTCATCTCTGAGGTTCATTCTTCTGCGTTGGCAGGTCATCCTGGAATCTTTGGTACCAGGGATTTGGTGGCAAGGTCCTTCTGGTGGCCTTCCCTGTCACGAGATGTGCGAGGCTTTGTGCAGTCTTGTGACGTTTGTGCTCGGGCCAAGCCTTGTTGTTCTCGGGCTAGTGGATTGTTGTTGCCCTTGCCTATCCCGAAGAGGCCTTGGACGCACATCTCGATGGATTTTATTTCGGATCTGCCTGTTTCTCAGAAGATGTCTGTCATCTGGGTGGTGTGTGACCGTTTCTCTAAGATGGTCCATCTGGTTCCCTTGCCTAAGTTGCCTTCTTCTTCCGAGTTGGTTCCTCTGTTTTTTCAAAATGTTGTTCGTTTGCATGGTATTCCTGAGAATATCGTTTCTGACAGAGGGACCCAATTCGTGTCTAGATTTTGGCGGGCATTCTGTGCTAGGATGGGCATAGATTTGTCTTTTTCGTCTGCCTTCCACCCTCAGACTAATGGCCAGACCGAGCGGACTAATCAGACCTTGGAGACATATTTGAGGTGTTTTGTGTCTGCGGATCAGGATGATTGGGTTGCTTTTTTGCCTTTGGCGGAGTTCGCCCTCAATAATCGGGCCAGCTCTGCCACCTTGGTGTCCCCGTTTTTCTGTAATTTGGGGTTTCATCCTCGATTTTCCTCCGGTCAAGTGGAATCTTCGGATTGTCCTGGAGTGGATGCTGTGGTGGAGAGGTTGCATCAGATTTGGGGGCAGGTGGTGGACAATTTGAAGTTGTCCCAGGAGAAGACTCAGCTTTTTGCCAACCGCCGTCGTCGTGTTGGTCCTCGGCTTTGTGTTGGGGACTTGGTGTGGTTGTCTTCTCGTTTTGTCCCTATGAGGGTTTCTTCTCCTAAGTTTAAGCCTCGGTTCATCGGCCCGTACAGGATATTGGAGATTCTTAACCCTGTGTCCTTCCGTTTGGACCTCCCTGCATCCTTTTCGATTCATAATGTTTTTCATCGGTCATTGTTGCGCAGGTATGAGGTACCGGTTGTGCCTTCCGTTGAGCCTCCTGCTCCGGTGTTGGTTGAGGGTGAGTTGGAGTACGTTGTGGAAAAGATCTTAGACTCTCGTGTTTCCAGACGGAGACTCCAGTATCTGGTCAAATGGAAGGGATACGGTCAGGAGGATAATTCTTGGGTCACTGCCTCTGATGTTCATGCCTCCAATCTTGTCCGTGCCTTTCATAGGGCTCATCCTGATCGCCCTGGTGGTTCTGGTGAGGGTTCGGTGCCCCCTCCTTGAGGGGGGGGTACTGTTGTGAAATTGGATTCTGGGCTCCCCCGGTGGCCACTTGTGGAATTGAACTTGTGTGCATCATCCCCTCTGTTCACCTGCTCCTATCAGGATGTGGGAGTCGCTATATAACCTTGCTCCTCTGTCAGTTTCTTGCCGGTCAACAATGTAATCAGAAGCCTTCTGTGCTTGTTCCTGCTACTAGACAACTCCCAGCTAAGTTGGACTTTTGTCCTTGTGTGTTTTTGCATTTTGTTCCTGTTCACAGCTGCTGTTTCGTTACTGTGTCTGGAAAGCTCTTGTGATCGGAAATTGCCACTCTGGTGTTATGAGTTAATGCTAGAGTCTTAAAGGAATTTCTGGATGGTGTTTTGATAGGGTTTTCTGCTGACCATGAAAGTGTCCTTTCTGTCTTCCTGCTATCTAGAAAGCGGACCTCGATTTTGCTAAACCTATTTTCATACTACGTTTGTCATTTCATCTAAAATCACCGCCAATATATGTGGGGGCCTCTGTCTGCCTTTTGGGAAAATTTCTCTAGAGGTGAGCCAGGACTGTCTTTTCCTCTGCTAGGATTAGGTAGTTCTCCGGCTGGCGCTGGGCATCTAGGGTTAAAAAACGTAGGCATGCTACCCGGCCACTTCTAGTTGTGCGGCAGGTTTAGTTCATGGTCAGTATAGTTTCCATCTTCCAAGAGCTAGTTCTCATATATGCTGGGCTATGTTCTCTCGCCATTGAGAATCATGACAGGCCTCTGATGGTGAGGATAGGCTTGGGCAGTAGGGTAGCCACCAGGTGCCACTCCAGGGCAGTTCCCATCGAACACAACATCACGTACATAGACATCAGCTTTTGTTTTGGCCTAAACATTTTTTTAACCCACCACACACCAAAGTAGACTCTTTTGGCCGGGCTCTACTCTGCTATAACCTATTTATTATTTCTTACAATATGTTCGGAATAAACGCTGTTATGCTGGGAAGTGCGGAGGAACCGTCACCCCCCCCTGTATATTGGGTCACTGGCCTTTCCTGTCCCTATATCTTTGCCTAACACCAGTTGGGGCTCCTGCTCTCCTCCTCCCACAATTACATCCTGGCGGTACGGGGTCTTCATGTACAATGACCCTTCACGTTGCTGTACAGACCCGTTGCACGCTCGCTCTCTCGTATTTTGGATGACACTCTACAGGCGATCACTGTGTCATTCAGGCGGGAGGATGCAAGCTCCACCGCCACTCTTTTGTCCTCCGCCTCCACCACATGGCGCCCCGCAGAGCTTTTATCCTGTCACATGCGCAGCCTGACAGTGAATGCCGAGTCGGCCGCAGCTGCCGGTATTCACTGACAGGCGCTTTAATGATGAGAGAATGAAAGGATACGGCTTCACTGCTGATAGATTTTGTGTTTGACCATTTCAAGATCTCTGTTTGCTGTCAGTGAATGGAAACAATCTTGCAGCTCAGAGAACCGAGGTTTTGTTACAATGTGTCGGTGCAGATAACAGCTGTGAATCCAGCGCACGAGTGAGATTCGTGGTGGGTCCTTTGTCTACACTCTTACTGTCACGATCCATTTTTGGATTCGTGGCAGCTCTGGCTCCACTGTTTTAAATGTAGCTTTTTTTCCTTTCAGGACCAGCGGGGATTAATGTCAGGTTTTCACTCGCTGGCAACCTACTGCAGTTGCAGAGTGGCTAGGTCAGCTGATGCGGGCGGAGACCACTCCTACCATCCTTTAAATGGTCACCTGATGCATCACCTGACTGTTGGTGATAGTTTCTCTATGGAGACCAGCTGTGCAGTTGCAGCTCTCTGGTGTCATCTACTTCTGGTGTTTGGAGTCCTGTTTCTCTTCTGTGTCATTTGTGGTGTGGAGCTTGGCAACGTTGTCTGGAAGCTAAGTGTGGTGTTTTCTCCTCAAACCCCTTTCGTGTTTGTCACTGTTCCCTGTGTGATATTATTTGCAGTGGTGAGTGTTAGGTGGCTAGCTTACGTCTGTGGGGGGAAGGACCCACTTTAGGCGTTAGGGGAGTGCAGGGACAGACTCAGGTTTGAGCTCAGGTGGTAACAATCCCCCATTTCCCTATCAGTAGGGCCTTCCTCTCCCCATTTCCATCCTGTTGTGTGTGTGTGTGTGTGTTGCGCCGTCTGCGGACTTACCCCCCCGTTGGGTCACTATATATATCATGACAGTGGGATATTCTCGGATTAGGAAAGCTTTTGGGCAGCAGTCCTGATTTCATATATATCTGTGTCCTACTGTGAAATTCAGTTATTGCCTCTGGCAAAATCATAATTGTCTTCTGAAATACTTTGTACTGCTGTGGACACTGCTCCCACACACTTATAGGAATACTGGATACATTTTTCTTTTTCTGTAGTAACATCCTAGTGATGGATGTGACAGGCGACATCCTCGTTCCTCGCTCCCTCCGGTTAGGTTTAGCGGTGACATCTGGTTCTAGGTTTCAGAAGCCTTTGCTTTTTCCACATCTGTTACATTGTGAGAAGACATACATGACACCTATCATCCCCAGTGTATACTGTATACTTCTTCACCGAGGATGTCATCGACTCCGGGATCCTTCACTGCGCTGAGACCTGGCACGAAGGAGACAACATGTCCTGTGCTAAATCTATCTATCTATCTATCTATCTATCTATCTATCTATCTATCTATATCTGTCTGTCTGTCTATTATCTATCTATGTATCAATCATTTACTATTGTGGTGGATCGGCTCACTCGGCTGCTCACAGACGCAGACACAGGAACGTTTCTCATTTGAATCTCCTGCTGGTTTATTAAAAAGTACAGCATAAACCAGAGCAAAGTTCATCAAAACAAACACAACCTTTCTGGTACAACGTGAAAACAAAAAATTACGTATAGCACAGTCTATGTGGTTGCGAGTATCCGCCCTCTCAGGAACAACAACAGAGTTTAGCTCAGTTATAGCATAAACAACCCTCTGGAGCTCTCACCTCCAGGCACACCCCACAATAAATGACTCAGAAGGCTGACTATTTACCTCCTAAACCAACCCCGGGGTGGTGATATGGTGAACAGCCTCCCATCCACTCTTCAGCAGTTCACAAAAAAATAGCCCTTAAAATGGACGATTAACCTCTCTCATCTCTTACTCTGCTGGAGCATTTTCCTAGGTTCATATCACTGAAGCTAACAACCTCAGTGATATATATCTCCCATCCAGTACTTTACCAGTGACTTTATCACTCTATCTATCTATCTATCTCTATCTATCTATCTATCTAGTTTTATGAAATTCTGGCTGAAAAACAGAATCTGGACAAAAACAACCAGACGCCCTTGACAGTTTCTGGGAATTATTGACCACTGTTATGTAAGATATCCGGGAAATGAGACTCGGATGATAACATTGTGCAATACTTTGTTTTTCTGTTATTTTTCTGATATTTAACAAGATGAAGATTAACCATTTCTTTAACACTATCTATCTATCTATCTATCTATCTATCTATCTATCTATTGTCTATACAGAGCATACACAGACAAAAGGGGGCCCCAATGCAAGAACAATACTGTATATATGAGCCACTTGCAGTAAAATAGTTCACCTTAATGCACATTTTCACCTGCATAGTATATCCACCCCTGTATTTATCCTTTTCCTCTTCCCTTTTTTCCTTCCTTTCATTTTCCCTCTCTTTCTCACCTTTTTTTTTCTTCTGCCTCTTTTCCATGTCCCCTTCTCCTTTTATTTATCCATACAGTACTCTTCCATTCACGCTTACATCTATTTTCCCCATCTTCCTTTTCCCCCATATTTTCTTGTTTTCTCCTCCCTTCCTCTTTCTCTTCTGCTTAATTATCTTCTAAGCTTGAGTCTCTCTCTATTTTTTTTCTCCCGCTTTATAAAGTTTATCCATCGACACACTTTAGTGAAATAATTAACTTAAGAAATTATTAATTCTTAAAATGAACCCATCGCCAGGTCGGCAGATTTTGGGCGCAGTCAGACGGCCGTATAACTTGTGCGAAGATCGCATTGCAATCCCCGTACTGGCCGTCTGCTCTCCTGTCCTGAGCTTGATGCTGTATAGAAATACATCCCGCTGTCATGCTCAGGTCAGGAGTGGTGCGGGGCCAGTCTGTGCAGTGGGATGAGATCATCGCACAAATTATACGTCCGTCTGTCTGTGCCCTTCCCCTGACTATTATGTCTTTGTTTTTTTATATCCTCCATAGGGTTCCAGAGTTAAGAACCTTTTTATTCACTGCTTACCATTATGATGTTTACTAAGGGGTGTGGCTCACAAGATATTTATGCACAGCAGCCTAAAGACACGCCCCAGAGGATCCTGCAAGCCACGCCTCCTTAGTAACAACCATAATAATTAGCACTAGATAAACAGGCCCATCTCTCTAGAATCCTGTAGTGGATTAAAAAACAAGCAAAAAAGCATAATGAATCACAGTACTCAAGGGAGAAGTGAGGCTAGTGTGACAGGCTCTATTCAATTAAATAACTGTTGTTGTAGATTCTGACCTCTGTAACCTTCACTCTTTCCAAGAAATGTGTAATTCTTCTTCTTCGTTCCTTCATTTCTTCTTGCTGATTCCTACTGATTTTAAGCACGTTACCCATGCTCACGTTTCTCAAAAACAAGGTGAGCTGCACTTTAAACTATAGATAAACATACTGATCTTGTAGGGGTAAGCTGCGTGCAGATCAAAAAAAGTGCAATATAGAGAATAATAAAAGTATCTTTATTTTATTCAAACAATATGAAACATACAGTAAATACAAAAAAACTTTAAAATCAGGTGCCTCAAACCATAGAACACATATCTATAGGGAGAAAAACTGGAGCAGTCTGCGTTCATACATAGGCGCACATAAAAGGATATACAATTATATCCTATGCCAATCTGTATCAATATATGAATTATACAATAAGGTATTCTACCAATCACTTAAGAAAGTACATTAAAAAGATTTACAACTACATTAATATCACTGACATCATATAACATACCCTGATACAGAAATGCATTCACCGAAAAGCCCAATCCACAGTCATAACGAAAGTGCTCGTGTAATTATGGATTCCTAATAAAGCCTTATAATAGCATTTGTTAGGGCTGCAATAGTGCTAATGATTGAAGATGTTCAGTACCATGATGCAAATACAATTGTATTTATTTCCTTACTTTCCCTTATTGCCTTACTTATTTTTTCCCTCCATTCCCTTCCTTCCTTCTCTTCCTTCCTTGCCTAACCTTCTATTCCTTCCATTCCTTTCCTTTATTTTCCTTCCATCTATTTAGTTTCCCTTTCCTTTCCATTCCTTTCCCTTTCCTTCATTCCTTTCATCTCTTCCTTCCTTTCCATCCCTTCCTTCGTTCAATTTCATTTCCCTTTCCATTCCTTTCCCTTCCATTCCTTCATTGCATCCTTCCCCTCCCTTCCTTCTCATCCTTTCCCTTACTTTACCTTCCTTTCTTTCCCTTCCTTCTTTTCCCTTCCTTTCCTTTTCACTTCCTTCCTTTCCATTTCCCTTCCTTCCTGGTCTTTCCTTCCTTTCCCTTCCTTCCTTTCCCTTTCACTTCCTTTCTTTCCATTTCCCTCCCTTCCTTTTCCTTCCTTCCTTCCTTTCCCTTCCTTCCTTTCCCTTCCTTCCCCTTCCTTCCTTTCCCTCCCTCCCTTCCTTCCTTCCCCTTCCTTTCCCTCCCTTCCTTCCTTCCTTCCTCCCTTCCTTCCTTCCTTTCCCTTCCTTCCTTTTCCTTCCTTTCCCTTCCTTCCTTTCCCTTCCTTCCTTTTCCTTCCTTCCTTTCCCTTCCTTCCTTCCCCTTCCTTCCTTCCCCTTCCTTCCTTTCCCTTCATTTTCCTTCCTTTCCCTTCCTTCCTTTCCCTTCCTTCCTTTCCTTTCCCTTCCTTTCCCTTCCTTCCTTTCCTTTCCCTTCCTTTCCCTTTCCCTTCCTTTCCCTTCCTTTCCCTTCCCTTCCCTTCCTTTCCCTTTCCTTTCCCTTTCCCTTCCTTTCCCTTTCCCTTCCTTTCCCTTTCCCTTCCTTTCCCTTTCCCTTCCTTTCCCTTTCCCTTTCCTTTCCTTTCCTTTCCCTTTCCCTTTCCCTTCCTTTCCCTTTCCCTTCCTTTCCCTTTCCCTTCCTTTCCCTTTCCCTTCCTTTCCCTTTCCCTTCCTTTACCTTTCCCTTCCTTTACCTTCCTTTCCCTTTCCCTTCCTTTCCCTTCCTTTCCCTTTTCCCTTCCTTTCCCTTTTCCCTTCCTTTCCCTTCCTTTCCCTTTCCCCTTCCTTCCCTTCCTTTCCCTTTCCCTTCCTTTCCATTTCCCTTTCCTTTCCCTTTCCTTTCCCTTTCCTTTCCTTTCCTTTCCCTTTCCTTTCCCTTTCCCTTTCTTTCCCTTTCCCTTCCCTTTCCCTTCCTTTCCCTTTCCCTTTCCCTTCCTTTCCCTTCCTTTCCCTTTCCCTTCCTTTCCCTTCCTTTCCCTTCCTTTCCCTTTCCCTTCCTTTCCCTTTCCCTTTCCCTTCCTTTCCCTTCCTTTCCCTTTCCCTTCCTTTTCCTTTCCCTTCCTTTCCCTTTCCCTTCCTTTCCCTTTCCCTTCCCTTTTCCCTTCCTTTCCCTTCCCTTTTCCCTTCCTTTCCCTTTTCCCTTCCTTTCCCTTTTCCCTTCCTTTCCCTTTTCCCTTCCTTTCCCTTTTCCCTTCCTTTCCCCTTCCTTCCCTCCCTTTCCCCTTCCTTCCCTTCCTTTTCCTTTCCCTTCCTTTCCCTTTCCTTTCCCTTTCCCCTTCCTTCCCTTCCCTTTCCCTTCCTTTCCCTTTCCCTTTCCTTTCCCTTTCCCTTTCCTTTCCCTTCCTTTCCCTTTCCCTTCCTTTCCCTTTCCCTTCCTTTCCCTTCCTTTCCCTTCCTTTCCCTTTCCCTTCCTTTCCCTTTCCCTTCCTTTCCCTTTCCCTTCCTTTCCCTTTCCCTTCCTTTCCCTTTCCCTTCCTTTCCCTTTCCCTTCCCTTTCCCTTCCTTTCCCTTTTCCCTTCCTTTCCCTTTTCCCTTCCTTTCCCTTTTCACTTCCTTTCCCTTTTCACTTCCTTTCCCTTTCCCCTTCCTTCCCTTCCTTTCCCTTTCCCTTCCTTTCCCTTTCCTTTCCCTTTCCTTTCCCTTTCCTTTCCCTTTCCCTTCCCCTTTCCCTTCCTTTCCCTTTCCCTTCCTTTCCCTTTCCCTTCCTTTCCCTTCCTTTCCCTTTCCCTTTCCCTTCCTTTCCCTTCCTTTCCCTTTCCCTTTCCCTTCCTTTCCCTTTCCCTTCCTTTTCCTTTCCCTTCCTTTACCTTTCCCTTCCTTTACCTTTCCCTTCTTTTACCTTTCCCTTCCTTTCCCTTTCCCTTCCTTTTCCTTTCCCTTTCCCTTCCTTTACCTTTCCCTTCCTTTACCTTTCCCTTCCTTTCCCTTTTCACTTCCTTTCCCTTCCTTTCCCTTTCCCCTTCCTTCCCTTCCTTTCCCTTTCCCTTCCTTTCCCTTTCCTTTCCCTTTCCCTTCCTTTCCCTTCCTTTCCCTTTCCCTTTCCCTTCCTTTCCCTTTCCCTTCCTTTTCCTTTCCCTTTCCCTTCCTTTACCTTTCCCTTCCTTTACCTTTCCCTTCCTTTACCTTTCCCTTTCTTTACCTTTCCCTTCCTTTCCCTTTCCCTTTACCTTCTTTTCCCTTCCTTTCCCTTTTCCCTTCCCTTCCTTTCCCTTTTCCCTTCCTTTCCCTTTTCCCTTCCTTTCCCCTTCCTTTCCCTTCCTTTCCCTTTCCCTTCCTTTCCCTTTTCCCTTCCTTTCCCTTTTCCCTTCCTTTCCCTTTTCCCTTCCTTTCCCTTCCTTTCCCCTTCCTTCCCTTCCTTTCCCTTTCCCTTCCTTTACCTTCCTTTCCCTTTCCCTTTACCTTCTTTTCCCTTCCTTTCCCTTTTCCCTTCCTTTCCCTTTTCCCTTCCTTTCCCTTTTCCCTTCCTTTCCCTTCCTTTCCCCTTCCTTTCCCTTTCCCTTCCTTTACCTTCCTTTCCCTTCCTTTCCCTTTCCCTTCCTTTCCCTTTTCCCTTCCTTTCCCTTTTCCCTTCCTTTCCCTTTCCCTTCCTTTACCTTCCTTTCCCTTTCCCTTCCTTCCCTTTTCCCTTCCTTTCCCTTTTCCCTTCCTTTCCCTTTTCCCTTCCTTTCCCTTCCTTTCCCTTTTCCCTTCCTTTCCCTTCCTTTCCCTTCCTTTCCCTTCCTTTCCCTTCCTTTCCCTTCCTTTCCCTTTTCACTTCCTTTCCCTTCCTTTCCCTTTCCCCTTCCTTCCCTTCCTTTCCCTTTCCCTTTCCTTTCCCTTTCCTTTCCCTTTCCCTTCCTTTCCCTTCCTTTCCCTTCCTTTCCCTTCCTTTCCCTTCCTTTCCCTTCCTTTCCCTTCCCTTCCTTTCCCTTCCTTTCCCTTCCGCTGACTGCTCTTGGTACAGGTAGCTCTTCGTACCCTTCTCGCACAGTAGGTGGAATATCATAGTCAGTATTAGTCTGCTCTTCTCCTCCACAGTGTCAGATATGGCTGCCCATCCCCCCGCTGTGTGTAATTACTGCAGATTCTACATGTACTCGGCCTGATACAGTTCACTAACCATCGTCTCATTGCTGCTAGTACTCGGGTAGTAAATCCTCACCCTGCAGAGACACGACGTGTACACGATGATGTGATGGTACCGGAGCGGTGAACCCGTCAGCATGCGCGGCCCCCGTGCTAATCACTGCTGCGCTGCTTGGAACCATCACATTCTCCGGAATCATTACTTCTATCCGGCACTTTATAATCTGTGGATTCTGAGGACAAGGAGGACGTGCGGCACCTGAAAACTCTGGCAAACCCCCAATCCATAGATTGTACCCCTAAAATCACACATTGCATGGGCGGTACCCTAATACCTCAGTAATACCTCCGATGTGTCCGTGTGACAGTATCTGATTAGTGTCCGTGTGACAGTATCTGATTAGTGTCCACACCACGAGACAGATCAATGTCTACTCTGGTCGTGGCCACATCAGGCACAGAAATTACAGCGCCCCTCACATTAGAGCCTATAGGACTGTAGTAACATATGTCACTGCTCTTATATACAGTGCTCACCATAAATGAGTACACCCCAACAGATTTGTCACAAAGCCATTGATTAAAACAAGGTTTCTAATTTTGCACACTCAAAGCAGTAATTTTCCTAAGAAATTCATTCAAGACCATGTTGACAGGAGGAGCGGCATTCATCGGGGTTGTCCATGAAGAAAGCTGCTCCTAAAGTCCATGCACAAAGAAAGCCGCCTACAGTTTGTCAGGGCCCAGGCTGAAAAGTATGAAGACTCCTGTGAATCTGTACTCTGGAGTGATGACACCAAGAGAAAGGTTTATGGAACTGATGGCTTCAAATCTGCATGGTGTCATAATGGAGAACAAAGAAAAACGCATGGTGCCTACAGTGAGACATGGTGGTGGCCGTGTCCTTATGTGGGAGCACATGAGCTGTTGGTGTTGGGGGCTGCGTGTCATTGATGGGATCATGAATGCACAGCTGTACTGCTTTATAGAGAAGATGCCGTCATCACTCCGGGCTCTTGGTAAACAAGAACCTTTCCAACATGGAAATGATACAAAACTCACTGTGTCCTTTCTGAAGAAGAAGAACAGGGTGACGGTGACTCAGTGGCCGAGTGTCTCCTGATCTGACCCAACCGAACACCTATGTGGATTTCTGCAGAGAAAAGTGGTCGCCGCTCTCCATCCGGCATCCAGACTCTGAGAGAACTCGTTTTTGAGGAATGGAGAAAGATCGACCTTACAGTATGTCGCCAGCTTGTTCAGTCCCGGCCCGAGAAGACTCTCTGCCACCCTTACACATCATGGAGGTCGTACAAAATACTAGATGTCGTAGTTTTTGTTGTGGGGTGCACTCATGAGCTAATATGAGATTTATACGAGCTAATTTGAGATGAAAGTTATTTTCTAACCTTACTGTCATGTTATTGGGGAAAATGTTCTATGAAGCTCAGGTGTGTTAAAGTATTGGAAATCGTTCTTGTATTTAGTGAGATATTGATTAAAATCTTAGTTTCCAAAAGGCAGTAAAGAGGGCAATAAGAGAGCCTGGAGAGGGGCTTATAGAGAGGGGCTCAGCCTAGAGAGGGGCTCAGCCTGGAGAGGGGCTTATAGAGAGGGGCTCAGCCAAGAGAGGGGCTCAGCCTGGAGAGGGGCTTATAGAGAGGGGCTCAGCCTAGAGAGGGGCTCAGCCTGGAGAGGGGCTTATAGAGAGGGGCTCAGCCAAGAGAGGGGCTCAGCCTGGAGAGGGGCTTATAGAGAGGGGCTCAGCCTAGAGAGGGGCTCAGCCTGGAGAGGGGCTTATAGAGAGGGGCTCAGCCAAGAGAGGGGCTCAGCCTGGAGAGGGGCTTATAGAGAGGGGCTCAGCCTAGGGAGGGGCTCAGCCAAAAGAGGGGTTTATAGAGAGGGGCTCAGCCTAGAGAGGGGCTTATAGAGAGGGGCTCAGCCTAGAGAGGGGCTCAGCCTAGAGAGGGGCTCAGCCTAGAGAGGGGCTCAGCCTAGGGAGGGGCTCAGCCAAGAGAGGGGCTCAGCCAAGAGAGGGGCTCAGCCAAGAGAGGGGCTTATAGAGAGGGGCTCAGCCAAGAGAGGGGCTTATAGAGAGGGGCTCAGGATAGAGAGGGGCTCAGCCAAGAGAGGGGCTCAGCCTAGAGGGGCTTATAGAGAGGGGCTAACTACAGAGAGGGGCTCAGCCTAGAGAGGGGCTCAGCCTAGAGAGGGGCTTATAGAGAGGGGCTAACTACAGAGAGGGGCTCAGCCTAGAGAGGGGCTTATAGAGAGGGGCTCACCACAGAAAGGGTTTTATAGAGGGGCTCAGCCTAGAGAGGGGCTCAGCCAAGAGAGGGGCTCACCACAGAAAGGGGTTTATAGAGGGGCTCACTACAGAGGGAGCTAAGCATATAGAGGGGTTTGTAAAGAGGGGCTCATTATAGCGATGAGCTCATTATAGAGAGGGGCTCATTATAGAGAGGGGCTCAGCACAGTGAGGGGCTCATTATAGAGAGGGGCTCATTATAGAGAGGAGCTCATTATTAGTGAAGGGCTCATTATAGAGAGAGGCTCATTACAACGAGGGGCTCATTACAGTATAATGAGGGGCTTGTTATAGTGAGGGCATCATTTATCACCTTTCCTCAGACAGCAGTAAGCTTTCTGCCCGCTGTCGATTGTCTGCACTTTATGGGGCCGCAGCCATTTATCAATATTTCATGTTCTTTCCCATTGGTTAAATTAGGCAATTTTAGGTCAGAAGATTAGAGGGGAAAAGCGATCAATCTCCCACCGCGTAATATCCTGCCGCTCCTCCGGAGACACAGAATCATTTATCAGCATCCTGGACCCCGGAGGACAATGTTTAGATATCTGGAAGGTAAATAGAAGGCAGAGCGGAGCTAGGCCGACACTTGTACGTGGGGCGCCACGGGCGGTGATGTCGGGGTTGTGCAATGTGCATTCGGTTGTATCGGACATTATTGTTTCTTCACTGCAATAATTGTGAACAGTTTCCAAAATAACATCACACTTGTAAGAATCCCAGCTGCCATTTTCCACCACCAGGGGGCGATCTGTACGCGGCATCAATTAAGGTGCATACAGTAGTATGAATATCGCCCTCTAGTGGTGGTAACAAGCTGATACATTTTAATTCCACCCATCAGAAACCCCAAACTAGTGCCGCCTCCATTTTGCTGCAAAGTTTTATGGCACGCTTAATCAACAGGATAATCAAATAACTAATTCTGTAGACGATTATCCCACTAAAGAAAATTAATTTGGCCATAAACATTTCTGTACATAACTAAGGGGGGTCCTCTTTCCGGAGCTTCTGTTAACAACAGTGAGGGCTTGTTCACATGCTGCGTTTTTGCAGAGGTTTTTTTTTCTTTGTGCCCAGTCCCAGTAAAATATATAATTTCCAAAATGTCATCCGCATGCTGCATTTTTTTTAAATTATATTTGCGCTATGAAACCATGAATGTGTATTTCAAATCTGCAATATGTCAATGCTTTCAGCAAATAAATGCTTAAAAAACGCAACTCAGAACTCACAAAGAAAGTGTGTAGCGTGTGAACACTGCAGTAAGTGTGCGCTCACATATAAAGATGCTGAGGTTCTCGGCTAGAAAAGCTGAACAGCGCCGGGCGGGTGCCGTGGGTTCTCTCACCGAGCAGCCGTCATCCGTATTTTATATACAGTAATTCTGTCATTTCTGATGGATTTTCTAACTAATAAAAGAATCTTATATCCAGATAGAAATAAATAATTCAGTGAGATACAGTGGGGGATAATAAGTATTTGATCCTCTGCCGATTTTGCAAGTTTTCCACCTACACAGAATGGAGAGGTCTGTAATTGTTATCGTACGTACACTTCACCTGTGAGACAGAATCTAAAGATAAAATCCCAAAAATCACATTGTATGATAATTACATAATGAATTTGCATTTTATTGCATGAAATAAGTAGTTGATACAATAGAAAACCAGAACTTAATATTTGGTCCAGAAACCTTTGTTTGCAGTTAGAGGTCAGATGTTTCCTGTGGTTCTTGACCAGGTTTGCAGACACTGCAGCAGGGATTTTGGCCCCCTCCTCCATACTGATCTTCTCCAGATCTTTCAGGTTTTGGGGCTGCATTGAGTTTCACCTCCCTCCAAAGATTTTCTATTGGATTCAGGTCTGGAGACTGTCTAGGCCACTCCAGGACCTAGAATTGCTTCTTACAGAGCCACTCCTTAGTTACCCTGGCTGTGTGTTTCTGGTCATTGTCATGCTGCAAGACCAAGCCATGACCCACCTTCAATACTGTTACTGAAGGAAGAAGGTTGTTGGCCAAAATCTAGCGATATATGACCCCATCCATCCTCCCTTCAATACAGTGCAGTCGACCTGTCCCCTTTGCAGAAAGCACCCACAAAGTATGATGTTTCCCCCACCATTCTTCATGGTTAGCATGGTGTTCTTGGGGTTGTTCTCATCCTTCTTCTTCCTCGAAATACAGCAAGTGAAGTTGATGCCATAAAGTTCTATTTTGGTCTCATCTGACCACATGAACTTCTCCCATGCCTCCTCTGGATCATCCACATAGTAATTGGCAAACTTTAAATGGGCCTGGACATGTGCTGGTGTGAGCAGGAGGACCTTGTGTGCCCTGCAGGATTGTAATCCATGACAGCGTAGTGTGTTACTAACGTTAATGTTTGAGACTGTGGTCCCAGCTCTCTTCAGGTCATTGACCAGGTCCTCCCATGTAGTTCTCAGCTGATTCCTGACCTTTCTCAGACTCCTCCTTACCCCACGAGGCGAGATCTCACATGGAGCCCCAGACCGAGGAAGATTGACGGTCATCTTGTGCTTCTTCCATTTTCTAATAATTGCGCCAACAGTTGTTGCCTTCTCACTGAGCTGATTGCCTGTTGTCCTGTCGCCCATCTCAGCCCTGTGCAGGTCTACAATTTTGTCCCTGGTGTCCTTAGACAGCTCTTTGGTCTTGGCCATGGTGGAGAGGTTGGAGTGTGAGTGTGTGGACAGGGGTCTTTTATACAGGTAACGAGTCCAAACAGGAGCAATTAACCCAGGTAATGAGAGCAGAGTAGGAGGCTTCTTACAGAAAAAGTAACAGGTCTGTGAGAATTCTCGCTGGTTGGTCGGTGATCAAATACTTATTTCATGCAATAAAATGCAATTTAGTTATTTAAAAAACAATTATTTTCTGTTTTTTTTATTTTTAGATTCTGTCTCTCACAGGTGAAGTGTACCGACATAAAAATTACAGACCCTCCATTCTTTGTAGGTGGGAAAACTAGTCAACTGGAGGCTGGTCTTAATAGTCTAGGAAGGGGGCAATAAACATGGAGCTTTCTGGTCAATATGGCCGTGTGAGAACTTTTTTTCTTTGCAGGACAAGTTGTACTTTTGAACGACACCATTGGTTTTAACATTTCTTGTACTGGAAAACAGGAAAAAAATAAATTCCAAGTGCGGTGAAATTGCAAAAAAAAAAGTGCAATCCCACACTTGTTTTTTGTTTGGCTTTTTTTATTAGATTCACTAAATGCTAAAACTGAGCTGCCATTATGATTCTCCAGGTCATTACGAGTTCATAGACACCTAACATGTCTAGGTTCTTTTTTATCGAAGTGGTGAACAAAAAATCCAAATTTTGTTAAAAAAAAAAAAAAAATCCCGCCATTTTCAGATACCCGTAGCGTCTCCATTTTTCGTGACCTCAGGTTGGGTGTGGGCTTATTTTTGTGTACCGAGCTGATGTTTTATTTGATACCATTTTGGTGCAGATACGATCCTTTCTTCGCCCGTTATTGCATTTTATTGCAATGTAGTGGCGACCAAAAAAATGTAATTCTGAAGTTTTTCATTTTTTTATCATTACGGTGTTTAGCAATTGGGTTAATTCTTTTTTTATATTGGTAGACCGGGCAATTCTGAACGCGGCGGTACCAAATATGTGTATATTTGATTTTTCTTTTATTGTTTTATTTTTAATGGGGCGAAAGGGGGGTGATTTTAACTTTTATTTTTTTATATTTAAAATTTTTTTATTTTTTTTTGCTTTTGGCATTCCATGTCTGCTAAGACCAGCGCTATGCTCATACTGTAAAGAATCCATCTCACCAGGGCTGCCACTAGGAATTTCAGAGCCCATACTGTCAAAATTTTCGAGGCCCCCCTTGAGACTCTGCCCAGGCTCCACCCCAGCCCCGCCTTCACCCCTCGAACTGTCCACAGTCAAAAGATTTTTTAAGCCGCCACCACGACAAGGTAGACTCTTGTGGCCGGGCCCTACTCTACTCTAACCTGTTAAACAGTTGTTAAAATATCCAATACAATTTAGGTATATTTTTATTTATTTTTCAATTTTTAAAATGACCAATAATATCACATACAGGGGATAAATACCACCACACCATGACCAGACACCATATTACCACCACATAGAGACCTATAATACCACATACAAGGAACAAATACCGCCACACCATGTCCAGACCATATATTACCACCACAGTGACCGAATAATATCACATACAAGGGACAAATACCACCGCACCATGGCCGGACCACATATTACCACCACATGATGACCAATAATACCACATATAAGGAACAAATACCACCACTCCATGGCTGGACAATATATTACCACCGTATAGTGACTGAATACTAAAATACTGATCATTAATAAAAAAACCACAATACTAATATCACCATAAGTGCCATTATACACAGGAGATCTGTACTTAGTATGCAGTGTATACAGGTAATACAGTGATCACTGGTGATATTATACACAGGAGCTCTGTATATAGTGTACAGGTTATACAGTGATCACTGGTGACATTGTACACAGGACCTCTGTATATAGTATACAGTGTATAGTGTCAGTGTACAGATAACACACTGACTCACCAGTGACGTCTCTAAGTGAAGTCCTTCATCTTCACATTTCATCTTCATCCAGCACAGACCGCCGTCACTTCTTCCAGCCAGGGCTCGTCTCTGCAGGAAATAACACGGTTATAGCACCGCTTACAGAACACATTACTTATTTTTTTCGTAAATTCTAAACTAGACCAGATGAAGAAAAAAAGGCAACAGTGTTGCTCTGCACAGTAACAGGACCTCCTCCCCTATTTAAAACAGTAACCTCAAAAAATAAAATAAATACATCAATGCAGTAATAATATCCTCCATCCTGGCCCCCGTGTGTTTCATTCTTGGCTCCAGCCATATGTTCTCCCATCCTGCCTCCATGTGATGTCCCATCATCCTGCCCCAACTGTCCCATGATCCTGCCCCATGTATCTCATGATCCTGCCCCATGATTCTGCCCCATGATCCTGCCTCATGTCTCCATCCTGCCCCCTGTGTCTCCAATCATGCCTCGTTGTGCGGGCCCGGGCCTGCATGGCAATAGAGTCTCGGACACAGGTACAGTTACTGCACCGGCAGAATCCTGCCGCTGGGGCCCGATCAGCAGAAGGGACGGGGTTCGATGCGGGCCCCCTCTGCTCATCGGGCCCCATACACCAGTCAGGGCAGTAATGCCTCCCACGGCCAGAGATTGATCCTTTATTCCTCCGGCCAGAGAGGGGGCGCTGTTGTCTTTTACGCTGGCCGACACTGAACGACATCAGACATCATTGTGACCTTCTTAAAGGAACACTCCGGACACGTCTGATACATTGTGTCATTCTGAGTATCTGCTTCACATTTCATTCTTTAGGAATATTATGGCTGTAACTGTTGGGAATTCATTAATGAATGCGTAAGCCGGCAGCGGTATCTGGCCTCAGCCGCGGTCACCGTCAGCGTGCAGTCCTTCTGCTTGTCTGTAATGAGCTGCCTGACATGTGCATCTAATGGCTCATTAGATTAATTACTGGGAGACATCAGCTCTAGGAAGCAACATGGCGATTTTCTATCGCAAAACTCTTGAAAGCTACATGTAAAGGGTAATTAGCATGGTACGGCAGGCGAGGTGCGCGGCACATCTGCAGAATGTCGTGGGCTGTGCAGGGGATGAGCGCTGCTCCGGAGCACAGACCAGAAATCCAAGAATCCAGATTTAAAGGGCGTTTCCATGGAGTCGTCTCACCTGGCAAATCTTGGGGGTTTCATTTCGCACGAATCCAGCAAAACGTCACCAGTCTTTATCTCTATTACATCATTTTATCTTTAGTTGTTCTAGATAAATATTAACTGATATGAAAGTTTGTATCGATCAGAAAACCTTACTTTTATTTCACCTGCGTGCTGACAAGGAAGGGCAAAGCTGCTGCAGAACCTCTCACTAGAGGCAGGCAGCCGATCGTAAAAGCAGGCGCCATGAAGGCATGAAAGATTATCGACAGGACATGTGAAAATAAGAAACTTTGTAATACATCTTATCAGAGAAGTCTGCTGCTTTCTTCTCCAGGACTGATCTTTAATTCTTACAATTCTCTGTATTCAGTGAAGACAAAAAGTGACATTATTGAGATCGGAGAGGACGGTTGGTGCTTCTAAGATTCTATGGAAAATTGTAACTGTCGTTTCAGCAAAAGATCTGTGTGTAGCACTAGAATAGGTATTGATCCCTTCAGTATTACACCTATAGAGAACAACTGAAGGATCAGTCAATAAAGGTACGTAAATGTAACAATCTTTATTAGAATGGTAACTATGACTATGCAGGTGTACTGGGAAATAGCCACCAAAGACCAACAACAGCACAAATACCGCAGCACACCTCAATGGCGACAGTATCGATTCATTAGGAACATTAGATGTGTCCATGGGATCGCCCCTTATGATGAACACCATGACAAAGTGATATACATGAAATAAATAATAAATTAAATCAATAAATAATACGGTCCAATTTAAAGGGGTGCCCCTAAACCAGCGGTGAGCTCTGAACTGTAATACAGGAGTAACCAATGTATAGAAGATACTTAAGGGCAAACTACCCTGTAACAGCAGCCGTAACTTGGCGAATAGTTCCCTGTGTCCATGATCAGGGATATACTCAGTACTGCTGAAAACGCATCTCGGCGCGCGTTTCGACCTACTTTTCCCTGTACAGTGCATCTAGTCTTTTTAGGCAACTGGGCGTGTTCCTTAGGAAGACTTCTAGGGAGAGCAGTTAAGCACCACGCCCACTTGACTAACAAGACTAGATGAAGATGGGGCCATATCTCAGGAACGGAGAGCCGCAGGAAGAAAAGAAAAACATCGCCGGATTCAGAAAAACAGCGGCTTTCACTCCGAGTAGATGAAAAAAAACAATCATAATTATGGCAAGTGACAGGTCCTCTTTAATGGGGTGATCTTATGATTGCTGCAGATCTAATAGCTGAAAGCAAAATGCCCATTCCTCTGATAGAAGTAATTCTGTTATAACACCCTTCTCCTTTATTATTGATGGACGCTGCATCTACTGATGACCATTCTTGATCAATATGAGCACGAAATATTGATATTTGCACTTTTTGTATAATTTAGAAAAAAATTTTTTTTTTAAATCAAAGGGGTTTAATGTCCAAGTATTACGGCAGCAGACTAGTAATTTGTGCGCTGCCTGCAGAGCTAGGACGGGTCTCACACTGACACTACCATATATTTGCATTAAAGGAGATCGAGTTGCTAAGCAACAACAAAGTTGGTGTTCTATTCAATCCACATGATACATACTGAACAGTGGGAAAATGAACTTCATGTTCGCGAAGTTCTGCAGCAGCAACGCTGCAAAATCATTGGAGCGCTCCTTCAGTTCATTTTTTTTTCTTGAAAAATGAATGTAAAAAAAAAAAAATACTGTGTGACAAAATCTGAAATAACAATGGAGAGAAAATGTGTCATCCTGTAAAACCCAGGAAGACACCGCCGTCAGCTGCATGTGACAGACATCGTCAACTGCTTTTCAATCTCTCAGACATCCCCCATGCCCACCATCATCAGATACCCCCACGTGCCCACCATCATCAGATACCCCCCGCCCACCATCATCAGATACCCCCATGTGCCCACCATCATCAGATACCCCCACGTGCCCACCATCATCAGATACCCCCACGTGCCCACCATCATCAGATATCCCCCATGTCCACCATCATCAGATATCCCCCATGTCCACCATCATCAGATATCCCCCATGTCCACCATCATCAGATATCCCCCATGTCCACCATCATCAGATATCCCACATGTACACAGGGCCGGCGTTAGGGGCAGGCAGACTAGGCAGCTGCCTGGGGCCCCCGCTGCCCTAGGGGCCCCCAGCCAGGGGCAGACATACTGTTGATGGCACTGCTCCAGGGCCCAGAGGTGGAGGGGGGCCCCTGCAGGCAGGCCCGGTATTATGCAGGGTCGGGCCCCTCTCACTCCCTCCTGTAATCATGGAACACTGAGTGTCGGGGAGAGAGCGGGGCGCGAAGTGCAGGAGATCAAAAAGGGGGCGTGTCATGCAGGGAAAGACGCTGGCCAATGAACGCTTTCCTTACCTCACAGTGACCAGACTGAGGAGAGCGCTCACTGGCTGCCGTCTGTCCCCCTGCATGGAGCGTCCCAATCGTGAGTGCTCGCCTACAGTCAGGGGCCCCGGCTGCACAGCACATAGGGACATCAGTGGAGGAAGAGCAGGACTTACAGGGGGTCTTCTGCTCCCTCCACTGTTCTGTTCTCCTCAGGCTGCAGCGTCTCCTCACAGAGCAGAGATGGGGGAGGAGCTCACTGCAGGGGCAGCACGGCAGCAAAATGTATGCTGTGAAGTGACCTGAAAAGTAATGTGCAGTTATAGTGCTCTTTATAACTTATCTCTTTATAATTTTAGTCATGGAACTTTTTGAATTTGAGTCTTTTCCTCCCTTACTGGGAATTTATCATCAGGTGCTGTCTGCTCTGTGCCCCATCCCCCACAGTGGGGTCTGCAGCCTTCTCCAGCTGAACTGACCTGCAGGGCTCATCTGATCACCTATACAAGATTAGTATGTATGTATGTATATGCTTGTATATGTATGTGTGCATCTGTGTGTATCTATGTGTATGTTTCTATCTGTGTGTATCTGTGTATGTACAGTATATGTGTGTATGTATATGGTATAGTTGTATGGCTGTGTGTGTATGCATGTACAGTATATGTGTGTATCTGTGTATGTGAAATAAATTTGTATGGATATATGGTATATATGTATGTTTATGTGCATATACATACAGTATATGTGTATGTATATGTGTGTGCGGTATGTGTATATACTGTATGTGTGTATGTACGGTACGTGTATGTGTATTATTATTATTATTTATTGTTATAGCGCCATTTATTCCATGGCGCTTTACAAGTGAATCTGTATGTTCGGTATATGTGTGTGTATGCATGTACGGTATATGTATGTATGTACGGTATGTGCATTTGGGTGTATTTTATATGTATGTACGGTATGTGTGTACTATATGTATATAACTGTATCTGTGTATGTACGGTATATGTGTGTGTATCTGTGTGTATGTACGGTATATGTGTGTACGGCATTTGTGTGAATGTACGGTATATGCATGTGTGTATGTACGGTATGTGTATGTATGATGGTATATGTATGTGTATCTGTGTGTATGTATGGTATATGTATGTACGGTATGTGTATACTATCTGTGTATATAACTGTATGTGTGTATGCATGTAAGGTGTATGTCTGTGTATGTACGGTATGTGTATCTGTGTGTATGTACGGTGTATGTATGTACAGTATATGCCGGAACAAAAATCATTGTTCTCATCAGCACATCGCCCAGTTAAAACTGCAGATATTCTGCTAAGATGATACTGTATGGGGACAGATTGATTTACTAGTGATCATTCTCTCCCCAGCCAGTGTAAAGAGGCTGGAAACAAGTGGCAAATGACTTCAATATTGTTGATCACGCTCGTTTAGTGGCCTGAAATCAGCGCATGTAGCTACAACCAAAATGTTTCTGTTGGTGCAATATGTTAGCATTTGGGGCCCCATTTTAAACTTTTGCCTAGGGCCCCACTTTGCCTAAAACCGGCCCTGCATGTACACCATCATCAGATATCCCCCACGTGCCCACCATCATCAGATACCCCCACGTGCCCACCATCATCAGATATCCCCCATGTCCACCATCATCAGATATCCCCCATGTCCACCATCATCAGATATCCCCCATGTCCACCATCATCAGATATCCCCCATGTCCACCATCATCAGATATCCCCCCATGCCTACCATCATCAGATACCCCACCATCATCAGATACCCCCCCATGCTCACCATCATCAGATGCCTACCATCATCAGATATCCCCCCATGCCCACCATCATCAGATATCCCCCCCATGCCCACCATCATCACCATAATGCAAAAAAACCGACCAGCACATCCCAACTGGTGTGAACAGGTGCCACCTAACACAATAATTCTAAGAAAAAACAAAGCTGCACTCAGGAATGCTAAGAATGATAAATCTACAGGTGCATCTCACAAAATTAGAATATCACCAAAAAGTGAATTTATTTCAGTTCTTCAATACAAAAAGTGAATCTCCTATATTATATACAGTCATTACATACAGAGTGATCTATTTCACGTGTTTATTTCTGTTAATGTTGATGATTATGGCTTACAGCCAATGAAAACCCAAAAGTCATTATCTCAGTAAATTAGAATACTTTATAACACCAGCTTGAAAAATGATTTTAAAATCCAAAATGTTCCCTACTGAAATGTCTGTTCAGTAAATGCACTCAGTACTTGGTCGCGGCTCCTTTTGCATCAATTACTGCATCAATGCTGTGTGGCATGGAGGCGATCAGCCTGTGGCACTGCTGAGGGGTTATGGAAGCCCAGGTTGCTTTGATATCAGCCTTCAGCTCGTCTGCATTGTTGGGTCTGGTGTCTCATCTTCCTCTTGACAATACTCCATAGATTCTCTATGGGGTTAACAGGCGAGTTTGCTGCCCATTCAGAAGTGATCAGACCCATCTCTTTGGGGTCATCCCTTCTCCTAGGGAACAGTTTTAGAACATTAAGCTGTAGGAGATGCTCTTAGCAATTTCACCAGGACCCTTTGATCTAAGGGTCCGCAATGGTAATCTACCACATAAGGAGGCACTAGTATGATAAATGGAGCATGGTAGTTCAGTTTCAGATTTTGTTTTCATGTCTAAGAACCTCAAGTTACATCTGTGCCATAAGGTCTGCAATTTTTGACCTGAGTTGTGGCAATTTGTAAATATTCTTTATTAAGTAGCGACCAGTAGAGTGTTGTTACTCCCTTGAAAAGATGGGGCCTCAACTGGAAAGCCTTGTCTCCTCCACCTTGTCTGAAGCTCCAGTGGTCTAAAATTTGAATTATTTTCGCCTCTCTAGAAGTGAGGAAGCCTCATTAGTGCCACCAGTAGTTGGCTACACAATATGTCAGAATTTGGCCGTGTCAACAAATAAGTGGTGTTAAAGAGAACCCATCTGTGGGGGCATTTCACCCCATTCAGGAGACTAAATTTGAATGTGGGGGGAAACTTGGTAATTTTTGACCAAAAAACCATCATATGTTGATGGATGTGTCCTCACTCTTCCTCAAAGGGTGGACATGTTGAATTTCATCCTTTTGCTTTAAAGGGACATATGTTGCCGTGAGCAGCTCTTTCTTCTTCCATGACACAAGTATATAGAGGTCGGAGTAATGTTTTATGTCCAATCAAGTGTTCATCCAACATCTACAGTGTTTGGCACCTGGACCTGGAATGATGGAATGATGGAAGGAAGTGCAGCGCCCCAGAGTCCTGGTCGTTGCAATAATGTCGCTCTTCCACCAGGGGGAGTGATGTTACGTCTGAAGGTACTAAAGGAGTTCACCTGACCAGGTATCAGTCACACACTACACTTCACACTCCAGTCCACCAGGGGGAGCAAAGGTTCTATCTATTAGGCCACTCCTCACACACGGGTAAAACTGGTGGGTTGGATAGGAAGTTAGTCAGAAGCTGCCTGGGTTTGAACCAGAGAGGACCTGTCAGGCAGACAGGGGAAGAAGGAGGAACATCTGAGCTCCAGACAGGGGCCAAGCACGAGATAGAACGTTACGGAGCTGCGCCTGCACCTCAGTGCGGCAGCATCCTAAGAAAGGACACGAAGCGAAGTATATTGTGGAGAGTGAGAAATGAAGTCACAGCACAAGGAGATAATACCGGGAGGGAGGAGTTCTGCCCCAAGATCGGCAACATCCTTCTGAGGCGCGTAGCCGGTGGCCGGAACACCGAGGGAGTAATAGGCTCTACGCATTACTTCAGAGACCGGCAGGACAGTTGATTCCAAGTTGGCTGCCCGACCTTAATACCTATGAAGACACGGAGGCAAATTGTGGGGGAGGGGCGTCTCTAGGGTCCCTATAAAATAGCTCCAGGCCTACCCCGTCATACGGGTTGTCCTATCCATATCATCTGGGGGACAGAGAGAGAAAGAACATCAGAAACATCCACGAAAGTTGTGAGGACTATCCTGTGGTGCTCAGCAGGGAGGTACTACAACACACAGGGGCTAGTAGGAAGGCTACTGATTTCCACCTGCATAAGGGAACTCAGGATGTGCCTTCGGACCGGCCGGACTCTGCCTGCCCTGTGAACGGTACTCTGGACTGTGGACTCTGAAGTCTTCAGTAAAAGGTAAAGAGACTGCAACCTTTGTGTCCTCGTTATTCATTGTGCCTTACGACGTCCACCATCAACACCTATACAACAGGGAAGCCCTGGGGACATACTTCACCTGTGGGAAGGCATACCATCTAGCTGCCATTCCATCACCCCAGCGGACCCCTAGCAGCGTCGGTCACCCTGACCGAATACCACAGGTGGTGTCACGAACACCGTACAAACTACACCTTTAAGTGGACGTCCCTCAGAAGGGCCACGGACCGGGTCGGGCCACCGTGACATTCCCAGAACCAAGAGAGATAGACCCGGTACCGAGTACCCCATTGCCCTTACACGTGGGGGCGCTCCAGATCTGATGACCCATGTTATCCAGGTTGGAGACACATGAGGTTTTGCCATCTCATTGGCCATTTACCATCTTGTGTTTGCAATCTATTGTTATGTACTGGCAGCATTGATGGTTCCATCATCTTTGTTTTGTATCCTTTTGTATTTTCTCACCCACATGTCGTATTCTCCACCCGACCTCATCTTGGCTGCTGGTGATGTCACCAGAATCTGCCTCGTGAAGTTAATGCAGCTTCATCAGACGCCTTGAATGTCACCGAGGACATCTCCAGCTTGTTCCCTTTCACAATGTTATCTTTCCTTCCCTGTCTTTTTCCAGCAGAGCGCTGGTTAACTCATAATTAGATTCCTTGTTGGTGAAGAATCGCACACAAGGAGAAATTCCTTCTCATTAAATACACACTCTCTGAGGCAAAACCCTTCTTGTCCGCAGACAGGAGGCTCGTGTGTAGAATGCTAATGGTCTCTGGTGGCAACCACTAGTGTTGGTAACAATGGGGCGTTGAATTGCCTCCAACATCTTTTTACCTTTCTTTACATTTTATGATTCTGAGGGGCACTATCTTGGAAGAACCTCAGCAAAAGAAGTAAAGAAGTCAACGTGGATTGGGTTCTAGTTTTTAGAGGACATGGAACTTGTAATCCGAGGCAACCCTTTCAGATTGTGGCACCAATGGAGACATCTCAGGTTCAGGCTCTGATGTAAGGCTCAGAGGGCAACTATAGATGCCACAAAGAACACTGGATCTATAATAAAAAGCTACAAGATCATTGAAGAGCATGGTGGAGATCGGGTAACAACCCAATCATGGGTCCATCAATGTGTAAAAATGGCCCTATACCTACTGCCTTTACGATGTACAGTCAATATATGGAATCCTTTGACTACTAGGGGAAAAACAAGACCTGAATGCCGGCAACATTTGGGCCATATCTTATCCCAATGAATCAATTTGGTCTCCTGAAAATATGGGATGCTGAAGAGAAGACTGGGCTGAATGAACAGCAATCAATATTTTCTGAGGTGGCTCATTAGTGCACGCTCAGTAGCCCATCCGTCAGGAGAGGAACCATTAATTATGTTGAGAAGAACTTGTTATTTTTGACAATTTCCTTTCAATATATTGCAATTAGAGCCCTTGTTAAGAGAGTTCACCTCTGTTTTGTGACTTTTTGTGGTAAACTGTTTTTGTGGCTTTTTGCATTTCTGAGCATGAGTCTCCTGTGACACTGGCTTCAGTGCGACGAGCGGCTCAGAAGAGTCAAATAAGCTTCTTACAGTAGAGAGTGAGAACATGCCCCGGAGCTCTTCAACTCTCAAAGAGTCCGGCTGACAGAGGAGTCCCTGCTCTCCCAGGGTCTCCCAGCAGGAGAATTCCCGGCTTCAGTTCAGCTTTTGGCACTGCTCAATACTTGATCGAGCACTCTGATGCCTGATCGAGTATCGAGAAGTGCCAAGCATGATCACCCATCACTAGTAGTTACTAGGGATGAACGAACGTGCTCGGAGATACTTTGTTATCACAGTATTTGGATGCATGGATGTGCTCGGCACTCAACAACCACTGACCGATGCTTAGATTTAATGCTCGAATCTCCACTCTCCATCTTTGGCGCCAGTTGCACAACCTATAAACATGCGGGGATTGCCTGCCAGTCATTGTAATGCCATAGCCATCTTGGTAGTGGCATTACTGTGATTGGCCGGCCGCATTACCTCATCAGAGGTTGTAAAAGGACAGGGGCTGCAACGCTCACTGATGCCATTGCACAGCTCAGGGACAGTTCTGATTGGAGGGAGAGAGCAGTTATTCAAGCCTGTGTCTGCACAGTATAACTAATCAGAGGTCTGTAGAGGTGATGCTGATGCTGAACCATCATACTAACAGCCCTTCTAATGGCTAATCCAGTGACTTGCTGTTTGTATCAGATACATTCTTCATTTAGCCTGGGGACAGTTGCAGGAGCAGGGAGAGTGGCAGAATACAGCCTTTAGGCAGGGCTTAGGGCTTTGCAGTCTGTTGCTAAATATTTAGCTGCTGCACATGACCACATTCTTGTTTTTTTGTAGTGAAAAAATGTGCTATATTGTCATCCATACAGTTTAACGTGCTTAGTTTTACATTACGGTGATATATATAAATAAAATGTTTAAAAAAAAATTCTGGATTCAATTAGTCATCCATAGACTTTAAAGCACTATTTAGTGTTACATTACGGTGGTATATAAAATGCTGACAGACTCACTCTGATAAAAATGAACAAACCCCAACTTTTCCACACTGCCAGATGACAGCAGCACATAAAGTGTTTTCAATCTTCAATATTTGAATGAGGCCTCCATTTGTTGCCTTCAATGGTCCGTGGATGACCCTTCTTATCATTTTTTTTCTGACTTTGCACTTTGTGGGGGTACATCAACTACAGTTTCAAAATATTTTAATGAGGCCCGCCAGTTGTTGCCTTCAAGAGTCTATGGATGACCGGATGACATTGTGTAGAAAGCCTTTGAGTGTATGGGTGCCACAACTACACTTTATTTATGAGGCACTCCAGTTGGTGCTTTCAAGGATGTATGGATGACCCTCCATATAATTGTTTTCTGGCTTTGCACTGTGTGCAGAGCCTTTATGAATGTAGGAAAGCAACAACTAAATGTTCTTATTATTTGTATCAGGCACTACAGTCAGTGCCTTCAAGGGTCTATGGATGACCCTGCTTGTAGTTTTTGACAGGCTTTGCACTGTGTGCAGAGCTTTTATGAATCTAGGAGTACCACTACATGGCAATTTGAACACAATGTGTATGAGGCTCTCTTTTATGTCTAGTACAGGGTGTATCCGAGTCCTTCTTCCATCAATTTCTTGTCGGTTCTTGCTTACTTCATAAATTACACTGACATTTCCAATTTTTTAATAAAAATTTAAAATTGGTTTACTTCAATTATTTATTTTTTAAATACTTTTTAAATTGTGCCTTATGTACAAGTCAATACAGGAAAGAATGTTTCTTACAAATTGTTTACCTGTAAACTCCAATTTCTCATCGATTTTTTAATGTTTTATTGTCAGTACTTAAAGTGGAGTAAAAGTGTGATACCATTGTTCTCAGCAGCGATCTGGGGGTCAGAGATGCTTCCAGGGGTCTTCCCAAATCTGTTCTGCTTCCATTCAACACTTTTTACATCCATTTCAACATTTTCATGGCCCCACAGACCTCCATGTAGGGTCTGCCAGAAAAATGCTCGAATTTCCCATTGACTCCCGTTATACTTGTTACTCGAAATGTTGAGTATTAGGAATTGCTCGGTTTTAGTAACGCGCATCCAAGCATTTTAGTGGTTGCTCATTCCTAGCAGTTACCCATTAATAAGTCAATATCTGACCGTTTAACAAACCTTATAGTGTTTCTTCTGCCAATGGCGCCAGTGAGAAATTAATGGAGTCAATACCCACAACATTGTTCAAAATGATGAAGTCACCACTAGTTAGAACACTGGTAGATTTTGTACTTCTGGTTTTCTAGGATAGTTCACATTAATGTAGGATGAAGAGATGTCCAACATAAAGAAATCCATTATCGTAGATTTTATTAGTCCAGCTCCATCTCCCAGACATCAGACCATAGGTCCTCCTAAGATATCTCATCGGAAAATCCTAAAAGTCTCCAATCAATTCCTTTCATCTTTTTGCCAATTTTTGTAGAAAAGTAACAATGTCATTCATTTTTGGATATGCTCCCAAAAATCCAATTCTCCAATGTTCTTTCTGGAGGACGTAGGAAATGCTCCTCATTGTAACGATAAACAGGAGCGGCTGATGTCGCACTTGTGAAGGCAATGACATCAACCGTGAAGATCGTTTATGAGGACAGAGCTGAGTTTGCCACGGCCATTAATCTGATTCGTTATCCTGCAGTAACACAATGATGGTCGGCAGGTCCCATCACAGCCGATTCATGGAGAGTTCACAAGTTAAAACTTTTGATCACGATTATTGTGGTTCCAGGTTGAAGGACAATGAAGGACAGGAAGCCATTCCTCGTTATTAAACTGGACCCAGATTTGGTGACTTTTTTTAATTGCTTTTTCATTGGGTGACATGTTTTATATTTTTAGATTTAGTATTTATGTTACAATAGGTAAAAAAGTATAAAGCGGTTATCCAATATAATTTAAGACCACCCAATTCCTGTACCTTAACCTTCTCCTACCATACAACCATGGTCAACTTCATGTGTCCTCTATTACATTTTCACTTGGCTCAACATATCCTGAGATGAGCGACACAACATGATTTCTAGATACTCTGCCAGGAGATGTTTATGCTATAGGTGGCCACCCTGTGGTTGTAGTGTGAATTGCAGCTCGTCTCAGGTTTTCAGTTTAACTGGTTCGCAATGCCGGACACAGCCCAAAAATAGTTGTGGCGCCTTTTGGAGAATAATGCAGCCATTTTTACTAATCCTATAAAACTCGTGCTTTTTCCTTATCCTCCACTTGTACAGAGGATGTTATATTATTAGTATAGCTGATCAGATTAGTGAAGCTGATCAGTGATATTATGTTTAATGAATCCAATGACAATAGGCTGATCACATGGCTTCTCCCAATCCCAATGTTAAACTGGAAACTATGGAGAAACTCGTCTACAACAGTTGCATTTCGCTGCAGTGCCCCCAGAGGGGAAATAAAGTATTACAAAAAGTTCATGGAAGACTCCGAGCTGCCTGGACATTCACTAAACATCTGAGGTCCTCCAGATAGAACAAGAGAAAGGGAGTGAGAGAGATGTTCCTTGATCTTGAACTGGGCAACTTGAGAATCCTTATAATTTGCCATTTTCTTTGTTGTACATCATCCGACTACTCCATCGCTGAACGTTGCAGGTTCTATACATTTGTGTCAGGTCGGTGTACAAAAAACCTAACTGGTTAAATGTACTACGTGACTGGGCAATATACTACGTAACTGGGTAATATACTACGTGAGTGGACAATATACTACGTCACTGGGCAATATACTACGTGGCTGGCAATATACTACGTGGCTGGGCAATATACTACGTCACTGGGCAATATAGTATGTGGACATGCATATTCTAGAATACCCGATGCGTTAGAATCGGGCCACCATCTAGTTAGCTGTAGAAAAGACAAGCATGCATGTTCTACTAATTTTGCACAACCCCCATGAATTTTGAGCGAAGTGCACCATTTTCAATCACGTACTGAGATTCTTATAAAGTGTTGCTACTTTTTTTATTCATTTATTTTCCTTTTTGGTCTAAAATTGTTTTTTTTTTTACTAATTTCTTCCCTTTTTTTGGTCTAAATTTAGTTGTTTTTTTTAATCAATTTTTCCCTTTTTGGTCTAAATTATTCTTTTAGATTCATTTTTTCCTTTTTTGATCTAAATTAGTTTTCTTTTTGACCTAAATTAGTTTTAATTAATTTTTTACCTTTTTATTCTAATTTAGACTAAACAGGAATAAAGAATACAAGAAAAAATAATTTAGATTAAAAAGGAAAAATAGTGAATAAAAAAATAATTTAGACTAAAAAGGAAAAAAATAAAAAATAAAAAAGCTAATTTGTACCAAAAAGAAAAAAAAAATAATTTAGCCTAAAAAGGAAAAAAAAAATGAAGAAAAAACCTAAGTTAATCTACAAAGAGAAAAAATGAATAAAAAACCCTAATTTAGACTAAAAAGGAAAAAGCAATGAACAAAAAGAGCTAATTTAGACCAAAAATGAAAAAAAAGAATAAAATTAACAAAATATCCAAAAAGGAAACAAATTAATAAAAATAAGTGTTGCTCTTTTGACACAATCAATGTGTGCCAGTGCCATATAACAAGCTCTGCAATAAATATCCCTACCAATAGGGGCAGCGGTACAATATTGTAGTACATGTGCTCCCTGAGGATGTTTTCTTGCAACAGCACTCCATGTGGTCATATCTGGAATTGCAAGTAAAACTTCCAAATAGTTTTAATGAGTTTTACTTGCATATTTTATCTTTTCCTCACCGTCCGCATGAGACACATAAGATCCTGTGACTATCGTTGCGGATTATTCATGCCTATGACAGTATTATTTATCCTTCCCCCACCCCTGGGCACTGTGCCACCTCCTAACATGAAGCCTCTGAGAATTCAGATCCCACTCCACGGTAATTAAACACTTCACATCTTCAGTCCTGATTTTTAGAGTAATTAACCATCAGTTTATTTCAGCCGGTGGTCAATTATAGGATTGTTGCTGCAGATGTGAGCGCACTTCAGCTTATCGCCATGGAGGAGATTATGCCGTCAGATGGGGAATTCATCATCTCTAGGTTTTGGATTTTTTGTAATTAAGGATTAAACATTATGTGGGGAAGCAAAATGTATAAGTAGGCTGATTTATTTTGGAAAAAAAGTGATTGACAACCTCTTCAGAACCGGGACTTGCGTCATATTAGACAAGTGCGCAGACTTAAGTAGTTTTGCCTAACTGGCCTTCAAAGTCATAACGTGACATTTGTGGACCCCCAATGCCTTCTTCTCTATACCTTCATCTGTAGAAAACTGCACAACGACTCGAGTTTCTCCCAAAGAAACATTATTCAGTGTTTCCAGAAGTATACAGCACCTATGCAGAACTATGTGTCTCCTAGTAAGTCTTGTCCCCTATATAACATGTGGAGGAATGTTCTTGGGTCAGATGAGACAGAAGGAGAACTTTCTAGGCTAAATACAAAACGTTGTGTGGTGGAAAACTATCACTGCACATCACCCTGAAAACACCATCCCCACCGTCACACATGGTGGTGGCATCATCCTGCTGTGGGGAGGCTTTTCTTCAGCAGGGGCAGGGAAGCTGGTCAGAGTTGATGGGAAGATGGATAGAGCTAAATACAGGGCAATCCTGGAGGAAAACCTGTTCGAGGCTGCTGAAAACTTGACCCTGGGGCGTAGGTTCACCTTCCAGCAGGACAACGACCCTAAACATCCTGCCAGAGCTACAATGGAGGGTTTAGATCAGAGCATATTCATGTGTGTGTGTGAACAGCGCAGTCACAGTCCAGACCCAAATCCCAGAGAATCTATGACAAGATGTGAAAATTGCCGATCACAGACGTCTCCATCCAATCCCACTGAGTGAGACTGCAAAGAAGGGGCAAAATGTCACCTCTAGATGTGCGAAGCTGGAGAGACAGACCCCAAAAGACTGCAGCAGTGACTGCAGCGAGAGGTCATCCTGCAAAGTACTCACGCAGGGGGCTGAATACTAATGCACCTCCCAATATTCAGATTTATATTTTTAAAATATTCAGAAAACCTTGTATCATTTCCTTTACACGTCACAAATACTTGTTACTTAGTATTGGTGTTATATAAAATACCAATAAAATACATACAAATTTGTGGGTGTAATGTATAAAAAAAGTGGAAAAACTCACGGGGTGTGAAGACTATTTTCAAGGCACTGTATATGTGCATAAGTCTGTCATTGAACCCCTGCTGCCAGATTTTAGGTAGCACTAGTTTTGATTACTCGTGAACATAAAATGTATATTGGTAAAATTGGAATTTGTAGGATGGTTGAGACTCCCAGGTGGGAGGTCGGCAGTGTAGGGAAGCAGTCTGTGCCGCCAATACATTATCTCTATAGTCAGAGCTTTTATGTCGTGTCCTTCACAAACACTTCTGCTTTGACGGGTTTTTCGAAAAAAGAAAAAAAATCACAATTTTCTATAGTTCAATTTCACTGTCATTTCCCAGGCAGAACAGCTATTGTGTTGATGTAATTTTCACACCATTTCTTCTTACGCTTTTCTTTCTTTCTATTTGTTACAGAGCCCTGGACCAAAATCTGAAGCTTTTGTCAAGCAGATTTTCTTTTTTTTTATTTCTTCTTATTATTATTATTTACTGAGAACAGAGTGGAAAATCTCAAGGCAAATCTTCGCACTAGATAAACATGGAGATGATTGTCAGACTGTACCTACTGCTCACTGTGGCTTCATCACTGGTAGGTGACGCTATTTCTTTTGTGCTGCAATTTATCAGCTTTGTTGTGTAGGCTGTAACGAGGTCAGCGGAGTCATCTCTTTACCATAAATTGTCGGGGTCAGTAGAGTCCTCTCATTATCAGAATTGGGAGAGGGTCAGCGGAGTCATCTCTTTACCATAAATTGTCAGGGTCAGTAGAGTCATCTCATTATCAGAATTGGGAGAGGGTCAGCAGAGTCATCTCTTTACCATAAATTGCCAGGGTCAGTAGAGTCATCTCATTATCAGAATTGGGAGAGGGTCAGCAGAGTCATCTCTTTAAAGCAGCATTCCAGCATTTTTTTTTTTTAATTTCAATGCTGGGAGTGGCGCCACTAATGTAAGTATTATACTTACCATACGCCATCTTCAGCTCCTCCCTATGCTGCTCCGGTCTTGCGTTGCCATCTTCTGACCTTAATTTCTGACTGACTAAAAGTCAGGGGTAATGGTGACAAGCTCTCAATGTAAGTGTATAAGATCTTCCTTCAGACGTGTTTCTGGCTCTCCTAGAATGCAGGATCAGCAGAGTCATCTCACTATGATAATTGCGAAAGGGTCAGCAGAGTCATCTTTTTAACATTAGCAGTCGGGGTCAACAGAGTCATTTCATTATTATTAGAGGACAGGTTTAGATGTGTAGGTTGTAGCAAGGTCAGCAGAGTCATCTCTTGAACATAAGTAGGCAGGGTCAGCAGAGTTATGACATTTCCATAAGAGGGTGGGATCAGCAGAGTCACTTTATTATTTTTAGAAAACAGAGCTAGTAGTGTAATTTCATTAAAGGGGTTGTCCACTACTAGGAGAACCCCTTCTTAAACGAAATATTCTGACCTGATAAAATAATAAAGCCTATACTCACCTCCTATGCCAGCTCTGTTCCAGCGGTGTCGGCATTCGCGGTCCCAGGGCTGTGATACGGTGGAGAGACACAATCAGCCCGGCTTCTTCATGTTCAGTTTGTCCAAAGGTGGAGAGAGTGACCGCCAGCACTGATTGTGTGCCGGGCATCATGTGGCACAATACCGAATTACAGCCCCGGGGAGAGTGAGTGACGACACCGCAGTAACAGCGCTGACACTGGAGGTGAGTATACGCTTTATTATTTTATCGAGGCCAAACATTTAGTTTAAGAAGGGGTTGTCCAAGTAGCGAACAACCCCTTTAATGTTTTAGGTCAGCGTAAGCAAAGTCATCTACATTTTTTTTAGGGCTGGGGTCAGCAGAGTAATTTGATTACGTTTACAGGGCAAGGTCAGCAGAGCCATCTCATTTTTGTTATTATTACTGGGTAGCGTCAGGAGAGTCATCTCTTTATTGTTATTATTAGTGGGTAGAGTCAGCAGAGTCATCTCATTATTATTAGTGGGTAGGGTCAGCAGAATCATCTCATTATTGTTATTATTAGTGGGTAGGGTCAGCAGAATCATCTCATTATTATTAGTGGGTAGGGTCAGCAGAATCATCTCATTATTGTTATTATTAGTGGGTAGGGTCAGCAGAATCATCTCATTATTGTTATTATTAGTGGGTAGGGTCAGCAGAGTCATCTCATTATTGTTATTATTAGTGGGTAGGGTCAGCAGAGTCATCTCTTCATAATAAGAAGGTGAAATCAGCAGAATCATCCCATTCATTTCAGGCCGGTTTTACCTATATGTGTTTTGTGGTCCATTCTCTGACCTGGATGCCCAGACTGCCCGCAGGTCTCCTGGACCGAACTCGGCAAAATCATGGGCATATATGAGGCTGCCGAGTTCAGGTCAGGAGATATGTGGCCAGTCTGCGTATCCCGGTCAGAAAATAGATGGCGAAATACAGATGTGTAAAGCCCACCTTGATCAGCAGAGTCTTTTCACCATCATTAGAGAGTATGCTCAGCAGTCTCATCTCATTATCATCAGAGTCTAGGATAATAATATCATTTCTGGATAAAAAATGTTGTAAAATTTAAATAAGTCAGGATAGCAACAAAGCACACTCTGTGAGCATAGGAGGCATTGGTCTTGAGCACATTGGATTTCAACACTGGAATGTGAAGCAATGTGAACTAATAAAAGTTCAAAAAACTCTAAGTATCAAGTCAGTGGAGCCAATTTGACATGTATGTGCCATTTTTTGATACATGATGCTACCCTGGCGGGCGCCATTGTCTTCCACCGCAAGATATTATCTGAATGCTGAATTAAAAGGGCGAGATATCCCCCCCAAAAGATGAACCAGTTTGACAGTTTTTGCAACATTTTTTACTTCTTCATTTCCTTCGCTCATTTATTTATTGATTGCTGGGAAAAAAATATTTTCTTTTAACCCCTTACTGAGTGGGACGATTTTTTTCTCCTGCTTTTATTTTCTTCCTCCCCTTCTTCCAACTGTCATACCTTTTCCTCTTTTTGCATCAGCTCAGTGGTACGGGTTTTCTTTTGTTTTTTTGCGGGTTGGCGACCTGTAGTTTTGATTAACATCAGTCTTTTTGCCTCATTCATTTAATAAATTTACTGAAAAAATGATGACGATGACGGTGAGACTAAACTATAACTTAATGATTACAAGAAGAATCCCGAACTTTGCAAACTAAAATAATAGTTTGTTGCCATTTTCTGATTCTCGTTACTTTTTTTTTCCATCCATGGATCTATGTGAAGGTTTGTTTTCCATGTCATGGAGTAAATATTTTTACTGCATCTTCACGGAATACAACTAGTAGTGACCCAAGTATCGGCAATTCTGGCATTTCGGTTTTAGATTTTGATTGAACAATAAAAAATTATGTTTATTTGTTTCATTTTTATATTTCTTTATATCCTAATCATAAAAAAGATGGGCGGGGAATTTAAACTTTCTTTTTTTTTTGTGGCAACCTATCAGTTTCCAGAGATCTTGGTAAGATGTGGGGAACGACGGCCGCTGGAAGGATTGTGTCACGCAAGTGCGACTGTCAGGGATTGACGGTGTCATTTCAATGCTTAGACTGCAGCGATCGGAGGTGGCTCCAGTCACTGCTGTTCGCGGCAGGTGCCGGCTGCTGACATAGGATGTACATAGGCTGTAAAGGTTTTATTATTGTTTCATAGGAGAATCAGAAAAAAAATTGAAATTCTGTCATTATATTTGGGGCTCAGTTACTTTTTAACTCTATTTTGTGGGTTATTATTATGATTTATTATTATAGCACCATTTATTCCATGGCGCTTTACATGTGAGGAGGGGTATACATAATAAAAACAAGTACAATAATCTTAAACAATACAAGTCACAACTGGTACAGGAGGAGAGAGGACCCTGCCCGCGAGGGCTCACAATCTACAAGGGATGGGTGAGAATACAGTAGGTGAGGATAGAGCTGGTCATGCAGCGGTTTGGTTGATCGGTGGTTACTGCAGGTTGTAGGCTTGTCGGAAGAGGTGGGTCTTCAGGCTCTTTTTGAAGGTTTCGATGGTAGGCGAGAGTCTGATGTGTTGTGGTAGAGGGTTCCAGAGTAGGGGTGATACGCGAGAGAAATCTTGTATACGATTGTGGGAAGAGGAGATAAGAGGGGAGTAGAGAAGGAGATCTTGTGAGAATCGGAGGTGCAGGTAAGTACCGGGAGACGAGGTCACAGATGTATGGAGGAGACAGGTTGTGGATGGCTTTGTACGTCATCGTTAGGGTTTTGTACTGGAGTCTCTGGGTAATGGGGAGCCAGTGAAGGGATTGACAGAGGGGAGAGGCCGGGGAATAGCGGGGGGACAGGTGGATTAGTCGGGCTGCTGAGTTTAGAATAGATTGGAGGGGTGCGAGAGTGTTAGAGGGGAGGCCACAGAGCAGGAGGTTACAGTAGTCAAGGCGAGAGATGATGAGGGCATGGACTAGGGTTTTTGGAGATTCTTGGTTCAGGAATGTACGGATCCTTGAAATATTTTTGAGTTGAAGGCGGCAGGAAGTGAAAAGGGCTTGGATATGTGGTTTGAAGGAGAGATCAGCGTCAAGGATTACCCCGAGGCAGCGAGCTTGTGGGACTGGGGAGAGTGGGCAACCGTTTACTGTAATGGTTAGGTTCGTTGGGGGGGTCGCGTGAGATGGGGAAAGATGATGAATTCTGTTTTGTCCATGTTAAGTTTTAGAAATCTAGCAGAGAAGAAGGATGAAATAGCAGATAGACATTGAGGGATTCTGGTTAGTGGGGAGGTGATATCTGGTCCAGAGATGTAGATCTGTGTGTCATCAGCATAGAGGTGATACTGAAAGCCATGAGATTCTATGAGCTGTCCCAGGCCAAAGGTGTAAATGGAGAATAGCAGAGGCCCTAGAACTGAATCTTGTGGGACTCCAACAGATAGGGGGCGAGGTGAGGAGGTGGTGAGATCCAGGATAGGGCCAAGTCTGTGATGCCAAGGGATGAGAGGGTCTGTAGTAATAGGGAAAGGTCCACTGTGTGAAAGGCAGAGGACAGGTCCAGGAGGAGGAGGATAGAGTAGTGTCGCTTGATCTTGGCGGTTAATAGGTCATTGGTGACCTTAGTTAGGGCAGTTTCATTGGAGTGGTGTGACCAGAAGCCAGATTGTAAGCGGTCGAAGAGGGAGCAGGAAGAGAGATGGGAGGACAGTTCAAGATGGACGTGTTGTTCCAGTAGTTTGGAGGCATAGGGGAGAAGTGATATAGGGCGATAGCTAGATACAGAGGATGGGTCAAGAGAGGGCTTTTTGAGGATAGGTGTGATGGAGGCATGTTTAAAGCTTGAGGGGAAAACACCAGTTGTTAGTGATAGGTTGAAGAGATGGGTTAGGGGTGGGATGAAGACTGTGGCGAGGTTTGGGATGAAGTGGGAAGGGATCAAGTCAAGTGCACAGGTGATGAGATGCGATCTTGAGAGTAGAGTGGAGAGTCGATCTTCTGTAATGGTGGAGAAGTTGGTTTTGGAGGTGGAGGGCTGGGCAGTTGGGAGGAAGGGCTCTGGGGGTTGTCGACCAAAAATGTCTCTGATGTTATCAATCTTCTGCTTGAAAAATGAGGCAAAGTCTTCAGCTGAGATGAGTGGGAGGGAGGAGGTGCTGGGGGACGGAGGAGAGAATTGAAGATGTTGAATAACTGTTTAGGGTTGTGAGACAGGGAGGATATGAGAGATGACAAGTAGGTTTGTTTAGCTGTGGCCAGTGAGGCCTTCAAAGTAGTGAGGGACTGTTTGAATGCGATGAAGAGCTCGTTGGAGTGGGATCTTTTCCATCTCCGCTCAGCAGCCCTGGAAGCTCGCCTCAGTTCTTTGGTCAGGCTGGTGTGCCAGGGCTGTCTGTTGATTTTGCGAGTATGTGTGAGGGGGCAACAGATTCCAAAGCTACAGCTATTTTGGTGTTATATAGAGTGGCAGCGGCAGGGTTGTATGATTCCAACATTCTCGGGATAGGTCATCAATATCTCATCGGTGGAGGTATGACATCCAGCACCGCCGCCGATCAACTTTTCTGGCTGATAGAAGTTTTTGGATTCTACCGGAGCACAGCAGCTCCATTATTTCTATGGTAGCTGCGGACGGGTACTGCAGATCCACCCAATATTCATATCTGCCAGCAACCAAAAACTTCCACCTGGCACCGCTAACAATTGATCGGTGAGATTGGCGGTTGTGGCATCCCCACCCATCAGATATTTATGGCCTATACTATGAACAGGTCATGAATAAAAAAAAAGTGGTGGCCAACCCCTTTAATAGAGTTTTTCAGAATTCATCACCCATAGTTTGTCCTTAGGATCAATAGATGATCTTTAGCGGAGGAGGAGCGCGATCCAGAGCGCTGGTGGTTGATTTGCAGTATCGGGGTACTACTGAACTGATCCTTAAAAAAATAATAAATAAATAAATTGCAAAAGTTGAAGTATGATGTAAAGTTAACTTTTGGCACCACTAAGCAAAAAATGAATCCATTCAGATGTGGGGAGGAAAGTTGCGTTTGCCTTTGCTCGCCCGCTTCCTCGTCTGCCCGTGCTGCAGTAATCACAGGGAAGGAATTGGCACAATACTGTGTTTCCATCTTCTTTTTCGGGCCGTGACCTGCTGTGCTTTTTCTTTTCTCTCGGCTTTCACGGTGATAGTGCAGCAATGATATTTGATTAGTATAAGTTGTCTTTACAAATTGTAGGAAAAATTATTTCCAGCGCCATTCTTATAGGTAGCAAAAGGCTCTCGAGAAACAAAGCAAATACGTGAGTCATAAATTTGGCTCCGTGTTGGAAGTGAATATTAAACTTGACTGCAATGCAGGTGTTTTAAAAGGCAGCGATAATTCACAGGGATTCGTTTCCATAGATATTGCTCCGCTTGTTTGTATCACTCCGGAGAGAGGTGGCGTCAGGACACATAGCCGTCAGTTTACATCTGTCCAGACTGGCGCAGTGTGCGAGACGCTCCTGCATTATTACCACTGCTGCAGCATTATGCTACCATAAAGAGGAAAATGTACAAGATGCATGGCTGTCAGTGATTGCTGATAATGCTGTCAGTGATTGCTGATGATGCTGCCAGTGATTGCTGATAATGCTGTCAGTGATTGCTGATGATGCTGTCAGTGATTGCTGATAATGCTGTCAGTGATTGCTGATGATGCTGTCAGTGATTGCTGATAATGCTGTCAGTGATTGCTGATGATGCTGTCAGTGATTGCTGATGATGCTGTCAGTGATTGCTGATAATGCTGCCAGTGATTGCTGATGATGCTGTCAGTGATTGCTGATGATGCTGTCAGTGATTGCTGATGATGCTGTCAGTGATTGCTGATAATGCTGTCAGTGATTGCTGATGATGCTGTCAGTGATTGCTGATGATGCTGTCAGTGATTGCTGATGATGCTGTCAGTGATTGCTGATGATGCTGTCAGTGATTGCTGATGATGCTGTCAGTGATTGCTGATGATGCTGTCAGTGATTGCTGATAATGCTGCCAGTGATTGCTGATGATGCTGCCAGTGATTGTTGATGATGCTGTCAGTGATTGCTGATGATGCTGTCAGTGATTGCTGATGATGTTGTCAGTGATTGCTGATGATGCTGTCAGTGACTGCTGATGATGCTGTCAGTGATTGCTGATGATGCTGTCAGTGATTGCTGATGATTCTGTCAGTGATTGCTGATGATGCTGCCAGTGATTGCTGATGATGCTGTCAGTGATTGCTGATAATGCTGCCAGTGATTGCTGATAATGCTGCCAGTGATTGCTGATGATGCTGTCAGTGATTGCTGATGATGCTGCCAGTGATTTCTAATCATGCTGTCAGTGATTGCTGATGATGCTGTCAGTGATTGCTGATGATGCTGCCAGTGATTTCTAATGATGCTGTCAGTGACTGCTGATGATGCTGTCAGTGATTGCTGATAATGCTGCCAGTGATTGCTGATGATGCTGCCAGTGATTGCTGATGATGCTGTCAGTGATTGCTGATGATGCTGTCAGTGATTGCTGATGATGCTGTCAGTGATTGCTGATGATGCTGCCAGTGATTGCTGATGATGCTGTCAGTGATTGCTGATGATGCTGTCAGTGACTGCTGATGATGCTGTCAGTGATTGCTGATGATGCTGTCAGTGATTGCTGATGATGCTGCCAGTGATTGCTGATGATTCTGTCAGTGATTGCTGATGATGCTGTCAGTGATTGCTGATAATGCTGTCAGTGATTGCTGATGATGCTGTCAGTGATTGCTGATAATGCTGCCAGTGATTGCTGATGATGCTGCCAGTGATTGCTGATGATGCTGCCAGTGATTGCTGATGATGCTGTCAGTGATTGCTGATGATGCTGTCAGTGATTGCTGATGATGCTGTCAGTGATTGCTGATGATGCTGCCAGTGATTGCTGATGATGCTGTCAGTGATTGCTGATGATGCTGTCAGTGACTGCTGATGATGCTGTCAGTGATTGCTGATGATGCTGTCAGTGATTGCTGATGATGCTGCCAATGATTGCTGATGATTCTGTCAGTGATTGCTGATGATGCTGTCAGTGATTGCTGATAATGCTGTCAGTGATTGCTGATGATGCTGTCAGTGATTGCTGATAATGCTGCCAGTGATTGCTGATAATGCTGCCAGTGATTGCTGATGATGCTGTCAGTGATTGCTGATGATGCTGCCAGTGATTTCTAATCATGCTGTCAGTGATTGCTGATGATGCTGTCAGTGATTGCTGATGATGCTGCCAGTGATTTCTAATGATGCTGTCAGTGACTGCTGATGATGCTGTCAGTGATTGCTGATAATGCTGCCAGTGATTGCTGATGATGCTGCCAGTGATTGCTGATGATGCTGTCAGTGATTGCTGATGATGCTGTCAGTGATTGCTGATGATGCTGTCAGTGATTGCTGATGATGCTGCCAGTGATTGCTGATGATGCTGTCAGTGATTGCTGATGATGCTGTCAGTGACTGCTGATGATGCTGTCAGTGATTGCTGATGATGCTGTCAGTGATTGCTGATGATGCTGCCAGTGATTGCTGATGATTCTGTCAGTGATTGCTGATGATGCTGTCAGTGATTGCTGATAATGCTGTCAGTGATTGCTGATGATGCTGTCAGTGATTGCTGATAATGCTGCCAGTGATTGCTGATAATGCTGCCAGTGATTGCTGATGATGCTGTCAGTGATTGCTGATGATGCTGCCAGTGATTTCTAATCATGCTGTCAGTGATTGCTGATGATGCTGTCAGTGATTGCTGATGATGCTGCCAGTGATTTCTAATGATGCTGTCAGTGACTGCTGATGATGCTGTCAGTGATTGCTGATGATGCTGTCAGTGATTGCTGATGATGCTGTCAGTGATTGCTGATGATGCTGTCAGTGATTGCTGATGATGCTGTCAGTGATTGCTGATGATGCTGTCAGTGATTGCTGATGATGCTGTCAGTGATTGCTGATGATACTGTCAGTGATTGCTGATGATTCTGTCAGTGATTGCTGATGATACTGTCAGTGATTGCTGATGATTCTGTCAGTGATTGCTGATAACGCTGTCAGTGATTGCTGATGATTCTGTCAGTGATTGCTGATGATTCTGTCAGTGATTGCTGATGATTCTGTCAGTGATTGCTGATAACGCTGTCAGTGATTGCTGATGATGCTGCCAGTGATTGCTGATGATGCTGCCAGTGATTGCTGATGATGCTGCCAGTGATTGCTGATGATGCTGTCAGTGATTGCTGATGATGCTGCCAGTGATTGCTGATGATGCTGCCAGTGATTGCTGATGATGCTGTCAGTGATTGCTGATGATGCTGTCAGTGATTGCTGATGATGCTGCCAGTGATTGCTGATGATTCTGTCAGTGATTGCTGATGATGACAGCATAAAAAAAGTGACATTTTCATATATAACATACTAGATGGTAGCCCGATTCTAACGCATTGGTTATTCTAGAATATGTATGTAGTTTATTTATGAAGATTTTAGAATAATACATTGAATACACAGGACTGCGCCTGTCGCTGATTGTTCACGGCCGGACACGTATATAGCACAGCCACGTAGTGTATAGCACAACCACGTAGTGTATTGCACAGCCACGTAGTATATAACACAGCCCACATAGTATATAACATAGCCCACGGATTATATAGCACAGCCACGTAGTATATAGCACAGCCCACAGAGTATATAGCACAGCCCATGTAGTATATAACACAGCGCACATAGTATATAACATAGCCCACGGATTATATAGCACAGCCACGTAGTATATAGCACACCCCACGGAGTGTATAACAGCCCACATAGCATATAACACAGCTCACATGGTATATAACAGCCCACACACACAGTATATAACACAGCCCACATAGTGTATAACACAGTCCACGTAGTGTATAACACAGCCCATGTAGTATATAACACAGCCACGTAGTATATTGCACAGCCATGTAGTATATTGCACAGCCCACGTAGTATATTGCACAGCCCACACAGTATATTGCACAGCCCACGTAGTATATTGCACAGCCCACGTAGTATATTGCACACCCACGTAGTATATTTTACAGCCCACATAGTATATTGCACAGCCTCGTAGTATACTGCACAGCCCACGTAGTATATTGCACAGCCCATGTAGTATATAACAGCCCACGTAGTATATTTCACAGCCACGTAGTATATTGCACAGCCACGTAGTATATTGCACAGGCCACGTAGTATATTGCACAGGCCACGTAGTATATTGCACAGCCCATGTAGTATATTGCACAGCCCACATAGTATATTTTACAGCCCACGTAATATATTGCACAGCCCACGTAGTATATTGCACAGCCCACGTAGTATATAACAGCCCACGTAGCATATTGCACAGCCACGTAGTATATTGCACAGCCACGTAGTATATTGCACAGCCCACGTAGTATATTGCACAGCCCATGTAGTATATTGCACAGCCCACGTAGTATATTTTACAGCCCACGTAATATATTGCACAGCTCACGTAGTATATTTTACAGCCCACGTAATATATTGCACAGCCCACGTAGTATATTGCACAGCCCACGTAGTATATAGCAATGTGGGCACCATATCCCTGTTAAAAAAAAGAATTAAAATAAAAAATAGTTACATACTCACCTTCCGTTGGCCCCACGATTCCAGGCGAAGCGTTTAACGATGCTCCTCGCGACGCTCCGGTGCCAAGAGTGCATTGCGGTCTTGCGAGACCGCTACGTCATCATCTCGCGAGATCGCAATGCATGGAGCGGTCACCGGAGCGTCGCGAGGAGCGGGAAAGGCCTGTTCTGGATCCGAGGGGCCGACGGACGGTGAGTATATAACTATTTTTTTAAATAATTTTTAACATTAGATCTTTTTACTATTGATGCAGCATAGGCACCATCAATAGTAAAAAGTTGGTCACACAGGGTTAATAGCAGCGTTAACGGAGTGCATTACACCGCGGCATAACGTGGTCCGTTACCGCTGCCATTAACCCTGTGTGAGCGCTGACTGAAGGGGAGTATGGAGCGGGCACTGACTGCGGGGAGTAAGGAGCGGCCATTTTGCGGCCGGACTGTGCCCGTCGCTGATTGGTCGTGACTGTTTTGCCGCGACCAATCAGCGACTTGGGATTTCCGTGACAGACAGAAAGACAGACAGACGGACAGAAGGACAGAAAGTCGGAAGTAACCCTTAGACAATTATATAGTAGATTTTATTTCATGAAATAGAAATAAGATAATCCACAAACATACATTGTTAAATATGTAAACTTCTGTTTGGCAGACTATGAAAAATAAAGTTGTTTTTTTCTTTTGCTCGATATTTTCCAAGCTGACATTTCCAAAAAATGATTATATAAAAAATACAAAGAGTAGCATATCCTACAAATAATAAAATCCAAAATGCTCTACAATAAAAAATTATTAACCAAAAATCGTTGAAGTGGCTTGGCTGACTCATCACTTTAAAAGGAAAGTATTCTCTGTAAATTAGGTATTGAGAAGCACAGTCTGTAACCTCTGGGTATACAACACTCTCATGATGTGTGCTCACCCAGGGCATGACATGCTGTGTCACACCTAGGACAGGGTCAAAAAGTTAAAGATTCAGACAATGTAAATGAGTGAAAATTAGTAAATTATTTATAATCCTAATATAAACCAAAACTTTCTTTGTGCTCCAGTAGAAAAAAAAAATATTACATTCTAATCTTGTACATAGGAAGCAGTATAATAGTAGTTATAGTCTTGTACATAGGGGCAGTATTATAGTAGTTATATTCTTGTACATAGGAGCAGTATTATAGTAGTTATATTCTTGTACATAGGAGCAGTATTATAGTAGTTATATTCTTGTACATAGGAAGCAGTATAATAGTAGTTATATTCTTGTACATAGGGAGCAGTATTATAGTAGTTATATTCTTGTACATAGGAGCAGTATTATAGTAGTTATATTCTTGTACATAGGAAGCAGTATAATAGTAGTTATAGTCTTGTACATAGGGAGCAGTATTATAGTAGTTGTATTCTTGTACATAGGGGCAGTATTATAGTAGTTATATTCTTGTACATAGGGGCAGTATTATAGTAGTTATATTCTTGTACATAGGGGCAGTATTATAGTAGTTATATTCTTGTACATAGGAGCAGTATTATTAGTAGTTATATTCTTGTATATAGGGGCAGTATTATAGTAGTTATATTCTTGTATATAGGAGCAGTATTATAGTAGTTATATTCTTGTACATAGGGGCAGTATTATAGTAGTTATATTCTTGTACATAGGAGCAGTATTATAGTAGTTATATTCTTGTACATATGGGCAGTATTATAGTAGTTATATTCTTGTATATAGGAGCAGTATTATAGTAGTTATATTCTTGTATATAGGAGCAGTATTATACTAGTTATATTCTTGTACATAGGAGCAGTATTATAGTAGTTATATTCTTGTACATAGGAAGCAGTATAATAGTAGTTATATTCTTGTACATAGGGAGCAGTATTATAGTAGTTATATTCTTGTACATAGGAGCAGTATTATAGTAGTTATATTCTTGTACATAGGAAGCAGTATAATAGTAGTTATAGTCTTGTACATAGGGAGCAGTATTATAGTAGTTGTATTCTTGTACATAGGGGCAGTATTATAGTAGTTATATTCTTGTACATAGGGGCAGTATTATAGTAGTTATATTCTTGTACATAGGGGCAGTATTATAGTAGTTATATTCTTGTACATAGGAGCAGTATTATTAGTAGTTATATTCTTGTATATAGGGGCAGTATTATAGTAGTTATATTCTTGTATATAGGAGCAGTATTATAGTAGTTATATTCTTGTACATAGGGGCAGTATTATAGTAGTTATATTCTTGTACATAGGAGCAGTATTATAGTAGTTATATTCTTGTACATATGGGCAGTATTATAGTAGTTATATTCTTGTATATAGGAGCAGTATTATAGTAGTTATATTCTTGTATATAGGAGCAGTATTATACTAGTTATATTCTTGTACATAGGAGCAGTATTATAGTACCGGTAGTTATATTCTTGTACATAGTAGGCAGTATTATAGTAGTTATATTCTTGTACATAGTAGGCAGTATTATAGTAGTTATATTCTTGTACATAGGGGCAGTATTATAGTAGTTATATTGTTGTACATAAGGCAGTATTATAGTAGTTATATTCTTGTACATAGGGGCAGTATTATAGTAGTTATATTCTTGTACACAGGGAGCAGTATTATAGTAGTTATATTCTTGTACATAGGAGCAGTATTATAGTAGTTATATTCTTGTACATAGTAGGCAGTATTATAGTAGTTATATTCTTGTACATAGGGGCAGTATTATAGTAGTTATATTCTTGTACATAGGGGGCAGTATTATAGTAGTTATACTCTTGTACATAGGGACAGTATTATAGTAGTTATATTCTTGTACATAGGGGGCAGTATTATAGTAGTTATACTCTTGTACATAGGGACAGTATTATAGCAGTTATATTCTTGTACATAGAGGCAGTATTATAGTAGTTATAATCTTGTACATAGGAGCAGTATTATAGTAGTTATATTCTTGTATATAGGGGCAGTATTATAGTAGTTATATTCTTGTACATAGGGGCAGTATTATAGTAGTTATATTCTTGTACATAGGGGCAGTATTATAGTAGTTATATTCTTAAACATAGGGGCAGTATTATAGTAGTTATATTCTTGTACATAGGAGCAGTATTATAGTAGTTATATTCTTGTACATAGTAGGCAGTATTATAGTAGTTATATTCTTGTACATAGGGGCAGTATTATAGTAGTTATATTCTTGTACATAGAGGCAGTATTATAGTAGTTATAATCTTGTACATAGGAGCAGTATTATAGTAGTTATATTCTTGTATATAGGGGCAGTATTATAGTAGTTATATTCTTGTACATAGGGGCAGTATTATAGTAGTTATATTCTTGTACATAGGGGCAGTATTATAGTAGTTATATTCTTAAACATAGGGGCAGTATTATAGTAGTTATATTCTTGTACATAGGAGCAGTATTATAGTAGTTATATTCTTGTACATAGTAGGCAGTATTATAGTAGTTATATTCTTGTACATAGTAGGCAGTATTATAGTAGTTATATTCTTCTACATAGGGGCAGTATTATAGTAGTTATATTCTTGTACATAGAGGCAGTATTATAGTAGTTATATTCTTGTACATAGGAGCAGTATTATAGTAGTTATATTCTTCTACATAGGGGCAGTATTATTGTAGTTATATTCTTGTACATAGGGGCAGTATTATAGTAGTTATATTCTTGTACATAGGGGCAGTATTATAGTAGTTATATTCTTGTATATAGGGGCAGTATTATAGTAGATATATTCTTGTAGATGGGGCAGTATTATAGTAGTTATATTCTTGTACATAGGGGCAGTATTATAGTAGATATATTATTGTAGATGGGGCAGTATTACAGTAGTTATATTCTTGTACATACGGGCAGTATTATAGTAGTTATAATCTTGTACATAGGGACAGTATTATAATAGTTATATTCTTGTACATAGGAGCAGTATTATAGTAGTTATATTCTTGTACATAGGGGGCAGTATTATAGTAGTTATATTCTTGTACATAGGGGCAGTATTATAGTAGTTATATTCTTGTACATAGGGGCAGTATTATAGTAGTTATATTCTTGTACATAGGGGCAGTATTATAGTAGTTATATTCTTGCACATAGTGGGCAGTATTATTGTAGTTATATTCTTGTACATAGGAGCAGTATTATAGTAGTTATATTCTTGTACATAGGGGCAGTATTATAGTAGTTATATTCTTGTACATAGAGGGCAGTATTGTAGTAGGTATGTTCTTGTACATAGGGGGCAGTATTATAGTAGTTATATTCTTGTACATAGGGGCAGTATTATAGTAGTTATATTCTTGTACATAGGAGCAGTATTACAGTAGTTATATTCTTGTACATAGGGGGCAGTATTATAGTAGTTATATTCTTGTACATAGGGGCAGTATTATAGTAGCTATATTCTTGTACATATGAGCAGTATTATAGTAGGTTCTATTCTTGTACATAGGAGCAGTATTATAGTAGTTATATTCTTGTATATAGAGGCAGTATTATAGTAGTTATATTCTTGTACATAGGAGCAGTATTATAGTAGTTATATTCTTGTACATAGAGGCAGTATTATAGTAGTTATATTATTGTACATAGGAGCAGTATTATAGTAGTTATATTCTTGTACATATGAGCAGTATTATAGTAGGTTCTATTCTTGTACATAGGAGCAGTATTATAGTAGTTATATTCTTGTACATAGGGGCAGTATTATAGTAGTTATATTCTTGTACATAGGGAGCAGTATTATAGTAGTTATATTCTTGTACATAGGGAGCAGTATTATAGTAGTTATATTCTTGTACATAGGGGCAGTATTATAGTAGTTATATTCTTGTACATAGGAGCAGTATTATAGTAGTTATATTCTTGTACATAGGGGGCAGTATTATAGTACTTATATTCTTGTACATAGGGGGCAGTATTATAGTAGTTATATTCTTGTACATAGGGGCAGTATTATTGTAGTTATATTCTTGTACATATGAGCAGTATTATAGTAGGTTCTATTCTTGTACATAGGAGCAGTATTATAGTAGTTATATTCTTGTACATAGGTGCAGTATTATAGTAGTTATATTCTTGTACATAGGGGGCAGTATTATAGTAGTTATATTCTTGTACATAGGGGCAGTATTATAGTAGTTATATTCTGGTACATAGGAGCAGTATTATAGTAGTTATATTCTTGTACATAGGGGCAGTATTATAGTACTTATATTCTTGTACATAGGAGCAGTATTATAGTAGTTATATTCTTGTACATAGGTGCAGTATTATAGTAGTTATATTCTTGTACATAGGAGCAGTATTATAGTAGTTATATTCTTGTACATAGGGGCAGTATTATAGTAGTTATATTCTTGTACATAGGGGGCAGTATTATAGTAGTTATATTCTTGTACATAGGAGCAGTATTATAGTAGTTATATTCTTGTACATAGGGGCAGTATTATAGTAGTTATATTCTGGTACATAGGAGCAGTATTATAGTAGTTATATTCCCTGGGTAAAGCGCTCCGTGTCAGACAGGTGACTTCCATGTTTATCAGAAGATATGTGCGGGAAGTCGTTGTCACTATACCAATACTCAGATGAGGGGTAATAAATGTTTGTTTTAGTTGGAAAATTGTCATGAAAACTTTGTTTAATTCTGAAGCTTTTATCACATGTTTCCGCCTTTAATGTTGATGTCACCTGTGATTGGAATTCCTCTTGGTTGCGGATTAGTGCTGTAATTTTCTTGTTTTGTCCGTGACAACTTTATTGTGAATGAAATCTGATTCGCATTGAAAAAAATAATTTGTGGCTTTAGAATTAATAGAAGAAAGGAAAAATGTAGCGAATAGAAACTGGTCGTCCATATGGCCCTATGGGGGTTTTCTTCTTTTCTGTTGCCATGGTTACACATGGGTCTGCACATTACCTGCAGGTCCAAAAACAGTTTTGTGTCGCTTGTTTGAAATACATAAGAACAGTAATAATACGGACATGTTGGCAAACCCTTTACCCCTTTCTCATAGATCGATTTCTGCCGCAGAAGAAGTTTGAAGAAAGATTCATTCTTGGATGCTATAAATGAATTTGAACTTTCCCTATTTTTGGCATTAAAATTGGTGATAGGGTGCAGCTTATTCAGGGGGTCGGAGGTTAACGATCTTTCTTGCTCTACTCTTGCCAGGCAGGAGGGAGAGGCTCCTGCTGCAGTTACCTGTCTGTGTTGGTTTATCTCGCTGGAAAAAAAACAGTTTAATAGTCGGGATGAGAAACATCTCGTGGTTGGAATTTCTGCATCATTTATCAGGGCAGAGTAGAGAGACAATTCCACTTCTGATCTCTGCAGGAATTTTATGAGATTTTTGTAATTTTGCATTTATTATGTTTCTCATGTAAATTGTCTCTTCAGAGAGGACGTGAATTCTAGCGCCACCTATTGGAAGCAGCGATCCTAAAAGTCAATATTGACCCTTTAATGAGCCTTGCCACATGATTGCTACTTCCAGTAGGTGGCGCTAGAGTTCTAGTCCTCTTGATATCTGAAGAGACAATTTGCACATTTAATTTCCCAGCGAGCATGTCTTATAAGTCTCCTCACTCTGATATGCCAGGCCTGGCTTGTGTCTCTCCACAAGGAGAAACGTTACCATTTAGACTTTTGTTTTTTAATAAGTTTTTTTTATACCTTGTGACTGCCGTAATATACTTTATTCCCATTAATCTCCTTTTTCTGTATTTCTGCTTTTTGGAAATTACTGGAATCATTCTCATTCAAAAGCAAAGGCTAGAAACCTGTGCAGACCTAATGCTTCTCACAGCTGAGGGTTTGTTACAATTGTATTCACCGTAGACAACTGTGCAGATTGATACATTGTAGAGATGATTGAAATTATTAGAAGGAACTCGGTTCAGCTGCCACATTGGTCGTCCGTGGCCACTGAACCCTGCGAACCTCATTCTACCGGCTGGGATCCCTGTATACAATCCGTCCCCGCAATCTCGTATAGTTCACATTCTGATCTTTTATGAACCACTTGTGTAATGTCCGCTAGTGCTGCAGTTTCTGTGCCACGGACATTGTTTATGTACTGTATTGTGATTTATTTTTTATGTGTAGAATTAGTGGGGTTAGATTAGTGGGGCACATTAGAGATAGAAGATGGGAATACTAGTTTAGGATTAGTTAGCATAGGGGTTTTCCTGTTGTGAGGGGCCACAGAGCAGTGCAACATGGAGCAGGGGGATATAGGAGGGCACCTCCTGGTTAGGGCTCAGTGCAGTGAGGATGCAGCAGTGAACAGTTAGAAAGAATAGTCTGCCGGCCTTGGGGATAAAGCTGTTATGACAGGAAGGGGCCCCAGGCTGAGGAACGTGCGGGCGGTCACCAGCTAGAACAGAGACCAACCTGAAGAGGATACATGGTCTACGACTGGGGCAGGTGAAGCTGAGATAGCGAACCTGCCACCTTTTCCTATTGAAGCCAGACCAGGGAATGGTAGGAAGCTGGTGGGCCTGGAGCATGGACGGAACAGGGATTGTCCAGGAGTGGGATGGAGATTGTCCTGAAACAAGGCAGGGATTGCCGGAATGAGAAAGAGACTGTAGGAGAAACAGGGAAAGCTGGAGAGATGCCACTCTGTGTATACTGCGCTGCATATATGTGATGGATACCCTACTGCTCAGTAAAGTTAAACTGTTGAGAAAGGACATTGTCTCTGAAGTGGTCTGTGGAGCTCGTAGATCAGTAACTGGAGTGACAGCAGCCGAGGGGACTCTGACAGTGAATGTGAGTGTACTGCTGCGCACGCTGCACATGCAGCAGAATGGACATTGTATTTCATCTGTGGGGCTCCAGGGTGTGGGAACACTACAGGCCGTTGCTACAACTACCACTCGGCCGCCTTACATCACTAATGCCACCGGGGCTGGAGAGCTGGATACAGGGGCCGGAGTTCTGGACATCAAGGCTGGAGATATGAACAGCGGGGCCGGAGCGCTGGACACCGGAGCCGGAGTTCTGGACATCGATACTGGAGATATGGACACCAAGGCTGGAGCGCTGGACACCGGAGTCAGAGTTCTGGACATCGAGGCTTGAGATATGGACACTGGGGCTGGAGCGCTGGACACCTGAGCCGGAGTTCTGGACATCAAGGCTGGAGATATGGACACCAAGGCTGGAATGCTGGACACCGAAGCTGGAGTTCTGGACATCAAGGCTGGAGTTCTGGACACCGGAGCCAGAGTTGTGGACATTGAGGTTGGAGTTCTGGACACCGGGGCCGGAGTTCTGGACATCAAGGCCGGAGTTCTGGACACCGGAGCCGGAGTTCTGGACACCGGAGCCGGAGTTCTGGACATCAAGGCCAGAGTTCTGGAGATCGAGGCTGGAGATATGGACACTGGGGCTGGAGCGCTGGACACCGAAGCTGGAGTTCTTGACCTCGAGGCTGGAGTGCCGGACACCGGGGCTGGAGTGTTGGACACTGGAGCCGGAGTTCTGGACACCGAAGCTGGAGTTCTGGACATCAAGGCCGGAGTTCTGGACATCGAGGCTGGAGTGCTGCACTCTGTCCTTCTCTGCATCTGAGCTGAACTTTCCAATCACAGCAATCAGGGCAGGGAGCAGACTGTTATTCCACATTGTCACTTTGTATCAGCACAATGGGGGATAATTACTCACAAAGGAGAGGAGAACAGGGAGAGATGTAGAGAGAAAACAATAAAAGGACGAGAAATGTAAAACGAGAGAGAGCAAGAGTAGGAGAGGAAAAATAAATCTAAAGAGAGAAGAGAGAATAAAAGAGAGAAAGGAGATGAAAAGAGCAACATAGAAAATGAAAAGAAAGAAGAGAACAAGAGAGGGAGATGAAAAGAAAAAAAAAGAAAAAAGTTGGAAAAATAGAGAAAAATTTAAAAAAAAGAGAACAAGAGATGGAAATAATAGGAGCCTCTCAATCACCGGTGTTTCCTGCTCTGTGAATTACTTATTAAAGGGCCGCTCTCCCCTCACTTGTGGCATAGCCTGTGGGTGTATAATTAGTGTCTACCTCTAGGACCCCCCAGGATATGGGCAGAGGATGAGTGTTGTGGGGGCTGCGTACGGGTCACGGTTTTGGTAGTTCAGGAATCATTCCGCGCCCGGTGCAGGACTCTACGTCCCACATCGGTCACACATTGATGCCACGTCCTGCGGCTGGGCTGGATCTCTTTGAGTTACCGTCTCAATCATTTTTAAGCCATTTATAAGATGCAAAAAGTTTCCAAACTGTGTATCAGAGAATGCAAATCCTAAATCTGACACGACACATGTCAATCAATTACCCTGGTGTTACAGCTCGGCCTATCTTGGGTCTTGGGATTTCACTTCCCAATGATTTTCAAGACCTCTGCTTGCAGTTAATGAACAGACAGGTTCCTGTTCAGATACAAAGCCCCACATGTGAGATTTTTCTTCTTTGTGTCAGTTTACTAGAATCCAAGGGGTATTGTTTTCCTTGTGGAGAGCGACATGTCAAGGTGAGGAGACTTTTAAGGCTTGCAATGCTCCTCTGGGAAATTAAACATGCAAATTGTCTCTTCAGAGATGAAGAGGACTAGAACTAGCGCCACCTATTGGAAGTAGCAATCCTAAAAGTCAATGTTGACCCTGTAACGAGCCTTGTCACATAACTTAGGATAAAAGGCAAAGCATAATCTCAATTTGCAAACGCTGTTTCAGGGTACTACCCCTCGTCAGTGCAACGTGTGAGATTCTGGTTTTATCCAAAGTCATGTGACAAGGCTCGTTAAAGGGTTCACATTGACTTTTAGAAATGCTATTTCCAATAGGTGGCGCTAGAGTTCTAGTCATCTTCCTCTCTGATGAGACAATTTGCATATTTAATTTCCCAGAGGAGCATTGCAAGGCTTATTTATTTATTTATTTTACTCACTTATATAGCGCTAACCTATTCCACAGCGCTTTACATACATTATCGTCCCTGTCCCCAATGGGGCTCACAATCTAAATTCCCTATCAGTATGTCTTTGGAATGTTGGAGGCTTAAAAGTCTCCTCACCTTGGCATGGCAGGCTTGACATGTTACTCTCACGCAAGGAGAAGCGATACCCCTTGGATCCTGGTTAGATGCCTCTCACCCAGCCAAACCACACTTTGCACTGATGAGGGGCAGTATCCCGAAACACAGTGTCTGCAAATTGAGATTCTGGTTTGGCTTTTATCTCATGTCATGTGACAAGGCTCGTTAAAGCGTCGACACTGACTGTTAGGATCACTACTTCCCATAGGTGGCACTAGAGTTCTAGTCCTCTTCCTCCCTGAAGAAACAATTTGCATAGTTTATAAGAAATCACATCCCGCAAGAAAGGACGTAAAGTCCAAGTTCTACAATCTAATTGTCGGGCAGTGCACAGAAACCAGACTCTTCTTAGGGAATGAATTCCAGTTACCGTACATTTGTGGTAATGTGGCCATACGCTGTGCTGAGTGGCTGAACCTGGGGCCCCCCTGCTCCCGCACGACGTCCTGGGACCACCAGCTGGACTCACTGACAATGGAGACACATTTTTGGATGATTATTGGACATTAGGCAGACTGTACTGTGTACTGTATATCGACGTGCTCATGCCACTGAAAGGTGTTAGGCTGTAGATGGCAGTGGCACTATATGGGAGCACACCATGACTTGCACCACACGAGGGAACACTGTGGCTGGCAATATAGGGGCATTTGTGGCTAACACTGTATGAGGGTAAACTACAGCTGGCACAATATTTGGGTACAGTATGACACACACTGTATGGAGGCATGCTATTGCTAGCACTCTATGGGGTTACATTATGAATGGCACCATATGGATGGCAGTCTATGGGCACACACTTGGCTATTGTAGTAAAAAGCTAGTCTATGGCTGACATTGCATGGGGGCATCAATGTGACTGGTACAGTATGGATCCATGCTAATGCTGTGATTGTGTGGGGCAATGACTGGTGCTCTCTGGGAGCACGCGTAGCTAGCGCTATGTGATACATTCTGGCACTGCATGGCCCACACATAAATGGCAACACTCTTTATGGGGACGTACTGGGTGCTATAGGTATAATTGTACAATGTTTAAACTTCTCATATTCGCAATGAAGCACGGATTTTATGGATGACCTCCAGGTAACCCTTTACTGTGGCAGAGATCCTCTAATTCCCCCCTCTGCAAACAGGTAATTAAAGTTGGTCATCTCATAGATCACAGACACCATTCCATTCCTCAACTTACAGAAGAATGTGGGGGGTGACAGATTTATGGCCCTTAACTGCTTGTGTCACAGAACCGGCAGGCAAACTAATTTAAGCTGCTTTGACCTGCTTTGCAAGTTATGAATATTGGGGCTTTTATGAACAGAATAGACATGACAGATATGAGAGTCATATTTTCCGAGTCGTGACAAAATGGCAAACATAACACATTGTCTTATTTGACTGGGCGGTTGCTGTAACACTTTCAAATTAACATCGGCCACATGGATGAAGCTATCCTTGCCATATTTGCAATCCATAGAAAGGTAAAATTGTGATAAGAAATGTGGCAGTAATATCTCCTGCCTGGGACCTCCAGGGGTGAAGATTGGTATTTGGCGAACTTGTGGTTGTTCGGGTCCACCGGGTTCGGCCAAACATCTAAAAAATTGATGCCCGAACTTCATTCAGAAAAATGGGGGGCCCGAACATCCGTTGTTTGCCACACTGTCATCTGCATGACAGCACGGCAAACACAGGCTCTGATTGGTGGTAAGATTATTACCGCTGGTCTGACAGCTGCTCTTCCCATGCTGTCAGATCACAGTGAGAGGCAGCAGCTGTGACTGGTGGTAAAAAGTTTGTGACAGCGGGAGCAGGCATCGCTGATAGAAGTATTCATTAGCCGGCGCCTGTTTTTTAAATAAATTTTTTTTAAAAATGATGTGGGGTCTCTTCTATTTTTGAAAAACAGCACAGGCAAAACTGACAAATGTGGGCTGTAACCCTCCACTGTCAGCTTTATAATGGCTTGTTATCAAGAATAGAGGTGTCCCCATGCTGTTTTTTTAAATAATTTCAATAATTAAAAAAAAGCAGCATGGGGTCTCCCAGATTTTTCACAACCAGCCAAGTTAATGCAGACAGCTGGGAGCTGGTATTCTCAGACTGGCAAGGGGCCATTGATATTGGCCTCTCCCAGACTAAAAATAGCAGCTCGCAGCTGTCCCCAAAAAAGTTCATCTATATATCTCTTCCCACTTGCCCTGGTGCGGTGGAAAGTGGGGTAATATTTGTGGGGTTGATGTCAACTGTTTTATGGCTGCTGCCATCAAGCCCAGAGGATAGTAAAGGAGAGGCATCTATAAGCCGCCCCCATTACTAACCCTATAGGTAGATTGTAAAAAAGACACAGCCAGAATAAAATCTTTTTTGTTAAAGAAAGACACTGACTCCTTTATTTGAGTTAAAAATTAAAAAGCACATTTATATTCAACTCGTGTCCATTCCATTGAAGCCCTTGTCCCTTGTAAAAACAGATAATAATAAACAACCATGATACTCACTATGTCTATTCCATTGAAGCCCTTGTCCCCTGTAAAAATAGAAAAATAGTAAACAACCATATCCCTCAACAGTCCGAAGTGAAGATAAGCCATACTGTCCCATGCCCCATACTCCATTTCTGTGATATGTACTTTACAACCTCGACGATGCCATGATGCAACCACTCAAGCTGAAATCATGGGAGAATGAGGTGCTACGAGTGCAGCTTCAGTGACAAGCGGTGACTTCATCAAGTTTACTGCAGGTCACTGAGACTGCGTTCACGACGTCACTTCAATGTGAGCTGGGACAATGAACTGCTGTGACTTAAATGAGATCACTGCAAGCACTATGACAGCGTGGGAACCGCAGCTCTCTGACCAGCGGTAATAATCTTACCACCAATCTGAGCCATTGGTATTTCTTGTGCTGTCATACAGATGACAACGTGGGAAACATATGATGTTCAGGGTGCCGAATCCAAACAGTAATATGGACTTTATGGAGAAGTTCGTGCCCAAACACTAGGTGTTCGATACAGACCTAGAACTTTACTGTTACTGTTATCGTTACCCCCAAAAAACAAAGCTCCCTTTCATAAGAAACAGAGCTAACCCTGCAGCATCAGGTTTAGGTAATTTCTTCTGTTAACCTTTTTATTTTATGTGATTGTATATACTGTATTGTTTTGTCCATTTTGTAACACCTTTGTATATTTTTATAATCACTGCCTACTTTTTAGATTAAATATCTAAAAATGTTATAGCTCTGTTCCTCTTGCTCTATAAACCACACCCCTTAATCAATATGCCATCTTTAACTGGTTTCGAATCGACCTGTATAAACGATTGGCGGTGGCAGCTAGTTTCTTCTGTTATTGTCCAGTTTGGCAGTGACCATACTGGGATACATATATATATTCCATGACTTGGAATCGGAGGTATATATACTATTCATTCACTGTGAGTTCCCCAATAGCCGAGTAGTAAAAACAACTGTGGCCTCGTACATCGCTTGTCAGTCAAGATGCGTTATTGTCCTGACAAAGAGAGGCAGCGGATTGCTGTTCCCTGGCGCTGTGCATTCTCTAATATTGCCATCTTCCTGCATGGTTCTACCATAGCTCCCCAGCAGCACTCTTTCTGTCTTGGGGTTATATTAGACTCAGATGTCCTCTTCAGTAGATTACTTCACTGTGCCGCATGGGCAGAGTATAACGTCACTGCCAGGCGCTGCTTGTGATTGGCTTGCCTACATCAGCTGCCAGCCTCTGATTGGCCAGCTGCGTGTATTAAGGTGCAGGGAGCCATAGAGTCCCTACGCTGCATGTGTGTTCTCGGTGAATGCACATCCAGTTGAAGTAGGTGCTGGTGTCAGCAGGCCCCTCTCCTGCATGTGCGTGGTCATGGTCATACCTACTGGAACCATGATTGTTACACCCCTGAATTTGCCCCCTCTGTCATCTATTTCCCCAACCTCCATGCACTTAATACACTTATTACCTTTATTTATACACACACTGGCAGCGTTATGTGAATATTTATCATATACAAGCACTTTTTTTTACCTTTTTTGCCTCCCCTATTTCCTCAAAGATTATAAACTCTTGGGATCAGGGCCCTCACTCTTGGTTTGTGTTGAATTATGTGGCCCCGGGTGATCAGAACAAAAAACTCTGTAAACGTGAATGGATGGGAGCGCCAATGTGCAGGCAAAAACTGGGAAATATCCCAAGCCGCCAGATCCCATCGATCAGCATGGCACGTGCCGACAATGGGAATACCCAATGGCCGCGGACCTCATTGTAAGGAAAAGCAGCTTCATGTTGTTCAATCCATGATTAACGCTACGTCTTATGATGATTACTACCCCCACCATCGTAAATGACTGTTCTGCAGGTAGACAGGTGTAATTATCCATGGCGGAGATCTACAATGAGATATTTCCAGGAAACATTGTAACAAGGAGCCACTACCTGCCACTCTTCTGTATTCCCCCCGGACCTTTACCTTTAATGGGTTATATTTTAAGAACCGAACATTTTGATGACTTAGTAGCTTCGTTCCTGAATGTCTATGATTTTTCCTTCTCAGAAAGTAATCTAAATTGACTGAGCCACTTTCGGCTGGGATTACACAAGATTGTTCTTTCATTTTTTTTTTTTTCCTAAGTGCCTGAGAAATGACTGTAATTTTCGACACTTTACACAGAATCGAAGAATGAGGCTCAACATGTGGACAAAGTATAGACTGTGACTGTGACATGACCGCGGTGGAGGATGATCGGTGGAGATGACGCAATCCGCCCACCATGCTGAAGTGTCTCCTCTTCTAGTTGATAAGCTAATATAAACTTTGCAAACTCCAAAAACTCTTCTAATGGTTCATGGACTATATTCTAGGAGCTGGACTGAGTGGCTCTTGTGCAGAAGTCAACTGAAAAGGAGTCAAAGAGTCGGTCTAATGGTGGGGCAGGACTTGTCATGTCCGGACTGTTGGGGAGCGCTGGAGTTGTATCCAGATGTCTTACAGTGAAAAAAAGATCTGATCTGCGGGAAGAAACGGAAGGAAATGGTTGATCCTGGACAGATGTGGTGGCCCCATAAGTGTCTACTTACCACCACTTCTGTGGCAATTGTTATATTATTATAGTGGATCCATTGTGTAGGACGATTTGTCATAAACATTGGGTAAAAGGTTTTGTGATGTGAGTAATTGATGTATCACTTTGTTTATGTTCTCAGATGGCCGTGATGCACCCATACTGTCTGATCAAGAAGGAAGAGGAGGCTTGTGCAGAGAAAATCCAGCGATACGAGGCTGAAATGTGGAACGACTCTCAGCCAGGTAATGAATCCTCCTAGAATATTGCACCCTCTGCGTCTTCACCACCCGACACACCATCTGATGCTGGAAGAAGGAAGACCATAAACAATCAGGTGTCATAGAAGCTTTCATTCCCAGTACACCACTAGGACTATAGCGGCAGGTTTGATATAGCGGGCCGAGGCCTTGGGCTGCAGATTGCATGGAGAAGAGTTCTAGGAACAATGTCCACAGTCCACTCTGCCATCCTGCCAGGGTCGTACTGCTATAACGATTACTACTTTCCCTAACAGTTTTTTGTTATTTCTCTCAAAGCACAATGAGAACCAGTGTGTGAATGACCTTGGGGAATAACCCAGGATATTCTCAACTAAATAAAACATAATTTAGTCTTTTCTCATAATCTCAACTAGAAAGTATACAAAGATATTCTTTGTAACCCATGATATTCTCATAGTGTAGCCCAGGCTATTCTCATATTCTCATAGTGTAACCCAGGCTATTCTCACATTCTAAAATAATTATAGCATAACACATAGTATTCTCTCCTCTTCTGATCATAATTTAGACTGTTCACATATGATAAAGCAATCTAGCATATCTGAGTTATTCTCATGCACTTATCTCATCAAAGTCCAATTCAGGATGTTCTCATCTATTTAATGAACGTTGCAACTAATCCCAGCAAAATTCATGTAATTTTCTCAATTGATTAGAAATGAATCCAGACTATTCTCATACTTAAAACTATGTAAAGTGTTATCACAGCATAATCCAGGATATTCTCGCATCGCACATTCTCATAGTTTCGTGGTCTGTTCTCACATTCTGAACTAATCAGAGAGTAATCCAGGCTATTTTCATGCTTTAAATTAATTAGATCCTAATTATGGTAATTCCTGCTCAGTAACTAATCAGAGCATACATATTCCGGACTAATCTGACGCTGATCAGAGCACAATCCAGGACGTTCTCACACTGAACTCCAGGACTCATCTCTGCTTTATCTGTGGCTCAGCAATGCTAATGGGATCTACACATAACTGATTGTGCGGATACTGTCCGTGCTCCACATGATCTATAGATGTGGTGGATCTTACATGGCGCCTTTGCCAGTATTTAGTAATTTATGGCCTATTTCATTATTGCACGATGACATCACAGACCCAGAGGGGCAACGATATCCAGTAACACAACTGAGATCATAGAAATAAACTTCAGTGCAATAAATTAATTTAACCTCAGGATTTATTATCAGACGGAGGACGGTAACATCAGACCCCCACACGTCTGGGGTGCACTCATACTCTGCAGATACAGGAATGGTTGGCACAACGTCCTGTACGTGGATACTGATCTCTCCCGCTATATACAGTATATACCTCCTTGAAGGGAATCTGTCACCCCCTTAGACCTATGTAACCTATTAATATGGGCATACAGGTTATAGAATGGTTAGAATATTCCTACTTGCATGCTCATATCTGGCATCTTGTGGTGGAGAAATGCTCTTTTATTCGTTTATGGTAATGAGTTGTTCCAGGCTCTGTGGCATGCGGTATGGAAGAAAACTCTGCCTCCGGTCTTCATGAGCATACCAGCCCCCTCCCAGGGCCCTGTGCCGTGTAGCGATGGCCCCGGAGTCCCGCGCCTGCAATGCCGCCATTACACTTGATGTTTCGCCCTTCCATAGACATTGGCTTCTTCTTTCTTCTGCGCAGGCGCTGGCGAGCCAATGCTACTTCCACTCCAGTGATCTCCGGTCAGGTGCTTTGGTCCTTTTCTGTCCTCCCCTCAAACAGTCTCATCTCCAGTGCTTAAAGGTGAAAAGAGCTGAAGCCTCAGCAAAGAGACAGGAAGCATTGGCTAGATACAATGCACTGGCATAGGAGGATGATACATTGTTACAGAGGGATGTCCCTGGTGAGGCAGTGTGTGTGTAAGAGGTGTGGACTGGACTGTCACATACCTATCCCTGAAGACACCAATCGCGTTATGTGAATAAATGTTATGCATCTTTTACATATATTGTGATATACAGTACAGACCAAAAGTTTGGCCACACCTTCTCGTTTAAAGATTTTTCTGTATTTTCATGACTATGAAAATTGTATATTCACATTGAAGGCATCAAAACTATGAATTAACACATGTGGAATTATATACTTAACAAAAAAGTGTGAAACAACTGAAATTATGTCTTATATTCTAGGTTCTTCAAAGTAGCCACCTTTTGCTTTGATGACTTCTTTGCACACTCTTGGCATTCTCTTGATGTTCCCAGAGATGCTTAGCACTTGTTGGCCCTTTTGCCTTCACTCTGCGGTCCTGCTCATCCCAAACCATCGCGATTGGGTTCAGGTCTGGTGACTGTGGAGGCCAGGTCATCTGGTGTAGCACCCCATCACTCTCCCTCTTGGTCAAATAGCCCTTACACAGCCTGGAGGTGTGTTTGGGGTCATTGTCCTGTTGAAAAATAAATGATGGTCCAACTAAACGCAAACCGGATGGAATAGCATGCCACTGCAAGATGCTGTGGTAGCCATGCTGGTTCAGTATGTCTTCAATTTTGAATAAATCCCCAACAGTGTCACCAGCAAAGCCCCCCCACACCATCACACCTCCTCCTCCATGCTTCACGGTGGGAACCAGGCATATAGAGTCCATCCGTTCACCTTTTTTGCGTCGCTCAAAGACACGGTGGTTGGAACCAAAGATCTCAAATTTGGACTCATCAGACCAAAGCACAGATTTCCACTGGTCTAATGTCCATTCCTTGTGTTCTTTTGCGAAACAAGTCTCTTCTGCTTGTTGCCTGTCCTTAGCAGTGGTTTCCTAGCAGCTATTTTACCATGAAGGCCTGCTGCACAAAGTCTCCTCTTAACACTTGTTGTAGAGATGTGTCTGCTGCTAGAACTCTGTGTGGCATTGACCTGGTCTCTGATCTGAGCTGCTGTTAACCTGCGATTTCTGAGGCTGGTGACTCGGATAAACTTATCCTCAGAAGCAGAGGTGACTCTTGGTCTTCCTTTCCTGGGACGGTCCTCATCTGAGACAGTTTCTTTGTAGCGCTTGATGGTTTTTGCCCCTGCACTTGGGGACACTTTCAAAGTTTTCCCAATTTTTCAGACTGACTGACCTTCATTTCTTAAAGTAATGATGGCCACTCGTTTCTCTTTACTTAGCTGCTTTTTTCTTGAGATAATACAAATTCTAACAGTCTATTCAGTAGGACTATCAGCTGTGTATCCACCAGACTTCTGCACTAAACAACTGATGGTCCCAACATCATTTATAAGGCAAGAAATCCCACTTATTAAACCTGACAGGGCCCACCTGTGAAGTGAAAACCATTCCCGGTGACTACCTCTTGAAGCTCATCAAGAGAATGGCAAGAGTGTGCAAAGCAGTCATCAAAGCAAAAGGTGGCTACTTTGAAGAACCTAGAATATAAGACATAATTTCAGTTGTTTCACACTTTTTTGTTAAGTATATAATTCCACATGTGTTAATTCATAGTTTTGATGCCTTCAGTGTGAATGAACAATTTTCATAGTCATGAAAATACAGAAAAATCTTTAAATGAGAAGGTGTGTCCAAACTTTTGGTCTGTATTGTGTGATAATTATTGATAGTATGATGTAATCCATAGTGTATAGCGGTGTTATAGGCAATGTTGGTAATGTATAATGTAGAATGGGATGATGTATAGTGAATGATGTAATACATGATAGAGATAGGTATTTGCATAGACTGTAGGAGAAAAGTTATGTCTGCCCAGCAACAGACTGCAGAGTCAGAAAGTTCAAGTAACAGTGTCTGTGAGCAGTTCTGCCTTTTGGGTGAACTACAGCAAAGGAGACAAAGGAACAAGAAAGTAACAGACCAAAAGAAGACTGAGTGTGTGGGGGACTAGTGGGGTCCCGAGTGGTAGATCCAGGGCGTCCATAGTGATAGCACATGGAAGTAGAGAGACAAGGATCAGGACTGTGGCGACAAGCTAGGCTGTGAGGAAGTAGGGCGAATCAGTGTGCTTCACCGGCCCTGGAGTAGCCTATAGTGTAAGGAAACGGTGTGTGAAGATACGTTACACTGTGAAACAAACGTCCATAAGACCGTGTACACGCTACCCCTTGTACATAACCCTTATCAAATTCAGTAGAGGCCCCATGTTTGAACAGAAGTCTTCGTTATTTATCTGTGGAACTCGTGGTCCTGGCCAGTCATCGGCTACCGGCACGGAGGCCTGGGGCACAAGGCCCTCACAACACTAACACCCAGTCAGGACTTACAAGTTTCTGTACAGTGTCATGGCGTGTCGTAGCAGCAGCTCTGTCATGGCTACCGCCCGCAGCCACTTTATATATAAGACCACTGGAACCAGTCTTACGGTCATTTCTCCCATGAGCCGTTTTTCAACCCAACCACGCCAGGCCACATGTTGCTGGTGCTACTCTGAGCATCCTGCGTGGCTTACACCTGCCTCCATGACTGCAGCATCTCCAGACTTGTCTCCATCCAGCACATCAGGATGTCATTGGTCGGTGATCACACAGTAGCTGCCAGCAGTGGATCTTGATGATTTGCCCAGGTGCATTCAGCTGCAGAACCTTCCTCAGATGACCAGGAATAATCTTAAGGCTGGAAGTGTCGAGATTTCTGCACATTTGCAGATCAGTAACGTCTCCATTCTTTGATTTCCAGAATTCCACGACTTTTCCTTCTTGGTGTTACGATTTCAATATTGAGGGGAGTACTTTTTTTCCATCATTTATAGATCATTAACATCTTCCTCCTGTGATTTCCATCATCCCATGACTTCAGCTTCTTGGTGTTTGAATGTTGGGGTGAATATACCATATACACATACAGCCTGCGCACCGTGCGCTCCTTCTAATGTTCCTCCTAGACGCCTGAAATGCAGCAACTTGTAAACGATTCTTGGTAAAAATAAGTCTCATAGAACGATTATCAGATTGTAAAGGAAAACAAATGTTCTAAATTAGGACATTTATTTTTAATATTTTTGTAAAAGTTTGACCCCATAGCTAAAAGAAAAAGAAAGCCAATACATAAATTAACTCGTTACAGCCATAACTGACATTACTAAAAATTCCTCTAATTCATTACACCCCCGCACATAATGACGACACACTGTTTTCTCCAGTTGGGTCATCTCTTATTTTATATTTATATTTTTGGGAACAAAAAAAAAAAAGGATTATAAAAGAAACAAATCAGAAGCGAAATGTCTCATCCTGTGATCTGTGAGGACAAACATGAAAACTAACAGCAGCAGATTTCTATCAAACCACAGATCCTAATTAGATCCTGACAAACTCAACTTAACCACCTAATGCCTGGAGATTCAGAGATGGCCGAAAGTTATTACAGCTGCGTCTGTATTTATGTAATAGAAAAAAAAAAGGAGAAGCCAGCACTGCACCAGCACTGTCAGAACGCAATACAAATGGTGCACATGCACCTACTGAATTCTAACTGTAGTTCAAATATGAGACATTTAGCAAATAATTGATCAATTCTTTGAGATACCCCGCCACTTCACGGCAATCTCATAATGAGGACCTTCAGCAGTGCTGGCTTCTCTTCTTTTTTTGCTTCTGTATTTATATAATGGTATACACCATTCTAGAGATTTAGAAAACAACTGCTGCGAGGATCTGTATTACCTGTAGGGGGCGCTGTCTGTGGAGTACAATTATTGTGCACATAGGGGCAGTATTATAGTAGTTATATTCTTGTATATAGGGGACAGTATTATAGTAGTTATATTCTTGTATATAGGAGCAGTATTATAGTAGTTATATACTTGTACATAGGAGCAGTATTATAATAGTTATATTCTTGTACATAGGGGCAGTATTATAGTAGTTATATACTTGTACATAGGAGCAGTATTATAGTAGTTATATTCTTGTACATAGGGACAGTATTATAGTAGTTATATTCTTGTATATAGGAGCAGTATTATAGTAGTTATATTCTTGTACATAGGGGCAGTATTATAGTAGTTATATTCTTGTATATAGGGGACAGTATTATAGTAGTTATATTCTTGTATATAGGGGCAGTATTATAGTAGTTATATTCTCGTACATAGGAGCAGTATTATAGTAGTTATATTCTTGTACATAGGGGCAGTATTATAGTAGTTATATTCTTGTATATAGGGGACAGTATTATAGTAGTTATATTCTTGTACATAGGAGGCAGTATTATAGTAGTTATATTCTTGTATATAGGAGCAGTATTATAGTAGTTATATTCTTGTACATAGGAGCAGTATTATAGTAGTTATATTCTTGTACATAGGGGCAGTATTATAGTAGTTATATTCTTGTACATAGGAGCAGTATTATAGTAGTTATATTCTTGTACATAGGAGCAGTATTATAGTAGTTATATTCTTGTACATAGGAGCAGTATTATAGTAGTTATATTCTTGTACATAGGGGCAGTCTTATAGTAGTTATATTCTTGTACACAGGGCAGTATTATAGTAGTTATATTCTTGTACATAGGAGCAGTATTATAGTAGTTATATTCTTGTACATAGGAGCAGTATTATAGTAGTTATATTCTTGTACATAGGGGCAGTATTATAGTAGATATAGTCTTGTACATAGGAGCAGTATTATAGTAGTTATATTCTTGTATATAGGGGACAGTATTATAGTAGTTATATTCTTGTATATAGGAAGCAGTATTATAGTAGTTATATTCTTGTACATAGGGGCAGTATTATAGTAGTTACATTCTTGTACATAGGATCAGTATTATAGTAGTTATATTCTTGTACATAGGAGCAGTATTATAGTAGTTATATTCTTGTACATAGGAGCAGTATTATAGTAGATATATTCTTGTACATAGGAGCAGTATTATAGTAGTTATATTCCTATATATAGGAACAGTATTATAGTAGTTATATTCTTGTACATAGGAGCAGTATTATAGTAGTTATATTCTTGTACATAGGGGCAGTATTATAGTAGTTATATTCTTGTACATAGGAGCAGTATTATAGTAGATATATTCTTGTACATAGGAGCAGTATTATAGTAGTTATATTCCTATATATAGGAACAGTATTATAGTAGTTATATTCTTGTACATAGGAGCAGTATTATAGTAGTTATATTCTTGTACATAGGGGCAGTATTATAGTAGTTATATTCTTGTACATAGGAGCAGTATTATAGTAGATATATTCTTGTACATAGGAGCAGTATTATAGTAGTTATATTCCTATATATAGGAACATATTCCTATATATAGGAACAGTATTATAGTAGTTATATTGTTGTACATAGGAGCAGTATTATAGTAGTCATATTCTTGTACATAGGGGCAGTATTATAGTAGTTATATTCTTGTACATAGGAGCAGTATTATAGTAGTTATATTCTTGTACATAGGGGCAGTATTATAGTAGTTATATTCTTGTACATAAGAGCAGTATTATAGTAGTTATATTACTGTACATAAAAGCAGTATTATAGTAGTTATATTATTGTACATACGGGCAGTATTATAGTAGTTATATTCTTGTACATAGGGGGCAGTATTATAGTAGTTATATTCTTGTACATAGGGGCAGTATTATAGTAGTCATATTCTTGTACATAGGGGCAGTAATATAGTAGTTATATTCTTGTATATAGGGGCCAGTATTATAGTAGTTATATTCTTGTACATAGGGGCAGTATTATAGCAGTTATATTCTTGTATATAGGGGCCAGTATTATAGTAGTTATATTCTTGTACATAGGGGCAGTATTATAGTAGTTATATTCTTGTATATAGGGGCAGTATTATAGTAGTTATATTCTTGTACATAGGGGGCAGTATTATAGTAGTTATATTCTTGTACATAGGGGCAGTATTATAGTAGTTATATTCTTGTATATAGGGGCAGTATTATAGTAGTTGTATTCTTGTATATAGGAGCAGTATTATAGTAGTTATATTCTTGTACATAGAGGCAGTATTATAGTAGTTATATTCTTGTATATAGGGAGCAGTATTACAGTAGTTATATTCTTGTACATATGGGCAGTATTATAGTAGTTATATTCTTGTACATAGGGGGCAGTATTATAGTAGATATATTCTTGTACATATGAGCATTATTATAGTAGTTATATTCTTGTACATAGGAGCATTATTATAGTAGTTATATTCTTGTACACAGGGGGCAGTATTATAGTAGTTATATTCTTGCACATAGGGGGCAGTATTATAGTAGTTATATTCTTGTACATAGGGGGCAGTATTATAGTAGTTATATTCTTGTACATAGAGGCAGTATTATAGTAGTTATATTCTTGTACATAGGGGCAGTATTATAGTAGTTATATTCTTATACATAGGGGCAGTATTATAGTAGTTATATTCTTGTACATAGGAACAGTATTATAGTAGTTATATTCTTGTGTATAGGGGGCAGTATTATAGTAGTTATATTCTTGTACATAGGGGGCAGTATTATAGTAGTTATATTCTTGCACATAGGGCCAGTATTATAGTAGTTATATTCTTGTACATAGGAGCATTATTATAGTAGTTTTATTCTTGTACATAGAGGCAGTATTATAGTAGTTATATTCTTGTATATAGGGGGCAGTATTATAGTAGTTATATTCTTGTACATAGGGGGCAGTATTATAGTAGTTATATTCTTGTACATAGGAGCCGTATTATAGTAGTTATATTCTTGTACATAGGGGGCAGTATTATAGTAGTTATATTCTTGTACATAGGGGGCAGTATTATAGTAGTTATATTCTTGTACACAGGGGGCAGTATTATAGTAGTTATATTCTTGCACATAGGGGGCAGTATTATAGTAGTTATATTCTTGTACATAGGGGGCAGTATTATAGTAGTTATATTCTTGTACATAGGAGCCGTATTATAGTAGTTATATTCTTGTACATAGGGGGCAGTATTATAGTAGTTATATTCTTGTACATAGGGGGCAGTATTATAGTAGTTATATTCTTGTACATAGGGGGCAGTATTATAGTAGATATATTCTTGTACATAGGAGCATTATTATAGTAGTTATATTCTTGTACATAGGGGCAGTATTATAGTAGTTATATTCTTGTACATAAGAGCAGCATTATATTAGTTATATTCCTGTACATTGGGGCAGTATTATTGGAGTTATATTCTTGTACATAGAGGCAGTATTGTAGTAGTTATATTCTTGTACCTAGGGGCAGTATTATAGCAGTTATATTCTTGTACATAGGGAGCAGTATTATAGCAGTTATATTCTTGTACATAGGGAGCAGTATTATAGTAGTTATATTCTTGTACATGGGGCAGTATTATAGCAGTTATATTCTTGTACATAGGGGCAGTATTATAGTAGTTATATTCTTGTACATAGGAGCAGTATTATAGTAGTTATATTCTTGTATATAGGGAGCAGTATTACAGTAGTTATATTCTTGTACATAGGGGCAGTATTATAGTAGTTATATTCTTGTACATAGGAGCAGTATTATAGTAGTTATATTCTTGTACATAGGGGGCAGTATTATAGTAGTTATATTCTTGTACATAGGAGCAGTATTATAGTAGTTATATTCTTGTACATAGGGGCAGTATTATAGTAGTTATATTCTTGTACATAGGAGCAGTATTATAGTAGTTATATTATTGTACATAGGGGCAGTATTATAGTAGTTATTTTTTTTGTACATTAGTGCAGTATTATAGCAGTTATATTCTTGTACATAGGGAGCAGTATTATAGCAGTTATAATCTTGTACATAGGGAGCAGTATTATAGTAGTTATATTCTTGTACATAGGAGCAGTATTATAGTAGTTATATTCTTGTACATAGGGGGCAGTATTATAGTAGTTATATTCTTGTACATAGGGGGCAGTATTATAGTAGTTATAGTCTTGTACATAGGAGCAGTGTTATAGTAGTTATATTCTTGTATATAGGAGCAGTATTATAGTAGTTATATTCTTGTATATAGGGGCAGTATTGTAGTAGTTATATTCTTGTACATAGGAGCAGTATTATAGTAGTTATATTCTTGTACATAGGAGCAGTATTATAGTAGTTATATTCTTGTACATAGGAGCAGTATTATAGTAGTTATATTCTTGTACATAGGGGCAGTATTATAGTAGTTATATTCTTGTACATAGGGGCAGTATTATAGTAGTTATATTCTTGTACATAGGGGCAGTATTATAGTAGTTATATTCTTGTACATAGGAGCAGTATTATAGTAGTTATATTCTTGTACATAGGGGCAGTATTATAGTAGTTATATTCTTGTACCTAGGGGGCAGTATTATAGTACATTCTTGTACATAGGGGGCAGTATTATAGTAGTTATATTCTTGTACATAGGGGCAGTATTATAGTAGTTATATTCTTGTACATAGGGGCAGTATTATAGTAGTTATATTCTTGTACATAGGAGCAGTATTATAGTAGTTATATTCTTGTACATAGGGGCAGTATTATAGTAGTTATATTCTTGTACCTAGGGGGCAGTATTATAGTATATTCTTGTACATAGGGGGCAGTATTATAGTAGTTATATTCTTGTACATAGGGGCAGTATTATAGTAGTTATATTCTTGTACATAGGGGCAGTATTATAGTAGTTATATTCTTGTACATAGGGGCAGTATTATAGTAGTTCCATTCTTGTACATAGGAGCAGTATTATAGTAGTTATATTCTTGTACATAGGGGGCAGTATTATAGTAGTTATATTCTTGTACATAGGAGCAGTATTATAGTAGTTATATTCTTGTACATAGGGGCAGTATTATAGTAGTTATATTCTTGTACATAGGGGCAGTATTATAGTAGTTATATTCTTGTATATAGGTTAGCAGTATTGTAATATTTTGAGTATTGTGTACAGGTGCAGTATTTTCTGATTGAATAGAATGACGATGATGTATAAATTTACATTTTATTTCCAGTTTCCCGGATCTGTATGCTGTTAGGATTTGTGTAGAATACATTTAGTTGATTCATAGACACATAACATTGATCAGTCATAGTACTGATAAATTGGAGAAAACATAGAACATATAGTGAACATTTCAGCCAGTTGTAAGATAATAATTGGAGGAGGATGATACATTGTTGCAGGGGAAGTCTTTATTGTAATGAATCTTTTCTGCATTTGTATACTCTATGCTGCCAGGAAAGGTCATGAACACTGGCCTGTTTCCATGCTTTATACTGTAGCATAACTTGAAGCATGCTCTTATGATAGAAGTCTTCCATAGATTTTATTTGCTTGGATTTCGTGGGTTCTGAAGTGCCGTCAGTTTGTGGTGTCTCCTCCAGGCCAGACTTTCCCCATGTCTGCCTGGGTTTCCAATTGATGTCCTAAATTCTGAGGCTGTGCTGCCATTAATTGCTCAGCTGGGCTCTGCCGCTATCATTCTCTCCAGTGAAGTACCTTCTTCAAAGTGCGTTTGAAGCGTTTCTGCTGCTACTTGTGCTGAGCCGGCGACATGGCGGATTCAAGGCGCCCGACACAGGGGATAGCGGCTTCTCTGGTTCAGTGATTTCTACACATCCTCTCATGTAAGAATGGAATTAATATGAAGATTCCATGAACCGTGGCCGACACCAGAGAGCAGTAGGCCTGAGCACATCACCCATAGATTCCTAATATAGTCCTTATAAAACACAGGTGTCTAAGCAATGACATTATTCCTGCTAGAAAATGATCAAGAACCTGACTGTTACTGTTCCGCCTGTCAAAAGGGGCGTGTCTCATACTGTCAGCGCTGATTGGACACTTTCAGACTCTGCAGGGACACACCCCCAGCTCCAATTGGTCACACCCGCCTAAGAATTAATTTAGGATTTTCCAGGAGCCTTTACAGAGGGACGGAATAAAACAAGATGCTCCAAAATTGTTACACGACGGGAAAGTGATAAATTGTATAACGGACAAAATGTTTTTAAGGAGTTTGGTAATTGATTTTTTTTGCCTCTTTATAACCTTTAATTTCATATTTATCCTCATATTATCAATTCTGTCAATTCTATTATCAATCAGTTCAGTTATCGAATTCTTACATTTTTCTTTTTCTGTTTTCGGTTGCGCTGACTTTCTTCTTCCGAGCATTTTTCTCTCTGTGATTGATGTGACGGATTATAGGACAGCGACACCATCAGGTCTTATACTATAGACGCCTATAAGACACCGACATCCTGTGACCTCCACAATTATACAACTTTTCCCTGATTTTTTATTTGATAAGACAAATCAAAAGTTTAATTTCCTAATTTTTACTTTTAATTTACCTTTTGCATTCAATTGTCATTTCACTAGTCCTTTTTCCATATTAAGTTCCTTTATTACAAGGTTCTTATTCTCAATCTTCTATTTCCCTTTTTGTCCATTTTCCATTTCTTCTTTTTTTTACTTTGCTCATTTCTGTAGTATCAGATTTTTTTTTTTCATTTCAAAAAAGGAATTTTCTTTCTCAATTCATTTTTTGCTTCTTTCCATTTTTGACCAAATCGACTTTCCCATTTTTCATTTTCCTTTTTAAATATTCATTCTTTTCTTTCTTTAACTTAGTTTTTAAAACTTTTCTTTTCATTTAGTTTTTCTTCTCTTCTATTCTTTTGTCTCCTATTTCTTTCCCTTCTTTTTCCTTTCCCACACTCCATTTTCTTTCCAGTATACCCTTTTCTTATGTTCCTTTTTTGCTTACTGCCCTTTCATTCTCTTGTTCCTTTCTTTCCTTTTTACTCACATTCCCAATGTTCTAATTTCTTCAACAATTTTTATGCCTTTCCTTTACAGATTTTCATTTTCTTTTCAGTGGCTCGTTTCCTTTCCCGTATTCCATGTATCACTTTTTTTCATGATGTTTTTTTTTTCCTTTCTCCCCATTACATTTCTTTACGATCCTCTCACGTGACCCATTGTCTTATCCTTGTTTTCCACTTTCTTGTGATCTCCCTTTTGCTTTGCTCTTTGTTGCCTTTTATTGTTGCTTTTATTCACACCTGCCTTGGAGCCTCTGTTAGACGTCTCTGCACAGGGGCGGAGCGATCTCTGCTGCAGAGATTGTGACCGTGGTCAGGCCTGTGCGGGAAGGGGGTCCACTGACGCCAGTTGCTGTTTCAACTGGTTATGTGTCCAAGGGGGCTTTTTTGGAGTGCCGTATAACACCGAAATCTACTACAAAGCACGTAATACTCTATGGGTGAAATAACACTGAAATATACCAAGAAAGCACAAAATACTCTATGGATGAGTAATTGAAAAACAAAAAAATGTTTCAACGCTTTCTGGGACTATTATATAACACTGAAATGTACCACAAAGCATGTAATACTCTATGGGTGATCAGTTGAATCTAGGAAAATGTTTCAATGCTTTTTGAGATTGTTATATAACACTGAAATGTACCAAGAAAGCACGTAATACTCTATGGATGAGTAATTGAATCATAAAAAAAATTTTCAACGCTTTCTGGGACTGTTATAGAACACTGAAATGTACCACAAAGCATGTAATATTTTAAGAATTACAATATTGTCAACTTTTTCACCCCCCCAAAAAAAATGTGATCAACTGCCACAGCTATATATTTAGCAACAGACTGCAAAGCCCTAATCCCTGACTAAAGACTGTTTTCAGACACTCTTCTTGCTCCTCCAACTCTCTCTCCCTCCCTGGGCTAAATGCAGAATGTATCTGATACAAAGCAAAGCACAAAATTAACCCTTAGAAGGGCTGTTAGTATGACGGTTCAGCTTCAGCACCAGTATCTATACTACAGGCCTCTGATTCGTTATATTGTGTACACACAGGCCTAGACAAGCACTCTCTCTCCCTCCAATGCAAAGTGTTCCTGAGAAGTGCAACGGCGTCAGTGTGCCGAGGCGGGCGGCATCTGTTCTTTTATAACCCTTGATGATGTCATACGGCCAGCCAATCACTGTAATGCCTAAAACAACATGGCTACAGCATTACATTGATGCGCAAGCAATCCAACCATGCTTGATGGCTGTGTAGCAGGCGCCAAACGTGTGGCGGGGATTTGAGTTTGAAATCGAGCACCTGCCACGTAACAAGTACATCCGAGCGCCCAGATACTCCAGTGATAACTGTGTATGACCAAGCACATTCACTCATCCCTAATAATAATATATATTGGGACTATTTGGCTTTCCCTGCCCACTCCCTTTCTGTGTCTGTGTTTTTAATTGTTTTTAAATTGTTTGGTACTTTTTGTTTCAAATAAAGCCATCATTTATTGTCCGTCATGTTTGGGTGTCCACCATTATTCTAAGCAGCTTTTTTCCTAAAATTTGCAAATCTTTTACGCAGTCAGTAGTACCACCCAATCTTCATATAGGGCAGTGCGGCGCGCCCCCACACCGCCGCAGGGCCGAGGGGTACCCGGAGCTGGGCCTCTGGGATCTCAGTCCTGGGGTTGTCACGGTGGCTAGACCCGGTCCGTGGCCCTGTCCGTCAGTGGGGGACGTCCGGTGAAATAGGTGGTGATAACGGTGGTGTAGCGGTGCAGTTGTGGGGTGCAGGTCGCGGTAAATAACGAGGACACCAGGTTGCAGTCTCTTTACCTCTTTACTGGAGATCTCTGAGTCCTCAGTCCAGAATACGGTTCACCAGGCTGCGCAAGTCCGGCCGGTCCAATGGCACCTCCAGAGTTCTCTTCACAGGTGGAAATCAGTGCCTTCCTTCTAGCGCTATGTGTTGTAGTCCTTCCCTGCTGTGCTCACGGAAAGTACCCCACAACTGTTGTGTCTGTTTCTTAAGTTCCCTCACAACTCGATTAGATGTTCCTCTCTTATTCCATCCCTCCCTGTTATTCAGGTTGGAACGGCACCCGTTTGTCAGGTAGGCCTGGAGTTCTTCCGGGACCCTAGTGACGCCCCTCTCCCGCAATTGCCCCCCAAGACTTCATAGGTGATATGTGGTAGACAGCCCGCCTGAGACTGACTGTCCTGCCGCTGTTTGGAGTATGGCTTAAAGCTGTATATTATTCCACTCCCTCGGCGTTCCGGCCACCGGTAATGCGCCTCAGCAAGGTGCTGCCTCTTTCAACAAAACCCCTGCTGGTATTCTCCGTCTGCTTGATTTCGTTTCTCACTCAGCACAATCTATCTCGCTTCTAGTCCTTTCTTGGGCACCGCCGCTATGCTGAGCAGGCACGGTCCCGTTACGTTCTTTCCAATGCCAAGCCTCTGCCAGGATCCCACCCCTGGCAGAGACCCTACTGTCTCTTCCTCCACAACACCCTCTCTCACTAGGTGTTGCTTCGTTCAATCCAGTCAGCGTTCTCCCTAACTTCCTGCCTGACCCCCAGTTTACCCACTATGGTGGGGAGTGGCCTAATGAATAGCACCCTTAGCTCCCCCCGGAGGCCCTGCTGTGAAACATATTGGTGTCTGTGATACCTGATCAGAGGAACTCCTTCAGTGCCATCGAACGCACCATGGCTCCCCTTAGTGGCGAAGCCACAGTACTGCAACGACCAGGACTCTGGGGCGCTGCACTCCCCCCTGGTTAAACACAGTACTCCGGGACTGGGAAGAAAAACAACAATACAGATTAGCAAAAAGACATACAATTTTGTTGAGTGCAAAACAATAAGCATACTTGAACAGGCTTCCCTTTATGGGAGGTGAGGACACTTTAACGTTACAAAACATAATCAAATATCATAGCAACAGGCTACAATTTACTCTCATTACCCAACCGGGTATTCTACTAAGTGCAAATGCTGGAACAATAAATTAACATTGCCTTTAAGAAACATACACTCTTAGTTTATCAAAGGCCTTCCTATAATCACATTACAGGGCAAAGTAACTCTTCATTCTCCTACTTTTGAACCTGCAGGACCGCCTGTCCCTATGGCACCAGACCTACTGCCTCTCCTTTCTTTTACAGGACCGCCCCGTTCAGCCAGGGCCTACTGCCTTTCTCTACTATACATAGTATAGACATAACATTCCTTTCAGTTTGAGAACATGGAGCCCACTCTGCTTGGCTCCTATAAGGACTCACTCACTAACCCCTACGGGTCTACTTTCTGTCCTTAGTAACGAACTAACTTTCTATGGGGACGCAGGGTTTACCTTCTATCCTCACCTTCATTATTACTTTCTTACGTTTCTATCCATGCAGAACTCTAGTCTACCTCAACAGGCTTTCTGCATCTTTCCTTTTGAAGAACATTATTCAAGCTTCACATTTCAAACATATTAAACACATATAACTTTTCATGTAAAACGGTTACATTTCTTGCAAAGCATCATCATGACATTACTGTTCCAAAACAGTATCACTTTCAGGTTCAATTCCCACCTCCCCTTTAAGAGGAGATCAAGTCTTTCTGAGGTAGCTCTTCTTCTCAGCCTACCAGTCCATGCAAAGGCTCCGGAATGGTATCTTCGCAAAATGTCTTTAAACAAAACCAGTAGGAAGCACCTTTAAGAAGGTGCAAACTATTTACAGGAAAGTTTAAATCATGCACAGTCCATGATTACTGCAGTTCGTGTAACTTTGTGCAAAACTTCAAGAAAACGACAATAGTGACCCCGGGTCAACAAAGGGGTCACCTTTTAAAGTTTACCCTGAACGGGTTTAGCAGCAACAGGAACAAAAGAACAAACAGTAACTATTTACATTTTCATCAAGCAATAAAATCTCAGAATCCCCCACGAGGCGCCACCTGGCGGGGGAACCCCTGCAATACAGGCAGTTCAGGTTCCAGGTTCACTCCCGCGGCCAGGTACACCCCATGGGTGCGGGTCTGTTGCACAACCAGATCGTGCGCGGTGATGAGGGTCTGCGTTCCCACTTCTCTCTGCGCGGGTACATCAGGAACATCAATCACTCGAAGAGGCACCTCCTTGGCCGCTACGGTGGTCAGGCGGCAGATCGCAGGTTCTGTGATCAGACAGGGTGGGGCGACCGAAGTGGTCACAGATCGGTCACACGGTGGCACTTTGGCTACAGGGGCTGGTTTCTCTTGCTTGTAGACGTTCAGAGCGAACCACCCCTTCTCCCCAAGATGCCTGGTATAGACGACGCTGTCTCCCGGGTAGAGGTCTCGGTCGGGGTGGCCCTCTCTGAGGTGCGACTCGACATCCCGCCAGTTAACAAAGACCTCCGCGTATAGCCCCGGTTCTTTAATAAAGCCCCAGCCTCCTCGGAGCTTAAAAATGGTGACGATGCCCTGCCTGCGCGGGGCCTGGTGAGTGGTGGGGTCCTTGCGGGCCCGGTCCTTGACCGCCAGATCTTTCTGATGATGGGCCTCCCGCCCAGCCTGATGTATTTTCTCCTCCTCTCGCCACCGGTGCTCTAGCTGGATTCGGTATTCTTCCCAGCTTAGGGCCTGTACCATCTCCCCCTTCTGGGTCTCCACCCCGGGGAACCCCATAAGATTGGATCCGGGGTTCACCCAGCGGCACACCGTGCGCTCCGCGTGGACCTCACCCAACAAGGGAGTAGGGGTGATCGGGGCTCGCATGCGGTGTTCCATGCCCGTGGCTTCCTCCCATGGTAGCAGGCACTGGAGTCTATGGGTTCCCGGGAGAGGTGGTGCCGCTACGGGGCCCACTAACACACCCTCGGCTGACGGGGCAGGATCGGCGGACTCACCAACTGGTGTAAGTTCACTTTCCGCAGCAGGTCCCACTGATTCTTCCGGTGAGGACTCCGATGTCCGGGAACCCTCTACCGGCTCCACCGGGTGCGGAGCCTGGACTCTCACATTCAGTTGGAGGAGCTGGTTATATAAGTCCTCCATCTCGGCTCTCAGGAATCTGGTGTTATCCACGAAGGACGGGCTGCTGGGCTCATCCGGGTAGTCGGGGGAGACTTCTACTTCAACCCCGCTGTCGGGTTCGGAGCTGCTGGCCATAGCGTCCTCCACGTGGGTCACTTCCTGGTCTTTTTCCCGCTCTCTCCTTCGGGAGCGGTTTCGTTTTCTCTGCCTCCGACCCCCATTAAGAATTAGGAGGCGGATCTCTGCTGCTGACGGACACGTCCTCACCGTGCAGAAATACTTAGACTGGGCGGCCATTGCTGTTCGCGCTCTCCAACTTGTCTACGCCCACTCCACGCCCCTCTTCTCTTCCTGCGCTCTCCTCAGCGCTGCAATGGCGGCGGATTTTGGCAGCAAATGGCACAACACACAGTCTTTTCAATAAAGTACGATTCAAGTACAGTAAATCACAGTCTCTAGGCACACATGACCTGATTCTTCAGGCTTAAGTAGATCCTGTTCGTGACGCCAAGTCTGCGGCGCGCCCCCACACCGCCGCAGGGCCGAGGGGTACCCGGAGCCGGGCCTCTGGGATCTCAGTCCTGGGGTTGTCACGGTGGCTAGACCCGGTCCGTGGCCCTGTCCGTCAGTGGGGGACGTCCGGTGAAATAGGTGGTGATAACGGTGGTGTAGCGGTGCAGTTGTGGGGTGCAGGTCGCGGTAAATAACGAGGACACCAGGTTGCAGTCTCTTTACCTCTTTACTGGAGATCTCTGAGTCCTCAGTCCAGAATACGGTTCACCAGGCTGCGCAAGTCCGGCCGGTCCAATGGCACCTCCAGAGTTCTCTTCACAGGTGGAAATCAGTGCCTTCCTTCTTAGCGCTGTGTGTTGTAGTCCTTCCCTGCTGTGCTCACGGAAAGTACCCCACAACTGTTGTGTCTGTTTCTTAAGTTCCCTCACAACTCGATTAGATGTTCCTCTCTTATTCCATCCCTCCCTGTTATTCAGGTTGGAACGGCACCCGTTTGTCAGGTAGGCCTGGAGTTCTTCCGGGACCCTAGTGACGCCCCTCTCCCGCAATTGCCCCCCAAGACTTCATAGGTGATATGTGGTAGACAGCCCGCCTGAGACTGACTGTCCTGCCGCTGTTTGGAGTATGGCTTAAAGCTGTATATTATTCCACTCCCTCGGCGTTCCGGCCACCGGTAATGCGCCTCAGCAAGGTGCTGCCTCTTTCAACAAAACCCCTGCTGGTATTCTCCTTCTGCTTGATTTCGGTTCTCACTCAGCACAATCTATCTCGCTTCTAGTCCTTTCTTGGGCACCGCCGCTATGCTGAGCAGGCACGGTCCCGTTAGGTTCTTTCCAATGCCAAGCCTCTGCCAGGATCCCACCCCTGGCAGAGACCCTACTGTCTCTTCCTCCACAACACCCTCTCTCACTAGGTGTTGCTTCGTTCAATCCAGTCAGCGTTCTCCCTAACTTCCTGCCTGACCCCCAGTTTACCCACTATGGTGGGGAGTGGCCTAATGAATAGCACCCTTAGCTCCCCCCGGAGGCCCAGCTGTGAAACATATTGGTGTCTGTGATACCTGATCAGAGGAACTCCTTCAGTGCCATCGAACGCACCATGGCTCCCCTTAGTGGCGAAGCCACAGTACTGCAACGACCAGGACTCTGGGGCGCTGCAGCAGCACAGTGGCTCAGTGGTTAGCACTGCAGCCTCACAGCCCTGGAGTCCTGGGTTAAAACCCCACCAAGGACAACATCTGCAAAGAGTTTGTATGTTCTCTCTGTGTTTGCGTGGGTTTCCTCCGCGTTCTCCGGTTTCCTCCCACATTCCAAAGACATACTGATAGGGAATTTAGATTCGGGGACAGTGATGATAATGTGTGCAAACTGTAAAGCGCTGCGGAATATGTTAGCGCTATATATAAAAAAAGATTATTATACATGTTGTCCTACTCCAAGCTGTTCTCTGTAATGAGGAGGGGTGTTGTCTAATGACATCAGAACCCTATACTGTATAAGGTGTGCTTAATTATTGGGTAACTTCCTTTTGTTTTGCAAAATGGGTCAGAAGAGAGATTTGACGGGCTCTGAAAAGTCCAAAATTGTGAGATGTCTTGCAGAGGGATGCAGCAGTCTTGAAATTGCCAAACTTTTGGAGCGCGATCACCGAACAATCAAGCGTTTCATGGCAAATAGCCAACAGGGTCGCAAGAAGCGTGTTGGGCAAAAAAGGCGCAAAATAACTGCCCATGAATTGGGGAAAATCAAGCGTGAAGCTGCCAAGATGCCATTTGCCACCAATTTTGCCATATTTCAGAGCTGTAACGTTACTGGAGTAACAAAAAGCACAAGGTGTGCGATACTCAGGGACATGGCCAAGGTAAGGAAGGCTGAAAAACGACCACCTGTGAACAAGAAACATAAGATAAAACGTCAAGACTGGGCCAAGAAATATCTTAAGACTGACTGTACAAAGGTTTTATGGACTGATGAAATGAGAGTGACTCTTGATGGGCCAGATGGACGGGCCGGAGGCTGGATCAGTAAAGGGCAGAGAGCTCCACTCCGACTCAGACGCCAGCAAGGTGGAGGTGGGGGACTGCTGTGGGCTGGGATCATCAAAGATGGACTTGTGGGACCTTTTCAGGATGAGGATGGAGTGAAGCTCAACTCCCAGACCTACTGCCAGTTTCTGGAAGACAACTTCTTCAAGCAGTGGTACAGGAAGAAGTCGGTATCGTTCAAGAAAAACATGATTTTCCTGCAGGACAATGCTCCATAACGTGCCTCCAACTACTCCACAGCGTGGCTGGCCAGTAAAGGTCTCAAAGAAGGAAAAATAATGACATGGCCCCTTGTTCACCTGATCTGAACCCCATAGAGAACCTGTGGTCCCTCATAAAATGTGAGATCTACAGGGAGGGAGAACAGTCCACCTCTCGGAGCAGTGTCTGGAGGCTGTGGAGGCTGCTGCACGCAATGTTCATCGTAAACAGATCAAGCAACTGACAGAATCTATGGATGGAGGCTGCTGAGTGTCATCATGAAGAAAGGGGGCTATATTGGTCAGTATTTTTTGGGGGTTTTGTTTTTGCATGTCAGACATGTTTAATTCTAAATTTTGTGCAGTGATATTGGTTTACCTGGTGAAAATAAACAAGTGAGATGGGAATATATTTGGTTTTTATTAAGTTGCCTAATTATTCTGCACAGTAATAGTTACCTGCACAAACAGATATCCTCCTAAGATAGCCAAATCTAAAAAAAACAACAAAAAACACTCCAACTTCCAAAAATATTAAGCTTTGATATTTATGAGTCTTTTGCGTTGATTGATAACATAGTTGTTGATCAATAATAAACATAATCCTCTAAAATACAACTTGCCTAATAATTCTGCACACAGTGTATATTCATAAATGGGGTCCAGCACTGGAGGAACATTGATGGAGTTGGTGTTGCTGGGACAGTCTTGGACTTTTCTCATATTTGGATTGTAAACCTTCCTGATTTTAGACTCTTCCAGAAAGACGGGGCAAATGGGAAAGGAGGAGGATGAGGACGTCTATATGTTAGGAGAGATATGAAAGTGAGTGCGACAATAGGAGAAAGTGAGGCAATAGGAGAGCCATATTGTGAGGAGGGGAGACGTTGCTCCTGGAATCTCTCTCCTTAACGTTGAAAATGCAGCACGACGAAGGAAACATTGTGGAATGCCCTGGAGCTGGAGAAGGTGCAAAGAGCCAAAATAATGAAAAAGGCATAGAGGATATGAATTGTGAGGAAAGACTAAAAGAATTATTTTTAGTTAGTCTTGAGAAGAGACGTCAGAGGGACGACATCATTAATTGTGCAAGTATGGCCCATAAAAAATGTATGATCAAAAGCTGGTTTATGCAGAACCCCCTCAAAGACAAGGCTCTCACTCTGCCCAGAGAAGGCAGGTTCACTCTCCAGAGGATACAAGGCTTCTCTACCATAGAACTATCATTCTGTGGATTAGTCGTTCCTTTCCATTTCTATGTCCCTTTCCTTTTTCTATGTTCCTTTCCGTTTCTATGTCCCTTTTCTTTTCTATGTCCCTTTTCTATGTCCCTTTCCGTTTCTATGTCCCTTTCCGTTTCTATGTCCTTTTCCGTTTCTATGTCCCTTTCCTTTTCTATCTCCCTTTCAGTTTCTATGTCTCTTTCCTTTTCTATGTCCCTTTCCTTTTCTATGTCCCTTTTCCTTTTTCTATGTCTTTCCTTTTTCTATGTCTCTTTCCGTTTCTATGTTCCTTTCCGTTTCTATGTCCCTTTCCGTTTCTATGTCCTTTTCCATTTCTATGTCCCTTTCCTATCTCCCTTTCAGTTTCTATGTCTCTTTCCTTTTCTATGTCCCTTTCCTTTTTCTATGTCTTTCCTTTTTCTGTCTCTTTCCTTTTTCTATGTCCCTTTCCTTTTCTATGTCCCTTTCCTTTTCTATGTCCCTTTTCTTTTCTATGTCCCTTTCCTTTTCTATGTCCCTTTCCGTTTCTATGTCCCTTTCTGTTTCTATGTCCTTTTCCGTTTCTATGTCCCTTTCCTTTTCTATCTCCCTTTCAGTTTCTATGTCCCTTTCCTTTTCTATGTCCCTTTCCTTTTTCTATGTCTTTCCTTTTTCTATGTCTCTTTCCGTTTCTATGTCCCTTTCCGTTTCTATGTCCCTTTCCGTTTCTATGTCCTTTTCCGTTTCTATGTCCCTTTCCTTTTCTATCTCCCTTTCAGTTTCTATGTCTCTTTCCTTTTCTATGTCCCTTTCCTTTTTCTATGTCTTTCCTTTTTCTGTCTCTTTCCTTTTTCTATGTCCCTTTCCTTTTCTATGTCCCTTTCCTTTTCTATGTCCCTTTTCTTTTCTATGTCCCTTTCCTTTTCTATGTCCCTTTTCTTTTCTATGTCTCTTTCCTTTTCTATGTCCCTTTCCGTTTCTATGTCCCTTTCCTTTTCTATCTCCCTTTCAGTTTCTATGTCTCTTTCCTTTTCTATGTCCCTTTCCTTTTTCTATGTCTTTCCTTTTTCTATGTCCCTTTCCTTTTCTATGTCCCTTTCCTTTTCTATGTCCCTTTCCGTTTCTATGTCCCTTTCTGTTTCTATGTCCTTTTCCGTTTCTATGTCCCTTTCCTTTTCTATCTCCCTTTCAGTTTCTATGTCCCTTTCCTTTTCTATGTCCCTTTCCTTTTTCTATGTCTTTCCTTTTTCTATGTCTCTTTCCGTTTCTATGTCCCTTTCCGTTTCTATGTCCCTTTCCGTTTCTATGTCCTTTTCCGTTTCTATGTCCCTTTCCTTTTCTATCTCCCTTTCAGTTTCTATGTCTCTTTCCTTTTCTATGTCCCTTTCCTTTTTCTATGTCTTTCCTTTTTCTGTCTCTTTCCTTTTTCTATGTCCCTTTCCTTTTCTATGTCCCTTTCCTTTTCTATGTCCCTTTTCTTTTCTATGTCCCTTTCCTTTTCTATGTCCCTTTTCTTTTCTATGTCTCTTTCCTTTTCTATGTCCCTTTCCGTTTCTATGTCCCTTTCCTTTTCTATCTCCCTTTCAGTTTCTATGTCTCTTTCCTTTTCTATGTCCCTTTCCTTTTTCTATGTCTTTCCTTTTTCTATGTCCCTTTCCTTTTCTATGTCCCTTTCCTTTTCTATGTCCCTTTCCTTTTCTATGTCCCTTTTCTTTTCTATGTCTTTCCTTTTCTATGTCCCTTTCCGTTTCTATGTCCCTTTTCTTTTCTATGTCTCTTTCCTTTTTCTATGTCCCTTTCCGTTTCTATGTCCCTTTCCGTTTCTATGTCCCTTTCCGTTTCTATGTCCCTTTCCGTTTCTATGTCCCTTTCCGTTTCTATGTCCTTTTCCGTTTCTATGTCCCTTTCCGTTTCTATGTCCCTTTCCTTTTCTATGTCCTTTTCCTTTTTCTATGTCCCTTTACTCTTCTATGTCCCTTTTCTTTTCTCTTTAAAGGGGTTGTCTCCTACTTTACGAGAAATTACTAATTCACCAGAGAGATGCAAGAAAAAAAAAAAATATATATTTTTTGTTCACGAAGCAGACCCCCCCTCTCCTCCATAATTTGTACTGTGTTCCCTGCCGCTCTCTTCGCTCCCTTTCCTGGTGGGGCCGACAGGTGACCTCTGCAGACAATCAATGGCCGCTGATTGACTGCATGAGTCGCATTTGGTCAAATCTGGAAGAAACAGGAGATTTTTCTCTTACTTTTCCACCATCTTTTTATGTTATATACTGGACAGCCCCTTTAATGTTTCTTTCTTACTTATTTCCTTTGTCTTCCATTACATTTTTGCTTTTCTTGTTTGTTCCCTTTTTACAGTCTCCAATTATCGGGCACGACATTCCCTCCATCGGGATCACCCGTGTATTATAGCGGTATAATATCCAGATGATAAACACCGGCGCTATTATATAGCATGGAGGTGAAGGCTTTATACCGCGCACACAGTAGAGCGCACGTCTCCATAAATACAGAGTATTATATAATCGTCCTCCGATTGCAGTGAAGATATTATTTCCAGGCCTTTTCACCTTGCCGAGCCTTTATTACCGCCCGTTCCCCGCCCGGTATGGCGCTATGCCCCTCTCCTGCTATTGTCAGAGACATCTGGATCTTTTCAACCAGGACAGGATAAAGCCTCTTCCCATTATCAGGATGGGAGGCAGAGGCGGCAGTGAGGAGCCCCAGGAACCCGACCTGGGCCATAATAAACCAGCAGAGCTCCTGCGGAGTAACTACAACCACCAGCGGACACAATCGTGCAACAAAACCTCATTTATAAAGAGCTTCCATCTATTCTATTAGTCTGGAGCCGCAAAGAAATTAAAGAAGTTTTGCAAATTTTCCAACTTTTCCAAAGTAAGAAAAAAAAAGTGGTCCTCCTGCCGGCAAAGGGGGAGACGGCCCTTTCTACTATTATCCACCGCCGTCACCCACATAAGAAGCGGCTTAAATGCAGAGGAAAAGTGAAAGAAAATTGTCAGCAAGCAGAGATCTTGCAAATGGGATTGAAATACAAAGTATATTAGAAAGTTTCAGAACTTTCCATCATCGAGGGATTAAGCGTCACTTCCACGGCACCGGACCGTCCCTTTAATTCTAACTCTAAATTCGTCTTTCATTCATTTGCAGCGAATGGAGACGAGAAAAGACAAAGCGTCAACGGCTTCATTGTGACCCTGGGGAACGTGAAACGCCCGCAGTTTACCTATCTGTCCGGGGTAATGTGCATCAAGGTCAGTTAGGGAGATGGAAGCCAAGAGGTTCTGCAGCAGCCGGCGTCTTGGACATGGATCTTTAGCCAGATGCTGCAGAACCTCTTTTAAAATAGGAAACTAAATTGCTATTTATTCAAGTATTTGCTGAGGATATGATGGTGGGAGAGAAGGAGGAGAATGGACCAGGGGCACGGAGAGGAGCAAAGGAGGAACAACCATGGGGGAAAAGCCATCAGCACCTAAGGGAGAAGGAACTGCGGACTATACAGATCACCCCACCATACAGTGCTCATATCCTTTATTTATTGTCCTTGCTTATAGTACCGCCGGATAATGTACAGCGCCAATATATTACCGCCATTTCCTACCTAATAATGGTGCCCAAATAATACTGTCATATAGAGCTGAAATACTACAGCATTACAGCACCAGAATATTACATCCACACGGTGCCCAAATAATGCTGTCATACAGTGCACACATAACATCACCATACTGAGCCCAAATAATGCTGTCATATGGTGCACACATAATACCGCCATAGATAGACCAAATAATTCTGTCATATGGTGCACACATAATACCGTCATACATAGACCAAATAATGCTGTCATACAGTACCTGCATAATAAAGTCATATATCACAGAAATACTGGACTGAAATATGGCATCCACACAGTCCCCAATAATACTGTCGTACAGTGCACACATAATACCGCCATAGATAGACCAAATATTCTGTCATATGGTGCACACATAATACCGTCATACATAGACGAAATAATGCTGTCGAGAATACGGTGCACACATAATATCACCATACTGAGCCCAAATAATTCTGTCATATGGTGCACACATAATACCGCCATAGATAGACCAAATAATGCTGTCATACAATACCTGCATAACAAAGTCATATATCACAGAAATACTGGACTGAAATATGACATCCATACAGTCCCCAATAATACTGTCATACAGTGCACACATAATACCGCCATACAGAGAATAAATATCACATAAATACCGTAGTGAAACATTACATCTAAATATGAGATCTGCACAGTGCCAAAATAATACTGTCAAACGGTGCTCACATAATACCGCCATACAATGATACACAGGTCAAATATCACATAAATATTGTACTGAAACATTACATCTAAATAAGACATCCGCACAGTCTATTAGTCCCCAAACAAATCTCATACATTGCCTTTGTAACGCAGCCATAGAGTGCAAAAATATTACAGAAATACATTACCAGAATATTACATCCACACATTATCCAATTAACACCGTTATACAGTGCACACGTAATACAGCAATAGTGTATATAATACCGTGCTAACATATCCCAGCCACACAATGTGCTAATAGCCGTCACATACGCCACCTACAGATGTGCAGCGGGTGAGAGCGATGCAGAGTCAGGGACGTTGGGTATTTGGCGCCTCTGGCGGGGCAGGCAGGTGCCATCTTGCACTTTTCTTGCCTCCGTCACTTTATGCAGGAGCTGGAATGTAACTGCCGCAGTGTAAATATTTGTGTCGTTACTGTATCCATAGGACGTACACAGTGTCCTGGATTTACAGGCTGCGGAGGATCAACCTCAGGATCCCGGACCGGGTGACACGATAAATATTCCTGAGCAATGGTCCACAGTGCGGCCATGTGTCTCAATGAATGTCTGGGGGGTGCGAAGAGCAGTTCATCACCGCTCTCATATAGCGCCAGAAACAGACGGAAAGTCGGCCTGAATTTCCAGCGCAGATTTATATCCAAGAAGTATTGTTTCTCCTTGCGGAGATTGACATGCTAAGCATGCCGAGATGAGGAGACTTAAAGATTTACAAACTCTTGGATTTCTGCTGTGGAAGTTCTGCACATTAATATGAGGATCAGAACTTTGCTGCCCACAATCAGTAACGCGCTGCTTCATGTCATTATGTCCCACCGCTCACACTAAGGCCGGCGTCACACCTAACGTATAAAAATACGGTCCTTTTTTTTACAGCCGAAATACACAGAAAAGTTCCTGAACGTTTATCCATATTCAATGCGAGGATGCGATTTTTTTCTCCAAAAACCATCCGTATGGTGAGATTTTCTCGCCAACTTGCAAAATGGACATAGAATGGATCCATGGGCTCAAATGTTCGTGAAAACATATATACAGTCTATATATATATATATATATATATATATATATATATATATATATATATGTCAGTGAGACACCTATATATACATATATTTATATTTAATACAGCACTAGATAGCAGAAAAGCCGGAAATTCAATTGCCGGCTTTTCCTATCTCCTTCCCAAACCCGACAGGATATGAGACATGATTACATACAGTAAACCATTTCATATCCGTTAGATTTTTACATATTCCTCACTACTAATGTTAGAAGTGTTTGTGTGCAAAATTTGGGAGCTCTAGGTGTTAAAATAAAGGGTTAAATTACTGAAAAAACTGGCGTGGGCTCCCACGCAATTTTCTCCACCAGAGCGGTAAAGCCAGTGACTGAGGGCAGATATTAATAGCCAGGAGAGGGTCCATGGTTATTGCCCCCCCCCTGGCTAAAAACATCTGCCCCCAGCCACCCCAGAAAAGGCACATCTGGAAGATGCGACTATTCTGGCACTTGGCCACTCTCTTCCCACTCCCGTGTAGCGGTGGGATATGGGGTAATGGAGGGTTAATGTCACCTTGCTAATGTAAGGTGACATTAAGCCTGGTTGATAATGGAGAGATGTCAATAAGACACCTATCCATTATTAATCCAATAGTAATAAAGGGTTAATAATACACAAATTAAGAATAAAGTATTTTAATTAAATAAATACACATGAGGTTTTATTATCTTTATTGTACGCTCAATCCACCTGAAGACCCTCGTTCTCCTGAAAAAAAAAGGAACATAAAAAAGCAACAATATCCCATACCTGTCCGCCATACAGTCATGTCCCACGATGTAAATCCATCTGAAGGGGTTAAATACATTTACAACCAGGAGCAATGCTAATGCAGCTGCTCATAGCTGTAAAAGATTGGGGAATGAATGGAATGCAGGGAATGTAGCTTCATTGACTTGCGGTGCCGTCATAGAAGCTGCTCTTCCTGGTGGCATGAACTCATATGAACTGTAGCGTGAGAAAATATTCAGAAAAATTCCCACGCTAGAGTTCGTATGAGTTCATGCCACCAGGGGGCGCAGCTTCTATGACGGCACCGCAAGTCAACGAAGCTGCATTCCATTCATTCCCCAGTCTTTACAGCCAGGGGCGGCTGCATTAGCAGGCTCCTGGTTGTAAATGTATTTACCGGCTTTTCTATAGAACACCGCTGCGTATTTCTTTCAAGATGTGATATTCCTGGTAGAGGATCGGGGCTGGAGAAACCCAGATCATACGAGGATTGTCAGAGAATTTCACCAGGAAACTGAAATATCTGACACTGGTGGATGAGAAACGAAGGCGTCCGGCCGTCTGGACAGAAAATGTCACCACTTATTAGTGCAGTTTAAAAGGTTCCAGGAACAATACAAATATTTTATCAAGGCAAAAACCAGCGCGTTTCAGGCCTTTATTATTGGTCCCAGTGCAGTGGATTTTTCATGCAAATCTACAAAGGAACATCTGCAAAAATCTGCGTCTCTCCTTTTGATGTGGAACAGCTGCAGAGAAGCAGTGATGAGATCGGACCCTACCTGTTGTGAACTGTGTTTCTGGGCTCCCTCTGGTGGTCACTAACGGTATTGTGTTAGGTATGTCTTGTTGCAGGCCTGAGCTCCAGCTGTGTCGTTAAGCAGCGGGTGTTTCCTATTTGAGTCTCCTCTGGACTCAGTCTCTTGCCTGGCATCGTTGTATCCAGACCTATTTGGTCTCCTCCGGATTCCTTTCAGTCTGCCTCATGCAAGAAAAGCTAAGTCTGTTTTGTACAATTTGGATCGTTTGCATTATTCAGTATTTTTGTCCAGCTTGCTTTACATTTGTTTTTTGACTCGCTGGAAGCTCTAGGGGGCTGATATTCTCCCTCCACACCGTCAGTCGGTGTGGGGGTTCTTGAATGTTCAGCGTGGATGTTTTGTAGGGTTTTCTGCTAACCGCATAGTCCACTATCTATTTTCTGCTATCTAGACTATTGGGCCTCACTTTGCTGAATCTAGTTCATCTCTACGTTTGTGTTTTCCTCTTGCCTCACCGTTATTATTTGTTGGGGGCTTTCTATATCTTTGGGGTTCAATTTCTCTGGAGGCAAGCGAGGTCTTATTTTTTCCCTCTAGGGGTAGTCAGTTCTCCGGCTGGCTCGAGACGTCTAGAACCAACGTAGGCACGTTCACCGGCTACTTTTAGTTGTTTGTGTCAGGATCAGGTATGCGGTTAGCCCAGTTTCCACCTCCCTAGAGCAGTATTTATATTTTTGCTATCTTGCCGGAATATCAGAGATCCTCTACCACTGGGATCATAACAGTATGCCAGGCCAAAAGAAAATGTTTAATGCATCGCAGAAGCGGTATTAAAAAGAAGTTCTGAGTTGTTTTTTTTTTTGCTGCAGTTTGCCTAGCTTCTTCCATCCCCTTTTTCTCTGAGTGGCTGAAACTCTGCTGCAGATATGAATGTCCATACTCGACTTCTAGTGTGGATCAGCTTGCTGCTAGGGTGCAAAGCATTCAGGATTTTGTTATCCATAGCCCTATGTCTGAACCAAAAATACCTATTCCTGAGCCGTTTTTTGGAGATAGATCTAAATTCCTGAATTTTAGGAATAATTGTAAATTGTTTCTGTCTCTGAAACCTCGTTCCTCTGGTGATTCCGCTCAGCAAGTTAAGATTGTTATTTCCTTCTTGCGCGGCGACCCTCAGGATTGGGCCTTCTCTCTGGCGCCAGGAGATCCTGCATTGGTGAATGTTGATGCGTTTTTCCTGGCGCTTGGTTTGCTTTATGAGGAGCCTAATCTTGAAAATCAGGCTGAAAAAATGTTGCTGGCTATCTCTCAGGGTCAGGACGAAGCTGAGGTATATTGCCAAAAATTTCGGAAATGGTCCGTGCTTACTCAATGGAATGAGTGTGCACTGGCCGCAAATTTCAGAAATGGTCTTTCTGAAGCCATTAAAGATGTGATGGTGGGGTTTCCTATCCCTACAGGTCTGAATGATTCAATGGCTCTGGCCATTCAAATTGATCGACGTTTGCGGGAGCGCAAATCTGATAATCCTTTGGCGGTGCTGTCTGAACGGTCACCTGATTCTATGCAATGTGACAGAATTCTGACCAGAGCCGAGCGACAAAATCATAGACGTCAAAATGGGTTGTGTTTCTACTGTGGTGATTCAACACATGTTATCTCAGCATGCTCTAAACGTTTAAAGAAAAAAGTTAATCCTGTCGCCATTGGTACTTTTCAGCCTAAGTTTATTTTGTCTGTGACTTTAATTTGTTCATTATCTTCTTACTCAGTTATGGCTTTTGTAGATTCTGGTGCTGCTTTAAGTCTGATGGATTTGTCGTTTGCCAAGCGCTGCGGTTTTATCCTGGAGCCTTTGGAAAATCCTATTCCTCTTAGAGGAATTGATTCTACGCCATTGGCAGAGAATAAACCTCAGTATTGGACGCAAGTGACCATGTGCATGACTCCCGTACATCAGGAGGTGATTCGTTTTTTGGTACTGCATAAAATGCATGATGTTGTCGTTTTGGGTCTGCCATGGTTACAGGCCCATAATCCAGTTTTAGATTGGAAAGCTATGACTGTGTCTAGTTGGGGGTGTCAGGGGATTCATGGCGATTCTCCATTGGTGTCTATTGCTTCTTCTACTCCTTCTGAGATCCCTGAGTTTTTGTCAGACTTTCAGGATGTATTTGATGAGGCCAGGTCCAGTGCCCTTCCTCCTCATAGGGACTGTGATTGTGCTATAGATTTGATTCCTGGTAGTAAGTTTCCTAAGGGACGACTCTTTAATTTATCTGTACCAGAGCATGCCGCGATGCGGAGTTATATAAAGGAGTCTTTGGAGAAGGGACATATTCGCCCGTCCTCGTCCCCTCTTGGTGCAGGATTCTTTTTTGTGGGCAAGAAAGACGGGTCTCTGAGACCTTGTATAGATTATCGTCTTCTGAATAAGATCACGGTTAAATTTCAGTATCCTTTGCCATTGTTGTCTGATTTGTTTGCTCGGATTAAGGGATCCAGTTGGTTCACCAAGATAGATCTTCGTGGTGCGTATAACCTTGTGCGCATAAAGCAGGGAGATGAATGGAAAACAGCATTTAATACGCCCGAGGGTCATTTTGAGTACCTGGTGATGCCTTTCGGATTATCTAATGCTCCTTCTGTGTTTCAGTCCTTCATGCATGACATCTTACGGAAATATCTGGATAAATTTATGATTATTTATCTGGATGATATTTTGGTTTTTTCTGATGATTGGGAGTCCCATGTGAAGCAGGTCAGGATGGTGTTTCAGGTTCTGCGGGAGAATGCTTTATTTGTGAAGGGCTCAAAATGTATCTTTGGGGTACAGAAGGTTTCTTTTTTGGGTTTTATTTTTTCCCCTTCTACTGTGGAGATGGACCCAGTTAAGGTCCGTGCCATTCATGACTGGACTCAGCCCACGTCTGTTAAGAGCCTGCAGAAGTTCTTGGGCTTTGCTAATTTTTACCGTCGTTTTATCGCTAATTTCTCCAGCGTGGTTAAACCTTTGACGGATATGACCAAGAAGGGTTCTGATGTTGCAAATTGGTCTCCTGCGGCCGTGGAGGCCTTTCGGGAGCTGAAGCGTCGGTTTTCTTCAGCGCCAGTCTTGTGCCAGCCGGATGTCTCTTCCCTTCCAGGTTGAAGTTGATGCTTCTGAAATTGGTGCAGGGGCTGTTTTGTCGCAAAAAAGTTCTGATGGCTCCGTGATGAAGCCATGCGCCTTCTTTTCAAGGAAATTTTCGCCTGCTGAGCGAAACTACGATGTTGGTAATCGGGAGTTGTTGGCCATGAAGTGGGCATTTGAGGAGTGGCGACATTGGCTCGAGGGAGCTAGACATCGTGTGGTGGTCTTGACTGATCATAAAAATCTGATTTACCTCGAGTCTGCCAAGCGCCTGAATCCTAGACAGGCCCGTTGGTCGTTGTTTTTCTCCTGTTTTGACTTTGTGGTCTCGTACCTGCCTGGTTCGAAGAACGTGAAGGCTGATGCACTTTCTAGGAGTTTTGTGCCTGATTCTCCGGGAGTCTCTGAGCCGGCTGGTATTCTCAGAGAGGGAGTAATTTTGTCTGCCATTTCCCCAGATTTGCGACGAGGGCTGCAAAAATTTCAGGCTGATAGGCCTGATCGTTGTCCACCAGAGAGATTGTTTGTCCCTGATGGATGGACCAACAGAGTTATTTCTGAGGTTCATTCTTCGGTGTTGGCGGGACATCCTGGGATTTTTGGTACCAGAGATTTGGTGGCCAGGTCCTTTTGGTGGCCTTCCTTGTCGTGGGATGTGCGTTCTTTTGTGCAGCCTGTGGGATTTGTGCTCGGGCTAAGCCTTGCTGTTCTCGTGCCAGCGGGTTGCTTTTGCCCTTGCCTATCCCAAAGAGGCCTTGGACGCACATTTCCATGGATTTCATTTCGGATCTTCCGGTGTCTCGGAAGATGTCTGTCATCTGGGTGGTGTGTGATCGTTTTTTTAAAATGGTCCATTTGGTGCCCTTGCCTAAGTTGCCTTCCTCCTCTGATTTGGTCCCTTTGTTCTTTCAGAATGTGGTTCGTTTGCATGGCATCCCTGAGAATATTGTATCTGCCAGAGGATCCCAGTTTGTGTCCAGATTCTGGCGATCCTTTTGTGCTAAGATGGGTATTGATTTGTCTTTTTCGTCGGCTTTTCATCCTCAGACTAATGGCCAGACCGAGCGAACTAATCAGACGTTAGAGACTTATTTGAGATGTTTTGTTTCTGCTGATCAGGACGACTGGGTTACCTTTTTGCCACTGGCCGAGTTTGCCCTTAATAATCGGGCTAGTTCTGCCACCTTGGTTTCACCCTTTTTCTGCAACTCTGGTTTTCATCCTCGTTTCTCCTCGGGTCAGGTTGAACCTTCTGACTGTCCTGGGGTTGATTCTGTGGTGGATAGGTTGCAGCGGATTTGGAACCATGTGGTGGACAATTTGAAATTGTCACAAGACAAGGCCCAGCGGTTTGCCAACCGCCGCCGCGGTGTGGGTCCCCGACTTCGTGTTGGGGATTTGGTTTGGTTGTCTTCTCGGCATGTTCCTTTGAAAGTCTCCTCTCCTAAGTTCAAGCCTCGCTTTATCGGTCCTTATAAGATTTTGGAAATCCTTAACCCGGTGTCTTTTCGCTTGGACCTTCCAGCGTCTTTTGCTATTCATAATGTGTTCCATAGGTCCTTGTTGCGGCGGTACGTGGTGCCTATGGTTCCTGCTGTTGAGCCTCCTACCCCGGTTTTGGTTGAGGGCGAGTTGGAGTACGTGGTGGAGAAGATTCTGGATTCTCGTATCTCTAGACGGAAACTCCAGTATTTAGTTAAGTGGAAAGGCTATGGTCAGGAGGATAATTCCTGGGTTGTCGCCTCTGATGTTCATGCGGCTGATTTGGTTCATGCCTTTCACGCTGCTCATCCTGATCGCCCTGGGGGTCTTGGTGAGGGTTCGGTGACCCCTCCTCAAGGGGGGGGTACTGTTGTGAACTGTGTTTCTGGGCTCCCTCTGGTGGTCACTAACGGTATTGTGTTAGGTATGTCTTGTTGCAGGCCTGAGCTCCAGCTGTGTCGTTAAGCAGCGGGTGTTTCCTATTTGAGTCTCCTCTGGACTCAGTCTCTTGCCTGGCATCGTTGTATCCAGACCTATTTGGTCTCCTCCGGATTCCTATCAGTCTGCCTCATGCAAGAAAAGCTAAGTCTGTTTTGTACAATTTGGATCGTTTGCATTATTCAGTGTTTTTGTCCAGCTTGCTTTACATTTGTTTTTTGACTCGCTGGAAGCTCTAGGGGGCTGATATTCTCCCTCCACACCGTCAGTCGGTGTGGGGGTTCTTGAATGTTCAGCGTGGATGTTTTGTAGGGTTTTCTGCTAACCGCATAGTCCACTATCTATTTTCTGCTATCTAGACTATTGGGCCTCACTTTGCTGAATCTAGTTCATCTCTACGTTTGTGTTTTCCTCTTGCCTCACCGTTATTATTTGTTGGGGGCTTTCTATATCTTTGGGGTTCAATTTCTCTGGAGGCAAGCGAGGTCTTATTTTTTCCCTCTACGGGTAGTCAGTTCTCCGGCTGGCTCGAGACGTCTAGAACCAACGTAGGCACGTTCACCGGCTACTTTTAGTTGTTTGTGTCAGGATCAGGTATGCGGTTAGCCCAGTTTCCACCTCCCTAGAGCAGTATTTATATTTTTGCTACCTTGCCGGAATATCAGAGATCCTCTGCCATTGGGATTATAACACCTACCTGCAGGATTCTGGCTGGTCTGTTTGCTTCTGCTTTTCAATTAAGCAATAAAAAGTGCGCGCACCGAGTCTTTATCAGGCAGATTTCACCTGGAACTCACCTGAAAATGTGGTAAAAAAAAAACAACTAAAATGAATGAACACTTGCGCTGCAATGTAAAAAACAGCTTGCTGTGCATATGATGCTTTTTTTTTTTCTTCCACTTATGGCTTCCAAAAAAATATGAGGCGGATAAATAAGTGCCCAGTAGATTCTGGCAGTTTTCGTTTGGAAGCCTCTCAATATTTTATATGTACAGATATATTAAAAGAAAGACGCTGGCATCAAAGTTACTGCAAAAACGACCATAAAGAGGCCAAAGAAGACGCTTCAGGAAAAATACTTCTGCCTCCAAAACTCAGCAGGTCTGCCAGCTTCTGCAGAACGCAGTGTGCACACGCCCTTATAGTAACACTCGGAGCTTCCCTGGACTACGCACCAGATTTGCTCCATCTGGTTAATAATTTTTTGATGATGTGTTTTGTATCCAGTAACTCGATGACTGCAGCTCCATCTCCCTCTTCCCCCTATAATGAGTTTTACCAACAGCTTGTTAGTTGCTCCCTATTCCCCCTCAGCAAACAGTCATATACACACTATTTAAGAGATTCTGCAGCTCCATCTCCCTCTTCCCCCTTATCACAAGAGTCACAGCTTGTCTTGTAGCTACTGTCTACATCTCCACTAGTGATTCATTACAGAACACCCAATGACGCTCAGGCATAATTTACACTAATAATAACCTCCCTGAGCATCCAGAATCTTATTTTTACCTTCTCCTACTTGGCTCTAGCATTATACTCCTCTGGTATTGGATCAATCACATTTTCTGGCTCTTCAAGGGCGTGTGCACTAATTGTCCCTGGCTCCACCCACGCTTAAGTGCTCTTCTCAATGACTCCTCCCTTACGGAACTTTGTCCAAGCAATAAATTACTTTTTATTACCTAAAGTTCCACCTAAATAACCACAAGCCATTGCCATCGGACACTATTCTGGACATATGACTCGGTGGGTTGCCATCGGGCACTATTCGGGATATAGGACTCGGTGGGAACATCCATACCTGTTACCCTTTGACTCTGCTCCCTGGTGTAGTCCTAAGCCTAGTGATCTAGTGGATTCACATCTCCTGTTCACCTTCTTACATAATTATTCTAGATTCCAAGATGAGCGCAACCTTGTTATTCATTTTATGTTCTAATTTCTTACATTCTGTTCTCCTAGATACTGTTTTGGGAACAAGGCAGCCATGTTTTCTAATCCTGGACATCCCCTTTAAGGATGTTTGTAAACAGTTGATACATGTGATAAGTGTATGAATACAGCATTAAACAGCGGGATTCCGCAATATCTCAGCGCTGCACGCTTTCTCCTGAACTCGGTTTCTCCACAGATACTATGTGCATCTGAGGAAGCTCCAACAGGGCGAAACATCATGCATACTCTTTGAGATTAGTTTTTTGTTTAATAAATCACTACTATTCTTTCATACAAGAGCGCCCGGTTCTGTCTTTATTATTTTACTGGATGGGACCCTACTTGATATAGGAGTGCCTTATCCCAATTTGCATATGAATGTGGCCGCCTGGGACTTGTGGTACTTCTGGCTGCTGCCTGGCCTCGATATGAGTCACCTTGTGTTGTTCCCCCATTACAATGCTGCAGCTTGTCTGGCGCTTTCATCCCCTCCTTCCTCTTTTGGCTCCAAGCGAGAATGATTTACACTCTGTACTGAAGTGTGAACTTTCCACTTGCTGCAGAAGATTCTACATTTCGGAGAAGTGCAATGTGGAAATAAATAAGTAAACAAGTCTCCGTGTTCTCTGCGGCAGCGTCGCCATCCGGGGAAATAGCCGAGCTCATTAGCAGCTTCCCTGCGGCAGGATTTCTGCGCCGGCCGCTGCTAACGAGAACACTGTTTGGCGGGAAATTCTGTTAGATAGTTTAATTATATCTTTTATATTAATGCTATTTTTCATTATTAGTTTTTATTGCTAATATATTAGTTTTGTGTTTATTTATATAACTTTTTATTTTTATTATTTTTTACAAATATATTTATTTATGTTCTAATGTTTTTTACTATTAAAATATTTTTTTTAGGCTTATTATAGTACATGATAATTTAATGTATTTTTTAACTGTGTAGAAGTAGACAGGTCGGCATGGGAAAATAGAAGACGTATAGTCTCCCCCTGAAATCTACTTATTATTTTCATACAGTTTATATAATCTTATGATACTGTTTAATAGTCAGGTTTTGTTTTGAATAATTGAATAATATATCTTGATTGCAGTGTGGTACAGAGCTGCTAATCGCCTTCATAAATATAAAGTTACATGACAAAATTCTATCTACCTGTTGCCGCCACTAGGGGGAGCTCATTGCATACTGTGTTATTATTGAGTTCAAAATGAAACCAATCTGCAATCAGCTCCCTCTAGTGGTTGCCACAACGTACTACAATACAATACAACCAGAACCAGTAAACTTCACCAAAAAAATCTGTGATCATTGCAAAGGTATAGAAAAAAAGAAAGAAAAAAAATTAATCTATCTTTGTTTTAGGATGCCCAGGAATGTGGGATAACATAACCTGCTGGATGCCTGCAGTGGTTGGCAAGATCGCTTTTATTCGATGCCCAGCTTGGTTCAGCATGATCGAGTCTGAGGATGGTAAGAATCAACTGATATTACGTATATCATGTTGCACCATTTGTTCATTATGTCAGTTTTGAGGAAAGCTGGGTGGAGGCTGCAGACAGGATCTTATCGATATTTCTGTATACAAGGAGCTCCCCCTAGTGGTGGCTGCAGACAGAATCTTATCATGTATCTCTGTATACAGGGAGCTCCCCCTAGTGGTGACTGCAGACAGGATCTTATCATGTATCTCTGTATACAGGGAGCTCCCCCTAGTGGTGACTGCAGACAGGATCTTATCATGTATCTCTATATACAGGGAGCTCCCCCTAGTGGTGGCTGCAGACAGGATCTTATCATGTATCTCTGTATACAGGGAGCTCCCCCTAGTGGTGGCTGCAGAGAGAGTATTATCATGTATCTCTGTATACAGGGAGCTCCCCCTAGTGGTGGCTGCAGACAGGATCTTATCATGTATCTCTGTATACAGGGATCTCCCCCTAGTGGTGACTGCAGACAGGATCTTATCATGTATCTCTGTATACAGGGAGCTCCCCCTAGTGGTGACTGCAGACAGGATCTTATCATGTATCTATGTACACGGGGAGCTCCCCATAGTGGTGACTGCAGACAGGATCTTATCATGTATCTCTGTATACAGGGAGCTCCCCCTAGTGGTGGCTGCAGACAGGATCTTATCATGTATCTCTGTATACAGGGAGCTCCCCCTAGTGGTGGCTGCAGACAGGATCTTATCATGTATCTCTGTATACAGGGAGCTCCCCCTAGTGGGGGCTGCAGACAGGATGTTATGTATCTCTGTATACAGGGAGCTCCCCCTAGTGGTGACTGCAGACAGGATCTTATCATGTATCTCTATATACAGGGAGCTCCCCCTAGTGGTGGCTGCAGACAGGATCTTATCATGTATCTCTGTATACAGGGAGCTCCCCTAGTGGTGGCTGCAGACAGGATCTTATCATGTATCTCTGTATACAGGGAGCTCCCCCTAGTGGTGACTGCAGACAGGATCTTATCATGTATCTCTATATACAGGGAGCTCCCCCTAGTGGTGACTGCAGACAGGATCTTATCATGTATCTCTATATACAGGGAGCTCCCCCTAGTGGTGGCTGCAGACAGGATCTTATCATGTATCTCTGTATACAGGGAGCTCCCCCTAGTGGTGACTGCAGACAGGATCTTATCATGTATCTCTGTATACAGGGAGCTCCCCCTAGTGGTGGCTGCAGACAGGATCTTATCATGTATCTCTGTATACAGGGAGCTCCACCTAGTGGTGGCTGCAGACAGGATCTTATCATGTATCTCTATATACAGGGAGCTCCCCCTAGTGGTGGCTGCAGACAGGATCTTATCATGTATCTCTATATACAGGGAGCTCCCCCTAGTGGTGGCTGCAGACAGGATCTTATCATGTATCTCTGTATACAGGGAGCTCCCCTAGTGGTGGCTGCGGACAGGATCTTATCATGTATCTCTGTATACAGGGAGCTCCCCCTAGTGGTGGCTGCAGACAGGATCTTATCATGTATCTCTGTATACAGGGAGCTCCCCCTAGTGGTGGCTGCGGACAGGATCTTATCATGTATCTCTGTATACAGGGAGCTCCCCCTAGTGGTGGCTGCAGACAGAATCTTATCATGTATCTCTGTATACAGGGAGCTCCCCCTAGTGGTGGCTGCAGACAGGATCTTATCATGTATCTCTGTATACAGGGAGCTCCCCCTAGTGGTGGCTGCAGACAGAATCTTATCATGTATCTCTGTACACAGGGAGCTCCCCCTAGTGGTGGCTGCAGACAGGATCTTATCATGTATCTCTGTATACAGGGGGCTCCCCCTAGTGGTGACTACAGACAGGATATTATCATGTACCTCTGTATACAGGGAGCTCCCCCTAGTGGTGGCTGCAGACAGAATCTTATCATGTATCTCTGTATACAGGGAGCTCCCCCTAGTGGTGGGTGCAGACAGGATCTTATCATGTATCTCTGTATACAGGGAGCTCCCCCTAGTGGTGGCTGCAGACAGAATCTTATGTATCTCTGTATACAGGGAGCTCCCCCTAGTGGTGGCTGCAGACAGGATCTTATCATGTATCTCTGTATACAGGGAGCTCCCTCTAGTGGTGACTGCAGACAGGATCTTATCATGTATCTCTATATACAGGGAGCTCCCCCTAGTGGTGACTGCAGACAGGATCTTATCATGTATCTCTATATACAGGGAGCTCCCCCTAGTGGTGACTGCAGACAGGATCTTATCATGTATCTCTATATACAGGGAGCTCCCCCTAGTGGTGGCTGCAGACAGGATCTTATCATGTATCTCTGTATACAGGGAGCTCCACCTAGTGGTGGCTGCAGACAAGATCTTATCATGTATCTCTATATACAGGGAGCTCCCCCTAGTGGTGGCTGCAGACAGGATCTTATCATGCATCTCTGTATACAGGGAGCTCCCCCTAGTGGTGGCTGCAGACAGGATCTTATCATGTATCTCTATATACAGGGAGCTCCCCCTAGTGGTGGCTGCAGACAGGATCTTATCATGTATCTCTGTATACAGGGAGCTCCCCCTAGTGGTGGCTGCAGACAGAATCTTATCATGTATCTCTGTATACAGGGAGCTCCCCCTAGTGGTGGCTGCAGACAGGATCTTATCATGTATCTCTGTATACAGGGAGCTCCCCCTAGTGGTGGCTGCAGACAGAATCTTATCATGTATCTCTGTAAACAGGGAGCTCCCCCTAGTGGTGGCTGCAGACAGAATCTTATCATGTATCTCTGTATACAGGGAGCTCCCTCTAGTGGTGGCTGCAGACAGGATCTTATCATGTATCTCAGTATACAGGGAGCTCCCCCTAGTGGTGACTGCAGACAGGATCTTATCATGTATCTCAGTATACAGGGAGCTCCCCCTAGTGGTGACTGCAGACAGGATCTTATCATGTATCTCGGTATACAGGGAGCTCCCACTAGTGGTGGCTGCAGACAGGATCTTATCATGTATCTCTGTATACAGGGAGCTCCCACTAGTGGTGGCTGCAGACAGGATCTTATCATGTATCTCTGTATACAGGGAGCTCCCCCTAGTGGTGGCTGCAGACAGGATCTTATCATGTATCTCTGTATACAGGGAGCTCCCCCTAGTGGTGGCTGCAGACAGAATCTTATCATGTATCTCTGTATACAGGGAGCTCCCCCTAGTGGTGGCTGCAGACAGGATCTTATCATGTATCTCTGTATACAGGGGGCTCCTCCTAGTGGTGACTACAGACAGGATATTATCATGTACCTCTGTATACAGGGAGCTCCCCCTAGTGGTGGCTGCAGACAAACTAAATTTTTGCAGGGGATTTTGTATCAGAAAAATAGATTTCTCATGACTATGAAGAACAATTGTCAATTTATTTTGCAAAGGATTTTGAACATAAAATTGAAATGGTGTTTACAGTAGCCTCCTCCCTGGTTGACAAAGACATTTCTTTCTATTTCCCTCATCAATGGACATATGGAAAGGGGCTGTTGATTAGGGATAAGTACCCCTTGAAATGAAGACTTTCTCCATTGCCTCCCGGATCCTAGTGCAGCTGCACTTTTGATCAGCCGGTGAGAGATTAGACAGAGCTGAGCGGGCGGCATTATCTGGCATCGCCCGTACCCGCGCCGTCTGTTTCCCGGTTGCTGTGACTACAGAACGAGTCTTCTTTTTGTATCTTGTGCTGTTTGTCTAATTAGGATGCGATAATCAGGTAGTGGCGGTGACAGAACACCTTGACAACGCTTCACTGCATAAAAAACTGATCTAATTCCCTACTTTAAAAAAAATCTGGATTTTATCCACAGCTGTGACATCTCTCCTAGGTCGCCTAGGATAGATGCATTGATTCATGAATACAACTCTAGACCAGCAGTGAAAACTGACATTAGTGTATGATGTGTACCCAACAGCAGCAGATCTCAGAGTATACAGCAAAAGTGCGATGTAAGATTCCATGGGAACTATATACAGTCATTAGCAAAGTTCTCCCCCTAGTGGCCGGTCAGGGTTGCCAATTTGTGCATAAAATTAACATGTTGACTAGTAAGAAGCATTCACTAAAGTGAGGGAACCCTTAACTATTTTAGATTTATATATAGCCACCACTAGAGGGAGCTCACTACATACAGATTTATACAGTCACCACTAGGAGGAGCTCACTACATACAGATTTATACAGCCACCAATAGAGGGAGCTCACTAAATACAGATTATACAGCCACCACTAGAGGGAGCTCACTACATACAGATTTATACAGCCACAACTAGAGGGAGCTCACTATATACAGATTTATACAGTCACCACTAGAGGGAGCTCACTACATACAGATTTATACAGTCACCACTAGAGGGAGCTCACTACATACAGATTTATACAGTCACCACTAGGAGGAGCTTACTACATACAGATTTATACAGCCACCACTAGAGGGAGCTCACTACATACAGATTATACAGCCACCACTAGGGGGAGCTCACTACATACAGATTTATACAGCCACCACTAGGGAGAGCTCACTACATACAGATTTATACAGTCACCACTAGGAGGAGCTCACTACATACAGATTTATACAGCACATACTAGGGGGAGCTCACTACATACAGATTTATACAGCCACCACTAGGGGGAGCTCACTACATACAGATTTATACAGCCACAACTAGGGAGAGCTCACTACATACAGATTTATACAGCCACAACTAGGGAGAGCTCACTATATACAGATTTATACAGCCACAACTAGGGAGAGCTCACTACATACAGATTTATACAGTCACCACTAGGAGGAGCTCACTACATACAGATTTATACAGCACATACTAGGGGGAGCTCACTACATACAGATTTATACAGCCACCACTAGGGGGAGCTCACTACATACAGATTTATACAGCCACAACTAGGGAGAGCTCACTGCATACAGATTTATACAGCCACCACTAGCGGGAGCTCACTACATACAGATTTATACAGCCACCACTAGGAGGAGCTCATTACATACAGATATATACAGCCACCACTAGGGGGACCTCACTATATACAGATTATACAGCCACCAGTAGAGGTAGAGCTCACTATATACAGATTTATACAGCCACCACTAGCGGGAGCTCACTACATACAGATGTATACAGGCACCACTAGAGGGGGCTCACTACATACAGATTTATACAGCCACCACTAGCGGGAGCTCACTTCATACAGATTTATACAGCCACCACTAGGAGGAGCTCATTACATACAGATATATACAGCCACCACTAGGGGGACCTCACTATATACAGATTATACAGCCACCAGTAGAGGTAGAGCGCTACATACAGATTTGTATGGTTACCACAAGGGGGAGCCCAGTATATCCAAATTGTCCATTGTATTTCAGATATTGTTCAATCACACCTATGTTGTACTGCATACTTGTAGATTCAGGTGTTGTATTCATGTAAAATGCAGATCCCAAATGGAATTAGCAGAATATTTGTGCAGCAATCTGCTTAGATTCAGTTGCAGTTAAAAAGAAATGGAATCTTAGGTTCAGTAGGCCTTGCAATGACAATATTTTAACTAATAGTTATGACAGCGCCATCTGCTGGGGTGGGAGGACGTCACACTGTTCCTCTTGTATTAGAATTAGTGATGATCTGTAGTGCTTTCATAAAAGGCAACAAACAAGTTAAAATCTAGAAAATAAAACTTGATAAAAACATGAGAACAGATGTGATTCAGTGTATATTATGTGGGCTGCACGCCGTATTAGAATCTGGTTCTTCATGTGATGAATTTAGGAAGATAAATGACACCCGGCAATTTAAAAGCAGTGACACAAGCGTGAGTCATGCTGACGTATATGGGTCCTGGACCAGAACTGATTTTCTCGGAGTCCTATTACTGCCCTCTTGTGGCTATACGTTGGGAATTGCAGCATGAAGCACTGATGTGGTTGTATAAATTCACGAGTTTACTAAATGTATGTGCAGATGGGAGGAGGAAATATTTATGGTAAGATTCAGCTGGAAAGATTCTAATTCACATAAAAATACATTAAAAATAATAATGGAAATGTCTTCTAAGTAAGAATTACTGGCTTTATAATGGGAATTAGTGAGTATGGGAGATTTCACAGCGATTTACAGAGCTACAAAGCAAAATCTGGAATGGGCATTCTACTCCCCACTTGAGAAATGTAAAAAAATCCAGCTGCTTGCAGCAACCTCTAGAGCTTGAGACATCACAACACATGCAGTTTTATACAGCCACCACTAGAGGGAGCTCACCACATACAGGTTTACACAGCCACCACTAGAGGAGCACACTACATACAGATTTATACAGCCACCACTAGAGGGAGCTCACTACATACAGATTTATACAGTCACCACTAGAGGAGCACACTACATACAGATTTATACAGCCACCACTAGAGGGAGCTCACTACATACAGATTTATACAGCCACCACTAGAGGGAGCTCACTACATACAGATTTGTACAGTCACCACTAAGGGGAGCTCTCTACATACAGATTTATACAGTCACCACTAGGTGGAGCTCACTACATACAGATTTATACAGCCACCACTAGAGGGAGTTCACTACATACAGATTTATACAGCCACCACTAGGGGGAGCTCACTACATACAGATTTATACAGCCACCACTAGAGGGAGCTCACTACATACAGATTTATATAGCCACCACTAGGAGGAGCTCACTACATACAGATTTATACAGTCACCACTAGAGGGAGCTCATTACATATAGATTTATACAGCCACCACTAGGGGGAGCTCACTACATACAGATTTATACAGCCACCACTAGGGGGAGCTCACTGCATACAGATTTATACAGTCACCACTAGGGGGAGCTCATTACATATAGATTTATACAGTCATTATTAGGGGGAGCTCACTACATACAATTTTATACAGCCACCATTAGGGAGAGCTCATTGCATGCAGATTTATACATCTTCAAATCATTAAATAGGGTTTCTGCTTTTGGAAGTCTTTATTTGTTATAAAGCCCCCACCCTGCTGTGATAGCTGAAATCCAAGTATTCTATAATTGTGAAACCTAAATTTGCATGAAACCTCTAGTAGTGAGCATCAGAATTTCCTCCAGCACCCCCGCTGGTGGAGTGGAGTATTACACCCTGCCTATAGAAATCAATGGGTTATTCACATAATGCGTAACCCTGGTCAGTCCTCCAGAGAGAGATGTTCTTTGTTACCACTTGGGCTAATAGATGAGGATCCGTTTTATTACCCCAATATTCTCCATTATAGTATTTGATAAAGGTGCAGTGTTTTTTGCCCCTTTGTCTCCGAGATGCAGAGAAGCAATAAGCCCACAGTGACAAGACGATTTTGGGGTCCTCGCTCCCCAGATGCACATTTTATCAAATTACCTATTTATTAGTTCGCCAGCAGCTGGACGGCAGCGTCGTTTGCTCTCTTGTAGCAGCCATGTTTAGACAAACAAATAATACACAGAACATTTATTATTTAGAAGCAGAAAGTATGAAAATGCTTATTATCTACTACAACTCCCACAGGAATCACAATTGAGTCATTTATCCATCAAACATCCGTCATGAACCTCGCAGGGGCATAAATCCATGTTCAAAGCTGCAGTGTAAAGCATGGAGGAGAGACAGAGCACTTGGATAAAACAAGCTGAGGCTATGACTTTATCTCAGCTATACAGGAGTCTTCTATAAAAATGAGCAATGATTCAGTGTAAATCATGGTGGAGAAACAGCCACAGTCTGAGTCTCTGGTGAACAAGGAGGTGCATTTTAAACTATCTCAGACTCCACTCACTAGAATTATTATCTAAAGCTAGATATAAGGTTTTTCGCTGTAAGAAAAAGGCTTCTGTCTTCTCCCTGACCCGACTGATGGGACCTGTAAAGAATACTGGAGATTGATGTCACATGCAGCACACCACTAGGACTGGCCAGAAATTCCTGCAGCTCCCTTAATGTTGCTGTCGGCCTCTTGTAGCCTTCAGGACCAATTTTCTTCTTGTTGTGCATTCATCAATTTTTGCGGGACGTCCTGTTCTAGGATTATATTGTGCCACATGTAAGCCCTTTCTTGATGATGTGTTCACTGTGTCCATGGTAGATCTAATGTCTAGGAAGTTTTTTTTTTTTTGTACCTTGTCCTGAATGATAGCTTTCAACACTGAGATTCTTTGCTGTGTTGTCAGCTGTTTACTGTCCAGGAAAAGTTTGTACCTTCTCCTGAATGATAACTTTCAACACTGAGATCATTTGCTTTGTTGTCAGCTGTTTACAGTCCAGGAAATGTTTGTACCTTCTCCTGTATGATAACTTTCAACACTGAGATCCTTTGCTGTGTTGTCAGCTGTTTACGGACCAGGAAATGTCAGGAAATTCCGCCTGAACAGCGACACTTTCTATGGGGAGAATCAGAATTATTCTGTGCTGTCTACTATGTAACATAAGGGTAATACTGTATGACTGGCTAATTTTGAACACAACCAAAGCCCCAATATTAAGCGGGTGTTTAAACTTATGCAGCTCCATTACTTTGGTTTTGTTATTTTTATTTTCCCCCTAAAATGATTTCAGTTTCTTCTCAATGGATTGTACAGATCATAGGCGACATTAAAGGTGGAAAAAGTTCTGAAATTCTTCTTCTTGGGAGGATATTTTCACATGACATTTTACCAGGGGTGTGTAGACTTTTTATATCCCCTGTATTCATTGTATGTTATATATACCATGATCGTAACATTTTCATAAATTACAGCTATGCCCAGTTAAAGTGAATACCAGACACAGGCAATAGGTGAGAGCGGCGGCGCCATCTTTTTCTTAACATTTTTTTAAATAATATTATCGAATAACCTTTCTGAATATAATTCTTAATGTTTAAATTAAACAGACAAAAATGTAGCGCCCCCACTGCCGCAGGGCCGAGGGGTACCCGGTACCGGGCCTCTGAGTCTCTGCTCTGGGGTTGTCACGGTGGCTAGGCCCCGGTCCGTGACCCTGCTGAAGGGGCGTACAGTAAATGATAGGTGTGGATGGTGGTGGTGCGGTGCAGTAAATAACGAGGACACCAGGTTGCAGTCTCTTTACCTCTTTACTGAAGATCTCTGGGTCCTCAGTCCAGAATACGGTTCACCAGGCTGCGCAAGTCCGGCCGGTCCAATGGCACCTCCAGAGTTCTCTTAACAGGTGGAAATCTGTGCCTTCCTTCTTGCGCTATGTGTTGTGGTCCTTCCCTGCTGTGCTTACGGAAAGTCCCCACAACTGTTGTGTCTGTTTCTTAAGTTCCCTCACAACTCGATTAGGTGATGTTCTGCTAATCCTCCGTCCCTCCCTGATGTTGCGGTTGGGACGGCACCCGTATGACGGGTAGGCTCGGAGCTCTTCCGGGACCCTAGAGTCGCCCCTCTCCACAAGTTGCCCCCCAAGACTGCATAGGTGATTTAGATGAGACAGCCCGCCTTTGACTGACTGTCCTGCCGTTGGTTTAGAGTATTGCTTGAAGCTGAATAGTGTAATACTCCCTCGGCGTTCCGGCCGCCGGTTATGCGCCTCAGTAGGATGTTGCCTCGGTCTTACAGCATGACTCCTACTGGTATTCTCCCTCTTGCTTTGATCTCGTTTCTCACTCAGCACAATCTATCTCGCTTCCAATCCCTCCTTGGGCACCGCCGCTATGCTGAGCAGGCACGGCCCCGTTACGTTCGCTCAAGTTGCCAAGTCTCTGTCAGGATCCCACCCCTGACAGGGACCCTACCGAATCTTCCCCTGCAACACCCTCTGCCACAAGGTGTTGCCCGGTTCCCATCCAGTCAGCTTTCTTTCTAACTTCCTGCCTGACCCCCAGTTTACCCACTATGGTGGGGAGTGGCCTAATGAATAGAACCCTTAGCTCCCCCTGGTGGCCCGACGGTGAAATATATTGGTGTCTGTGATACCTGGTCAGATGAACTCCTTCAGTGCCATCAGACGTACCATGGCTCCCCTTAGTGGCGGAGCCACAGTACTGCAACGACCAGGACTCTGGGGCGCTGCACTCCCCCCCGGTTAAATCCAGTACTCCGGGACTGGGAAGAAAACAACAATACAGGTTAGCAAAAAGACATACAATTTTGTTGAGTGCAATAACAATAAGTATACTTGAACAGAGCTTCCCTTTATGGGAGGTGAGGACACTTGAACGTTACAAACATGGTTAAATATTATAATTTACAGGCTATAAACAACTCCTGTTACCCAACCGGGTATTCTACTTAGTGCAAATTCTTGAACAATAATTTAACATTGCCTTTAAGGACGTACACTCTGAATCCACTAAAGACCTTCTTATAACACATTATAAGGCTTGAGCAACTGTGCTACATTCTCCTTCTTTATATCTGCAGGACCGCCTGTCCTAACGGCACCAGACCTACTGCCTCTCCTTTCTTACAGGACCGCTCCTTTCAGCCCGAGCCTTCTGTCTTTTCAACTACTATACATAGTATAGAACATAACATACTTTCAGTTTAAGAGCACTGAGCCATCTCTATATGGCTCTAAGGAGGACTCGCCACTAAGCCCTACGGGTTCACTTTCTGTCCTCATTTTTCTATCAACATTATCAAACATTAAACTTCCATCACTACTTTTCTTACTAACATGTATGCAGGACACTATGTCTACCCCTACGGGTCTGCTGCATCTTTCTTCTAACTTTCACTTATGCAGGACTTCATGTCTACCCCTACGGGTCTACTGCACCTTTCCAATAATCACTTTATCTCAGAACACATTATTAAACACTTCTTTCTTTCAACGAGCTTGTCACATTTAACTTTCAGCATTATTACTTTTCCTTTTAGAGCATCATCATTCTCTAAGTACCATCAGTGAACATCCCCTTTAAGAGGGGACCAAGTCTCTATGAGGTAGTGCAACTTCTCAAGCTGCAAGTCTGTTTGCAATAAGGACTCCAGTGATGTTTTCAAAACAGTTTCTTCGCAAAGTGTCCTTTCTTCATATAAAACCGGTAGAGAGCACCTTTAAGAAGGTGCAAACTATTTACAAGAAGTTTGTATCATGCATTGTTCATGATTCAGCAGTTCTGGATAACTTGTGCAAAAAATTAGGAAACAAACAAAAAGCAGAAGAAGGGATCCCGGGTAAACAAAGGGATCCCTTTAAAAGTTAACCCTAGACGGGTTTAAAGCAGCATAACAGGAAACAAACAATTAACTATTTACAGTTTCAGGTTTCCGAGGTTTAGTTGGACGGCTTCCAGGGCTGTACCTGGCCCTTAACCCTTCTCGGCCTGGGAAAAGTGAGGTCCAGGGTTACACCCAGTGCTGGGCAAACGCCGTTAATCCGTCTTTCATGTACGGTTAGGTCATGCACAGCGATGGAGGTCTGCGCAGCTTGAGTAGGGGCATTTGCTGCAGCAGAGGTAGCGGCTGCTGCAAGATCAGTCACTGGAACGGAGTCAGCAGCTGTGGCACTAGCAGTCGCGGGAGTGGTGTCAGTCATCAGGGCAGGGTCGTCCTTCATACCTGCTTCAGCTGCGGTCCCTCCGGTGCCGGTCTGCTCCGTCTGCGCTGGGGTCTGGAATGCTGGCTGCAGGGCCTCGTGCTGCGACGTTGTCATCTCTGCTTGCAGCATCTCGCTTCCTGGCAGGGCCTTGCTTTCTGGCTTCGGAGCGCTGGGACTTCTTTCTTGCTCCGGACCAGACGAGGCTGCCGACAGACGTCTGGCGAGGCTCCCGACGATGGTCTTCTTCCACCCGGCCTTAGTGCTCAGCTGCGTCTGCAGGAGTTGGTGGATCAGCTCGTCCGCTCCGGTCTGCAGGAGGTCAGCGTCAACTGTGGAGGTCTGGCTGTGGTGCCTCTCCGGGTAGCTGGGGGAGTCCTCGGCTCCGACCCCACACTCCGGCTCCAAGCGGCTGGCCATGGCGTCCTCCATGTCGCTGACTTCTTCTTCCTGGTCCTTTTCCCGCTCTCTCCTTCGTGGGCGGTTTCGTTTTCTCTGTCTCCGCCCACCATTGAGAATCAGGAGGCGGATCTCGGCTGCTGACGGACACATCCTCAAGGGGCAGGAATATTTAGACTGGGCGGCCATTGTCTTTCGCGCTCTCCAGCTTGTCTACGCCCACTTCCACGCCCTTCTTCTTCTCCTGCGCTCTCCTCAGCGCTGTAATGGCGGCGATTTTGGCGGCAAATGGCAATACACAGTCTTTGCAATAAAGTACAGTCCAAACACAGTAAATCACAGTCCCAAGGCACACATGACCTGATTCTTCAGGCTTAAGTAGATCCTGTACGTGACGCCAAAATTGTAGCGCCCCCACTGCCGCAGGGCCGAGGGGGATACCCGGTACCGGGCCTCTGAGTCTCTGCTCTGGGGTTGTCACGGTGGCTAGGCCCGGTCCGTGACCCTGCTGAAGGGGCGTACAGTAAATGATAGGTGTGGATGGTGGTGGTGCGGTGCAGTAAATAACGAGGACACCAGGTTGCAGTCTCTTTACCTCTTTACTGAAGATCTCTGGGTCCTCAGTACGGAGTCCGGATAACCAGGCTTCACAAGTCCGGCCGGTCCAATGGCACCTCCAGAGTTCCCTTTGCAGGTGGAAATCTGTGCCTTCCTGCTAGCGCTATGTGTTGCGGTCCTTCCCTGCTGTGCTTACGGAAAGTCCCCACAACTGTTGTGTCTGTTTCTTAAGTTCCCTCACAACTCGATTAGATGATGTTCTGCTAATCCTCCGTCCCTCCCTGGTGTTGCGTTGGGACGGCACCCGTATGACGGGTAGGCTCGGAGCTCTTCCGGGACCCTAGAGTCGCCCCTCTCCACAAGTTGCCCCCCAAGACTGCATAGGTGATTTAGATGAGACAGCCCGCCTGTGACTGACTGTCCTGCCGTTGGTTTAGAGTATTGCTTGAAGCTGAATAGTGTAATACTCCCTCGGCGTTCCGGCCGCCGGTTATGCGCCTCAGTAGGATGTTGCCTCGGTCTTACAGCTAGTGTTGAGCATTCCGATACTGCAAGTATCGGGTATCGGCCGATACTTGCTGTATCGGAATTCCGATACCGAGATCCGATATTTTTGTGGTATCGGGTATCGGTATCGAAACAACATTAATGTAAAAATGTGTAAAAGAAAGAATTAAAATAAAAAATATTGCTATACTCACCTCTCCGACGCAGCCTGCACCTTACCGAGGGAAGCGGCAGCGTTCTTTGTTTAAAATTCGCGCTTTTCTTTCCTTTACTGAAGTCCCGGCTTGTGATTGGTCGCGTGCCGACCATGTGGCCGGGACGCAACCAATCACAGCAAGCCGTGACGTAATTTCAGGTCCTTCAGGATTTTAAAATTACGTCCCGGCTTTGTGATTGGTTGCGTCGCAGTCACATGGGAGACGCAACCAATCACAAGCCGTGACGTCACGGGAGGCTGGACATGCGCGCATTTTAAAATGGGCGCGTGTCCAGCCTCCCGTGACGTCCCGGCTTGTGATTGGTTGCGTCGCGATCAACCAATCACAAGCCGGGAGGCTGGACACGCGCGCATTTTAAAATGAGCGCGTGTCCAGCCTCCCGTGACGTCCCGGCTTGTGATTGGTTGCCTCGCGGTCAACCAATCACAAGCCGGGAGGCTGGACACGCGCGCATTTTAAAAATTTTAAAATGCGCGCGTGTCCAGCCTCCCGGCTTGTGATTGGTTGACCGCGACGCAACCAATCACAAGCCGGGACGTCACGGGAGGCCGTGTTTGGGGGCAGACAGCTGGAAGGACAGGACCCGGTATTATCAGCGGGGTAGAGCTGCCCCCACCGGTATACACAGCGACCGCCGCTACAGCAGAGGGGCCGGTAATAATCCGACGGAGAATGAACAGAGATTGAGAGGGAAATTCGAAACCAGCAATTTAAAATGCGCGCGTGTCCAGCCTCCCGTGACGTCACGGCTTGTGATTGGTTGCGTCTCCCATGTGACTGCGACGCAACCAATCACAAAGCCGGGACGTAATTTTAAAATCCTTAAGGACCTGAAATTACATCACGGCTTGCTGTGATTGGTTGCGTTGCCCATGTGACTGCGACGCAACCAATCACAACGCCGGAACGTAATTTTAAAATCCTGAAGGACCTGAAATTACGTCACGGCTTGCTGTGATTGGTTGCGTCCCGGCCACATGGTCGGCACGCGACCAATCACAAGCCGGGACTTCAGTAAAGGAAAGAAAAGCGCGAATTTTAAACAAAGAACGCTGCCGCTTCCCTCGGTAAGGTGCAGGCTGCGTCGGAGAGGTGAGTATAGCAATATTTTTTATTTTAATTCTTTCTTTTACACATTAATATGGTTCCCAGGGCCTGAAGGAGAGTTTCCTCTCCTTCAGACCCTGGGAACCATCAGGAATACCGTCCGATACATGAGTCCCATTGACTTGTATTGGTATCGGGTATCGGATTGGATCCGATACTTTGCCGGTATCGGCCGATACTTTCCGATACCGATACTTTCAAGTATCGGACGGTATCGCTCAACACTACTTACAGCACGACTCCTACTGGTATTCTCCTTGTTGCTTTGATCCCGTTTCTCACTCAGCACAATCTATCTCGCTTCCAATCCCTCCTTGGGCACCGCCGCTATACTGAGCAGGCACGGCCCCGTTACGTTCGCTCAAGTTGCCAAGCCTCTGTCAGGATCCCACCCCTGACAGGGACCCTACCGAATCTTCCCCCACAACACCCTCTGCCACAAGGTGTTGCCTGGATCCAACCCAGTCAGCTTTCTTTCTAACTTCCTGCCTAACCCCCAGTTTTACCAGTATGTGAGGAGTGGCCTAATGAATAGCGCCCTTAGCTCCCCCTGGAGGCCCGGCGGTGAAATGTATTGGTGTCTGTGATACCTGGTCAGATGAACTCCTTCAGTGCCATCAGACGTACCATGGCTCCCCTTAGTGGCGGAGCCACAGTACTGCAACGACCAGGACTCTGGGGCGCTGCAAAAACATACAACAAAATTTTTTTTATGGTTCCTGAATTTTCTCCTCCTTTAAATTAGATAAATGTTACAATGAGACAATTAGAAGAAACGTTTCATCCCAGCGTCTTTTCTTGCATTCAGGCTAATGGTGAAATTAATTGTCTAATTAGAGCTGGAGTGTCAGCGAGAGGATGAGCGCGGTGGTGAAGCTGCTGACAGAGTGATGGCTTCTCTGTGAAAGCAGTCGTCTGGTCTCAGAAAAGAGGAAAAATCCACGGAGCAGAAATATGGAGTTTTTATTCATCTACGATATATATTAATAAAGTGTCTGTCACTTTATTTTCTACTAGCTGTTTCCAGCCAGCTAACGCTCAGCACGCTCAGGAGCCTCGTGTGGTAATGTGGGGGGGCGGGATTATGTGTGGTGGGGGGCGGGATTATGTGTGGTAATGAGGTGAGGGCGGGATTATGTGTGGTGATGTGGGGGGGCGGGATTATGTGTGGTAATGTGGTGGGGGGCGGGATTATGTGTTGTAATTTGGTGGGGGCGGGATTATGTGTGGTAATGTGGTGGGGGGCGGGATTATGTGTGGTGATGTGGTGGGGGGGCGGGATTATGTGTTGTAATTTGGTGGGGGCGGGATTATGTGTGGTAATGAGGTGGGGGGCAGGATTGTATGATGATGTGTGGGGGTGGGATTATCTGTGGTGTTGTGTTGGGGGCGGGATTATGTGTGGTGGGGGCGGGGTTGTGTGGTGATGTGGTGGGGGGCGGGATTATGTGTGGTGATGTGGTGGGGGGTGGGATAATCTGTGGTGATGTGGTGAGGGGCGGGATTATGTGTGGTAATGTGGTGGGGGGCGGGATTATGTGTGGTCATGTGTTCAGGGGGCCGGATTATGTGTGGTGATGTGGTGGGGGGCGGGTTTATGTGTGGTGATGTGGTGGGGGCGGAGCTACTAAGCAGGGGGCGAGTAATCATGATGCCTCTTATATATATAGATAATGGTTCACATTAACAGCAGAAATTCATTTTGCATGCAATACCACATCTGAACACAAGGTGTGCTGTGTTTAACCCCTTCACCCCCGGAGCTTTTTCCGTTTTCGTTTTTCGCTCCCCTTCTTTCCAGAGCCATAACTTTTTTATTTTTCCATCAATATGGCCATGTGAGGGCTTATTTTTTGCGGGACGAGTTGTACGTTTGAACTACATCATTGGTTTTACCATGCCGTGTAACAGAAAACGGGAAAAAAATTCCAAGTGTGATGAAATTGCAATAAAAGTGCAATGTCACACTTGTTTTTTGTTTGGCTTTTTTTTTTAGCTTCACTAAATGCTAAAACTGACCTGCCATTATGATTCTCCAGGTCATTACGAGTTCATAGACACTTAACATATCTAGGTTATTTTTTATCTAAGTGGTGAAAAAAGATTCCAAAGTTTGCTAAACAAAAAAAAAAAAAACGCACGATTTTCCAATACCTGTAGCGTCTCCAATTTTCGTGATCTGGGGTCAAGTGAAGGCTTATTTTTTGCGTGCCGAGCTGGCGTTTTTAATGATACCATTTTGGTGCAGATATGTTCTTTTGATCGCCCGTTATTGCATTTTAATGCAATGTTGCGGCGACCAAAAAAAACGTAATATTGGAGTTTTGATTTTTTTTCTCGCTACGCCATTTAGCGATCAGGTTAATCCTTTGTTTTTATTGATAGATCGGGCGATTCTGAACGCGGCGATACCAAATATGTGTATGTTTGATTTTTTTATTGTTTTATTTTGATTGGGGCGAAAGAGGGGTGATTTGAACTTTTATATATATATATATATATATATATATATATATATATATATATATATATATATATATATAATTTTTTGTTTTTTTTTAATATATCACCACTAGGGGGAGCTCCCTGTATACTGAGATACATGATAAGATTCTGTCTGCAGCCACCACTAGGGGGAGCTCCCTGTATACAGAGATACATGATAATAACCTGTCTGCAGCCACCACTAGGGGGAGCTCCCTGTATACAGAGATACATGATAAGATCCTGTCTGCAGCCACCACTAGGGGGAGCTCCCTGTATACAGAGATACATGATAAGATCCTGTCTGCAGTCACCACTAGGGGGAGCTCCCTGTATACAGAGATACATGATAATTTCCTGTCTGCACTCACCACTAGGGGGAGCTCTCTGTATACAGATACATTATAAGATTCTGTCTGCAGCCACCACTAGGGGGAGCTCCCTGTATACAGAGATACATGATAAGATTCTGTCTGCAGTCACCACTAGGGGGAGCTCCCTGTATACAGAGATACATGATAACCTGTCTGCAGTCACCACTAGGGGGCGCTCCATGTATACAGAGATACATGATAATTTCCTGTCTGCAGTCACCACTAGGGGGAGCTCTCTGTATACAGAGATACATGATAATTTCCTGTCTGCAGCCACCACTAGGGGGAGCTCCCTGTATACAGAGATACATGATAACCTGTCTGCAGTCACCACTAGGGGGCGCTCCATGTATACAGAGATACATGATAATTTCCTGTCTGCAGTCACCACTAGGGGGAGCTCCCTGTATACAGAGATACATGATAATTTCCTGTCTGCAGTCACCACTAGGGGGAGCTCTCTGTATACAGAGATACATGATAAGATTCTGTCTGCAGTCACCACTAGGGGGAGCTCCCTGTATACAGAGATACATGATAAGATCCTGTCTTGTTGTGAATTCCGTTCTTGGACTCCCTCCTGTGGTCATGAATGGTACTTCAGTGAGTTCGGTCCTTGGACTCCCTCTGGTGGCTTTGAGTAGTACTGCTGATCCTTGAGGTTGCTTTCCCAGCTGCCCTCGTTTATCGCTAGGCTGGCTTCTCTATTTAACTCCACTCAGATCATTACCTCATGCCTGCTGTCAATGTATCAGTACTGGTTCAGATCTCTCTTGGATTTCTCTGGTGACCTGACTGTTCAAGCAGAAGCTAAGTCATTGCTAGCTCATTTATTGTTCATTGTGTTCTGAATATATTTCTTAGTACATGCTAAGTTCTGTCCAGCTTGCTTTCATGATATTTCCTTGCTAGCTGGAAGCTCTGGGGGCGCAGGGTGGCACCTCCACACCGTGAGTCGGTGTGGAGTGCTTTTTGCACACTCTGCGTGGTTTTTGTAGTTTTTTGTGCTGACCGCATAGATCCCTTTACTATCCTCTGCCTATCTAGTGAAGACTGGCCTCCTTTGCTAATACCTGTTTCATTCCTGTGTTTGTGACTTTCCTATTAACTCACCGTCAATATTTGTGGGGGCTGCCTTTTCCTTTGGGAATTTCTTTGAGGCAAGGAAAGGCTTTGTTTTCTATCTTTAGGGGTAGTTAGCTCTTAGGCTGTGAAGAGGCGTCTAGGGAGAGTTAGGTACGCTCCACGGCTATTTCTAGTGTTTGTGTGATAGGATTAGTGTTTGCGGTCAGCAGAGCTCCCACTCCCCAGAGCTCGTCCCGATTTCCAGTTTAACCATCAGGTCATTCTGGGTGCTCCTAACCACCAGGCCATCATAACACTGTCTGCAGCCACTACTAGGGGGAGCTCCCTGTTTACAGAGATACATGATAAGATCCTGTCTGCAGCCACCACTAGGGGGAGCTCCCTGTATACAGAGATACATGGTAAGATCCTGTCTGCAGCCACCACTAGGGGGAGCTCCTTGTATACAGAGATACATGATAAGATCCTGTCTGCAGCCACCACTAGGGGGAGCTCCCTGTAAACAGAGATACATGATAAGATCCTGTCTGCAGCCACCACTAGGGGGAGCTCCCTGTATACAGAGATACATGATAAGATCCTGTCTGCAGCCACCACTAGGGGGAGCTCCCTGTATACAGAGATACATGATAAGATCCTGTCTGCAGCCACCACTAGGGGGAGCTCCCTGTATACAGAGATACATGATAAGATTCTGTCTGCAGCCACCACTAGGGGGAGCTCCCTGTTTACAGAGATACATGATAAGATCCTGTCTGCAGCCACCACTATGGGGAGCTCCCTGTATACAGAGATACATGATAAGATTCTGTCTGCAGCCACCACTAGGGGGAGCTCCCTGTATACAGAGATACATGATAAGATCCTGTCTGCAGCCACCTCTAGGGGGAGCTCCCTGTATACAGAGATACATGATAAGATCCTGTCTGCAGCCGCCACTAGGGGGAGCTCCCTGTATACAGAGATACATGAGAAGATCCTGTCTGCAGCTACCACTAGGGGGAGCTCCCTGTATACAGAGATACATGATAAGATCCTGTCTGCAGCCACCACTAGGGGGAGCTCCCTGTTTACAGAGATACATGATAAGATTCTGTCTGCAGCCACCACTAGGGGGAGCTCCCTGTATACAGAGATACATGATAAGATCCTGTCTGCAGCTACCACTAGGGGGAGCTCCCTGTATACAGAGATACATGATAAGATTCTGTCTGCAGCCACCACTAGGGGGAACTCCCTGTATACAGAGATACATGATAAGATCCTGTCTGCAGTCACCACTAGGGGGAGCTCCCTGTGTACAGAGATACACGATAAGATCCTGTCTGCAGCCACCACTAGGGGGAGCTCCCTGTATACAGAGATACACGATAAGATTCTGTCTGCAGCCACCACTAGGGGGAGCTCCCTGTATACAGAGATACATGATAAGATCCTGTCTGCAGCCACCACTAGGGGGAGCTCCCTGTTTACAGAGATACATGATAAGATTCTGTCTGCAGCCACCACTAGGGGGAGCTCCCTGTATACAGAGATACATGATAAGATCCTGTCTGCAGCCACCACTAGGGGGAGCTCCCTGTTTACAGAGATACATGATAAGATTCTGTCTGCAGCCACCACTAGGGGGAGCTCCCTGTATACAGAGATACATGATAAGATCCTGTCTGCAGCTACCACTAGGGGGAGCTCCCTGTATACAGAGATACATGATAAGATTCTGTCTGCAGCCACCACTAGGGGGAGCTCCCTGTTTACAGAGATACATGATAAGATTCTGTCTGCAGCCACCACTAGGGGGAGCTCCCTGTTTACAGAGATACATGATAAGATTCTGTCTGCAGCCACCACTAGGGGGAACTCCCTGTATACAGAGATACATGATAAGATCCTGTCTGCAGTCACCACTAGGGGGAGCTCCCTGTGTACAGAGATACACAATAAGATCCTGTCTGCAGCCACCACTAGGGGGAGCTCCCTGTATACAGAGATACACGATAAGATTCTGTCTGCAGCCACCACTAGGGGGAGCTCCCTGTATACAGAGATACATGATAAGATCCTGTCTGCAGCCACCACTAGGGGGAGCTCCCTGTTTACAGAGATACATGATAAGATTCTGTCTGCAGCCACCACTAGGGGGAGCTCCCTGTATACAGAGATACATGATAAGATCCTGTCTGCAGTCACCACTAGGGGGAGCTCCCTGTATACAGAGATACATGATAAGATCCTGTCTGCAGTCACCACTAGGGGAGCTCTAAATTGCAGTCCTTAAAATAAAGACGTGAATGGGATGGTTTATTGGTTCCATTCTTTGATCCAAACAGAATCCATTCTCTTATAATAGGGAGTTTGAAGTGCAGAGATTGGGCCACAGCATGTCAATAAGGGGCCCCCATAGCTGGTGCTGGTCGATGGCACAAGACCATTCATCCTAGGGGAGCATGACCGAACACCAATTGTCATTTTCACCCTCTTCCCATTTCTTTGAAATATCAGGTCTTTCAAAAAAGACAAACTAAAAGAACTACCTGGAGAATTTTTGGAGTGCACTTTTCCCACCCCGTTTGGTTGGTGCGTTAAGTCTCGGCGTCTGTTGTCATGAATCCCAATGGCTAGGGATAGCAAGGGACAAGCAAAGTAATACAAAATATCGGACGAGCTCTAGGGTGATGGAACCTGGGCTGACCGCTGCCCTACGCCTGACAAACGCAACTAGAGATAGCCAGGGAGCGTGCCTACGTTGGTTCTAGACGCCACGCACCAGCCTAAGAGCTAACTAGTACTGCAGAGAAAATAAAGACCTCACTTGCCTCCAGAGGAATGAACCCCAAAAGGTATAGTTGCCCCCCACATGTATTGACGGTGAAATGAGAGGAAGGCACACACATAGAGATGATATATATAGGTTCAGCAAATTGAGGCCCGCTGTAAACTAGAAAGCAGAACGATACAAAAGGGGTCTGAGCGGTCAGCAAAAAACCCTAATCAAAAAAACCATCCTGAGATTACAAGAACCCATGTGCCAACTCATGGCACATGGGGAGAACCTCAGTCCACTAGAGCTACCAGCTAGCATAGAGACATAATAAGCAAGCTGGACAAAAAAACCAACAACTGAAAATCAGCACTTAGCTTATCCTGAAAGATCTGGGAGCAGGTAGGCAGGAACCAAACAGAGCACATCTGAATACATTGATAGCCGGCAAGGAAATGACAGAAAGGCCAGGTAAAATAGGAACCACCCAGCCTCTGATGGACAGGTGGAAACCAAAGGCCGCAACCCACCAAAGTCACCCAGTACCAGCAGTAACCACCAGAGGGAGCCCACAAACAGAATCCACAACAGTACCCCCCCCTTGAGGAGGGGTCACCGAACCCTCACGAGAACCCCCAGGGCGATCAGGGTGAGCTCTATGGAAGGCGCGGACCAAATCAGTCGCATGAACATCGGAGGCGACCACCCAGGAATTATCCTCCTGACCATAACCCTTCCACTTAACCAAATACTGGAGTTTGCGTCTGGAAACACGAGAATCCAAGATCTTCTCAACAACATACTCCAATTCTCCCTCCACCAGCACCGGAGCAGGAGGCTCAACCGAAGGAACAACGGGCACCTCATACCTCCGCAACAACGACCGATGGAACACATTATGAATAGCAAACGATGCTGGGAGATCCAAACGAAAAGATACAGGGTTAAGAATCTCCGAGATCCTATAAGGACCGATGAACCGAGGCTTGAACTTAGGAGAAGAGACCTTCATAGGGACAAAACGAGAAGACAACCACACCAAATCCCCAACAAGAAGTCGGGGACCCACGCGGCGACGGCGATTAGCAAACTGCTGAGTCTTCTCCTGAGTCTTCAAATTGTCCACCACCTGATTCCAAATCTGATGTAGCCTGTCCACCACCATGTCCACTCCAGGACAATCCGAAGACTCCACCTGACCAGAGGAAAAACGAGGATGAAACCCCGAATTACAAAAAAAAGGAGAGACCAACGTGGCAGAACTAGCCCGATTATTAAGAGCAAATTCGGCCAGTGGCAAAAAAGCAACCCAGTCATCTTGATCAGCAGAAACAAAACACCTCAAATAAGTTTCCAAGGTCTGATTAGTTCGCTCCGTCTGGCCATTCGTCTGAGGATGGAATGCAGACGAGAAAGACAAATCAATGCCCATCTTGGCACAAAACGTCCGCCAAAATCTAGACACAAACTGGGATCCCCTGTCAGAAACGATATTCTCCGGAATCCCATGCAAACGAACCACGTTCTGAAAAAACAAAGGGACCAACTCAGAAGAGGAAGGCAACTTAGGCAAGGGCACCAAATGAACCATCTTAGAAAAGCGGTCACACACAACCCAGATAACGGACATTTTCTGTGAAACCGGGAGATCAGAAATAAAATCCATGGAAATGTGCGTCCAAGGCCTCTTCGGGATGGGCAAGGATAACAACAATCCACTGGCCCGAGAACAGCAAGGCTTAGCTCGAGCACACACTTCACAAGACTGCACAAAGGTACGCACATCCCTAGACAAGGAAGGCCACCAAAAAGACCTGGCCACCAAGTCTCTAGTACCAAATATTCCAGGATGACCAGCCAACACAGAAGAATGGACCTCGGAGATGACTCTACTGGTCCAATCATCCGGAACAAACAGTCTTTCTGGCGGACAACGATCCGGTTTATCCACCTGAAACTCCTGCAATGCACGTCGCAAGTCTGGGGATACGGCGGACAATATTACCCCATCCCTAAGGATACCAGTAGGCCCAGAGTCTCCAGGAGAGTCAGGCACAAAACTCCTGGAAAGAGCATCTGCCTTCACATTCTTAGAACCTGGCAGGTACGAAACCACGAAATTGAAACGAGAAAAAAAACAACGACCAACGAGCCTGTCTAGGATTCAAACGCCTGCCAGACTCAAGGTAAATGAGATTCTTGTGATCAGTCAAGACCACCACACGATGTTTAGCACCCTCAAGCCAATGACGCCACTTCTCAAATGCCCACTTCATGGCCAAAAGCTCCCGATTACCCACATCATAATTGCGCTCGGCGGGCGAGAATTTTCTAGAGAAGAATGCACATGGCTTCATCACCGAGCCATTAGAACTTCTCTGTGACAAAACCGCCCCCGCTCCAATCTCGGAAGCATCAACCTCAACCTGAAAAGGAAGTGAAACATCTGGTTGACACAACACAGGAGCAGAAGAAAACCGGCGCTTAAGTTCCCGAAAGGCCTCCACGGCCGCAGGAGACCAATCAGCAACATCAGCACCCTTTTTAGTCAAATCAGTCAAAGGTTTAACAATACTGGAAAAATTAGCAATGAACCGACGATAAAAATTAGCAAACCCCAAGAACTTCTGAAGGCTCTTAACAGATGTAGGTTGTGTCCAGTCACAAATCGCCTGAACCTTGACGGGATCCATCTCAATAGTAGAAGGAGAAAAAATGTACCCCAAAAAAGAAATCTTCTGGACTCCGAAGAGACACTTTGAGCCCTTCACAAACAGAGAATTGGCCCGCAGAACCTGAAACACCTTCCTGACCTGTAAAACATGAGACTCCCAGTCATCAGAAAACACCAAAATATCATCCAAATACACAATCATAAACTTATCCAGATATTCACGGAAAATATTGTGCATAAAGGACTGAAAGACTGACGGAGCATTGGAGAGTCCAAAAGGCATTACCAAATACTCAAAATGGCCCTCAGGCGTATTAAATGCGGTTTTCCACTCGTCACCCTGTTTTATCCGCACCAGATTATACGCACCGTGAAGATCTATCTTAGTGAACCACCTCGCCCCCTTAATGCGAGCAAACAAATCAGTCAATAATGGCAGTGGATACTGATATTTGACTGTAATCTTATTCAGAAGGCGATAATCTATACAAGGCCTCAGGGAACCATCTTTTTTGGCCACGAAAAAAAAACCTGCTCCCAGAGGGGACGAAGATGGACGAATATGTCCCTTTTCCAAGGACTCCTTAATATAATTCCGCATAGCAGTATGCTCTGGCAGTGACAGATTAAATAAACGACCCTTAGGGAACTTACTGCCAGGAATCAATTCTATAGCACAGTCACACTCTCTATGAGGAGGGAGCGAATTGAGCTTAGGCTCCTCAAAAACATCCCTATAGTCAGACAAAAACGCAGGGATCTCAGAAGGAGTAGATGAAGCGATTGAAATCGGAGGTGCATCATCATGAACCCCCTGACATCCCCAGCTTAACACAGACATTGTTTTCCAGTCCAGGACAGGATTATGAGTTTGTAACCATGGCAGACCAAGCACTAGTACATCATGTAAATTATACAGTACAAGGAAGCGAATCACCTCCTGATGAACGGGAGTCATGCGCATGGTCACTTGTGTCCAATACTGCGGCTTATTCATAGCCAATGGTGTAGAGTCAATTCCCTTCAGAGGGATAGGAACTTCCAGAGGCTCTAGACTAAAACCGCAGCGTTTAGCAAATGACCAATCCATAAGACTCAGGGCAGCGCCTGAATCCACATAGGCATCGACGGAAATGGAAGACAGTGAAAAAATCAGAGTCACAGACAAAATGAACTTAGGCTGCAGAGTACCAATGGCAAAAGATTTATCAACCCTTTTTGTGCGTTTAGAGCATGCTGATATAACATGAGCTGAATCACCACAATAAAAACACAATCCATTTTTCCGCCTATAATTTTGCCGTTCACTTCTGGACTGAATTCTATCACATTGCATAGTCTCAGGTGCCTGTTCAGAAGACACCGCCAACTGGTGCACGGGTTTGCGCTCCCGTAAACGCCGATCAATCTGAATGGCCATAGCCATCGACTCATTCAGACCTGTAGGCGTAGGGAACCCCACCATAATATCCTTAATGGCCTCGGAAAGACCATTTCTGAAGTTTGCAGCCAGGGCGCACTCATTCCACTGAGTAAGCACCGACCATTTCCGAAATTTTTGACAATATACTTCCGCTTCATCATGCCCCTGAGAGAGGGCTAATAAAGCCTTTTCAGCCTGAATCTCCAGGTTAGGTTCCTCATAGAGCAATCCCAATGCCAGAAAAAACGCATCCACATTGAGCAATGCAGGATCCCCTGGTGCCAATGCAAATGCCCAATTCTGAGGGTCGCCCCGCAGGAAAGATATTACAATCTTAACCTGTTGAGCAGGGTCTCCAGAGGAGCGAGATTTTAAAGAAAGAAACAATTTACAATTGTTCCTGAAATTCAGGAAGGTAGATCTATCTCCAGAAAAGAACTCTGGAATAGGAATTCTAGGTTCAGACATGGAAGTGTGAACAACAAAATCCTGTATGTTTTGAACTTTTGCCGCGAGATTACTCAGGCTGGAAGCCAAACTCTGGACATCCATGTTAAACATCTAATATCAGAGCCATTCAAGGGTTAAGAGGAGGTAAGAAGCAGCTAGACAGCAATTAAGGGCTAGGCAGCAAAACTCTGAAGGAAAAAAAAAAAATAAATAAATTTCCCTTAAACACTTCTTTTTCTCCTGCTTCAGCCCAAACAATTAACACTTTGTGGGCTGGCTATACTGTCATGAATCCCAATGGCTAGGGATAGCACTGGACAAGCAAAGTAATACAAAATATCGGACGAGCTCTAGGGTGATGGAACCTGGGCTGACCGCTGCCCTACTCCTGACAAACACAACTAGAGATAGCCAGGGAGCGTGCCTACGTTGGTTCTAGACGCCACGCACCAGCCTAAGAGCTAACTAGTACTGCAGAGAAAATAAAGACCTCACTTGCCTCCAGAGGAATGAACCGCAAAAGGTATAGTTGCCCCCTCACATGTATTGACGGTGAAATGAGAGGAAGGCACACACATAGAGATGATATATATAGGTTCAGCAAATTGAGGCCCGCTGTAAACTAGAAAGCAGAACGATACAAAAGGGGTCTGAGCGGTCAGCAAAAAACCCTAATCAAAAAAACCATCCTGAGATTACAAGAACCCATGTGCCAACTCATGGCACATGGGGAGAACCTCAGTCCACTAGAGCTACCAGCTAGCATAGAGACATAATAAGCAAGCTGGACAAAAAAACCAACAACTGAAAATCAGCACTTAGCTTATCCTGAAAGATCTGGGAGCAGGTAGGCAGGAACCAAACAGAGCACATCTGAATACATTGATAGCCGGCAAGGGAATGACAGAAAGGCCAGGTAAAATAGGAACCACCCAGCCTCTGATGGACAGGTGGAAACCAAAGGCCGCAACCCACCAAAGTCACCCAGTACCAGCAGTAACCACCAGAGGGAGCCACAAACAGAATCCACAACAGTCTGTGATCCGGATAATCGCTCCTTATGTTTCCTGTAGTCCATACATAGAACGGTGTTCCTCAGTGTCGCCATCTAGTGATCACTATGCTTATCACATGCACTAATACTATGAAAGCATCATTCCTTCTAGAAATATAAAGTCTCTGAACAGATATTTGTGATATTTTGTACATAAAGACCTGAAGCTAAGATCTCTGCTTGCTGTCAGTGAATGATATCGTTCAGAGCTCGTCCTGTTGGTCATCAGAAAAGGTTCTTTTTATGAAAGAGCATTTCCATAAAATCCATTAGTTTAGCGACCAGCGGATGTGATGCAGATCGCAGTCATTGATGTACGCGGGGTTGGGGATGGCGGTATATTATGTTTTCCTTTCACCTCTGAGCAAATTTCTTATTATGGCTCCTTATATCACCATAGATGCAGGAATGCACATTCCTAATGTCAGTGGCTCCATTGCAAAGGCTCCAGCGGGGCCCCCAATTATTGCATTAATAGTAATGGTCCTTCCGTATGGGCCATAGGGACTTTTAGGGACCCCCCTGGTCCAGATCCCTGGTGCGATTGCAACCCCTGCTCCTGATATAGTAATGCCCCTGCCTATTGTTACCCCTCATATGGGGCAATGTGGCTCTGGGGTAGGAGAACGGCCGCCGGCGCCGTCTCCCAGATTCTCTCCTGTGATGACGATTGTTTTCTCTTTGTTACAGACATGGACCTGTCAGATCGACAGTCGCAGCTAGGTAAGAGCGTGACCGTCTCACATTCACACCGCGGAGCCCCGTCCTGGGCTTTATTACCCCCTAATCTCTTAGCATCAAAGTAAGATCTTGTAATGAAGCCCCCAACTGTGGTCCCTCATGTCTATCAGGGGGTCTCCTGACATGGAGGGACCTCTGGTCACATTGTGGATATATTGTAAATAATGGTGTATTGTCACTTTATGTTGCTGATGACTGATGGCGTCTTGTCTTTTGTGTTACATTTTCCATCGTTCAGAGTCTCTGGAGAACCTGGAGGAGCTGCAGTCAGGTGAGAAGGACGGAGGTGCTGAAAATGGGGCTGGGTGTGTGTCACTGATCATCACCGAAAGTCTCAGGTCACATGTAATCAGAGAGCAAGGAACGTCAGAAACCCGATGAAAGGGAGGAGTGGGCATGATGATGATGGTGGAGATGGTGAGGAGATTCGGATCATAACCTAGGTGGTGAGACTGATGATGATGATGAGGATGATGATGAGATTCAGATCATGACATAGGTGGTGAGATTGATGAGGATGTTAATATTGATTATCAACAAGCTAAACATTATTAGCTGACATGCCGTCACAAGGGAAGCGTCACGTGTGCAACACGCAGAGGAGAGAAATGAAGGAGCTTGATAGGACAAACACTACACAAAGGAGCAGATAAATACAGAAGTAATCAGATTTATTCAAAATGACATATAAACAAATAAAAAGAGAACATAAGCTCCAATACACCCTAAAAGGAGCCCACCTCCAGACACAAGAAATAAAGTCTGGGACACCCTAAAGATGTCTACTTAATAAAGTCACAAAAATTACCATACAAGTAAATGAAAGGCAAACGTACAATAACAAAATAATATAACCAAAGCCAAGGGTCTCCAGGCAAAGAGGAGATGGGGCACGTTGTCACCCCTCACATTACACCACCAGCTTCTTATTTCATGAGTGTGAGGGTAGGTCTCTTATCAGATTATGGTCCCATGTATCCTTTTTGAAAGTTTTTACACCTTTGATCTCTATTTGCTGTTATGAATAAATCTCTTTTCCTTTGTGTTTATCTGACAGTTTGTGTCCTGTCTTCTACTTGTCTCCTCATCTCACTCCTCATCTTCTTCTACTTGTCTCCTCATCTCACTCCTTGTCTTCTTCTACTTATCTCCTCATCTCATTCCTCATCTTCTTCTACTTGTCTCCTCATCTCATCCCTCATCTTCTTCTACTTGTCTCATCATATCACTCCTTGTCTTCTTCTACTTATCTCCTCATCTCATTCCTCATCTTCTTCTACTTGTCTCTCATCTCATTCCTCATCTTCTACTTGTCTCCTCATTTCACTCCTCATCTTCTTCTACTTGTCTCCTCATCTCATTTCTCTTCTTCTTCTACTTGTCTCCTCATCTCACTCCTCATCTTCTACTTGTCACCTCATCTCACTCCTCATCTTCTACTTGTCTCCTCATCTCACTCCTTGTCTTCTTCTACTTGTCAACTCATCTCACTCCTCATCTTCTACTTGTCTCTCATCTCATTCCTCATCTTCTTTTACTTGTCTTCTCATCTCACTCCTCATCTTCTACTTGTCTCCTCATCTCACTCCTCATCTTCTACTTGTCTCCTCATCTCACTCCTCATCTTCTTCTACTTGTCTCCTCATCTCACTCCTCATCTTATACTTATCTCCTCATTTCACTCCTCATCTTCTACTTGTCTCCTCATCTCACTCCTCATCTTCTTCTACTTGTCTCCTCATCTCACTCCTTGTCTTCTTCTACTTGTCTCCTCATCTCACTCTTTACCTTCTTCTACTTGTCTCCTCATCTCATTCCTCATCTTCTTCTACTTGTCTCCTCATCTCATTTCTCATCTTCTTCTACTTGTCTCCTCATTTCACTCCTCATCTTCTACTTTTTTCCTCATCTCATTCCTCATCTTCTACTTGTCTCCTCATCTCACTCCTTGTCTTCTTCTATTTGTCTCCTCATCTAATTTCCCATCTTCGTCTACTTGTCTTCTCATCTCACTCCTCATCTTCTACTTGTCTCCTCATCTCACTCTTTATCTTCTTCTACTTGTCTCCTCATCTCATTTCTTATCTTGTTCTACTTGTCTCCTCATCTCAGTCCTTGTCTTCTACTTGTCTCATCTTACTCCTTATCTTCTACTTGTCTCCTCATCTCACTCTTTATCTTCTTCTACTTGCCTCCTCATCTCACTCTTTATCATCTTCTACTTGTCTCCTCATCTCATTTCTCATCTTCTTCTACTTGTCTCCTCATTTCACTCCTCATCTTCTACTTTTTTCCTCATCTCATTCCTCATCTTCTACTTGTCTCCTCATCTCACTCCTTGTCTTCTTCTATTTGTCTCCTCATCTAATTTCCCATCTTCGTCTACTTGTCTTCTCATCTCACTCCTCATCTTCTACTTGTCTCCTCATCTCACTCTTTATCTTCTTCTACTTGTCTCCTCATCTCATTTCTTATCTTGTTCTACTTGTCTCCTCATCTCAGTCCTTGTCTTCTACTTGTCTCATCTTACTCCTTATCTTCTACTTGTCTACTCATCTCACTTCGCATCCTCTTCTGTTTGTATCAATATTGGTGATGATGATGATAATAACTATGCATATCATTAATGATGATGGTATTGATGATGATGATGATGATGATGGGGCTTTTGCAGTTGGTGATAATGGTAATGATGATGTTCTTGGTATGAATGGCGATATTGATAGTAACAGTGACATTGGTGATGATGATAATGTGGCCATGGATAGTCAGTGTATGATGATGATGGTGATAATATTGAGTGTTTTTCATCCCCATCCTTAGTCTCCTACATTATTCCTACCCGACGGTTCATCTCTCAGCCTCTTATCCTCAATGATACAATTTTCTTTGATTACAATGTGAAATCCTTTGTGTTCTCTGCCGTCCACAGAAGGAATAATCAGCCGCAACTGCACGGAGAGCGGCTGGTCGGAGCCTTTCCCTCATTACTCAGATGCTTGCGGATTTGATCTTAACCAAACAGGTCAGGATCAGGTAAGAAAATGGTAAAGCCGTGTGTCAATGTGAACTGCGTCCTATATGAACAAATATCTCACTGACAGCCAGCACATGATGAGCGCCCACAGTGTGATACTCTGCACTGCAAAGTATAACAACTACAGATCCCACAATGCCTCAGAGCAGCACTGCACAATACTAGGACAAAAAGGACGTTCAGGGTTATAGGAAAGGAGCAGAATCCTGAATTCAGCTCTGCAGTATAAGATGTGATAAAGTATATAAATAATGACCCCTACTGGTCATCAGGAGTTTAGCGCTCTTATTCTTCAGTAAAAGAGGATCCAGGATAGAACGCATTCACAGGGGATTGTCCTGGTGACATGTTCCCTTTAAAAGACCCAGCAGAATCCAGCACAGGCGAGGCGGTACTGCCACATCTACCAATGTAGGTCAGGGTTAAACAATGGGAAATGACAGGCGTACTGGGAAAAGTAGTCCTGTATCTATGTGTTAATGAGCTGTCAGTCACCAACATACAGAATACGAAACAAACAGTACAGAACATTACTGAGAAACAAAAATAGAGAATTATTACAAGTTGCCAAATATTGAACGACAGGAGGAAAATCACTGTAACATATCACTACCCCATGTCCCCAAAAATCTCCAAAACACAGAACAATGATTAAACCATGTATATAAAAAATACTGAAAGTACAGTATAACTACTATAATACTGCCCCTATGTACAAGAATATACTACTATAATACTGCTCCTATGTACAAGAATATAACTACTATAATACTGCCCCTATGTACAAGAATATAACTACAATAATACTCCCCCTATGTACAAGAATATAACTACTATAATACTGCCCCTATGTACAAGAATATAACTACTATAATACTGCTCCTATATACAAGAATATAACTACTATAATGCTGCTCCTATGTACAAGAATATAACTACTATAATACTGCTCCTATGTACAAGAATATAACTACTATAATACTGCTCCTATATACAAGAATATAACTACTATAATGCTGCTCCTATGTACAAGAATATAACTACTATAATACTGCCCATATGTACAAGAATATAACTACTATAATACTGCTCCTATGTACAAGAATATAACTACTATAATACTGCTCCTATGTACAAGAATATAACTACTATAATACTGCTCCTATGTACAAGAATATACTACTATAATACTGCTCCTATGTACAAGAATATGACTACTATAATACTGCTCCTATGTACAAGAATATAACTACTATAATACTGCCCCTATGTACAAGAATATAACTACAATAATACTGCTCCTATGTACAAGAATATAACTACTATAATACTGCCCCTATGTACAAGAATATAACTACTATAATGCTGCTCCTATGTACAAGAATATAACTACTATAATACTGCTCCTATGTACAAGAATATAACTACTATAATACTGCCCCTATGTACAAGAATATAACTACTATAATACTGCTCCTATGTACAAGAATATACTACTATAATACTGCTCCTATATACAAGAATATAACTACTATAATACTGCCCCTATGTACAAGAATATAACTACTATAATACTGCTCCTATGTACAAGAATATAACTACTATAATACTGCTCCTATGTACAAGAATAAAACTACTATAATACTGCCCCCATGTACAAGAATATAACTGCTATAATACTTCCCCTATGTACAAGAATATACCTACTATAATACTGCCCCTATGTACAAGAATATAACTACTATAATGCTGCTCCTATGTACCAGAATAAAACTACTATAATACTGCCCCCATGTACAAGAATATAACTGCTATAATACTGCCCCTATGTACAAGAATATACCTACTATAATACTGCCCCTATGTACAAGAATATAACTACTATAATGCTGCCCCTATGTACAAGAATATACCTACTATAATACTGCTCCTATGTACAAGAATATAACTACTATAATGCTGCTCCTATGTACAAGAATATATCTACTATAATACTGCCCCTATGTACAAGAATATAACTACTATAATACTGCTCCTATGTACAAGAATATAACAACTATAATACTGCCCCTATGTACAAGAATATAACTACTATAATACTGCCCCTATGTACAAGAATATAACTACTATAATACTGCCCCTATGTACAAGAATATAACTACTATAATACTGCCCCTATGTACAAGAATATAACTACTATAATACTGCCCCTATGTACAAGAATATAACTACCATAATACTGCCCCTATGTACAAGAATATAACTACTATAATACTGCCCCCATGTACAAGAATATAACTACTATAATACTGCCCCTATGTACAAGAATATATCTACTATAATACTGCCCCTATGTACAAGAATATAACTACTATAATACTGCCCGTATGTACAAGAATATAACTGCTATAATACTGCTCCTATGTACAAGAATATAACTACTATAATACTGCCCCCTATGTACAAGAATATAACTACTATAATACTGGCCCTGTGTACAAGAATATAACTGCTATAATACTGCTCCTATGTACAAGAATAAAACTACTATAATACTGCTCCTCTGTACAAGAATATAACTACTATATTACTGCCCCTATATACAAGAATATAACTACTATAATACTGCCCCTATGTACAAGAATATAACTACTATAATACTGCCTCCTAAGTACAAGAATATAACTACTATAATACTGCCCCTATGTACAAGAATATAACTACTATAATACTGCTCCTATGTACAAGAATAAAACTGCTATAATACTGCTCCTATGTACAAGAATATAACTACTATAATACTGCCCCTATGTACAAGAATATAACTACTATAATACTGCCCCCTATGTACAAGAATATAACTGCTATAATACTGCCCCTATGTACAAGAATATAACTACTATAATACTGACCCATGTACAAGAATATAACTACTATAATACTGCCCCCTATGTACAAGAATATAACTACTATAATACTGCCCCTATGTACAAGAATATAACTACTATAATACTGCCCCTATGTACAAGAATATAACTACTATAATACTGCCCCTATGTACAAGAATATAACTACTATAATACTGCTTCTATGTACAAGAATATAACTACTATAATACTGCCCCTATATACAAGAATATAACTACTATAATACTGCCCCTTTGTACAAGAATATAACTACTATAATACTGCCCCCTATGTACAAGAATATAACCACTATAATACTGCCCCTATGTACAAGAATATTACTACTATAATACTGCCCCTATATACAAGAATATAACTACTATAATACTGCTCCTATGTACAAGAATATAACTACTATAATACTGCTCGTATGTACAAGAATATAACTACTATAATACTACCCCTATGTACAAGAATATTACTACTATAATACTGCCCCTATATACAAGAATATAACTACTATAATACTGCCCCTATGTACAAGAATATAACTACTATAATACTGCTCCTATGTACAAGAATATAACTACTATAATACTGCTCCTATGTACAAGAATATAACTACTATAATACTGCTCCTATGTACAGGAATATAACTGCTATAATACTGCCTCTATGTACAAGAATATAACTACTATAATACTGCTCCTATGTACAAGAATATAACTGCTATAATACTGCTCCTATGTACAGGAATATAACTGCTATAATACTGCCTCTATGTACAAGAATATAACTACTATAATACTGACCCATGTACAAGAATATAACTACTATAATACTGCCCCTGTGTCCTGTATGAATAGGTGGAGGAATGCTTTATACATTGTATTGCTGCTGATCGTCCTTCTTGCTCTTACACTGAGGGTTTTCTCGGCAGGACACTTACTTCCTCTCGGTGAAAGCCTTGTACACGGTTGGATACAGCACGTCCCTCGTGGCTCTCACCACCGCCATGGTGATCCTGTGCCGCTTCAGGTAATTGTATTATATTATATACCTGTAATTCCTGTTCTTTTTAATTTCTGCAATAATTTTATTAAAAAAAAGTTATGCTACAATTGTAGAAAATGTCCTTTTTCTGTCTGCATTGCCGTATACCGTGGGGTCAGGGTGGGTTTGTGATGTCGCTCCGTGACACATTTCTCGCTTTTTCCGGTCGCTGTCACCGTTTCACGTTCCTTTTGGTCTCAGAGATCATTTGCGTCTTCCGCTTTCTTCTGATGCCGCCTCCTGAATCCAATTCTCGCACTTTTGTTACATTTTATCCCTTTGCTGCTTTTATCTTCGTTTTTACACATCTCCCGTCATTATTTCCTCCCCGCTGTGGATTTTTATACTTTGGTGTTTTTACGGTAGGATAATGGGGTAAATTGGGCTATTTTACTAATGGAGGACGCGTCTCTCTCCGTGGACTGAGAAACAAAGAACGGCACAAATTATGTGTTACGTAACGTATCTATAATCATCAATGCGGGAAGATTGCTACAGCTCCATCCCATAGTCCGGCTTCTGATAATCTAGAATCTCTAGAAATACTAGATGTGCAATATCAAAGTAATGCTGCCATATAGTGCACACATAAACGTGCCATACAGTGTGCAGAACGGTACAGCAGAGATCTGTGTCATATGGTAACATTATGGGGCAAAGATATAAAATGCTGCTGTCCCCGTACATCGTAAGATAAAATACCGTACAATAACTAAACACACCGCCATACCGTGCCAAGTGAATATTTGTAAAACAAAATACAACAACGATACTTTATTGTTTCAGGAAACTTCACTGCACCAGAAACTTCATCCACATGAATCTGTTTGTCTCGTTCATCCTGAGAGCGATTTCCGTGTTTATCAAAGACGAAGTTCTGTACGCCGAGCAGGACAGCAATCACTGCCACGTGTCCACAGTGAGTGGCGCTATGTCTGTACCTGACACATACAGAGCGATTGGTTACACGCTGCAAACTGATACTTAAGGGTTTTTTCACACTATAACATATTTATTCAGTTGCTGAGATTCCTGTTGTTTGTGTCCAGCAGCTCGGTGCGGACGGGTTCTAAGCAATCATCATTATGATTACAGCTCTGGATGTGAATGGAATGTACAACATGAAGTAACACAGTAAAATATTAAATCATGTTCAGCTGTGACACTAAAATATTTCAGGGTGGGCTACATCATTTATTTTAGATAATGGGGGTGATCTGGGGCTAGTAGGATAATTTAATTTAATATTTTCAGAAATCCTTAAAGTGTTTAAAGCTTTGTTTTATTTTGAAGACCTTGAACCTCTTTCACACAGGAGGAGTTATAGGGGAAGCTCACTGCATTCAGTCACCACTAGGGGGAGCTCACTACTTATAAATTTATACAGTCACCACTAGGAGGAGCTCACTACATACAGATTTATACAGTCACCACTAGGAGGAGCTCACTACATACAGATTTATACAGTCACCACTAGAGGGAGCTCACTGCATACAGATTTATACAGTCACCACTAGGGGGAGCTCACTACTAATAGATTTATAGAGTCACCACTAGGAGGAGCTCACTACATACAGATTTATACAGCCACCACTAGGGAGAGCTCACTACATACAGATTTATACAGCCACCACTAGGAGGAGCTCACTACATACAGATTTATACAGCCACCACTAGAGGGAGCTCACTACTTATAGATTCATGCAGTCACCACTAGGGGGAGTTCACCACATCCAGATTTATACAGCCACTACTAGGGGGAGCTCACTACATACAGATTTATACAGCCACCACTAGGGGGAGCTCATTTATTGCAGCCACCACTAGGAGGAGCCCACTGAATGCAGCCACCACTAGCGGATGTTCTCAGCATTCAGCTAACACAAGAGTGAGCCTAGTTCAGAGACTTTTACTGTGATCTCCCTCTGGTTGTGACAGAAAATATTAAATATGAATTTATGTTTTCAACTGTATGGCTCAGAGGACAGTTCCTATGAATTACGTAACCCCAGAAAAGATTTCACATTTACTTTCTTTTGTCAGTGTTAATGTGACCAGTATTCCTATTTCTTCTAAGAGGACAGGGATGTGTTTGTGCACATGGAGATGATGGTGCTATCCACAGAAATCTGCTCAGAATACTAGACAATAAGTGAATGTTAAACAAGTAAAGTAAGAGAAGTGCGACCAGAGAAGTCTCCTCTCCCTAATGGATTTCATGCATCACTTGTTTTCATCGTTTAGATACATTTCTTTAGAAAACGTTACATTTTGCTGTTACCGCCATTTACATACAGATGATTTCAGCAGTGCAAGGAGTAGGAGACGTTTTGGGGTCGGTTGTGACCCATGTTCCTTTTCGTTATCAAAGCAATATTGTGTACGTATATAAAAAAAATCCCTCTGCTAGTACGCTTGCAAATAAAAAGTCAGAAGAGCCTAAGGGTTCGTAACTACCTAAAAATGTGAGTTCTTCGGTTTGTTAGCTCCGCCCCTGAGGAGCATCGACCTAATTGTCCATGCATATTCCTATTGACATGTACAAAATTTGTTCCAATTTCTCTTTTTTATCCAGGTGGAATGTAAAGCTGTGATGGTGTTTTTTCACTACTGTGTCATGTCCAATTACTTCTGGCTCTTCATAGAAGGACTCTACCTCTTTACGCTTTTGGTGGAAACCTTTTTCCCAGAGCGAAGATATTTCTATTGGTATACGATAATTGGATGGGGTATGTAATCCACTATGCACTAAACACTAAAATGACCATAAAGATGGGGGATAGGTTCTGTCTAAATGACCTTTTGTTAAGATTAGTATATACAGTATGTACAGGCTCTTAAAGGGGTTGTCGCCTCATTCTACAGAGTTTATAAGTCAAGAATGGTCTACAGAGATAATTTGGACCTCTAATGATCTGCCCGTGTCAGTCCTTACTGTCGGTCCGATATTCTCTTCATAGATATAAAATTAACCCCATACTTGCCACCAGCAATGTGCTGGATTCTTTGATGGCGGGACTTCTTTTAATATGTACATTCATCCAAAGAACAAGTTGGAACAGGGTTGAAGCTCAGAGATGAAATATTTATTTTGCGCTTCTGCACATGTTCAGATATTTCAAAGTTTCTGCGCAGCGATTAATAATTCAGCGTGCGGAGCGCGTCCGGTCGAGGCGCCGCTGTACCACACTTATTTGCATTTTTATTACAAGCTTCATATGAAAAGAGTGGATCCTGTCCGGGGCGATTTATTCAGGAGATCCACTTTGGTGTCAGCTTTGCATTTCAAAGGAAACGTCGGTGGCGCTTGCTCCGGATTCTCGGCATTCTGACTGATGGCGGCGGCTTTCATCATCGGCTGCGATACACTGTTATCTGGTTATTCTTTATCCATTCATGAGTTTCAGGTGTAACGATACGAAATATCAAACACAAGATATTCTGTAGTCACCGAGAGCCAGAGAGCGAGCGATACATAATGTATACAGATACCTGTCATTGTGTCCAGTGTATCTAAGCGTTATGTGAGCTACTTTTACTGCCGAGCTCCTGTATCTAATCCTATCCTGGGTGATACTGTCTGCTGAGCCGTGTATCTAATCCTATCCTGTGTGATACTGTCTGCTGAGCCGTGTATCTAATCCTATCCTGTGTGATACTGTCTGCTGAGCCGTGTATCTAATCCTCTCCTGTGTGATACTGACTGCTGAGCCGTGTATCTAATCCTATACTGTGTGATACTGACTGCTGAGCCATGTATCTAATCCTATCCTGGGTGATACTGACTGCTGAGCCGTGTATCTAATCCTATCCTGTGTGATACTGACTGCTGAGCCGTGTATCTAATCCTATCCTGTGTGATACTGACTGCTGAGCCATGTATCTAATCCTATCCTGGGTGATACTGACTGCTGAGCCGTGTATCTAATCCTCTCCTGTGTGATACTGTCTGCTGAGCCGTGTATCTAATCCTATCCTGTGTGATACTGTCTGCTGAGCCGTGTATCTAATCCTATCCTGTGTGATACTGACTGCTGAGCTGTGTATCTAATTCTATCCTGTGTGATACTGACTGCTGAGCCGTGTATCTAATCCTCTCCTGTGTGATACTGTCTGCTGAGCCGTGTATCTAATCCTCTCCTGTGTGATACTGACTGCTGAGCCATGTATCTAATCCTCTCCTGTGTGATACTGTCTGCTGAGCCGTGTATCTAATCCTATCCTGTGTGATACTGTCTGCTGAGCCATGTATCTAATCCTATCCTGTGTGATACTGACTGCTGAAGTGTGTATCTAATCCTCTCCTGTGTGATACTGTCTGCTGAGCTGTGTATCTAATCCTATCCTGTGTGATACTGTCTGCTGAAGTGTGTATGTAATCCTATCCTGTGTGGTACTGTCTGCTGAGCTGTGTATCTAATCCTCTCCTGTGTGATACTGTCTGCTGAGCTGTGTATCTAATCCTATCCTGTGTGATACTGACTGCTGAGCTGTGTATCTAATCCTATCCTGTGTGATACTGTCTGCTGAGCTGTGTATCTAATCCTATCGTGTGATACTGTCTGCTGAGCTGTGTGTATCTAATCCTCTCCTGTGTGATACTGTCTGCTGAGCCGTGTATCTAATCCTCTCCTGTGTGATACTGTCTGCTAAGCCGTGTATCTAATCCTCTCCTGTGTGATACTGTCTGCTGAGCTGTGTATCTAATCCTCTCCTGTGTGATACTGTCTGCTGAGCTGTGTATCTAATCCTATCCTGTGTGATACTGACTGCTGAGCCGTGTATCTAATCCTATCCTGTGTGATACTGTCTGTGAGCTGTCAGTAACTTCTATAACACCAGATGTAGGTGTTTGTCCACCAAGAAAAATGACACCATATTTGTAGGGATCTGATATGCCAGTCATGAGAAATTTAGTCCAGAAGATATATGCAAATCAGTCTGGAAGTGCACTGGGGGCGTGTCACTGCACAATGAAGCAGTCCAGGTACAGTGACACCCCCCAATGCACTTCCAGACTGATTTGCATATATCTTCTGGACTAAATTTCTCATGACTGGCACACCAGATCCCTACAAAAATAGTGTCATTTTTCTTGGTGGACGAGCACCTACACAGCCGCCCCGCTGCTTCCATATGCAAAAGTGACTGACCGCTTTCCTCTCCTTCAGGCACTCCGCTGATCTGTGTGACCATATGGGCCGTATTAAGGCTTCATTTTGATGACCAGGGGTAAGTATGAGACATGTGCAGCCTTACATGTGGTATAATGCGGAATATTAGGGGGGAGAATTGGGGATTGGAGACCGTGGTGGAGGTTGGGGAACGTGGTGGAGGTTGGGAGCCGTGGTGGAGGTTGAAGGTTATGGTGGAGGCTGAGGTACGTGGTGGAGGTTGAAGGTCATGGTGGAGGCTGAGGTACGTTGTGGAGGTTGGGCACCGTGGTGGAGGTTGGGGGACTTGGTGAAGTTGAATGTCATGGTGGAGGTTGTAGTACATGGTGGAGGTTCTGCGCCATGGTGGAGGTTGGGGGACTTGGTGAAGGTTGAAGGTCCTGGTGGAGGTTGGGGGCCGTGGTGGAGGTTGAAGGTCATGGTGGAGGTTGAAGGTCATGGTGGAGGTTGAAGGTTATGGTGGAGGTTGGGGGACGTGGTGGAGGTTGGGGGCCGTGGTGGAGGTTGAAGGCCATGGTGGAGGTTGGGCAACATGGTGGAGGTTGGGGGACTTGGTTGAGGTTGAAGGTCGTGGTGGAGGTTGAGGGACGTGATGAAGGTTGAGTGACTTGGTAGAGGTTGAAGGTCATGGCGGAGGATGAGGGACGAGGTGTAGGTTGTGCGCCGTGGTGGAGGTTGGGGGACTTGGTGGAGGTTGAAGGTCGTTGTGGTGGTTGACGGACGTTGTGGAGGTTTGGCGCCAAGGTGGAGTTTGGGCACCATGGTGGAGGCTGGGGGACTTGGTGGAGGTTGAAGGTCATGGTGGAGGTTGTGGGATGTGGTGGAGGTTGGTAGACTTGGTGGAGGTTGAGGGATGTGGTGGAGGTTGGTCGCCGTGGTGGAGGTTGGGGGACTTGGTGGAGGTTGAAGGTCGTGGAGGTTGGGGGACGTGGTGGAGGTTGGGGGCCATGGTGGAAGTTGGGCAACATGGTGGAGGTTGGGTGACTTGGTGGAGGTTGAGGGTCGTGGCGGAGGATGAGGGACGAGGTGGAGGTTGTGTGCCGTGGTGGAGGTTGGGGGACTTGGTGGAGGTTGAAGGCCATGGTGGTGGTTGACGGACGTTGTGGAGTTTGGGCGCCGTGGTGGAGGTTGGGGGACTTGGTGGAGGCTGAAAGTCATGGTGGAGGTTGTTGGACGTGGTGGAGGTTGGGGGACTTGGTTGAGTTTGAGGGATGTGGAGGTTGCGGGTGGTGGTGGAGGTTGAGGGATGTGGTGGACGTTGGGAGGCATGTTGGAGGTTGGGGACATGATGCAGGTTGGGGGACGTGGTGAAGGTTGGGGGCTGTGGTGGAAGTTGGGAGGCATGGAGGAGGTTGGGGGACGTGGTGGAGGTTGGGGGCTGTGGGGAAGGTTGAGGGACATGGTGGAGGTTGGGGGACGTGATGGAGATTGAGGGCCGTGGTGGAGGTTGAAGGCCATGGTGGAGGTTGGGTGCCGTGGTTGGGTGCCATGGTGGAGGTTGGTGGACTTGGTGGAGGTTGAGGGACGTGGTGGAGGTTGGGGGCTGTGGTGGATGTTGGGAGGCATGGTGGAGGTTAGGGGATATGATGCAGGTTGGGGGACGTGATGGAGGTTTGGAGCCATGATGGAGGTTGGGTAAAAAAAAAGTGTAATCATTTAAAGGGTCTGTCCATCAATAGAAAAGCACAGGGCTCACCTCCACCCTTTCGTGACTGTGCCAGTTTTCATTATTTTCACTTTTATTTTTGTCTCCCCTTTTATTCACAGCCAGAGCTTTTCTTATTTTTCTGTAGACCGCTCCATGGGGGGCTTTTTTCTCTTTCAATTTTTACTGATTTCATTTTTACATGCAAAAATTGTTGTAAATGCTTTTTATTGCATTTTTTTGTTATTTGATTTTTTATAATTTCTTTGATTTTATATTAGTAAGGCACTAGGCGAGGCTTCAGTACAAAGTTGGCAAGGACCAAGAACCCATCAGCCAGGACAACCCATTATGTGGGTGATGGGCGCTTAAACAGAAGCCCAACCAGATTGTGCCATTTAAATGTCACTGTCAAGGCCTGAAGTCATTAAGCAGAAGCGATCAGAGTTAGCTCCGATTGCTGCTGTTGGACGCAGGTGTCACCTGTATAACACAGCCAGCACCCGCTGAGGCCACATAGCGCACTATATTATACATCTGGCTTTAGCAGCAGCTGATTGGCATTGTGCTGTCTTTACATCGTTGATTACTTGGAAAATGATTGAAGAACAAATGTTTGATGGTATTGTTGTTATTATTATTATTTTTTTTTAGGTGCTGGGAGATGAATACTAATGTGGCTCTCTGGTGGGTGATTAAGGGTCCCGTCATCGGCTCCATTATGGTAAGTGACACTTAAATAAATGATAAAATATGTAAATGGTGGACGGTAATATCTTACCTCCGCGTTGTTGGATTGTTTTGTATTATCATTTTTAGTACGTGTCACTGAACAGGAGCGGTGGATATTACCGTCATTATATTGCTGTCACCTGGGTAAATCTTGTTCCACCGTCATTAAAAAATGTTTCAAAAAAGTCAAAAAGTACAACTGGAGGTGACATACACAGCCAACCATAAAATAGCCATTAGATGGGCGATACGGAACCTCTAGTGCTGGCAGAATGCTAATAAGGAGGAACTGCCCACTGAAAACAATGGATAGCGAGTGACGAATTCCCAAGTATAAATGTTGCCAACAAATGTGTAAATGTAGCTGAAATATCACGACGGTTATTTTTTCTGCTCCTATAATTGTGGCTTAATTTTTTTTTTTTTATTATTTTTTTAAGGGTTGTGAGGTGGTAAAATAATTTCACGAGTTTTGATGCATGCGTATTTGCACAAATAATTTATTTTTGAATTTTTTAACATTTTCTATAATGCTATGACTCTTGCTAAAAATTCCCGCAATAAGAAAAATTCTCCTGAAATGTGATTATCTGCCACATACATGGCCAGAGATGCATCAATGTATTGTAGCTTGTTAAAGCCGCACATCAAGTGCTCAGGAGCTGCGCTCGCTGCATACACGGTGGATGCTGGCTGTGTTTTACGGCCGGCACCCGCCTCGAACACAAGCGACCGGAGCTGGATCTGATCGTTGCTGCATTAGATTCTGCAACCAGTCTCTATGGCAGCAGAGGGGTTAATAAGTCAGGCGCCTCTGACCCCACAGTGTATATTGGAAGACAAGTAAAGGAAGAATTAACGATCGCAGCTCTGCAGTTCACAGCTGTGTCCACACCGTCACCACGTGACCCCGTCACACCTCTGACAGTCGGGGGCTCCACTGACCTCCATCTCCTTTTCTCATAAGAATGTGATAATAGGATTCCGACAAATGTACAAAATGCAACATTGTTTCCAGATTTCACTTCTCGCTTCTCCCAACAGATCAACTTTGTGCTGTTCGTGGGAATAATCATCATTTTGGTGCAGAAGCTTCAGTCCCCCGACATCGGCGGCAACGAGTCCAGCATATACCTGTGAGTGCGCAAACGAGGTCTCCTGCCCCGAAACTGGGGGGTCTACAGAAAACCGCAATAATGACCACCCTGGTTATAGTGTATACATATCCCAGAAAATGCCCAGGTTATACCAGATCTATCATAATAAGAAGATACCCAGGTTACACAAGCTATATATACATATTTATATACAGGAGATGCCCAGGTTATACCAGCTATATATACATATTTATATACAGGAGATGTCCAGGTTATACCAGCTGTACATACATAATTATATACAGGAGATGCCCAGGTTATACCGGCTGTACATATATAATTATATACAGGAGATACCCAGGTTATACCAGCTGTACATATATAATTATATACAGGAGATACCCAGGTTATATTGGCTGTACATATATAATTATATACAGGAGATACCCAGGTTATACCAGCTGTACATATATAAGTATATACAGGAGATGCCCAGGTTATACCAGCTGTATATACATATTTATATACAGGAGTTACCCAGGTTACACCAGCTATATATACATATTTATATACAGGAGATGCCCAGGTTATACCAGCTATATATACATATTTATATACAGGAGATGCCCAGGTTATACCAGCTGTACATATATAATTATATACAGGAGATGTCCAGGTTATACCAGCTGTACACATATAATTATATACAGGAGATACCCAGGTTATACCAGCTGTACATATATAATTATATACAGGAGATACCCAGGTTATACCGGCTGTACATATATAATTATATACAGGAGATGCCCAGGTTATACCAGCTGTACACATATAATTATATACAGGAGATACCCAGGTTATACCAGCTGTGCATATATAATTATATACAGGAGATGCCCAGGTTATACCAGCTGTACATATATAATTATATACAGGAGATGCCTAGGTTATACCAGCTGTACATATATAATTATATACAGGACATACCCAGGTTATACCAGCTGTACATATATAATTATATACAGGAGATACCCAGGTTATACCAGCTGTACATATATAATTATAGACAGGAGATACCCAGGTTATACCAGCTGTTCATAAATAATTATATACAGGAGATGCCTAGGTTATACCAGCTGTACATATATAATTATATACAGGAGATGCCCAGGTTATACCAGCTGTCTACTATATAATTGTCTAAGGGTCACTTCCGTCTTTCTGTCCTTCTGTCTTCCTGTCTGATATTCATTGGTCGTGGCCTCTGTCTGTCATGGAATCCAAGTCGCTGATTGGTCTCGCCAGCTGCCTGTCATGGCTGCCGTGACCAATCAGCGACGGGCACAGTCCGATTAGTCCCTCCCTACTCCCCTGCACTCACTGCCCGGTGCCCGCTCCATAATCTCCGCAGTCACCGCTCACACAGGGTTAATGCCAGCGGTAACAGACCGCGTTATGCCGCGGGTAACTCACTCCGTTACCGCCGCTATTAACCCTGTGTGACCAAGTTTTTGCTATTGATGCAGCCTATGCAGCCTCAATAGTAAAAACATCTAATGTTAAAAATAATTTAAAAAAAAAATAAAAATCATTATATACTCACCTTCCGCCGCCTTTCCAGCTCCTCGTGACGCTCCGGTGACCGCTCCATGCAAGCGGCAGGTTCCGGTGCTACGGATGGTGTGCGACAAGGACCTGCCATGACGTCACGGTCATGTGACCGCGACGTCATCACACCCTCGGACCGGAAGCTGCCGCCTGCACCACACACAGGCGACAGAACTACAAGGGGCCCTCGGAAGGTGAGTATATGTTTATTTTTTATTTTTTAACCTGTGACATACGTGGCTGGGCAATATACTACGTGACTGGCCAATATACTATGTCGCTGTGCAATATACTACGTGGCTCTGTGCTGTATACTACGTCACTGGGCAATAAACTACGTCACTGGGCAATATACTACGTGGCTCTGTGCTGTATACTACGTGGCCGGGCAATATACTACATGGCTGTTCTGTATACTATGTGGCTGGGCAATATACTACGTGACTGGCCAATATACTATGTCGCTGGGCAATATACTACGTAGCTGGGCAATATACTATGTCGCTGTGCAATATACTACGTGGCTCTGTGCTGTATACTACGTAACTGGGCAATATACTACGTGGCTGGGCAATATACTACGTCACTGGGCAATAAACTACGTCACTGGGCAATATACTACGTGACTGGCCAATATACTACGTTGCTGGGCAATATACTACGTCACTGGGCAATAAACTACGTCACTGGGCAATATACTACGTGACTGGCCAATATACTACGTCACTGGGCAATATACTACGTGGCTGGGCAATATACTACGTCACTGGGCAATATACTACGTAACTGGGCAATATACTACGTCACTGGGCAATAAACTACGTGGCTGGGCAATATACTACGTCACTGGGCAATATACAACGTAACTGGGCAATATACTACGTGGCTGGGCAATATACTACGTGGACATGTATATTCTAGAATACCCGATGCATTAGAATCGGGCCACCATCTAGTTTATGCATATTTATATACAGGAGATACCCAGGTTATACCGGCTATACATATATAATTATATTCGGGAGATGCCCAGGTTATACCAGCTGTACACATATAATTATGTACAGGAGGTGCCCAGGTTATACCAGCTGTACATATATAATTATATACAGGAGGTGTCCAGGTTATACCAGCTGTACATATATAATTATATACAGGAGATTCCCAGGTTATACCAGCTGTACATACATAATTATATACAGGATATACCCAGGTTATACCAGCTGTACATATATAATTATATACAGGATATACCCAGGTTATACCAGCTATAAATATATAAGTGTATACAGGATATACCCAGGTTACACCAGCTGTACATATATAATTAGATACAGGAGATACCCAGGTTATACCAGCTGTACATATATAATTATATACAGGCTATACCCAGGTTATACCAGCTGTACATATATAAGCATATACAGGATATACCCAGGTTATACCGGCTGTACATATATAATTATATACAGGAGATGCTCAGGTTATACCAGCTATATATACATATTTATATACAGGAGTTACCCAGGTTATACAGGCTGTACATATATAATTATATACAGGAGATGCCCAGGTTATACCAGCTGTAGATATATAATTATATACATAACATACCCAGGTTATACCAGCTGTACATATATAATTATATGCAGTTTATCCAAATTATACCAGCTGTACATATATAATCATATAGAGGAGATACCCAGGTTATACCAGCTGTACATATATAATTATGTGCAGGAGATGCCCAGGTTATACCAGCTGTACATATATAATTATATACAGGAGATACCCAGGTTATACCGGCTGTACATATATAATTATATACAGGAGATACCCAGGTTAGGCTGGTTTCACACTTGCGTTTTGTTCTGCAGCGTTTTAGCGTTAAAAAACCGTTTTTTTTCTATACTAAACATTAAAAAACGCATGCGTTTTTTAGTGTGAGTTTTGACTCGTTTTCGGCAACGCATGCCTTTTTTGACGCGTGCGTTCATTTGCAGAAATGCAACATGTAGTAATTTCTAGCGGCGTTTTTTTGCCGCAAAAAAAACGCATGCGTTTATTCCCGGCAAAAAAATGCATTGCTGTCTATGTAAACGCATGCGTTTTTTTAGAAAAACACAAGAAAAAACAAGAAAAAACAAAAAAAAACTAACCCTAAACACAAGAAAAAACAAGAAAACCCTAACCCTAACCCTAGGGTTACTAGGGATCATAACCCTAACCCTTAGGGATAGGGTTACGATCCTAACCCTAAGGGTACCGTCACACCGTGCCATTTTCATCGCTACGACGGCACGATTCGTGACGTTCTAGCGATATAGTTACGATATCGCTGTGTATGACACGCTACTGCGATCCGGAACCCCGCTGAGAATCGTACGTCATAGCAGATCGTTTGAAACTTTCTTTCGTCGTCTAGTGTCCCGCTGTGGCGGCATGATTGCATCGTGTGACACAGGTTGTATACGATGTGCGCACAGTAACCAACGGCTTCTACATCGCAAATACGTCATGAAATTATCGCTCCAGCGCCGTGTATTGCAACGTGTGACCGCAGTCTACGACGCTGGAGCGATAATCATACGACGCTGCAACGTCACGAATCGTGCCGTCGTAGCGATGAAAATGGCACTGTGTGACGGTACCCTTAGGGTTAGGGTTAGGATCCCTAGGGTTAGGGTTAGGATCCCTAGGGTTAGGGGTAGGGTTAGGGTTAGGGGTAGGGTTAGGATCCCTAGGGTTACTAGGGATCCTAACCCTAACCCTAACCCTAGCTATTTCTGTTTTTAGTGGGTTTTCTAGTTGATTTTGATGATTGGCAGCTGTCACACACTTCTCAGCATGCGTTTAAAAAACGCAAACGCAGGAAAAAACGCATGTAAACGCCGCAAAACGCCGCGTTTTTTTTTCTGCATGCAAAAACGCATGCGTCTAAAAAACGTGGCGTTTTGCCGCGTTTACATGCGTTTTTTCACCACATGCGTTTTTTAAAAAAACGCTGCAGATCAAAACGCAAGTGTGAAACCAGCCTTATACCAGCTGTACATATATAATTATATACAGGAGATGCCCAGGTTATACCAGCTGTACATATATAATTATATACAGGAGATGCCCAGGTTATACCAGCTGTACATATATAATTATGTGCAGGAGATGCCCAGGTTATACCAGCTGTACATATATAATTATATACAGGAGATACCCAGGTTATACCGGCTGTACATATATAATTATATACAGGAGATGCCCAGGTTATACCAGCTGTACATATATAATTATATACAGGATATACCCAGGTTATACCAGCTGTACATATATAATTATATACAGGAGATACCCAGGTTATGCCAGCTGCTGTACATATATAATTATATACAGGAGATACCCAGGTTATGCCAGCTGTACATATATAATTATATACAGGAGATGCCCAGGTTATTCCAGCTGTACATATATAATTATATACATGATATACCCAGGTTATACCAGCTGTACATATATAATTATATATAGGAGATACCCAGGTTATACCGGCTGTACATATATAATTATATACAGGAGATGCCCAGGTTATACCAGCTGTACATATATAATTATATACATGATATACCCAGGTTATTCCAGCTGTACATATATAATTATATACAGGAGATGCCCAGGTTATACCAGCTGTACATATATAATTATATACAGGAGATGCCCAGGTTATTCCAGCTGTACATATATAATTATATACAGGAGATGCCCAGGTTATACCGGCTGTGTATATATAATTATATACAGGAGATGCCCAGGTTATACCAGCTGTACATATATAATTATATACAGGATATACCCAGGTTATACCAGCTGTGCATATATAATTATATACAGGAGATGCCCAGGTTATACCGGCTGTGCATATATAATTATATACAGGAGATGCCCAGGTTATACCAGCTGTGCATATATAATTATATACAGGAGATGCCCAGGTTATACCGGCTGTGCATATATAATTATATACAGGAGATGCCCAGGTTATACCAGCTGTACATATATAATTATATACAGGATATACCCAGGTTATACCGGCTGTACATATATAATTATATACAGGATATACCCAGGTTATAACAGCTATGATTTTGGAGAGTAAAGTGTTCCTCTTCTCTGAGATTCCTCAGTCTTTACCTCCTTATATTTGTTCTGTATGCAAATTGCCTCTTCTGAGAAAAAGAGGACTTAACTCTATAGCGCCACCTGTTGGAAGTAGCGATCCTACGAGTCACAGTCAACCCTCTAACGAGTCACTTGTGACCTTTTCAATATGGCACATCGATTTGTTATGTCGGATACTCGTCAATCTGCAGTGTAATTGCCTCGGCTTTCGCCTGATCTGAGCTGTCATTCTGCTACTGTGTGACAGTGACAGGTGGCACCGGTGGGTATACATTGTCTTCCCCAGCTCATTACTGAGGACTCGCTATAACCTGAGGATATGGAGGTCTAGAGTTCCTGTAACAATGGGAATACTACAGTAGTGTTTCACTACAAATGCTTCATATAATTCTTTAAAGGGAACTGCTGGGATTTCTGATTGATGACCTTTCTGATAATAACTCATTACTGTATGATGGCGGCATGGCTGTGTCTGTCTCTGTTATGGAGGCACTGTTGTCTGTCTCTGTTATGGAGGCACTCTTGCCTCTCTCTGTTATGGAGGCACTGTTGTGTCTGTCTCTGTTATGGAGGCACTGTTATGTCTGTCTCTGTTATGGAGGCACTGTTGTCTCTGTCTCTGTTATGGAGGCACTGTTGTGTCTGTCTCTGTTATGGGGGCACTGTTGTGGCTGTCTCTGTTATGGAGGCACTGTTGTGTCTGTCTCTGTTATGGAGGCACTCTTGTCTCTCTCTGTTATGGAGGCACTGTTGTCTGTCTCTGTTATGGAGGCACTCTTGTCTCTCTCTGTTATGGAGGCACTGTTGTCTGTCTCTGTTATGGAGGCACTCTTGCCTCTCTCTGTTATGGAGGCACTGTTGTCTCTGTCTTTGTTATGGAGGCACTGTTGTGTCTGTCTCTGTTATGGAGGCACTGTTATGTCTGTCTCTGTTATGGAGGCACTGTTGTATCTGTCTCTGTTATGGAGGCACTGTTGTCTCTGTCTCTGTTATGGAGGCACTGTTATGTCTGTCTCTGTTATGGAGGCACTGTTGTATCTGTCTCTGTTATGGAGGCACTGTTGTGTCTGTCTCTGTTATGGAGGCACTGTTGTATCTGTCTCTGTTATGGAGGTACTGTTGTCTCTGTCTCTGTTATGGAGGCACTGTTGTCTCTGTCTCTGTTATGGAGGCACTGTTGTCTCTGTTATGGAGGCACTGTTGTCTCTGTCTCTGTTATGGAGGCACTGTTGTCTTTGTCTTTGTTATGGAGGCACTGTTGTCTCTGTCTCTGTTACGGAGGCACTGTTGTGTCTGTTACTGTTGTGGAGGCACTGTTGTCTCTGTCTCTGTTATGGGGGCACTGTTGTGTCTGCCTCTGTTATGGAGGCACTGTTGTGTCTGTCTCTGTTATGGAGGCACTCTTGTGTCTGTCTCTGTTATGGAGGCACTGTTGTCTCTGTCTCTGTTATGGAGGCACTGTTGTGTCTGTCTCTGTTATGGAGGCACTGTTGTCTCTGTCTCTGTTATGGAGGCACTGTTGTGTCTGTCTCTGTTATGGAAGCACTGTTGTCTCTGTCTCTGTTATGGAGGCACTGTTGTGTCTGTTATGGAGGCACTCTTGCCTCTCTCTGTTATGGAGGCACTGTTGTCTCTGTCTTTGTTATGGAGGCACTGTTGTGTCTGTCTCTGTTATGGAGGCACTGTTGTGTCTGTCTCTATTATGGAGGCACTGTTGTATCTGTCTCTGTTATGGAGGTACTGTTGTCTCTGTCTCTGTTATGGAGGCACTGTTGTCTCTGTTATGGAGGCACTGTTGTGTCTGTCTCTGTTATGGAAGCACTGTTGTCTCTGTCTCTGTTATGGAGGCACTGTTGTGTCTGTTATGGAGGCACTCTTGCCTCTCTCTGTTATGGAGGCACTGTTGTCTCTGTCTTTGTTATGGAGGCACTGTTGTGTCTGTCTCTGTTATGGAGGCACTGTTGTGTCTGTCTCTATTATGGAGGCACTGTTGTATCTGTCTCTGTTATGGAGGTACTGTTGTCTCTGTCTCTGTTATGGAGGCACTGTTGTCTCTGTTATGGAGGCACTGTTGTCTCTGTCTCTGTTATGGAGGCACTGTTGTGTCTGTCTCTGTTATGGAGGTACTCTTGTGTCTGTCTCTGTTATGGAGGCACTGTTGTCTCTGTCTCTGTTATGGAGGCACTGTTGTGTCTGTTATGGAGGCACTGTTGTGTCTGTCTCTGTTATGGAGGCACTGTTGTCTCTGTCTCTGTTATGGAGGCACTGTTGTGTCTGTCTCTGTTATGGAGGCACTGTTGTCTCTGTCTCTGTTATGGAGGCACTGTTATGTCTGTCTCTGTTATGGAGGCACTGTTGTGTCTGTCTCTGTTATGGAGGCACTGTTGTCTCTGTCTCTGTTATGGAGGCACTGTTGTATCTGTCTCTGTTATGGAGGTACTGTTGTCTCTGTCTCTGTTATGGAGGCACTGTTGTCTCTGTCTCTGTTATGGAGGCACTGTTGTCTTTGTCTTTGTTATGGAGGCACTGTTGTCTCTGTCTCTGTTACGGAGGCACTGTTGTGTCTGTTACTGTTATGGAGGCACTGTTGTCTCTGTCTCTGTTATGGGGGCACTGTTGTGTCTGCCTCTGTTATGGAGGCACTGTTGTGTCTGTCTCTGTTATGGAGGCACTCTTGTGTCTGTCTCTGTTATGGAGGCACTGTTGTCTCTGTCTGGCCGGCGTCACACTGGCGAGTTTTACGGACGTAAGAGCGCAGAAACTACGTCCGTAAAACTCGCATAACATACGGCACAATTATTCTCAATGGGGCTGCTCCTATCAGCCGTATATTACGGTTCAGTATTATACGGCTTTCTACGGCCGTACAAAATCGCAGCATGCTGCGTTTGTCAGCGTACTGCGCAAAAAAATCGCCAATGAAAGTCTATGGGGGCGAGAAAAATACGGATTCCACACGGACCAGCAGTGTGACTTGCGAGAAATATGCAGCGGTGTTAGTGAAAAGTCGGTAATTCAATTGCCGGCTTTTCATTTCTCCTTCACAAACCCGACATGATATGAGACATGATTACATACAGTAAACCATCTCATATCCCCCTTTTTTTTGCATATTCCACACTACTAATGTTAGTAGTGTGTATGTGCAAAATTTCAGCGCTGTAGCTGCTAAAATAAAGGGTTAAATGGCGGAAAAAATTGGCGTGGGCTCCCGCGCAATTTTCTCCGCCAGAGCGGTAAAGCCAGTGACTGAGGGCAGATATTAATAGCCAGGAGAGGGTCCATGGTTATTGGCCCCCCCGTGGCTAAAAACATCTGCCCCCAGCCACCCCAGAAAAGGCACATCTGGAAGATGCGCCTATTCTGGCACTTGGCCACTCTCTTCCCACTCCCTGTAGCGGTGGGCTATGGGGTAATGAAGGGTTAATGCCACCTTGCTATTGGAAGGTGACATTAAGCCAGATTAATAATGGAGAGGCGTCAATTATGTCACCTATCCATTATTAATCCAATTGTTGGAAAGGGTTAAAAAACACACACACACATGATTGAAAAGTATTTTAATGAAATAAACACAGCGGTTGTTGTAATAATTTATTGTTCTCTCAAATCCATTTGCAGTCCCTCGCTTGGCAACATAATAAACGCACAAGATACATACCTTCTGATGTACTGTCAGGTCCAACGATGTAATCCATCTGAAGGGGTTAACTAATATTACAGGCAGGAGCCCTGCTATAATGCAGCTGTGCTCCGTGCTTGTAATCCCCCTGCGAATGAAGGAAATGTAGGTCATTGACCTACATTTCATTCATTCGCGGTGAGGCGCCCTCTGGTGGATGTCCTCATATGACCTGGAGCGTGGGAAAAAGTTCCCAGGCTGCAGTTCATGAGAACATCCACCAGAGGGCGCCTCACCGCGAATGAATGAAATGTAGGTCAATGACCTACATTTCCTTCATTCGCAGGGGAATTACAAGCACGGAGCACAGCTGCATTATAGCAGGGCTCCTGCCTGTAATATTAGTTAACCCCTCAACACTTGTTTTCCGGCCTCTTTCCACCAGCTGACGAATAATGATGGGACAGAACGATCACTAATAGATCACTAACAGAATATCATACAGGATCATGTTATCAGCAGCACATCTACAGTTTACACCGGCAATGTGCTGCTGAGAACAAGGATTTTTGTTCCAGCAAAAACAATCTGAATATGCAGCATTTTACTTGCTTAGTAAAATACACCCCATAGTCCTCCATATATTATAATGTGCACCACAGTCCTCCATATAGTATAATACACTCCCTACAGTCCTCCATATATTGAAATACACTGCTCAGTCCTCCACATAGTATAATACACTCCTCATAGTGCTCCATATAGCATAATACACTCCACATAGTGCTCCATAAAGTATAATGCACCGCCATAGTCATCCATGTAGTACAATTCACTTCCCATAGTATAATACACTCCCTATAGTCCTCCATATATTAAAATACACTGCTCAGTCCTCCACATAGTATAATAGACTCCTCATAGTCCTCCATATAGCATAATACACTCCTCATAGTGCTCCATATAGTATAATGCACTCCTCAGTGCTCCATATAGTATAATACACTCCTCATAGTCCTCCATATATTAAAATACACTGCTCAGTCCTCCATAGAGCATAATACACTCCTCATAGTGCTTCATATAGTATAATGCACCGCCATAGTCATCCATGAAGTACAATTCACTTCCCATAGTATAATGCACCCCATACTTCTTCATATAGTATATCGTATTCCCCATAGTCCTTGATACAGTATAATGCAGCCCACATATAGTATAATGCAGCCACCACCCTACAGAATATAATGCAGCCACCGCAGAGTATAATGCAGCCCCCTCATAGAGTATGATGCAATCACCCCACAAAGAATATAAATATAATACAGCACCCCATAGTATATAATGTAGCCCCGAATAGAATATAATACAGCCCGCCTCCCCACAGAATATAATGCAGCCCCATCAAAGAGTATGATGCAATCATCCCTCATAAAACCTAACACAGCCCCCATAGAATATAATACAACCCACCTCCCCATAATATATATAATATATAATGTACCCCCATAGAATATAAGGCAGCCCTCCATAGTATATAACACAGCCTGCCCCATAGAAAATAATATACCCCCCATAGTATATAACACAGCCTCCCCCATACAATATAATATACCCCCACAATAGTATATAACACAGCCTCCCCCATAGAATATAATATACCCCCCATAGTATGTAGCAAAGCCCGCATAGTATATAGCACAACCCACATAGTATATAGCACAACCCTCATAGCAGATAACACGGCCCACGTAGTAGTATACAACACAGCCCATGTAGTAGTATACAGCACAGCCCACACAGTAGTATACAGCACTACAGCACAGCCCACACAATAGTATACAGCACAGCCCACACAGTAGTATACAGCACAGCCCACGTAGCAGTATACAGCACAGCCCACACAATAGTATACAGCACAGCCCACACAGTAGTATACAGCACAGCCCATGTAGTAGTATACAGCACAGCCCACATAGCAGTATACAGCACAGCCCACGCAGCAGTATACAGCACAGCCCACGTAGCAGTTTACAGCACAGCCCACGTAGCAGTATACAGCACAGCCCACAAAGTAGTATATAGCACAGCCCACATAGTAGTGTATAGCACAGCCCACATAGTAGTATAGAGCACAGCCCATGTAGTAGTATACAGCACAGCCCACTTAGCAATATACAGCACAGCCCACATAGTAGTATACAGCACAGCCCACATAGAAGTATACAGCACAGCCCGCAAAGTAGTATACAGCACAGCCCACACAGTAGTATACAGCACAGCCCACACAATAGTATACAGCACAGCCCACATAGTAGTATACAGCACGGCCCGCATCTCTCCTCCCCCCAGAGAATGGCCCCACAGTCCAGTAGAAAAAAAAAACACACTCCTCACCCCTCCTCGTGCCCGCGTTGCTCCCTGCTTCTGTCTCGGCGGCTGCCGCTGCACTGCCTGCTACACAATGAGTGCGCGTGCAGACGATCTCCTCCTTCATTGCATTCAACTGTACTGGCGCCATAGTATAGTTGAATGCGGCGGCGCTGGTGGGGGGGGGGGTGAGTCGACGTGCAGCAGCCCACTACTGGCATTTGCCGGAAGTGCCCAATGGCCAGTCCGGCCCTGCTGTCAGCGAACCCGATGTCACATGTGTCCGCACCGTAAAACACGGTCTTTTCTCTCTGTTGTGCACACAGAGACATTAGTTGAATAGATGTGTCACTAAGGGAGTCATTAATAGATAAATCACGAGTATAAATAAATATGAAAACATCTTAATCCACGACTAACAAAATGACAGACAGATGACAAATGCTGCAAACTGTATATTACTAATCCATGTAATGTGTGTATCAAATCCCTGATATACAATAATATTATCTCTATATACATTATCCATAAGTGTTCTGCAATTGCCAAAAATTATGAAAAAAGGGAAAATAAAGCAAAACAGCAGCAAAATTAATAAAAATACAGAACCCCATGTACAAGAATATAACTACTATAATACTGCCCCTATGTACAAGAATATAACTAATATAATACTGCCCCTATGTTCAAGAATATAACTACTATAATACTGCCCCTATGTACAAGAATATAGCTACTATAATACTGCCCCTATATACAAGAATATAACTACTATAATACTGCTCCTATGTACAAGAATATAACTACTATAATACTGCTCCCTGTGTACAAGAATATAACTAATATAATACTGCCCCTATGTTCAAGAATATAACTACTATAATACTGCCCCTATATACAAGAATATAACTACTATAATACTGCTCCCTGTGTACAAGAATATAACTACTATAATACTGCCCCTATATACAAGAATATAACTACTATAATACTGCTCCTATGTACAAGAATATAACTACTATAATACTGCTCCCTGTGTACAAGAATATAACTACTATAATACTGCCCCTATGTTCAAGAATATAACTACTATAATACTGCTCCTATGTACAAGAATATAGCTACTATAATACTGCCCCTATATACAAGAATATAACTACTATAATACTGCTCCTATGTACAAGAATATAACTACTATAATACTGCTCCCTGTGTACAAGAATATAACTACTATAATACTGCTCCTATGTACAGGAATATAACTACTATAATACTGCCCCTATGTACAAGAATATAACTACTATAATACTGCCCCTAAGTACAATAATATAACTACTATAATACTGCTCCTATGTACAAGAATATAACTACTATAATACTGCCCCTATGTTCAAGAATATAACTACTATAATACTGCTCCTATGTACAAGAATATAGCTACTATAATACTGCCCCTATATACAAGAATATAACTACTATAATACTGCTCCTATGTACAAGAATATAACTACTATAATACTGCTCCCTGTGTACAAGAATATAACTACTATAATACTGCCCCTATGTTCAAGAATATAACTACTATAATACTGCTCCTATGTACAAGAATATAGCTACTATAATACTGCCCCTATATACAAGAATATAACTACTATAATACTGCTCCCTGTGTACAAGAATATAACTACTATAATACTGCTCCTATGTACAAGAATATAGCTACTATAATACTGCCCCTATATACAAGAATATAACTACTATAATACTGCTCCTATGTACAAGAATATAACTACTATAATACTGCTCCCTGTGTACAAGAATATAACTACTAAAATACTGCCCCTATGTACAAGAATATAACTACTATAATACTGCCCCTATGTACAATAATATAACTACTATAATACTGCTCCTATGTACAAGAATATAACTACTATAATACTGCCCCTATGTACAATAATATAACTACTATAATACTGCTCCTATGTACAAGAATATAACTACTATAATACTGCTCCTATGTACAAGAATATAACTACTATAATACTGCTCCTACGTACAAGAATATAACTACTATAATACTGCTCCCTGTGTACAAGAATATAACTAATATAATACTGCCCCTATGTTCAAGAATATAACTACTATAATACTGCCCCTATATACAAGAATATAACTACTATAATACTGCTCCCTGTGTACAAGAATATAACTACTATAATACTGCCCCTATATACAAGAATATAACTACTATAATACTGCTCCTATGTACAAGAATATAACTACTATAATACTGCTCCCTGTGTACAAGAATATAACTACTATAATACTGCCCCTATGTTCAAGAATATAACTACTATAATACTGCTCCTATGTACAAGAATATAGCTACTATAATACTGCCCCTATATACAAGAATATAACTACTATAATACTGCTCCTATGTACAAGAATATAACTACTATAATACTGCTCCCTGTGTACAAGAATATAACTACTATAATACTGCTCCTATGTACAGGAATATAACTACTATAATACTGCCCCTATGTACAAGAATATAACTACTATAATACTGCCCCTATGTACAATAATATAACTACTATAATACTGCTCCTATGTACAAGAATATAACTACTATAATACTGCCCCTATGTTCAAGAATATAACTACTATAATACTGCTCCTATGTACAAGAATATAGCTACTATAATACTGCCCCTATATACAAGAATATAACTACTATAATACTGCTCCTATGTACAAGAATATAACTACTATAATACTGCTCCCTGTGTACAAGAATATAACTACTATAATACTGCCCCTATGTTCAAGAATATAACTACTATAATACTGCTCCTATGTACAAGAATATAGCTACTATAATACTGCCCCTATATACAAGAATATAACTTCTATAATACTGCTCCCTGTGTACAAGAATATAACTACTATAATACTGCTCCTATGTACAAGAATATAGCTACTATAATACTGCCCCTATATACAAGAATATAACTACTATAATACTGCTCCTATGTACAAGAATATAACTACTATAATACTGCTCCCTGTGTACAAGAATATAACTACTATAATACTGCCCCTATGTACAAGAATATAACTACTATAATACTGCCCCTATGTACAATAATATAACTACTATAATACTGCTCCTATGTACAAGAATATAACTACTATAATACTGCCCCTATGTACAATAATATAACTACTATAATACTGCTCCTATGTACAAGAATATAACTACTATAATACTGCTCCTATGTACAAGAATATAACTACTATAATACTGCTCCTACGTACAAGAATATAACTACTATAATACTGCTCCTATGTACAAGAATATAACTACTATAATACTGCTCCTATGTACAAGAATATAACTACTATAATACTGCCCCTATGTACAATAATATAACTACTATAATACTGCCCCTATGTACAAGAATATAACTACTATAATACTGCTCCTATGTACAAGAATATAACTGCTATAATACTGCCTCCTATGTACAAGAATATAACTACTATAATACTGCCCCTATGTACAAGAATATAACTACTATAATACTGCTCCTATGTACAAGAATATAACTACTATAATACTGCTCCTATGTACAGGAATATAACTACTATAATACTGCTCCTATGTACAAGAATATAACTACTATAATACTGCCCCTATGTACAAGAATATAACTACTATAATACTGCTCCCTATGTACAGGAATATAACTACTATAATACTGCCCCTATGTACAAGAATATAACTACTATAATACTTCTCCCTATGTACAGGAATATAACTACTATAATACTGCTCCTATGTACAGGAATATAACTACTATAATACTGCTCCTATGTACAAGAATATAACTACTATAATACTGCTCCCTATGTACAGGAATATAACTACTATAATACTGCTCCTATGTACAGGAATATAACTACTATAATACTGCTCCTATGTACAAGAATATAACTACTATAATACTGCCCCTATGTACAAGAATATAACTACTATAATACTGCCCCTATGTACAGGAATATAACTACTATAATACTGCCCCTATGTACAAGAATATAACTACTATAATACTGCCCCTATGTACAAGAATATAACTACTATAATACTGCCCCTATGTACAAGAATATAACTACTATAATACTGCCCCTATGTACAGGAATATAACTACTATAATACTGCCCCTATGTACAAGAATATAACTACTATAATACTGCCCCTATGTACAGGAATATAACTATTATAATACTGCTCCTATGTACAGGAATATAACTACTATAATACTGCTCCTATGTACAAGAATATAACTACTATAATACTGCTCCCTATGTACAGGAATATAACTACTATAATACTGCTCCTATGTACAGGAATATAACTACTATAATACTGCTCCTATGTACAAGAATATAACTACTATAATACTGCCCCTATGTACAAGAATATAACTACTATAATACTGCCCCTATGTACAGGAATATAACTACTATAATACTGCCCCTATGTACAAGAATATAACTACTATAATACTGCCCCTATGTACAAGAATATAACTACTATAATACTGCCCCTATGTACAAGAATATAACTACTATAATACTGCCCCTATGTACAGGAATATAACTACTATAATACTGCCCCTATGTACAAGAATATAACTACTATAATACTGCCCCTATGTACAGGAATATAACTATTATAATACTGCTCCTATGTACAGGAATATAACTACTATAATACTGCTCCTATGTACAAGAATATAACTACTATAATACTGCTCCCTATGTACAGGAATATAACTACTATAATACTGCTCCTATGTACAGGAATATAACTACTATAATACTGCTCCTATGTACAAGAATATAACTACTATAATACTGCCCCTATGTACAAGAATATAACTACTATAATACTGCCCCTATGTACAGGAATATAACTACTATAATACTGCCCCTATGTACAAGAATATAACTACTATAATACTGCCCCTATGTACAAGAATATAACTACTATAATACTGCCCCTATGTACAAGAATATAACTACTATAATACTGCCCCTATGTACAGGAATATAACTACTATAATACTGCCCCTATGTACAAGAATATAACTACTATAATACTGCCCCTATGTACAGGAATATAACTATTATAATACTGCCTCTATCATACATTCTTATGTTTATTGTGACAATTATACAGCTCCATCTCTGTTGTTTAGTCTCCTTGTCTCTTGTGTCCACGTTCTACGTGTGTACTTGTGTTGTGAGATGTCTTCTCCTGTTCTTTGTCAGTGGTGGTCAGGCATGTCCAGTAATAACCTGACCTGTTAATCTTGTCATGTCCATCAGCTGCCTTCAGAAATGCTTCTGTAACAGTAAGACCGCTAACCAGTACTCATTCAAGATGTCTGAGCTATCCGTCGTTACGCTGTAAGTGTGCTCTCCCCTGTACCATTGCAGTGTTTGTTCTGCGTGTTGTACGTGCTGTCCGTGTCCAGCTTTGTCAGTCTGCATGTTGTAGCCCTTCAAGAAAAGATGCCACATGTAGAGAATTAAAATGTCTTATTTATTAAATAGCTTAAAATATCTATAATGTCAAATTATGTATACACAAATTGGCTGGAAGTAGAAGCACAATAAGTGGGTGTCTGGAGGTGGGGGGTAATAATGGTAACCATATACTCAACATAGAAACTGATAGATAAAAGTTGGCTAAAAATTGATAGGCTGTGCGGATAATCATTAAATTTAAATGTCACGGGGTCATTCTCCGGTACCACACAATCAACAGAGCAAGAGAATAGTGAACAATTCCAGAACCTTTATTTAGGCAAAAACACGAAAGGTCCATATACGAACCACCACACTGAGGATACAACAGTCCAGAACACGAATGCAGTTCAGTAACAGGATAAAAGTCCAACAATCCAGCAGAGAGGATAGCATAGTCCATATACTCTTCTTTCTCTCTGATATCCTCTTCACATCATTCCACACCAGACTGATCTGTGTCTCACCTCCCTGATATTTACAAGTCCCTCTCCTCATTCACAGGTTAGGGGGGTGGGTCACAGGGGCTCATTGTTTCACCAAGCTAGGTCAACATGTCATTAGCATATTAGCAAACAACATTATTCACTGACCCTGTGGAGAGATAACAATACAGAACTGTGGGGAGAATATCAGATGGCAAATAACAACTCATCCTACAAGAGAACACCATGAAAATCAGTAAAATATAAATATACACAAAAATGATACCCACATAGCATATCACACCATCACAACCTCTCCCCTCTCATAATAAGTGAGCACGCTATGAGGCCTACACAGACCTCTGGCCTGATCACTTTAGTCCACTTTGCTCCACTGTTTATAGTTCCTTGTACAGTGGCAGGGGTTGCAATAATCATGAGCACTTGTCCATAAATTCCCGGGTCCTGGCTTTATGGTCATACCAGGCTTTTTGACTGGACTGGGCCGTTCGCTGATGTTCATTAGCCAAGGTAGCTAGCTGGGTGAGACAGTCTCTGAACTCTAGAACGTAGGGAATTATGGGCGTTCCGGTCCTGCGATATCTCCCTCCAATTGTTCTTTCAGAAGAGTGAGAGGCCCACGGACCTTCTGCTCCCACAAAATGACTTTGCAACTCCCCAATGTCATTTCCAAGGAGGATATCTGCAGGAAGTCCTACATAATGCCAATCCAACACAGTTTTTCTCCAAAACCGAAATCCAAACTTACCAAAGATCGTTGTATATATTTGCGGACACCCCCCGCCAGGACAATGGGAATTCCCTGGCCTTGGTGAATTGCCTCGGGTCGAACCACACGGTGGTCAGCGATAGTCAGGAATGCTCCCGTGTCTCTAAATCCCAACACTTTGTATCCATCAATTAAGACATCCTGCAGGTAGCAACGTTCTGATGGACAAAGGCCGGAGTCTGTACACTCCAGGAGGGGTATCTATGGTGCCGTGGTCGGTGGTCCACTCTGTTGGGGGTGGTGGTAGCTCTTCCTCAGGCGGGATGGAGTGCACAAGATGCACTGGACGAGGTGGGGCTGCGTGGGGCTCCCTCCTTATCCTTGAGGGACAGCCAGACTGCAAATGTCCAGGTTGCCCACACCCATAACATCTCCTCTCTGTGATACCCCGAGGTCATGGTCGGAACTGTTGGGGCCCAGGATTGTGAGCTGTGATTGTCATCGGCCTGCAGCTGGGTGGAGGGGCAGATATAATCGGAGGGGGATGGGGCGTGGGAGAAGGCCATAGTTCATTGTCCAGAAGCCTCCTCCATTGCGGTCGGATAGTAAGGGCTTCATCGGCCAGGGCTGCAGCTCTATCCATGGTGCACGGCATGCGCTCCCGGACCCATTCCCGTACTTCTGCGGGGCACTTGGCAAGAAATTGTTCTATAAGGAACGCCTGTATAAGGCGTTTTCTACTTCCAGCCATCTCCGACATGCCTGGGACATCTTATGTGCATACATCCTAAACAATCCCCCCGTGGTACATGGGAGGTCTCGGAACTTGGCCCTATATGAGTCTGGGGTGATAGCATGGTAATCCAGGATAGTCCGTTTTACAATGTTATAATCCTGGTTCTGCTGGGAGTCAATGGTTCGGTAAGCCTCCGCCAGGCTACCGTTCAGGAGTCCCACTAACAAATGCATGCAGCCAGAGTGGGGCACCTCCATCACAGCACACTGCTGCTCATAGTCCTTGAAGAGCCCCTCCACATCTCCGGAAGCCTCATCAAATGGCTTAAAGTCTGTCCGGGTGATCCGTACAGGCTCCCGGATCGTTGGGTTTACATTCCACATTGCGTTACTCCCTCTTTCAAGCTCCATTGCTTCTTGTCTCCGCTGTGCCCGGCGGGCAGCCTCCTCCTTGTACTCCTGAGAGATGCCTGGGCCCAGAACCACCATCTCTCTCTTCGTACCACACCACCCACTGGCTTTTTGGGGTGGGGGTCACCGTCTCCAGTGCTCGTCCTTCAGACATATGGGAGTAGGTGGTCTGGCTAGCACCCACCAGTAGATCAATTAAGGCCTCTTTAGTCAGTCCCTGGTAGTTCAGGCCCAAGTCTCTGGCTCTCTCCTGTAAACTGGATACAGTCCAATTTCTGTACTCACTCTGTGTGTGGTTCTCCATTAGGTTACTCTCTGTTGATCCCGCTGCTTGCCACCAGTTGTCACGGGGTCCTTCTCCGGTACCACACAATCAACAGAGCAAGAGAATAGTGAACAATTCCAGAACCTTTATTTAGGCAAAAAACACGAAAGGTTCATATACGAACCACCACACTGAGGATACAGCAGTCCAGAACACGAATGCAGTTCAGTAAGAGGATAAAAGTCCAACAATCCAGCAGAGAGGATAGCATAGTCCATATACTCTTCTTTCTCTCTGATATCCTCTTCACATCAAGGTTCCACACCAGACTGATCTGTGTCTCACCTCCCTGATATTTACAAGTCCCTCTCCTCATTCACAGGTCAGGAGGGGGAAGGTCTCGGGGGCTCATTGTTTCAAAAAGCTAGGTCAACATGTCATTAGCATATTAGCAAACAACATTAGTCACTGACCCTGTGGAGAGATAACAATACAGAACTGTGGGGAGAATATCAGATGGCAAATAACAACTCATCCTACAAGAGAACACCATGAAAATAAGTAAAATATAAATATACACAAAAATGATACCCACATAGCATATCACACCATCACAATAAATAATCAAGAGATATTCATACAGATAAAAGTGCAAGAGCATAAATACTCATATACCAAATAGTGCAAGATGCAAGTATGTTAGGTAATTCTGAACCCATGAGGAAGCAAATGTGCGAAACATGGGTTCTTGGAGATTGACTTGGGTAACAATATGCTGTCCACTGTTATATATACCGTAAATGGATTTGATATGATATAGCTCTTACTTTATAGAATTACCCAACATATTTGCATCTTCCACTATTTAGTATGAGAGTATCTATGCACTAGCACTATTATCTATATATCTCTTGTTTCATTATGTATATTCAATGATTAAACCTACTTCTATCAATTTTTATGTTGAATATATGATTACCATTATTACACCGCTATGTCCTGACACTCTCTTATCGTGCGTCCTACTTCCCTGGATTTTGTGTGTAGATACTTTGACATGATATTATTTTAAGCTGCTAAATAATGTATTTTAATTCTCCATCTATGGGTGGGCTCTGTCTTGTAGGGCGTATGATTTCGTTTTCTGCACACACTCTATTATTTATTGTGTGAGTCGGTATTATAATTTCAAAATGTTACAAACTATGTAAATATTGTTGTTTTCCTTGTTTTGTATCAGCCTCCATCACTGACATTGTTTCAGTATCACTCTGGCTCTACTCCATGTACGGCTGTCTAAGTCCGGACTCGGGGGTCTTGTTTCTACACTTGGGGCGGGGCGGTAGCCATGGACACTCGTCTTCTCTGGTCACCCTCCGGCACGCTATGTGAGAGAGTGTTCCTGGCTGAGTGTTGGTGTTAGTGCCATGTGGGCCTTACGCCCATGCCGGCCACGTTTTGCCGATGGTGTTGGCTGGCCAGGACCACGATTTACAGATTACTGAAAGAAAATCCTGTTCCAACATGGGGTCTTTACTGAACTCGATAAGGATTATGTACAAGGGACACAGTCTTACGCACGTTTCCTTCTCAGTAAGAAGCCTGTTCATTCCCACTGTGTCCTTCCTCCATATCTGTCTCTACTTCACAACAGCCCACATTCTACGCCACAGTCCTGGGCAGCAAGTTTCTCTCCACTCGCTCAGCGGTTCCATGTCCTATCACTATGGACTCCCCGGATCTACCACTCGGGACCCCCACCAGTCCCACACTCTCAGTCCTTTTTAGGTCCCTTACAATAGAAAGCTCTTGGGTTTTTCATGACTCGGCATCTTACCCAATAACGTCTTACAGAAGGTCTCTCAGTCTCGTCAGAAACTCTTTAGGGTCTCGCTATTCCTCGCTCTAATCTCTTCTGACTTCACCTCTTGGCAGCACTGCACATTTATTACTCTCCAAACTCCATTTAACTCTATGCAGGAAGCACAGTCCTGTCCCTATCACTATGTCCTCCCCCTGTGGGCTACTCCCAGCACTAAACTACTTCTAATCCTGCTGTCTGTTGCTGGGCAGAACTATTAGTCTGCTTAATGTTCAACGGTCACGTTAAAGGGCTTTAGACATTACTGTATAGATTATATTCTATGAGCTTAAAAAGGAGTCACTGTGTACATACATTACATTACTGACCCTGAGTTACATCCTGTATTATACTTCAGAGCTGCACTCACTATTCTCCTGGTGCAGTCACTGTGTACATACATTACATTACTGATCCTGAGTTACATCCTGTATTATACTCCAGAGCTGCACTCACTATTCTGCTGGTGCAGTCACTGTGTACATACATTACATTACTGATCCTGAGTTACATCCTGTATTATACCCCAGAGCTGCACTCACTATTCTGCTGGTGCAGTCACTGTGTACATTCATTACATTACTGATCCTGAGTTACATCCTGTATTATATCCCAGAGCTGCACTCACTATTCTGCTGGTGCAGTCACTATGTACATACATTACATTACTGATCCTGAGTTACCTCCTGTATTATGCTCCAGAGCTGCACTCACTATTCTGCTGGTGCAGTCACTGTGTACATACATTACATTACTGATCCTGAGTTACATCCTGTACTATACCACAGAGCTGCACTCACTATTCTGCTGGTGCAGTCACTGTGTGCATACATTGCATTACTGACCCTGAGTTACATCCTGTATTATACTCCAGAGCTGCACTCACTATTCTGCTGGTGCAGTCACTGTGTACATACATTACATTACTGATCCTGAGTTACCTCCTGTATTATACCCCAGAGCTGCACTCACTATTCTGCTGATGCAGTCACTGTGTACATACATTACATTACTGATCCTGAGTTACCTCCTGTATTATGCTCCAGAGCTGCACTCACTATTCTGCTGGTGCAGTCACTGTGTACATACATTACATTACTGATCCTGAGTTACATCCTGTACTATACCACAGAGCTGCACTCACTATTCTGCTGGTGCAGTCACTGTGTGCATACATTGCATTACTGACCCTGAGTTACATCCTGTATTATACTCCAGAGCTGCACTCACTATTCTGCTGGTGCAGTCACTGTGTACATACATTACATTACTGATCCTGAGTTACCTCCTGTATTATACCCCAGAGCTGCACTCACTATTCTGCTGGTGCAGTCACTGTGTACATACATTACATTACTGATCCTAAGTTACATCCTGCATTATACCCCAGAGCTGCACTCACTATTCTGCTTGTGCAGTCACTGTGTACATACATTACATTACTGATCCTGAGTTACATCCTGTATTATACTCCAGAGCTGCACTCACTATTCTGCTGGTGCAGTCACTGAGTACATACATTACATTACTGATCCTGAGTTACATCCTGTATTTTCCTCCAGAGCTGCCCTCACTATTCTGCTGGTGCAGTCGCTGTGTACATACATTACATTACTGATCCTGAGTTACTTCCTGTATTATGCTCCAGAGCTGCACTCACTATTCTGCTGGTGCAGTCACTGTGTACATACATTACATTACTGATCCTGAGTTACATTCTGTATTTTCCTCCAGAGCTGCCCTCACTATTCTGCTGGTGCAGTCACTGTGTACATACATTACATTACTGATCCTGAGATACTTCCTGTATTATGCTCCAGAGCTGCACTCACTATTCTGCTGGTGCAGTCACTGTGTACATACATTACATTACTGATCCTGAGTTACATCCTGTATTATACCCCAGAGCTGCACTCACTATTCTGCTGGTGCAGTCACTGTGTACATACATTACATTACTGATCCTGAGTTACATCCTGTATTATACCCCAAAGCTGCACTCACTATTCTGCTGGTGGAGTCACTGTGTACATACATTACATTACTGATCCTGAGTTACATCCCGTATTTTCCTCCAGAGCTGCCCTCACTATTCTGCTGGTGCAGTCACTGTGTACATACATTACTGATCCTGAGTTACCTCCTGTATTATGCTCCAGAGCTGCACTCACTATTCTGCTGGTGCAGTCACTGTGTACATACATTACATTACTGATCCGGAGTTACATCCTGTATTATAGCCCAGAGCTGCACTCACTATTCTGCTGGTGCAGTCACTGTGTACATACATTACATTACTGATCCTGAGTTACCTCCTGTATTATACCCCAGAGCTGCACTCACTATTCTGCTGGTGCAGTCACTGTGTACATACATTACATTACTGATCCTGAGTTACATCCTGTATTATACTCCAGAGCTGCACTCACTATTCTGCTGGTGCAGTCACTGTGTACATACATTACATTACTGATCCTGAGTTACATCCTGTATTATACCCCAGAGCTGCACTCACTATTCTGCTGGTGCAGTCACTGTGTACATACATTACATTACTGATCCTGAGTTACCTCCTGTATTATACCCCAGAGCTGCACTCACTATTCTGCTGGTGCAGTCACTGTGTACATACATTACATTACTGATCCTGAGTTACATCCTGTATTATACCCCACAGCTGCACTCACTATTCTGCTGGTGCAGTCACTGTGTACATACATTACATTACTGATCCTGAGTTACATCCTGTATTATACTCCAGAGCTGCACTCACTATTCTGCTGGTGCAGTCACTGTGTACATACATTACATTACTGATCCTGAGTTACCTCCTGTATTATACCCCAGAGCTGCACTCACTATTCTGCTGGTGCAGTCACTGTGTACATACATTACATTACTGATCCTGAGTTACATCCTGTATTATACCCCAGAGCTGCGCTCACTATTCTGCTGGTGCAGTCACGGTGTACATACATTACATTACTGATCCTGAGTTACCTCCTGTATTATACCCCAGAGCTGCACTCACTGTTCTGCTGGTGCAGTCACTGTGTACATACATTACATTACTGATCCTGAGTTACATCCTGTATTATACCCCAGAGCTGCACTCACTATTCTGCTGGTGCAGTCAGTGTACATACATTACATTACTGATCCTGATTTGTTTTATGGTGCTGACTCGTTCAGTTTTACCAGTACTGACAGTGATTGAGGTCACTGAGTATTTGAAGATGGATTTAACAGATCTCCTCTGTGTTTATCTATTTTCTCTAATTTTATCTTAATCTATGAATGGAAATATTTTCTTATGTAAATTTAATTTCTGCTATAAGATCTTCGTAATCGCACTAATCCTTTCTTACCACTAGATGGCAATAAAAAAAAATAAGCAATTTAAATGTTGTATTTATTTGTCTACTCATCTTTCTTTGGGAGGACACCGCTCCTCGGCCTCGTGGCTTCTTACTTTCTCGGGATGGGGTCTGCAGAGTCATCTTATCATTAAGGGGCAGAGTCATATCTTTTTTATTTGAGGACAGGGGATGTAATTACAGAGCTGAAGACCTAATTAAGTGCCAGATAGTAACACTACAATTAATTCAAAGCACAAACAAGTCTCAGTGTGCAGGTCCATTGTTAGTTCCTGTTCTTCGGGGGTGGGCAGTGTTTTTAGGGACCATTAGGTCCCATTTATTAAAGCTGCCATAGTGCGCACACTCTGCAGTGCCGTCTATAATGGAAATGTGTGTCTGGAATATAGCGGCCCCCGGGGACGTCTTACAAAATGAAAAATAAAAAGCTACAAAGTATTGTTGTCTTCCCATGACCCGATGCATTGTGTCCTTCCGTAGGAGGCTGGCCCGCTCCACGCTCCTGCTGATCCCGCTCTTCGGAATACACTACACCGTCTTTGCCTTTTCGCCTGAGAACGTCAGTAAGAGGGAACGGCTCGTGTTTGAACTGGGACTTGGATCGTTCCAGGTAAATATGAGAAAGATGGAAAAAAAAAGCTACAAATTGTCCCTCCCCAGGACCAGTAAACTTTGTAATTTCCCCTCGCTACAATATTACCATCTACCATTAAATATGTTCCTGGTGATCTGAATTATTACTTTCCGAGAGACCGGAAAGGTTGAAAATCCAAACCCCTGGAATGTCATCACTGATAGCCTGGGGACCGGGATAACATCTTCTGAGTATCTGACAAGTTTGGAACTTCCCCAATTATTGGTGGTCTCCATGGCATTCAGGGGACGTTTGCTCCTGCCCAGACTTTGCGATATGCTCCTTTGAAGATCTGTTTGGTTTCGCTGCACAGTTCTCTCTCTTCACTCACTTTTTCAATAAATAAATCCCCAGTTTTTCCCAAATCTTTGTATCTGGTGGTCAGTATCTGAGCGGTCACCATCTGAGTAACCGTGCTACAGAACAGTGAGGATCCGATCACTTACGGAACTTACAGAACTTTACACCCATCTCAGTCAGTGTTTGCTGTGTTACATTTTGGAGAACCTCTTCGAGCGTCTGTGAAGTTGGGACATCACCAATTAATGACACCTTAAAGCTGCCAAGCGGTAAAGCTGCTCAGTTTAGAAATTCCCCATTAAGGATAGGTTTACTCATTCAGGTGATCAACAGGTAGAACAGGCGGCCACGAGAGGTGGTGAGTTCTCCTTCAATGGAAGTCTTCACACAGAGGCTGGACAGATACCTGCCTGAGATGGTTTAGTGACTCCTGCATTGAGCGGGGGGTCGGACACGAGGACCCTGGAGGTCTCTTCTAACTGACACGCTAGGATGCTATGACCCCGAAACATGCTGGATCACAGATCTGTGCGGTCTTACACATACAGCTGCACAGTTCTCTCTCTTCCCTCCCTGAATCCATTGAGAGGATGCTGAATCTGTCACCAGGTGCCATGTATGATGCAAGTGTCATATTACAAAGCAGAAGGACCTCTGCGTCCCCCCAATTCACCATTTCCTTACTGCCCCGCCACTTCAGCACCTTCTAACGAAACATACTAGCCCATGGGAGTCGTCAGAGGGCAACCCACTATGAAACGTTATCGGAGCAGAATTCTCTAGTCCTTAATAACTATTTGCCGAATGCCTAATGGTCCAAAATGGAGATAATTCAGGAGCAGGAGGCAGTGGGGGCAGAAGCTTCTGGATCCTAGGCTCCGTTCAGCTCCACAGTACAGGAAAGAGGGTGGATATTCCCTGTAACTGGGGATAATAAGCAAGTGCCAGAGGTAATCGGTAGAGATGGGCAAATAAGGCAAAGTTATTCTCTTTGAATTTACCGTCCTTTATTATGCTCCGCTGACCCCAGAGCATAATGCATGAAATATGTAAAAAAGAAAAAAATATTTGTCCTCACCTCTCTGGCCCTTACGCTCCTCACCAAAAAGCGAGTTTTTTATGACCTTATAGAGGATGAAAAAGCAATAAAAAAATGAAAAAAATCACTATGATGAGAAAGGGTTAACAGAAGTAGATTTTTTATTATAGCTTTTCTTGTCTCCGGCTTTCTTAGGGCTTTGTGGTCGCCATCCTCTATTGCTTCCTGAATGGAGAGGTAAGATCCAGTTTATTCTACAGTTTGTTTCTTTATTTTTTACATACTGAAAGCAAAATCCAGATGAAAAAGCCGAAATAAGAGAGGTAGAAATACAGATCAGGTAGGAAGGTAGAGGACAGGTCCTCACATGTGAGATAGATAGATAATAGACAATAGATAGATAGATAGATAGATAGATAGATAGATAGATAGATACTAGATAGATAGATAATAGATAGATAATAGACAATAGATAGATAGATAGATAATAGATAGATAATAGACAAATAATAAATAGATAGATGATAGATAATAAACAGATAGAAAATAGATAATAGATAAATAGATACAGTTCAAACCAGACGTTTCTATCCACTATATATAAAGACACATCTGCAGATTTTTCCCAATATCTGACATGAAATCAGAATAAACCTTTCCCGTTTAAGGACAATTAGGATTACCATCATTATTAATATTTGCCAAATGTCAGAATAATGAGAGAGAGAGAATGTTTTAACTCGTTTTTATTACTTACTGCAAAGTCAAAAGCTTCCATACACTAAGATTACTATGCCTTTAAACAGTCCTGGACTGCCCATATGATGATGTCAGGTGTTTGGAAGCTTCTGATAGGTTTCTGGCAACATCTGAGTTAATTAGAGACACACCTGTGGATGTATTTTAATGCACACCTGAAACACACTGCTTCTTTGTGTAGCATCATGGGAAAGGCTCAAGAAATCAGCCAAGATATCAGGAAGAGAATTGTGGACTTGCACATGTCTGGCTCATCCTTGGGTACAATTTCCAGATACCTGAAGGTGCCTCATTCATCTGCACAAACAATTATATGCAAGTACAAACAAGATGGGAATGTCCAGCCATCATACCGCTCAGGAAGGAGACAGGTTCTGTGTCCCAGAGATGAACGTACTTTGGTCCAACATGTGCGTATCAACCCAGGGACAAAAGCAAAAGACCTTGTGAAGATGATGGCGGAAGCTGGTAAGATTGTGTCAATATCCACAGTGAAACAAGTACTGTATCAACATGGGCTGAAAGGCCACTCTGCCAGGAAGAAGCCATTACTCCAAAATTAACCTAGAAAAGCCAGATTAATGTTTACAAATCCACACAGGAATAAAGACCTTAATTTTTGGAGACTTGTCCTGTGATCTGATGAAACTAAAATTGAACTTTTTGTGCATAATGACCATCGTTACGTTTGGAGGAAAAAGGGAGAAGCTTGGAAGCCTAAGAACACCATCCCCACTGTGAAACATGGAGGCGGCAGCATCATGTTGTGGGCATGTTTTGCTGCAGGAGGGACTGGTGCAGTTCACAAAATAGATGGCATCATGAGAAAAGGAGATTATGTGGCAATTCTAAAGCAACATCTCAAGACCTCAGCCAGGAAGGTAAAGCTTGGGCGGAAATGGGTCTTCCAAATGAACAATGACCCAAAGCATACTGACAAAATGGTAACAAAGTGGCTTCAGGATAACAAGTCAATGTTCTGGAGCCCTGATCTCAATCCTATTAAAAATGTATGGGCAAAGCTGAAAAGGCCGGTGCGAGCAAGGGACCTACAAACCTGGATCAGCTACACCAGTTTTGTCAGGAGGAATGGGCCTAAATTCTGACCAACTATCGTGAGAAGCTTGTGGAAGGAGATCCCAAACGTCTAACCCAAGTCATTCAGTGTAAGGGCAATGGGACCAAATACTAATGAAATGGATGGAAATTTTTGACTTTGCAGTAAGTAATAAAAATGCCTTAAAACGTTCTCTCCCTCTCATTATTCTGGCATTTGGCAGATATTAATAATGATGGTAATCCTAATTGGCCTAAAACAGGAAAGGTTTATACTAATTTCATGTCAGATATTGGGAAAAACCTTCAGATGTGTCTTTATATAGTGGATGGAAACTTCTGGTTTCAACTGTAGATGATAGATATATAATAAATAGATAATGGATAGATAGATAGATAGATAGATAGATAGATAGATAGATAGATAGATAGATAGATAGATAGATAATGGATAGATAATAGATAGATAATATATATAGATAATAGATAGATAGATACACTCCCTGACAGAAGTTCTGTCGCTTATCCATGTTATTAATGCTTATAACCAGACATTAAATTCATCCATTTGTTGTATAAATTATTCTTTTGAAAGCTGAAACCCTCTGAAATGTGGTTTAGGTTAAGAAAATAAATTGCCATCAATGCAGAAATATTGATCAGTTATTGGACACAGAATGGTCAGATTTTGACAAGACAAAAGTTTTGTCGCCCACAGAAAGTAATGTGATATTCAAACAAATAATTAACTTAAAATACAAATATATGTTGCATAACTTTGGTGAATGAAGTTGTGGTGCTATTAGAGTCATATTTAATATTTTGTGTGACTTCCATGAGCTTGAAGGACTGCATCCATGCAGTTCAACAATGATTCATACAATTTATTAATGAAGTCATCAGGAATAGCACAGAATGCCGTCTTACATGCCTCACAGAGTTCATCTAGATTGGTTTTGTCTTCCAAGCTTCCTCTTTCATCCTACCCCAAACATGCTCAATGATGTCCATGTCTGGTGACTGGGCTGGCCAGTCCGTGAGCACCTTGGTCTTTTTTGCCTGGAGGAGCTTTGTTGCAGAGATGGATGGATGAGATGGAGCACCATCCTGCTGCAGAATTTGAACCCTTTTATGATTTGGAATATAAGAGGTAGCTAATACTTCTTGATATTTTAGGCTATTGATATTGCCTTCCACCTTGCAAGTGTTTCGCACACCCCCATACTGAATGTAACCCCAGACCATGATCTTTCCACCCTAAATGTATCTGTTTTTGGGGTGTATTTTGGATCCATACGGGCTCCAGTAGGTCTCCTGCAGTATTTGCGGCGGCTGTGGTGTAATTCTACTGAAGATTCATCAGAGAAATCCTCCTTCTGCCACTTTTCCAGCGTCCATCTGTTTAGCAGGCTGTGGGACTTTGCAAATGCCACATGGTTTTTTATTTGCCTTTTATTTAGTGCTGGCTTCTGGGCACTGGAGGCCATTTCGAGACAGAATCCTACAAACTGTTCTAGTTGACACAGGGACTTGAGGTGACCAGGCCTGTTGGAGTTCTGCTGCAGTGGGAGAGGGGCTTGCTTTGGATTTTCTAACCAACAAACGTTCCTCCTGAGCAGTTGTCTTGTAGGGTCTGCCGGACCTGGGCTTGTCAAACACATGTCCAGTCTCTTCAAATCTTTTTTTAATTCTTTGTACTTGACGCTGAGACACATTAAAGGTGCCATCCACCTCTGCAGTGGATCTGGTCTTCAGCCTCTTGATAATCCAGGCTTTGGTCGCAGGGTGGATTTTTGGCATGTTGCCAGAGCTCAAGTTGCAGATCAAGTGAAGGTCTGGGGTTTTGGGTTTCTTTTTATACACACACACTAATTAACCGATCATTTACTGAGCACAGGTGAGGATGTAAACTAGGATTGGGTGCATTATATGACCAGGCGACAAAACTTTTGTCTTGCCAAAATCTGACCATTCTGTGTCCATTAACTGATCAATATTTCTGCATTGATGCCAATTTATTTTCTTAACCTAATCCACATTTCGGAGGATTTCAGCTTTCATAAGAATAATTTATACAACAATGGATGAATTTAACGTCAGGTTATAAGCTTTTATTTACATAACATGGATAAGCGACATAACTTCTGTCAGGGAGTGTAGATAAGATAGATAGATGATAGATAGATAGATAGATAGATAGATAGATAGATAGATAGATAGATAGATAGATAATAGATGATAGATAGATAATAGATAGATAATAGATAAGATAGATAATAGATAGATAATAGATAAATGATAGATAGATAATAGATAAATAATACATAGATAATACATAGATAATAGCTAGCTAATAGATAGATAGATAGATAGATAGATAGATAGATAGATAATAGATACACAATGGATAGATAGATAATAGATAGATAACAGATAATAATATATAGATAATAGATTATAGATAGATAATAGATAGATGATAGATAGATAATAGATAGATGATAGATAGATAATAGATAAATAATAGATAGATAATACATAGATAATAGCTAGATAATATAGATAGATAATAAGTAATATATAGATAATGAGTATTTACCATCCTGTTCCATAACAACAAAAGTACATAAAAAAATGACCTTTTAAAGTTTCTCCCTAAAGGTGCAATCAGAGATAAAGAGAAAATGGCGGAGCTGGAAAGTCAACCGGTATTTTGCTGTGGATTTCAAGCACCGTCATCCCTCACTGGCGAGCAGCGGAGTGAATGGGGGGACACAGTTGTCCATTCTGAGCAAGAGCAGCTCACAGATCCGAATGTCCAGCATAAATGCGGAGAACCTGGCGACATGAGATCAGAAACTGCCTAAACATTTTCTAACATCGCTCTTTTTTTAGTTTTTATTACTATGGGTTTGTTTGTTTTTCATTTTACTTTTTTTATTGAATGGTAGAAGGGGCGATAAAGTAAACGGCGCCTTGAGCCTGGGTATTACAGAAAAAATAGTCAGAGGTTTTTGGGCGAGAGAAGGTAGAAAATGGATTTTTCGGCTTTGTTTCCCAGCAATATAACTTCTATACATACAAGACAATCCATGAAAAACACTTTTTTTTTTTTTTAACTAAAATACTCTTTGTGTTTTTTCAAAATATTATCAGTTAAAAATTAAAAAATAAGATTCAAATCCAAAAATAAATTCAAGACAAAATTCAAAAACAAAATGCAGAAATGAAATAGTACAAAAAAAATAAACAAAAATCGGTATTTTTTTTTTTCAAACTGGTGCAAAACAAGTTCTGTAACCCCTCCATTTTGTGGTGTAATTTTATTTATTTAAAATCCAGTTGGTTCAGGTTACAAAATAATTTTTTTGCCTTCATTTTTATACCAATCTTCATAAATGTATCGTCCATTGCCAAAACAAAAAAAAAAATAATAATACGGAAGTACTTGATTTACTCTTTTTTTAGGCTAATTATTTCATATCAAAACTTAATTCAATAATGTATCATGTTGCAAACCAATAATACTTATCAGGCAGCTTGATTTTTTTTTTTTCATTTGTTTACTTTTTTACTTTTATTTTTTTTATATATTTTATTTCTTTTTTTTTTAAATCAAAATGTGAATTAACTGATTTCAGATTGCACTGGTGATGGTGACGGTGGATGCAGGGTGGATCTGCACAAAATAAAAAAGCAGACAACGTAAAATGTGGAGAACCGAATAGTATTATTTTAGTAATATAGCAACATTTTGCAAGAGTAATGGCAATGTTTCTCATAAACACTGGAAAAAAAGCGTATCATGTGATAGAACACTAACAGTATTAAAATATATTTTTTAAAAAACTAAAAAAAAAATGATATATATATATGTAATTATTATTACTATTATTATGGATATTTTGTGACAGTCTTGCATAACTTTGCCTTGTATCCAGAAATACATCTGGGACATATTTTCTTAACTCATAGTAATAAGATGTCAATTAACTTTAAGAACACTTTACAATAAGATTAACGAACGAGTCATTTTATTTTAGTGTAAAAAACAAAAAAAGCAAAAATCTTTAAAAGAAAACTGGATATTCTACATTTTTTTAATATTTTTTTTTTATTATTACTAAAAGCCGATGTATACATAGAACACAATAAGGAAAAAGAAAATCTATACCGGTGGCATAATAGAATGTAACGATCGTATTGAAGACGAGATTGATGAAAATCAGAAGGCAGATCAGAATGTGTATATATATATAATGCAGAATGTGTATATAAAATGCAGATGTGTGTTTACATTATGCAAAGCAACTTTTGTTTTTCAATTACATTGGACTGTGATGTTAGTCGTGCCATAGTTCTCTCTGAGCCATTTTGAAAAACTTTTCATATTTTAGATGTGGGATGAAAAGAAACGTTCATATTCTGTTCATGATATAGAAGTCTGAAAATATTTAGACTTTTGACATTGACATTTTACCACTGGATCTTGTTTGTAGCCATCCAACACCAATAGATTGGTCAAGTAGACCAATATGCAAGGTCACCAGATCTAAGCTTTCTCCATGAGTGGAACAACCCAACACAAAAGAAAAAAACGTCTGGAAATATCAAGAGGACATATGTCACAACCTCTTGTCTTTAGACCCCCAACACCACCATATTTTAATATGAGGCTCTCATGGCCAAATACACCAAGACTCGAGGACTCAACATTTTCCACTTTTGACTTCTCTCCATGGATGGAACAATCCAACACAAAAAATATCTTGAGAGATCAAGAGGACATATGTCACAACCTCTCGTCTTTAGACCCCAACGCCACCATATTTTACTATAAGGCTCTCAAGGCCAAGTACACCAAGAATCGAGGACTCAATATTTTCCACTGTTGACTTTTCTCTATGGATGGAACAATCCAATATAAAAGAAAAAATATCTGGAGCGATCAAATGGACATATGTCATAACCTCTTGTCTTTAGACCCCAACACCACCATATTTTACAACAAGGCCCTCATGGCAAGACTCTAAAACTTGAGGATTCAACATTTTCCATTGTTCTTCATGGATGGAACAACTCAACACAAAAGAAAACAAATATCTGGACAGTTCAGGAGGAAATGTGTTACAACTTCTTGTCTGTATAGCCATAACTCCATCATATTTTACAACGAGTCCCTCATGACCAAGTACACCAAGACTCGAGGACACAACATTTTCCACTCTTGACTTTTCTCCATGAATGTAACAATCTAATACAGAGAAAAAATATCTGGATAGATCAAGAGGAAATGTGTCAAAACCTGTTGTCTGTAGACCACCAGCACCTACGAGGCTCTCACAGCTGATTACACCAGGACTTGAGGATTCAACATTTTCCATTGTTGACTTTTCTCCATGGATGGAATAATTCAAAATGAGTGCGAAATATTCAAACATTTCAAAAGGAAAGCTTTCACTGAATCTTGTATATAGTTCCACATTATCAATAGATTTCACTAAAGGTCCCTCAGTGGTCATCTAAACCAATATCTAAGGTGCACCATATCTACTACTGCTGTCTTTTCTCAATGGTTGTAACAATCCAACCCAACTTAGAAAATATCTGGACAATCCCAGAAGAAATGTGTCAATGTTGTCGTTAACACCTCAACACCACTAGATTTTACCACAGGGCCCTCCTGGCCAAGTAGACCAAGACCTATGAACCTGACATCTACTATTGTTGACTATTCTCCATGTGTGGAACAATTCAACACTAGTGAGAACATTTCTGGACATCTTTAAGAGAGATGTCACTAAATCTTTTCGGAAGACCATCAACACCACCACATTTTGATACGGGGCTTTCATAGCCATTTAGACCAATATGTGAGTTCACCTAGGCTACCACTTTTAACTTTTCTTTATTGATGGAACTATCCAACAAAATTGAGAAAAAATTTCGACATATCTATAGGAAGAGTGCCACAAATTTTGTTTGTAGTGCCTGAACACCACCAGATTTTACTACAGGTTTCTGATCACGAAGTAGACCGAGACCCCTGGCCGCCATATCTGCAAATGTCAACTCTTCTCCATGGATGTAAAAAGCCAACACAAGTGAGAAAATATGCGTCACTATCGGTTGTAAAATCACCATATTGTACTGCAAATCCCTCATGAGATGCAAGGCCACAACGTCAAAAATGCAAAGTGGGCCAATCGAAAGGGGCTTCCACAATTTAAGGGCCTCTAATTAGCTAATGCTTATATTTAGCCTTAAATTAGACTTCAGCTAGAGAAGAGCTACCAAATTTTATGCCAGCTGTGGTTTTACCTTTTGTGGCGACCATTTAGAAAAAGTAACAAATGAGGACACTTTTATGCTTACAAACCTATCTAAAACTTTAAGATAATAAGACTCTATAATAAATAAATATTTATATTTAAGAAAAAAGAACTTTGTGGTACCCAATGGATTATTCTCCCCCCCCCCCCCCAACAATTATGGAAAATTATTTAACTTTTTTATTTTTAAAGTGAGAAATTCCTTAAAATTCTTAAACTTTCTAAATATTTCCAGCTATTTCTCTTATCGGAGATCACCTTATAAAACCAGTCTGTGATTTCTATTCTGTACTCAATAAAAAAAATTTTTTTTAAAGAAAAATATCAACCAAGATATTGATTGGTTCGTTGATATCATGTTTATACCCATTGCGCTGTATTGATAAATGTAAGATAAGTGTACACTTTTTTCTTATAAAAAAATATCCCCAGGAATATGCTATAACTATTAACCAGCCCCCCGATAGATATTAGATATTTTTTCACAGACTAGTAGGATGTTCTGAAAATCTGGTTTCCATAGAGTAAATTTTTTTCTCTTTATTTGATTGTTTTCAATGAAAGATCTCGAAAAACTCCTAAGGCCGGCGTCACACTAGGCGTATGAAAATATGGTCCGTTTTTTACGGCCGTAATACGCAGTAATTGTCCCAAAACACTGTTCCGTATTCAATGCGAGGATGCGATTTTTACGCACAAATTTATCCGTGTCCGTGTGTCATCCGTATGGCATCCATATGGCTTCCGTACGGCGATTTTTTTCTCGCAGGCTTGCAAAATGGACAAATCATGGATCCATCGGCTAAAATATTCTTAAAAACATATATACCATGGTTATAGGACCCCCCTCCCCCCCCAGCTAAAAACATCTGCCCCCAGCCACCCCAGAAAAGGCACATCCGTAAAGATGCACCTATTCTGGCACTTGGCCACTCTCTTCCCACTCCCGTGTAGCGGTGGGATATGGGGTAATGAAGGGTTAATGTCACCTTGCTATTGTAAGGTGACATTAAGCCTGGTTAATAATGGAGAGGCGTCAATTATGACACCTATCCATTATTAATCCAATAGTACGAAATGGTTAATAAAACACACACACATTATTAAAAAGTATTTTAATGAAATAAAGACACATGGTGTTTTAATATTTTATTATACTCTTAATCCACCTGAAGACCCTTGTCACCTGAAATAAAGTTAAAAAAAACAAACAACAGTATTCCATACCTTCCGTTGTTCAGTCTTGTCCCACGCTGTAAATCCATCTGAAGGGGTTAAATCATTTTACACCCAGGAGCTCTGCTAATGCAGCTGTGCTCCTGACTGTAAAACTTGGTGAATAAATGGAATGCAGGGGAATGTCCTGTAGTTACCTTGAGTCGTGGTGAGGCGCCCTCTGCTGGATGAACTCATATGAACTCGAGCGTGGGAAAATATTCTGAAAAGTTCCCAGGCTCGAGTTCATACGAGTTCATCCAGCAGAGGGTGCATCACCGCGACTCGAGGTAACTACAGGTCATTCCCCTGCAATCCATTCATTCCCCAGATTTTAATAATGTGTTTGTTTGATTTATTAACCATTTCGTACTATTGGATTAATAGTGGATAGGTGTCATAATTGACGCCTCTCTATTATTAACCTGGCTTAATGTCACCTTACAATAGCAAGGTGACATTAACCCTTCATTACCCCATATCCCACCGCTACACGGGAGTGGGAAGAGAGTGGCCAAGTGCCAGAATAGGAGCATCTTCCAGATGTGCCTTTTCTGGGGTGGCTGGGGGCAGATGTTTGTAGCCAGGGGGGGCCAATAACCATGGACCCTCTCTAGGCTATTAATATCTGCCCTCAGTCACTGGCTTTCCCACTCGGGAGCGCACGCCAATTTTTTCCGGGATTCAACCCTTTAATTTAATAGCTAGAGACCCCAAATTTTACACAGAGACACTTGTTACATTAGTAAAGAGGAATATGTAATAAAAGAAGGGATATGAGATGGTTTACTGTATGTAACCATGTCTCATATCATGTCGGGTTTGTGAAGGAGAAAGAAAAAGCCGGCAATTGTATTACCGGCTTTTCTGCTATCTTGCGCAGAATTAAATATAAATATATATATATATATATATATATATATATAGGTGTCTCACTGACATGCAGTATATATATACACCTATACTATGTGTATATTTCTATTCTATCTATTCTATTGTAACCTGTCAGTGTGATGTTACTGTACACTGCACTGAATTACTGGCTTTTCACTAACACCGCTGCGTATTTCTCGCAAGTCACCCTGATGGTCCGTGTGTAATCCGTAATTTTCTCGACCCCATAGACTTTCATTGGCGGATTTTGTGCGCAATACGCTGGCAAACGCAGCATGCTGCGATTTTCTACACCCGTAACATACCGTATATCACGGATGCGTAATATACGGCAGATAGGAGCTGCCCCATAGAGAATCATTGGGCCGTGTGCAATGCGTATTTTCTGGACGTATTTTCTGCGCTCATACGTCCGTAAAACTCGCTAGTGTGACGCCGGCCTTAGAGTTGACACATTCGCTCACCCAACAGACGGGGAAATTCATAATTGAAAGATCTTTTGGCCAACAAAGTTTCTAATGGCCAACTCAATCTGTGAATTAGTGATTTTCTAAGTAATTTTCCAGCCTGTTTAAGTGATAGGTAAATTGCAAATTGAAAAACACCCAATATTTTGAATTTCCACCCCAAATTTCTGTATTTCTGTTAGAACATCAGAGGTCCCTCAAGTGCCTTTCCACAGCAGCATTTCTGTCCTTCAGCTATCACACGGGTTCAAACAAACTTGAAATAAAATGAATGAAATCTACCAGCTATACTTAAAGAAGTAGTAGAACCGATCAAAAGTGTCAAAGCAAAAAATGCAAAAATAAATAGTTACAAAAATATTTTTGTTAGGAATAGTTAGGATGACTGTATTTTCAAAAACAGAAACAATATATATCTATAACTAAAGTCTCTATACATGAAAACTCACCTGAAATTATAGCAGTACCGCAAACACGTAAAGTAATCTAAACTTTTTTTTACTGTAATTTCGTTTCCTGCGTTTAATCACCTTTTTGCAGATTTACTTTTCGCCTTTAAACCACTTTTAGTCGTAAGCTTAATTTAAGCAGAACTTAATCTGAATGTGGGAAATTAAATAAAATAAAACGGAATCTAAAAGAATGTAAAAATAATGAAAATAATAGACCTAGAAGCGATGTTTTTAAGAATATAGAACACAAACTAATTTTTTTTGTTTTGTTTTTACTCAAAACGCGTAATAATGTTATAGTAACCTGCAGAAAAATGTGCCAAATTAATTCTACAAATGACTTGTAATATATTTTTCCATTAGTCCAGTGTAAAATAAAATTGTATTTTATTAGGTTAGATTTTTTTTTTTTTTTAAGATATAATATGATGTCACAGATGACAGAATATATGAAGTTGTGTCACAGAAGATAAAAGCAGGACAAAATGAAGTGCTATACAGTCAGCAGGAACAGTTACATTTAGATGACTCAAAAATCTATGTTTTTTTCCAAAAACTTTTATTGGGCATTGGCCATAATGGGTTATTTTGGAAATCCTTAAAAAGGTTTTATGAAAACTGGTTAAAAATTACAAAATGTAATGTACTTGTAAATTTTATGTTTTTTTCTCCCCCATTGTCCAGTTTCCCATTTTTACCCTGGCACTATCATACTACATCATACAGGACAATACTACATAAACTAATGGCAGTCACACCAGCAGTTGGACGGCCGGTCAAGGGCTGCCAATATAAAAGCGTGACAGCGGACGGGCATGGGGCGAAAATTCCATAATTTCTAATTTGAAGAATATTACATTTTCTTATTTTTGGCCACATTGACCTTAGTTCTTATGTATCAGACAGAGAACCCTTTTAATTCAGTTGTCTGCTTCAATTGGTAATCTTTAGGAAATTGATATTTTTGGCGAAAAAGATTAAATAAAGATTATTATACAAAAATAATAATTATTATTGTTATAAAAGGATTTTTTTAAATTTTATTTAGATCTCTGTGCCCACTAGCGTGGTGAAATGGGACAGAAAACCTCTAAAAAAAAAAAAGTCCCAAAATCACAATAAGTTTAAAAATTTTTGCTATCTAAATGGGGCATTTAATTGTTTTAATGTCCTAGAACCATAAGGAACATGTAGTGGTTTTATTGAGAATATATGTATTTGGTCAAGTGATGGGTTGCTATTTTGTAATGTCATTCCACAGTAAAGAGGATTTGTCTCTGGAGTTCGACGTCCTGTAGGATCGACGGTTTCACCGGTAATTAGTAACTTGTTGGCATTTGCCAGATTTGATGGTGGAAAGTCGAGTCCAGAGCTGATTCCCAACCAGGAATCCTAAAGAAGTTTTGGACTTACCGTAATTGATCAAGGTTTTGGGTTCTTCAATAAAAAGGAACATACAAGTTTTCGGTGCTGCCCCAGTGGTAATGAGATTGGGCTTTACTTGCCTTATGGCAAAGTTATATTTCTTGAATTTCTAAGCCCAAATGCCAAATCTAACAGGGCGTCCACCTACTATGTCCATACACAATAATGGTGTCTAGAGGGGGGTAAAAATCCTACCACCTTTTTGGCTAGATTCTGAAGGGGTTATAAGAAAAAAACCTTATACCACTCGTTGGCCCTTCCCATATATCTCTCGACTCTGCCAGTCCTCTGGTTGGCTCCTTCGTCTTTTATCTCACGTCTTTCTTAATTCTTGGCCTCCGATGCTGCCGGTCTTCACTAAGCTCTGTGCCATCATCGCATGGGGTTGAGATGTACGTCATCGACGTTCCTCTGTGCCGACGGCTCGGAAAGAAGAAGGCGGTAAAATTGGCGGCAGTGGGAGAGGGATAGGGATGGTGGAGTAGAGAGGATAGGATTTTTTTTTTGTTGGCAGATTTGATTTGCACCAAATTTATTCAATGCAAATTGAGTTTCCAAACCGATTTCAAGCAAATGTGCCAAATGGGAATTTCAGCAGATTTCCTCCTCTCTAGTGTCTTTGCCCCGCTAGGCACCAAGACCTGGATGTCTCCATCACCTCTGCGTGGGGTATAGCTGAAGTTGCTCTCCCGTAACAGATCCTCTTGGACACTTTCACACGACTGTTAGCTCAGTGTTGCTCCTATAGTCGGCATGTACCTATCAGTTTTCTCTATTATGCATCGTGGCAACTCAACATTTCGGGTGCCTTATCGCGACTACCGACCATGACTCCTTTTTACTTGTATACTGTGATGTCAAACAAAAAAAGTCTTAACTCGTGTCATTGATCCAATGACCGTCTAATGTCTGTACAAAAAAAATAAAGAAAAACAAAATAAAAAATGCTACAGCTTTAATACAATGTAACCCGTCCTCTGTTGCTCTGTGTTGTACAGTGGTCGATGCCAAATTCACTTTTTGAGGTGTGCAGCATGTCGTAACGTCTACTCCTGAAGCCGTGGTGTACAGTCCTGTGCTATTGTAATAGAGAGAACAGTTCGATAATATGTATAGTGTATTCTAATGTATGTATAAAACGATAACCTCACATTATTTCTTACAATGTTCTGTATTGTCCATTTTCTTATTTCTTTATTTCTTTCTTTTAACCTGCCTCATTCTTGAATTTCAGAATTTTTGTGTTTAACTTTTTTTCCCATTTTAATTTAGATTTATTACCATTGTGTGCAATGACAGATGCCCTTGTAGAATTTGATCGTGGGTCGTCTTAATAATGCTTGTTGTATTACAAACTGACATCTGCTGCTTCTTCATGTGAAATCAGACTTCTTTTCTAAATTGTAAATGGAAATAATGTGTCTCGGCCGATCTGTGTAGAACGTGGTTTTAACTTTTGAAATATCTGAATAGAAATGTATTGATATCGGGGAAAATCTGTTTTGTTACAGAAATTGTCAACTTAATAAACAGTGTTTGCTAACAACATCCCCCGCGGAACGACGTATCAGTCTAATAATTATCTAATCATTTATCTATCTATCATCTATTATCTATTTATCCATTATCTATTTATCCATTATCTATCTATCTTTTATCTATTATCTACCTATTATCTATTTTCTATCTGTCTATTTATCTGTCATCTGTCTATTATCTATCTCTTTATCATCTATCTATCTATGATCTATTATCTGTCTATTATCTATTATCTATTTGTCTATAATCTATCATTTTATCTATCAAAGAAGCTTTATTGGCAGGACCAAATACACATTAGTTTGGGGACTGTGGGGATGATGGGTTGGGACTGTAGGAGCGATGGATGGGGCACATCCTGGTTCGGGGCTATGGAAGTCCATGGCATATTATAGTTCTCTTTCTCGAACCTATGACCTGCACTCACATAATGTGCTGCTCTCTCCTCCACGCTCACATACTGCGCTGCTCTCCCCCACGCTCACATACTGCGCTGCTCTCTGCCCCACGATCACATACTGCTCTGCTCTCTCCCCCATGATCACATACTGTGCTGCTCTCTCCTCCACGCTCACATACTGCGCTGCTCTCCCCCACACTCACATACTGCGCTGCTCTCTGCCCCACGATCACATACTGCTCTGCTCTCTCCCCCACGATCACATACTGTGCTGCTCTCTCCCCCACACTCACATACTGCGCTGCTCTCTCCCCCACACTCACATACTGCGCTGCTCTCTCCCCCACACTCACATACTGCGCTGCTCTCTGCCCCACGATCACATACTGTGCTGCTCTCTCCACCACGCTCACATACTGCTCTGCTCTCTCCCCCACGCTCACATACTGCGCTGCTCTCTCCCCCACGCTCACATACTGCTCTGCTCTCTCCCCCACGCTCACATACTGCGCTGCTCTCTCCCCCACGATCACATACTGCGCTGCTCTCTCCACCACGCTCACATACTGCGCTGCTCTCTCCCCCACGCTAACATACTGCACTGCTCTCTCCCCCACGCTCACATACTGCTCTGCTCTCTCTCCCACGATCACATACTGTGCTGCTCTCTCCACCACGCTCACATACTGCGCTGCTCTCTCCCCCACGCTCACATACTGCTCTGCTCTCTCCCCCACGCTCACATACTGCGCTGCTCTCTCCCCCACACTCACATACTGCGCTGCTCTCTGCCCCACGATCACATACTGTGCTGCTCTCTCCACCATGCTCACATACTGCGCTGCTCTCTCCCCCACTATCACATACTGCACTGCTCTCTCCCCCACGCTCACATACTGCACTGCTCTCTCCCCCACTATCACATACTGCGCTGCTCTCTCCCCCACGCTCACATACTGCGCTGCTCTCTCCCCCACGCTCACATACTGCTCTGCTCTCTCCCCCACGCTCACATACTGCGCTGCTCTCTCCCCCACTATCACATACTGCGCTGCTCTCTCCACTATGCTCACATACTGCTCTGCTCTCTCCCCCACTATCACATACTGCGCTGCTCTCTCCCCCACGCTCACATACTGCGCTGCTCTCTCCCCCATGCTCACATACTGCTCTGCTCTCTCCCCCACGCTCACATACTGCGCTGCTCTCTCCCCCACTATCACATACTGCGCTGCTCTCTCCACTATGCTCACATACTGCTCTGCTCTCTCCCCCACGCTCACATACTGCGCTGCTCTCTCCCCCACGCTCACATACTTGTCATGGTTCCCAATGGCAAGGGAACGTAAGAAACATATAAATAACGAACGGGCTCTCGGGTGATGGAAACTCGAGTTGACCGTGAGCTAAATCTACCACACAACTAATAGTAGCCAGGGAGCATACCTACGGCTTCCTATATGCCACGCGCCAGCCGGAGGACTAACTACGCCTGGTAGAGGAAAAGACATACACAGTATGAAAGTAGATTTAGCAAAGAGAGGTCCACTTACTAGATAGCAGAAAGATACAAAAGAGGACTTCACGGTCAACTGAAAACCCTTTCAAAAACCATCCTGAAATTACTTTAAGACTCCTGTGTCAACTCATGACACAGGAGTGGCAATTTCAGCCCGCAAGAGCTTCCAGCTACAGAGAATTACAAAAACTGCAAACTGGACAAAAGATACAAAACAAAAGGACAAAGTCCACTTAGCTGATCAGCAGACTAGTAGCAGGAACATGCAACCGAAGGCTCTGGTTACAATGATGACCGGCAAGGAAATGACTGGAGAGCAAGGCTAAATAGGAAACTCCCAAACGCTGATGGAAGCAGGTGAACAGAAGCAGCAAAGTGCAAACAAGTCACCAATACCACCAGCAACCACCAGGGGAGCCCAAAAAGCGGATACACAACACATACTGCTCTGCTCTCTCCCCCACGCTCACATACTGCGCTGCTCTCTCCCCCACTGTCACATACTGCGCTGCTCTCTCCACTATGCTCACATACTGCTCTGCTCTCTCCACCACGCTCACATACTGCGCTGCTCTCTCCCCCACTATCACATACTGCGCTGCTCTCTCCACTATGCTCACATACTGCTCTGCTCTCTCCCCCACGCTCACATACTGCGCTGCTCTCTCCCCCACGCTCACATACTTGTCATGGTTCCCAATGGCAAGGGAACGTAAGAAACATATAAATAACGAACGAGCTCTCGGGTGATGGAAACTCGAGTTGACCGTGAGCTAAATCTACCACATAACTAATAGTAGCTAGGGAGCATACCTACGGCTTCCTATATGCCACGCGCCAGCCGGAGGACTAACTACGCCTGGTAGAGGAAAAGACATACACAGTATGAAAGTAGATTTAGCAAAGAGAGGTCCACTTACTAGATAGCAGAAAGATACAAAAGAGGACTTCACGGTCAACTGAAAACCCTTTCAAAAACCATCCTGAAATTACTTTAAGACTCCTGTGTCAACTCATGACACAGGAGTGGCAATTTCAGCCCGCAAGAGCTTCCAGCTACAGAGAATTACAAAAACTGCAAACTGGACAAAAGATACAAAACAAAAGGACAAAGTCCACTTAGCTGATCAGCAGACTAGTAGCAGGAACATGCAACCGAAGGCTCTGGTTACAATGATGACCGGCAAGGAAATGACTGGAGAGCAAGGCTAAATAGGAAACTCCCAAACGCTGATGGAAGCAGGTGAACAGAAGCAGCAAAGTGCAAACAAGTCACCAATACCACCAGCAACCACCAGGGGAGCCCAAAAAGCGGATACACAACAGCACCCTCCCCTTAAGGAGGGGGCACCGAACCCTCACAAGAACCGCCAGGGCGATCTGGATGAGCCCTATGAAAGGCACGAACCAAATCCGAGGCATGAACATCAGAGGCAGTTACCCAAGAATTATCTTCCTGACCATAGCCCTTCCATTTAACCAGATATTGAAGTCTCCATCTGGAAATACGGGAGTCCAAGATCTTTTCTACCATGTACTCCAATTCACCCTCCACCAGCACAGGAGCAGGAGGTTCAGTAGAAGGAACCACCGGTACCTCATATCTCCGCAACAGCGACCGATGGAACACATTATGGATAGCGAAAGATGCCGGGAGGTCCAAACGAAAGGAGACAGGGTTAAGAATCTCCAAAATCCTATAAGGACCGATGAACCGAGGCTTAAATTTAGGAGAAGAAACCCTCATAGGGACAAAACGGGACGACAACCACACCAAGTCCCCAACACGAAGGTGGGGGCCAACACGACGACGGCGGTTAGCAAACTGCTGAGTCCTCTCCTGGGACAATTCCAAATTATCCACCACTTGTCCCCAAATCTGATGCAACCGATCCACTACCGCATCCACTCCAGGACAATCCGAAGATTCAACCTGACCAGATGAAAAACGCGGATGAAACCCTGAATTGCAAAAGAAAGGAGAAACCAAAGTGGCAGAACTAGCCCGATTATTAAGAGCAAACTCCGCCAACGGCAGAAAGGCAACCCAATCATCCTGATCCGCAGACACAAAACACCTCAAATAAGTCTCCAAAGTTTGATTAGTTCGTTCCGTCTGGCCATTGGTTTGAGGATGGAATGCAGACGAAAAAGACAAATCAATGCCCAACCTGGCACAGACTGCCCGCCAAAATCTAGACACGAACTGGGTACCCCTGTCAGAAACGATGTTTTCCGGAATACCATGCAAGCGAACCACATTTTGAAAAAACAGAGGGACCAACTCAGATGAGGAAGGCAACTTAGGCAATGGCACCAAATGAACCATTTTAGAAAAACGGTCACACACCACCCAGATGACAGACATCTTCTGAGAAACAGGGAGGTCCGAGATAAAGTCCATAGAGATGTGCGTCCAAGGCCTCTTCGGAATAGGCAAGGGCAACAACAACCCACTAGCCCTAGAACAACAAGGCTTGGCCCGAGCACACACATCGCAAGACTGCACAAAAACACGCACATCTCAAGACAGGGAAGGCCACCAGAAGGATCTAGCCACCAAATCTCTGGTGCCAAAAATTCCCGGATGACCTGCCAGAGTAGAAGAATGAACTTCCGAGATGACTCTAGTGGTCCACTCGTCAGGAACAAACAGTCTACCAGACGGACAACGATCAGGTCTATCCGCCTGAAATTCTTGCAAAGCACGTCGCAAATCTGGAGAGACAGCAGACAAAACCACTCCATCCTTAAGGACACCAGCAGGTTCAGAATTCCCAGGAGAGTCAGGCTCAAAACTCCTAGAAAGAGCATCTGCCTTCACATTCCTAGAACCCGGTAAGTACGAGACCACTTACGAAATTTTTGGCAGTATATCTCAGCTTCATCTTGCCCTTGAGATAGGGCTATCAAAGCTTTTTCAGCTTGAATCTCCAAATTAGGTTCCTCATAAAGCAACCCTAAAGCCAGGAAAAACGCATCCACATTGAGCAACGCAGGATCCCCTGGTGTTAATGAAAATGCCCAATTTTGAGGGTCACCTCGCAGCAAAGAAATTACAATCTTAACCTGCTGGACAGGATCTCCTGAGGAGTGAGGTCTGAGAGAAAGGAACAATTTACAATTATATTTGAAATTCAGAAACCGAGATCTATCTCCGGAAAACACCTCTGGTGTAGGGATTTTAGGTTCAGAAATAGGAGTATGCATAACAAAATCTTGTAAATTTTGAACCTTCGTAGCAAGATTATTTAAACCTGCAGCCAAACTCTGAGGATCCATCTTTAAACAGGTGAGCTCAGAGCCATTCAAGGATTATAAGGAGAGAAAGGCAAAGGCAGTAATTAGAGCTGAAATACAACTGATCCAACTATGGAGCAAGCATAGGGAAAAAGAAGAAAAAAAAAAAAATTTTTTACAGACTTCTTTTTTCTCTCCTTTCTTCTGCCAATAAGTTTTAACTCTGGCCGGTCATACTGTCATGGTTCCCAATGGCAAGGGAACGTAAGAAACATATAAATAACGAACGAGCTCTCGGGTGATGGAAACTCGAGTTGACCGTGAGCTAAATCTACCACACAACTAATAGTAGCCAGGGAGCATACCTACGGCTTCCTATATGCCACGCGCCAGCCGGAGGACTAACTACGCCTGGTAGAGGAAAAGACATACACAGTATGAAAGTAGATTTAGCAAAGAGAGGTCCACTTACTAGATAGCAGAAAGATACAAAAGAGGACTTCACGGTCAACTGAAAACCCTTTCAAAAACCATCCTGAAATTACTTTAAGACTCCTGTGTCAACTCATGACACAGGAGTGGCAATTTCAGCCCGCAAGAGCTTCCAGCTACAGAGAATTACAAAAACTGCAAACTGGACAAAAGATACAAAACAAAAGGACAAAGTCCACTTAGCTGATCAGCAGACTAGTAGCAGGAACATGCAACCGAAGGCTCTGGTTACAATGATGACCGGCAAGGAAATGACTGGAGAGCAAGGCTAAATAGGAAACTCCCAAACGCTGATGGAAGCAGGTGAACAGAAGCAGCAAAGTGCAAACAAGTCACCAATACCACCAGCAACCACCAGGGGAGCCCAAAAAGCGGATACACAACACATACTGCTCTGCTCTCTCCCCCACGCTCACATACTGCGCTGCTCTCTCCACTATGCTCACATACTGCTCTGCTCTCTCCACCACGCTCACATACTGCGCTGCTCTCTCCCCCACGCTCACATACTGCACTGCTCTCTCCCCCACTATCACATACTGCGCTGCTCTCTCCCCCACGCTCACATACTGCGCTGCTCTCTCCCCCACGCTCACATACTGCTCTGCTCTCTCCCCCACGCTCACATACTGCACTGCTCTCTCCCCCACTATCACATACTGCGCTGCTCTCTCCCCCACGCTCACATACTGCGCTGCTCTCTCCCCCACGCTCACATACTGCTCTGCTCTCTCCCCCACTCTCACATACTGCTCTGCTCTCTCCCCCACGCTCACATACTGCGCTGCTCTCTCCCCCACTATCACATACTGCGCTGCTCTCTCCACCACTATCACATACTGCGCTGCTCTCTCCACCACGCTCACAACTGCGCTGCTCTCTTTCCCAGGGGTGGATTAAGGGTAGCCAGGGCCCCGGGCTGTTCAGACACTGTGGGCCCCCCGGTCATGTGATGGGGGTCATGTGACACCTGAACCAGATTATTCCAGAAAAATGGCCGGGCCCTACTCTACTGTAACCTATTAAATATTTGTTAAAATCTGCAATACAATTTAGGTATATTTTGACCAATAATATCACATACAAGGAACAAATACCACCACACCATGACCAGACCACAAATTACAACCACAGTGATCGAATAATATCACATACAAGGAACAAATACCACCGCACCAGGTCAAGACCACATATTACCACCACTTGGTGACCAAATAGCACATTCAAGGGACAAATACCACAACACCATTTCCAGACCACATATTACCACCACATAGTGACTGAATACTACAATACTGATCAGTAATTAAAAACAAAACACAATACTATCACCATAAGTGCCAGTATTCACATGAGATCTGTACTTAGTATGCAGTGTCTGTGTACAGGTAATACAGAGATCACTGGTGACATTATACACAGGAGCTCTGTATATAATGTATAGGTAATACAGTGATCACTGGTGACATTGTACACAGGAGCTCTGTATATAGTATACAGTGTATAGTGTCAGTGTATAGGTAACACTGACTCACCAGTGACGTCTCTAGGTGAAGTCCTTCATCTTTCATCCAGCACAGACCGCCATCATTTCTTCCAGCCAGGACTCGTTTCTGCAGGAAATAACACAGTTATCTCGAGCTCCGCTTGCAGAACACATTACTTAATTTTTCACAACTTCTACATTACACCACATGGAGAAAAAAAGGCGATATAGTGTCACTCTGCACAGTAACAGGACCGTCCCCCCATTTAAAACAGTATACTCAAAAAATAAAATAAATACATCACTGCAGTAATAATATCCCTAAATTAGTCCCTATGGTAATAATATTCCCCATCCTGGCCCCGTGTGTCTCATTCCTGGCTTCAGCCATATGTTCTCCCATCCTGCACTCATGAGTATCCATTCTGCCCCATATGATCTCCCCATCCTGCCCCATCTATCTCCATCGTATCCATCCTGCCCCATGATCCAATCCTGCCCCCATGTCTTTCATTCTGCCCCGTGTCTCCAATCATGCCCCGAGTCTACATTCTGCCCATGCCTCCAGTCCTGCCCCCAGTGTGTCCAGCAATCTGCCCCAGTGTGTCCAGCATATTACCTGTTATGGTTCTCAATGGCAAGAGAACATAGCCCAGCAAACATAAGAACTAGCTCTTGGAAGGATGGAAACTAAACTGACCATGAACTAAACCTGCCGCACAACTAACAGTAGCCGGGTAGCGTAGCCTGCGTTTTATCCCTAGATGCCCAGCGCCGGCCGGAGGACTAACTAATCCTGGCAGAGGAAAATATAGTCCTGGCTCACCTCTAGAGAAATTTCCCCGAAAGGCAGACAGAGGCCCCCACAAATATTGGCGGTGATTTTAGATGAAATGACAAACGTAGTATGAAAATAGGTTTAGCAAAATTGAGGTCCGCTTACTAGATAGCAGGAAGACAGAAAGGGCACTTTCATGGTCAGCTGAAAACCCTATCAAAATACCATCCTGAAATTACTTAAAGACTCTAGTATTAACTCATAACATCAGAGTGGCAATTTCAGATCACAAGAGCTTTCCAGACACAGAAACGAAACTACAGCTGTGAACTGGAACAAAATGCAAAAACAAACAAGGACTAAGTCCAACTTAGCTGGGAGTTGTCTAGCAGCAGGAACATGCACAGAAAGGCTTCTGATTACAATGTTGACCGGCATGGAAGTGACAGAGGAGCAAGGCTAAATAGCGACTCCCACATCCTGATGGAAACAGGTGAACAGAGAGGATGATGCACACCAGTTCAATTCCACCAGTGGCCACCGGGGGAGCCCAAAATCCAATTTCACAACAGTACCCCCCCCTCAAGGAGGGGGCACCGAACCCTCACCAGAACCACCAGGGCGATCAGGATGAGCCCTATGAAAGGCACGGACCAAATCGGAGGCATGAACATCAGAGGCAGTCACCCAAGAATTATCCTCCTGACCGTATCCCTTCCATTTGACCAGATACTGGAGTTTCCGTCTGGAAACACGGGAGTCCAAGATTTTTTCCACAACGTACTCCAACTCGCCCTCAACCAACACCGGAGCAGGAGGCTCAACGGAAGGCACAACCGGTACCTCATACCTGCGCAATAATGACCGATGAAAAACATTATGAATAGAAAAAGATGCAGGGAGGTCCAAACGGAAGGACACAGGGTTAAGAATCTCCAATATCTTGTACGGGCCGATGAACCGAGGCTTAAACTTGGGAGAAGAAACCCTCATAGGGACAAAACGAGAAGACAACCACACCAAGTCCCCAACACAAAGCCGAGGACCAACCCGACGCCGGCGGTTGGCAAAAAGCTGAGTCTTCTCCTGGGACAACTTCAAATTGTCCACTACCTGCCCCCAAATCTGATGCAACCTCTCCACCACAGCATCCACTCCAGGACAATCCGAAGATTCCACCTGACCAGAAGAAAATCGAGGATGAAACCCCGAATTACAGAAAAAGGGAGACACCAAGGTGGCAGAACTGGCCCGATTATTGAGGGCAAACTCCGCTAAAGGCAAAAAAGCAACCCAATCATCCTGATCTGCAGACACAAAACACCTCAAATATGTCTCCAAGGTCTGATTCGTCCGCTCGGTCTGGCCATTAGTCTGAGGATGGAAAGCAGACGAGAAAGACAAATCTATGCCCATCCTAGCACAGAATGCTCGCCAAAATCTAGACACGAATTGGGTACCTCTGTCAGAAACGATATTCTCCGGAATACCATGCAAACGGACCACATTTTGAAAAAACAGAGGAACCAACTCGGAAGAAGAAGGCAACTTAGGCAGGGGAACCAAATGGACCATCTTAGAGAAACGATCACACACCACCCAGATGACAGACATCTTCTGAGAAACAGGAAGATCCGAAATAAAATCCATCGAGATGTGCGTCCAGGGCCTCTTCGGGATAGGCAAGGGCAACAACAATCCACTAGCCCGAGAACAACAAGGCTTGGCCCGAGCACAAACGTCACAAGACTGCACGAAGCCTCGCACATCTCGAGACAGGGAAGGCCACCAGAAGGACCTTGCCACCAAATCCCTGGTACCAAAGATTCCAGGATGACCTGCCAACGCAGAAGAATGAACCTCAGAAATGACTTTACTGGTCCAATCATCAGGAACAAACAGTCTACCAGGTGGGCAACGATCAGGTCTATCCGCCTGAAACTCCTGCAAGGCCCGCCGCAGGTCTGGAGAAACGGCAGACAATATCACTCCATCCTTAAGGATACCTGTAGGTTCAGAATTACCAGGGGAGTCAGGCTCAAAACTCCTAGAAAGGGCATCCGCCTTAACATTCTTAGAACCCGGCAGGTAGGACACCACAAAATTAAACCGAGAGAAAAACAACGACCAGCGCGCCTGTCTAGGATTCAGGCGTCTGGCGGACTCAAGATAAATTAGATTTTTGTGGTCAGTCAATACCACCACCTGATGTCTAGCCCCCTCAAGCCAATGACGCCACTCCTCAAAAGCCCACTTCATGGCCAAAAGCTCCCGATTCCCAACATCATAATTCCGCTCGGCGGGCGAAAATTTACGCGAGAAAAAAGCACAAGGTCTCATCACGGAGCAATCGGAACTTCTCTGCGACAAAACCGCCCCAGCTCCGATTTCAGAAGCGTCGACCTCAACCTGAAAAGGAAGAGCAACATCAGGCTGACGCAACACAGGGGCGGAAGAAAAGCGGCGCTTAAGCTCCCGAAAGGCCTCCACAGCAGCAGGGGACCAATCAGCAACATCAGCACCCTTCTTAGTCAAATCAGTCAATGGTTTAACAACATCAGAAAAACCAGCAATAAATCGACGATAAAAGTTAGCAAAGCCCAAAAATTTCTGAAGACTCTTAAGAGAAGAGGGTTGCGTCCAATCACAAATAGCCTGAACCTTGACAGGATCCATCTCGATGGAAGAGGGGGAAAAAATATATCCCAAAAAGGAAATCTTTTGAACCCCAAAAACGCACTTAGAACCCTTCACACACAAGGAATTAGACCGCAAAACCTGAAAAACCCTCCTGACCTGCTGGACATGAGAGTCCCAGTCATCCGAAAAAATCAAAATATCATCCAGATACACAATCATAAATTTATCCAAATAATCACGGAAAATGTCATGCATAAAGGACTGAAAGACTGAAGGGGCATTTGAAAGACCAAAAGGCATCACCAAATACTCAAAGTGGCCCTCGGGCGTATTAAATGCGGTTTTCCACTCATCCCCCTGCTTAATTCGCACCAAATTATACGCCCCACGAAGATCTATCTTAGAGAACCACTTGGCCCCCTTTATGCGAGCAAACAAATCAGTCAGCAGTGGCAACGGATATTGATATTTAACCGTGATTTTATTCAAAAGCCGATAATCAATGCACGGCCTCAAAGAGCCATCTTTCTTAGCCACAAAGAAAAAACCGGCTCCTAAGGGAGATGACGAAGGACGAATATGTCCCTTTTCCAAGGACTCCTTTATATATTCTCGCATAGCAGCATGTTCAGGCACAGACAGATTAAATAAACGACCCTTAGGGTATTTACTACCCGGAATCAAATCTATGGCACAATCGCACTCCCGGTGCGGAGGTAATGAACCAAGCTTAGGTTCTTCAAAAACGTCACGATATTCAGTCAAGAATTCAGGAATCTCAGAGGGAATAGATGATGAAATGGAAACCACAGGTACGTCCCCATGCTTCCCCTTACATCCCCAGCTTAACACAGACATAGCTTTCCAGTCAAGGACTGGGTTATGAGATTGCAGCCATGGCAATCCAAGCACCAACACATCATGTAGGTTATACAGCACAAGAAAGCGAATAATCTCCTGGTGATCCGGATTAATCCGCATAGTTACTTGTGTCCAGTATTGTGGTTTATTGCTAGCCAATGGAGTGGAGTCAATCCCCTTCAGGGGTATAGGAGTTTCAAGAGGCTCCAAATCATACCCACAGCGTTTGGCAAAGGACCAATCCATAAGACTCAAAGCGGCGCCAGAGTCGACATAGGCATCCGCGGTAATAGATGATAAAGAACAAATCAGGGTCACAGATAGAATAAACTTAGACTGTAAAGTGCCAATTGAAACAGACTTATCAAGCTTCTTAGTACGCTTAGAGCATGCTGATATAACATGAGTTGAATCACCGCAATAGAAGCACAACCCATTTTTTCGTCTAAAATTCTGCCGTTCACTTCTGGACAGAATTCTATCACATTGCATATTCTCTGGCGTCTTCTCAGTAGACACCGCCAAATGGTGCACAGGTTTGCGCTCCCGCAGACGCCTATCGATCTGGATAGCCATTGTCATGGACTCATTCAGACCCGCAGGCACAGGGAACCCCACCATAACATCCTTAATGGCATCAGAGAGACCCTCTCTGAAATTCGCCGCCAGGGCGCACTCATTCCACTGAGTAAGCACAGCCCATTTACGGAATTTCTGGCAGTATATTTCAGCTTCGTCTTGCCCCTGAGATAGGGACATCAAGGCCTTTTCCGCCTGAAGTTCTAACTGAGGTTCCTCATAAAGCAACCCCAAGGCCAGAAAAAACGCATCCACATTGAGCAACGCAGGATCCCCTGGAGCCAATGCAAAAGCCCAATCCTGAGGGTCGCCCCGGAGCAAAGAAATCACAATCCTGACCTGCTGAGCAGGATCTCCAGCAGAGCGAGATTTCAGGGACAAAAACAACTTGCAATTATTTTTGAAATTTTGAAAGCAAGATCTATTCCCCGAGAAAAATTCAGGCAAAGGAATTCTAGGTTCAGATATAGGAACATGAACAACAAAATCTTGTAAGTTTTGAACTTTCGTGGTGAGATTATTCAAACCTGCAGCTAAACTCTGAATATCCATTTTAAACAGGTGAACACAGAGCCATTCCAGGATTAGAAGGAGAGAGAGAGAGAAAGGCTGCAATATAGGCAGACTTGCAAGAGATTCAATTACAAGCACACTCAGAACTGAGAAAAAAAAAAAAATCTTCAGCAGACTTCTCTTTTCTCTCCTTTCTCTGTCAATTAATTTAACCCTTATTGGCCGGTCAAACTGTTATGGTTCTCAATGGCAAGAGAACATAGCCCAGCAAACATAAGAACTAGCTCTTGGAAGGATGGAAACTAAACTGACCATGAACTAAACCTGCCGCACAACTAACAGTAGCCGGGTAGCGTAGCCTGCGTTTTATCCCTAGACGCCCAGCGCCGGCCGGAGGACTAACTAATCCTGGCAGAGGAAAATATAGTCCTGGCTCACCTCTAGAGAAATTTCCCCGAAAGGCAGACAGAGGCCCCCACAAATATTGGCGGTGATTTTAGATGAAATGACAAACGTAGTATGAAAATAGGTTTAGCAAAATTGAGGTCCGCTTACTAGATAGCAGGAAGACAGAAAGGGCACTTTCATGGTCAGCTGAAAACCCTATCAAAATACCATCCTGAAATTACTTTAAGACTCTAGTATTAACTCATAACATCAGAGTGGCAATTTCAGATCACAAGAGCTTTCCAGACACAGAAACGAAACTACAGCTGTGAACTGGAACAAAATGCAAAAACAAACAAGGACTAAGTCCAACTTAGCTGGGAGTTGTCTAGCAGCAGGAACATGCACAGAAAGGCTTCTGATTACAATGTTGACCGGCATGGAAGTGACAGAGGAGCAAGGCTAAATAGCGACTCCCACATCCTGATGGAAACAGGTGAACAGAGAGGATGATGCACACCAGTTCAATTCCACCAGTGGCCACCGGGGGAGCCCAAAATCCAATTTCACAACAATTACCCCCAGTGTGTCCAGCATATTGCCCCAGTGTGTCCAGCATATTACCCCCAGTGTGTCCAGCATATTACCCCCAGTGTGTCCAGCATATTACCCCCAGTGTGTCCAGCAATCTGCCCCCAGTGTGTCCAGCAATCTGCCCCAGTGTGTCCAGCATATTGCCCCCAGTGTGTCCAGCAATCTGCCCCCAGTGTGTCCAGCAATCTGCCCCAGTATGTCCAGCATATTGCCCCAGTGTCCAGCAATCTGCCCCAGTGTGTCCAGCATTGCCCCCAGACAGTGTCTCCAGCAATCTGCCTCAGTGTGTCCAGCATGTTACCACCAGTGTGTCCAGCAATCTGCCCCAGTATGTCCAATTGTCCAGCATTGCCCCAGTGTCTCCAGCATTGCCCCAGTGTATTCAGCATTGCCCCCAGTGTGTTCAACAATCTGCCCCAGTATGTCCAGCATATTGCCCCAGAGTATCCAGCATTGCCCCCAGTGTGTCCAGCAATCTGCCCCAGTGTCTCCAGCATATTACCCCCAGTGTGTCCAGCATTGCCGTCAGTGTGTCCAGCAATCTGCCCCAGTGTCTCCAGCATTGCCCCAGTGTCTCCAGCAATCTGCCCCAGTGTCTCCAGAATTGCCCCCAGCGTGTCCAGCATTGCCCCAGTGTGTCCTCCAGCATTGCCCCAGTGTGTCCAGCAATCTGCCCCAGTGTCTCCAGCATTGCCCCAGTGTCTCCAGCAATCTGCCCCAGTGTGTCCTCCAGCATTGCCCCAGTGTGTCAAGCAATCTGCCCCAGTGTCTCCAGCATTGCCCCCAGTGTGTCCAGCAATCTGCCCCAGTGTCCCCAGTATTGCCCCAGTGTCTCCAGCATTGCCCCAGTGTCTCCAGCATTGCCCCAGTGTCTCCAGCAATCTGCCCCAGTGTGTCCAGCAATCTGCCCCAGTGTGTCCAGCAGTCTGCCCCAGTGTGTCCTCCAGCAATCTGCCCCAGTGTCTCCAGCATTGCCCCAGTGTCTCCAGCAATCTGCCCCAGTGTCTCCAGCATTGCCCCAGTGTCTCCAGCAATCTGCCCCAGTGTCTCCAGCATTGCCCCAGTGTGACCACCGTTAGCTTATCAAAAAAAACAAAACAAAAAAAACCAAACAGAGTCTCCTCACCTGACCAGCGCTCCAGGCGGCGAGCTCCCTCCAGCAGCGCACACTCGCCGGCGACTGACAATGACGTGAGACGCCGGCGACGTATGCGCTGTGGCCGACTTCACTTGCCAGCCTCCAATTGGCTGGCGGCTGTTGTTAACTATTGACGTGCGGGCGCGCGCCCACACATCAATAGGAAACCGCCGCAGCGCCGGTAGGGGCCCGGTGAGCAGATGAGAAGGGGCCCGATGCGGGCCCCCTCTCTGCCCACCGGGTCCGGGGGTACATAAATGCCGGCGGGCATTCACAGTCACACTCGGGCGGATTATCAGAAGGTCAATCTGTGCGGTAGTCCAGGGCCCCCCCACACCACTGGGCCCTGGACTACCGCCCATATTGACCCTCTGATAATCCGCCCCTGCTCTCTCCCCTGCACTCACATACTGCACTGCTGTCTACCCGCACTCTCTTCTTATCTAGCAGGATATACATTTTTCCTTCCTATTTCATGGAGCTGAAATTCGGGAAGAAATTGAAGAGTCACCTGAAGTGTCTCTCACTGCTGAGTGTTTGGTGCAGTGTAGCAGTAGGTGGGTCTCCAGATCACAGTGTTGGTGCAGTCTGTCCTCCCTGGGCTTGTAGCTCTGTCTGTGCCTGATTTGATGGCCAGACTGTGGGCACTGAGTCTACACCGGCTCAAGATCTGGTGGTCTCTGGGGCCAGTGTGTATCCTCTCTGTCCTCTTCAGAGCTGCTAGGTGTGAGGGAATCTTCCAGCTTGGCCCGGCAGGCACTGTTGGTGGGGAGCCATTGGACCTGGAGAAGCGGCTTACAGAATTCCAGGTGGAATATTTCTGTTGGACTGGAATCCCACTTTGACCAGTCTGGGAATGTGTGAGGGCCCCAGACTTCACTGCCGTACAGGAGGATCGGGGTGATTATGGCATCGAAGATATTTAGCCAGACCCTCACTGGCGGCATCAGATGGTAGAGCTTCCTTCAGATAGCATAGAAGGTTTCGCAGGACTTGTCCTTCAGGGTCTCTATGGCTCGTTTGAAGCTCCCTCGTGGATTTCCAGGCCCAGCTAGGTGTATTTATCCGTTACTGTTAGAGTGCAGTTATTTAGCGCTAATGGAGGCTGCTGATCAGATCTTGTGTTTCTCCGTGATGTTGATTTTCTTTAGGTGGAAGGGTAGTGCCCATGTGGAGCTTAGTCTTTCCACATTTTGTATCTCTCTATAAAACAAAAAATAAAAGCATATGCACAAAAAGTGTAAATGAACCCAGGTACAAAGAAATCGTATTAAAAAAGGTATAATTTTATTAATAACAAAGAAATATATATAAAAAACAAATGTGTCGATTACCAAAGTTGGCCATAAGATGGCCCTGCTGTCTGCTGCCACTGCTTCCTGCTGGCGCTGCTTCCTGCCAGTGCTGCTTCCTGCTAGCATTGCTTCCTGCTAATGCTGTATCCTTCTGGTGCTGCTTCCTGCTTTCTTTGCTTCCTGCTGGCCCTGCTTCCTGCTGGCGCTGCTTCCTGCTGGCGCTGCTTCCTGCCAGTGCTGCTTCCTGCTAATGCTGTATCCTTCTGGTGCTGCTTCCTGCTTTCTTTGCTTCCTGCTGGCCCTGCTTCCTGCTGATGCAGGACAAAGAATTAGAAGCTCTCCATAAACTTGTAAATAAAGAGTTGTCCTCTACTCTATGTCGCTCACCTGCTCTTAGTATTGCCTGAAGCACAAGAGGGCGACTCCGGATGAAGCTGAGAACTACAATCTGTGGCTTTTGCCTTGAATTTTCTCTGAATTTATATTGGCCAGAAGCTGAATTTTCTCTTTGCTTTTGGCTAATCCAGAGAAATGAGATGGGAAACAGATGAGAGAATCAATTAGAGGCGCCATGATTAGGTGCCTCTCTCCAGACGTGCTAAAGATGCCAAGCTCCGGGACCGGGGCAGGGTGGCGCAACAGGTGAAGATCAAGTATAATTATTTTAGTTTTTATTATACCTATGTTTATTATGCTCAGATCATAATAACGCACATTTTATTTACATAAAATAAATTAAACGCAAATGTAATTTTCTGTCCAAATTCGAGCAAATCTGTAAATTCAGGTTTCATCAAGGTGGCTCATCCTCACCAATATCTCAAGTACCGCTATATAGAGCCTTACTCCAACCAGCCACTAGGTGGCGCCAAAAACTTTCCTATACTTTTCCTGGTCGAGAATGGAAACTTTTATGACTTATAAACTGGAAAAAAAAAGAAAACATAAAACTGTTCCCAGTGAGTTACCCCCCGGATCATCAGGAAGTTGACGGGGTGCGACTGTTCCAAAATCTGAAGTGAAGAACCCAGAAGTGAACAACATGGAGAGAAAGGTAAGTTTATTGGGATGTGATACGGTTATCTGCACCACGTCCTCACCGACCACACAGTGACAGTTCCCACTGAACACCAGATCACATACATAGCCAGCATTTGTTGTTTTGGCCAAAATATTTTGTAACCCCTTTACCCCTGAGGGTGGTTTTCACCTTCCTGACAGGACAATTTTTACAATTCTGACCACTTCAACGGATCCCGCTGATTCTGAGACTGTTTTCTCGTGACATATTGAACTTCATGGTAGTGGTAATTTTTTTCGATATGACTTGCATTTATTTGTGAAAAAAAAACAGAAATTTTGCAAAAATTTTGAAAATGTCACAATTTTGAAACTTTGAATTTTTATGCCCTTAAACCACAGAGATATGTCACACAAAATAGTTAATAACTAACATTTCCCATATGTCATACCAGCACAATTTTGGATCCAACTTTTTTTGTTAGGAAGTTATAAGGGTTAAAAGTTGACCAGCGATTTTTCATTTTTCCAGCAAAATTTACAAAACCATTTTTTTAGGGACCACCTCACATTTGAAGTCACTTTGAGGGGTCTATATGGTAGAAAATAACCAAGTGTGACACAATTCTAAAAACTGCACCCCTCAAGGTGCTCAAAGCCACATTCAAGAAGTTTATTAACCCTTCAGGTGCTTCACAGGAAGTTTTGGAACGTGGAAAAAAAAATGAACATTTAACATTTTTTCACAAAAAATTTACTTCAGATCCAATTTTTTTTTATTTTGACAGGAAAAATTGGACCCCAAAATTTGTTGTGCAATTTCTCCTGAGTACCCCATATGAGGGAGAAAACTACTGTTTGGGTGCATGGCCGGGCTCGGAAGGGAAGGAGCGCCATTTGACTCTTTGAATGTAAAATTTCCTGGAATCATTATTGGATGTCATGTCTCATTCGCAGAGTCCCTGATGTGCCCAAACAGTGGAAACCCCCCACTAATGACCCCATTTTGGAAACTGGACCCCTCAAGGAGTGTATCTAGCTGTGTGGTGAGAACCTTGCGCTCCCAGGTGCTGCACAGAAGTTTATAACGTTGAGCCATGAAAATAACACAATCACAGTTTCATCACAAAAATGCTATTTTAGCCCCATATTTTGCATTTTCATAAGGGTAACAGGAGAAATTGCTCCTTAGAATTTGTACTGCAATTTCTCCTGAGTACGCAGATACCCCATATGTGGGGGGAAAACTACCTTTATGGCACAGTGCATGGCTCAGAAGGGAAGAGGCGCCATATTGGAGTTCAGATTTTGCTGGAATGGTTTGAGGGGGCCATGTCACATTGGCAGAGCCCCCGAGGTCCCAGAACAACATAAACCCCCATATGTGAACTCAGTTTACAAACTACACTCCCCAAAGATGGGGTGCAGTGATCATATTAACACCACATGTGCCTCACAAAATTATACTGAGCGGTAAAGAAAGAATCAATTACATTTCTTCCACTAAAATGTTGTTTTAGCCCCAAGTACACATACAGTGCGTACAAACACATATATAAAGGATATACACACACAGAAGCATATATATTCGGTGAACCGAGACATGTAAAAGTTTGTGCACCCCTGGTCAAAATTATTGTTATTGTGAACAGTCAAGCAAGTTGAAGATGAAATGATCGGCCCATTCCCCTTTTTGTAATTTTTGTAATGTAAAAGATGAAAATATATTTTTTGTTGTTGCCTGAAATTAAACAGAAATGTGTCATCTGTAACTTTTTATGACTGTAGGCCTTTTAGAGATCATTTCATATCCAACTTGTTTAACTGTTCACAATAACAGTAATTTTGACCAGAGGTGTCCAAACGTTTACATGCCACTGTACTAATACTAGCATGCATCCAATTTCTGCAGGAGGAACTTTCTTGCATTACCATATTCTTACCACAAGATGTCGCTGTTGTTCTTTTTGTAATTTTGGAATAATACTATTGTCTGAAACTGCCACATTTGTCAATTCTTCATTTCAGACTTTCTCCCAGACTCAGAGCCTTGATGTCTGTGATGATTACATCCTAGGAAGAACTATTTTCACCTCTCATTTGCAAGTCTTATTTAAATGTAGATTTCTTTATTGATTTTTATATTAGGTTTCACTCCTTTAAATGACAGCAGACAAACAGCATGGAAATAATATGCATGGAAATATACTGGATATATCGTACAGTCACACGTGTGATTATTGTCTATGGGTTACTGGAAGGATTTGTTTCTTAACAGATATGCATGTCTAAACGACTGAAACATGTTAAGTAAATAGTGTTTTATCATTATGTTATTTTAAGGTCCAAAGTTCTGCCTTAATTATCTTCTCAGTTAATCTTTAGAGCAATCAATGAATTTATTGACATAAAGCTCCAAATCTCCTTTATACACATAAATTACCTTCATTCACCACCAGGGGGCTCTCTGCACACTGTGATATTATTTAATTAGCAAGGCATTCAGCTCCTGAGCTCCCCCTAGGGGTGACAGCAGATAACAAGAATGTCAATTGTGAGTGAGAAAGAGGAGACTGAAAAGAAGAGATGAGAAGACCCTTTTAGAGAACAAGACTGCAGTCGACCTTGGTGTCAAAACTCCTTCTCCTGCTGGAGCCCTGTTTGTAAGTGGGAAAAGATGTTGATAGAGGTGAGAGGTGAGGGAGAAGACGAAAGGTGCAGTCTGTGTGAGAGAGTGGGACCTTGGGGAGAAGTCTGAGAAATCATGGGCATCAGCCTCTAATTTTGGGGACAAACAATAGGAACAACATTTGTGAGAAATTATGGTATGGAGAGCAGTCTGTGTGATAGGGAAGGGAATAGTGGTGCGCACTCAGATCATAGACAGGAAGGTGCTGGTAAAACGGACCTTGCAGACCAAATAATCATGTATCGAAAATTACCGCACACTCAGAACTGGTATGATGCAAAAGGTATTCAACAAATTTATTATAGATAAGAAAAAAGTTGCCACAGAAAAATACGTGCAGATAGAAACCCAACGTTTGGTCGATAGCGATCGGTGACGTTGCAGCGTCCTGGATAGCGATATAGTTGTGTTTGACACGCAGCAGCGATCAGGATCCTGCTGTGATATCGCTGGTCGGAGCTAGAAGGCCAGCACCTTATTTCGTCGCTGGATCACCCGTAGACATCGCTGGATCGGTGTGTGTGACACCAATCCAGCGATGTCTTCACTGGTAACCAGGGTAAACATCGGGTTACTAAGCGCAGGGCCACGCTTAGTAACCCGATATTTACCCTGGTTACCAGTGTAAATGTAAAAAAAAACAAACAGTACATACTCACATTCCGGTGTCTGTCCCCCGGCGTTCTGCTTTCCTGCACTGTCAGCGCCGGCCGGCCGTAAAGCGGATTACAGCGGTGACGTCACCACTGTGCTTTCCAGCCGGCGCTCACAGTCAGTGCAGGGAAGCAGAACGCCGGGTGACAGACACCGGAATGTGAGTATGTAGTGTTTGGGTTTTTTACATTAGCACTGGTAACCAGGGTAAACATCGGGTTACTAAGTGCGGCCCTGCGCTTAGTAACCCGATGTTTACCCTGGTTACCCGGGGACCTCGGCATCGTTGGTCGCTGGAGAGCGGTCTGTGTGACAGCTCCCCAGCGACCACACAACGACGAAACAGCGACGCTGCAGCGATCGGCATCGTTGTCTATATCTCTGCAGCGTCGCTTAATGTACCTTTACTCATGGGGTTACTTAGCATGGAACGAAGAGGGGGCATCCGTGTCCCTGGTAAGTGGTAAATGTCTGATAGGTTGGCCGTCACGTCAGTGGGAGGCCTGTGGTGTCCTATGTCTCCTGGATAGGCAGCGCTCCCGCGCCATGCTTGGTCGACCAAGCAGTGTGTGTGTGTGAAAGGGAAGGCATGGGGAGCATGAGAATGAACAAGCAAAACTGTAGGAGAGATCAGCGCAAAATGGGGTCTTACCCGTGAAATATAGTGAGCTTTACGCTCAGATCAAGCTCACCTGTTTAATCCGTAAAAAAAAGCATATAGTGCAGCATCAGCTGCAGCAGATCCACGGGTCAGCTAGTGACCATCAGACATCGGTAGGTTAGAAGGGGTTAGAGGATAGTCTCCGCGCTGCCGGCAGGATTTAAATATATATTCCAGTGTAATAAAAATGGTTGGTTTATGTTTTTATGTTGACGCGTTTCGAAGTACAAATCTACTTCTTCATCAGGAAAACCACAAGTATGTAGATACACACGGACGGCACATGGACGACACATACATATGGCACTCGGATGACACACGGAAAGTATACGGATGACACACGGACAGCACACGGATGACACACGGACAGCACATGCGCGGCACATGGATGACACACGGACAGCACATGCGCGGCACATGGATGACACACGGACAGCACATGCGCGGCACATGGATGACACACGGACAGCACATGCGCGGCACATGGATGACACACGGACAGCACATGCGCGGCACATGGATGACACACGGACAGCACACGGATGGCACTCGGATGACACCCGGAACGAACTCGGATGACACGCATACAGCAGACCGACGACACACTGACAGCACTTGGATGACACACGGACGGCACACGGATGACACATGGACGGCACTCAGATGACATGCAGATAGGACACAAGGACGGCACACGGACGACACGCGGATGACACACGGACAGCACACGGATGACACATGGACGGCGCTCTGATGACACATGGACGGCGCTCTGATGTCACACAGGCTGCACTCGGACAGCACACGGACGACACATGGACGGCACTCAGATGACACGCTGATAGGACACAAGGACGGCACACGGACGACACGCGGACGACACGCGGATGACACACGGACAGCACACGGATGACACACGGACAGCACACGGATGACACATGGACGGCGCTCTGATGTCACACAGGCTGCACTCGGACAGCACACGGACGACACATGGACGGCACTCAGATGACACGCTGATAGGACACAAGGACGGCACACGGATGATGTGTACATGTTTAACACAGACCCATAGACTAGTATTGGCCCTTGTCATCTGTATTGCTGGTAAAAATTGGACATGTCTCCCTGATGTTTGCACTGACATGTGCGCGGCACCATTGATTGTGATGGATACGTGTGACACCCATGAAAAAAACAGATGGCGCACGTACCGGAAACACGGACGTGTGACAGGGGCCTTACTGAGAGCCTCTCTATCTCCTCTATCATGAGATCTGCGGCAGATTTGAGAGATTTGTCAGCGTCTGGGGCCCTGATGCCCATCGCGTGGCTCTGCTGAACCCTGCCAGAAATTAACAGGTTAACGTAAAACGTTGGCTTGTACCTCTCATCACGCCGGTCAATGACAATTTGCCATTTCTATTTTTTTCATAGTCGATGATTGTTAATTTTATTACCTCGTCTTTTTTTGTACCAATTTTCCCCTGCTGCCGGCCACAGCAGTCGTATTAAGCCATAAAGATCCTTCAGGTGCCTGGAGCTGAGGACAGGAGATCCATGCTCCCGCGTCACCGCCGCCTAATAGGAATAGATTGCTCTCATGTCTGATCCAAACCACGGGACGGACTGATCACGTTATTATCGGGTCCATAAAAATAGCCGACAAGTGTCCAAAGTGCTCCAAATGTGAGCGGGGAGGAAACGGAGACAGGTGGAACATTTTAAGGAAACGTCCACTCATCGCAGAGTGACAATGATGACTCCCGGGAGGAGAACACTGATGATCAGGATGGAAAATAACAACTTCATGTGTTTTTTTCTGTTTCTGATATGTCCCATAATGTATCATTTACTGTGGGAGGAGCTTAGTTGTCACATTACTGTGTCTATCCAGTTGTGGGTGGAGCTTAGTTGTCACATTACTGTCTATCTAGTTGTGGGCGGAGCTTAGTTGTCACATTACTGTGTCTATCCAGTTGTAGGTGGAGCTTAGTTGTCACATTACTGTGTCTATCCAGTTGTGGGTGGAGCTTAGTTGTCACATTACTGTGTCTATCCAGATGTGGGCGGAGCTTAGTTGTCACATTACTGTGTCTATCCAGTTGTAGGTGGAGCTTAGTTGTCACATTACTGTGTCTATCCAGTTGTGGGTGGAGCTTAGTTGTCACATTACTGTGTCTATCCGGTTGTGGGTGGAGCTTAGTTGTCACATTACTGTGTCTATCCAGTTGTGGGCGGAGCTTAGTTGCCACATTACTGTGTCTATCTAGTTGTGGGTGGAGCTTAGTTGTCACATTAGTGTCTATCCAGATGTGGGCGGAGCTTAGTTGTCACATTACTGTGTCTATCCAGTTGTAGGTGGAGCTTAGTTGTCACATTACTGTGTCTATCCAGTTGTGGGTGGAGCTTAGTTGTCACATTACTGTGTCTATCTGGTTGTGGGTGGAGCTTAGGTGTCACATTACTGTGTCTATCCAGATGTGGGCGGAGCTTAGTTGTCACATTACTGTGTCTATCTAGTTGTGGGCGGAGCTTAGTTGTCACATTACTGTGTCTATCCAGTTGTGGGTGGAGCTTAGTTGTCACATTACTGTGTCTATCCAGATGTGGGCGGAACTTAGTTGTCACATTACTGTGTCTATCCAGTTGTAGGTGGAGCTTAGTTGTCACATTACTGTGTCTATCCAGTTGTGGGTGGAGCTTAGTTGTCACATTACTGTGTCTATCTGGTTGTGGGTGGAGCTTAGTTGTCACATTACTGTGTCTATCTAGTTGTGGGCGGAGCTTAGTTGCCACATTACTGTGTCTATCTAGTTGTGGGTGGAGCTTAGTTGTCACATTACTGTGTCTATCCAGTTGTGGGTGGAGCTTAGTTGTCACATTACTGTGTTTATCCAGCTGTGGGAGGAGCTTAGTTGTCACATTACTGTGTCTATCCAGATGTGGGCGGAGCTTAGTTGTCACATTACTGTGTCTATCTAGTTGTGGGTGGAGCTTAGTTGTCACATTACTGTGTCTATCCAGATGTGGGCGGAGCTTAGTTGTCACATTACTGTGTCTATCCAGTTGTAGGTGGAGCTTAGTTGTCACATTACTGTGTCTATCCAGTTGTGGGTGGAGCTTAGTTGTCACATTACTGTGTCTATCTGGTTGTGGGTGGAGCTTAGTTGTCACATTACTGTGTCTATCCAGTTGTGGGCGGAGCTTAGTTGTCACATTACTATGTCTATCCAGTTGTGGGTGGAGCTTAGTTGTCACATTACTGTGTCTATCCAGATGTGGGTGGAGCTTAGTTGTCACATTACTGTGTCTATCCAGATGTGGGCGGAGCTTAGTTGTCACATTACTGTGTCTATCCAGTTGTAGGTGGAGCTTAGTTGTCACATTACTGTGTCTATCCAGTTGTGGGTGGAGCTTAGTTGTCACATTACTGTGTCTATCTGGTTGTGGGTGGAGCTTAGTTGTCACATTACTGTGTCTATCCAGTTGTGGGCGGAGCTTAGTTGTCACATTACTGTGTCTATCCAGTTGTAGGTGGAGCTTAGTTGTCACATTACTATGTCTATCCAGTTGTGGGTGGAGCTTAGTTGTCACATTACTGTGTTTATCCAGTTGTGGGAGGAGCTTAGTTGTCACATTACTGTGTCTATCCAGATGTGGGCGGAGCTTAGTTGTCACATTACTGTGTCTATCTAGTTGTGGGTGGAGCTTAGTTGTCACATTACTGTGTCTATCCAGTTGTGGGCGGAGCTTAGTTGTCACATTACTATGTCTATCCAGTTGTGGGTGGAGCTTAGTTGTCACATTACTGTGTCTATCCAGATGTGGGTGGAGCTTAGTTGTCACATTACTGTGTCTATCCAGATGTGGGCGGAGCTTAGTTGTCACATTACTGTATCTATCCAGTTGTAGGTGGAGCTTAGTTGTCACATTACTGTGTCTATCCAGTTGTGGGTGGAGCTTAGTTGTCACATTACTGTGTCTATCTGGTTGTGGGTGGAGCTTAGTTGTCACATTACTGTGTCTATCCAGTTGTGGGTGGAGCTTAGTTGTCACATTACTGTGTCTATCTAGTTGTGGGCGGAGCTTAGTTGTCACATTACTGTGTCTATCTAGTTGTGGGTGGAGCTTAGTTGTCACATTACTGTGTCTATCCAGATGTGGGCGGAGCTTAGTTGTCACATTACTGTGTCTATCCAGTTGTAGGTGGAGCTTAGTTGTCACATTACTGTGTCTATCCAGTTGTGGGTGGAGCTTAGTTGTCACATTACTGTGTCTATCTGGTTGTGGGTGGAGCTTAGTTGTCACATTACTGTGTCTATCCAGATGTGGGTGGAGCTTAGTTGTCACATTACTGTGTCTATCCAGATGTGGGCGGAGCTTAGTTGTCACATTACTGTGTCTATCCAGTTGTAGGTGGAGCTTAGTTGTCACATTACTGTGTCTATCCAGTTGTGGGTGGAGCTTAGTTGTCACATTACTGTGTCTATCTGGTTGTGGGTGGAGCTTAGTTGTCACATTACTGTGTCTATCCAGTTGTGGGCGGAGCTTAGTTGTCACATTACTATGTCTATCCAGTTGTGGGTGGAGCTTAGTTGTCACATTACTGTGTTTATCCAGTTGTGGGAGGAGCTTAATTGTCACATTACTGTCTATCCAGATGTGGGTGGAGCTTACTTGTCACATTACTGTCTATCCAGATGTGGGTGGAGCTTAGTTGTCACATTACTGTGTCTATCCAGATGTGGGCGGAGCTTAGTTGTCACATTACTGTGTCTATCCAGTTGTAGGTGGAGCTTAGTTGTCACATTACTGTGTCTATCCAGTTGTGGGTGGAGCTTAGTTGTCACATTACTGTGTCTATCCAGTTGTGGGCGGAGCTTAGTTGTCACATTACTGTGTCTATCCAGATGTGGGCGGAGCTTAGTTGTCACATTACTGTGTCTATCCAGTTGTAGGTGGAGCTTAGTTGTCACATTACTGTGTCTATCCAGTTGTAGGTGGAGCTTAGTTGTCACATTACTGTGTCTATCTGGTTGTGGGTGGAGCTTAGTTGTCACATTACTGTGTCTATCCAGTTGTGGGCGGAGCTTAGTTGTCACATTACTATGTCTATCCAGTTGTGGGTGGAGCTTAGTTGTCACATTACTGTGTCTATCCAGATGTGGGTGGAGCTTAGTTGTCACATTACTGTGTCTATCCAGATGTGGGCGGAGCTTAGTTGTCACATTACTGTGTCTATCCAGTTGTAGGTGGAGCTTAGTTGTCACATTACTGTGTCTATCCAGTTGTGGGTGGAGCTTAGTTGTCACATTACTGTGTCTATCTGGTTGTGGGTGGAGCTTAGTTGTCACATTACTGTGTCTATCCAGTTGTGGGTGGAGCTTAGTTGTCACATTACTGTGTCTATCTAGTTGTGGGCGGAGCTTAGTTGTCACATTACTGTGTCTATCCAGTTGTGGGTGGAGCTTAGTTGTCACATTACTGTGTCTATCCAGTTGTCGGCGGAGCTTAGTTGTCACATTACTATGTCTATCCAGTTGTGGGTGGAGCTTAGTTGTCACATTACTGTGTCTATCCAGTTGTGGGCGGAGCTTAGTTGTCACATTACTGTGTCGTTCCAGTTTTTGGGCGGAGCTTAGTTGTCACATTACTGTGTCTATCCAGTTGTGGGCGGAGCTTAGTTGTCACATTACTGTGTCTATCTAGTTGTGGGCGGAGCTTAGTTGTCACATTACTGTGTCTATCCAGTTGTGGGCGGAGCTTAGTTGTCACATTACTGTGTCTATCCAGTTGTGGGCGGAGCTTAGTTGTCACATTACTGTGTCTATCCAGTTGTGGGTGGAGCTTAGTTGTCACATTAATGTGTCTATCCAGTTGTGGGCGGAGCTTAGTTGTCACATTACTGTGTCGTTCCAGTTTTTGGGCGGAGGTTAGTTATGACATAACTATATCTATCCTGCAGTGTGGGGTAAGGAAAGTGATAGAAGGGGGTGTAGACTGACACTTAGTGACAACATATTATGTAAATATACATATATATATATATATATATATATATATATATATATATATATATATATAAATGTACAAGTTCCATATGTTAAAAACGTTGCGGCATACATATTACACACATGGGGCACACATATTATCTATATCAGAATTAGTACCTACACTGGTGTTCCATGTGTGTATGCTAGGACCAAATAACGGGACAACTGAAGAACAGAAATCCTAACACTCCACAGAGAAACACAGTCAACAAGTCCCATAAAACGTGTGTCTTTATTAGATGTACATTAAAATACTCAACCATACAAGGAAAAGGTGCATAGCAAAAAATGGGGCTAGTAGGAAAACAGTATGTCCATGCACAATGCACATTGGGCTATGAGATCACATCACCGCAGCAACACATAATCTACTAATAGTATAGACCACACAGAGTGGATAAAAGCCCATTTAGAGGCACACCTATGCTAAATAATTTCCTTAGGACTGATACTGGGAATATAATGCAAGTGCACACAGGAAAGTTCTAATCACTAAATAGCAGTCATCTAGCACAATGATACATATCATAGAAGTATTACCTGGTGTGCGTTAGCGGTGAGAGACCCCAAGACCCCCCCGACGCGCGTTTCGGAGCACCGCAATGCTCCTTCCTCAGGGGGTGTGTGTCCCCTAAATGGGCTTTTATCCACTCTGTGTGGTCTATACTATTAGTAGATTATGTGTTGCTGCGGTGATGTGATCTCATAGCCCAATGTGCATTGTGCATGGACATACTGTTTTCCTACTAGCCCCATTTTTTCCTATGCACCTTTTCCTTGTATGGTTGATTATTTTAATGTACATCTAATAAAGACATACGTTTTATGGGACTTGTTGACTGTGTTTCTCTGTGGAGTGTTAAGTTCCATATGTTGTATAGTTTTTAGAAAGAACAATCAAAGGGAACTCTTTGTCCAACACCCTTTAGGGTCATGCTTATTGGGGTACTGCTATGCACCTGTAGGGGTAGAAGAAGACATCAGATCAAGAAACGTTAATGTGAACAGTGATGATGAATAAGGTTATACACATGGGAAGAAGGAATCAATATCACCATTGCACACTGAACGGGAAACCTCTGGGTAAATCTGACAGGGAGAAGGACTTGGGGATCCTAGTTAATGATAACCATGTATAAGTATATAAGGGGACAACGCAAATATCTCTCCGAGGATCTGTTTATACCAAGGAAGGTGACGGTCACAAGGGGGTATTCTCTGCACCTGGAGGAGAGAAGGTTTTTCCACCAGCATAGAAGAGGATTCTTTACTGTTAGGGCAGTGAGAATCTGGAATTCCTTGCCTGAGGAGGTGGTGATGGCGAACTCAGTTGAGGGGTTCAAGAGAGGCCTGGATGCCTGGAGCAGAACAATATTGTATCTTACAGTTATTAGGTTCTGTAGAAGGACGTAGATCTGGGGATTTATTCTGACGGAATATAGGCTGAACTGGATGGACAGATGGCTTTTTTTGCCTTACTAACTATGTTACTATGTTACTATGTTACTATGAATATGAATGTTTTATAGTTGCATGTTTTATAAAGTTTTGCATTTTATCCTTATAGCCGGTTTGTGTCTCTTTTTTGCTAGATGCTCTGTCTCAAGGTCGTTCTCGGGGATTAGGGAGGTCTGTCCACTAGGTGAATCATTACAAGGCATAGGGGTACAGTTTGCATCACTCAGGGTAGTATTTAGTTTATAGTTTGGGATTAGCCCACACATTGGGAGGGGTTAGATGAGATAAGTAAGGGAAGCCCTACCTGCTTCAAGTCAATCAAGTTGAGAGTCAGGTGCTAGTGGAGGAGAGTTCAGTCAGAGGAAAGGCTCAGTGGTGACAGTGTTTGACAAGTTTCCAACAGTAAGAAGACACATCCTAAGTCTCCGGCCTTGGGCCCTGAAGAGGCATTGTGTGCCATGTCTCTGTTTTTCCTGTGAGGAAGATGCCGGTCGGGTCCCAACGAGAAAGATGGCGAGTCTCAAGGAAGCTGTTATGCCACATGGAAGGTCCCTGGTACCATCAGGAGCTTTCGATGAGGGGGCAGGTTGGACAGGACAGAGTCAGGAACTGATAGTACACTGGACTAAGAGAGCATTATCCGGAGGGGACTGTCTCACTCTGTGTGCCACAACCGCATGTATCCGAATTGCACAGTGTAATCGAACATGTTGAACCGGACCTAAGGCCTCCTGTCATCTGTGTAGGTGAATCCGGTCCCACAGACGGGGAGGTAACAAGGACTCCCAGACTACAAGTACAAGAAAGCTTTCCACAGCACATCACACTGATGTCAGAATCCTGTTTAGAAGACAAGTTTCAGGGTAAGGGGAGCTCAGTTCTGGCCCACAGCAAACGGCCCGGTCACCCCTTCACACCTGTCCAAGTCCTTTGTAAATAGCTCTCGGTGCTCCCATGTGTTGTATTGCCCGGGGCTTAGGCCTCCCTACACCACCCCAGTGTCTTGTTATTGCATTGAGACTGTAGCAGCAAACAGGGAAATCCAGCATCCACAGGAGATAATGTGATAGGACACAGGTCTATGCGGTTCGAGCAGCCGCTCTTAGTCCTTGGTCAGGTCACCAATAAAATAATATTTTAACATAATTACCTTATTTCCTGCAGATGCTGAATTTCCCTGTTTGCTGCTATTCTCTCCACCCAGAATTCAGTCTGAAGTCTCCGTGCACCGCACCTTATATCATGGCATTTTCTCTTGATTGTGTTGAGACTTTCTAGTAACTCTTTTAGTTGTCTTTGCACAGTTCCTGTCCACAGTCATCAGGACATCTCCTGGCTGTCTGTGGTTTCCACCATCTTGCCTGTGGGCAAATGGATATTTCCTGCTTGCCTGTGATTTCCAGCATCTCACTTGCTCGCCTGCAGTCTCCTGGACGTTTCCGGCTTGCCTGTGGTTTCCAGCATCCCCCCTGCTTGCCTGTGGTCTCCGGGATGTCTCCCAACCTGCCAGCATTTTTCAACATCTCACCAGCTGTCCTGCAGTCTCTCAGACATTTCCCACCTGCCTGCGGTTTCCAACATCCCGCCTGCATGTAAATGGTTTCCAGGACTACAATAGAATTTTTAGTTTGCCTTCTACATGTCTGCCTTCGGTTTCCATGATGTCTCCTGTAAGCTTGTGGTTTCCAGGACTTTATTAAAACTTTTAGTTTGCCTCCACATATCCGCCTACTTGGCTGTTTTCTTCTGGATGTATCCCTCCTGCCTGTGCTTTCCAGCATTTCACCGGTGTACCTGCGGTTTCCAGCCCTTGGCTGTCCTTGTTAGTTATACCTAGCTGCCGCACTGACGCCCATAGCCCCTGTGCCCACCCGAACTTTGGACTTAGGAGACCAACCTCACCCAGTGACCCTGCATTATGCAACAGGTTCTCGGTCTTTAATGATGAAAACATGGAGGTCAACACTGTTGAATGAGCCATTGTGCTTCGATTTACCAGAGGTCAGAAGCTCCATGCCATAATTCTCAACCCCGATTTGACCCCAGGGATGGTGGAACATCATACAAGAAACTTTCTGGCAAGTTTTCAGGAGGCTTCAACAGCCAACTCTACTGGATGTACAGGTGGTCTCTGCTTTTATCGGAAACCTGACTAAGCATGTGTGATGTAGAGAGTTCAGAGGACTAATCTAAAGTTTTAGGGTACGGGTGCCAAATTTGCCCTTCGCCGTATATAAACACTATGTAGAGTACTGGCCCTCCCAGAGACAGAGTAGCTTCTACACCCAATTTCCCCAAACTGAATAAACTCAAATGTGTTTCTTTCTCAGTCCACTTATCCCATAAGTTATGTTGGTGATGAGTAAATCCATTGGTAGCGGTTTTCAATGGCTTTGCTGTTGTACTCTATCTGTAATGTTTATTCAGTGTTTTATGGCTTTTTCTCCCTATTTCTATGGCTAAACTGTGAACTCTGACGTCCTCTCAGGTTATGTGTCCACGTTCAGGAAACGCTGCGTTTTTGACGCAGCGTTGAGCCGCAGCGTCAAAAACGCAGCGTCCAGATGTTACAGCATAGTGGAGGGGATTTAATGAAATCCCGTCTCCACTGTGCATTAAAAACGCATGCGTTTTTCCCGCAAAAACGCACATGCGGTGCGTTTTTTCAGAACGCAGCATGTTGCTACTATGAGCAAAACACGCAGGAACACCGCAGGTGACCTGCCAGTGACATCAGGGGCATTTTTGGTCAGGATTTTACCTGCATAAAATCCTGACCAAAGCCTGAAGCAAACCTGAACGTAGACACATACCCTCACTGTCCAGATTCACCCTAAAATGGCTGCTGCATTCCCTGGCTTGCCTATATAGCACCTCTTGATGGGCGGTGCTATACCACTTGATGTGATTAGGCACTATGGGGAAGCCGATGCAGACTCTCATGCAATCTTCTGCATTGCGTAAAATAGTGGTGGGCATTTTTTTTTTTTTTTGCTATTCGGTCAAATGACATTTACAAATTGTTTGAATTAGCAAATTTCCTAAAATTTGATACAAATTAGATTGGCATCGAATCGATTCACTCATCCCTATTTTTTACTGTTCAGTTTTTTACTTTCCACTTATATACTCAGAGAATGACAAATTTGACTCTGTAGCAAATTACTTCCTTGATACATGACCTCTTCATGTTCCTCCATCTTCCAAATAATTTATAATAGCGCAATTACCCGATAAAAAAAAGAAACGTACACAACGGCGAATGTATCTCTTTTATCAAAATATAGAATTCAATCAGCTCCTTCTAACTGCGATATTAAAATGTTGGTTACATGCCCTCTCTGCTCTTACAGGGTAAACTATCCCTTCATTAACATATTCATTAACTGCATTGATATCACTACGATCTGACTGGCAACCTCTGCGGCTTTTCATTTAATCTTTCCGTTAATGCATCTAAAGATTTAATTCAATAAGTAACAAATCCACAAAGTGCATTACGAGACTCTCCCCGGAGTATTGGCGAGTGACTCATTCCTCCACCGCTGCTTATTGTAATAAGGTTAACGTCTTCTTCAGTCAATGACAATAATGCAATTAGTCGCTTATTCAGAACTATTCCTTTTATTAAAATTCTGCAGCGATTTGTCGTGAGACATAACAACAAAGAGCTGTTCATTAAAGTTTCCTGAGGAGCGCAGCCGTCCCGCAGTCTTGTAACAAACATAAAGAGAACATTTTGTAATTAGCAGCTCAACTAGAAAAACTTGGTCGCTGTAATTTCAGATGACGTGATCTCATTGATAAATAATGTGATAAATACAAGCTGAAAATAAAATTAATAATAATGTTGTTCTACCTTCGATAAATAGCTCCAAAGTGCCAGCCACTAGATTTCTTACTGTGTAGCTAGTGCACTGCCTGTAGTCAAGTGAAATCCATGTCTACCAGAAGAGACTCCGAGATGGATTACGGAGAGTGGGGCAGGTCTTTGTTTCTATACAGGACGTGGGGCAGGTCTTTGTTTCTCTACAGGACGTGGGGCAGGTCTTTGTTTCTCTACAGGACGTGGGGCAGGTCTTTGTTTCTCTACAGGACGTGGGGCAGGTCTTTGTTTCTGTGAGGATATGGCCGTTTACTAATTACTAACGTTTACTAATTATAGGACAAATGGACGTAGAGCGGAGTTCACAGCTCTAAGAGATAGAGATATTTTCCAGTACGGAGCACCGGTTGCGTCGATATTGTTGTGTTTTATTAGATATTTTCTTGCTGTGTTTTATTAGTGATTTGCTTGCTCGTCAGTTCATCCTCAGGAATCAATGTTTCAATTCAGTGACAAAAACAGAGGAAGAGAAGCAGGCTAGGTGTTATGTAAACCTAAGGCCAGACAGTAGACTGCTAAAGGTAAATGTAAAGCAATCATCCTATCAATCCATTGTTCTACAGTACCAGCCCTAGGCCCATTGGGTGGATGTGTGGATGGAAATAGTAGACCCAGGGAAGCCATCACCACAGGGGGTCACACATGCAGTCCCAGGTGATGGAATATGCTTCATTCAGTGAGCTAACGAAAAATGTTGAAGAAGAAAGAGACCCATGGGTTGAATCAGGCAGTTGTTGGAGTGACTTCGATGGGAGAGGATCCAAGCTGGGATGGATGGATGATCTATAGAGTTTTGGAGATTGTTGGTAGGAGGGGTATCCATGAGCTACGGTCGTGATATCCATCATCTGGAGGAACATAGGCTATGACTGCACACTAAACCGGCTGGAGAAACCAAAAGCTGTGAGCCATCCAAAGTTTGGGAGACAGTGGGTATCGCCTGGTACGGGGCCAGTGGAACTACCGATCTCAGATAGGGAACTTGTGGACTGAGGATATTGTATTTTGGCCATCTACGTGAATTTGTTGTTCAACCATGGATGTATAGAACAAAAATAGCTGCACTGTTAACCTGCCTAAGTGAGTTTTATAACCCACAACAACAGATCCTCACAGTTTCTCTACAGGACATGGAGCAGGTATTTGTTGATCTACAGGACTAGGAGCAGGTCTTTGTGGATCTACAGGACGTACAGCAGGTCTTTGTCAATCTACGGGAAGTGAGGGTGGGTCTTTGTCTACACGAAATGGAGGTGGGTCATCTTCTCTACTGGAAGTGAGGACAGGTCTTTATCTATGCAAAGTGGGGGGAGTCACTGTCTCTAAAGGAAGTGAGGGCAGGTCTTTGTTGCTCTACAGGAAGTGGTGCAGGTCTTTGTCGATCTGCAGGTATTGAGGGCAGGTCTATGTCTTCACAAAGTGGGGTTGGGTTGTTGTCTCTCTATGGGAAGTGAGGGTGGGTCTTTGTTGCGCTATAGGAAGTGGAAGTGTATCTCTATATTAAGGGGGTAGGTCTCTGTCTTTGTACGGGAAGTGGAGGCAGGTCTTTGTCCCTCTACAGCAAGAGGGATGGGTCTTTGACTGTGTCTGTCTACAGGAAATGGGGGTATGTTTTTGCCTAGAAAAAGCATGGGTGGGTCTTTTTCTCTACAGGAAGTGTGCAGGTCTTTGTTCTTCTACAGGAAGTGGGAGGGTGTTTGTCTACAGGAAGTGGTGCAGGTATTTGTTTCTCTACAGGACATGGGGCAGGTCTTTGTCGATCAGGAAGTAAGGGTGGGTCTTTGTCATGGTTCCCAATGGCAAGGGAACGTCAGAGAACATAAATAACAGAACAGCTCTTGGGTGATGGAATCTCGAGCTGACCGTGAGCTAAACCTACCCACACAACTAACAGTGGCCGGGTGGCGTACCTACGTTTTATCCCTAGACGCCTAGCGCCAGCCGGAGGACTAACTAACCCTAATAGAGGAAAAGACAGACCTGGCTTACCTCTAGGGAAATTCCCCCAAAAAGGAGACAGAAGCCCCCCACATATATTGACGGTGAGTTCAGAGGAAAAGACATACGCAGTATGAAGGTAGGTTCAGCAAAGCGAGGTCCGCTAACTAGATAGCAAGAAGATACAATAGGGAACTTCACGGTCAGCTGAAAACCCTATTAAAGTACCATCCCGAAATTACTTTAAGACTCATGTGTCAACTCATGACACCGGAGTGGCAATTTCGGCCCACAAGAGCTTCCAGCTACAGAAAAATAACATAACTGTGAACTGGAACAAAATGCAAAACAAACTTAGGACTAAGAGTCCAACTTAGCTGATAGTAGTCTAGAAGCAGGAACATGCAACAGAAAGGCTCTGGTTACATTGATGGCCGGCACTAGAATAACTGAGCAGCAAGGCTAAATAGGATACACCCATATCCTGATGGAAACAGGTGAACAGAGAAAGTGAAGCACACAAGTCCAGTACCACCAGTGACCACCGGGGGAGCCCAAAAACCAAACTCACAACAGGTCTTTGTCTGTCTACACAAAGTGCGGGTGGGTCCTTGTCTCTACTGGAAGTGAAGGCAGGTCTTTGTCTACACAAAGTGGGGGGAGTCACTGTCTCTGGGAAGTTGTTGCAGGTCTTTGTTGCTCTACAGGAAGTGGTGCAGGTCTTTGTCGATCTGCAGGAATTGAGGGCAGGTATATGTCTTCACAAAGTGGGGTTGGGTTGTCTCTCTACGGGAAGTGAGGGTGGGTCTTTGTTGCACTATAGGAAGTGGAAGTGTATCTCTATATTAAGGGGGTAGGTCTCTGTCTTTCTACAGGAGGTAGGTCTTTGTCCCTCTACAGCAAGAGGGATGGGTCTTTGACTGTGTCTGTCTACAGGAAATGGGGGTGTGTTTTTGTCTACAAAAAGTGGGGGTGGGTCTTTTTCTCTACAGGAAGTGTGCAGGTCTTTGTTCTTCTACAGGAAGTGGGAGGGTGTTTGTCTACAGGAAGTGGGGGCAGATCTTTGTTTCTCTACAGGTAGTGAGGGCAGGTCTCTGTACAGAAGATGGGGCAGGGCTTTGTATCTTTTTCTCTATTGAATCTAGGAATCTAAGAATTTTGTTTCTCCTGATGAAGTGAGGGAGGTAGTTTTTTCTCTAAAGGAAGTGAGGGAGTCTTTATCTTTCTTTAGGAAGTGAGGGAGGTGTTTTTCTCTCTACAGGAGTGGGTCTGTGACTTCGTACAGGAAGTGGGTGAGAGTGTTTGTATCTGTACAGGGAGTGGGGGTGGGTCTTTTTGCTATTCTACTGGATGTGGGATAGAGTCTTTGTTTCCCTACAAGAAGTGATAGGGTCTTTTTCTCTGTTGTGTGTAAGGTGGGATCTTTGTGTCTCTTGAAGTGAGAGGGTCTTTTTCTCTATTGCATGTGGTTTAGGTCTGTTTCCCTCCACAGGAAGTAAGAAGGAGTATTTCCTCTCTACAGGAAGTGAGGGGGGCCTTTATATTTATATAGGCAATAGGGCAGGTTTTTGTTTTGATATCTGGACAGGTCTTTGGCTTTCTGTAATAAGAGAGGAAGGATCTTTTTCTCTCTACAGAAAGGTGAGTCTATGTCTACCATAATTAGTATACAAAAAAGGTTGCACTCTATTGTGCTAAAGCATGTCAATGTGAAATACATGAATATATGAATAGTAATATGGCTTTTGAATATTAAGAAAAAATGAATGAGACGCTTTGCACAAAATTTGGCCAAATAATGTCTGCCCATCAACCAACATCAAGGTGGTCTCATAACACTGATGGGTCCCACTCCCTGACCAATGTGAATACCTCTCAGGCTGATGTCTGAATTCCTGTGTGAATGTGGACACCCCTCTCAGCAAAAGCCTGCATTTATAGGTAGGTAGGTAGGGACCTGCTGTAATTTAAATCACTACATAGTGAAGGGCCGAGTGCTCGGACAGTAGCTAACTTAGAAATAACAAAAAACATTGGTTGATGGGCAGACACTATTTGGCCATATTTTGTGCAAAGCATCTCATTCATTTTTTCTTAATATTTAAAAGCCATATTGCTATTCATATATTCATGTATTTCACATTGACATGCTTTAGCACAATAGCGTGCAACCTTTTTTGTATATTGTATATGGAGCTAGCTGCTCCCAGTATGTACCTATTCCGACTAGTTTGGATGTGCCAGTCAGTTTTTTGTTGCTTCTACCAGAAGTAGGGCAGGTCTTGCTGCTCTGCAGGAAGTGGACGCGTGTCTTTATCTGTTCACCGGAAGTGGTAGTGGGTCTTATTCTCTCTACAGTAAGTGGAGATGGATGTTTGTCTCTACAGTAGGTAGGGAAGTTCTTTTCACTATAGGAAGCGAGGGCAGGTCTTTTTTTCTCTAGAAAAGATAGGCAAGGCTTTTATATCTGTACAGGAAGTGATGGCATGTCTTTTTCTCTACAGGAAGTGGGGACAAAATTTTGTCTCTGCAGGAAGTGGGGGCCGGTCTTTGTATCTCTACAGAAAGTGGGGGCGAGTCTTTCAGTTAGGGAAAGTCTTTGTACTGTAAAGTAAGTGGGGGCGGGTCTTTGTGTCATTACAGAAAGTAAGAGCAAGTATTTGTGTTTGTAGAAGATATAGGGCAGGTCTTTGTATCTGTACAGGAAGTGGGCATGTCCCTAGAAGGAAGTGGGTGGGTGTTTGTCTATCTACAGGAATGGGAGGTGGGTCGCTGACTACACAGGACACAGGCAAGGTCTTTGTATCTGTACCGGAAGTAAGGGCAGGTATTTGTGTCTCTACAGTAAGAGCAGGTATTTGCATCTCTACAGGAAGGACAGGTCTTTGTTGCTGGAGAGGATATGGGGAAGTTCTTTGTGTCTGTGGAGGATATGGGACAGGTCTTTGTGTCTGTGGAGGATATGGAACAGGTCTTTGTTGCTGGAGAGGATGTGGGGAAGGTATTTGTGTCTGTAGAGGATATGGGACAGGTCTTTGAGTCTGTGGAGGATATGGAACAGGTCTTTGTTGCTGGAGAGGATGTGGGAAAGGTCTTTGTGTCTGTGGAGGATATGGGACAGGTCTTTGTGTCTGTGGAGGATATGGGACAGGTCTTTGTGTCTGTGGAGGATATGGGACAAATCTTTGTATCTGTAGAGGATATGGGACAGGTCTTTGAGTCTGTGGAGGATATGGAACAGGTCTTTGTTGCTGGAGAGGATGTGGGGAAGGTCTTTGTGTCTGTGGAGGATATGGGACAAATCTTTGTGTCTGTAGAGGATATGGGACAGGTCTTTGAGTCTGTGGAGGATATGGAACAGGTCTTTGTTGCTGGAGAGGATGTGGGAAAGGTCTTTGTGTCTGTAGAGGATAGGGGAAGGTCTTTGTGTCTGTAGAGGATATGGGACAGGTCTGTGTCTGTAGAGGATATGGGATAGGTCTTTGTGTCTTTAGAGGATATGGGACAGGTCTTTGTGTATGGAGAGGATATGGGTAAGGTCTTTGTGTCTGTAGAGGATATGGGACAGGTCTTTGTGTCGGGAGAGGATATGCGACAGGTCTTTGTGTCTGTAGAGGATATGGGACAGGTCTTTGTGTCTGAAGAGGATATGGGGAAGGTCTTTGTTGCTGGAGAGGATGTGAGGAAGGTCTTTGTGTCTGTAGAGGATAGGGGGAAGGTCCTTGTGTCTGGAAAGGATATGGGCCAGGTCTTTCTCTGTGGAGGATATCGGGAAGTTCCTTGTGTCTGGAGAGAATATGGGGCAGGTCTTTGTCTGTGGAGGATATGAGACAGGTCTTTGTGTCTATAGAGGATATGGGACAGGTCTTTGTGTCTGTAGAGGATATGGGAGAGGTCTTTGTCCATGGAGGATATCGGGAAGGTCCTTGTGTCTGGAGAGGATATGGGCCAGGTCTTTGTCTGTGAAGGATATCAGGAAGGTCCTTGTGTCTGGAGAGGATATGGGCCAGGTCTTTGTCTGTGAAGGATATCAGGAAGGTCCTTGTGTCTGGAGAGGATATGAGACAGGTCTTTGTCTGTGAAGGATATCAGGAAGGTCTTTGTGTCTGTAGAGGATATGGGGAAGGTCTTTGTGTCTGGAGAGGATATGGGGAAGGTATTTGTTTCTGTAGAGGATATGGGGAAGGTCTTTGTGTCTGTAGAGGATATGGGACAGGTCTTTGTGTCGGGAGAGGATATGAGACAGGTCCTTGTGTCTGGAGAGGATATGGGCCAGGTCTTTCTCTGTGGAGGATATCGGGAAGTTCCTTGTGTCTGGAGAGAATATGGAGCAGGTCTTTGTCTGTGGAGGATATGAGACAGGTCTTTGTGTCTGTAGAGGATATGGGAGAGGTCTTTGTGTCTGTAGAGGATGTGGGGAAGGTCTTTGTGTCTGTAGAGGATATGGGAGAGGTCTTTGTGTCTGTAGAGGATGTGGGGAAGGTCTTTGTGTCTGTAGAGGAGATGGGACAGGTCTTTGTGTCTGTAGAGGATATGGGACCGGTATTTGATATTCTACAGGATGTGGGATAGGGTCTTTGTTTCGCTCAGGAAGCAAGAGGGTGGTGTTGGGTCTTTGTTTCTCTTGAGGAAGTGAGGGGGTGTTTGTCTTTCTGTAAGTGATAGGGCAGGTCTTTCTTTCTATATAGGATGTGGGGACTGATCGTTCACTCACTGCAAGATGTGAGAACAGGTCTTTTTCTTTCTACTTGAAGGTGAGTCTATGTCTTTCTACAAGAAGTGGTGTGGGTCTTTATCTATTTACAGGAAGTGGGGGGTGTTTTTGTCTCTACAGAATCTGGAAAAGGGTCTTTATCTCTACAGAGAAAGTCTTTCCGTTTAGGACAGGCAAGCATTTGGACAATGCAATGAGCAATTCATGCTGGGAAGCTAAGGAATTGGAAGTTCCAATACCTATAATGCTGACAAAGTGTTGGAAAAAAATACCCGCTTAAAAAAGGGGGGTGGTAAGTTACAGAGCAAAAGACTCAAAATAGTTTTTGGGTATATACTGGTAAGTGCACCAAAAACAGTGTTAAGTTGTGTGAGATATGGGCACCTTATCCATAGGTTTTGTTTGTGAGGACATGTATGCTTTAAGGTGTCTGAATAATGGAGTCTTTGGAGTGAATTTTGGTAACGAGTGTACATTGGACTTTGAATTACGCCCTCTGAGTTCTGAGTTATGAAGTTTGTTGTAGGACTTTATGTGGTCTGGGGTCTTAATTTTGGGGTCTGTGACTTCAATTTTGTGAACTGAGGGTATGAATTTTGGGTCTGAATTAAGTTATCCAGCCTTGTAAAATGTACTTCCTTATCTACAAATTGTTACTATAAAGAATGAGGCATTCACTACATTTTCCAGAATTTTGGCTCATGTTGTGCCCAAAAACTAGCATATGTGCTTTGCACCAGATAGATTATGTTTTAGGCACTTTTTGCATTTTCCAAGGGACGTTTAACGACCATCAAAACAGCAGTCCCCGAGCTTTGATTTTTTTTTCATCTTTATGACGTTTATGGGTTAAATAATTTTACATCTTGATAGATTAAATGTTGACAGATGTGGCAAAATCAAATATTCTTTTTTTTATGTATTTTTATGAACTAAGCAAAGGGGAATGACATAAATTTTCTAATATTTTCAAAAACCTTTTGTTTACCTTTTCATTTTATTTTTTATTTTTTAGTCCCCTTAGGGGTCTTGAGTCCGTGATCTTTGATCATTTGTCCTATATACAGGAATATTTCAGCTAACATGACCCAGCATTTGGGGGGAATGGTAGAGATTTTGTAAGTGTAGATGCCTGCATTGTTTGTAAATGTATTTACTTTTCTTAATGCATTTTGTAGGTGTCCTAATTTAAAGTGACAGGAGCTCTTTAAATAATTTTAATAGTGTATGGAAAGAGCAGGAGCACTATAATAAATGTTAATGAAATCATCGACTGTGGTCAATTCTCTTTAACAATGTCAAGTGCTTTATCCCGATTGAATGGATCTGGCAGAAGTAACCGGTAGTTGGAGAAGTTAACAGTCTCCATAAATTCTGAAGAGTTGGACGAATTCGGGAGGTAATTTAGTTAATGCACTAAGTATAAATTCTGAGCCAGGGCTTGCAATAATGCAACTTGTAAAGTCAGTAAAATTAGCAAGGACGGTGTATGTCCCTGTATGGTGAAGACAGGTGGAAATTTACGACTTGGCTATGTGTCCGGTTGGGATCCAAGTTTCCTACACAGATCAGCAGCTGCAGTTGTATGAAGACGTGACCTACTGTATTATATAAAGAATTTCTAGTTCCGTCATATTTTCTAATCTTTAATATTGTTTTGAAGACATACAGTAAGTGCCAACATTTACATTGCTGAAATCAGGTCATGTTAGGAATAACCCAAAACTACTCGTGAGCGGTTTTCCATTTTAGGTCCTGGCAAAACTGTTGACAAGTAGGCTTGAATCTGTATACATTTAAGGCCATGTGCACACGTTCAGGATTTTTCGCGGTTTTTTTGCGTTTTTTTCGCTATAAAAACGTGATAAAAACACGAAAAAAACACTTACATATGCCTCCTATTATTTACAGGGTATTCCGCATTTTTTGTGCAAATGTTGCGATTTTTTCCGCGAAAAAGTCGCATCGCGGAAAAAAAAGCAACATGTTCATTAAAAATGCGGAATTGCGGGGATTCCGCACACCTAGGAGTGCATTGATCTGCTTACTTCCCGCACGGGGCTATGCCCACCATGCGGGAAGTAAGCAGATCATGTGCGGTTGGTACCCAGGGTGGAGGAGAGTATACTCTCCTCCACGGACTGGGCACCATATAATTGGTCAAAAAAAAGAATTAAAATAAAAAATAGTCCTATACTCACCCTCTGATGGCCCCCGAAGTGTTCCTGCCTCTCCGGTGCATGCTCTCTCTTCGGTTCCTATAGATGGTGTGGGTCAGGACCTGTGATGACGTCACTGTCTTGTGATTGGTCGCGTGACCGCTCATGTGACTTACGTGACCACTCACAAGCCGCGACGTCATCACAGGTCCTGAACCACCCCGGCATCTATAGGAACGGACGCCGCTGAGGAGATCGTCTGGGTGAGTATAACCATTTTTTATTATTTTTAGTATTTTTAAACATTCTATCTTTTACTATAGATGCTGCATAAGCAGCATCTATAGTAACAAGTTGGTCACACTTGTCAAACAGTATGTTTGACAAGTGTGACCAACTTGTCAGTCAGTTTTCCAAGCGATGCTACAGATCGCTTGGAAAACTTTAGCATTCTGCAAGCTAATTACGCTTGCAGAATGCGAAAAAAATGGGGAAAAAAACGCAAAAAAAAAATGCGGATTTCTTGCAGAAAATTTCCGGTTTTCTTCAGGAAATTTCTGCAAGAAATCCGGACGTGTGCACATACCCTAAGTCTTCTCATTGTCTTAATGGGAAGGACTTAAATCTAGGACTGGGCAAAACATAACAGTAAAGTTCGGGGTCCGTACTGAACACCTAGTGTACGTGAGCAGATCCCAAACATGGACTTCTCCAGGAAGTCCATGTTACTCTTTGGATTCGTCAGCCCGAACAAAGCTGGTTGAAATCAACAAGCTTTAATGTGTTTGAACTTTCTGCTAAACCACAGCCATGTCAAGTATTGGGGCATGCCTGTGATTGGCCAGTGCACACTGTATAAATGAAAAAAACAACAACGTGTGTACTCCTCTATTTTTGATAACCAGCGCAGGTAAAACCGACAGCTCTGACCTGAAACCCTCAGCTGTCTGTGTTATCTTGGCTGGTTATCAAAAGTAGAGGGGTTCCAATGGCGTTTTTTTTTAAATATTTTTAAAAAATAATAAAAAAATGGCATAAGGTTCCCCCATTTTTAACAACCAGCCAAACTAAAGCAGACAGCTGGGGGATGGTATGGTATGGATATTGCCCCCACTCTAAGCCTACAAATAGCATTTATTCAACAAAACTAAAAAAGCAAAGTTATACTCATTTTTTCACCAATAATCCATTAATGTCCCACAACAATCTGGATGGTTTGGAGAGGGGTCACATCATTGTTGCAACCGCTCTCCATGCCAGCCGGCTCACACTGAGCAGAGCGTGAGAAGTCAATTTGAATTAAGTTTCATGTTCCTCCAATCGATTTGCTCATCTCAAAGAATGACAAAGTATCTGCTCATCGCAGGCAGGAAACCATCTGGAAGTGTAGCATTCTAGGATGCTTCCTGGAGGATAAGGTGATGCGTGGTATATTTGCCAGTATTTTCTTGAGCCTCATGAATGTTTTGGAAGAGTTGGCAGGCATTAGTGTATAGCCGGTACCCCACCTTTCCAAAAAGAGGATGAAAATGTTGTTTGGACACCAAAAGGGCACATAAAATGTTTTTCATACACTTAGCCTTAGCAATCAGTGAGGTCTTCTGAAGGCATTTTATTGGACGAGATGGGACTTATTAGTATAAATGGACTTCATAAGAGTGAATTCCTCGAGTTAGAATTTCCTTCAATCAGCCAAAACAGTTCAAATACTTACCGTACATGGTCCACTATGGTCCGTCAATATTGTGTTTCCCCTGCAGAGACTTCTTCAGGGGAAATGTCTGTTTGGCCATGGTTTCTCCTGGAAAAGTCTAACATGCAGTGTGGGTATTATACTTTGCTACATCCATGCAAGAAACAACCATGCTTTACACCACTTCTGCAGCCACTTGGCATTGAGCATAGTCATCTCTGTCTTCTTGGCTATGGATACCCCAATCCAAAAGCAAAGAAGTGACTCCCTGGTTCAGAAAATCTTTCAATCAAGAAATGCCGATCCCAGGTGACCAAGGCAGCTCCATGGCGGTTAGGTCATCCTAATATTTTTGTATAGGGTGAGACAAATTTTTTATAATGCGAGATATGTTGTATAATATTCTCTCCACGGTTCTTGCGATCGATAGTAGCTGATCAATCCTCTCCATGTGACAGTGAGGACTCCATTTACATGCAGCTCCAGTTGCACCTTCATTAGCTTCCAGCATTCATTACAAAGAAAGCCCAAGAAATCAGCTGAGTCAGCATTATAGTAATCATCGAGGCATTAAAGTATTACCGTTCAGATGATATTTAAGAGTTGTATCCTACAGGGAATTTTAACAATAAATTTAAAAAAAATTCCATTAGTAAGTGCTGCCTCCATTCGTTACTTTTTTCCATTTGGAGTTGAACAGACCAAAGTAAGGCCAAAATTAAATATTAAAATCAATGAAGGAAAATTAAATATCTATTACAAACTTGAATTAATTGGCGGTGGGCAAGAAGCCATCAAACCCATTAGTTTATTGTAAGAATATCTCAGAGCAAAGGGTACGATGGAACAGAGGTTACAATCAATTATCTCTAAACTGCATTTAATAAAATGTAGAGATGAGCGTAGAGATTTGCAGGACACTGGCCAAGTGGCCAAGTCAGTAGACCGTGGCTGCTCGATGGGAGCCCTGCAAACCTCCTCCTACTTGCCTACAAATCCTGTGCCTCTTCTGATTAGTAGGCTCGGCAAGATGTCGTTCTTGTAATGTGATGCAAACTTGACGTTGCCCTGGCCACTATGGATTTTGGCAGGTAGGAAATGGCTCATAGGACTCTCATCCAGTGTCAAGAGATGATTAATGTTCCACTGGACCAGGGTCATAGAATCCTAGAATGTTAGAGTTGGAAGGGACCTTCGGGGTCATCGTGTCCAACCCCCTGCTCAATGCAGGATTCACTCAACCATCTCAGACAGATGTCTGTCCAGCTTCTGTGTGAAGATTTCCGCCTCCCTGGGTCTATAAAAGGCTCTCCAATACACAAACTTGTGTCTTGGTATAAAGACTTTAGTGTTTTTGAGTCTTGTCTACCTGGGGCCATCAATACCTCTCCAACCTGTCTGCAGTCTCCCTGACATCCCCTGGCTACCTGCGGAGTCCAGTCCCTCAGTCTCTGTTCTGCCTGTGGCCGTCAGTATTTTTCCAACCTGTCTACGGACTACAGGATGTCTCCTGACTGCCTGCGGCTGCCACTCTCTCCGTCTCCTGTCTACCTGTGGTCTCCAGTGCCTCCGATGTCTGTTTCTCGCATATCTCACTTGCCTGCTGCACCAACATCCATGGCCCATCTGCCCACCTGTACTTTGGACTTGGAGACTCCACCTCACCGTGCGAGCCTGTCCCTGGTTCCATTGCACATACAGTCTCATTCTCACCGGCCTCTATGCCTATAAATGAGTAACTCCTCTGAGGTCTCACTTTTACTCTTTTTATAAGTCCAGATGTTAGCTTATACCGTCAGGGATCAGTAATTTCATGTCACAAACCCACCAGATTGTTCTACGGTGTCAGGGATAATCCTAGATCTCTTCTTTCTTTCACAGCTTAGGCTACTTTCACACTTCCGTCTTTTTGCCTCCGTCGCAATCCGTGTGCAAATGTGCCCGCAGGATCCGTTTTTTGCCATACACTTTAATGGACGACGGATCCCAGATGTGACCTGTGCCCGGCGTGCGGATATTACATGACACAGATTCGTCCTCATGCCAAGTAATAGAAAAGCAAATAAATAACATCCACAAGTCTGCACGGTTATCATCGCGTGGGGAGCATGTTGTGAATTCTGCTCTTGGGCTCCCTCCGGTGGTTATAAGTGGTAGCGCTGCTGTATTTGGATCGCAGCATTTATCAGGTGTTTCCACTTATTGCAATTCTGACTGGGCTATTTAGTCTTGCTTGACCCTTTAGTTAGTGCCAGTTGTCCATTGTTTCCTGGAGGATTCACTTCCCTGCCTGGTCTCTCTTGCTTGCTGTTCATTTAAACAAAGATAAGTTCTGGCTTTGTTTTCTGCAGTCCACATGCTGTGGGCCTTATCGTTCTAGTTATTTTCCATGTTTTGTCTTGTCCAGCTTGGTCTGTATAAGGATTTTTTTAGCCAAGCTGGTATCTCTGGAGATGCAGATATACCCTCCATGCCTTTAGTTAGCTGTGGAGTTTTTGTATTTTCTGTGGTGGATATTTTCTAGTGTTTTAATACTGACCGCATAGTACTTTGTCCTATCCTTTCTATTTAGCTAGAAGTGGCCTCCTATGCTAAATTCTCATTTCAGTCTGTGTATGTTTTTCCCTCTCCTCTCACAGTCAATATTTGTGGGGGGCTGTCTATCCTTTGGGGATTTTCTCTGAGGCAAGATAGTTTTCCCTTTTCTATCTCTAGGGGTAATTAGTCCTCCGGCTGTGTCGAGATGTCTAGGGAGTGAAAGGTACATTCCACGGCTACTTCTAGTTGCGGTGTTAAGTTCAGGGTCTGCGGTCAGTACAGGTACCACCTTCTCCAGAGTACGTCCCATGCTGCTCCTAGGCCACCAGATCATAACAGGAGCAGCAATCTATTATCTATGTATCTAATATCTATCTATCAATTATTTAATATCTATCTATTATCTATGATCTATTATCTACAGTATCTATCAATCTATTATCTATCTATTGTCTATCTATTATCTATTTATTACCTGTCTATAATCTAGCTAGCTATTATATATCTATTTATCTGTATATCTATTATCTATCTATCTATTATCTATCAATTTATTATCTAATGTCTATTATCTAATACCTATCTATCTATCTATCTATCTATCTATCTATCTATCTATCTATCTATCTATCTATCTATCTATCCATTATCTATTATCTATCTATCTATTATCTATATTATCTATCATCTATTATCTATTTATCTATTATCAAATATCTAAGTCTCCTCCCCATTATCCCGTAGAATGTAAGTCCGCAAGGACAGGGTCCTCTCCCCTCTGTACCGGTCTGTCATTGTAAATTCGTTTACTGTAAATGCTATGTATAACTAGTGTATGTAACCCCTTTCTCATGGAAATGATGGTGCTATATAAATAAATAATAATAATTATTATAATCTATCTATCTATTATCTAATACCTATCTGCTATCTATTATTTATCTATGCATCTATTACACAGGTAAAAGTAAGGAAAACAAAAAAGGCATACTCCAGTAAACCCTCTTTTCATGATGACACAATATATTATGTAAGAGGTGACCTAATGCCTGTATAATGGATGTCAAAAGACACACCAATTGCTGAAGCAACAAACACAAAAAATTGGTGCAAAGAAATGTCAAAATATGCAAAAATCTTTATTAAATATTAAAATTATAACACAAGGAATGCAGAAACGGTGGATAAAACAATTGTGCAGATAATATGTACCGTATGCCTAGAGACAGACTACACCTCACCACAAATCAGCAGGCAGGCAGAGCAAGCACAGGATATTACCCGATATAGCATGCCACTACATTTTAGAAATCCCTCTATGCTCCATAGGTAAGATCCAGGGACATTACCCAGCTATTGCAAGACACATAATATAAATGTATATGGGGGATATCCTACCAGCTGCTGACCAGGGGAGAGCGCATCCACTCCAGACCCACCCCAACGTGCGTTTCGGCGATGTCCTTCCTCAGGGGGCGTGTCAAGTCATCCACTAAGTTCGGTTCTTATAGTGTCAGTAATTAAAAATAATTAATGCGCAGAGGTGTCGCGCAATCAGGGCATCAGACCGGCGCCGGAAAACATGGGCCCATGTGATCCGACCACGAACCGCAACCCGGAAATGCGACAACAACCTCATGCGCATGACCGGAAATGTTAGTGCAGCCATGTTGGAAAAGGGAACACCGCAATATATGTGGGAAAATACACCCTCGCATGGACCAAGATAGTAATGCGGCCATCGTACACACTGGCAAAAATGCCCAAGCATGTAAGTATAATAGTGGAATACAGTTATGTCATTAAATGCGCGCAACTAAATACATAACAGGATGTATACGATCTTACTCAAAGAGATGTAACACAAGAGAAGATGATAGCTAATGGTATGCATTATAAGCTATGATACATAATGCAAACTAATATAGAACAAAATATCAAAATACATGCACAACATGGTCATTAAGCATACAAAACACATTATTGTTATATCATCGTATAAACATAGTAATATCTAAACAGTAAGGATGTCAATAAAAAAGAATGGCAACAATATGTATATATGATCAAGATAATAAATATAAAATACATGGCAAGAAGATATAAAGCACAGTGCCAGGTATATAACAATATAACCACGATGAGCATAGTACGATGCATGCATAAAAACATAGCCTCATGTATATATATATATATATATATATATATATATATGTGCGCACATAGAGGATGACAGATATTATAACAGATCATAAAATCCATATTAAAGAGGCCGCATAGAAAATTGGTCCCACGATGATCCTCCACTTCACCGGAATAGATTTTCAAGTAGATGACAAGGCAAGGGGCATAATAGTGCTACCAAAATAAACAGTGATAAAAGAAAATAGAAAACAAGAATTAAAAAAATATATTAAAATGCCAACAGTACAGAAATCTGTACAATTAGCCAACCTAGGTCTAGGGAGCGCTAGGTACATTCCACGGCTACTTCTAGTTGCGGTGTTAAGTTCAGGGTCTGCGGTCAGTACAGGTACCACCTTCTCCAGAGTACGTCCCATGCTGCTCCTAGGCCACCAGATCATAACAGGAGCAGCAATCTATTATCTATGTATCTAATATCTATCTATCATCTATCAATTATTTAATATCTATCTATTATCTATGATCTATTATCTACAGTATCTATCAATCTATTATCTATCTATTGTCTATCTATTATCTATTTATTACCTGTCTATAATCTAGCTAGCTATTATATATCTATTTATCTGTATATCTATTATCTATCTATCTATTATCTATCAATTTATTATCTAATGTCTATTATCTAATATCTATCTATCTATCTATCTATCTATCTATCTATCTATCTATCTATCTATCTATCCATTATCTATTATCTATCTATCTATTATCTATATTATCTATCATCTATTATCTATTTATCTATTATCAAATATCTAAGTCTCCTCCCCATTATCCTGTAGAATGTAAGTCCGCAAGGACAGGGTCCTCTCCCCTCTGTACCGGTCTGTCATTGTAAATTCGTTTACTGTAAATGCTATGTATAACTAGTGTATGTAACCCCTTTCTCATGGAAATGATGGTGCTATATAAATAAATAATAATAATTATTATAATCTATCTATCTATTATCTAATACCTATCTGCTATCTATTATTTATCAATGCATCTATTACACAGGTCTGCAAAAAAATTTTTTTTCAAGAGCTGTTTTGGTTATTCCACGTAATCTTTATGTTTCTAAGTGCGCTGAATCCGAAAATAACCTCCGTTTTGTCATAGGACATCACGTTTTCTGACAATTTAAGTAACGATAAAATTAATTTTTTATCACAAATGTTTCATGAAAATCATTTTCTAACTGCAATGAGCTCACGAACACACACTAACATCGCTTCTTCTTCTCTTGGTACATTTACGCTTGTGAGGAGCATCTGGAAGGTCTCTCTGAAGCGTCCAGCAGTAGTCTGCCACCATTGTAATGCTCCATCTTCCCTGGTATCTTCTTTCCATCTCTGTAATGTCCTGGTGGAATCGCTCACCTTGCTCTTCACTCACAGCTCCCACATTTTCAGGCAAGTTGTCAAGGTCGGAATGGAGGAAATCCACTTTCAAACTCATCAGGCGACCTAAAGCTTGAAATGCTTTCAGCATTCATCCGACGGTTTTTTTGTAGTCAGGATCTTTGTTATTGCCTAAAAATTTCTCCACGACCGCTTGAAATGCAAACCACCCTTCTTTTTGAGGATGCGTCATGGTATTGATAAACTCTTGATCAGCTATAAGCCTTCTAATGTCTGGTCTGAAGAACACACCTTCCTTCAATTTTGCCTCCGAGAGGCCTGGAAACTTGGTGACCAAGTATTAGAAGCATTTTCCATCTTTTGGAAGTGATTTTACAAATTGCTTCATCAATCCCAAGCCTGCTGGCTCAGCTTGCAACATGTTGATGCTGGTTTCATTAGCTCACTCTGAAAGTTCTTTTCTTTGAAAGTTATATTTTTTTGGCATTGTATATCTTCAATGCATTGATGTGAATTAATTAATAGTAGTAATTTTGACTTTCAAAACCCTAAGATAAAAAAAAATATCAAAAATTTAGAAAAATATACTAAATTTGAAGAGAGTTTTGCATTTTGTGGCAAATCCTGACATCCAGGATTTTTTCCAATATTTTTTTTGTTTTCAGCACACCAAAATACATGGAAATTAGATGAAAATAATCAAACAGCTTTTTAGCCGCAGACCTGTGTTATCTATCTATTATTTATTATCTTGTATTATCTATCTATTTTTTTCTAATATCTATCTATTGTCTATTAACTGCTAACGATGAGCGAGTGTACTCGTTGCTCAGGTTTTCTCTAGCACGCTCAGGTGGTCTCCGAGTATTTGTGACTGCTCAGAGATTTAGTTTTTGTTGACTCAGCTAAATGATTTACAGCTGCTAGCCAGGCTGAGTACATGTGGGGGTTGCCTGGTTGCTAGGGAATCTCCACATGTAATCAAGCTGTCTAGCAGCCGCAAATCATCCAGCTGGGAAAAGGAAAATGAAATCTCCGAGCAGTCACAAATACTCGGAGACCACCCGAGCGTGCTGGGGAAAACCCGAGCAACGAGTATACTCACTCATCACTACTACCTATCTATTATCTACTATCTATCTATCTTTCTATTTATCTATAGTGGAAAAAACCTGACCAGCACCTTCTATGTGTGAACAGGTGCCAGCTGCGACAGCTGCATTATACAGAAAAAGAAAATACAGCAGCATCTATAGGAGCCAAGATATCTATCTATCTATCTATCTATCTATCTATCTATCTATCTATCTATCTATCTATCTATCTATCTATCTATCTATCTATCTATCTATCTACAGTACATCTAAGACAAGCAAATTACATTGGAACTAATCCAGCACACTATGAATGAATTTCCCCAAATTTTCCAATTCACCAGAATCCAATTTTTTGGTTATTTAGTTGCCGACATCCAGCCCAATGTTGGGGAGCCAGTCGCCATTTTGCTAGAGACTTTTGAGAGTTGAGTTCTCCGCTCGCCCCGTGTCTTCTTCTGGAGCTGACTATCATCTGTAGACAAGTAGCTGATACGCACCTCATTGGCGACAACCCGACCTCTGCAGACGGGAACCTTCATTACCAGACTTACCTCTCCGGGCCAAGACCTACAAATGAGGAGTGGACTGAGAAGCTGAGAGCGGGAGCCTGGGGGAGCACGAGGTCATTATACCGCCAGCATCTGTCTGTATCAGCAGCTACCGGAGTCAGTTCCGATCGCGTCTTTTTAACCACCGAAATGTGTCTGTCGTTGTCAGTGCAGTAATACAGCGAGCCCACCTGAACGTCTACATCACTGCCATCTTTGTGCTAGAATTGCAGTATATTATATACCATGACAGCGTCAAATCCTCCAGGTGGAGTTAATAAAAACAGAAAAGTAGGAAAATGTAATAAAAAAATAAATTAAAAAAAGTTGATAAAAATAAAATGTTTAAATCGCCCCCTTTTTCCAATGCAAAAACAAAATAACAAACATATTTGGTATTGCAAAAGTTTGATTAAATGTATTTAAGCCTTATGGTAATTGCCATAAAACAATATATGTGAACAGAAAAGTAGAAAAGTTAAGGCTTTTGGACGAAGCGTGGAGTGTGAGCGCACAGCCCTTATCCCATGGCGCATAGTGAAGCCTCAGCGCTGGGGAAAGATGCCGCCGAACCTCACTAATTACTGTTGATATTCTTAACTCAAGGTGAAAGTTGATAGATGCCAGTGCTTTTATATTAGTGAAAGTTGATTCCACCATTGTAGATCTGGAGCGCCGGGTCACACCTCTCGCCAACACTAATCCTATCATCTCCCGATGTCACCTTCATGGCTAATTGCTCTCAGTTACATTGATACATTTTCTGATGACAAACAGAGATGTTTGGAAGGAGCAGAGAATAAACGAGTGAGGTTAATTAATATGACAGCCACGACAATCAATTCCTCCACTCTTTCCTGCCAAGTCAGGAGACAAATTGATGGCCGGAAAATCAAGGGAGGCGCGATAATTAACTCATTTCACGTCTACCCGGACTGTCTGCTAATCAATGAAGACGCTGTAGGGAGAAGCAGAAACCTGTCCGCGGCTGATACTCGCCCTGGCTTGTGTTATGAATGGGTGATTATGGATACAGTGATTCGGGGGTGGATTATTTCCAACATTTTATTCTAAAATTTTTGGTAAAAACTTGCTCGGCCACTGAATCATTATTGCTGCAGTGATCTACAGTTGGATGCAGATATAGCTGAAAGCAATGATGGAGCAGGGAGCCATGATGCCATCTCTCCCTCCTCCATTATTGTCCCTGTGTGAGTGAAGAGCTACAGAGCAAACACTGCAGAGCCTGGAGCAGCAGGGGGCGAGGAGAGAGGGGTATATTATTGTTATTTAATCAATAAGTACATTGTGAGGAGGGATTGTACTGTTTGCAGGGTATGTGGCGGCCATTATACTGTTTGAAGGGCCATGGGGGAGGGCCAGTATACTGTTTGGAGGGCTATGTTGGAGGTCAGTATACTGTATGTGGGCAGCTAGGTTGTGGGGGTTCATAATACTGTGTGGAGGTTTGTGGTGAGGAGTTGAAGAGTCCACAGGGCAGTGGGATACTTGGTCGCAAAGGGGGATCTCATGGTGGCTGCGACCCGGTCCGTGGCCCTGGGCATCAACGTTAAACTGGGCTAAAATGTTCAAAGTTTGTCATGACGCCACCTGTGGAGTTCAGTCAATAGTGGGACTGACGCTGCATTAGAGGGGTCCCCTGGGGGATGTTGCAGCAGCCCAGATGTTACACTTCCCACAGGTGAAGCAGGGTCCCCAGGGGTCCTATGGTGTGTGGCGTAGATGGTATAGCCGGTGAATAAATGAGAGGAGACAAGTTGTCAGTCTTTACCTGGTTTACTTGTGGGTGACAGGCCACAGTCCAGGGTACCAGGCACGGATGATGGTGGTCTGGCCGGCTCAAAGGCAAGTTAGAGTTCTCTTTTCCCAGTAGAGGTCCATGAGGCTTTCCTACTTGCACCTTTCTAAGTGAGGTCCCTGCTGCTTTAAGCTTCCTACAAGGTCCTCCAGTTTCCCCCTGTCCTGGGACAGGTACCTGCACAACGGGCAGCTGGAGCCTTTTTACAGGGACTCTCAGATGCCCCGGGCTCCTCAGGTGCTGCTGCGTCTCAGGTGTGATGCGGGCAGGTGACATGTAGTGTTATGCCCTCCGGTTCTGCTCCATGTCCTAGAGTCCACAAAAGCATCGGGCTCCCGGTACCCGGATTATTGTGCTTCAGCTCCGAGGGTACCCTGCCACAGTTCCCCTCTGAGCTCTGTCTCTCTCCTGTGCTCCTTCTCTTCCAGCTGCTCCACATACAACCCAACAGGTACTCCTTCCCAGAAGCTGCAGCTCCCTTGTGGCTGACGGGCCTCTATGTCTGCACTCAGTTCCAGACTTCCTTCTTTTATCTCTCCCTCCTGGAGACTAACTAGCTCCTCATCCAGGTCAGGATCTTTATACAGGGAAGCTCCCCTGAATCCGGGTCCAGAGCTCCCCCTCCTGGCCTGGAATCAGAATGTGTTGCATGTGTGTGCCTTACCTGGTGAAAAGAACTCCTTTACCTCTGAGCATGACATCACCTTCCCCGAAGGAAAAGCAACATCATTGCAGCAACCGGTAACCTGGGGAGCTGCAGAGTATTATACTGTGTTGGGGTCACAGTGGGAGTGTTATACTTTTTTTTGGTCACAGTGGGACTATTATACTGTGTTGGGGTCACTGTGATAGCATCATACTCTTTTGGGGTCACTGTGGGAGTATCATACCTTGTTCGAGTTAATGTTGGAGTATCAAACTGTGTGGGGTGACTGGGAGAATTATACTGTGTTGGGTTCACTGTGGGAGTATTATACTGTGTTGAGGTCACTGTGGGAGTATTATACTGTGTTGGGGTCACAGTGGGGGTATCATACTGTATTGGGGTAACTGTGAGAGTATCATAATGTGTTAGGGTCACTGTGGGAGTATCATACCTTGTTCGAGGTACTGTAGGAGTATCAAACTATGTTGGGGTCACTTTGGGAGTATTATACTGTGTTGAGGTCACTGTGGGATTATTATACTGTGTTGAGGTCACAGTGGGGGTATCATACTGTGTTAGGGTCACTGTGAGAGTATCAAACTGTGTTAGGGTCACTGTGGGAGTATCATACCTTGTTCGAGGTACTGTAGGAGTATCAAACTATGTTGGGGTCACTTTGGGAGTATTATACTGTGTTGAGGTCACTGTGGGATTATTATACTGTGTTGAGGTCACAGTGGGGGTATCATACTGTGTTAGGGTCACTGTGAGAGTATCAAACTGTGTGGGGTCACTGTGGGAGTATCATACTATGTTGGGGTCACTGTGGGAGGATCATCCTGTGTTGGAGTCACTGTGGGAGTATTATACTGTGTTGAGGTCACTGTGGGAAAATCATTATATGTTGGGATTACTGTGGGAGTATCATACTATGTTGGGGTCACTGTGGGAGTATCATACTATGTTGGGGTCACTGTGGGAGTATCACACTGTGTTGGGGTCACTGTGGGAGCATCATACTGTGTTGGGGTCACTGTGGGAGCATCATACTGTGTTGGGGTCACTGTGGGAGTATTATACTATGTTGGGGTCACTGTGGGAATATCATACTGTGTTGGGGTCACTGTGAGAGTATCATACCGTGTTGGGGTCACTGTGGGAGTATCATACTGTGTTAAGGTCATTGTGGAGTATAATACTGTGTTGGGGGTCACTGTTGGAGTAATATACTGTGTTGGGTCGCTGTGGGAGTATTATACTGTTTTGAAGTCACTGTGGGAGTATCATAGTATGTTGGGGGGTCACTATGGGAATATACTGTGTTGGAGGTCACTGTGGGAGTATCATACCATATTAGCATCACTGTAGAAAAAAAACATACTATGTTGGGGGTCACTGTCGGAGTATCATACAATGTTGGGATTACTGTCGAAGTATCATACTGTGTTGGGGTCACTGTGGGAGTATCAAACTGTGTGGGGTTACTGTGGGAGTATTATACTGTGTTGGGGTCACTGTAGGAGTATTATCCTGTGTTGGAGTTACTGTGGGAAAATTATACCATGTTGGGGGTCACTGTGGGAAAATTATACCATGTTGGGGGTCACTGTGGGAGTATTATACTGTGTTGGGGTCACTGTGGGAGAATCATACTATGTTGGGGTCACTCTGGAAGTATCATACTGTGTTGGGGGAACTGTGGGAGTATTATACTATGTTGGGTTCACTCTGGGAGTATTATACGGTGTTGGGGTCACAGTGGGAAAATCATACTGTATTGGGGTTACTCTGGGAGTATTATACTGTGTTGGGAGTCACCATGGGAGTATCATACTGTGCTGGGGTCACTGTGGGAGTATTATACTGTGTTGGGGTCATTGTGGGAGTATCATACTTTGCATTGGGTGGAACAGTATGGGTCCTGTACTGTGTGTGTTCTGCGAAGGTATTGTGGAGGAATTAACTATGGGGTATCCTGCTAAGTTTGGGGGTCACTTTGTTGGTATCATACATTTATGTGGGCCATGAAAAGAATATATTAATGCGTGGGAACACTAAGGGGCTTCCATAGGAGTTAGATGACTTTGTAAGGGTTGCAAAGTTGTAGATATGCTCTTCTGTGACCCCAACAAATATCATTTTATGTGTGTAGAGGGTGACCTAATTATGACTCCAGTTATGGGGTCCCATGATTTCTCACCTTGAAAAAGACACCTTGTGTGTCGGAACGCGTGGGTCTTCATACTCCACACTCCTTTCTATACTGGCTGCACCGCTGCATATGGGACGAGGGGGCGACCTTAGTGGACTGGACAGGGCTAAGTATACCAGCACGTGTCTCTTTTTTTTTCCTCTTTTACCAAGCATATCACCTTTTGATATAGACACGAGGGTGACACAGGCCATTTGATATATGAGCATATTTGTGGATATAAAAGTAGCCAGGTACCTGATCTTTAGCATGTGTCTCCATCCAAAATAGGAGTTTACTGTATATCTATTGCTCTATAATTACAGACTGGTGATAACCACAAAAGGATATACATCAGACTTGGGTCATAGGACCGCCACCTCAAGGGTCCACATATCAGAACCTATAGAATATTTATGTGATTCATGCAGCAATGTTGTGAAATAATTTATTCTTGGTGCATTATATGTTTATAAGGCCAGACATTTTTGTATTGTAAAAGATTGGAGTGGGCATGCACTCCACCAAGTGGATTGTATTTTTAGATGTTTTTAAAAATTGTGTGCAATATTCTTGTGTAGAAATAAACTTTTGTATTTTTTTGCTTATATACGTGTGGTGTTCCTACCTTATTTGCATGTACCTTTTTCTCAAAAGTTTTCCATATATGTTTTTACATGCTTGGTAGAGAACCTATGATACATACCGGATACTTTTCTATGGTGCCCACTTAAAAAAGCTTTTTTCTGGCATGTTGGGGGTCACTGTGGGAGTATTATACTGTGTTGGGGTCACTGTGGGAGAATCATACTATGTTGGGGTCACTCTGGAAGTATCATACTGTGTTGGGGGAACTGTGGGAGTATTATACTATGTTGGGTTCACTCTGGGAGTATTATACGGTGTTGGGGTCACAGTGGGAAAATCATACTGTATTGGGGTTACTCTGGGAGTATTATACTGTGTTGGGAGTCACCATGGGAGTATCATACTGTGCTGGGGTCACTGTGGGAGTATTATACTGTGTTGGGGTCATTGTGGGAGTATCATACTTTGCATTGGGTGGAACAGTATGGGTCCTGTACTGTGTGTGTTCTGCGAAGGTATTGTGGAGGAATTAACTATGGGGTATCCTGCTAAGTTTGGGGGTCACTTTGTTGGTATCATACATTTATGTGGGCCATGAAAAGAATATATTAATGCGTGGGAACACTAAGGGGCTTCCATAGGAGTTAGATGACTTTGTAAGGGTTGCAAAGTTGTAGATATGCTCTTCTGTGACCCCAACAAATATCATTTTATGTGTGTAGAGGGTGACCTAATTATGACTCCAGTTATGGGGTCCCATGATTTCTATGTACGTCCCTCCTTGATCCTACTGACAGATTCCCGTTAAAATTCTTTAAAAGCCTCCATGGATCATCTGATTACTCCTGGGCAATACTTCTGTGTAAACCTGACGGATGCTTATAAGTGGGAACACTCCTCTAAAGGCGTTCATGTCTACGGAGCCCAAGAAATGGGAGCAAGACCCGTCCAAAGAGGCCCGGAGGATGCGGGAAGAAGTGCGCATGGTGGGCTCAATGGACAAGTTATGTAACAAACCGCAAATAAGTTATAGAACAGTGAATGTCGCATCCAAAGTCAGCGCCCGTCCTCGTCTTATTGGGCCTCACGCGTTACAATACATTGACACAATGAAACATTTTGCAGGTCCATCACTGGTCCTCCTCCCACCATCTCCCCTCTATCTGTCCTCCCGTCTATACCATCAGGACTAATACAGAAGGGAAAACAAAGCACCATCAAAACCAGTTCCCATCACATCATCTCCTGTCTCTGCTGGGCACAGCAGGAGGACGTCTGGGGAAATCAGGGAATGGAGATGTTTGCAGAGAATGATGTTTCCTGCACTGATACATTGTGACAAACCGTCACATTCCTCTGTACAGGAATTGTTGGTGCGAGGCTTATTCACAGACTGCAGAAATGTAGACGTTTGGGGTTGAGAGATGGAATTTGGTGAGTCTAGGGGCAATTAGAGAAGAAGGGGACAACGGCCTATTGTCAGGGTATGGCTTAAAGAGGCTCCGCTGTTTTATCTTTTATTTCATAAAACTTGTAATATTTCTTATTGGAGAAATCTGCTTCCTTCTCCTCCTGGACTGATCAATTATTCTGAAAACTCTGTTTCCAGCGGTAAAATCTGTATTCGGCGAAGACATTCCCATCACTGAGACATTAGATGACAGTTGGTGCTCATGAAGTTCTATGGAGGAGCGAGAGGCCGACGCAGACATTCTACTGCAAGTTCTCCTAAGACAATGTTATCATTCTCCATACAACACTACAAGCACTAACCGCCATCTCCTATCTCAGTAATGGGAAATTCTGTATTCGCTGAACACAGATTTTACCGGTGAAACGAGAATTTTTTGAGAATCGGTCCAGGAGGAGAAATGAAGCAGATTTATCTGATAAAATATATTACAAAGTTACTTATTTTTAGGTGCATTAATTTATGAAATAAATAAATAAAATGACAATTACACTTCCAGCTGCAAACCCGCAATGCATCATATAAGGTTTACGGGGAAAAATAAAAATAACATTGGAATATTCCTCACATCCATTGATCACAATCCACACTGTCAGCATTTTTTTGGGTGTGCTGCTTCCTGAATGGAATATTCCATCCTCACCAAATGTCTAATTGTAAGATCTTTGGTGGTTTAAGAGGGCAGTGAATTATTAATTTTAGGATTCCCGGTGATCCGGAGCTTCCTATCATTTGATAATGTTATTCCCAGGTCCTTTATTTAGCACCAGAAGTTGTGACCAATAAACCACAAAAAACAGTTTGACAAGTTCAACCCCTTAATGTACAATACCCCTATAGGCATGGGACAGAGGGGGTGACTGCAGGATGAGGGGGCTCAGGAGCAGCGTCCAGAGCTGAGCCGTGATCTCTGCTGCTAATCATTTACCGCTACCTTTAAGTAATAAAAAAAACAGATTCAGATCACGAGAGATAATTATAAATATAATACAGAATGGATTCTTATATAATTGACCAATACAAGGTAATTAAAGTAGAAGAACCATAGTAGACAACATTTACAGGTCTATTATCATTGCATTCAGTCCAAGCCCACTTATCATCCATTAAATATCTAACTACGAAAAATCTCAGAAAACATATCAATACAGCAGGGAAGAAGACCAGGAGCACTCACATATACCTGACAGATTATACCCTGTGCACCATGTCATCAAGTATGTGACCTATTCAAGCACAACATAATCACTATTTCATTTAACCTGTTCAAGACTGTGCCAAATACTATAATACTGCCACATGTACAAGAATATAACTACTATAATACTGCTCCTATTTATAGGAATATAACTACTATAATACTGTTCTTATGTACAAGAATATAACTACTATAATACTGCCCCTATGTAGAAGAATATAACTACTATAATACTGCCCCATGTACAAGAATATAACTACTATAATACTGCCCCCTATGTACAAGAATATAACTACTATAATACTGCTCCTATGTAGAAGAATATAACTACTATAATACTGCCCCTATGTACAAGAATATAACTACTATAATACTGCTCCTATATACAAGAATATAACTACTATAATACTGCTCCTATGTACAAGAATATAACTACTATAATACTGCTCCTATGTACAAGAATATAACTACTATAATACTGCTCCTATATACAAGAATATAACTACTATAATACTGCTCCTATGTACAAGAATATATCTACTATAATACTGCCCCTATGTACAAGAATATATCTACTATAATACTGCCCCTATGTACAAGGATATAACTACTATAATACTGCTCCTATGTCCAAGAATATAACTACTATAATACTGCTCCTATGTACAAGAATATAACTACTATAATACTGCTCCTATGTACAAGAATATAACTACTATAATACTGCTCCTATGTACAAGAATATATCTACTATAATACTGCTCCTATGTACAAGAATATAACTACTATAATACTGCTCCTATGTACAAGAATATAACTACTATAATACTGCTCCTATGTACAAGAATATAACTACTATAATACTGCTCCTATATACAAGAATATAACTACTATAATACTGCTCCTATGTACAAGAATATATCTACTATAATACTGCCCCTATGTACAAGAATATATCTACTATAATACTGCCCCTATGTACAAGGATATAACTACTATAATACTGCTCCTATGTCCAAGAATATAACTACTATAATACTGCTCCTATGTACAAGAATATAACTACTATAATACTGCTCCTATGTACATGAATATAACTACTATAATACTGCTCCTATATACAAGAATATAACTACTATAATACTGCTCCTATGTACAAGAATATAACTACTATAATACTGCTCCTATGTACAAGAATATAGCTACTATAATACTGCTCCTATGTACAAGAATATAACTACTATAATACTGCTCCTATGTACAAGAATATAACTACTATAATACTGCTTCTATGTCCAAGAATATAACTACTATAATACTGCTCCTATATACAAGAATATAACTACTATAATACTGCTCCTATATACAAGAATATAACTACTATAATACTGCTCCTATGTACAGGAATATAACTACTATAATACTGCTCCTATGTACAAGAATATATCTACTATAATACTGCTCCTATGTACAAGAATATATCTACTATAATACTGCCCCTATGTACAAGGATATAACTACTATAATACTGCTCCTATGTCCAAGAATATAACTACTATAATACTGCTCCTATGTCCAAGAATATAACTACTATAATACTGCCCCTATGTACAAGAATATAACTACTATAATACTGCTTCTATGTCCAAGAATATAACTACTATAATACTGCTCCTATGTCCAAGAATATAACTACTATAATACTGCTCCTATGTACAAGAATATAACTACTATAATACTGCTCCTATGTACAAGAATATAACTACTATAATACTGCTTCTATGTCCAAGAATATAACTACTATAATACTGCTCCTATATACAAGAATATAACTACTATAATACTGCTCCTATATACAAGAATATAACTACTATAATACTGCTCCTATGTCCAGGAATATAACTACTATAATACTGCTCCTATATACAAGAATATAACTACTATAATACTGCTCCTATGTACAAGAATATATCTACTATAATACTGCTCCTATGTACAAGAATATATCTACTATAATACTGCCCCTATGTACAAGGATATAACTACTATAATACTGCTCCTATGTCCAAGAACATAACTACTATAATACTGCTCCTATGTACAAGAAGATAGCTACTATAATACTGCCCCTATGTACAAGAATATAACTACTATAATACTGCTCCTATGTACAAGAAGATAACTACTATAATACTGCCCCTATGTACAAGAATATAACTACTATAATACTGCCCCTATGTACAAGAATATAACTACTATAATACTGCTCCTATGTACAAGAATATAACTACTATAATACTGCTCCTATATACAAGAATATAACTACTATAATACTGCTCCTATGTACAGGAATATAACTACTATAATACTGCTCCTATGTACAAGAATATATTTACTATAATACTGCCCCTATGTACAAGAATATATCTACTATAATACTGCCCCTATGTACAAGGATATAACTACTATAATACTGCTCCTATGTACAAGAATATAACTACTATAATACTGCTCTTGTGTCCAAGAATATAACTACTATAATACTGCTCCTATGTACAAGAAGATAACTACTATAATACTGCCCCTATGTACAAGAATATAACTACTATAATACTGCTCCTATGTACAAGAAGATAACTACTATAATACTGCTCCTATGTACAAGAATATAACTACTATAATACTGCCCCTATGTACAAGAATATAACTACTATAATACTGCCCCTATATGCCCTTTCCTTTTTGGAAGTGCATTTGAACAGCAAGGTGGATTGCTGCTAATGGAAAAAAGAAAAATAAATCTATAAATCTTCAGCTTAGCGAGTGTGACCTGAGCGTAAGTGTGAATGGCGGTGAGTGTGACTTGTGGTTCAGTGACTTTGGAATCAGGGACTTTCCAAGGGAGGAATTACTGTCTGTTTTTTTAATACTTTGTATTTATTTTTATTTAACGCTTCTGTGTGGTGCAATCCCCATTAGGAAATGTGCTCCACTATTGTTAATGCCATCCAGTGCACATCTTGCCACATGTATGCAGTCCTTGACCAGCTGGTCGAGGGTGCATACTGCTGTGCGAGATGTGAGCACATTGTGCATTTGGAAACCCAGATTCTGGATCTAAATGTGCAGCTGGCAACACTGAGATCCATAGACAATATGGAGAGGAGTCTTCTGCTCACAGAGCAGACGCTCAATGGGATAGATGAGGAGGGGGATGGTAGGATGGAGCTGCAGGACAGTGTGGCAGTTAGCTGGGTGACAGATAGAAGGCGGGGTAGAGGGAAGAGTGCCAGGGAGGCTAGTCCTGATCTGGCACACCCCAATAAGTTTGCTAAGTTGGCAGATGAGGGGGGTGCCAGTACAGGGGTAGCACTGCTGCAGCCAGGCATGTCCTCTGAAAGCCGGAGGAGTGACTGCTCCAGTAAGGAGGGAAATAGGAGAGCAGGGCAGGCCAGACAGGTGCTGGTAGTGGGGGACTCAATTATTAGGGGAACAGATAGGGCAATCTGTCACAAAGACAGGGATCGTCGGACGGTGTGCTGCCTACCTGGCGCTCGAGTCCGACACATCGCTGATCGGGTGGACAGATTACTGGGAGGGGCTGGTGAGGACCCAGCGGTCATGGTGCACATTGGCACAAATGACAAAGTTAGAGGTAGGTGGAAGGTCCTTAAAGATGATTTCAGGGAATTAGGCTGCAAGCTGAAAGCAAGGACCTCCAACGTGGTATTTTCTGAAATACTGCCTGTACCACGTGCCACGCCAGAGAGGCAACGGGAGATTAGGGAGGTTAATAAGTGGCTCAAGAATTGGTGTAGGAAGGAGGGGTTTGGGTTCCTGCAGAACTGGGCCGACTTCTCAGTTGTCTACAGGCTCTACGCTAGGGACGGGCTGCACCTCAATGGGGAAGGTGCAGCTGTGCTGGGGGAGAAAATGGTTAGAAGGTTGGAGGAGTGTTTAAACTAGGGATTGGGGGGGAGGGTATTCATTTTATAGGAGCGGAAGATAGTGCAGATAGAGACCTGGGCACAAATAAGGAAGTTGGGGGTGGCGGTGGCATGGGGGGTGGGGTTAGAACAGTTAGTAATTTAAGAAAGAATAGAGGTACAGAGAGTAATATAAAGTGCATGTATACTAATGCCAGAAGCCTCGCCAACAAAATGGAGGAAGTAGAATTAATGTTGTTGGAGCATAATTATGACATGGTGGGGATATCTGAGACGTGGTTGGATGAGAGCCATGACTGGGCTGGTAACTTGCAGGGCTATAGCCTGTTCAGAAATGACCGTACAGATAAGCGAGGGGGTGGGGTGTGTCTATATGTAAAATCGTCCTTAAAACCCATCCGGCGTGATAATATAGGTGAATCTAATGAAAATGTAGAGTCCCTGTGGGTGGAGATAAGGGGAGGGGGAAAAAATAATAAATTAGTGATAGGGGTTTGTTATAAATCTCCAAAAATAATGGAAGCAATGGAGAATATCCTCGTAAAGCAAATAGATGAAGCTGCGACTCAAGGAGAAGTCATTATTATGGGGGACTTCAACTACCCTGAAATAGATTGGGGAACAGAAACCTGCAGTTCCAGCAAAGGTAATCGGTGTCTGACAACTGAGAGACAATTACCTCTGACTACTGGTTCAGGACCCAACAAGAAGGGGGCACTGCTAGACCTAATATTAACCAACAGGCCAGACCGCATATCAAATATAAGGGTTGGGGGTCACTTGGGGAATAGTGATCACAAAATAATAAGTTTTCATGTAACCTTTAATAAGATGGGTAGTAGGGGGGTGACAAGGACACTAAACTTCAGGAGGGCAAATTTCCAACGGATGAAAGAGGATCTTAGTGCAATTAACTGGGATGATATCCTGATATTCTTTAAACACATAAATAGTAAGAAACTAAAAAATGATAGTGTTGGCCCCCTTAAAAATAGTATGGGGGAAATGGTGGATGAGGATGAGGAAAAAGCCAATATGCTAAATGACTGTTTTTCATCAATATTTACAAAAGAAAATCCCATGGCAGACAATATGACTAGTGATAAAAATTCCCAATTAAATGTCACCTGCTTAACCCAGCAGGAAGTACAGCGGCGTCTAAAAATCACTAAAATTGACAAATCTCTGGGCCCGGATGGGATACACCCCCGAGTACTGCAGGAATTAAGTACAGTCATTGATAGACCATTATTTTAATCTTTAAAGAGTCCATAATAACAGGGTCTGTACCACAGGACTGGCGTATAGCAAATGTGGTGCCAATATTCAAAAAGGGGACAAATACTGAACTCGGTAATTATAGGCCTGTAAGCTTAATCTCTACTGTGGGTAAAATCCTGGAGGGCATTCTAAGGGATGCTATACTGGAGTATCTGAAGAGGAATAACCTCATGACCCAGTATCAGCACGGGTTTACTAGGGACCGATCATGTCAGACTAATCTGATCAGCTTCTATGAAGAGGTAAGTTCCGGACTGGACCAAGGGAACCCAGTAGATGTAGTGTATATGGACTTTTCAAAAGCTTTTGATACGGTGCCACACAAAAGGTTGTTACATAAAATGGGAATAATGGGGATAGGGGAAAATATGTGTAAGGGGGTTGAGAACTGGCTCAGGGATAGGAAACAAAGGGTGGTTATTACGGTAATGGAGCACACTCGGACTGGGTCACGGTTAGCAGTGGGGTACCACAGGGGTCAGTATTGGGCCCTCTTCTTTTTAACATATTTATTAATGACCTTGTAGGGGGCATTCAGAGTAGAATTTCAATATTTGCAGATGACACTAAACTCTGCAGGGTAATCAATACAGGGGAGGACAATTTTATATTACAGGGTGATTTATGTAAACTAGAAGCTTGGGCTGATAAATGGCAAATGAGCTTTAATGGGGATAAATGTAAGGTCATGCACTTGGGTAGAAGTAATAAGATGTATAAATATGTGCTTAATTCTAAAACTCTGGGCAAAACCGTCAATGAAAAAGACCTGGGTGTATGGGTGGATGACAAACTCATATTCAGTGGCCAATGTCAGGCAGCTGCTACAAAGGCAAATAAAATAATGGGATGCATTAAAAGAGGCATAGATGCTCATGAGGAGAACATAATTTTACCTCTATACAAGTCACTAGTTCGACCATACTTAGAATACTGTGCACAGTTCTGGTCTCCGGTGTATAAGAAAGACATAGCTGAACTGGAGCGGGTACAGAGAAGAGCGACCAAGGTTATTAGAGGACTGGGGGGTCTGCAATACCAAGATAGGTTATTACACTTGGGGCTGTTTAGTTTGGAAAAACGAAGACTAAGGGGTGATCTTATGTTAATGTATAAATATATGAGGGGACAGTACAAAGACCTTTCTGATGATCTTTTTAATCATAGACCTGAGACAGGGACAAGGGGGCATCCTCTACGTCTGGAGGAAAAAAGGTTTAAGCATAATAACAGACGCGGATTCTCTACTGTAAGAGCAGTGAGACTATGGAACTCTCTGCCGTATGATGTTGTAATGAGTGATTCATTACTTAAATTTAAGAGGGGACTGGATACCTTTCTGGAAAAGTATAAATGTTACAGGGTATACATACTAGATTCCTTGATAGGGCGTTGATCCAGGGAACTAGTCTGATTGCCGTATGTGGAGTCGGGAAGGAATTTTTTTCCCCAATGTGGAGCTTACTCTTTGCCACATGGGGCTTTTTTTGCCTTCCTCTGGATCAACATGTTAGGGCATGTTAGGTTAGGCTATGGGTTGGACTAGATGGACTTAAAGTCTTCCTTCAACCTTAATAACTATATAACTATGTAACTATGTAACAACAATTGTGAAGTTGAACGAAACTTATTGGTTATTTTAAGTTTTTGTTGAAAATCAAAAACAGAAAAGTGGGGCGTGCAATATTATTCGGCCCCTTTACTTTCAGTGCAGAAGTTCATTGTGGATCTCTGAATGATCCAATGTTGTCCTAAATGCCTAATGATGATAAATATAATCCACCTGTGTGTGATCACGTCTCCGTATAAATGCACCTGCTCTGTGATAGTCTCAGGGTTCTGTTTGAAGCACAGAGAGCATCATGAAGACCAAGGAACACAACAGGCAGGTCCGTGATACTGTTGTGGAGAAGTTTAAAGCCGGATTTGGATACAAAATGATTTCCAAAACTCTAAACATCCCAAGGAGCACTGTGCAAGCGATCATATTGAAATGGAAGGAGTATCATACTACTGCAAATCTACCAAGACCCGGCCATCCCACTAAACTTTCATCTCAAACAAGGAGAAGACTGATCAGAGATGCAGCCAAGAGGCCCATGATCACTCTGGATGAACTGCAGAGATCTACAGCTGAGGTGGGACAGTCTGTCCATAGGACAACAATCAGTCGAACACTTCACAAATCTGGCCTTTATGGAAGATTGGCAAGCAGAAAGCCATTTCTCAAAGATATCCATAAAAAGTGTCATTTAAAGTTTGCAACAAGCCACCTGGGAGACACACCAAACATGTGGAAGAAGGTGCTCTGGTCAGATGAAACCAAAATCAAACTTTTTGACAACAATGCCAAATGATATGTTTGGCGTAAAGGCAACACAGCTCATCACCCTGAACACACCATCCCCACTGTCAAACATGGTGGTGGCAGCATCATGGTTTGGGCCTGCTTTTCTTCAGCAGGGACAGGGAAGATGGTTAAAATTGATGGGAAGATGGATGGAGCCAAATACAGGACCATTTGTGAAGAAAACCTGTTGGAGTCTGCAAAAGACCTGAGACTGGGACGGAGATTTGTCTTCCAACAAGACAATGATCCCAAACATAAAGCAAAATCTACAATGGAATGGTTCACAAATAAACGTATCCAGGTGTTAGAATGGCCAAGTCAGAGTCCAGACCTCAATCCAATGGAGAATCTGTGGAAAGAGCTGAAAACTGCAAGAGCTGAAAACTGCTGTTCACAAACGATCTCCATCAAACCTCACTGATCTCGAGCTGTTTGCCAAGGAAAAATGGGCAAGAATTTCAGTCTCTTGATGTACAAAACTGATAGAGACATGCCCCAAGCGACTTGCAGCTGCAATCACAGCAAAAGGTGGCGCAACAAAGTATTGAGTTAAAGGGGCCGAATAATATTGCACGCCCCACTTTTCAGTTGAATTTCCACAAAAATTTAAAATAACAAATAAATTTCATTCAACTTCACAATTCTGTTCCACTTGTTGTTGGTTCTTCACCAAAAATTTACATTTGGTATCTTAATGTTTGAAGCATGATATGTGGGAAAAGGTTGAAAAGTTCCAGGGAGCCGAATACTTTCGCAAGGCACTGTATACCCCAGTACGATAACTGCTAACTCCACGATAACAAGAAATATTATTAGCTGCAACCATTTTCAGGCCGAATGGAAGTCCATTACAGGTAGCATATGGCTTCAGGGTTGCAGTTTACAGAACAAAAGGAACAGAACTATTAAATTTTATATTTAATCCAGAACGATAGGCAGTGTTTATTAAAATTATACAAAAGAGTGCACAAAATTGGACAAATCAAATACAGCATATACAATAACATCAAATAAAACGGATTAGAAGGGAAACTTACTAAACGCTGGTCACAGACATGGCTCAGCTTAGCGGATGGAAGCTATCCTATTGAAAACGTCTGGCTAATGTGGCACAAGCTTACACTGATATTTACAGTTGAAACCATATATTTCCTTCCACTATATATATAAAGACATATTTGCATGTTGTTCTCAATATCTGACATGAAATCAGAATAAACCTTTCCCATTTTAGGTCAGTTAAGATTACCATAATTATTAATATTTGAGAAATGCCAGAATAATGAGAGAGAGAGAGAATTTATAAGGCATTTTTATTACTTACTGCAAAGTCAAAAGCTCCATCCATTTCATTAGTATTTGGTACCATTGCCTTTACACTGAATGACTTGGGTCAGATGTTTGGGATCTCCTTCCACAAGCTTCTCACAATAGTTGGTGGGAATTTGGGCCCATTCCTCCTGACAAAACTGGTGTAACTGATCCAGGTTTGTAGGTCGTCTTGTTCGTACCGACCTTTTCATCTTTGCCCATAAATTTTCAATAGGATTGAGATCAGGGCTTTGTGATGGCCTCTGCAAAACATTGACTTTGTTTTCCTTAAGCCACTTTGTTATCATTTTGGCAGTATGCTTCAGGTCATTGTCCATTTGGAAGACCCATTTACGCCCAAGGTTTAACTTCCTGGCTGAGGTCTTGAGATGTTGCTTCAGTATTGCCACATAATCTTCTTTTATCATGATGCCATCTATTTTGTGAAGTTCACCGGTCCTTCCTGCAGCAAAACAACACCACAACATGATGCTGCCGCCCCCATGTTTCACAGATTGGATGGTGTTCAAAGGCTTCCAAGCTTCTCCCTTTTTCCTCCAAACGCAATGATGGTCATTATGCCCAAAAGGTTAAATTTTAGTTTCATCAGACCACAGGACATGTCTCCAAAAATTAAGGTCTTTGTTCCTGTGTGCATTTGAAAACATTAATCTGGCTTTGTTTCTTTTAGAGTAATGGCTTCTTCCTGGCAGAGTGGCCTTTCAGCCCATGTTGATACAGTGCTCGTTTCACTGTGGATAGTGACACAATCTTTCCAGCTTCCGCCATCATCTTCACAAGGTCTTTTGCTTTTGTCCTTGGGTTGAAATGCACATGTTCGACCAAAGCATGTTCATCTCTGGGACACAGAACCCATCTCCTTCCTGAGCGGCATGATGACTGGACATTCCCATCCTGTTTGTACTTGCGTATAATTGTCTGTATAGATAAACGAGGCACCTTCAGGTATCTTGAAATTGTACCCAAGAATGAGCCAGACTTGTGCAACTCCACAATTCTCCTCCTGATAACTTGGCTGATATCTTGAGACTTTCCCGTGATTCTAAACAAAAAAGCAGTGTGTTTCAGGTGTGCATTAAAATACATCCACAGGTGTGTCTCATATAAATTCAAATGTTGCCAAAAAACTTTTCAGAAGCACATAACATCATCATATGTACGGTCAAGAATTGTTTAAAGGCATAGAATCTTAGTGAATGTAAAATTTTGATTTTGCAATAAGTAACAAAAATGCCTTAAAACATTCTCTCTTATTATTATTATTTTTATTCTGGCATTTGTCAAATATTAATAATTATGGAAATCTTAATTGACCTAAAATGGGAAAGGTTTATTCTGTTTTTATGTCAGATATTGAGAAAAACATGCAGATGTGTCTTTTTATACAGTGGATGGAAACTTCTGATTTCATCTGTATCTTCCTTAGCATTGAACACAGATCATAATTTCCCTGGTCTTTTTATGAGCACCTAAGTTACACCCATGCACTTCCCCTTGATGACTTGGCTTCAGTTTCGTGGCTTCAGTTTCAGAAAATTAGGATATTCCCAACATTTACAATATCTTCACACCTGATGATCACAGGAGTTCTATATCACTGTCACATTTTTTTTACTGGGATTTAACTTTTTCTTAGGTAGGATGCCATGGCTATTGTCAGCTATCTGGCCACTATTGATTTGGGGCTTATAGGCATGCCTCACAGTTTTGAAAAAATATCCATTTCCTTTCCTTATTAGTCCTGAAGTTGAAAATGTATCCCATCACTATCGAATCTATATAAACCCCAATATTCATAACTTTCCATTGGAGACACCAAGTCTGAAGAGCAGCTTATCCTTCTTCAATCCACTAACCTTAGACTCCACGTATGTTTCCCACTATAGATATCCTTACTTATTTGGTCACCGCAGTTAGTCCCAGCCTCAAAGGGAGTTTTAATTAGTTTTGTCACTTCTTAGCTATACGTAATCTAGTCATTTCTCTATGTTAGACATGTGGTTCTACTACCAAAAGAAGTTTAGAGTGTAAACTCTTTCTCCTTCTAGATATTCCGTGTGGGAAAGGAGGGGGGTGAATGCCCCCTTCCTGGAGAGACTTTATGGATCTTAATGTTTCCATGACAGGCACGATATGCTAGTATAATTCCGATCTATTTTCAGTCCATGGGGAACAACAAATAAGATATGGAGGCCTCCTCCGCTTTGGAGCTATTATACAATGTCTATGTCTCCTGGGGTGAAGATGCAAACTCATTTTTGGATGATTTGGATCCAAACATGAATTTTTGAAAAGCAAAGTAAATATGTAACTTTGTATATATAGAATATTAACAATATGTGGACTTATTCCAGCATCGTGCCCTCTGCTTCAACAGGTCTGACTCAACAGCAAAAGTGGTTGGGAACCATCAAAAGTAAGTGCACCCACTGACTTCTTTTGTTTATTACCTATTTCATGGTGTAAATTGATACGATGCAAAATTAAAGGTTTTTTTTTCTCCAGGAGGCGAAATGGAGGATTTATTTATTAGAGGAATGTGAGGTTGGGAACGTATTGTCTTTAATAGGCTAAGCCGTCATTTACTGAATCACTGCGACCTGCGCAGAAACCTTGAATTTTCCTACTAAGTGCATTTCGCTTCTGTGGGACAAAAGTGCAACCTTTAATTTAATTGTTGTGAAGTCACATTCTGCAGCAATAAACCTTGAGAAAGGAGCTATTCACGGGGCCGACATTAAGTAAAAATTAGCAGCTGGCAAAGTGGAGAGCGATATTGAATCTCGCTGCCTGCGATTGGCTGTAAGAGATGTCAGCGCCGCTCCATTGTTACAGATAACATCGTTACTCCATTGAACTCGCTGCGGTCGTCGCGTAATTGGGATGAGTTCATCGACATGAACATGAGTGGGTGACGAGGAGCTGTATTTGTACTTCTGCCAGATCTTGGGATATGTGCGCCTTTGGACTAAGATTAAGCCTTATCCACGGATCCCCTGGGTCCACTCTTGGCCGATTGTTCTGGCTGGTGAAGGTTTGCTTTATTCAGCATCCCAGGACAGGACCACCTAATGTTTGTTGCCCTTCCCAGGCGTTGACAAACAATAAAACCCTCAAACCTATTCCCTGTTACTTTCCACTTAGTTTTCTTAGTGTGGGGTAAGTGGACAGGCAGTGTCGTAACTACAGTCCGATGGGCCCAGTGCTAAATTTGGACCCTGTCCCCCCATCCTCAGAATGTTGGTCAGATGTATGGGTCCTGAACTCATCCTGGTATATATGTCCTTTATCCTGAGCTCCATCTTGGCATATATATCCCCCATCTAGACATATATGTCCCATATCCTGGGCCCCATCCTGGCATATATATCCCCCCATCCCGGTATATGTCCCCCAGTCTGCTGCTGTTATTTAATGCAGAGAAAAAAAAATACTCACCTCTCCCCCACTGACCCACAACATGGTGCTCTCTCCTGAAGTGGACAGATGACTTCAGCATGCAAGCGACGGCAGCCCATGACAAAACTGCCATGCGCCCCCAGTCACATGTACCCCAAAGTCAGCTGCTGGCCTCTGATTGGCCAGCAGCATGTATTGTACTGAACCAGTGGGTCCAAGAATGTTGACGTTTGCCCTGGCATCAGGGTGCCCCATATCCACATGGACCCAGTCGCTTTCACGACCTCTGTAACTGCGATCGTTACATATTTTATGGATTTGCATCTCGCTGATTGTGGTTCCTAACATTTATGCCCCTTTTCAGGCAATGTCTTCTTCATGCCTCTCCCGTCTCTTATCCACCCCATTAATGAGAAGGAGTCCTCTGGTGTTTCACACAAGAAATCTTCAGGAAATGCAGCTTTTCGGGAGGTTTTGAGAAGCAATGATGGTTCCTTGAAGGCTTGTGCATTCCGTTCTCCTTTTTTATCACAAGCCACATTTGTGTTCCAGTAAAGTTGGCAAATCCAGCTTCGGTCTGGTGACAGCAGGGCCACAATGGTTCTTCCTTGCCCGGCAGATGCTGCATTGGCCAATTTCCATGGTTTGAGTTCAATTTTAACTTTTTTAAATCAATTTTTGAGAGCAAAATACCGATGTGGGATGTGCACGCCTGAGGTGGCGGCTGGTGGTGTTGGCTCTTGGTACAACCTAAGGATTCAGCTCGTTGTATAAACTTGTCATCGGCTATAAGTTCATGGCTCTGGCTACTTCCTAATGGGCTTTGTATTTCAATCTCTCCTCGCTGCCAGTGAATAGAAACATCCTCATTTAGGGCCCCTTCACACTGTGCAATCAAAGTCTGAACGAGCGTTCGATTTGTGACGTTTATCCGTCCTCGTTCCGAGGTTGCAAAGTGTGACATGGCGTTACGATTTGCGACGCAGCCCAGCATCGTACGATGTGAAAGAAAGAGCAGAACTTTCTTTCGTCGTAAATGTCCCGCTGTGGCGGTCGAAATCGTAGTATGTGACGGCGGTCATACGAGCTCGTAATGCGACTACGTGGGTTGGGCTTCCGCATACCTGTCTCCTGATTGGGCGTGACGTTTTAGCACGCCCATGCTGGTAATACGTCACGCTCGGAGTCGTAGGACTATGGCGGTGTGAAGGGTAGCGTACGATTGCGACGCGTGACGTTCACATCGCAACTACGTCAGAAAAAGCGTTAACATCGTAGAGTGTGACCGCTGGCTACGAGCTCGTACTGCGATGTCGAATATGACGCAAATGCGTCGTAATCGTAGCAGAATCGACCAGTGTGAAGGTACCCTAACAGCTATAAAACCTGGACAATTAAGGGTTTGTTACAATTGTATCCAGTCTACACAATCCTGTGAGAGAAAACACAAGTCTTCTCCTGTGCTTGAGAACTTGTTACAATGTATCGGAGAGAAGTTGACACTTGTTTTGGAGAAAATAAAATGACAACTAGATAAAAAGGAAAATTATACAATTTATAACAGCCTATGAATACAAAAAATAACTCTACAATATGTATTAAAAAAGCAGTAATGTGATATAAATATTGTATATATTTAAAAATGACAATAATGGTTAAAAAAAGCATATAATTCACAATAGAGAAGATGAAAGAAAAAGGGATAAAATGAGGGAGAATTATTTTTACCTTTCACTGCTCATTGACTCATGAGTATTAATCAATGTTGGGATCCAGACACGGCTGCATTGTTTTACAACATTGATTCATTATGAATTTCATTGCTCTTTTTGATCACGAGACAATTATATATTTCTATTTTTTCATAGTTACGTAGGTTGAAAAAAGACCCGCTCCATCATGTTCAACCTTTCTCCAGTCTCCACCAATATTTTTTTTTTTCATTAAATTAACTATAACCACAATGTTCTGTGTGCTGAGGAATCATCCGGCCCTGGTATAAAGGCTGTTATAGTATCGGTCATTACTATGTCTTGTGCTCGGCATTGCACAGTCTGACTGCTCTAACTGTAAAGAACCCTTTCCTAGTTAACTGCCGGATTCTCCTTTCCTCCACCAGTAATGAGCGCCCCCTGGTCCTCAGTACGGTCAGTGGAAGGAATGTCATATTCCGTCCTTTGTACTGACCACACATATATTTATGCATGTAAATGAGATCTCCTCTGAGATGTCTTTTTTTAGTTGCCACCTTTGAACTGATTCTAATTTCTGAATATTTTAAAATGTGGAGTCCAAAACTGGGTCCCATATTCTAGATGTGGCCTCACCAGCGATTTTATAAAGTGGTAACAATGCGTTGGGGTCACTGATTTTATCTCTCTTTTTATACATCCTAAAATCTTGTTTGCTTTACGGCTGCTGCTTGACATTGAGTGCTGCTGCTCAGCTTATTTGTAACCAGAATCCCCCGTCCTTCTCCTGTACTGTAGTCTCGAGTATACTCCCATCTAATGTATATGAAGCTATGGGATTACTCCGTCCTCGATGCATTACTCTACATTTATCTACATTAAATCTCATCTGCCGAGTGTTTGCCCATTCGGTCATCTTATTCAGATCGTTTTGCAAAATTGTAATGTCAAGGTCAGATTTCAGTATCCTACATAGTTTGGTGTCGTCAGCAAAGACTGATACTTTACTCTCAATCCCATCCACAGGGTCATTAATAAAGAGGTTAAAAAGAATCCGTCCCAGTACAGATCTCTGCAGTCCCCACAGCTCCCAGTATAGATCCCTGCGGTCCCCACTGCTCCCAGTGCAGGTCCCTGCGGTCCACACTGCTCCCAGTACAGATCCCTGCGGTCCCCACTGCTCCCAGTGCAGATCTCTGCAGTCCCCACTGCTCCCAGTAAGGTCCCTGTGGTCCCCACTGCTTCCAGTACAGATCTATGTGGTCCACACTGCTCCCAGTACAGATCTATGTGGTCCCCACTGCTCCCAGTACAGGTCCCTGTGGTCCCCACTGCTTCCAGTACAGATCTATGTGGTCCCCACTGCTCCCAGCACAAATCCCTGCAGTCCCCACTACTCCCAGTACAGATCCTTGCAGTCCCCACTGCTCCCAGTACAGAGGCCCCCACTGCTCCCAATACAGATCTATGTGGTCCCCACTTCTCCCAGTACAAATCCTTGCAGTCCCCACTGCTCCCAGTACAGATCTCTGCGGTCTCTCCACTTCTCCCAGTACAAATCCTTGCAGTCCCCACTGCTCCCAGTACAGATCCTTGCAGTCCAGACTCCACACTACTCCCAGTACAGAGGCCCCCACTGCTCACAGTACAAAACCCGGTGGTCCCCACTGCTCCCAGTACAGATCCCTGGGGTCCTCAATGCTGACTATATCCCATTTAGAGGACGTACCATTTATGACGACTCTTTGTTTCCGGTCATTTAGCCAATTTCTTACCCATCTGCATATTGTTTCCCCTAGTCCAGGCTTCTGGAGCTTCAGTATAAGGCTGTTACATGGAACATGATCAAATTCCTTTATAAAGTCTGGATAAATCACATCAGCCGCATTACCAACATTCAGATTTGCACTCACCTCCTCATAGAAACCCAAGATGTTAGTTAGAAACGACTTATTATTCATGAGTCTATGCTGGTTGTCAGTTATTATATCATCTACAATATATTTCTGCAGGTGATCTCTTATGAAGCCCTCATATACGTCACACTACTGAGGTCAGGATTACCAGACGGTAGTTGCATGGATCCACCTTCTTACCTTTCTTAAATATCGGTGCCACATGGGTCATCCTCCAATCCTGTGGCACCACCCCTGTTACAAGAGAATTTAAAAATATGGGATACATCAGTCTGTGGATTACTGAGCTCAGCTCCCTCAGTATCCATGGATGAATGCCATCTGGGCAGGGGGATTGGTCAATATTTACATTGCTCAGTCGTAATTACACTTCTTTTGTGTTAAACTAGTTATATCAGGTTGTGAATTTTGATTTTTGCCTTGTTGAATGATCCCTGGAACAGAGAGTTCATTGGTGAACATTTATGAAAAGTGCCTGTTTATTATCTCAGCCTTTTCTTTATCTTCTGTAATTATCTTGTTATTTTTGTATTTTACGGGGTTTATACCATCTATTTTTTTATTTTTGGCATTAATGTATTTATAAAAAATTTTGGGATTTATTTTAATGTCGTTTGCAATTTGTTTATCTGTAGATAACTCTGCTCGCTTGATTTCTTTTTTACATTTCTTATTAAGATCTTTATATTCCTGAAATGCTATTTCAGTGTATTTCGGCCTTCAGGATTTTGAATGCCCTTTGTTTTAGTCTGATTCAACTTTGTAGTGTCTTATTTATCCATAATGGTTTCTTTTTATTCCTGGACATTTTATTACCAGAGGGTATAAGTTTTCTGCCGGATTCTAGTAGAATTTCCTCAAATATGCCCCATTTATGTTCAGTATCCCCAGTTACCATGAGATGGTCCCAGTCTATATGATTAAGCTCTTCCCTTAAATTGTTGAAATCTGCTTTCTTAACCCTTTATCGATATCGGGCGTAAATGTGTTACGCTGCCTAATACTTACCTTTTCAGCCTGCGCGCTCCTGATGCGCCTCCTCGTTCTCCTCCGTTCCAATTCTCTGGTGCTCGTCCCTTCGGCGGTCTGCGCATGCGCAGACGTGCTCCTCTCACCGCTGGGCTTCTGGGAGGTCATGACCCCCAATATGGCGGCGCCCATCAGGTACTTCTTCCCTGCGTCTACCCAGGTAAGACACCTTAGTGTCTACTGTCGTCGCTGATTTTGGCTTGCGCTTCCTTAGATTCCTTTGGCTCCTCTGTGTCTCGGCTTTGGTTCTTTACTCAATGTCTCTGCCTTTCTTTTCAGGCTGTGTCTCTACCATCCCTGCCAGTCCTGTGTCCCTGCATCCCTACCAGTCCAATGTCTCTGCCGTTCCTGCCAGTTCCTGTGTCTCTGCCATCCCTGCCAGACCCTGTGTCTCTGCCGTCCCTGCCAGACCCTGTGTCTCAGCCGTTCCTGCCAGCCCCTGTGTTTCTGACCATCCCTGCCAGTCCCCGTGTTTCTGCCATCCCAGCCAGTCCTGTGTCTCTGCTGTCCCAGCCAGTCCGGTGTCTCGGTCGCTCCCGCCACCTCTGTGTTCTCTGCCGTCCCTGTCGGTCCTGTGCCTCTGCTGTTTTTGCCACCATTGAGGCCCTGACTTTTTCCCGTCTTCACCTCTTCCTTGGTCTAGTCTTCAGTCGCCCCTTTGGCTCCGGCAGTTGCGGCTTCATCCTCCTTGGGCCTTTTCCAAACACTCCCTGTATAGGGGGTGGCTCTATCTGGTCTGCTCGTCCTCGGAGGCTCTGTAGCCGTGACCCAGAGGGTCCACTTCTCGGGTTTCTCTCTTCCGAATCCTAATAAAATGTATGCCGATGTTGGACTCCCTCCCTTTGATGTGGGCACCGGCGGTGAGCCCACATCTTTTCCAGGACATGTCAGGTGTTTTGAACAGTTGACATGGGCCTCTAACAGCCGTGGGTGGAATTGTGATAAACCGGCGGCTGTTAACTAGTTAAATGTCACTGTCAATCTCTGACAGTGGCATTTAACTTGCGCTTTCTGCAAGCGCGCTGGAAATCCCGCATATTGGAGAACCCATCATGTGATCTCAGGTCACCGATGGGTTGGCATGGCAACCAGAGGTCTCCAGCAGACCTCTATCGTTGTCACTGCCCGATTGTTATGAGCGCCGCCCAATTGCAAAGTTTCTTATATCTGCTTGAGTTATTGACTTCTGTAACATCTGCTGAAACAATGACAATTTTCTAGGCTGCAGAAATAAAAATGAATCTGTATGGTGAGAAAATTCTGTACCTGTGGAATTTATAGAACAACCATGACCCATTGGATATAACCGGAATGAAATGAGTATGATAAGCATTTGTGTAACAATCTGGGACACACTCAATGCCAGGCAGCTGCTGTGAAAGCAACTAAAATCTAAAGGTTACACAAATAAAGAAGATATAAAAAAGTTACTAAATCTGTTTCTTGGGCCTAAAGAACAGATACTGTGTAAATAATGAGAAGCAATAATCAAGTGTTTTATTTCTCTACCCAGGAAGAATTGACCGTGAATATTACCTATGTTCATCTGCTTTATTTTTCTATTTCATTTGTTTTCTCTGAGCCAGACAATAAAAACGGGATATTCATGGGCACAACACAGCACTAAATTACCCAGATAAATGCCGCGGGAAGCTTTCCTCTTTAATCAGCCGTCTCATTCCTCAGAACGTCTCCTTCTAAACCTCAAGTATCTTCTATGCACATTTTCCTCGATTCCTCAGATTGGGGAGAGAACTGTCATCGGCTTGACATGTGATGGAGATTAATGAACGTGTGGATGAGTATTGCTGCTCTGATCACAAACATCACATGGAGGAACCGCTAATCTCAGGTCCTTGAGAAATGAAAATAAAACTGACGCAGGATACGGAGATACATCTAAGGCTTATCTCTGATAAATAAAATACAGTTTTCAGTAATAAAGGTTAAAGAAAGAAGAGAATTTTTTTCTAACTCGAATTAATCTACAAAGTATCTGAGTAAAGTGCGGAATGGAAGAGAAAGAATTACAGAAATATGTTAAAGCCTATTCCAGACATCAGTAGTTATCATAGCAGAAAAAAAGGGAAGGCGCTCCAGCTCCATAAAAATGCGAATCTTTATTAGTTCATTTAAAATGCAATAGCAGTGAAAATCCTTGCCTATGAACAAAAGCCTAGGTGCGGAGCACATGCGACGCGTTTCGATCGCTCTCGATCTTAATCAATGCATGAACCTTCCAGTGATGCGGTAATTCCTATATAGAACCATTTGACCAATCCCATGAATGACTAACATCACATGACTATTACCACAGGTCCTACAAAAGGAAAAAATTCGTTCCAACTATACATATAAAATCAGTATAAATTCCACAAAATAAAATAAAATACAAATCATATGCATCCTAGGAAAATATACAAATAGTACAGAGAAAGAGCTATGAGTAATGGTACATAATTTCATTTTACGATTCAAACCACCTGGATATCTTGTTTGCAAATTATATACCCAAAAGGCTTCCCTTGTGAGAAGTCGTCTTCTGACATCTCCTCCCCGCTTTGGTGGAATAACCCTTTCTATGCCCTGAATAGTCATCATGGATACATCTCCAGCATGACATGTAAGAAAATGTTTGGCAACCGCAGACATATTCCTATTTGTGACATTTCTATTATTTAGATCTCTCAGATGTTCTGCTACTCTTGTTTTTAACTTCCTCGTAGTGCACCCTATATATGACATATTACACATGGTACAGTCAATTTTATAAACCACATTATTTGTGTGGCAATTGATAAAATCTTTAATGTAGTATGTTTTAGTTTTTTCTTTATTCTGAAAATTGTTTTTAATTAGTGCACTACGGCAAGTACTGCAAGCGGTAACACCACACCTGAAAAAACCTTTACATTCTAGCCACGTTTTGGAAACTGACTGAGATAGAAATAGACTAGGAGATAGCGAGCTGCCAATAGTTGGCGCTCTTCTCGCCACCACATTGAGCCCATCTTTAAGAATTTCTGAGAGCATGTCATCCTCTAATAGGATAGGTAACCTGCTTTGTATGATTTTTTTAATTTCACTAAACTGGGTACTAAATTGAAAGCAGATGTATGGCTTATTTCTTTTAGCCTCTTATTTTCTTTTATTTACTGGATCTGCTACCAAAAGACTATCCCTTGGTTTGTTCTCAACAATTTTTTGTGCTCTCTCTAATGTCCAATTGGGGTATTCTCTTTCTTTTAATTTAGTTTTTAAACAGTTAAATTCATTAGCTCTAGTTTGTTCCTCACTACAATTTCTTTTAAGTCTAATGAATTCCCCCACTGGGATGGACTTGGTAGTATGTCTCGGATGACTGCTTTTTGTGTGCAGAACGGTGTTCCCACTTAGGGGCTTAATGTGTGTTTTACTTTTAATTACTTTATTCTCAGACCCCATTAAGACCAGATCCAAAAAAGATATCTCACTGCGATCCCATTTGTGGGTAAATTTAATCCCATACTCATTACTGTTGATATATTCCACAAAGTCTGGTACGGCAGATACCTCACCCCCCCAAATAATTAGGGTGTCATCTATGTATCTGCCGTACCAGACCAAGGACTCGCAAAATGGATTATCAGTGCAGTAAATGTATTTCTGCTCCCAATAGGCCATCGTTAAGTTCGCCAAAGAAGGGGAATACTTCGCCCCCATCGGAACTCCGGTTTTTTGTTCATATGTTATATTCTCAAAAGAAAAAAAGTTGTGCTTGAGGAGAAAAAACGTGACTTGTAGGACAAAATTAATGAGATCCTGAGTACACGAACTATGGTTTTCAAGATGGAATTTAAGTGCTTCCATGGCCAAGGTGTGAGGTATGCAGGTGTAGAGTGACACCACATCACAACATAACCATGAGAAGCCACTCTGCCATATTTTATTAGAGAAAGTTTTTAAAACCTCTCTGGAGTCTTTTATGTGTCCTGGTAATTTAATTACAATTGGTTGTAGAATGGAATCTACCCACTCGCACAGATGTTCACTCATAGAACCAAACATTTTGAGAGCATAACATATGAACAAAAAACCGGAGTTCCGATGGGGGCGAAGTATTCCCCTTCTTTGGCAAACTTAACGATGGCCTATTGGGAGCAGAAATACATTTACTGCACTGATAATCCATTTTGCGAGTCCTTGGTCTGGTACGGCAGATACATAGATGACACCCTAATTATTTGGGGGGGTGAGGTATCTGCCGTACCAGACTTTGTGGAATATATCAACAGTAATGAGTATGGGATTAAATTTACCCACAAATGGGATCGCAGTGAGATATCTTTTTTGGATCTGGTCTTAATGGGGTCTGAGAATAAAGTAATTAAAAGTAAAACACACATTAAGCCCCTAAGTGGGAACACCGTTCTGCACACAAAAAGCAGTCATCCGAGACATACTACCAAGTCCATCCCAGTGGGGGAATTCATTAGACTTAAAAGAAATTGTAGTGAGGAACAAACTAGAGCTAATGAATTTAACTGTTTAAAAACTAAATTAAAAGAAAGAGAATACCCCAATTGGACATTAGAGAGAGCACAAAAAATTGTTGAGAACAAACCAAGGGATAGTCTTTTGGTAGCAGATCCAGTAAATAAAAGAAAATAAGAGGCTAAAAGAAATAAGCCATACATCTGCTTTCAATTTAGTACCCAGTTTAGTGAAATTAAAAAAATCATACAAAGCAGGTTACCTATCCTATTAGAGGATGACATGCTCTCAGAAATTCTTAAAGATGGGCTCAATGTGGTGGCGAGAAGAGCGCCAACTATTGGCAGCTCGCTATCTCCTAGTCTATTTCTATCTCAGTCAGTTTCCAAAACGTGGCTAGAATGTAAAGGTTTTTTCAGGTGTGGTGTTACCGCTTGCAGTACTTGCCGTAGTGCACTAATTAAAAACAATTTTCAGAATAAAGAAAAAACTAAAACATACTACATTAAAGATTTTATCAATTGCCACACAAATAATGTGGTTTATAAAATTGACTGTACCATGTGTAATATGTCATATATAGGGTGCACTACGAGGAAGTTAAAAACAAGAGTAGCAGAACATCTGAGAGATCTAAATAATAGAAATGTCACAAATAGGAATATGTCTGCGGTTGCCAAACATTTTCTTACATGTCATGCTGGAGATGTATCCATGATGACTATTCAGGGCATAGAAAGGGTTATTCCACCAAAGCGGGGAGGAGATGTCAGAAGACGACTTCTCACAAGGGAAGCCTTTTGGGTATATAATTTGCAAACAAGATATCCAGGTGGTTTGAATCGTAAAATGAAATTATGTACCATTACTCATAGCTCTTTCTTTGCATTATTTGTATATTTTCCTAGGATGCATATGATTTGTATTTTATTTTATTTTGTGGAATTTATACTGATTTTATATGTATAGTTGGAACGGATTTTTTCCTTTTGTAGGACCTGTGGTAATAGTCATGTGATGTTAGTCATTGATGGGATTGGTCAAATGGTTCTATATAGGAATTACCGCATCACTGGAAGGTTCATGCATTGATTAAGATCGAGAGCGATCGAAACGCGTCGCATGTGCTCCGCACCTAGGCTTTTGTTCATAGGCAAGGATTTTCACTGCTATTGCATTTTAAATGAACTAATAAAGATTCGCATTTTTATGGAGCTGGAGCGCCTTCCCTTTTTTTCTGCTATGATTCCTCCATCTGGATCCAAGATGAGCTCCGTGCACCTGCAATGATCGGTGAGCTGGCTACGGCTTTCATTAGCCTCATTTTTTGTGTCAGTAGTTATCACCTTCCCCGGACGGCCATAAGATTGGTGGGGTTTAAACATCTCGGACCGCGGGTCGTCACTGGAGCTGCGGTGATAAGACCCCTGTCAGACACACTGTAAGTCCACACCAGTGAAATGGAGGTGAATGTGCAACTCCAACATCTCGATGACCAGGTGTCCGAGCTGGTTGACTTTGCTTTCTTCCTCTATGGCCGGCTCGTCTTGTGCTGCTTTACTGTGGTAGTCCGGTAGACACGCTGGTGACTTCAGCCAGGTCTCTTTAAGTCCGGCTCAGGTGGCCACTCGCTGCCTGTCGGGGGTTTAGCGTCACCTTCCATGTTGCTTAGCTTCATCCACTTGTCTAATCATCTTCTCAGATACTCTTGACTTCTTGCCAGACTCCAGCTTCTCTACCAAGCTAAGCCCAGCTACTTCAGGCGTTGCCCGTCTTTACATCTCAACTGTGTCAAGAAACCAGACAATCAACTCATCTCAAGTGTTCTTGGTGTTGTGCACACCTTCGTTGTCAAGACATTTGACTCTGCTATCTTAGTCCTGGCGCTTTTGAACTCTCAAATCTGTTGCTCCCGTTTGTGACAATGCCATTGCTGTAAGTTACTTCCTATACATCTCTGCTGTTCCTGTGGAGCCGGCACATCTGGCTTTTTGGCATCTAGTGCTTCCAGCTCTGTTATCCAGCTTCTAACTGTGCATTATCCTGCCGGGCTGGTCCTCCACATCTATGTCCCATCTAGAAGGTCCAGCTCTGCTGCATCATTGCCTCCGGTTCATTATCTCCATCTTGATATTTGCTTAGAAAATCACCATTGATACAATTACTTTTTAAAATGCATATCATCTATGGTCAGCAAAAATACCTTGGGTCCAGTAGATGAAACCGTTAGCCATCAGCTGATCTGGTAAAAGTCTCAGGAAGTCTTAGGTGGTGCCCCATGTTTATATTTCAGTAAGGTAAATGCAGCTTTTAGGGCTCGTGCAGAAGAGCGTATAAATCGGACGTGTGCAGTCCCATTTTAGATCAGACGAGCGCACTGACCCAATATTTTTCCTGATCCGACCTTCTGTTAATCTCAGCATGCATTACTTTGGTCCGATTTATGGAGCTCTGGAGCTGAATAGTAATGGCTGGCAGCTCCTGCTGATATCCGGAAGAGCTACGTTCGGAGCCCGTCATGGCTATGATATGCAGAGGAGACTGGGCCGAGATTTCCTACACTCGTCGGCAGCCGGCCTTATACAGAGCCCACTCTTATAAACATATAAATCCTTCGGAGTGGGAACCTTGAGGACCTCCTCGAAGACATTGGAGATTTACTACACTTAATTGTCAAGAATTGGGGCTTTAAAGGGGTTGTCTTCTACTTTAAAATTTACATTTGATAAAAAATTATGCTCATCTCTTGGACCATTGCCACTCTTGCTCACTTGGAACTGTTTTGCCCACTCATCTACTGACATCGACATCCCATTGGAGGACAATATGTCAGCGCTGCAGCCAATCAGTTGCAGCCTTCCTATTTCGTCTGAAGAGGAAGAGAGATGATTGTTCTTGTTCAGTTGGGAACAGAGTAATGAGTGTGATGGAGCCTCGTCGGTCCAGGAGGGGAGTATAGGTCTATTATTTTGTTACAAAAAATAAATGTAAGGGAGAGAAGATCTGTGTTGTCTCTTTTCCATAAACCGTTCATGTTTGGAGCAATGTGATGGCCAACAAGTCACATCTACTCCACCGTTCCCGATCACAAGAATAAATATTGCTCAGTTCATACTAGTCCCTATCAGTTAACTGGGAGATTTTGACCACACAAATAGTGCAAATCTTGTCATAAAAATCCCAGAACTCCAATGGAAAACTGGTGAACCATTTTTACAGTACAGAAAATTACTTTAATACTTATGGACATGTGTAAAGTTCTTGCACTGAATCTGATCCAATCAATCAACACTTCGAATCAAAAGGGAAAACTTGATCACAGACCTCTTTAAATTCAACAGCAAACCCGGTGGTTAGACATGGTACTGCATGTTATCCCACAAAGGTCATCCCGGGCTGTATTTTTTCTTCTTTTTTTTAACATTTTTCTCTCTTTTCTTAAAGCTTATCACTAACTGAGTAGTTCTCTGGTTTCCTACATTTTCTATTACACATATAGACCTATGGTGAATTGATGGAGAAATATAATGTGAATCTTCCATTGTGGAGAGTTCTTTACATCAACGGAAAGATCTGAAGATCTCACACGTTGAAAAATTGTTGTTGGGTCATTGAACTTTCAAGACTTTCCAAGAAGATTAAACACTACATGAAAATTCTCATGAGCTTCATCTTATGAAGTCTGGGGAAGCTTTTAAATGGTGTCTGGACTGGTGTCCACAGGTTGGGACCCGGTCGTTTCGTCTGCGGTCTGAGGTCAACTCTGACACATGGGAAGGTTTTTAATATTAGACAGTGTAGGACCGTCCTGATCAGAGTCACCTTGTCGCGGTGGGATGCCTTTTTTGCCATTTTAGATCAGAAACAGTATTACTAAGAACCCTGTGTTATTTAAATGCACTTTTGCTTCTTACTTATTTGGTTACAGCAGGGTTTTTGCTCACTTTGTTTCTTGTAGGTTTTGTATGTTTTGTGGCCAATGTGGACATGTGTTTATGTGCTGCATGTGTACCAACTCAAACCAAGCTCAATTTTTGCGTTTTTTTTTCTTAGAAAATAAATAAACAGCATAGTGTATGAAAATAATATATGGTGTAAGATGGCAGCCGGACATGTCCTTGAGGGAAGATATGTGTCATCGTGGCTGTTAGGGGCGGTGATGTGAGCTTGGAAGCATGCTCCAGCACACATAGTGCTGAGATTTTATGAGCGGTCATAAGAGATGGGTGGGAATGACTGCTCACATATCCCAACCCCTCTTGAGTGTAGTTTGGCAGATAAAATGGAGGCCGAGTCTCTCATTCAGTGTCTGTGGCTGGAGGTGTGGAGACCTCCAGTGTGTTTTGCTAAAGGCACTGACCTGAGCTGGCGGACCCCCAATACCATATGGACTATTTGTTTTCTGTTTTGTTTTCGCTTTGTGCCTGACAAGGCTCTGTTTTGTTTCGCCACCTGGAGTGGTTTATGAAGTTAAATAAACTTGCCTGAACTATTGCATGAAAACCGCCTCCTGTGCCGACGTCAAGAGCAGCTGAGTGAGTACAAACCTCTACAACGGTAATTAGTTAACGTGTTTTTTTTCTATAAAAAAAAATGCGAAAGCCATCCTGCCACTCCACGATGACCATAATTGGGACAGTCCTGACTCTAATATTACAAACCTTACCGTTTGTCAAGTGACATGCACGTAGATAAGGGCTGAGAAGGATAGAGCCCAACTAGTGGACACACAGCCATGGGAGACCACATCAATATAATGCCCAGCTCAAGGAAAGGCGGCCACAGCTTTACATGCACATGATGCCAACAGACTGAAAACAGCCTTAATGAATTTGGCGCATTTGCTCCAGCGATTCCTTCATTACGTCTGTTGTGCAAAAGTCTTGATGAATCGGGGCCGTAGAGTGAAAAAAAAGTGATGTAGAAGAGGAAGAAGAATGAGGAAAAGAAGATAGAAGTAGAAAAATAGGGAGCAGAAGAAAAAGAAGAATGAGGACGAGATTGAGAAAATGAAAAAGAGATTAAATAAATAGGAAGAAGAAAATGAAGAAGGAAAACAAAAAACAGCAGCCAGAAAAGAAAAAAAGAATTAGAAGACAAAGATGAATAAGAGGTTATAAGAGAAGAGCAAGAACGGAAAGCAGCAGAAGTTGTGGGCTATGTTCACACTACGTTCTTCTCATGTGGGTGAAACGAAAGAGGTCTTCAAGAAGAAACCATTTCTGGAAATGTCAGCATTGTTTTTCTTGAAATGTCTTTTTTCACATTTTTCTAACGCTTTCTGTAACGGTTTGTTGACGTTTTTGTTTATTAAAGCGTTTTTCTCGGGGCGCCTTTTAAGAATTTTTGCAGTGTCTTTTGGGGCGATTTGCAGGTGTGCTTATTCATATTTCTTAAGCAATGAGTAAAAGCTGAGAATTTCTCTTAGATTTTAAATGACGTCCAGGTGTCTTCTGAGGGTTTTCAGACTTACCATTGGCACCTATTGTAATGTATGGATCAACTGTCACGAGGGTGTCATGTCTCTCTGGAAGACCTAAAGTTAGACGGTTACGTTGTGTAAGGAATCGCAGGTCTCTTTTAGAGATGGTGTGATTTTTGTCCCATATTAAATGGATTTAGTTTCTTCTGGTGCTGAAGAGGTTAACAACCCTTTCAATGCTGGTTAGAAACAGGCAGCTCAATTTCAGCTGCTTCTGATCTGGTCATTACCTCTTCCTATATAAACTGGTCAGACCTTCTTGTCCTTGCTAGTGAAAGATTTGTCTTCCTGTGCTGTGTGCTAAAGCTAAGTGGTTGGAGTGCAGTTGTTGTAGTAGTGATTTGTAGTTTGCTGTAGTAAGTGCATGTTTATATCCTGGTCCCTTTCCCCATTTAGTTTCTTCCTCCCTGTCCCTATCCTAATCCCTATCGTTGGTTATTAATTTTGTATGATAGAGGTTTTCTGTTATCCCTGTTTTGTTTCTGTGTCTTGTTTAACTTTCATTTCTGTCCCAGGCCTCATGTGGTGCAGGAGGAGACAGATTAGGGTTTAACAGGAGCATAGTAAGGTCAGAGACTCAGGCTTCTCCACATTCAAGAGTACCCCTGGGACAGGGATAGTTAGGGTCCCCCTTCCTTACTGAAGACGGTCACAGCGTGCCATAATTTTCCTAGCAGAAAATGCCTGTCCGCTCACCTCTTTTAACTGCTTAGCGTATTTGCAAATTGAGCATGTGCACACATGTTCATTCTTTTAAGCATTTTCTGAACCCTTTTACAGTCAGTTTTCAAAGTGGACTTTCTCCATACCTGCCTGAAAATAGCATAGTGTGAACATACCTTTGAGTACAGTTGTGGTAAAGGGAAACTAGTACACACTGACAACAAATCAGAAGTGAAATCAAGAAAACAATTGTGAACTCGGACAAAATCTTTGCACTTTTGTGCCAATTGACATTTAGTTCTGATTCTGAAATCACTTCGCAAAATGCAATAAAAAAATTAAATAAAAGTTTATTAAATCAATGAAACTTCACCATTTCCTTGTATCTCCAGTAAAACGGTTCTTGATGTTTGGATGCCACGTCTCCATTGTGTGGTTTTTCTCCTCTCCTTCTCGGTAATGCGACCTGATTTGCTCCATGTGGCTAAATCTTGAGCTTGTCATGGCGAGAATGTGGAGTAATAAATAAGTATGTTTTTTAGCTCCTGCAGAACTTGATCTCATGTCTCGAACGCCGGTGGAGATGACCTGACACGTAGCCATCTATTTCGACACTTTACTCCTTGACATTTTTGTTGCGCTCTGTGTACCGTACATCTTCTCGAGTAAATATCCGTTCACAAAAGATTGTCATTATTTATTTGAAATTGGCAGCGCACAAAGCATTTATCTTCTCTATTCAACTCGCTACTTGGAGCCAAAATAGGAAATCACAATCGTTATTACCTCGGAGAGCCGCTGGTGCTGAGTATTCTCTCTCTGCAAAAATATTTCAGGTTTAAAAAGAAATTGTGCCGGATGTCCGGAATAAAACATCTGCGATCTAGGTGATACATAAAGTAACATATGGTTACAGAATTGATAAGTCCAACCTATAGCCCCAAAACTGTTGACCCAGATGAAGACAAAAATCAGTAGTACACAGATGTTTAGTGTTCAAGATAAGGGGAAAAATGTCTTGGATAAATCAAACTTGCGATAAGCAAATCAAATTAGCCTAAATTTTCACCTGAAATTCCAATTTGTAATTTTTTTTTCAACTAATATCTTGCAAAATTTCATCAAGAACCTGTGACCAAGATTGAAGACCTGCTGTGACTGTAGACCAATCCAGAACTGTTCGGACTGTTTGGGGAGCTACGCTGAGAAGCACAGAGGGGACTTTTGCTTTTTTTATCCTTTGTTATGTATCAAATTTCCTGGCCGAAAATGGACAAATCTGCGAATTTTGAAAATTTGCAGGTTTGCAAATCTTAATTGATACAAGTATATCTTTCGAGAAAGTCTTCTGAGCTCTGCTGAGAGACAAGATTACTCTGATCCTGGTTGCTTAACCTCGCAGATTGCAACTGTGGCACCTAAGCTACATGATTGATGGGGTAACATGATAGTCATGGACAGTCAGGTACAGGGATTGTCAGCCCATGATAAAAGCAAGCGCTGACATAGCTCTGAGGATGGAAAAATAACAGTTACGGCTCTCAGAATATCCAATTCAAGATCAGGACATTTACCTCCATTCCTGACAAGTCACAATTTAGAGTTTTTTATACTTGTAGTGTAAAGAGCTGTAACATTTTTTTTGTTCAAATATTCAATTTTTTCATATATTTTTTCCTTGATTTGTGGGGTATAATGTTTGTGTTATTTTCCTACTCACTTTCTTTTTATTTTTTTGCCGATATCTGTGAGAGGAAGTGCGTCTCTTTCAGTTTTTTTTTATTTTTTTTTTCTGTCCATAAAGAACCACAAAGATACATTTTAAAATTTGTTTTAACAATTATTTTTATATATTGAATATTTTTTTTTTTCAACGGAGTAGGACCTAGTAACAGTCAATTGGATTGGAAGTGATTTTATTTAGTTATTTATTTTAGTTATTTATTTTAGTTATTTATTTTTTCTTACCTTTTATTTTTATTTTCATTTATTTCACAGATCATTCCCTCAATAAGGTCAGAAAAGACCTTCGGGAGCGGGGGGCATTTCAATAATTTTTCCTTATTTCCCCTGTATCTGGGGATGGTGTATTAACCCAGTTACAGAGGAAATTTAGCCTCCTGGCTGCATAGCAAAGCTGACAGAGTCTCCTTGGACCCAGCAGCTCTTTCTCCCTCGCTGCATCCAGTGATTACATGAACGCTGTTTCCAGAGGATGAAACGTTGACAGTTCTTACTGTTACTGCATACGCTGTGCTTGTTCAGCCCTCTGTAGACAGTGTTCGAGAAGCCAGAGATGGTAATAACCATCTCTGCTTTCTCTATTTGGAGTCCAGCTGTGCTTGATAGCCGGGTTACTGCTCAACTCTGCACTGACATTTTAGAATGTCAGTGCAGAGTAAAACGTGGACCACCCTGATCTTTATAGTTTATAGGCAAACTGGAAGTAGTTACATGAGTATGGAAGATTTACTAAGCAAAATATAAAGAAATGCGCATTGCATCAAATGTTTTACATGTTTTTGAAAAATGCACTAGATGTCAGTTTATTACACAAAATACTTCCAGAATGTAACAGGCGCCAACATGACAGCTGCTTGATTATGTTAATAGTATACTCCGCCATGGCAATCATGGTGATAAGCTATTTAAATGAGCGGCATGCTGCCCCAGTAGTCTAAACTTACGGGATTGAGGCTGAAGATGCCCCAATCTTTTAATAAAGTGCACCCTACCTCTGCCTATTAGCGGGTAATTTCATTTCTTTGTTTGTTGCTACATTTTATTCTAACCGCTTAGATGCCACTGTTGCTATTGGCGCTAGAATCTAAAGGGGTAGTATACAGCAGATAGCCTACGCCCAGGACCTGCATTTACAGTGTGCCAAATGTATATCTGCAACATTAGAAATGGAAGAAATGTGTCACCAAAAGTTTAACATGCAGGTTCCGTTTTGAACTTCCATAATTTGGGGAAATTTCACTTTACAATTATTTTGCACATAAGATTTAATACAAGTTAAGTAATGGAGCACTTGAAGTCCCATTATCAATCTCACTGCAATAACCCGCAGGTCTGATTAAAGTAATGATTTTTAAGAAAGAACATTCAGCCCTAATTGCACAGAAAATTGAAAAAAAAAATATAAAGCAGAAAATACAAAACCTAAAGTCAATCAATAACCCCATACTCAGAGATGTTAATATGTGATGCTTCACATTTAGAACAGTCAATCTTATCGCCGATGTCAATGACTAAGTATCACGGCACTTAATGTCTCTGCAAAATACAGCACAATCTATAATATAACGCTGGGAGCATCACTCTGTCCCTCCACTTTATAGACTGCGCAAGCGCAAGCGCCTGCGCTGTCTGGATCCCACAGAGTGATGCAGCCCAGGAGATCGCGGTATGCATAAGCACTGAACGCACACCGCGATCTCGGGCAGAAAAGCAGAGACGTGCCAGGAGGGTGAGTATGCTATTGCGGAGCGCCCCCACACCGCCGCAGGGCCGAGGGGTACCCGGAGCCGGGCCTCTGGGTCTCAGTCCTGGGGTTGTCACGGTGGCTAGACCCGGTCCATGGCCCTGTCTGTCAGTGGGGGACGTCCGGTGCAATAAGTGGTGTTGTAACGGTGCAGTTGTGGGGTGCAGGTCGCGGTAAATAACGAGGACACCAGGTTGCAGTCTCTTTTCCTCTTTACTGGAGATCTCTGAGTCCTCAGTCCAGAATACGGTTCACCAGGCTGCGCAAGTCCGGCCGGTCCAATGGCACTTCCAGAGTTCTCTTCACAGGTGGAAATCGGTGCCTTCCTTCTTAGCGCTATGTGTTGTAGTCCTCCCCTGCTGTGCTTACGGAAAGTACCCCACAACTGTTGTGTCTGTTTCTTAAGTTCCCTCACAACTCGATTAAATGATGTTCTTCTAATCGTCCGTCCCTCCCTGATGTTACGGTTAGAACGGCACCCGTTTGTCGGGTAGGCCTGGAGTTCTTCCGGGACCCTAGAGACGCCCCTCTCCCGCAATTGCCTCCCAAGACTTCATAGGTGATATGTGTTAGACAGCCCGCCTTAAACTGACTGTCCTGCCGCTGTTTAGAGTATTGCTTGAAGCTGAATGTTATAATACTCCCTCGGCGTTCCGGCCACCGGCAGTGCGCCTCAGTAGGGTGTTGCTTCGGTCTTACAGCACGACCCCTACTGGAATTCTCCTATTGCTTGATCTCGTTTCTCACTCAGCACAATCTATCTCGCTTCTAGTCCTTTCTTAGGGCACCGCCGCTATTCTGAGCAGGCACGGTCCCGTTACGTTCTTTCCAATGCCAAGCCTCTGCCAGGATCCCACCCCTGGCAGAGACCCTACTGTCTCTTCCTCCACAACACCCTCTGCCACTGAGTGTTGCTTCGTCCAATCCAGTCAGCTTTCTGATCTAACTTCCTGCCTGACCCCCGGTTTACCCACTATGGTGGGGAGTGGCCTAATGAATAGCACCCTTAGCTCCCCCCGGAGGCCCTGCGGTGAAATGTATTGGTGTCTGTGATACCTGATCAGATGAACTCCTTCAGTGCCATCGAACGCACCATGGCTCCCCATAGTGGCGGAGCCACAGTACTGCAACGACCAGGACTCTGGGGCGCGGCACTCCCCCCTGGTTAAACACAGTACTCCGGGACTGGGAAGAAAACAACAATACAAGTTAGCAAAAAGACATACAATTTTGTTGAGTGCAAAACAATAAGTATACTTGAACAGGCTTCCCTTTATGGGAGGTGAGGACACTTTAACGTTACAAACATAATTAAATATCATAGCAACATGCTATAATTAGCTTTTCTTACCCAACCGGGTATTCTACTAAGTGCAAACATTATTGACCAATAATTTAACTTTGCCTTTAAGGATATACACTCTTAATCCGCTAAAGACCTTCCTATAATCACATTTTAAGGTATTTTAACTTTTACATTCTCCTACTTTGAATCTGCAGGACCGCCTGTCCCTATGGCACCAGACCTACTGCCTCTCCTTTCTTTTACAGGACCGCCCCGTTCAGCCAGGGCCTACTGCCTTTCTCTACTATACATAGTATAGACATAACATTCCTTTCAATTAGAGAACATGGAGCCGGCTCTACTTGGCTCCTATTAGGACTCACTCACTAACCCCTACGGGTTCACTTTCTGTCCTTGGTAACACATTATTAACTTTCTATGGGGACTCAGGGTTTACCTTCTATCCTCACCTTCATTATTACTTTCTTACTTTCACTTAAGCAGAACTCTAAATCTACCCCTACGGGCTTTCTGCATCTTTCCTTTTAAAGAACATTATCTAGGTTTCACATCTTAAACAAGTTGAACGCACATCACTTTCCTATATGCAAAACAGTTACATTTCTTCCAGAGCATCATCATCAGTATTTCTTCACATTTAACCAGTAAAACACATATAACTTTTCTCATTCCAACATTACCATGGCATTACTGTTCTAAAACAGTATCTCTCGTAAGTACGCTGTTGGACATCCCCTTTAAAAGAGGATCAAGTCTTTCTGAGGTAGCTCGTCTTCTCAGCCTACCAGTCTTTGTTCAGCAAAGGTTCCAGAATGGTATCTTCGCAAAGAGTCTTTAAATAAAACCAGTAGGAAGCGCCTTTAATAAGGTGCAAACTATTTACAAGAAAGTTTGTATCACGCACAGTCCATGATTACAGCAGTTCTTTCAACTTTTGTGCAGACTTGGAAAAGATAAACAAAACAACAGGGATCCCGGGTCAACAGAGGGATCCATAAAGAGTTAACCCTGGACGGGTTTAGCAACAACAATCAGGAACAGTAACTATTTACATTTTCAGAAGCATTAAAATCTCAGAATCCCCCACGAGGCGCTACCTGGCGGGGGAATCCCTGCAATACAGGCAGTTCAGGATCCAGGTTCACTCCCGCGGCCAGGTACACCCCATGGGTGCGGGTCTGTTGCACAACCAGATCGTGTGCGGTGATGAGGGTCTGCGTTCCTACTTCCTTCTGCGCTGGTACATCAGGAGCATCAGTTACTTGAAAAGACGCTTCTTTGGCCGCTGCGGTGGTTGCGGGGGTCATGCGGCAGATCGCAGGTTCCGTGATCAGACAGGTGGGGGTGACCAGGGTGGTTGCAGATCGGTCACACGGGGGCACTTTGGCTACAGGGGCTGGTTTCTCTTTCTTGTAGACGTTCAGAGCGAACCACCCCTTTTCCCCAAAATGCCGGGTGTAAGTAACGCTGTCCCCCGGGTAGAGGTCTCGATCGGGGTGGCCCTCTCTGAGGTGCGACTCGACATCCCGTCGGTTAACAAAGACCTCCGCGTACAGCCCCGGTTCTTTAATAAAGCCCCAGCCTCCTCGGAGTTTGGTGACGATGCCCTGCCTGCGCGGGGCCTGGTGAGTGGTGGGGTCCTTACGGGCCCGGTCCTTAACCGCCAAATCCTTTTGATGGTGGGCCTCCCGCCCAGCCTGATGTATTTTCTCTTCCTCTCGCCACCATTGTTCTAGCTGGACCCGGTATTCCTCCCAGCTTAGGGCCTGTACCATCTCCCCCTTCTGGGTCTCCACCCCGGGGAACCCCATAAGATTGGATCCGGGGTTCACCCAGCGGCACACCGTGCGCTCCGCATGGACCTCACACAGCAAGGGAGTAGGGGTGATTGGGGCTCGCATACGGTGTTCCATGCCCGTGGCTTCCTCCCATGGTAGCAGGCGCTGGAGTCTATGGGTTCCCGGGAGAGGTGGTGCCGCTACGGGACCCACTAACACACCCTCGGCTGGCGGGGCAGGATCGGCGGACTCACCAACTGGTACAAGTTCACTTTTTGCAGCAGGTCCTGCTGGTTCTTCCGGTGAGAACTCCGATGTCCGGGAACCCTCTGCCGGCACCACCGGGTGCGGAGCCTGGACTCTCACATTCAGTTGGAGGAGCTGGTTATATAAGTCCTCCATCTCGGCTCTCAGGAATCTGGTGTTATCCACGGAGGACGGGTTGCTGGGCTCATCCAGGTAGTCGGGGGAGACTTCCACTTCAACCCCACTGTCGGGTTCGGAGCTGCTGGCCATAGCGTCCTCCACGTGGGTCACTTCCTGGTCTTTTTCCCGCTCTCTCCTTCGGGAGCGGTTTCGTTTTCTCTGCCTCCGCCCCCCATTAAGGATTAGGAGGCGGATCTCTGCTGCTGACGGACACGTCCTCACCGTGCAGAAATATTTAGACTGGGCGGCCATTGCTGTTCGCGCTCTCCAGCTTGCCTACGCCCCCTTCACGCCCCTCTTCTCTTCCTGCGCTCTCCTCAGCGCTACAATGGCGGCGGATTTTGGCGGCAAATGGCACAACACACAGTCCTCTTAATAAAGTACAGTCCAAGCACAACAAATCACAGTCTCTAGGCACACATGACCTGATTCTTCAGGCTTAAGTAGATCCTGTTCGTGACGCCAAGTTGCGGAGCGCCCCCACACCGCCGCAGGGCCGAGGGGTACCCGGAGCCGGGCCTCTGGGTCTCAGTCCTGGGGTTGTCACGGTGGCTAGACCCGGTCCGTGGCCCTGTCTGTCAGTGGGGGACGTCCGGTGCAATAAGTGGTGTTGTAACGGTGCAGTTGTGGGGTGCAGGTCGCGGTAAATAACGAGGACACCAGGTTGCAGTCTCTTTTCCTCTTTACTGGAGATCTCTGAGTCCTCAGTCCAGAATACGGTTCACCAGGCTGCGCAAGTCCGGCCGGTCCAATGGCACTTCCAGAGTTCTCTTCACAGGTGGAAATCGGTGCCTTCCTTCTTAGCGCTATGTGTTGTAGTCCTCCCCTGCTGTGCTTACGGAAAGTACCCCACAACTGTTGTGTCTGTTTCTTAAGTTCCCTCAGAACTCGATTAAATGATGTTCTTCTAATCGTCCGTCCCTCCCTGATGTTACGGTTAGAACGGCACCCGTTTGTCGGGTAGGCCTGGAGTTCTTCCGGGACCCTAGAGACGCCCCTCTCCCGCAATTGCCTCCCAAGACTTCATAGGTGATATGTGTTAGACAGCCCGCCTTAAACTGACTGTCCTGCCGCTGTTTAGAGTATTGCTTGAAGCTGAATGTTATAATACTCCCTCGGCGTTCCGGCCACCGGTAGTGCGCCTCAGTAGGGTGTTGCTTCGGTCTTACAGCATGACCCCTACTGGAATTCTCCTATTGCTTGATCTCGTTTCTCACTCAGCACAATCTATCTCGCTTCTAGTCCTTTCTTAGGGCACCGCCGCTATTCTGAGCAGGCACGGTCCCGTTACGTTCTTTCCAATGCCAAGCCTCTGCCAGGATCCCACCCCTGGCAGAGACCCTACTGTCTCTTCCTCCACAACACCCTCTGCCACAAGGTGTTGCTTCGTCCAATCCAGTCAGCTTTCTGATCTAACTTCCTGCCTGACCCCCGGTTTGCCCACTATGGTGGGGAGTGGCCTAATGAATAGCACCCTTAGCTCCCCCCGGAGGCCCTGCTGTGAAATGTATTGGTGTCTGTGATACCTGGTCAGATGAACTCCTTCAGTGCCATCGAACGCACCATGGCTCCCCATAGTGGCGGAGCCACAGTACTGCAACGACCAGGACTCTGGGGCGCTGCACTATATTCACCTGTCCCGTTCCACCGCTGCACACCGCTTTATCTTCCGCATCCTCTGCCTGTGACGTTCAGGTCAGAGGGCGCGATGACGTGGATAGTGCGCGCCCTCTGACTGAACAGTCACAGCCAGAGGACTCGGAAGACAGGTGAATATAGCAAGTGCCGGGGGCCTGTGCCATCGGCGACTCCGGCACCTAACCCCCATAGCGCTCTGGTGTCCTCGCCTGCTCAGGTCCCCGGCACTCGGCGCCCAGCGACGATAGGTGAGTATGTCATTTTTTTTATTTTAATCGCAGCAGCAGCATACAGGGCATATTATACTATGGAGCATCTTATGGAGGCCATCACCCTTTATGGAGCAGCATACGGGGCATATGGATGGGAGCAGCACATGACAGTATGGGGGTGCAGGATGGGAGCAGCACATAACAGAATGAGGGCGCAGCATGGGAGCAGCACATGACAGAATGAGGGCGCAGGATGGGAGCAGCACATAACAGAATGAGGGCGCAGGATGGGAGCAGCACATGACGGAATGGGGGAGCAGAGTGGGAGCAGCACATGACAGGATGGGGGCACAGGATGGGAGCAGCACATGACAGGATGGGGGCGCAGGATGGGAGCAGCACATGACAGGATGGGGGTACAGGATGGGAGCAGCACATGACAGGATGGGGGCACAGGATGGGAGCAGCACATGACAGGATGGGGGCGCAGGATGGGAGCAGCACATGACAGGATGGGGGCACAGGATGGGAGCAGCACATGACAGAATGGGGGTGCAGGATGGGAGTGCCGGGGCCCTGGCGAGACGGGGGGGCCCATTTATGGCAGTAACATCCAAGTACTGTACACACACATGCGCTCCTGGGGCCCGGCAGCTGGACTACATCCCTGCTGTGTGTGACTCTTAGGTGACAGCACATCAATCATCCCCGCCGCGCCGGAGCCCCGGCAGCAGGCGACACATAGTGTCTGAGGGTTTCGCTGGCGCTGCGCAATACTCACCTCCGCCGTCACCATGGATACATAGAGTCACTTCCAGGCCGGCGGTCATCTGTCCTGTCACTTCCGGGCGGGTGAGAATATCTAGAGCTTGTCATCCTAAGAGGCAACAAGAGCTCAAAAGAGGATCATCCATTCCACGTCCACCGTCCAGGACAGGTCCGGCGGCACTCGGCAGTCGGCAGCGCCAAGCAGAAGACGAGCCGCAGCCGCAGTCAGGTGCACGGTTGGTGCATGCACAAAGGGGGCAGCGGCGCCACGTGAAGCAATGACTGGGTGAGTGAGTCTTCGGTCCCAACGCATTGCGGGGGCGAGGGGATGCAGCCTGCTGCCTGGGAGCCGACTCCTGAGGACAAGGTACGAGTATGACCCGTACCGTACAGGCGGCGGCAGGAGTGGATGGTCTCTGCAACTTACTTGCAAGACAGTACTGTCTGGGTCCTCTGGGACTTGTGTGCAGCCAGCTACAATATGGTATGTTAGCTATGCTGGCTGGGACTTGTCATAGACTACTGTATATTCTAAATGGCTGGCTGTGTTATACTACGTGGGCGGTGTAATGTTATATACTACGTCACGGGGCTGTGCTATACTACATGTGCTGTGCTATATACTGCATGGGCTGTGCTATATACTGCATGGGCTGTGCTATATATACTACAAGCACTGTGCTGTATACTATATGGGCTGTGCTGTATACTGCATGGGCTGTGCTGTATACTGCATGGGCTGTGCAATATTCTGCATGGGCTGTGCAATATACTACGTGGCTGTGCAATATACTACGTGGCTGTGCAATATACTACGTGGCTGTGCAATATACTACGTGGCTGTGTTACATTCTACATGGCTGTGTTACATTCTACGTGGCTGTGTTACATTCTACGTGGCTGTGTTACATTCTATGTGGGATGTGTTAGATGCTACGTGGCCTGTGCAATATACTACATGGCTGTGTTATATGCTACGTGGCTGTGCTATATTTCTGTGCTGTATCTGTGCATCATGAATCGTGGTATGTGTTAAAGAGGGGGCCCACTGAGACTCTTTCGCCCGGGGCCCTCAAAAACCTGGAGCCGGCCCTGTATGGATGGGAGCAGCACATGACAGGATGGGGACGCAGGATGGGAGCAGCACGACAGGATGGGGGCGCACAAAACAGAATGAGGGCGCAGGATGGGGGCTCCACATGACAGGATGGGGGCGCAGGATGGAAGCAGCACATGACAGAATGGAGACCATATACCAATATAAATGCTCGCCACCGGGGCGTAGAATGGGTTCAATAGCTAGTAATAATATATAAAAGGATGCTGACACAACACAAAATGGAAGAAGGTATAATATATTACTATGAGCAAACCTGAACCCCAGAATTCCACAAAAGTGGCACAAATCGCTCAATAAATTCACCACCATTGGTTTATATAAAAGTTATATATCTGTAGCCACTAGAGGGAGCTCACTACACTGATTTATTACTGCTCTTAATGGACGCTGCCACCTAGTGGCAGAATTAGTAAGGAGGCGACAGATCTGATTCTAAGTAGAAATTTTAAACCTATTTAGAAAAAAATGAAAATATACAATTTCTTGTCTGTAATCAACATGAACATCTAAACCATATAACAATAACTACACACTGGTAATATTATATACCATTAGCTACCAAATGGTCCTAGAATTCCAGGGATGTTATATGCTGCCTCAACCCATCCTCGACCACCATGTATGGTGTACATGCAGGGGCCAAACGATCACGGTCGCAGAGGGCGCACATGGATAGCCAATCAGAGACCGGCAGCTGACAACAGCGCACCCTTCAAGAAAGGTGTAAGGCATTGATGTCATGTGTCATCCATGGCTGGCTCACCAAAAATAGAAGAGGATGATGCACATTGTACGAGCCGAGGAAGGTAAGAAGCTATTATTTTATTATGTGTTGGAAAAGAACAACAGAACATTATACCAGGAAGGAACCCGGGATGGATGGTATTATACAAGGAAGGAGCCTAGGATGGGGGTCTATATACTACAAAGGGACCTAGGATGGGGGTCTATATACTAGGAAGGGACCTAGGATGGGGGTCTATATACTAGGAAGGGACCTAAGATGGGGGTCTATATAATAGGAAGGAACCTAGGATGGGGATCATTATACTAGGAAGGGACCTAGGATGGGGGTCATTATACTAGGAAGGGACCTAGGATGGGGGTCATTATAGTAGGAAGATACCTAGGATGGGGATCATTATACTAGGAAGGGACCTAGGATGGGGGTCATTATACTAGGAAGGGACCTAGGATGGGGGTCATTATAGTAGGAAGGGACCAAGGATGGGGTCATTATAGTAGGAAGAGACCTAGGATGGGGATCATTATACTAGGAAGGGACCTAGGATGGGGATCATTATAGTAGGAAGATACCTAGGATGGGGGTGATTATACTAGGAAGGGACCTAGGATGGCGGTCATTATACTAGGAAGGGACCTAGGATGGGGGTCATTATAGTAGGAACAGACCTAAAATGGGGGTCATTATACTAGGAAGGGACCTAGGATGGCGGTCATTATACTAGGAAGGGACCTAGGATGGGGGTCATTATACTAGGAAGGGACCTAGGATGGGGGTCATTATAATAATAATAATAATAATAATAATAATTTTTATTTATATAGCGCCAACATATTCCGCAGCGCTTTACAACTTATAGAGGGGACTTGTACAGACAATAGACATTACAGCATAACAGAAATCACAGTTCAAAACAGATACCAGGAGGAATGAGGGCCCTGCTGCTCGCAAGCTACAAACTATGAGGAAAAGGGGAGACACAAGAGGTGGATGGTAACAATTGCTTTAGTTATTTGGACCAGCCATAGTGTAAGGCTCGGGTGTTCATGTAAAGCTGCATGAACCAGTTAACTGCCTAAGTATGTAGCAGTACAGACACAGAGGGCTATTAACTGCATAAAGTGTATGCGAACACGATGCGAGGAACCTGATTATGTGTTTTGTTTTTTTTTCTATTTTTAATAGGCCATACAGGGATAGTTAGGTTAATGCGTTGAGGCGGTAGGCCAGTCTGAACAAATGCGTTTTTAGGGCACACTTAAAACTGTGGGGATTGGGGATTAATCGTATTAACCTAGGTAGTGCATTCCAAAGAATCGGCGCAGCACGTGTAAAGTCTTGGAGACGGGAGTGGGAGGTTCTGATTGTTGAGGATGCTAACCTGAGGTCATTAGCGGAGCGGAGGGCACGGGTAGGGTGGTAGACTGAGACCAGAGAGGAGATGTAGGGTGGTGCTGAGCCATGGAGTGCTTTGTGGATGAGGGTAGTAGTTTTGTACTGGATTCTGGAGTGGATGGGTAGCCAGTGTAATGACTGGCACAAGGTAGAGGCATCGGTGTAACGGTTGGTGAGGAATATGATCCTGGCAGCAGCATTCAGGACAGATTGGAGCGGGGAGAGTTTGGTAAGAGGGAGGCCGATTAGTAGAGAGTTACAATAGTCCAGACGAGAATGAATAAGTGAGACAGTAAGAGTTTTTGCAGAGTCGAAAGTAAGAAAAGGGCGAATTCTAGAAATGTTTTTGAGATGCAAATAAGAAGAGCGAGCCAGTGATCGAATGTGGGGGGTGAATGAAAGCTCGGAATCAAGGATAACCCCAAGACAGCGGGCATGTTGCTTGGGAGTAATGGTGGAACAGCACACGGAGATGGCAATGTCAGGCAAAGGCAGGTTAGTAGAGGGAGAGAACACGAGGAGTTCAGTTTATGACAGGTTCAGTTTCAGATAGAGGGAGGACATGATGTTAGAGACAGCGGTAAGACAATCACTGGTGTTTTCTAAGAAGGTCGGAGTGAAAGCAGGAGAAGAGGTGTATAATTGGGTGTCGTCAGCATAGAGATGGTACTGGAAACCAAATCTACTGATTGTTTGTGCAATAGGGGCAGTGTACAAAGAGAAGAGGAGGGGGCCTAGGACTGATCCTTGAGGAACCCCAACAGTAAGGGGAAGGTGAGAGGAGGAGGAACCAGCAAAACATACAGTGAAGGATCGGTCAGAGAGATAATTATTATAGTAGGAAGAGACCTAGGATGGGGGTCTATATACTAGGAAGGGACCTAGGATGGGGGTCATTATACTAGGAAGGGGCCTAGGATGGGGGTCATTATAGTAGGAAGAGACCTAGGATGGGGGTCATTATACTAGGAAGGGACCTAGGATGGGGGTCATTATACTAGGAAGGGGCCTAGGATGGGGGTCATTATAGTAGGAAGAGACCTAGGATGGGGGTCATTATACTAGGAAGAGACCTAGGATGGGGTCATTATACTAGGAAGGGGCCTAGGATGGTGGTCATTATAGTAGGAAGAGACCTAGGATGGGGGTCATTATACTAGGAAGGGACCTAGGATGGGGGTCATTATACTAGGAAGGGGCCTAGGATTGGGTCTATATACTAGGAAGGGACCAAGGATGGGGTCATTATAGTAGGAAGAGACCTAGGATGGGGATCATTATACTAGGAAGGGACCTAGGATGGGGATCATTATAGTAGGAAGATACCTAGGATGGGGGTGATTATACTAGGAAGGGACCTAGGATGGCGGTCATTATACTAGGAAGGGACCTAGGATGGGGATCATTATAGTAGGAACAGACCTAAAATGGGGGTCATTATACTAGGAAGGGACCTAGGATGGGGGTCATTATACTAGAAAGGGACCTAGGATGGGGATCATTATAGTAGGAAGAGACCTAGGATGGGGGTCATTATACTAGGAAGGGACCTAGGATGGGGTCTTTATACTAGGAAGGGACCTAGGATGGGGTCTATGTACTAGGAAGGGACCTAGGATGGGGTCATTATACTAGGAAGGGACCTAGGATGGGGGTTATTATACTAGGAAGGGACCTAGGATGGTGATGGCGTCTATATACTAGGAAGGGACTTAGGATGGGGGTCATTATACTAGGAATGGACCTACGATGGGGATGGGGGTCTATATACTAGGAAGGGACCTAGGATGGGGGTCATTATACTAGGAAGGGACCTAGGATGGGGATCATTATAGTAGGAAGAGACCTAGGATGGGGGTCATTATACTAGGAAGGGACCTAGGATGGGGTCTTTATACTAGGAAGGGACCTAGGATGGGGTCTATGTACTAGGAAGGGACCTAGGATTGGGTCATTATACTAGGAAGGGACCTAGGATGGGGTCATTATACTAGGAAGGCACTATAAACAAAAGGATGAATGACCTCGGGGAGATCAAAACATCCAACACCGCGGAGACACCATCACGTGTTTCTCAACGCAAGCAATGAATAGCCAGGTCTTTCACTGGGAAGGAACAACCACGGGAAGGGCAGCATCCAATAAAGGAAAACCACCTATGCCAAAACATGGTATCCATCCACAGACAGCTGTTTCGGGGTAGCTGTTTTGGCATAGGTGGTTTTCCTTTATTGGATGCTGCCCTTCCCGTGGTTATTCCTTCCCGGTGAAAGACCTGGCTATTCATTGCTTGCGTTGAGAAACACGTGATGGTGTCTCCGTGGCTTTTCTACATGCATTATATTAGGAAGGGACCTAGGATAGGGGTCTATATACTAGGAAGGAACCTAGGATGGGGGTCTATATACTAGGAAGGGACCTAGGATGGGGGTCATTATACTAGGAAGGGACCTAGGATGGGGGTCAAAATACTAGGAATGGACCTAGGATGGGGGTCTATATACTAGGAAGGGACCTAGGATGGGGTCTATATACTAGGAAGGGACCTAGGATGGGGTCTATATACTAGGAAGTGACCTAGGATGGGGTTCTATTTACTAGGAAGGGACCTAGGATGGGGGTCTATATACTAGGAAGGGACCTAGGATGGGGCCTATATACTGGGAAGGTACCTAGGATGGGGGTCTAAATACTAGGAAGGGACCTAGGATGGGGTCTATATACTAGGAAGGGACCTAGGATGGGGTCTATATACTAGGAAGGGACCTAGGATGGGGTCTATATACTAGGAAGGAACCTAGGATGGGGGTCATTATTCTAGGAAGGAAACTAGGAAGGAGTCAATATACCAGGAAATGAGCCAATAGACCAGGAAGGAGCCCAGGATAGGGATCAACATACAGCTCAAAAAGATTTTCGAATATCTAATCTGTATCTTCTCCCTTTCAGTTTCATTCCATTGCTCCTCGTGTTTCCATGTGCAAATGAGAATAAAGATGATCCTTCTACAATGTGACAGCCCCTCAGATATTTGTAGACGTCTATTTAGTCTCCTCTCAGTCTTCGTTTCTGCGAGCTAAACATTCCCAGATCCTTTATCCGTTCCTCATAGGACATACTTTGCAGTCCGCTCACCATTCTGGTCGCTCTTCTCTGAACTTGCGCCAGTTTTTTAATGTCTTTTTTACAATGTGGTGCCCAGAATTGGACCCAGTATTCCAGATGAGGCCTGACCAAGGAGGAGTAGAGGGGGATAATTACTTCACATGATCTAGACTCTATGCTTCCCTTAATATATCCTCGCACTGTTTTTTTGTCTTTTTTTGCTGCTGCATCACACTGTTGACTCCTGTGCAGTCTGTCATCTATTAGTATACCCAAGTCTTTTTTCACACGTGCTGCTGCTTAGTTCTATTCTTCCAATTTTATAGATGGAATTTTAAATTTTCTTGCCCAGATTCTTACATCCCATTAATGCTTCATTCATACATTGCAGGTTTTTGCGGCGTCTACAAGTAAAATGCGTTCTTTAGACGATTTTGAAAAATTACTGTAAAGCAAAAATAAAATCTCGAACCAGCAGCAAAGTGTGAACGCTGTCTAACTCTGGATTAGGTCTTTACTGATTCTCAGTTTCTATATAAAAAAATGTTTCTGCTCACTGATAGAAAGATCTGGAAATGGTGAAAACTAAAGAAAATGCTGCTGTTAATGTTGAGCCAGAAGAAGACAATGATATATTGTGAGGCTCAAAATGTACATAGCTAAAAGGTCAAAAAACCAAAGTAAAGAACAAAAATGAAAAATGTTTTCCTTTAAAATATAAAAAATGATGCAAATATGCAATATATATTCATGATCTGTAGTTTCAGCGGTCCACCACTAGGGTACAGTCTACAACTGAGCAATCTATGACTTCTGACTTCAAGTTGTTATCACCGGCTACAAGACCAGAGGTGCTGCACACAAGACGGCTGCACAGAAACTGTATGGGTGTGTTCCCATGGTCAGTAAACGCCGCGGGTTGGATACTGCATACCTCCACAGCGTAGAAAAAAAAAAAGCCGGCAGCGGTTTGGACGGAGCGAACATGTGCTGATTCCAAAGCGCTGCCGATTACTGACCGTGGGCACCAACCTATGTTGTTCTGTGATCCAAACAATGTAGATTACAGGTTTTGCTATTTTTTACTTCTATTGTTTGAATTGCAGAAATTTTTCCTAAGTCATGATACATTTCTGTGTTCCTGTATTCACAGCTAGACGGAGACTAAACCCTGGTGTATATACAGCACTGTCAACATGTACTTCCCATAATCATGTATCTCTGCATACAGGGAGCTCCCCTGTTGTGAATTTGGATTCGGGGCTCCCCCGGTGGCTACTGGTGGAATTGAACTGGTGTCTTCATCTTCTCTGTTCACCTGTTCCCATCAAGATGTGGGAGTCGCTATATAACCTTGCTTCTCTGTTAGTTGCTTGCCGGTCAACAATGTTATCAGAAGCCTCTCTGTGCTTGTTCCTGCTCCTAGACAACTACTAGATAAGTTGGACTCTTGTCCATGTTTGTTTTTGCATTTTGTTCCAGTTCACAGCTGTAGTTTCGTTACTGTGTCTGGAAAGCTCTTGTGAACAGGAATTGCCACTCTGGTGTTATGAGTTAATGCCAGAGTCTTAAAGTAATTCCTGGATGGTGTTTTGATAGGGTTTTCAGCTGACCATGAAAGTGTCCTTTCTGTCTTCTGCTATGTAGTAAGTGGACCTCAAATTTGCTAAACCTATTTTCATACTACGTTTGTTATTTCATCTTGATTCACCGCCAATACATGTGGGGGGCCTCTGTCTCCTTTCGGGGTATTTCTCTAGAGGTGAGCTAGGACTAATATTTTCCTCTGCTAGCTTTATTTAGTCCTCCGGCTGGTGCTGGGCATCTAGAATCAACGTAGGCATGCTACCCGGCCACTGCTAGTTGTGCGTTAGGTTTAGTTCATGGTCAGCTCAGTTCCCATCTTCCAAGAGCTAGTTTCTATATATGCTGATGCTATGTTCTCTTGCCATTGAGATCATGACAGTTTGACCGGCCCGCTAAAGGGTTAAAATCCTTGGCTGAGAAAGGAGAGTAAGGCCATGTTCACACGATCCTTTTTTTGATCCTTTTTTTTTCAGGTCCTGATTTGGAAAACCCGCTGTGCAGGGTACAGTACAATGTTACCCTATGGAAAACAAAATCCGCTGTGCCCACTATCCTTTTTTTCTCAGGCAAATCTGCGCGGATTTGCCTGCAGAAAAAAAGAAGTACCATGTCACTTCTTTCTGCGGATTCAGCTCCTGTTTTCAACAGGCACCAATAGGAAAGTGCTGTTGAAAACCTGCAGAGGAATCTGCAGAAGAAACTGCAGGAAAATCAGCAGTGCAGTTTTGCACTGCGCGTTTTCCAAATCAGGACCTGAAAAAAAAAGGATCAAAAAAAGGATCGTGTGAACATGGCCTAATAAGAAGTCTGCTGAGTTTTTTTTTTTTTTTTTTTTTTTCCTTTCTTTGAATGGCTCTGTGTCCACCTGTTTGTAATGGATCTTCAGAGTGTAACTGCAGGTTTGAATAATCTCGCCACGAAGGTACAAAATTTGCAAGACTTTGTTTGTCATGCACCTGTATCTGAGCCGAGAATTCCTTTGCCGGAATTTTTCTCGGGGAATAGATCTGGGTTTCAGAATTTTCGAAATAATTGCAAATTATTTTTGTCCCTGAAATTTCGCTCTGCCGGAGACCCTGCACAGCAGGTCAGGATTGTGATTTCCTTGCCCCGGGGCGACCCTCAAGACTGGGCTTTTTCATTGACACCAGGGGATCCTGCGTTGCTCAATGTGGATGCGTTTTTTCTGGCCTTGGGGTTGCTTTATGACGAACCTCATTTGGAGCTTCAGGCAGAAAAAACTTTGATGTCCCTATCTCAGGGGCAAGATGAAGCGGAAATTTACTGCCAAAGATTCCGTAAATGGTCTGTGCTTACTCAGTGGAATGAGTGCGCCCTGGCGGCGACTTTCAGAGAGGGTCTCTCTGATGCCATTAAGGATGTTATGGTGGGGTTCCCTGTGCCTGCGGGTCTGAATGAGTCCATGACAATGGCTATTCAGATCGATAGGCGTTTGCGGGAGCGCAAACCAGTGCACCATCTGGCGGTGTCCACTGAGAAGTCGCCAGAGAGTATGCAGTGTGATAGAATTCTGTCCCGAAGCGAGCGGCAGAATTTTAGACGGAAAAATGGGTTGTGTTTCTATTGTGGTGATTCTACTCATGTTATATCAGCATGCTCTAAGCGCACTAAAAAGCTTGATAAATCTGTTTCCATTTGCACCTTACCGTCTAAGTTTATTCTATCTGTGACCCTGATTTGCTCTTTGTCATCTATTACCACGGACGCCTATGTCGACTCTGGCGCCGCTTTGAGTCTTATGGATTGGTCCTTTGCCAAACGCTGTGGGTATGATTTAGAGCCTTTGGAGACTCCTATTCCTCTGAAGGGGATTGACTCCACCCCATTGGCTAATAATAAACCACAATACTGGACACAAGTAACTATGCGTGTTAATCCGGATCACCAGGAGGTTATTCGCTTTCTGGTGCTGTATAGTCTACATGATGATTTGGTGCTAGGATTGCCTTGGCTGCAATCTCACAACCCAGTCCTCGACTGGAGAGCTATGTCTGTGTTGAGCTGGGGATGTAAGGGGGCTCATGGGGATGTACCTGTGGTTTCCATTTCATCATCTATTCCCTCTGAAATTCCTGAGTTCCTGTCTGACTATCGTGACGTCTTTGAAGAATCCAAGCTTGGTTCGTTACCTCCGCACCGAGAGTGCGATTGTGCCATAGATTTGATTCCGGGTAGTAAATACCCTAAGGGTCGTTTATTTAATCTGTCTGTGCCTGAACATGCTGCTATGCGAGAATATATAAAGGAGTCCTTGGAAAAGGGACATATTCGTCCATCGTCATCTCCCTTAGGAGCCGGTTTTTTCTTTGTGTCAAAAAAAGACGGCTCTTTGAGACCATGTATCGATTATCGGCTTTTGAATAAAATCACTGTTAAATATCAATACCCATTGCCGTTGCTGACTGATTTGTTTGCTCGCATAAAGGGGGCCAAGTGGTTCTCTAAGATTGACCTTCGTGGGGCGTATAATTTGGTGCGAATCAGGCAGGGGGATGAGTGGAAAACCGCATTTAATACGCCCGAGGGCCACTTTGAGTATTTAGTGATGCCTTTTGGTCTTTCAAATGCTCCGTCAGTTTTCCAGTCCTTTATGCATGATATTTTTCGCGATTATTTGGATAAATTTATGATTGTGTATCTGGATGATATTCTGATTTTTTCGGATGACTGGGACTCTCATGTCCAGCAAGTCAGGAGGGTTTTTCAGGTTTTGCGGTCTAATTCTTTGTGTGTGAAGGGTTCTAAGTGTGTTTTTGGGGTACAGAGGATTTCCTTTTTGGGATATATTTTTTCTCCCTCTTCCATTGAAATGGATCCTGTCAAGGTTCAAGCTATTTGTGATTGGACGCAGCCCTCTTCTCTTAAGAGTCTTCAGAAATTTTTGGGCTTTGCTAACTTTTATCGTCGATTTATTGCTGGTTTTTCGGATATTGCTAAACCATTGACCGATTTGACTAAGAAGGGTGCTGATGTTGCTGATTGGTCCCCTGATGCTGTGGAGGCCTTTCGGGAGCTTAAGCGCCGTTTTTCCTCTGCCCCTGTGTTGCGTCAGCCTGATGTTGCTCTACCTTTTCAGGTTGAGGTCGACGCTTCTGAGATCGGAGCTGGGGCAGTGTTGTCGCAGAAAAGTTCTGACTGCTCCGTGATGAGGCCTTGTGCCTTCTTTTCCCGTAAATTTTCGCCCGCTGAGCGGAATTATGATGTTGGGAATCGGGAGCTTTTGGCCATGAAGTGGGCTTTTGAGGAGTGGCGCCATTGGCTTGAGGGGGCCAGACATCAGGTGGTGGTATTGACTGACCACAAAAATTTGATTTATCTTGAGACCGCCAGGCGCCTGAATCCTAGACAGGCGCGCTGGTCATTATTTTTCTCTCGGTTTAATTTTGTGGTGTCATACCTACCGGGTTCTAAGAATGTTAAGGCGGATGCCCTTTCTAGGAGTTTTGAGCCTGACTCGCCTGGTAACTCTGAGCCCACAGGTATCCTTAAGGATGGAGTGGTATTGTCAGCCGTTTCTCCAGACCTGCGGCGGGCCTTGCAGGAGTTTCAGGCGGATAGACCGGATCGTTGCCCACCTGATAAACTGTTTGTTCCTGATGATTGGACCAGTAGAGTCATCTCTGAGGTTCATTCTTCTGCGTTGGCAGGTCATCCTGGCATTTTTGGTACCAGGGATTTGGTGGCAAGGTCCTTCTGGTGGCCTTCCCTGTCACGAGATGTGCGAGGCTTTGTGCAGTCTTGTGACGTTTGTGCTCGGGCCAAGCCTTGTTGTTCTCGGGCTAGTGGATTATTGTTGCCCTTGCCTATTCCTAAGAGGCCTTGGACGCACATCTCGATGGATTTTATTTCAGATCTGCCTGTTTCTCAGAAGATGTCTGTCATCTGGGTGGTGTGTGACCGTTTCTCTAAGATGGTCCATTTGGTTCCTCTGCCCAAGTTGCCTACTTCTTCCGAGTTGGTTCCTCTGTTTTTTCAAAATGTTGTTCGTTTGCATGGTATTCCTGAGAATATCATTTCTGACAGAGGGACCCAATTCGTGTCTAGATTTTGGCGGGCATTCTGTGCTAGGATGGGCATAGATTTATCTTTTTCGTCCGCTTTCCATCCTCAGACGAATGGCCAGACCGAGCGGACTAATCAGACCCTGGAGACATATCTGAGGTGTTTTGTGTCTGCTGACCAGGATGATTGGGTTGCTTTTTTGCCATTGGCGGAGTTCGCTCTCAATAATCGGGCCAGCTCTGCCACTTTGGTGTCCCCGTTTTTCTGTAATTCGGGGTTTCATCCTCGATTTTCCTCTGGTCAGGTGGAATCTTCGGATTGTCCTGGAGTGGATGCTGTGGTGGAGAGATTGCATCAGATCTGGGGGAAGGTGGTTGACAATTTGAGGTTGTCCCAGGAGAAGACTCAGCTTTTTGCCAACTGCCACCGTCGTGTTGGTCCTCGGCTTTGTGTTGGGGATTTGGTGTGGTTGTCTTCTCGTTTTGTCCCTATGAGGGTCTCTTCTCCTAAATTTAAGCCTCGGTTCATCGGCCCGTATAAGATATTGGAGATTCTTAACCCTGTTTCCTTCCGTTTGGACCTCCCTGCATCCTTTTCTATTCATAACGTTTTTCATCGGTCATTATTGCGCAGGTATGAGGTACCGGTTGTGCCTTCCGTTGAGCCTCCTGCTCCGGTGTTGGTTGAGGGTGAGTTGGAGTACGTTGTGGAGAAAATCTTAGACTCCCGTGTTTCCAGACGGAGACTCCAGTATCTGGTCAAGTGGAAGGGATACGGCCAGGAGGATAATTCTTGGGTGAATGCATCTGATGTTCATGCCTCTGATCTGGTTCGTGCCTTTCATAGGGCCCATCCTGATCGCCCTGGTGGTTCTGGTGAGGGTTCGGTGCCCCCTCCTTGAGGGGGGGGTACTGTTGTGAATTTGGATTCGGGGCTCCCCCGGTGGCTACTGGTGGAATTGAACTGGTGTCTTCATCTTCTCTGTTCACCTGTTCCCATCAAGATGTGGGAGTCGCTATATAACCTTGCTTCTCTGTTAGTTGCTTGCCGGTCAACAATGTTATCAGAAGCCTCTCTGTGCTTGTTCCTGCTCCTAGACAACTACTAGATAAGTTGGACTCTTGTCCATGTTTGTTTTTGCATTTTGTTCCAGTTCACAGCTGTAGTTTCGTTACTGTGTCTGGAAAGCTCTTGTGAACAGGAATTGCCACTCTGGTGTTATGAGTTAATGCCAGAGTCTTAAAGTAATTCCTGGATGGTGTTTTGATAGGGTTTTCAGCTGACCATGAAAGTGTCCTTTCTGTCTTCTGCTATGTAGTAAGTGGACCTCAAATTTGCTAAACCTATTTTCATACTACGTTTGTTATTTCATCTTGATTCACCGCCAATACATGTGGGGGGCCTCTGTCTCCTTTCGGGGTATTTCTCTAGAGGTGAGCTAGGACTAATATTTTCCTCTGCTAGCTTTATTTAGTCCTCCGGCTGGTGCTGGGCATCTAGAATCAACGTAGGCATGCTACCCGGCCACTGCTAGTTGTGCGTTAGGTTTAGTTCATGGTCAGCTCAGTTCCCATCTTCCAAGAGCTAGTTTCTATATATGCTGATGCTATGTTCTCTTGCCATTGAGATCATGACACTCCCCCTAGTGGTGGCTGCAGACAGGATATTATCATGTATCTCTGTATACAGGGAGCTCCCCCTAGTGGTGGCTGCAGACAGGATCTTATCATGTATCTCTGTATACAGGGAGCTCCCCCTAGTGGTGGCTGCAGACAGGATCTTATCATGTATCTCTGTATACAGGGAGCTCCCCCTAGTGGTGGCTGCAGACAGGATCTTATCATGTATCTCTGTATACAGGGAGCTCCCCTAGTGGTGGCTGCAGACAGGATCTTATCATGTATCTCTGTATACAGGGAGCTCCCCCTAGTGGTGGCTGCAGACAGGATCTTATCATGTATCTCTGTATACAGGGAGCTCCCCCTAGTGGTGACTGCAGACAGGATCTTATCATGTATCTCTGTATACAGGGAGCTCCCCCTAGTGGTGGCTGCAGACAGGATCTTATCATGTATCTCTGTATACAGGGAGCTCCCTCTAGTGGTAACTGCAGACAGGATCTTATCATGTATCTCTGTATACAGGGAGCTCCCCCTAGTGGTGGCTGCAGACAGAATCTTATCATGTATCTCTGTATACAGGGATCTCCCCCTAGTGGTGGCTGCAGACAGGATCTTATCATGTATCTCTGTATACAGGGAGCTCCCCCTAGTGGTGGCTGCAGACAGAATCGTATCATGTATCTCTGTATACAGGGAGCTCCCCCTAGTGGTGTCTGCAGACAGAATCTTATCATGTATCTCTGTATACAGGGAGCTCCCCCTAGTGGTGGCTGCAGACAGAATCGTATCATGTATCTCTGTATACAGGGAGCTCCCCCTAGTGGTGTCTGCAGACAGGATCTTATCATGTATCTCTGTATACAGGGAGCTCCCCCTAGTGGTGGCTGCAGACAGGTTCTTATCATGTATCTCTGTATACAGGGAGCTCCCCCTAGTGGTGGCTGCAGACAGGATCTTATCATGTATCTCTGTATACAGGGAGCTCCCCCTAGTGGTGGCTGCAGACAGGATCTTATCATGTATCTCTGTATACAGGGAGCTCCCCTAGTGGTGGCTGCAGACAGGATCTTATCATGTATCTCTGTATACAGGGAGCTCCCCCTAGTGGTGGCTGCAGACAGGATCTTATCATGTATCTCTGTATACAGGGAGCTCTGTTGTGGATTCTGTTTGTGGGCTCCCTCTGGTGGTTACTGCTGGTACTGGGTGACTTTGGTGGGTTGCGGCCTTTGGTTTCCACCTGTCCATCAGAGGCTGGGTGTTTCCTATTTTACCTGGCCTTTCTGTCATTCCCTTGCCGGCTATCAATGTATTCAGATGTGCTCTGTTTGGTTCCTGCCTACCTGCTCCCAGATCTTTCAGGATAAGCTAAGTGCTGATTTTCAGTTGTTGGTTTTTTTTGTCCAGCTTGCTTATTATGTCTCTATGCTAGCTGGTAGCTCTAGTGGACTGAGGTTCTCCCCATGTGCCATGAGTTGGCACATGGGTTCTTGTAATCTCAGGATGGTTTTTTGATTAGGGTTTTTTGCTGACCGCTCAGACCCCTTTTGTATCGTTCTGCTTTCTAGTTTACAGCGGGCCTCAATTTGCTGAACCTATATATATCATCTCTATGTGTGTGCCTTCCTCTCATTTCACCGTCAATACATGTGGGGGGCAACTATACCTTTTGGGGTTCATTCCTCTGGAGGCAAGTGAGGTCTTTATTTTCTCTGCAGTACTAGTTAGCTCTTAGGCTGGTGCGTGGCGTCTAGAACCAACGTAGGCACGCTCCCTGGCTATCTCTAGTTGCGTTTGTCAGGCGTAGGGCAGCGGTCAGCCCAGGTTCCATCACCCTAGAGCTCGTCCGATATTTTGTATTACTTTGCTTGTCCCTTGCTATCCCTAGCCATTGGGATTCATGACAGAGCTCCCCCTAGTGGTGGCTGCAGACAGGATCTTATCATGTATCTCTGTATACAGGGAGCTCCCCCTAGTGGTGACTGCAGACAGGATCTTATCATGTATCTCTGTATACAGGGAGCTCCCCCTAGTGGTGGCTGCAGACAGGATCTTATCATGTATCTCTGTATACAGGGAGCTCCCTCTAGTGGTAACTGCAGACAGGATCTTATCATGTATCTCTGTATACAGGGAGCTCCCCCTAGTGGTGGCTGCAGACAGAATCTTATCATGTATCTCTGTATACAGGGAGCTCCCCCTAGTGGTGGCTGCAGACAGAATCTTATCATGTATCTCTGTATACAGGGAGCTCCCCCTAGTGGTGACTGCAGACAGGATCTTATCATGTATCTCTGTATACAGGGAGCTCCCCCTAGTGGTGGCTGCAGACAGGATCTTATCATGTATCTCTGTATACAGGGAGCTCCCTCTAGTGGTAACTGCAGACAGGATCTTATCATGTATCTCTGTATACAGGGAGCTCCCCCTAGTGGTGGCTGCAGACAGAATCTTATCATGTATCTCTGTATACAGGGAGCTCCCCCTAGTGGTGGCTGCAGACAGAATCTTATCATGTATCTCTGTACACAGGGAGCTCCCCCTAGTGGTGGCTGCAGACAGGATCTTATCATGTATCTCTGTATACAGGGAGCTCCACCTAGTGGTGGCTGCAGACAGGATCTTATCATGTATCTCTGTATACAGGGAGCTCCCCCTAGTGGTGGCTGCAGACAGGATCTTATCATGTATCTCTGTATACAGGGAGCTCCCCCTAGTGGTGGCTGCAGACAGGATCTTATCATGTATCTCTGTATACAGGGAGCTCCCCTAGTGGTGGCTGCAGACAGGATCTTATCATTTATCTCTGTATACAGGGAGCTCCCCCTAGTGGTGGCTGCAGACAGGATCTTATCATGTATCTCTGTATACAGGGAGCAACCCCTAGTGGTGGCTGCAGACAGGATCTTATCATGTATCTCTGTATACAGGGAGCTCCCCCTAGTGGTGACTGCAGACAGGATCTTATCATGTATCTGTGGAGCGCCCCCACACCGCCGCAGGGCCGAGGGGTACCCGGAGCCGGGCCTCTGGGATCTCAGTCCTGGGGTTGTCACGGTGGCTAGACCCGGTCCGTGGCCCTGTCTGTCAGTGGGGGACGTCCGTTGCAAATAGGTGCTGTTAACGGTGGTGTAGCGGTGCAGTTGTGGGGTGCAGGTCGCGGTAAATAACGAGGACACCAGGTTGCAGTCTCTTTACCTCTTTACTGGAGATCTCTCGGTCCTCAGTCCGGAATCCAGTCCACCAGGCTGCGCAAGTCCGGCCGGTCCAATGGCACCTCCAGAGTTCTCCTCACAGGTGGAAATCAGTGCCTTCCTTCTTAGCGCTTTGTGTTGTAGTCCTTCCCTGCTGTGCTTACGGAAAGTACCCCACAACTGTTGTGTCTGTTTCTTAAGTTCCCTCACAACTCGATTAACTGATCTTCTGCTAATCTTCCGTCCCTTCCTGATGTTACAGTAAGAACGGCACCCGTTTGTCAGGTAGGCCTGGAGTTCTTCCGGGACCCTAGAGACGCCCCTCTCCCGCAATTGCCCCCCAAGACTTCATAGGTGATATGTGGTAGACAGCCCGCCTGAGACTGACTGTCCTGCCGCTGTTTGGAGTATGGCTTAAAGCTGTATATTATTCCACTCCCTCGGCGTTCCGGCCACCGGTAATGCGCCTCAGCAAGGTGCTGCCTCTTTCAACAAAACCCCTGCTGGTATTCTCCTTCTGCTTGATTTCGTTTCTCACTCAGCACAATCTATCTCGCTTCTAATCCTTTCTTAGGGCACCGCCGCTATTCTGAGCAGGCACGGTCCCGTTACGTTCTTTCAATGCCAAGCCTCTGCCAGGATCCCACCCCTGGCAGAGACCCTACTGTCTCTTCCTCCACAACACCCTCTCTCACTAGGTGTTGCTTCGTTCGATCCAGTCAGCTTTCTCCACTAACTTCCTGCCTGACCCCCAGTTTACCCACTATGGTGGGGAGTGGCCTAATGAATAGCACCCTTAGCTCCCCCCGGAGGCCCAGCTGTGAAACATATTGGTGTCTGTGATACCTGATTGGAGGAACTCCTTCAGTGCCATCGAACGCACCATGGCTCCCCTTAGTGGCGGAGCCACAGTACTGCAACGACCAGGACTCTGGGGCGCTGCACTCCCCCCTGGTTAAACACAGTACTCCGGGACTGGGAAGAAAACAACAATACAGGTTAGCAAAAAGACATACAAATTTGTTGAGTGCAAAACAATAAGCATACTTGAACAGGCTTCCCTTTATGGGAGGTGAGGACACTTTAACGTTACAAAACATAATCAAATATCATAGCAACAGGCTACAATTAACTCTCATTACCCAACCGGGTATTCTACTAAGTGCAAATGCTGGAACAATAAATTAACATTGCCTTTAAGAAACATACACTCTTAGTTTATCAAAGGCCTTCCTATAATCACATTACAGGGCAAGGTAACTTCACATTCTCCTACTTTGAACCTGCAGGACCGCCTGTCCCTATGGCACCAGACCTACTGCCTCTCCTTTCTTTTACAGGACCGCCCCGTTCAGCCAGGGCCTACTGCCTTTCTCTACTATACATAGTATAGACATAACATTCCTTTCAATTTGAGAGCATGGAGCCCACTCTGCTTGGCTCCTATAAGGACTCACTCACTAACCCCTACGGGTCTACTTTCTGTCCTTAGTAACGAACTAACTTTCTATGGGGACGCAGGGTTTACCTTCTATCCTCACCTTCGTTATTACTTCTTTACTTTCAGTTAAACGGAACTCTACATCTACCCCTACGGGCTTTCTGCATCTTTCTCTTCAAAGAACATTATCTAGGTTTCACATTTTAAACAAATTAAACACACATAACTTTTCCATGAAAAACAGTTACATTTCCTTCAAAGCATTATCTCGACATTACTGTTCTAAAACAGTATCACTTTCAAGTTCAATTCTAACCTCCCCTTTAAGAGGAGATCAAGTCTTTCTGAGGTAGCTCTTCTTCTCAGCCTACCAGTCCATGCAAAGGCTCCGGAATGGTATCTTCGCAAAATGTCTTTAAACAAAACCAGTAGGAAGCACCTTTAAGAAGGTGCAAACTATTTACAAGAAAGTTCAAATCATGCACAGTCCATGATTTCGCAGTTTGTGTAACTTTGTGCAAAACTTCAAGAAAACAACAATAGTGACCCCGGGTCAACAAAGGGGTCACCTTTTTAAAGTTTACCCTGGACGGGTTTAGCAGCAACTTAAAGAACAAACAGTAACTATTTACATTTTCAGGTTTCCGAGGTTTACTCTTGCTCAGGTGGCTTGGGCTCCTGCCCCCCGGCCACTGTGGTGCCAGCGTCCGCGGTTCGAACGTGCAGATGAACTCGACTGGCCAACTCGGTGGCCGCTACCAGGCGCACTGTCGCGATGGTGACAAGGTCGGGTGCTCCTGGGACCAGGTCCGAGGTGGTAAGGGTCGCGGCTCCAAACATACACCGCCGAACATTCTGTGCATACCACCCGAGCGGGTTCTGGTGGCGGCTGTAGGTCACCTGATCCCCCTTTTGCAATGGTTCTCCACTTCGGCCACAGCAGGGAGCCCTCACGTTACAGTGCGCAACAAAAACGTCAGTATCCAATCCCGGCTCGTGTATGAGGCCCCACCCCCTTCTTGCATGGTAGGCCAACACAGTGCCCCGCCTTATCACATCTCTGTCATCCCATGCCGGAGGGGATTGTTGTATTTTCGATGGACCCATCGGCTCGGCCTCTTTCCGGCCTTTCCACTGTAGAATCAAGCACTGTCTATATTGTTCCCACGTAAGCACCGCCTGAGTGGACCCGTTCTCCTGGGATCCATCTGTCCCAACCCAGGGGCTGTCCCACCGAAGAACTACTCCATCTAGACTCACATCCACGGGCTCTCCCACTCTAGTCGACAGCGGTGGCACCATCCTCCCCAGGTCACCAGGGGATAACACCATTAACCCTGCCGAGAAGGGTCGACCTTTACTGAGATGGAGGTGGGTCGTGGAAGCGGACTCGGGAGGGGGAGCAGGGGCGTCTTCCGTACCTACGCCTGATGTGGTTCCACCGATGTCGATCCGGTCCGCCGACAAGAACGCTGGAGTCGGCTGCTGCTCGGACCGCGGCTCTTCCGATGCGGCCCCCGAACGCTGCTCCGCTCGCTGTGGTTCCTTCTCCACGGACTCCAAGGTCAGGGTTGGTGGACTCAGCTCTGCTATCTGCTCCAGGAGTTTCAGGCCCTCCGGCTGCAGGGGACATAAGTCCGTCTCCGGTGAAGAGGGGCAAGCCGGAGTCGCATCTTCCTCGCTCAGGCACTTGCTGTTCATCATCGCTGCCTGATAGTCGGTGGCAGTGCATGCACCTGACTCCGCCATTTCTCCGAGGTCGGGCTTCTCCATCTCCTGCTTCCCGCCGTTGCAAATCAGGAGGTTGTCTTCTGCTTTGGGGCAGGTCATCTCCTTGCAGCCCGAAGCGCAGAGGGCGGTATCCATTTCTCGCGCCATTCTGGTAGTCTCCTCCCATAGCACGCCCTCCTTCTTCTCCAAAGTAGCAATGGCGGCGGCTTTTGGCGGGAACTTCTCTTGGTCAATGGTAGCACACAGTCTCTCAATAAAGCTACAGTTCATGCACAACAAATCACAGTCTCTAGGCACACATGACCTGATTCTTCAGGCTTAAGTAGATCCTGTTCGTGACGCCAAGTTGTGGAGCGCCCCCACACCGCCGCAGGGCCGAGGGGTACCCGGAGCCGGGCCTCTGGGATCTCAGTCCTGGGGTTGTCACGGTGGCTAGACCCGGTCCGTGGCCCTGTCTGTCAGTGGGGGACGTCCGTTGCAAATAGGTGCTGTTAACGGTGGTGTAGCGGTGCAGTTGTGGGGTGCAGGTCGCGGTAAATAACGAGGACACCAGGTTGCAGTCTCTTTACCTCTTTACTGGAGATCTCTCGGTCCTCAGTCCGGAATCCGGTCCACCAGGCTGCGCAAGTCCGGCCGGTCCAATGGCACCTCCAGAGTTCTCCTCACAGGTGGAAATCAGTGCCTTCCTTCTTAGCGCTTTGTGTTGTAGTCCTTCCCTGCTGTGCTTACGGAAAGTACCCCACAACTGTTGTGTCTGTTTCTTAAGTTCCCTCACAACTCGATTAACTGATCTTCTGCTAATCTTCCGTCCCTTCCTGATGTTACAGTAAGAACGGCACCCGTTTGTCAGGTAGGCCTGGAGTTCTTCCGGGACCCTAGAGACGCCCCTCTCCCGCAATTGCCCCCCAAGACTTCATAGGTGATATGTGGTAGACAGCCCGCCTGAGACTGACTGTCCTGCCGCTGTTTGGAGTATGGCTTAAAGCTGTATATTATTCCACTCCCTCGGCGTTCCGGCCACCGGTAATGCGCCTCAGCAAGGTGCTGCCTCTTTCAACAAAACCCCTGCTGGTATTCTCCTTCTGCTTGATTTCGTTTCTCACTCAGCACAATCTATCTCGCTTCTAATCCTTTCTTAGGGCACCGCCGCTATTCTGAGCAGGCACGGTCCCGTTACGTTCTTTCAATGCCAAGCCTCTGCCAGGATCCCACCCCTGGCAGAGACCCTACTGTCTCTTCCTCCACAACACCCTCTCTCACTAGGTGTTGCTTCGTTCGATCCAGTCAGCTTTCTCCACTAACTTCCTGCCTGACCCCCAGTTTACCCACTATGGTGGGGAGTGGCCTAATGAATAGCACCCTTAGCTCCCCCCGGAGGCCCAGCTGTGAAACATATTGGTGTCTGTGATACCTGATTGAAGGAACTCCATCAGTGCCATCGAACGCACCATGGCTCCCCTTAGTGGCGGAGCCACAGTACTGCAACGACCAGGACTCTGGGGCGCTGCATATCTCTGTATACATGGAGCTCCCCCTAGTGGTGGCTGCAGACAGGATCTTATCATGTATCTCTGTATACAGGGAGCTCCCTCTAGTGGTAACTGCAGACAGGATCTTATCATGTATCTCTGTATACAGGGAGCTCCCCCTAGTGGTGGCTGCAGACAGAATCTTATCATGTATCTCTGTATACAGGGAGCTCCCCCTAGTGGTGGCTGCAGACAGAATCTTATCATGTATCTCTGTATACAGGGATCTCCCCCTAGTGGTGGCTGCAGACAGGATCTTATCATGTATCTCTGTATACAGGGAGCTCCCCCTAGTGGTGGCTGCAGACAGAATCGTATCATGTATCTCTGTATACAGGGAGCTCCCCCTAGTGGTGACTGCAGACAGGATCTTATCATGTATCTCTGTATACAGGGAGCTCCCCCTAGTGGTGGCTGCAGACAGAATCTTATCATGTATCTCTGTATACAGGGAGCTCCCCCTAGTGGTGGCTGCAGACAGAATCTTATCATGTATCTCTGTATACAGGGAGCTCCCCCTAGTGGTGGCTGCAGACAGGATCTTATCATGTATCTCTGTATACAGGGAGCTCCCCCTAGTGGTGGCTGCAGACAAAATCTTATCATGTATCTCTGTACACAGGGAGCTCCCCCTAGTGGTGGCTGCAGACAGGATCTTATCATGTATCTCTGTATACAGGGAGCTCCACCTAGTGGTGGCTGCAGACAGGATCTTATCATGTATCTCTGTATACAGGGAGCTCCCCCTAGTGGTGGCTGCAGACAGGATCGTATCATGTATCTCTGTATACAGGGAGCTCCCCCTAGTGGTGGCTGCAGACAGGATCTTATCATGTATCTCTGTATACAGGGAGCTCCCCTAGTGGTGGCTGCAGACAGGATCTTATCATGTATCTCTGTATACAGGGAGCTCCCCCTAGTGGTGGCTGCAGACAGGATCTTATCATGTATCTCTGTATACAGGGAGCTCCCCCTAGTGGTGTCTGCAGACAGGATATTATCGTGTATCTCTGTATACAGGGAGCTCCCCCTAGTGATAGCTGCAGACAGGATCTTATCATGTATCTCTGTATACAGGGAGCTCCCCCTAGTGGTGGCTGCAGACAGAATCTCATCATGTATCTCTGTATACAGGTAGCTTCCCCTAGTGGTGGCTGCAGACAGAATCTTATCATGTATCTCTGTATACAGGGAGCTCCCCCTAGTGGTGGCTGCAGACAGAATCTCATCATGTATCTCTGTATACAGGGAGCTCCCCCTAGTGGTGGCTACAGACAGGATCTTATCGTGTATCTCTGTATACAGGGAGCTCCCCCTAGTGGTGGCTGCAGACAGGATCTTATCATGTACCTCTGTATACAGGGAGCTCCCCCTAGTGGTGGCTGCAGACAGGATCTTATCATGTATCTCTGTATACAGGGATCTCCCCCTAGTGGTGGCTGCAGACAGGATGTTATCATGTATCTCTGTATACAGGGAGCTCCCCCTAGTGGTGTCTGCAGACAGGATCTTATCATGTATCTCTGTATACAGGGAGCTCCCCCTAGTGATAGCTGCAGACAGGATCTTATCATGTATCTCTGTATACAGGGAGCTCCCCCTAGTGGTGTCTGCAGACAGGATCTTATCGTGTATCTCTGTATACAGGGAGCTCCCCCTAGTGATAGCTGCAGACAGGATCTTATCATGTATCTCTGTATACAGGGAGCTCCCCCTAGTGGTGTCTGCAGACAGGATCTTATCGTGTATCTCTGTATACAGGGAGCTCCCCCTAGTGATAGCTGCAGACAGGATCTTAACATGTATCTCTGTATACAGGGAGCTCCCCCTAGTGGTGGCTGCAGACAGGATCTTATCATGTGTCTCTATATACAGGGAGCTCTCCCTAGTGATGGCTGCAGACAGGATCTTATCATGTACCTCTGTATACAGGGAGCTCCCCCTAGTGGTGGCTGCAGACAGGATCTTATCATGTGTCTCTATATACAGGGAGCTCCCCCTAGTGATGGCTGCAGACAGGATCTTATCATGTACCTCTGTATACAGGGAGCTCCCCCTAGTGGTGGCTGCAGACGGGATCTTATCATGTATCTCTGTATACAGGGAGCTCCCCCTAGTGGTGACTGCAGACAGGATCTTATCATGTATCTCTGTCTACAGGGAGCTCCCCCTAGTGATGGCTGGAGACAGGATCTTATCATGTATCTCTGTTTACAAGGAGCTCCCCCTAGTTGTGACTGCAGACAGGATTTTATCATGTATCTCTGTATACAGGGAGCTCACCCTAGTGGTGGCTGCAGACATGATCTTATCATGTATCTCTGTATACAGGGAGCTCACCCTAGTGGTGGCTGGAGACAGGATCTTATCATGTATCTCTGTATACAGGGAGCTCCCCCTAGTGATGGCTGGAGACAGGATCTTATCATGTATCTCTGTTTACAAGGAGCTCCCCCTAGTTGTGACTGCAGACAGGATTTTATCATGTATCTCTGTATACAGGGAGCTCACCCTAGTGGTGGCTGCAGACATGATCTTATCATGTATCTCTGTATACAGGGAGCTCACCCTAGTGGTGGCTGCAGACATGATCTTATCATGTATCTCTGTATACAGGGAGCTCACCCTAGTGGTGGCTGGAGACAGGATCTTATCATGTATCTCTGTATACAGGGAGCTCCCCCTAGTGATGGCTGGAGACAGGATCTTATCATGTATCTCTGTTTACAAGGAGCTCCCCCTAGTTGTGACTGCAGACAGGATTTTATCATGTATCTCTGTATACAGGGAGCTCACCCTAGTGGTGGCTGCAGACATGATCTTATCATGTATCTCTGTATACAGGGAGCTCACCCTAGTGGTGGCTGCAGACATGATCTTATCATGTATCTCTGTATACAGGGAGCTCACCCTAGTGGTGGCTGGAGACAGGATCTTATCATGTATCTGTATACAGGGAGCTCCCCCTAGTGGTGTCTGCAGACAGGATCTTATCGTGTATCTCTGTATACAGGGAGCTCCCCCTAGTGATAGCTGCAGACAGGATCTTAACATGTATCTCTGTATACAGGGAGCTCCCCCTAGTGGTGGCTGCAGACAGGATCTTATCATGTGTCTCTATATACAGGGAGCTCCCCCTAGTGATGGCTGCAGACAGGATCTTATCATGTACCTCTGTATACAGGGAGCTCCCCCTAGTGGTGGCTGCAGACAGGATCTTATCATGTATCTCTGTATACAGGGAGCTCCCCCTAGTGGTGACTGCAGACAGGATCTTATCATGTATCTCTGTCTACAGGGAGCTCCCCCTAGTGATGGCTGGAGACAGGATCTTATCATGTATCTCTGTATACATGGAGCGCCCCCTAGTGGTGACTGCAGACAGGATCTTATCATGTATCTCTGTATACAGGGAGCTCCCCCTAGTGGTGACTGCAGACAGGATCTTATCATGTATCTCTGTATACAGGGAGCTCCCTCTAGTGGTGGCTGCAGACAGGATATTATCATGTATCTCTGTATTCAGGGAGCTCCCCCTAGTGGTGGCTGCAGACAGGATCCATGTATCTCTGTATACAGGGAGCTCCCTCTAGTGGTGGCTGCAGACAGGATCTTACCATGTATCTCTGTATACAGGGAGCTCCCCCTAGTGGTGGCTGCAGACAGGATCTTATCATGTAGCTCTGTATACAGGGAGCTCCCCCTAGTGGTGGCTGCAGACAGGATCTTATCATATATCCCGGTATACAGGGAGCTCCTTCTAGTGGTGGCTGCAAAGAGATGACATGTTATGATTTATTTCAATACTTATGTAAGAAATTTGAAGCTCTGCACCAGGAAGAATAAAAATATCACCACTATCAGTCGGTGGATTCCTATCTATATAGAATTAAAAAGGTAAAAAATTAATATTCTGAAAACTAAAATGCTTAATTCACCCCAGAGGAAACACTGTTGGAACGCCCGCCAGGGCCATGGGGTACTCAGTATCGGGTCCGGTACTTAAAGGGATGTGTCACGGCGGTGGTGACCCAGTCCGTGGCCCTAGGCGCCCATGTAAAAGGTATGGTCTATAAAGGGATTTGTAAAATAAAAGTTTGTGACTCCACCTGTGGTATTCAGTCAAGGATGACCAATGCTGTTTAAAGGGGTCCACTGGGGTGATATTGCGGCAGCTGGGATGGTATGGCTTCCCACAGGTGAAGCTGGGTCCCCAGGGCTCCCGGTGTAGTAGGGACAGGTGGTAGGTAGTGAAAGAAATGGAGGACACAGGTTTGCAGACTCTTTACCTCTTTACTGTGTGATTCAGGCAGCCACAGTCCAGGGCACCGGATCACGGATGCTGGTGTGGGCAAGTCGGCTTGGAAGCGAATTGGGAATCCCTCAAACCAGGTGGAGTGGGAAGCCTTCGTTCTAGCGCTGTGTTGTTGTAGTCCCTTGCTGTCTTAGGCCTCACACATGGTCCTCACGTTCTCTCTGTCCCCAGGTTGGTAGGACACTAACCCGTATGACAGGCAGTCCGAGCCTTTTTACAGGATCTCTATCACGACCCGGGCTCTGTCTGATACTGTGTCCTCGGGTGTTAATGGTGGACAGGTAACTTGCAATTTGCTGTCCTGACCGTTTCTGCCGCATGAAGTTACCCCCACAACCTCGGTCTTCCGGCTACCGGTATCTGCGCTCTGCATGGAGGAAGCCCAATCGCAGCTTCTCTCTCCAGCTCTTCACTCTCCTTCGCTTCTTTTCCCTCTCAGTCTTCTACAGACTGCTCTGCTTTCTTTTTCCTTTCCAGAAGCTGCAGAATCTCTCGTCTGCACGGCCCCAGCTTTCCTTCCTCTCTCTCCTCTCACTGTCTCTCTCTAACTGCCTAGCAACTGCCTAGCAACTGACTCCTCCTCCCTACCAGAGAGAGCAGCTCCCCTATAATTGGGTGTAGAGCTCCCCCTTCTGGCCTGGAGTTAGAACAGTGTTATATTTGCTGAATACCTGTCAAAGATATTGCATTCTATGCAGTGGGGACGGAAAGTATTCAGATCTCTTTACATTTTTCCCTCTTTGCTTCATTGCAGCCATTTGGTAAATTCTATGAAGTTCATTTTTTCTCATTAATGTACACTCTGCACCCCATCTTGACTGAAAAAAACAGAAATGTAGACATTTTTGCAAATTTATTAAAAAAGAAAAACTGAAATATCCCATGGTCATAAGTATTCAGACCCTTTGCTCAGACACTCACACTCACACTCACAGTCACATGTTGTCCATTTCCTTGTGATCATCCTTGAGATGGTTCTTCTCCTTCATTGGAGTCCAGCTGTGTGTAATTAAACTGATAGGACGTGATTTGGGAAGGCGCACACCTGTCTATATAAGACCTCACAGCTCACAGTGCATGTCAGACCAAATGAGAATCATGAGGTCAAAGGAACTGGCCAAGGAGCTCAGAGACAGAATTGTGGCAAGGCACAGATCTGTGTCATGAATCCCAATGGCTAGGGATAGCAAGGGACAAGCAAAGTAATACAAAATATCGGACGAGCTCTAGGGTGATGGAACCTGGGCTGACCGCTGCCCTACGCCTGACAAACGCAACTAGAGATAGCCAGGGAGCGTGCCTACGTTGGTTCTAGACGCCACGCACCAGCCTAAGAGCTAACTAGTACTGCAGAGAAAACAAAGACCTCACTTGCCTCCAGAGGAATGAACCCCAAAAGGTATAGTTGCCCCCCACATGTATTGACGGTGAAATGAGAGGAAGGCACACACATAGAGATGATATATATAGGTTCAGCAAATTGAGGCCCGCTGTAAACTAGAAAGCAGAACGATACAAAAGGGGCCTGAGCGGTCAGCAAAAAACCCTAATCAAAAAACCATCCTGAGATTACAAGAACCCATGTGCCAACTCATGGCACATGGGGAGAACCTCAGTCCACTAGAGCTACCAGCTAGCATAGAGACATAATAAGCAAGCTGGACAAAAAACCAAACAACTGAAAATCAGCACTTAGCTTATCCTGAAAGATCTGGGAGCAGGTAGGCAGGAACCAAACAGAGCACATCTGAATACATTGATAGCAGGCAAGGGAATGACAGAAAGGCCAGGTAAAATAGGAAACACCCAGCCTCTGATGGACAGGTGGAAACCAAAGGCCGCAACCCACCAAAGTCACCCAGTACCAGCAGTAACCACCAGAGGGAGCCCACAAACAGAATCCACAACAGTACCCCCCCCTTGAGGAGGGGTCACCGAACCCTCACGAGAACCCCCAGGGTGATCAGGGTGAGCTCTATGGAAGGCGCGGACCAAATCAGTCGCATGAACATCGGAGGCGACCACCCAGGAATTATCCTCCTGACCATAACCCTTCCACTTAACCAAATACTGGAGTTTGCGTCTGGAAACACGAGAATCCAAGATCTTCTCAACAACATACTCCAATTCTCCCTCCACCAGCACCGGAGCAGGAGGCTCAACCGAAGGAACAACGGGCACCTCATACCTCCGCAACAACGACCGATGGAACACATTATGAATAGCAAACGATGCTGGGAGATCCAAACGAAAAGATACAGGGTTAAGAATCTCCGAGATCCTATAAGGACCGATGAACCGAGGCTTGAACTTAGGAGAAGAGACCTTCATAGGGACAAAACGAGAAGACAACCACACCAAATCCCCAACAAGAAGTCGGGGACCCACGCGGCGACGGCGATTAGCAAACTGCTGAGTCTTCTCCTGAGATAACTTCAAATTGTCCACCACCTGATTCCAAATCTGATGTAGCCTGTCCACCACCACGTCCACTCCAGGACAATCCGAAGACTCCACCTGACCAGAGGAAAAACGAGGATGAAACCCCGAATTACAAAAAAAAGGAGAGACCAACGTGGCAGAACTAGCCCGATTATTAAGAGCAAATTCGGCCAGCGGCAAAAAAGCAACCCAGTCATCTTGATCAGAAGAAACAAAACACCTCAAATAAGTTTCCAAGGTCTGATTAGTTCGCTCCGTCTGGCCATTCGTCTGAGGATGGAATGCAGACGAGAAAGACAAATCAATGCCCATCTTGGCACAAAACGTCCGCCAAAATCTAGACACAAACTGGGATCCCCTGTCAGAAACGATATTCTCCGGAATCCCATGCAAACGAACCACGTTCTGAAAAAATAAAGGGACCAACTCAGAGGAGGAAGGCAACTTAGGCAAGGGCACCAAATGAACCATCTTAGAAAAGCGGTCACACACCACCCAGATAACGGACATTTTCTGTGAAACCGGGAGATCAGAAATAAAATCCATGGAAATGTGCGTCCAAGGCCTCTTCGGGATGGGCAAGGATAACAACAACCCACTGGCCCGAGAACAGCAAGGCTTAGCTCGAGCACACACTTCACAAGACTGCACAAAGGTACGCACATCCCTAGACAAGGAAGGCCACCAAAAAGACCTGGCCACCAAGTCTCTAGTACCAAATATTCCAGGATGACCAGCCAACACAGAAGAATGGACCTCGGAGATGACTCTACTGGTCCAATCATCCGGAACAAACAGTCTTTCTGGTGGACAACGATCCGGTTTATCCACCTGAAACTCCTGCAATGCACGTCGCAAGTCTGGGGATACGGCGGACAATATTACCCCATCCCTAAGGATACCAGTAGGCCCAGAGTCTCCAGGAGAGTCAGGCACAAAACTCCTGGAAAGAGCATCTGCCTTCACATTCTTTGAACCTGGCAGGTATGAAACCACGAAATTGAAACGAGAAAAAAACAACGACCAACGAGCCTGTCTAGGATTCAAACGCCTGGCAGACTCAAGGTAAATGAGATTCTTGTGATCAGTCAAGACCACCACACGATGTTTAGCACCCTCAAGCCAATGACGCCACTCCTCAAATGCCCACTTCATGGCCAAAAGCTCCCGATTACCCACATCATAATTGCGCTCGGCGGGCGAGAATTTTCTAGAGAAGAATGCACATGGCTTCATCACCGAGCCATTAGAACTTCTCTGTGACAAAACCGCCCCCGCTCCAATCTCGGAAGCATCAACCTCAACCTGAAAAGGAAGTGAAACATCTGGTTGACACAACACAGGAGCAGAAGAAAACCAGCGCTTAAGTTCCTGAAAGGCCTCCACAGCCGCAGGAGACCAATCAGCAACATCAGCACCCTTTTTAGTCAAATCAGTCAAAGGTTTAACAATACTGGAAAAATTAGCAATGAACCGACGATAAAAATTAGCAAACCCCAAGAACTTCTGAAGGCTCTTAACAGATGTAGGTTGTGTCCAGTCACAAATCGCCTGAACCTTGACGGGATCCATCTCAATAGTAGAAGGAGAAAAAATGTACCCCAAAAAAGAAATCTTCTGGACTCCGAAGAGACACTTTGAGCCCTTCACAAACAGAGAATTGGCCCGCAGAACCTGAAACACCTTCCTGACCTGTAAAACATGAGACTCCCAGTCATCAGAAAACACCAAAATATCATCCAAATACACAATCATAAACTTATCCAGATATTCACGGAAAATATTGTGCATAAAGGACTGAAAGACTGACGGAGCATTGGAGAGTCCAAAAGGCATTACCAAATACTCAAAATGGCCCTCAGGCGTATTAATTGCGGTTTTCCACTCGTCACCCTGTTTTATCCGCACCAGATTATACGCACCGCGAAGATCTATCTTAGTGAACCACCTAGCCCCCTTAATGCGAGCAAACAAATCAGTCAATAATGGCAGTGGATACTGATATTTGACTGTAATCTTATTCAGAAGGCGATAATCTATACAAGGCCTCAGGGAACCATCTTTTTTTGCCACGAAAAAAAAAACCTGCTCCCAGAGGGGACGAAGATGGACGAATATGTCCCTTTTCCAAGGACTCCTTAATATAATTCCGCATAGCAGTATGCTCTGGCAGTGACAGATTAAATAAACGACCCTTAGGGAACTTACTGCCAGGAATCAATTCTATAGCACAGTCACAATCTCTATGAGGAGGGAGCGAATTGAGCTTAGGCTCCTCAAAAACATCCCTATAGTCAGACAAAAACGCAGGGATCTCAGAAGGAGTAGATGAAGCGATTGAAATCGGAGGTGCATAATCATGAACCCCCTGACATCCCCAGCTTAACACAGACATTGTTTTCCAGTCCAGGACAGGATTATGAGTTTGTAACCATGGCAGACCAAGCACTAGTACATCATGTAAATTATACAGTACAAGGAAGCGAATCACCTCCTGATGAACGGGAGTCATGCGCATGGTCACTTGTGTCCAATACTGCGGCTTATTCATAGCCAATGGTGTAGAGTCAATTCCCTTCAGAGGGATAGGAACTTCCAGAGGCTCCAGACTAAAACCGCAGCGTTTAGCAAATGACCAATCCATAAGACTCAGGGCAGCGCCTGAATCCACATAGGCATCGACGGAAATGGAAGACAGTGAAAAAATCAGAGTCACAGACAAAATGAACTTAGGCTGCAGAGTACCAATGGCAAAAGATTTATCAACCCTTTTTGTGCGTTTAGAGCATGCTGATATAACATGAGCTGAATCACCACAATAAAAACACAATCCATTTTTCCGCCTATAATTTTGCCGTTCACTTCTGGACTGAATTCTATCACATTGCATAGTCTCAGGTGCCTGTTCAGAAGACACCGCCAACTGGTGCACGGGTTTGCGCTCCCGTAAACGCCGATCAATCTGAATGGCCATAGCCATCGACTCATTCAGACCTGTAGGCGTAGGGAACCCCACCATAATATCCTTAATGGCCTCGGAAAGACCATTTCTGAAGTTAGCAGCCAGGGCGCACTCATTCCACTGAGTAAGCACCGACCATTTCCGAAATTTTTGACAATATATTTCCGCTTCATCATGCCCCTGAGAGAGGGCTAATAAAGCCTTTTCAGCCTGAATCTCCAGGTTGGGTTCCTCATAGAGCAATCCCAATGCCAGAAAAAACGCATCCACATTGAGCAATGCAGGATCCCCTGGTGCCAATGCAAATGCCCAATTCTGAGGGTCGCCCCGCAGGAAAGATATTACAATCTTGACCTGTTGAGCAGGGTCTCCAGAGGAGCGAGATTTTAAAGAAAGAAACAATTTACAATTGTTCCTGAAATTCAGGAAGGTAGATCTATCTCCAGAAAAGAACTCTGGAATAGGAATTCTAGGTTCAGACATGGGAGTGTGAACAACAAAATCCTGTATGTTTTGAACTTTTGCCGCGAGATTACTCAGGCTGGAAGCCAAACTCTGGACATCCATGTTAAACAGCTAATATCAGAGCCATTCAAGGGTTAAGAGGAGGTAAGAAGCAGCTAGACAGCAATTAAGGGCTAGGCAGCAAAACTCTGAAGGAAAAAAAAAAAAAAATTTCCCTTAAACACTTCTTTTTCTCCTGCTTCAGCCCAAACAATTAACACTTTGTGGGCCGGCTATACTGTCATGAATCCCAATGGCTAGGGATAGCAAGGGACAAGCAAAGTAATACAAAATATCGGACGAGCTCTAGGGTGATGGAACCTGGGCTGACCGCTGCCCTACGCCTGACAAACGCAACTAGAGATAGCCAGGGAGCGTGCCTACGTTGGTTCTAGACGCCACGCACCAGCCTAAGAGCTAACTAGTACTGCAGAGAAAATAAAGACCTCACTTGCCTCCAGAGGAATGAACCCCAAAAGGTATAGTTGCCCCCCACATGTATTGACGGTGAAATGAGAGGAAGGCACACACATAGAGATGATATATATAGGTTCAGCAAATTGAGGCCCGCTGTAAACTAGAAAGCAGAACGATACAAAAGGGGTCTGAGCGGTCAGCAAAAAACCCTAATCAAAAAACCATCCTGAGATTACAAGAACCCATGTGCCAACTCATGGCACATGGGGAGAACCTCAGTCCACTAGAGCTACCAGCTAGCATAGAGACATAATAAGCAAGCTGGACAAAAAACCAAACAACTGAAAATCAGCACTTAGCTTATCCTGAAAGATCTGGGAGCAGGTAGGCAGGAATCAAACAGAGCACATCTGAATACATTGATAGCCGGCAAGGGAATGACAGAAAGGCCAGGTAAAATAGGAAACACCCAGCCTCTGATGGACAGGTGGAAACCAAAGGCCGCAACCCACCAAAGTCACCCAGTACCAGCAGTAACCACCAGAGGGAGCCCACAAACAGAATCCACAACAGATCTGGCCAAGGTTACAACAGAATTTCTGCAGTACTCAAGGTTCCGAAGAGCACAGTGGCCTCCATAATCCTTACATGGAAGAAGTTTGGGACCACCAGAAGTCTTCCTAGACCTGGCCGTCCAGCCAAACTGAACAATCGTGGGAGAAGAACCTTGGTGAGAGAGGTAAAGAAGAACCCCAAGATCACTGTGGCTGAGCTCCAGAGATGCAGAGGGGAGATGGGAGAAAGTTCCACAAAGTCAGCTATCACTGCATTCAGGGGTCGATTAAGGGTAGCCAAGGCCCCGGGCTGTTCAGACACTGTGGGCTACCCGGTCATGTGATGGGGTCATGCGACGGGGTCATCATATACCTGAACCAGATTATTCCAGAAAAATAGTTGCTGTATGAAACTATAAACTGTCAAAAATCCATTGATCTAGTCAATTTACCCTTCAGTTAGGAAGTAAAAAAAACACAATACTATCTCTGTTATGACCCCAATGGCGAGGGTCTCAGAGGAACGTGGAAGTCTGCAGAATACAAAAATCCAGCTCATAGGGCAGTGGTAACTGGGTTGACCATATATCTACTCCTAACGCCAACACTAGAAGTAGCCGGGGATCATTCCTACGTTGATTCTAGATGACACGCGCCAGCCGGAGAATCTAGCTACCCCTAGTAGAGGAAAACAAAGACCTTTCTTGCCTCCAGAGAAGGGGACCCCAAAGCTGGATAGAAGCCCCCCACAAATAATGACGGTGAGGTAAGAGGAAATGACAAACACAGAAATGAACCAGGTTTAGCACAGAGAGGCCCGCTTACTGATAGCAGAATAAAGAAAGGTAACTTATATGGTCAACAAAAACCCTATCAAAATCCACACTGGAAATTCAAGAACCCCCGAACCGTCTAACGGTCCGGGGGGAGAACACCAGCCCCCTAGAGCTTCCAGCAAAGGTCAGGATATAGATTTGGAACAAGCTGGACAAAAATACAAAACCAAAACAAATAGCAAAAAGCAAAAGGCAGACTTAGCTGATATAACTGGAACCAGGATCAGTAGACAAGAGCACAGCAGACTAGCTCTGATAACTACGTTGCCAGGCATTGAACAGAAGGTCCAGGGAGCTTATATAGCAACACCCCTAACTAACGACCCAGGTGCGGATAAAAGGAATGACAGAAAAACCAGAGTCAAAAAACTAGTAACCACTAGAGGGAGCAAAAAGCAAATTCACAACAGTACCCCCCCCTTAGTGAGGGGTCACTGAACCCTCACCACGACCACCAGGGCGATCAGGATGAGCGGCATGAAAGGCACGAACTAAATCGGCCGCATGAACATCAGAGGCGACCACCCAGGAATTATCCTCCTGACCATAGCCCTTCCACTTGACCAGGTACTGAAGCCTCCGCCTGGAGAGGCGAGAATCCAAGATCTTCTCCACCACGTACTCCAACTCGCCCTCAACCAACACCGGAGCAGGAGGCTCAGCAGAAGGAACTACAGGCACAATGTACCGCCGCAACAAGGACCTATGAAATACATTGTGAATAGCAAACGACACAGGAAGATCCAGACGAAAAGATACAGGATTAAGGATTTCCAATATCTTGTAAGGCCCAATAAAACGAGGTTTAAATTTGGGAGAGGAGACCTTCATAGGAACAAAGCGGGAAGAAAGCCACACCAAATCCCCAACGCGTAGTCGGGGACCCACACCGCGGCGGCGGTTGGCAAAGCGCTGAGCCTTCTCCTGTGACAACTTCAAGTTGTCCACCACATGATTCCAGATCTGCTGCAACCTATCCACCACAGAATCCACCCCAGGACAGTCAGAAGGCTCCACATGACCCGAAGAAAAGCGAGGATGGAAACCAGAGTTGCAGAAAAAAGGCGAAACCAAGGTGGCGGAACTAGCCCGATTATTAAGGGCAAACTCAGCCAACGGCAAGAATGTCACCCAATCGTCCTGATCAGCAGAGACAAAACACCTCAAATAAGCCTCCAAAGTCTGATTGGTTCGCTCCGTCTGTCCATTAGTCTGAGGATGGAAAGCAGACGAAAACGACAAATCAATGCCCATCCTACTACAAAAGGATCGCCAGAACCTGGAAACGAACTGGGATCCTCTGTCTGACACAATATTCTCAGGGATGCCGTGCAAACGAACCACGTTCTGGAAAAACACAGGAACCAGATCGGAAGAGGAAGGCAGCTTAGGCAAAGGAACCAAATGGACCATCTTGGAGAAGCGATCACATATCACCCAGATAACGGACATGCCCTGAGATAGCGGAAGATCAGAAATGAAATCCATGGAGATATGTGTCCAAGGTCTCTTCGGGACAGGCAAGGGCAAGAGCAAACCGCTGGCACGAGAACAGCAAGGCTTAGCTCGAGCACAAGTCCCACAGGACTGCACAAATGACCGCACATCCCTTGACAAGGAAGGCCACCAAAAGGACCTGGCCACCAGATCTCTGGTGCCAAAAATTCCCGGGTGACCTGCCAACACCGAGGAATGAACCTCGGAAATGACTCTGCTGGTCCACTTATCCGGGACAAACAGTCTGTCAGGTGGACAAGACTCAGGCCTATCAGCCTGAAATCTCTGCAACACACGTCGCAGATCCGGAGAAATAGCTGACAAGATAACTCCATCTTTAAGAATACCAACAGGATCAGCGACTCCAGGAGCATCAGGCACAAAGCTCCTAGAAAGAGCATCGGCCTTCACATTCTTTGAACCTGGTAAATACGAGACAACAAAATCAAAGCGGGAGAAAAACAATGACCAGCGGGCCTGTCTCGGATTAAGGCGTTTAGCAGACTCGAGATACATCAGATTTTTGTGATCAGTCAAGACCACCACACGATGCTTAGCACCCTCGAGCCAATGACGCCACTCCTCAAATGCCCATTTCATGGCCAACAACTCCCGATTGCCCACATCATAATTTCGCTCGGCAGGCGAAAATTTCCTAGAGAAAAAGGCACAAGGCTTCATAACAGAGCAACCAGGGCCTCTCTGCGACAAAACGGCCCCTGCCCCAATCTCCGAAGCATCCACCTCAACCTGAAAGGGAAGTGAGACGTCAGGCTGGCACAAAACAGGCGCCGAAGTAAACCGGCGTTTCAACTCCTGGAAAGCCTCCACGGCAGCAGGAGCCCAGTTAGCTACATCGGAGCCCTTCTTGGTCATATCCGTCAAAGGTTTCACAATGCTAGAAAAATTAGCGATAAAACGACGGTAGAAGTTAGCGAAGCCCAAGAACTTCTGAAGACTCTTAACTGACGAGGGCTGAGTCCAATCAAGAATAGCTCGGACCTTGACTGGGTCCATCTCCACAGCAGAAGGGGAAAAAATGAACCCCAAAAAGGGAACCTTCTGTACACCAAAGAGACACTTTGAGCCCTTGACAAACAAAGAATTTTCACGCAAAATTTTAAAGACCAACCTGACCTGCTCCACATGCGAATCCCAATTATCAGAAAAAAACAAAATATCATCCAAATAAACAATCAAAAATTTATCCAGATACTTCCGGAAAATGTCATGCATAAAGGACTGAAAAACTGAAGGCGCATTGGAGAGCCCAAAAGGCATCACCAAGTACTCAAAATGACCTTCGGGCGTATTGAATGCGGTTTTCCATTCATCACCTTGCTTAATGCGCACAAGGTTGTACGCACCACGAAGGTCTATCTTGGTGAACCACTTGGCACCCTTAATCCGGGCAAACAAGTCAGACAACAGCGGTAAAGGATACTGAAATTTGACAGTGATCTTATTTAAAAGCCGATAATCAATACAAGGTCTCAAAGATCCGTCCTTTTTTGCCACAAAAAAGAATCCCGCACCAAGAGGGGAAGAAGACGGACGAATATGTCCTTTTTCCAGAGACTCCTTGATATATGAACGCATAGCGGTATGTTCAGGTACCGACAGATTAAACAGTCTTCCCTTAGGAAATTTACTGCCTGGGATCAAATCTATAGCACAGTCACAGTCCCTATGAGGAGGCAGTGCACTGGACTCAGACTCACTGAAGACATCCTGATAATCAGACAAATACTCCGGAACTTCCGAAGGCGTAGAAGAAGCAATAGACACAGGCAGGGAATCCTCATGAATACCACGACAGCCCCAACTTGAGACTGACATAGCCTTCCAGTCCAGGACTGGATTATGGGTCTGTAACCATGGCAGCCCTAAAACGACCAAATCATGCATTTTATGTAAAACCAGGAAACGTATCACCTCGCGGTGTTCAGGAGTCATGCACATGGTAACCTGAGTCCAATACTGCGGTTTATTTGCTGCCAATGGTGTAGCATCGATACCCCTAAGAGGAATAGGATTTTCTAATGGTTCAAGAGTAAAACCACAGCGCTTAGCGAATGAGAGATCCATGAGACTCAGGGCAGCACCTGAATCTACAAACGCCATGACAGGATAAGACGACAGTGAGCAAATCAAAGTTACAGACAGAATAAATTTAGGTTGCAAATTACCAACGGTGACAGGACTAACAACCTTAGCTATACGTTTAGAGCATGCTGAGATAACATGTGTAGAATCACCACAGTAGTAGCACAAGCCATTCCGGCGTCTATGAATTTTCCGCTCATTTCTAGTCAGGATTCTATCACATTGCATTAAATCAGGTGTCTGTTCAGACAACACCATGAGGGAATTTGCGGTTTTTCTATCACATTGCACCGAATTAGGTGTCTGTTCAGACAACACCATGAGGGAATTTGCGGTTTTGCGCTCCCGCAACCGCCGCTCAATTTGAATAGCCAGTGCCATAGTATCATTCAGACCTGTGGGAATGGGAAAACCCACCATAACATTCTTAATGGCTTCAGAAAGGCCATTTCTAAAATTAGCGGCCAGTGCACACTCGTTCCAATGTGTCAGCACGGACCATTTCCGAAATTTTTGGCAATACACTTCAGCCTCGTCCTGCCCCTGAGACATAGACAGCAAGGCCTTTTCTGCCTGAATCTCAAGATTGGGTTCCTCATAAAGTAAACCGAGCGCCAGAAAAAACGCATCAAGATCAGCCAATGCCGGATCTCCTGGCGCCAGCGAAAAAGCCCAATCCTGAGGGTCGCCCCGTAAGAACGAAATAACAATTTTTACTTGCTGAGCAGAATCTCCTGATGAACAGGGTCTCAGGGACAAAAACAATTTACAATTATTCACGAAATTCCTAAACTTAAACCTGTCTCCGGAAAACAGTTCAGGAATCGGTATTTTAGGTTCTGCCCTAGGATTTCTGATAACATAGTCTTGTATGCCCTGCACACGAGTAGCCAGCTGGTCCACACTTGTAATCAAGGTCTGGACATTCATGTCTGCAGCAAGCATAGCCACTCTGAGGTAAAGGGGAAGGAGAAAAAAAAAACTCAGAATCTTCTTTCTTATAATCCCTCTTCTGCAATGCATTAAACATTTAATACTGGCCTGGCAAACTGTTATGACCCCAATGGCGAGGGTCTCAGAGGAACGTGGAAGTCTGCAGAATACAAAAAATCCAGCTCATAGGGCAGTGGTAACTGGGTTGACCATATATCTACTCCTAACGCCAACACTAGAAGTAGCCGGGGATCATTCCTACGTTGATTCTAGATGACACGCGCCAGCCGGAGAATCTAGCTACCCCTAGTAGAGGAAAACAAAGACCTTTCTTGCCTTCAGAGAAGGGGACCCCAAAGCTGGATAGAAGCCCCCCACAAATAATGACGGTGAGGTAAGAGGAAATGACAAACACAGAAATGAACCAGGTTTAGCACAGAGAGGCCCGCTTACTGATAGCAGAATAAAGAAAGGTAACTTATATGGTCAACAAAAACCCTATCAAAATCCACACTGGAAATTCAAGAACCCCCGAACCGTCTAACGGTCCGGGGGGAGAACACCAGCCCCCTAGAGCTTCCAGCAAAGGTCAGGATATAGATTTGGAACAAGCTGGACAAAAATACAAAACCAAAACAAATAGCAAAAAGCAAAAGGCAGACTTAGCTGATATAACTGGAACCAGGATCAGTAGACAAGAGCACAGCAGACTAGCTCTGATAACTACATTGCCAGGCATTGAACAGAAGGTCCAGGGAGCTTATATAGCAACACCCCTAACTAACGACCCAGGTGCGGATAAAAGGAATGACAGAAAAACCAGAGTCAAAAAACTAGTAACCACTAGAGGGAGCAAAAAGCAAATTCACAACATATCTCCATAAGTGCCAGTATTCACAGGAGATCCGTACTTAGTATGCAGTGTCTGTGTAGAGGTAATACAGTGATCACTGGTGACATTGTACACAGGACCTCTGTATATAGTATACAGTGTCTAGTGTCAGTGTATAGGTAACACTGACTCACCAGTGACGTCTCTAGGTGAAGTCCTTCATCTTTCATCCAGCACAGACCGCCATCATTTCTTCCAGCCAGGATTCATTTCTGCAGGAAATAACACAGTTATCTCGAGCTCCGCTTGCAGAACACATTACTTAATTTTTCCCAACTTCTACATTACACCACATGAAGAAAAAGAGGCGACATAGTGTCACTCTACACAGTAACAACATTAACAGAAATAAACACGTGAAATAGATCACTCTGTCTGTAATGACTCTATAGAATATAGGAGATTCACTTTTTGTATTGAAGAACCTAAATAAATTTACTTTTTGGTGATATTCCAATTTTGTGAGAAGCCCCTGTACATAGATAATAGATAGATAATAGATAGATTGATAATAGATGGATAATAGATAATAGATAGATAATAGATAATAGATGGATAATAGATAATAGATAGATAATAAATAGATAATAGATAGATAATAGATTGATGGATAGATAATAGATGGATAACAGGCAGACACTCCCCGGTCGCACTGACACATTTCACCTTTACAAGGTTATGTACTGAACAAAGACTCATCAGAATGGAAAGTTTCCTAAATGCCAGCGCACAGAGTGTAATAACAGGCCGGCGCTCGCTGAGTGACACGCTGAAATCCCTTCCTGCTCCATCATTGTTCTGGTTATTAATAAGGTGCCAAGATATCCAAGAGATTATAGAATTGTGAAAGCAGAGACAATCCGACCACAGACGAGATGTCAGAGCGCACAGCTCCGCATTGTCAGCAGCGCCGTGTGATAGCGCAGGACTGTGCAAGTGTCAAGGTGAAGTAAAAGTCACAGTGTCACAATCCTGCGGAAACCTTCATCCTCCTGACCTTGTAATGTCGCTCCAATCCTCCTGGGATCCTTCTTTTCTATCTAATTCTTAAAAATATTCTGCTTTTGAGATTTTTGTGTTGTCTGACAACCAATATGGCGCCACTTCAGCATTCAGGGTGGTGAGTTGGGTCCAGCTGAGGTAGCAAACAGAATCTTCCCCCATTCATATAAAGCACAATTACCAAAACATTGCATATGGTGCACAATTAATACCGCCATACACTACTCAAACAAAACTTACATACCACATCAAAATACTAGTGTTTTACCGTTTCATTGCTGTTATAGATTGCAACAAAGATGTATTTAAATAGCAATCGACAAAAAGCACAAGAAAATACCGCCATACGAAGCTAAAAAATACTGTTACAGCATATTCAAAGAGCACTGCCATACAGCTGATATACAACAGTCTATATGTGCCATCACTATTATACAATAACGATATACCGTGTTGGTCCTAACTATCTGTGCCACACAAAATGACAGGATGTACCGCCATACAGTGCTCAATTAATACTGACACACAATGCACAAATAACGGCACCATATATCAAGTGTATACAGTGACTGATACAGCAGAACACGAGTCTTATACGAAGCCATTACTATCATAGATTACGATAAAGATATACTTTACAATGCCAAAACAGCAGTACCATGTAATGCATAAGAAAATACTGCCATACAGTGCTCAGAGAATAATGAAACAACACTCACTGGTCAAATACATACACCTGCCTCAGTAACAGCGGTATATAGTGCACGAGTGCAGAGTTATCATCTATCTATTATCTATCTATCTATCTATCTATCTATCTATCTATCTATCTATTATCTATCTGTTATCTATCTATTATCTATCTATTATCACACAGAAGTACGAGGTGTTCAGAGACACGGCCGAGGTGAGGATATCTATCTATCTATCTATCTATCTATCTATCTATCTATCTATCTATCTATTATCTATCTATCTATCTATCTATCTATCTATCTATCTATCTATCTATTATCTATCTATTATCTATCTACCATCTATCTATTATCTATTATCTATCATCTATCTATTATCTATCTATTATCTATCTATCTATCTATTATCTATCTATTATCTATTATCTATCATCTATTATCTATGTATCCATTATCTATCTATCTATCTATCTATTATCTATTTATCTATCTATCTATCTATCTATCTATCTATCTATCTATCTATCTATCTATCTATATCTACCTATTATCTATTATTTATCTATATATCTTTTTATCTATCTATTATCTATCTATCTATCTATCTATCTATCTATCTATTATCTATCAATCTATCTATCTATCTATCTATTCCATTTAACCAATTTCTATGAATTGAAAGTCAAGTTAGACCCAGATATTTCCCCAAGGAAAAAGATTATTAAAATAAAAATATAGAAAAATAAAAGTCCTAAGTATCAGGACATGCATTAAACCCCACGCGATTTTGCCTCCTCTCCGCCTTTGGATTAATATTCCCTGGAATTTATTGTTATTTATTCTTCCAGTTTGTAATTACTCATGTTTATGGGGATAATAAAGCCGTGTATTTCCCCCGCAGCTGCCAGCGCCGCGCAGTCTTCTCCCCCCGCCGCTCGGACCCCGCACACGTGGAAGAGTAATTGGTGATTTACATTTGGTCGGAATTTGTGCTTTAAATGCTGGAAGTCGTTTCTATAAAAAGTGACATAAGTCATTTCCTGCCGCGGCGGGATATTACTATCCAGCTGAGTAATTGCCGACTCATCAAATTAACCAGGTTATAAACCTGCTGGGTTTATTTAGGGCACAAATAATGAATTCAAGGGGAGTAATTCTTCTTATCATAATCCAATAAAAAGACATCCATTCATAAGAGGATTATCGCCCGCCCAATCACCCGGCCGGCCGGCGTGCCTCTACATCTGCTCATTTAACTCCCTAAAGAAGATTGAAACTTTTATTTGTTTTTTTAGCATTTTTTGCATCATGGAAAGTTATGAAACTTTGCAAATCACTTTATTAGTAGAGTTGTCTTCATTTCTGTAAAAAACGCAAAACACCAAGCATGTACAGTTGTACTCAAAAGTTTACATACCCCGGCAGAATTTTTGCTTTCTTGGCCTTGAATTTTCAGATTTGTTTGTTTTGGCTGTCGGCATTAACACCAAGTATGGCTGCTAGGAATCTGAGTTTGGATCCTACCGAGGAGCTCCTCTTCAACCTGGTGTTATCCCGGGATTTTGGGGTTGGATATTCCTCTGTTTTGCTCCAAGATGTAGATTTTGGTTGCATCCATTCCTCACCCAGCGTCCTGTAAGAGGACATTTTGCACAGTTGTATCGACATCTCCAAAATGCATCATGACAAGCTTTTGTGCCTATACAAGGTCGTCACTCGAGACAATTGACATTCTACTGGAGTAGCTTCTTCCAGCCATAACATCCCGTTTTCGCCCATGCATTCCAGCGGAAGAACGGCTTCTTCTACCCAGAGGTCATTTACATTTTTTATTTGACATATGTGAAACTACATTAATCTATGTTTCCCTAATAGAGAATTAGAATATTGTTTGAATATTTTATGTGTTAATTATTACCACGACTTCAAGTAGAATGTCTTCCATTCCTCTACATCAATGTATATCTTCCCTTAACTTTTAACTGTATTTTCATTTTAGGTTTCTCGCAGCGGGAGAGTCTTCTGCTGCCCTCCATTTAGACTTTCTCCTTGGCTGAACGACCATCTCCAGTATCGTGAAGCTCACCTGTACACAAATCTAGGATCGCCTCAAGGAGAAAGTGATGCCGGAGCTGAACCCCTGAACACTGGGAACGCATCTCAAATGGGATGCACCAGCGTTGTCAGTTTCCAAATTGTGCGGGTGCTTTAGATGGGAACCACATCCGGGTCAAGAAACTGCCGAACTCGGGGTCTCAATACTACAATATTAAGCAATTTTGTTTGGTAGTGTTGAAGGCATTAGTTGACAGCAAATACAATTTTATCATTGTAGATATTGGGGCCTGTGGAAGAACTGGAGATTCTAGAATCTTTAATTCTTCCTTAATGGGTCAACGGCTGAAGGACAATCAAGCGGGCGTGCCACCCCCAAGGATTCTTCCTGCTTCAGGTGGTCAGCCACTTCCTTTCGTCATGGTGGAGGCTTTTCAGCTCACGCGCTATGTCAGGAGGCCTTATCATCGCGGAGTCTTGACAGACGTCGTAGGATATTTAATTACAGGCTAACTCGGGCACAGCGTCTGGTGGAACGCGCCTTTGGCATTTTGACCACAAAATGGAGGTTATTGCTTAGTGCCCTCCAGCGAAGTAAGCAAAATGTGAACGGTGTCATTAAGGCCGGTCAGATACTCCACGATTTGCCAGCGTCTGTGGATGCCGAGGGAGGACCGGCTGACAATCCTGGGCAAATCTCACAGTCTTTGCCAGAGGCAGGGAGCTTCCAGGCCTCAGAGTTCGTGAACTTCTTGCGGATTACTTTCTGACGCCTGAGGGATCCATACCCTGGCAAGAAAATGTTTGCCGATGATGTTTTCTTAAAATATTTGTATTGATTATGATGATTTGAATAATCTCACTATGTGTTCTATTTTTTCTTTTTTGCTTTGCACAATGCATACAGAAATTGTTTGGCAAATAAACACATATTTTTCAGAGAAAACTAAACTTCCTTTTATTTTGGGCCAAATATAAAGAAAATGCGGAATTAATTTCAGCCTAAGAAACAGCCAACGTTGGCAATGATTGTGATATTAAAACAATAAAACACATTACAAATCCTAAAAAGAATGACGTGATGTGGATGGTGAAGGGGGATTGAATGACTTTTCGGGAAGGGTCTTTGCTGATGTGTTGGTTGCTATGGATTTATGGTTGCTGGGGAGTTGTGCTGTGTTGGGATTGGTTGTTGGTGAGGGGGCACATAATCCACCGGACCGCCATAACACCAACCAGGTTCCTGTGCATGGTGGCGTTAAGATCTTTGGTTGTGTTGGCCAATATGGGAAGTTTGCAGTGGAGGGCCGTGATGACAGGCTTCACCCTGGCGAACTAAATGTCCTTGGCCATACTGTGCTCCATAGTGTGATTGCTGCCCATAATGTGTTTAGGATGGGGCCCATGCTGGCTGAGTAAGTGTGCGGGGATTATTGATGACTGTGGGATTGAAAGTCCCTACTAAAGGAGGTCCTGTGGATGGTGGTTGGCCTATGGCGGCATGCTGCCGTACATATGGGCCTTCCACACTCGTATGACGTTGCCATGATTGAGTAGGAGGTAGAGTGGAAGATGGAGGACCTGAGTCAGTAGGTGGCAGAGTTGAAGGTGGTTGGTGTGACTCACTAGTTGCAGGCCCATGAGCAGCCCCTGAGCTGGTGGATGCATGGTGGCACGGAGGCAGATCTTAGTGGGGTCTCTCTATGTAATTAAAAAGATGCCTGAGATTATTGGGGGGATGGCAGCATGTATGAGGTGACGTATTGAGGTTTTGGTGTCCAGTCTTAACTCTCTTGGAATTTGGCGAAGATGTTGGGCCAAGCTGTGACAAAATGCCTCCTCTCCATCATCCAACTTGTCCATCAACTTGTTTGCCCACTATAACCCATTACACAGACATCAATTTGCCTCCTTGACACTATGTTGTGTGCATCCCTCCTTCTGCGCAGTCGCCGTGGTATGATGAGGCATGGGGCAAGGTATCTAGGGGCAATGAAGGACTGCTGCTCCCGGCCTGCTCATCCTGCTGTGCTCCATCCTGTTGAGGGTTTGTTGGCCCATGGCCTTCCTCCTCTGATGGTCCAGGGACATGTTCCCCAGATGGGCGTTGAGCTGCAGGTTGGGTAGCCCTGCCTCCACCTCAGAGGCTGTGTCCCTTTCCCGTATGTTGGATTCTGTTCTATACATAAAAAAAAATGTTAAATTTGGTTTTGCAACTATCAATTTGGCTTTTAACATTAACAATGTGGCAAAAAAACAACAGTACTTACAGTCTTAGGTCCATGACGGGAGCTAGATTTCTTGTTTCCAGCAGTTTATTTGCTAGCTTTGCCGTATAGAGTAGGACAAAATGAGCAGAGTCATCTCTTTATCTTTATAGGGGGTAAAGTAATGAAGCTCCATTACTATATTGCACTGCGGAAACTGTAGAAACTGTAGAAAAGGCAAGAAAATAATAGTGTACACTGTACGCATGGACTGTGTCCTGTATGCAGCTCCACTGAATCCTTGGTCTGGGATCATCACTGCCTGAAGAGAGTGCAGATATTGCATCATATAACTCTGTATACAGGGAGCTCCCCCTAGTGGTGACTGCAGACAGAATCTTATCATGTATCTCTGTATACAGGGAGCTCACCCTAGTGGTGGCTGCAGACAGGATCTTATCATGTATCTCTGTATACAGGGAGCTCCCCCTAGTGGTGGCTGCAGACAGGATCCTATCATATATCTCTGTATACAGGGAGCTCCCCCTAGTGGTGACTGCAGACAGAATCTTATCATGTATCTCTGTACACAGGGAGCTCCCCCTAGTGGTGACTGCAGACAGGATCTTATCATGTATCTCTGTATACAGGGAGCTTCCCCTAGTGGTAACTGCAGACAGGATCTTATCATTTACCTCTGTATACAGGGAGCTCCCCCTAGTGGTGACTACAGACAGGAGCTTATCATGTATCTCTGTATACAGGGAGCTCCCCCTAGTGGTGACTGCAGACAGAATCTTATTATATATCTGTATACAGGGAGCTCCCCCTAGTGGTGGCTGCAGACAGGATCTTATAATGTATCTCTGTATACAGGGAGCTCCCCCTAGTGGTGACTACAGACAGGATCTTATCATTTACCTCTGTATACAGGGAGCTCCCCCTAGTGGAGACTACAGACAGGATCTTATCATGTATCTCTGTATACAGGGAGCTCCCCCTAGTGGTGACTGCAGACAGGAGCTTATCATGTATCTCTGTATACAGGGAGCTCCCCCTAGTGGTGACTGCAGACAGAATCTTATTATATATCTGTATACAGGGAGCTCCCCCTAGTGGTGACTGCAGACAGAATCTTATTATATATCTGTATACAGGGAGCTCCCCCTAGTGGTGGCTGCAGACAGGATCTTACCATGTATCTCTGTATACAGGGAGCTCCCCCTAGTGGAGACTACAGACAGGATCTTATCATGTATCTCTGTATACAGGGAGCTCCCCCTAGTGGTGACTGCAGACAGAATCTTATCATGTATTTCTGTATACAGGGAGCTCCCCCTAGTGGTGGCTGCAGACAGGATCTTATCATGTATCTCTGTATACAGGGAGCTCCCCCTAGTGGTGACTGCAGACAGGATCTTATCATGTATCTCCGTATACAGGGAGCTCCCCCTAGTGGTGACTACAGACAGGATCTTATCATGTATCTCTGTATACAGGGAGCTCCCCCTAGTGGTGACTGCAGACAGAATCTTATTATATATCTGTATACAGGGAGCTCCCCCTAGTGGTGGCTGCAGACAGGATCTTATCATGTATCTCTGTATACAGGGAGCTCCCCCTAGTGGTGACTGCAGACAGGATCTTATCATGTATCTCTGTATACAAGGAGCTCCCCCTAGTGGTGACTACAGACAGGATCTTATCATTTACCTCTGTATACAGGGCGCTCCCCCTAGTGGTGACTACAGACAGGATCTTATCTTGTATCTCTGTATACAGGGAGCTCCCCCTAGTGGTGACTGCAGACAGAATCTTATCATGTATCTCTGTATACAGGGAGCTCCCCTGTTGTGAACTCTGTTTTTGGGCTCCCTCTTGTGGTCACAAGTGGTACTGTGTGAGTGCTATCTTTGGGCTCCCTCTGGTGGCTCTTTTTGTCATTCTGCAGGTCTGAGGCTTGATCAGCTGTCTCGTTATCTGTTAGCTGGTTTCCTATTTAGCTCACCTGGACTTTCAGTGGTTGCCTGCTGTCTATGTATTCAGTGCTATTTTGATCTCTCCTGACTACCTTCGTTATCAGTCTCTTCAAGAGAAGCTAAGTTTCTGTTTGTTCATTTTTTGATCATCAGTGTTCAATATGTTTCTCGGTTTATTATCAGTCCTTGTCCAGCTTGCTAATATGTGATTTCCTCGCTTGCTGGTAGCTCTAGGGGGCTGAGTTTCTCCCCTCACACCGTTAGTTGGTGTGGGGGTTCTTGAATTCTCAGCATGGATATTTTGTATAGGGTTTTCTACTGACCGCACAGTTTGCTATCTGTCTTCTGCTATCTAGTATTAGCGGGCCTCATTTGCTGAATCTGTTTCATTTCTACGTTTGTATTTTCCCCTTACCTCACCGTTATTATTTGTTGGGGGCTTTCTATATCTTTGGGGTTATTTCTCTGAGGCAAGTGAGGTCTTACTTTCTTCTCTCTAGGGGTAGCTAGTTTCTCAGGCTGCGTCGAGACGTCTAGGAATTCAGGCACGTTCACCGGCTACCTTCAGTGTGTTCGTTTAGGATCAGTATTGCGGTCAGTCCAGTTACCACCTCCCTAGAGCTCGTTCTATGTTCAGTAACTTAGCTAGTCAGTTCTGTGATCCTCAGCCACTAAGGATCATAACAGTACAGCAGGCCAATAAGTGTTTAATGCATCGCAGAAGTGGGATAAGAGAAGTCCTGAATGCAATTTTTTTTTCCTCTCCCTTTGCTGCAGTCTGTCCAGCTTCTCTCATCCCCTTAATCTCTAGGTGGCTTTGAGTTCAGCTGCAGACATGGATATTCAGAGTCTGACTTCTAGTGTGGATCATCTTGCTGCAAGGGTGCAAAGCATTCAGGATTTTGTTGTTCACAGTCCTATGTCAGAGCCAAAAATACCTATTCCTGAGTTGTTTTCTGGAGATAGATCTAGGTTTCTGAATTTTAAGAATAATTGTAAATTATTTCTTTCCTTGAGACCTCGTTCCTCTGGTGATTCCGCTCAGCAAGTTAAAATTGTTATCTCCTTGTTACGTGGCGACCCTCAAGATTGGGCTTTCTCCCTGGCGCCAGGAGATCCTGCATTGCTGAATGTGGATGCGTTTTTTCTGGCGCTTGGATTGCTTTATGAGGAACCTAATCTTGAGAACCAGGCAGAAAAGGCCTTGCTGGCTCTCTCTCAGGACCAGGATGAAGCCGAGGTGTATTGTCAAAAATTTCGGAAATGGTCGGCGCTTGTGCAGCGCCCCAGAGTCCTGGTCGTTGCAGTACTGTGGCTCCGCCACTAAGGGGAGCTATGGTACGTCTGATGGCACTGAAGGAGTTCATCTGACCAGGTATCACAGACACCAATACATTTCACAGCCGGGCCACCAGGGGGAGCTAAGGGTTCTATTCATTAGGCCACTCCTCACATACTGGTAAAACTGGGGGTCAGGCAGGAAGTTGGAGAGAAAGCTGACTGGGTTGGAACCAGGCAACACCTTGTGGCAGAGGGTGTTGTGGGGGAAGATTCGGTAGGGCCCCTGTCGGGGGTGGGATCCTGACAGAGGTCTGGCAACTTGAGAGAACGTCACGGGACCGTGCCTGCTCAGCATAGCGGCGGTGCCCAAGGAAGGATTAGAAGCGAGATAGATTGTGCTGAGTGAGAAACGAGATCAAAGCAACAAGGAGAATACCAGTAGGAGTCGTGCTGTGAGACCGAGGCAACATCCTACTGAGGCGCACAACCGGCGGCCGGAACGCCGAGGAAGTATTCATACATCTAGCTTCAAGCAATACTTCAAACCAACGGCAGGACAGTCAGTCATAGGCGGGCTGTCTCACCTAAATCACCTACGAAGACATAGGGGGCAACTTGTGGAGAGGGGCGACTCTAGGGTCCCGGAAGAGCTCCGAGCCTACCCGTCATACGGGTGCCGTCCTAACCGTAACATCAGGGAGGGACGGAAGATTAGCAGAACATCATCTAATCGAGTTGTGAGGGAACTTAAGAAACAGACACAACAGTTGTGGGGACTTTCTGTAAGCACAGCAGGGAAGGACCGCAACACATAGCGCTAGCAGGAAGGCACAGATTTCCACCTGCAAAGAGAACTCTGGAGGTGCCATTGGACCGGCCGGACTTGCGCAGCCTGGTTAACCGTATTCCGGATTGAGGACCCAGAGATCTTCAGTAAAGAGGTAAAGAGACTGCAACCTGGTGTCCTCGTTATTTACTGCACCTCACCACCACCACTATCCACATCCATTACTGTACGCCCCTCAGCAGGGTCACGGACCGGGTCTAGCCACCGTGACAACCCCAGAGCAGAGACTCAGGGGCCCGGTACCGGGTACCCCTCGGCCCTGCGGCAGTGGGGGCGCTACACTTACTCAATGGAATGAGTGTGCCCTGGCTGCAAATTTCAGAGAAGGTCTTTCTGAAGCCATTAAGAATGTTATGGTGGGGTTCCCCACGCCTGCAAGTCTGAATGACTCAATGGCTTTGGCCATTCAGATTGATTGGCGTTTGCGGGAGCGCAAATCTGCGCACCATCTGGCGGTGTTTTCTGAACAGAGACCTGAGTCTATGCAATGTGACCGAATTCTGACCAGAATTGAGCGGCAAAATCATAGACGTCAAAATGGGTTGTGCTTTTACTGTGGTGATTCAACTCATGTTATCTCAGCATGCTCTAAGCGCGTAAAAAAAATTGCTAAATCTGTCACCGTTGGTACTATACAGCCTAAATTCATTTTGTCTGTTACTTTAATTTGTTCTTTGTCTTCCTATTCGGTTATGGCTTTTGTGGATTCAGGTGCGGCCCTGAACCTGATGGATTTGTCGTTTGCCAGGCGCTGTGGTTTGGTCCTGGAGCCTTTGGAATTCCCTATTCCACTGAGGGGAATTGATGCTACACCATTGGCTGAGAATAAGCCTCAGTATTGGACTCAAGTGACCATGTGCATGACTCCTGTACATCAGGAGGTGATTCGCTTTCTTGTGCTGCATAATTTGCATGATGTTGTCGTTTTGGGTCTGCCATGGCTGCAGGCTCATAATCCAGTTCTGGATTGGAAAGCTATGTCTGTTTCAAGTTGGGGTTGCCAGGGGATTCATGGCGATGCTCCTTTGGTGTCAATTGCTTCTTCCACTCCTTCTGAGGTCCCTGAGTTTTTGTCGGACTACCAGGATGTATTTGATGAGCCCAGATCCGGTGCCCTGCCTCCTCACAGGGATTGTGATTGTGCTATAAATTTGATTCCTGGTAGTAAGTTCCCTAAGGGACGACTTTTTAATTTGTCTGTACCAGAACATGCCGCGATGCGGAGTTATATAAAGGAGTCTTTAGAGAAGGGACATATTCGCCCGTCCTCCTCCCCTCTTGGTGCAGGATTCTTTTTTGTGGCCAAGAAGGATGGTTCTCTGAGACCTTGTATAGATTATCGTCTTCTAAATAAAATCACGGTCAAATTTCAGTATCCTTTGCCATTATTATCTGATCTGTTTACTCGGATTAAGGGGTCCAGTTGGTTCACCAAGATAGATCTTCGTGGTGCGTATAACCTTGTGCGTATTAAGCAGGGGGATGAATGGAAAACAGCATTTAATACGCCCGAAGGCCATTTTGAGTACTTGGTGATGCCTTTTGGACTCTCTAATGCTCCTTCTGTGTTCCAGTCCTTCATGCATGACATCTCCCGAGAATATCTGGATAAATTTATGATTGTGTATCTGGATGACATTTTGGTCTTTTCTGAGGACTGGGAGTCCCATGTGAAGCAGGTCAGGATGGTATTTCAGGTCCTGTGTGCTAATGCCTTATTTGTGAAGGGCTCAAAATGTCTCTTCGGAGTACAGAAGGTTTCCTTTTTGGGTTTTATTTTTTCTCCTTCTACTATTGAGATGGACCCAGTCAAGGTCCAGGCTATTCATGACTGGACTCAGCCTACATCTGTTAAGAGTCTTCAGAAGTTCTTGGGTTTTGCTAATTTTTACCGTCGCTTCATTGCTAATTTTTCTGGCGTGGTTAAACCCTTGACGGATTTGACCAAGAAGGGTTCTGATGTGACTAATTGGTCTCCTGCGGCCGTGGAAGCCTTTCGGGAGCTGAAGCGCCGGTTTTCTTCGGCTCCAGTTTTGTGTCAGCCTGATGTCTCTCTTCCTTTTCAGGTCGAGGTTGATGCTTCTGAGATTGGAGCAGGGGCTGTTTTGTCGCAGAGAAGCTCTGATTGCTCTGTGATGAAGCCTTGTGCTTTCTTTTCAAGAAAGTTTTCGCCTGCCGAGCGGAATTATGATGTTGGTAATCGGGAGTTGTTGGCTATGAAGTGGGCATTTGAGGAGTGGCGACATTGGCTCGAGGGAGCTAAGCATCGTGTGGTGGTCTTGACTGATCACAAAAATCTGATTTATCTCGAGTCTGCCAAGCGGCTGAATCCTAGACAGGCTCGTTGGTCGTTGTTTTTCTCCCGTTTCGATTTCGTGGTCTCGTACCTGCCTGGTTCGAAGAACGTGAAGGCTGATGCTCTTTCTAGGAGTTTTGTGCCTGACTCTCCTGGAGTTTCAGAGCCGGCTGGTATCCTCAGAGAGGGAGTGATTTTGTCTGCCATTTCCCCAGATTTGCGACGAGTGCTGCAGAAATTTCAGGCGGATAGACCTGACCGTTGCCCACCAGAGAGACTGTTTGTCCCAGATAGATGGACCAGCAGAGTTATTTCCGAGGTTCATTCTTCGGTGTTGGCAGGCCATCCTGGGATTTTTGGTACCAGAGATTTGGTGGCTAGGTCCTTCTGGTGGCCTTCCTTGTCGCAGGATGTGCGTTCCTTTGTGCAGTCCTGTGGGATTTGTGCTCGGGCTAAGCCTTGCTGTTCTCGTGCCAGCGGTTTGCTTTTGCCTTTGCCTGTCCCGAAGAGGCCTTGGACGCACATTTCCATGGATTTTATTTCGTATCTTCCAGTCTCTCAGAGAATGTCTGTCATCTGGGTGGTGTGTGATCGTTTTTCCAAAATGGTCCATTTGGTGCCCTTGCCTAAGTTGCCTTCCTCCTCCGATTTGGTTCCTCTATTTTTTCAGAATGTGGTTCGCTTGCATGGCATCCCTGAAAATATTGTGTCTGACAGAGGATCCCAGTTTGTGTCCAGATTTTGGCGGATCTTTTGTGCTAAGATGGGCATTGATTTGTCTTTTTCGTCGGCCTTCCATCCTCAGACGAATGGCCAAACCGAGCGAACTAATCAGACCTTGGAAACTTATTTAAGATGTTTTTTTTCTGCTGATCAGGATGATTGGGTGACTTTTTTGCCATTGGCCGAGTTTGCCCTTAATAATCGGGCTAGTTCTGCGACTTTGGTTTCGCCTTTTTTCTGCAATTCTGGTTTTCATCCTCGTTTTTCCTCGGGTCAGGTCGAGCCTTCTGACTATCCTGGGGTGGATTCTGTGGTGGATAGGTTGCAGCAGATTTGGAACCATGTGGTGGACAATTTGAAGTTGTCACAGGAAAAGGCTCAGCGCTTTGCCAACCGCCGTCGCGGTGTGGGTCCCTGACTTCGTGTTGGGGATTTGGTATGGCTGTCTTCTCGGTATGTTCCTATGAAGGTCTCCTCTCCTAAATTCAAGCCTCGCTTCATCGGTCCTTATAAGATTTTGGAAATCCTTAACCTGGTGTCATTTCGTTTGGACCTCCCAGCGTCGTTTGCCATTCATAACGTGTTCCATGGGTCTTTGTTGCGGAGGTATGTGGTGCCTGTGGTTCCTTCTGTTGAGCCCCCTGCCCGGTGCTGGTTGAGGGCGAATTGGAGTACGTGGTGGAGAAGATCTTGGATTCTCGTATTTCTAGACGGAGGCTTCAGTATTTGGTTAAGTGGAAGGGCTATGGTCAGGAGGATAATTCCTGTGTTGTCGCCTCTGATGTTCATGCGGCCGATTTGGTTCATGCCTTCCATGTGGCTCATCCTGATCGCCCTGGGGGTTTTGATGAGGGTTCGGTGACCCCTCCTCAAGGGGGGGGTACTGTTGTGAACTCTGTTTTTGGGCTCCCTCTTGTGGTCACAAGTGGTACTGTGTGAGTGCTGTCTTTGGGCTCCCTCTGGTGGCTCTTTGTGTCATTCTGCAGGTCTGAGGCTTGATCAGCTGTCTCGTTATCTGTTAGCTGGTTTCCTATTTAGCTCACCTGGACTTTCAGTGGTTGCCTGCTGTCTATGTATTCAGTGCTATTTTGATCTCTCCTGACTTCCTTCGTTATCAGTCTCTTCAAGAGAAGCTAAGTTTCTGTTTGTTCATTTTTTGATCATCAGTGTTCAATATGTTTCTCGGTTTATTATCAGTCCTTGTCCAGCTTGCTAATATGTGATTTCCTCGCTTGCTGGTAGCTCTAGGGGGCTGAGTTTCTCCCCTCACACCGTTAGTTGGTGTGGGGGTTCTTGAATTCTCAGCGTGGATATTTTGTATAGGGTTTTCTACTGACCGCACAGTTTAGTATCTGTCTTCTGCTATCTAGTATTAGCGGGCTTCATTTGCTGAATCTGTTTCATTTCTACGTTTGTATTTTCCCCTTACCTCACCGTTATTATTTGTTGGGGGCTTTCTATATCTTTGGGGTTATTTCTCTGAGGCAAGTGAGGTCTTACTTTCTTCTCTCTAGGGGTAGCTAGTTTCTCAGGCTGCGTCGAGACGTCTAGGAATTCAGGCACGTTCACCGGCTACCTTCAGTGTGTTCGTTTAGGATCAGTATTGCGGTCAGTCCAGTTACCACCTCCCTAGAGCTCGTTCTATGTTCAGTAACTTAGCTAGTCAGTTCTGTGATCCTCAGCCACTAAGGATCATAACACTCCCCCTAGTGGTGACTACAGACAGGATCTTATCATGTATCTCTGTATACAGGGAGCTCCCCCTAGTGGTGACTGCAGACAGAATCTTATCTTGTATCTCTGTATACAGGGAGCTCCCCCTAGTGGTGGCTGCAGACAGGATCTTATCATGTATCTCTGTATACAGGGAGCTCCCTCTAGTGGTGGCTGCAGACAGGATCTTATCATGTATCTCTGTATACAGGGAGCTCCCCCTAGTGGTGACTATAGACAGGATCTTATCATTTACCTCTGTATACAGGGAGCTCCCCCTAGTGGTGACTGCAGACAGGATCTTATCATGTATCTTTGTATACAGGGAGCTCCCCCTAGTGGTGACTGCAGACAGGATCTTATCATGTATCTCTGTATACAGGGAGCTCCCCCTAGTGACGACTTTATAGTATTTGCAGGATCAATATGGTCATTGTTAGGTTTATACACAATCTATTAATTTTTGTTCAGTGTTTTTTCTTCCGTCTCCACAGATTTGGAGAGAATTGTCTTTGATTTCTCCCTAGAGTTGAATTGAAGTAATAAACTTGTATCTTGTGGATCTTAAAGAACATCTTATCCTCTTTCCTAGTTATTAAGAGTTGTACCCTCGCGTTCTGCTCTAAAGGCTTTTTATATTTTTTTTATTTTCAATTACTGCAGGAAGAGATTTCAGCTGTGGATACATCTTAAATGTGTCTGAGTCAAATCTAATCTCATAGAAAGGTTAGAACCAAACATGTCCATGGGTCATTTCACAGCCAGAGGGGGTAAGGACCGCACAAGGCTGCTAGGAAAAATGCAATTTATATGTGAAAATGTTAATATATATAATTATGTAGATATTTATAATATTAGCATTATTCTATTTATGTCCATATGCAATCCATAGGCTGAGTATTTAAAGTACAATTTTTTTATAACACATGCCACAGCTTCTGCAGAACATGTTTATTATAGGATTGCCTTTGAAATTCAGTGCACCTTCAGTATACTAGTCTAAATGAATTACTTTCTCACTTAATAGCGCTCCGTGTGGTCAGGCAGGGCATTGCAAGCTTTGCAACTGATAATAATTTAGTTGCAAAATGTGTAATTAGTGAAAAAAGGTTGAAGTATACGCACAGAGGTCTTTTTTCGACCTACGTAACTATGTAACATGATAAAGCGTGAATCTGAGATTAGGACAGCACACCGTGTGGTCAATTGTGGTATTGCAAATTAAAATGGATTGATTGTTTCTGTGTCAAATATCGTCCGTGCAGAAGAGTTTTCATGATTGGAGATGACTAATTCGATTCTCAACAAATTAAATTTACTACAAAGTTCTAGACAAATTCAGATTCAGTAGAAATGACTGATAAGCTGATGGGAGGACTAGGGATGGCTTGGGAGAGGAGTGTAAGAGGGTTTTTTTTAACTCTTTCTGAGCAGATTCAATTCACACTGACTTTGTTCAGTGCAAATCGAATTTCTCAGACAAATTGAAGTTGAATGTGACGGTTTGGAATTTCGCTCATCATGATACATGAATGCAACAATGTAGCAGTTTCCTGTAGATGGATTCCTCTAGTTCTGGCTGATCATAAATATTGAAAGCAAGAACATAGGTATTAGTGATGAGTGGATCTGGCATAATCAGCTATTCTCTACCAATTTAATGTCCTTTGTTTTGCTCTGTTGTTTCTCCAGACCCTGGAGCATAATAAATATAAGATGTAAAAGAAAAAATACTCCTACAATCACCGCTCACCTTTTTGGCTAATTGCTTTGTTCTCTGCCTTCTATCCAGTCGCGAATTACAAAAAATCCGTATTCACCAGAAGTTAAATCCACTCTAATAAATTTGCCCAACTTTAATATACTGTAGAAACACAATGCAGCCGTTAAGTCCCACCTCCTGTCAGGATTCCAACCTAGCAGCTCCTGTGCGCCAGTCGACAGCTCTTCCTTCTGAGCTTATCCAAATACTTGTACCTATGTTGTTGCTGATGTCTCCTCCCTGAGTTTACTGTTGGTACTCAGGGAGGAGACATCAGCAATAGCATAGGTTCAAGTATTTGGATAAGCACAGAACTGTTTTTTTCTCCTTGCTGAGTTGTGACATCCCTTCACTATCCAGATTCACTCCAACATGGCTGCTGCATTTCTTGCCTTGGCTTTTATGCAAGCTGTGATAGTGTCTCCTGGCTGTACCATACCATGTGATGCAATAGCTATACAGTATGTGGAAACCTATATGATCCTCCACCAAGGAGAAGAAGAACCAAAGTCATCAGGTGTCAATATATGGAAAATGAAGGTTCTGAGGTGTACCGATGGACACACGGCGCTACAGTAGACAGCAGCGGTATCTGTTTAATAGTTCTGTCAGATAATAATTAGTGTGTTGGTCGTATAAGATAATTACTGTAACTTTGTGGCACAATTATCTACAATACTCTGGTAATGATTATAATTGGAGCCTCGGTTTCCATCAATTCATATGTAAAATATCTCCCGTTGTCAGGAGGACGATAGCTTGTGCGTCGCACATTCATAAAAAAAACCACCATGAAAGGGAAATCGAGTATTTGGATAACGCTGTATTCTTGTCATTGTTCTCTCCATAGAAGACGTAAAACATTGGACGTCATCGGTGAGGACGCAACAGATAGCGATGGGATGAAGGTAACCGAAGAAGAAACTACGGGGTCAAATAAAGAACTTTCACCACTAAGATTAGAAACATCGTCATCCCACCACTCTTTCCTGTTTGGAGAGATCCAAAAACATCACATCTGTTTATTTTTTCACTTCGTTTTTGCAAAACAACTTAGATGGTCAATATGACCCCCACAGGTTGTTGTCACCTAATTTTTCCCATGCAAGTGTCAGAGGAACTGGGGGCTTCATTTTTGGGGGATGTCCATGGGCTTGATTCCAATCAGCCAAAAAATAAGCGCTTGTGAGCATGTGGTTTATTTCCAGCACTCCAGAAACACAGAATCATTAACCCAACCATCAGTCAGGAAGCCCTGCAAGGGTTGGAGTTCAGTGGCCTCCCTTTATGGATGGTAATGAAGAACCCCTTTGGCACCAGGATTTGTATAGGCTACAAGCTGCCTGCAATCACTGTTCATGATTTAGTACGGCAGGGTAGAAAGGAGTTGAAGAAACTCAAGGCCAAAACTCCAGACCTTCACAAGCGATATCCAAAAATGAGCAATTCCAGTTTAACCAGTGGGACAAATCCTCCCCCTGTGAATTCATGGGCCCAGAAACCTCGGGTTTTCTTTGAAGCTACACATCTTTAAGCTTTGACCCAGTGGTAGCAGGTTGCCTATGGGGGGCACTTTTAAGCTTCGGTATACACCACTCTGGACCTAGTCCTTCAGGCACGTGCCCTCTACGGGACAGATACATATGTCACAGAGTGGAAATATAATGGGAACACGTGAATGTTGGTCCAGTCACTGAGCCCAAAGCCAGCAGTACCAGCACATGGTAGGAGAGGGTTTTCCTTTGGGGCCATTCTGCTGGTATCTGTCCCCAGGCTTACAACATCCTGCTCATTATTTTAGACCTTCTGCTCTACGTCGAGGGCGGCTGACTCAGGATAAACATTCAGAACTTCAAGGAATGGGCGGTGAAATTATGGAACCTGAGATAATGTTAGTGACGGGAACTGAGCTCGTAATGAAGAGAAGAAATTACTGCAGGTTTACTAACATCCGTGTCTAGTTCTTGATTAATCAGCACTTTAATGAATCTCGTTAAGCAGCCCGAGTCATGTGACCATCCCGGGGATTTAGTCTCTGGATGAAATGTGGAGTTCTCATCATTTTAATGAATTTAAAACAAACAAGCTAAAATTATTTTCCTGGGAATCGATGTTTTATTTACTCGGCCGCCGCTCTGGAGCTTTTCAATGTGTCGCTTGCTTTCCTCAGATGCCGCTGAGATCTATTAATATGTAGAAACCAAGGACACGTTGCATTGTCCCACCGGCCGGGAACGCCAGATACCAACTGCAACATGCAGAAAGTTCCATCATATTCCATGAAGTTAGACCCCAGGTTAATATATAAGTGGATTGTACAGATCCTCTTCATCCTCACTATCTGCTGCGATGGCTCAATGAGCATTAACTCAGGGGAGCAAAGCTGCCCCAGAGTAATTACCAGCTACCCCGGGGGGCAGAGGGTGTGGTTGCCCCGGGCCCCTCAATCTGAGATGCCCACCCCGAGCCACTGCTACCCTAAACTGCATCGGCGTGAGCAGAGCACCGGTATCGCTAAACTCTGTGATAGAGCAGGGAGACACGATCCCCGGCACTACTGCTCTACGGTCTGTAGACCGCAGGTCCATTTAGGCCTGCATCCTACAGAAAGGCAGGGAGATGCATGGACGAGGTGTGAGGTGGGGTGGTGTGAAGACATCATCGCACCGGGACTCTGTGTACCCCAGCGCGAAGACATCACCGTGTTCGTCCGCCTACGTCTTGGTCCTGTATGGCGGCGGACGTCTCAGGATCCCAGGTTAGGTGAGTATAAGATTTTTTTGTAATTTTATTGTATTTGAATAGTGGAATACTGGGGGCCACCATACAGTGTGGGGGACTACTGGGGGCCACCATACAGTGTGGGGGACTACTGGGGGACACCATACAGTGTGGGGGACTACTGGGGGTCACCATACAGTGTGGGGGACTACTGGGGGCCACTATACTGTTTTAGGGAAGTACTGAACTACTTGAGGCCACCATACAGTATTAGGGGACTACTGAACTATGGGGGGGGGGGCAGCATACAGTGTGGGGGACTATTGAACTACTGGGGCCACCATACAGTGTTAGGAGACAATTGAACTACTGGGGGCCATGCTACAGTGTTAGGGGACTACAGAACTATGGGGGGCCACCATACGGTGTGAGAAGGGATAGTGGGGGGCACCTCAGAGTGCTTTCTGGGGGAATCCTGGGTCCCACCATACACTTTGTGGGACTACTGAACTACTGGGGGCCACCATACATTGTAACGGGGTATACTGAAGGGCACCGTACAGTTCTCATGGGGGATACTGAGGGCCAGCATTCAGTGTGATGGAGGATACTGGGGCACCTTACAGTGCTTGCAGGGGAAAACTGAGGGCCCATCATACAGTGTGGGGGACTACTGAACTACCGGGGGCCACCAGACAGAATGGGGGTGGTTGCTGGGGGCAACTATAAGGTGCTCGTTGGGGGGAATACTGGTGCCATCATGCAGTGTGGGGAGGAATACTTTGGGCCATCAGACAATGCGGTGGAGGCTACTGGGGGCACAGACTGATCACCTATTGAGGATGCCTGGTCAGTAGAGTAGTGTGCGGGTTATATAGGAGCAGTTGATGAGGAGCGGGGCACCCTACCGATACAACTTAGGGTGCTAACCTCCGCTGTCAGGAAGGGAATTGTGAAGGGCAAAACTAGGTCCGATCCCCCCTCATTTCTGCTCTTTTAATGTCAATGGTTTTCTGTGCATGTATGTCTTTATGTATGGGGTTTTTAAATAAAAAAAAAAAGAGAGATTTTTTATTTTTTTTGTTATGGTTTACATATATAACGGCCCCATAGGTTAATCGCTTTGGTTATTGAATGAAGGGTCTCATACTGTATGTAGAGGGCTATGTGGGGGCTCATACTGTATATAGAGGGATGTCAGCATGCTTAATTCTGTTTAATATTAAGTCATATAATTAATATAAAAATATAATTATAATTAATATGTTAAAATAACATTGAGCAGAACTAATTTCAGCCTATTGGTTCGGCCTCCACAACAGTCACGGTCTCTCATGTGGCCCCTCGGGAATATGAATCCCCCTGCTCTATTTTGTACAGCGCCATGTTATGTATACTGCTGTATATAAGGGAAAAAGTTGCAGGGTGAATCACACGTGCCGCTGTCTTTGTCATTTCCAAGTACAGATCTGCATCAGACCACCTGTGTGTTACTCACATGACCTATCACATGATCTATCAAAGGGGATCATGTGACATGTCACGTGATACATCAGGTACATGGCGGAGGCCAAACCTACTAAACTGCCTTGGGCCCTGGCTGCTCTTAATCCGTCCCTCACTGGGGGCCATTATACAGTGTGACAGGGGAATACTGGGGGCCACCATACACTGTGAGGGGAATACTGGGGGTCCATAATACAATGTGGGGGAGAATACTGGGGGCCATAATACAGTGTTAGAGGAATACTGGGGATTATAATGCAATGTGGGGGGAATACTGGGGGCCATCAAACAGTGTGAGAGAAATATCGGGGCCATCATACATTATGGGGGAGGCTACTGAGGGCCATCATACAGTGTGGGGGGAATACTGGGGGCTGTCACACAGTGAGAGGGCTGCGGTGGGGCTCCTCATGCTGTGTATAGGGAGCTGTGGGGGCATTATACTGCGTATAGAGGAGCTGTACATGGGGAGTGCAACACCCCAGGTGACCGGTTGCTGCAGTGATGTTGCTTTCCTTTCGGGGAGGGTAATGTCATGCTCATAGGCAATGGAGTTCTCTTCACCAGGTAAGGCACACACACACAGCATATTCCAAATGCAGGCCAGGAGGAGGAGCTCAGGACCCAGAGTCTGGGGAGCTTCCCTAAGCTATATGTATCCTGACCTGGAGGAGGAGCTAGTTAGTCTCCAGGAGGGAGAGATAGAAGAAGGAAGTCTGGAACTGAATGCAGACAGAGAGGCCTGCAGCCACGAGGGAGCTGCAGCCTCTGGAAGAAGTGAGAGAACTTGAAGGGTTGTTGTAGGTGGTGGAGCTACAGAGGGAAGGAGCAGAGGAAAGAGAAAGGGCTCAGAGGGGAACAGTGGCAGGACACCATCAGAGCCATAGCGCACTGCTGGGTACCGGGAGCCCGAGGCCTTAGTGGAACTGTACGACACTTGGCAGAACCGGAGGGCTCAGAACTGTATGTAATTGACCCACACCATGCCTGAGAAGCAGCAGCACCTGAGGAGCCCGTGGTATGATAGAGTCCCTGTAAAAAGGCTCAAGCTGCCCATCATGCAGGTACCTGTCTCAGGACAGGGGGAATAGAGGACTCTGCAGAAAGCTTCAGGCAGCAGGGACTTCATATACAGCAAGCGCTAGTTGGAAAGGCTCACGGACCTCAATTGGGAAGGAGATTCTCCCATTGCCTCTGAGCCGGCCGGACCACCATCATCTGTGCCTGGTACCCTGGACTGTGACCTGTTAACTACAGTAAACCAGGTAAAGACTTACAACTTGTGTCCTTTACTCATTTTACCGGCCTACACCATCATCGCCATACACTTCAGGACCTCTGGGGACCCCACTTCACCTGTGGGAAGCGTTACCATCATTGCTGCGATAACATCCCCCAGAGGACCCCTTTAACGCAGCGTCGGTCTCACTATTGACCGAACACCACAGGTGGCGTCACGACAGATTTATTTACAATTCCCCTTTAAACACCTTTCCCCTTTAATTGGGCGCCCAGGGCCACGGGCCGGGTCGCAGCCACCGTGACATCCCCTTTAAGACCGTACCCGGTACCGAGTACCCCACTGCCCTGCCGGGGTGCTCCAGGAGACTCAGGGGACATTATTAAATATTAAGTGGATACTTAAGAAGCATAATTGTTACAGGGGCACTAAGGGTATTGTGCTTGTCAAATTATCTGGGGGCATTTTTACTTTCTAGGGGCAAAATGTTTTCTAAGGCACTTGCACAGAGCATTAATATTTTCTAGGGGCAATTTTACTATCTAAAGGGCACAAAGGACGCACTATACTTTGTAAGGGGCACTGTGGTGGCATTACTATGTCCGGTACAAAGAGGATCAGTAATAAGGACACATACGGCAGCAGCGGCTCAGTATTGGGGTATCAGGTGCAGTAATAGGGACACATACGGCAGCAGCGGCTCAGTATCGGGGTATCAGGTGCAGTAATAGTGACACATACGGCAGCAGCGGCTCAGTATTGGGGTATCAGGTGCAGTAATAGGGACACATACGGCAGCAGAGGCTCAGTATTGGGGTATCAGGTGCAGTAATAGGGACACATACGGCAGCAGCGGCTCAGTATTGGGGTATCAGGTGCAGTAATAGGGACACATACGGCAGCAGCGGCTCAGTATCGGGGTATCAGGTGCAGTAATAGTGACACATACGGCAGCAGCGGCTCAGTATCGGGGTATCAGGTGCAGTAATAGGGACACATACGTCAGCAGCGGCTCAGTATTGGGGTATCAGGTGCAGTAATAGGGACACATACGGCAGCAGAGGCTCAGTATTGGGGTATCAGGTGCAGTAATAGGGACACATACGTCAGCAGCGGCTCAGTATTGGGGTATCAGGTGCAGTAATAGGGACACATACGGCAGCAGCGGTTCAGTATTGGGGTATCAGGTGCAGTAATAGGGACACATACGTCAGCAGCGGCTCAGTATTGGGGTATCAGGTGCAGTAATAAGGACACATATGGCAGCAGCGGCTCAGTATTGGGGTATCAGGTGCAGTAATAGGGACACATACGGCAGCAGCGGCTCAGTATTGGGGTATCAGGTGCAGTAATAGGGACACATACGGCAGCAGCGGCTCAGTATCGGGGTATCAGGTGCAGTAATAGTGACACATACGTCAGCAGCGGCTCAGTATTGGGGTATCAGGTGCAGTAATAGTGACACATACGGCAGCAGCGGCTCAGTATTGGGGTATCAGGTGCAGTAATAAGGACACATATGGCAGCAGCGGCTCAGTATTGGGGTATCAGGTGCAGTAATAGGGACACATACGGCAGCAGCGGCTCAGTATTGGGGTATCAGGTGCAGTAATAGGGACACATATGGCAGCAGCGGCTCAGTATTGGGGTATCAGGTGCAGTAATAGGGACACATACGGCAGCAGCGGCTCAGTATTGGGGTATTAGGTGCAGTAATAGGGACACATACGGCAGCAGCGGCTCAGTATTGGGGTATCAGGTGCAGTAATAGGGACACATACGGCAGCAGCGGCTCAGTATTGGGATATCAGGTGCAGTAATAGGGACACATACGGCAGCAGCGGCTCAGTATTGGGGTATCAGGTGCAGTAATAGGGACACATACGGTAGCAGCGGCTCAGTATTGGGGTATCAGGTGCAGTAATAGGGACACATACGGCAGCAGAGGCTCAGTATTGGGTTATCAGGGGCAGTAATAGGGACACATACGGCAGCAGCGGCTCAGTATTGGGGTATCAGGTGCAGTAATAGGGACACATATGGCAGCAGCGGCTCAGTATTGGGGTATCAGGTGCAGTAATAGGGACACATACGGCAGCAGCGGCTCAGTATTGGGGTATCGTGTGCAGTAATAGGGACACATATGGCAGCAGCGGCTCAGTATTGGGGTATCAGGTGCAGTAATAGGGACACATACGGCAGCAGCGGCTCAGTATTGGGGTATCAGGTACAGTAATAAGGACACATACGGCAGCAGCGGCTCAGTATTGGGTTATCAGGGGCAGTAATAGGGACACATACGGCAGCAGCGGCTCAGTATTGGGGTATCAGGTGCAGTAATAGGGACACATACGGCAGCAGCGGCTCAGTATTGGGGTATCAGGTACAGTAATAAGGACACATACGGCAGCAGCGGCTCAGTATTGGGTTATCAGGGGCAGTAATAGGGACACATACGGCAGCAGCGGCTCAGTATTGGGTTATCAGGGGCAGTAATAGGGACACATACGGCAGCAGCGGCTCAGTATTGGGGTATCAGGTGCAGTAATAGGGACACATACGGCAGCAGCGGCTCAGTATTGGGGTATCAGGTGCAGTAATAGGGACACATACGGCAGCAGCGGCTCAGTATTGGGGTATCAGGTGCAGTAATAGGGACACATACGGCAGCAGCGGCTCAGTATTGGGGTATCAGGTGCAGTAATAGGGACACATACGGCAGCAGCGGCTCAGTATTGGGGTATCAGGTGCAGTAATAGGGACACATACGGCAGCAGCGGCTCAGTATTGGGGTATCAGGTGCAGTAATAGGGACACATATGGCAGCAGCGGCTCAGTATTGGGGTATCAGGTGCAGTAATAGGGACACATACGGCAGCAGCGGCTCAGTATTGGGGTATCAGGTGCAGTAATAGGGACACATATGGCAGTAGCGGCTCAGTATTGGGGTATCAGGTGCAGTAATAGGGACACATACGGCAGCAGCGGCTCAGTATTGGGGTATTAGGTGCAGTAATAGGGACACATACGGCAGCAGGTGCTCAGTATTGGGGTATCAGGTGCAGTAATAGGGACACATACGGCAGCAGCGGCTCAGTATTGGGGTATCAGGGGCAGTAATAGGGACACATACGGCAGCAGCGGCTCAGTATTGGGGTATCAGGTGCAGTAATAGGGACACATACGGCAGCAGCGGCTCAGTATTGGGGTATTAGGTGCAGTAATAGGGACACATACGGCAGCAGGTGCTCAGTATTGGGGTATCAGGTGCAGTAATGGGGACACATACGGCAGCAGCGGCTCAGTATTGGGGTATCAGGTGCAGTAATAGGGACACATATGGCAGCAGCGGCTCAGTATTGGGGTATCAGGGGCAGTAATAGGGACACATACGGCAGCAGGTGCTCAGTATTGGGGTATCAGCAGGATGAGGAGTTTGTGCAGGTTGGGAATAGATGGTGATGGGGCTGGAAATGTGAGAAGTGAAATGTGTCTGTGCTGTAATCTCTGCAGACGAGTCCTGGCTGGAGAAGACTTCATAATTATGCAAACCCCAGACCACATCCCAAAGTCTCTCAGGACCCCACATAGTACCTCAGAAATAATTAACACCGCACCCCCAAATTAATTCAGATGACAAAGTAAACCGAGACCTTAAAATGAATCCAGATCCCAGACTCAGAACATAAAATATGTTCAAACCTCTAAAAAAAGACCCTAGAACAGACCCCATTAAAATTCAGACCAGACCCCAAACAAGTTCAGACCCCAGACCCCACCTCAAATAAAGGCCAGGCCATAAAATAATCCAGACTCCAAAAAACCCCTGAGACGTCAGACCAGGCAGTCTCTGCCATATGTATCCCGCATATAATGAACACAGACTACCTTACAATAAATCGAGACCCCCAGATGTCAAAATTAATCCACATCCCAGACCCCTAAATATATTCAGTCACCAAAATGAGTTAGGACCCCCAAATAAAGGTAGACATCATACCAGACCCTGAAATGAATTTAGATCCCAAAACAAACCCAGCATTTTCCAAATAAATTCAGGCTATAAAATTAATCCAGACCCTAAAACAAAGGTAGAAATCAATTCCAGACCCAAAAGTAAATTCAATCTGTAAACCATAGGGTTACGCGAGACCCCCAGATTGGTAGTATTGATGGCAGCCCCCAATCCAGCCCCCATCGCCCCGGTCGCAGGCTCAGTGTGTGAGTCACATAACACCATAATGAGCCGGCGTCTTCGCTTTGGAGAGAACTGTCGTCATTTTGGAAGGACTGGAATTAATTGGCGTTATGGGGCGATGCGCACCCCCAGAATGGATTGTCCTGGAAACTTTTACACAATTTCTTTCTTTTCTTAATGGTCCAAATGACGTCAGATAAAGCCGTCACTCTCCGTCCAGCTGAGCCGAGAGAAGCAGAATCACAAAATGGTATTTCACTTCGACGTTAACTTGCCAAAAGTGTTTTCTTTCGTACTGTGACGGTAAGCGGCGCTGGAGCGCGGAGCGAGAGGCGCACACATTGCTTTCTGCTAATCCGCCCCCTTCCTTTTCAAAGTGATGATTTCCACTTGTTAGTGCGGAGAATAATCCCTTCAATTGGGAGAAAAAAAACAACAGAAAACAAGAGATTATTCCGGAGGTGCTAAGACTTGTCTGGAAGCCGAAGGAGCAGAAGATGCGAGCGCACAGTCATCTTCTGACCTCGGGTTACCCCCCATCTCCTCTCCTGGAGGGTCGGAGACTTTCTAATACACTTTATTATTTCTTACTGCTCTTTTCTGGCACATTTTGTGACATTTTGTGTCATTTTTTACATTTCAGACACATTTATAAAAGTCGTGCGCCAATTTTAATGTATTTTGCCTCCATAATTTTTATTTTGAGCTCGTCTAGAGAGGTTGATCCCTGGTGTTTTGCCTTCTTTAGTCATATCAAAGAGTCAAGATTTTTCTTTTAATTCCACACAAAAAAAAATCACTCCAATAGGAGAGCAGCGTAAAAAGTGGAGCAACATTATAGTCAGACATCTAATATGTTGAGATGTGCCCAAATTATTATCAGCAGTTGCATCGCTCGGTGCTTGGATAAATTTGGCGCAAATAATGGCAACACAGCCACAAACAAAGACCACTTCAAAGTCTCCCCTCCTAATAAATTGTTTCAATTCCTCTCCATTTTAAAGATTTCTGCTTGCTGTTAGAGAATGGAAACAGATTTCATTTCTGCCCAGAGCTGAGATTTTGTATCCAGTCTATCCATCCTCCGAACACTTGACTTAAAGGTAATTGAAAATGTGGTGCCCCAGGGTCCTGGTCGTCACAGTAGCATTGCTTTCCTTATGGGGAGAGTGATGTTACGTTTGGAGGCAAAAAGGGATAACTGTAACCAGGTAAACACAAGCATGCAACACATTCACACTCAAGGCCAACAGGGGGAGCTTTTGATCCTATTTACTAGGTGACTCCCCATATATATGGTAGTTTTGGATGGAAAGGTCAGAACAGTTCTTGCCAGGAAACAGACTGGAGCAGTCTGAGGCAGAAGAGGGTTTACAGAGCTGTGTAGCCACAGTGCTGCAGCTCCTGGAAAGAGACTTACAGAAAACCGAATATCTTGCAGTGAGTGTGAGGGAGAGCAAAGCACAGGAGAGGACACCAGTGGGAGACCAGCCATGAGCAGGCTGCCTCCTTCTGAGGTGCAGAGACCGGTAGCCGGAACACCGAGGGTGTAAGGAACTCTACGACTTACATCAGAGACCAGCAGGACGGCTGAACTTCACGTTACCTGTCCGCCTTAATACCCAGGAGACACGGTGACACCTTTAGAGCCCAGAGCGTGCTAGAGTCACTATAAACAGACACAAGTCACCAGTCATACGGGTTATGTCCTATCCTATACGGGGGACAGAGAGAGAACATCTGTGAGGACCTTATCTGAAGCCTTAGGCAGTAAGGGACTACAACACCAAGGCACTACAGGAAGGCTTTGATTTCCACCTGGATAAGGGGACTCCTAACTTGCCTCCAATCCGCCCGGACCCTGACTGCCCTGTAATCTGGTGCTCTGGACTGTGGCTGCCTGAAGTCTTCAGTAAACAAGGTAAAGAGACTGCAAACTTGTGTCCTCGTTCTTCTCTGCACCATTCACCATCTTCCATCTACACACCAGGAGCCCTGGGGACATACTTCACCTGTGGGAAGGTATACCATCTAGCTGCCATAACATCACCCCAGAGGACCCCTTAAAGCAGCGTCAGTCCCCACTGACCGAATACCACAGGTGGCGTCACGAACATAAACTTCATTCCCTTTAAAGACCTTTCCCTTTTACATGGACACCCTGGGCCATGGACCGGGTCGCCACCGTGACATCCCCTTGTGAAACACCAGACCCGGTACCGAGTACCCCACGGCCGTGGCGGGGCGACTGAGAAACATCATTGCAAAATTAATAGCGTCCATTATACAAATTCTTAAGCTTGCTCTCCAAACCCTGGGCACAATAGCAAGGTTTTAGGTTTTTATTTTTGCTTATTTTTTTCAGAATACTTAACACTTTTTCATGATTTTTTAAGTTCTTTGTGCCTCTGTGGCTTGCGGAGAAGTATATTGACTCTGGTGTCGCTGGATTTAAGGACAATTATAAGGACTTTTGTTACTGAGCCCCAGATAAATCACACTAATGCACTGATCCGATGACAGCGCTCTTTGTAGGAGGCATGGGGTCTATTGTTCTCTTTATTGTGGTGTTTGTTGGTTGCCACAGTATCAAGAGAATGGAGAGAATACAATGTAGCATATTACAAACATATTTATACAATGTAACATGGGATAGTTTATATTGTTTTGTATTATTACAACCTAACCATAGAGAAGCAGGGACCAACCTCCAGATGTCCAGAGCTCTGAGAGGTCTGACACCTTTCCAGCATAGCTGCGATGCTCTGCATGTGCTGACATCTTTCTATCATAGCTGTGATGCTCCGCGTGTCCTGAAATCTTTCCATCATAGCTGCGGTGCTCTGTGTGTCCTGACACCTTTCTATCATAGCGGCAATGCTCTGCGAGTCCTGACATCTTTCTATCATAGCTGTGATGCTCTGCGAGTCCTGACATCTTTCTATCATAGCTGTGATGCTCTGCATGTCCAGGCATCTTTCTATCATAGCTGCGATAGAAAGCTATGATAGAATGTCCTGACACCTTTCTATCATAGCTGTGATGCTCTGCATGTCCAGGCATCTTTCTATCACAGCTGTGATGCGCTGCGTGTCCTGACACCTTTCTATCATAGCTGTGATGCTCTGCGTGTCCAGGCATCTTTCTATCACAGCTGTGATGCTCTGTGTGTCCTGACACCTTTCTATCATAGCTGTGATGCTCTGCGTGTCCTGACATCTTTCTTTCATAGCTACGATACTCTGAATGTCCTGACACCTTTCTATCATAGCAGCAATACTCTGCATGTCCTGACATCTTTCTATCGTAGCTACGGTGCTCTGTGTGTCCTGACATCTTTCTATCATAGCTGTGATACTCTGCGTGTCTTTACACCTTTCTATCAAAGCTTTGATGCTCTGCATGTCTTTACACCTTTCTATCATAGCTGTGATGCTCTGCGTGTCCTGATACCTTTCTATCATAGCTGCAATGCTCTGCGTGTCCTGACATCTTTCTATCATAGCGGCTCTGCATGTCATGACATCTTTCTATCATAGCTGTGATGCTCTGCTTGTCATGACATAATTCTATCATAGCAGCGATGCTCTGCGTGTACTGACATCTTTCTATTATACCAGACCAGTGTCTTACCCTACTTAATTCAATGAGCCAAGACTATCACTATTCTTCCTTGCGCTACTTTTGGTGTGTGGTATTATTATTTCACTGTCCTGTGCTCAATCTCAATACATGGCAACTTGACGGATGAACGCTCTGTAGGAAGATCGATCTTGTGAAGCCTAGATGGGGTCTTCTCTGCCGTTATCTTGATAGCGTCAAACCACAGGGCTGCTGACTTTCCTCTTCTCCTTGTTCCTTCTATTCTTCCAACCACAATGTCCTTATCTATTGATCGCTCTCTTCATGTGTCCAAAGTAGACGAGTCGTAGCTTGGTGATCCTTGCTTCCAGTGACTTGTCTGGCTTGATTTGCTCCAAGATTGATTTGTTTATTCTTCTTGTTATTCATAGTATTGATAATATCCTTCTGCAGCACCACATTTTAAAGGCATCAATTCTTCTTTCTTGTTTCTTTATCACGTTTCGCATCCATATACAGTTGCCACAGAAAAGAATAGACTATGTATGAGACGTGTCTTTGAAGTCAGTGAAATATTCCTCGATTTGCAGACCTTGTCTAGTGACATCATTGTTGATTTGCCCATACCTATTCCATTGATTTCCGGAGTTGTCGCTGCATCTTGAGTGATCATTGATCCAAGTAGGTTGAAACCTTTAACAACTTCCAGTTCATCGCCGTCCATCTCAAATGTGTCCCGTTCGTACCTGGCAGTAGTCAATAACTTTGTCATCTTTGTGTTGAGTATCAGTCCTATGCTTGAGCTTTCCACCTTGATACTCTGCAATAAGTCCTTCATTCCATCTATGCTTCTTGTTATCAATGTTGATGATTCTCCCAGCAAGTTTGATGCCTTCTACTTTTTCGGCAAGTCTAGTCTCCCTGAAAATAAATTCTGCATATAAATTGAAGAGTGATGGTGACAGGATGCCACCTTGTCTGACGCCTCGCTCTACTCTGAAACATGTCGGGTCACCGTGTTTTGTTCAGACTGTTCCTTCTTGGTCGATGTAAAGGTTCCTAATGAGACTGATCAGATAGTTTGGCACACCCATATCCTTCATGGTATTCCAAAGTTTCCAAGTAGGTGGTAACCATTGCGTGTTGTTTTCTAGGGACATCCCCCCAAAGCACAAAGTATACCAAGAACACCCTACAAGACCCGCTGTATACTCGTAACTTCCCCACAAGGCCCACTATATACCAGTAACACCCCCACAGGGCCCACTGTATACAGACCTGCCATATACCAGGAACACCTCACAAGACCTTCCGCATACCTGGGACACCCCACAAGACAACCATATACCTAGAACACTCCACAAGACCTGCCATATACTGGGAATATCCCCAAAGACCTGTTGTATACCAGGAACACCCCACAAGACCTGTCATATTCCGGGAACACCCCTCAAGACTTGCCATATACCGGAAACACCCCACAAGACCTGTCTTATACTGGGAAAACCCCACAAGACTTGCCATATACCAGGAACATGCCACAAGACCTGCCATATACCGGGAACACTCATCAAGACCTGACCACATACAAGGAACAACCCACAAGACCTGCTGTGGCGACAACACATTTAATCTGAATTATCCAGATATTATTTCAGTAGACCCAGGGACATGAGCTAGAGTTCATGTGAGAATGAATGACTGCTGACCCATATTGTCATTGAACTAATGTTCAATGGCTGTCATTTGTTGACTGGCTGCTGATTAGCTATTGTATCTGTTCTAATATTGTTCTACTATCTTTGGGAAACAAAGGCACAATGTTTGAATGTTTGTTAATATGTTGGTGACCCATTTGTGCTTTGCAATATGAAAGACAATCTAGGCATGTTGTTTGAACACTCCAGCAGTGAGGGATGGCCTCCTTCCACCTTCACCCAAGTCTGTGGTGGAATGCCTAACTGAGAGGTTGTGACTAGTGTTGAGCATTCCGATACCGCAAGTATCGGGTATCGGCCGATACTTGCGGTATCGGAATTCCGATACCGGGATTCCGATACTTGGCGCGTATCGGATACCGGAATCGGAAGTTCCATGATTCAAAATTCAGAAATTCAGCCAATGAGAAAGATTCCAAGTGTGGGCACATCCTGTTTAGCATGGAGGGCATGAAACTACTGGCAAGGCTGTGATTGGCTGCTTAAATGATGTCATGATGCAGTTTAAAAGTCGCTGGCGCCATTTTGCGATCACTCTGCTGTGAATTCAGTTAGTGACAGGACGCTGTTTGCTGACTGAGGGACAGTTTAGAGATAGCGATTTGCTTCTTTGTGCTTTCCAAAGGCTAATTTAGCAACCGCTGTGTTCACCTACTAATCACCTTCCTTTTGCCTTGTAGCGCTGTTTTCACAGCGATCTGCAAGGTCTCTCTGTGTGTGTGTGTGTGAGTGCAGCCCACTCTCTAGTCTGAGTGCAGCCACATAGGCCATCCATAGCTGGTTGTATTCAGTTCAGGGAGGGTGGTTCATTGCCTCATACTGTCCTTTTTTTTTTTTTTTTTGAAGTAGTGCAGGCTGCTGCACATTTTTTCCAAAAATTCCTATTAGTGTCTTTCCACCCGTCTCCAGCTAATTTGTGGAAAAACACTACATAGGATAAAGTAGAGGAGGGTTTTTGGGCCTTGCAGCGCCGTTTACGGCTGTCTGCACGGTCTCCGTGTGACTGCAGCTCGCCCTGTAGTCTGTGAGCAGCCGTAGCTTGGTTGTCTCCAGCTCAGGGTTGTTCACTGCGTCATACCGCCAAATCAATTTTCATTTTGTTTTCAAGTAGTGTAGTCTGCTGCTAATTAATTTAAAAAAATCCTATTAGTGTCTTTCCACCCGTCTCCAGCTAATTTGTGGAAAAACACTACATAGGATAAAGTAGAGGAGGGTTTTTGGGCCTTGCAGCGCCGTTTACGGCTGTCTGCACGGTCTCCGTGTGACTGCAGCTCTATCCGTTGTCAGTTCAGCCCCAAAAAAATAAATAAATAATAAAGTTCACCAAACACACCAGTTACACCACTTTACATTTGTGTAGGCCACATTAGCTCATATTCAAGTCTAGTCCACACTTTAGAAAATTAGTGTGTCTTATACCTGTTAGGAGGAGTTGCTCAGGAATAAGCACACAAAGCCGTTAGTACTTTTCTGCTTATCTTTATCAGTCAACCAAGATGAAGAAGGCAGTGAGTAAGGCACGTGGGCGTGGGCGTGGGCGCGGAGCAGGGAGGGGACGTGGGGATTCTGTGCCTGCTGCGGGCACCGGTGAGTCATCAGCACCCACTTTCACAAGGGAACAGTCGTTCATGCGCAGCTTTGTCGCCGAGCGCCGTACACCGCTGCTGCGTCAAGACCAAATTGAAGCCGTTGTGGGATGGATGGCAGCTAATGCATCAACTTCCATTAGTGCCACATCCTCTCAGACACAGAGCACTGGAGAGCAGCCATCTGTCTCTTCACCACCTGCAAAATTGCCCAGGCAGACAGAGATCCCAGGACAGGAGCAGTCTCTACTTCTGTTCTCTGAATCATCTCTTGGCTTGGAAACAGGGGGCCAGCCAAGCAGCATTGGAGAAATGGAAGAAGAGGCATGGTGCAGTGATGCCCAACCGCTTTTTCTGTCTTCCTCTGAAGAGGCGGGTGGGCCAGTGGCTCCGGTCACCACCTCGCAGGCCGCATCAGCTGATGATGACACTCAGGTGCCACTTACTGGTGCGTGCTCTGCTGCTGAGACTACCCAGGAGGAGCAGTTGGGGGCAGAGGGTAGTGTAGATGATGAGGTCCTTGACCCATCTTGGCGTCAGGGACAGGAAGGTGGTGGGAGCAGCTCTGAGGAAGAGATTCCCCGTACGGCCCAAAGAGGGAGAGGGAGGGGGAAGACTGCGGATCCTGCAGCCTCCGCTTTGGCACCCGTAAGGAGCATGTCTCTTCCAAAAGTCAAAAGGGGGGCTCCCAAGACTTGCAGTGCCTGGTCCTTTTTTTGACACAGTTGCAGATGACATTTGCTATGTCAGATGCAAGGTGTGTCATCAAAAAATCAAAAGAGGTCAAAAAGTCGCCAACCTCAATACCTCCAACATGTGGAAACATGTGCGCAACAGGCACCCGGCGGAGTTAGACAAACACACTGAAGAGCTAGGCCAACCAACAGCGGCAGCTACCACCTCTTCAGCTCGTGTTGCCTCTTCCTCTAGCTCACACGCAGCTGGTTCGGCTTCCTCCCAGGATCGCCGTGGAAGAACCTCTGGCCCTGTTGTCCAGAGACCCGCTGTCATTCCACCCGCAGCACCACTTTCCCAGTCAACCACACACTCCCAGCCCAGTCTACAGCCATCGGTAGTACAGGCATGGGAGAAAAGGCGGCCTTTCTCGTCAAACCACCCACGAGCACAGGCTCTGACTGCAGGCATTGCCAAACTTCTGTCACTGGAAATGCTGTCATTCAGGCTGGTGGAGACTGACAGCTTCCGTGACTTGATGTCATTGGCAGTCCCACAGTACAGTGTGCCCAGCCGCTTTTACTTCAGCAGGCAAGCCGTCCCTGCCCTGCACAAGCATGTGGAGGGACACATAAAACACGCGCTACTGAACGCCGTCAGTAGCAAGGTCCACCTCACCACCGATGCGTGGACCAGTCAACATGGACAGGGGCGATACCTTTCCCTCACTGCCCATTGGGTTAATGTAGTTGAGCCGGGTACAGACCGTGCGAGTGGCGCAGGACGTGTCCTGCCCACTCCAAGGATTGCAGGAATCCATTCTGTACGCATTGACTCCTCCTCTTACACCAGTTCCTCAGAATCATCGCTGCAGGAGCCGTCACAGTCCACCTCCACATGGACCCGTGATGAACGTGTACCTGTTACGACCGACATGAGCACAGCCGTGGCCAAACGTCAACAGGCCGTCTTGAAATTAATTTTTTTGGGGAATCGTAGCCACACAGCGCAGGAGCTCTGGAATGCCATCAAGCAGGAGAGCGATGTGTGGTTTGAGCCAGCGAATCTCCAGCCAGGCATGGTAGTGTGTGATAATGGCCGAAATCTGGTGGCAGCCCTGGGCCTCGGCAACCTCACTCACATCCCATGTCTGGCACATGTGCTCAATTTGGTCGTGCAGAGTTTTTTGAGGGACTATCCGGATCTTGATGCACTGCTGCACAAGGTCCGCCTAGAGTGTGCTCACTTGCGGCGTTCCAGCACGGCAAAAGCGCGCATTGCGGCTCTGCAGCGCCGACACCGCCTGCCGGAACATCGCATCATATGTGACCTACCTACCAGGTGGAATTCCACGTTACATATGTTGGAGCGGTTGTGTGAGCAGCAGCAAGCTGTAATGGAGTACCAGCTGTATCAGGCGCAAAAAAGTCGCAGTCAGCGCCGTACAGACTTCACAACCACAGAGTGGGCCACTATGAAGGATGTCTGCCAGGTTTTGCGTCCCTTTGATTATTCCACGCGGATGGCGAGTGCAGATGATGCACTAGTCAGCATGACTGTCCCCCTTATCTGCCTGCTTGAAAAATCACTGCAAGCGCTAAGGGATGATGTTGTGGAAGAGGTGGAGGATGAGGATTCACCACTTCCATCATCTTCTGGACAGTCAGCGCCACGTGGTTCCTCACAAACGCGTAGGCAGGGAACAGTTTGTGAGGAGGATGAGGAGGAGTCAATGGAGGAGGAAGACATCCGTCCAGAGGAGGGAGTTCCCGAATTGTCCAGTACTCAGTGTGTACAGCGAGGGTGGGGTGATGACGAGCGGGCAGAGATCACGCCTCCAGCTGGGGACAGCGTTTCTTGGGCAGTTGGCAGTCTGCAGCACATGGTGGATTACATGCTGCAGTGCCTGAGAAACGACCGCCGCATCGACCACATTCTCAACATGTCTGATTATTGGGTGTTCACCCTCCTCGATCCTCGCTACCGGGACAACGTAGAAAGCCTCATCACACCGTTGAACCGGGAGCGAAAAATGCGGGAGTACCAAGACACACTGGTCAGTTCCATCATCTTCTCCATTCCAACTGAGAGAAGTGCTGCTACTGCATTCCAAAGCAGCTCAGTGCGTCCAGGCAGTGGTGGAGGCTCTGCACAAAGAGGGAGCAGAAGCAGTGCCTCTGCCCAAGGCAAGACCAGTATGGCCCAACTGTGGCACAGTTTTGTGTGCCCCCCACAAAAGTCTACACCATCACAGACGGCTCCAGTCAGCAGGAGGCAACGGTTCCGTCAGATGGTGACAGACTACATGTCTTGCCCTCTTGCTGTACTCCCAGACGGCTCTTCCCCTTTCAAGTTTTGGGTCTCAAAGCTGGATACATGGCCAGAGCTAAGCCAGTATGCATTGGAGGTGCTGTCTTGCCCTGCGGCCAGTGTATTATCGGAACGTGTCTTTAGTGCTGCAGGTGGTGTACTAACTGACCGTCGCATGCGACTATCCTCCGATAACGTTGACCGGCTTACTTTTCTGAAAATGAACAAGGCCTGGATCTCGCAGGAATTTGCCACTCCTCCTCCTGATTAAATAATTAGGTCACTGTATACGTTATCCAGGTCTCCTGTTGTGTTCATCTTTCTACCACCTGAACTTAAATTCCTGGGCTCCAACACCGCCAGTTGAGGCTCAGACGTGCCGTCTGCACAGTCAAAACATACGACCCAGTGTTATTGGGTTTCAGTAACGTCAGCTGATCCCCAGCTGTGTAGCCGGCAATGTGTCATGCGACCGCCACGCTGACACAACAACTGAAATGTAAGGGAATCTGTCCCCCCCCCCCCCAAGGCGTTTGTTACTGAAAGAGCCACCTTGTGCAGCAGTAATGCTGCACAAGGAAAAAGGTAGCTATTTTGGTTTTGCTCCTTGCACACGCAAAACTTAACACTTATAAAATGTGTCCACTGATACCGTAAAACCGTCCCGGAGGTGGGACTTTCCTTCGTAATAGGACGCAGCACAGCCGTCATTCCTACCCCCCCGGCGCCGCGCCCCGGCTCCTCAGCGTTGTTTGATTCCGTCCCGGAGCCTGCGCTGTTATGTTATCCCGTGGCCAGGCACACTTAGCGCTGCCCGTCTTCTGGCATCATTTGGTGTCAGGCTGGCTGCGCCTGTGCGGCCACGCTGGCCGAGAGCCCGCCTCGCAGTGTCTTCTGATTTAATCCCACTGGGGGCCTGGGATCTATGGACATGCGCAGTGCATATCTGAACCTCCACCTCTCACTCATCTCCCTATGGCTTCTTCAGACTGTTCGGTGTCAGCTGGTCCCTAATAGCATGCCACGGCCGTGACACCGCACAGTCTGAAAAAGAAGCCGTAGGGAGGGGAGTGAGAGGCGAGGATATGCACTGCGCATGGCCATGGATCCCAGGCCCCCAGTGGGATTACATCAGAAGACACTGCGAGGCGGGCTCTCGGCCAGCGCGGCCGCACAGGCGCAGCCAGCCTGACACCAAATGATGTCAGAAGATGGGCAGCGCTAAGTGTGCCTGGCCACGGGATAACATAACAGCGCAGGCTCCGGGACGGAATCAAACAACGCTGAGGAGCCGGGGCACGGCGGCGGGGGGGTAGTAATGATGGCTGTGCTGCGTCATATTACGAAGGAAAGTCCCACCTCCGGGACGGTTTCACGGCTTCAGGGGACACATTTTATAAGTGTTTAGTTCTGTGTTTGCAAGGAGCATGATGAAAAGAGCCACCTTTTCCTTTTGCATCTTTTGTGCTGCACAAGCTGGCTCTTTCAGCTACAAACGCCTTGGGGGGGGGGCTAAAGGTTCCCTTTCGACTTTCTCAGGCTTCGGCCTACATTGTGTTCCTCTGCTTTTCCACCTGCCCCTGGGCTCCAACACCGCTAGTTGCCGTCCAGAAGTGCTGTACGCACAGTCAACAGTCGCTCCTCTGTTATTGGGGTTCAGTAACGTCAGCTGTTCCCCTGCTGTGTGTGTGGCAATCCCTCCTACCTCCTCCAACCTCCTCCTCCTCCACCTGTCCCTGGGCTCCAACACCGCCAGTTGCCGTCCAGAAGTGCTGTACGCACAGTCAACAGTCCCTCCTCTGTTATTGGGGTTCAGTAACGTCAGCTGTTCCCCTGCTGTGTGTGTGGCAATCCCTCCTACCTCCTCCAACCTCCTCCAACCTCCTCCTCCTCCACCTGTCCCTGGGCTCCAACACCGCCAGTTGCCGTCCAGAAGTGCTGTACGCACAGTCAACAGTCCCTCCTCTGTTATTGGGGTTCAGTAACGTCAGCTGTTCCCCTGCTGTGTGTGTGGCAATCCCTCCTACCTCCTCCAACCTCCTCCAACCTCCTCCTCCTCCACCTGTCCCTGGGCTCCAACACCGCCAGTTGCCGTCCAGAAGTGCTGTACGCACAGTCAACAGTCCCTCCTCTGTTATTGGGGTTCAGTAACGTCAGCTGTTCCCCTGCTGTGTGTGTGGCAATCCCTCCTACCTCCTCCAACCTCCTCCAACCTCCTCCTCCTCCACCTGTCCCTGGGCTCCAACACCGCCAGTTGCCGTCCAGAAGTGCTGTACGCACAGTCAACAGTCCCTCCTCTGTTATTGGGGTTCAGTAACGTCAGCTGTTCCCCTGCTGTGTGTGTGGCAATCCCTCCTACCTCCTCCAACCTCCTCCAACCTCCTCCTCCTCCACCTGTCCCTGGGCTCCAACACCGCCAGTTGCCGTCCAGAAGTGCTGTACGCACAGTCAACAGTCCCTCCTCTGTTATTGGGGTTCAGTAACGTCAGCTATTCCCCTGCTGTGTGTGTGGCAATCCCTCCTACCTCCTCCAACCTCCTCCAACCTCCTCCTCCTCCACCTGTCCCTGGGCTCCAACACCGCCAGTTGCCGTCCAGAAGTGCTGTACGCACAGTCAACAGTCCCTCCTCTGTTATTGGGGTTCAGTAACGTCAGCTGTTCCCCTGCTGTGTGTGTGGCAATCCCTCCTACCTCCTCCAACCTCCTCCAACCTCCTCCTCCTCCACCTGTCCCTGGGCTCCAACACCGCCAGTTGCCGTCCAGAAGTGCTGTACGCACAGTCAACAGTCCCTCCTCTGTTATTGGGGTTCAGTAACGTCAGCTGTTCCCCTGCTGTGTGTGTGGCAATCCCTCCTACCTCCTCCAACCTCCTCCAACCTCCTCCTCCTCCACCTGTCCCTGGGCTCCAACACCGCCAGTTGCCGTCCAGAAGTGCTGTACGCACAGTCAACAGTCCCTCCTCTGTTATTGGGGTTCAGTAACTTCAGCTGTTCCCCTGCTGTGTGTGTGGCAATCCCTCCTACCTCCTCCAACCTCCTCCAACCTCCTCCTCCTCCACCTGTCCCTGGGCTCCAACACCGCCAGTTGCCGTCCAGAAGTGCTGTACGCACAGTCAACAGTCCCTCCTCTGTTATTGGGGTTCAGTAACGTCAGCTGTTCCCCTGCTGTGTGTGTGGCAATCCCTCCTACCTCCTCCAACCTCCTCCAACCTCCTCCTCCTCCACCTGTCCCTGGGCTCCAACACCGCCAGTTGCCGTCCAGAAGTGCTGTACGCACAGTCAACAGTCCCTCCTCTGTTATTGGGGTTCAGTAACGTCAGCTGTTCCCCTGCTGTGTGTGTGGCAATCCCTCCTACCTCCTCCAACCTCCTCCAACCTCCTCCTCCTCCACCTGTCCCTGGGCTCCAACACCGCCAGTTGCCGTCCAGAAGTGCTGTACGCACAGTCAACAGTCCCTCCTCTGTTATTGGGGTTCAGTAACGTCAGCTGTTCCCCTGCTGTGTGTGTGGCAATCCCTCCTACCTCCTCCAACCTCCTCCTCCTCCACCTGTCCCTGGGCTCCAACACCGCTAGTTGCCGTCCAGAAGTGCTGTACGCACAGTCAACAGTCGCTCCTCTGTTATTGGGGTTCAGTAACGTCAGCTGTTCCCCTGCTGTGTGTGTGGCAATCCCTCCTACCTCCTCCAACCTCCTCCTCCTCCACCTGTCCCTGGGCTCCAACACCGCCAGTTGCCGTCCAGAAGTGCTGTACGCACAGTCAACAGTCCCTCCTCTGTTATTGGGGTTCAGTAACGTCAGCTGTTCCCCTGCTGTGTGTGTGGCAATCCCTCCTACCTCCTCCAACCTCCTCCAACCTCCTCCTCCTCCACCTGTCCCTGGGCTCCAACACCGCCAGTTGCCGTCCAGAAGTGCTGTACGCACAGTCAACAGTCCCTCCTCTGTTATTGGGGTTCAGTAACGTCAGCTGTTCCCCTGCTGTGTGTGTGGCAATCCCTCCTACCTCCTCCAACCTCCTCCAACCTCCTCCTCCTCCACCTGTCCCTGGGCTCCAACACCGCCAGTTGCCGTCCAGAAGTGCTGTACGCACAGTCAACAGTCCCTCCTCTGTTATTGGGGTTCAGTAACGTCAGCTGTTCCCCTGCTGTGTGTGTGGCAATCCCTCCTACCTCCTCCAACCTCCTCCAACCTCCTCCTCCTCCACCTGTCCCTGGGCTCCAACACCGCCAGTTGCCGTCCAGAAGTGCTGTACGCACAGTCAACAGTCCCTCCTCTGTTATTGGGGTTCAGTAACGTCAGCTGTTCCCCTGCTGTGTGTGTGGCAATCCCTCCTACCTCCTCCAACCTCCTCCAACCTCCTCCTCCTCCACCTGTCCCTGGGCTCCAACACCGCTAGTTGCCGTCCAGAAGTGCTGTACGCACAGAGCCAAACACCTCGCCAATGTGTTAGTGGGGTTCAGCACCGCCAGCTGTTCCCCTGCTGTGTATACGGCAACGTGTACTGCGACCGCCACGCAGACACAACAAGTTAAATGTAAGGGAACCTGACCCCCCCCCCCCCAGGCGTTTGTTACTGAAGGAGCCACCTTGTGCAGCAGTAATGATGCAAAGGGAAAAAGTGCCTCTTTTCGTGATGCTCCTTGCACATGCTGAACCTAACACTTATGAAATGTGTCCCCACACAGCGTTAAACCGTCCGGTAGGTGGAACTTTCCTTTGTCGTATAACGCAGCACAGCCGTCATTTTTACCCCCTTGGCGCCGTGCGCCCCCTCCTCAGCGTTGTTTGAATCTGTCCCGGAGCCTGCGCTGTTAGGTTAGCCCTTGGCCATGCACACATGTTGCGCTGCCCGTCTTCTGACCTCATTTGGTGTCAGGCTGGCTGCGCCTGTGCGGGTGCGCTGGCCGAGATCCCGCCTCGCAGTGTCGTCTAATGTAATCCCACCGCGGGCCTGTGATCCGTGCCCGTGCGCAGTGCATATCCTCTCCTCTCACTCCCCTCCCTACGGCTTCTTCAGACTGTGCGATGTCAGCTGGTCCCTAATAGCATGCCACGGCCGTGACACCGCACAGTCTGAAAAAGCCGTAGGGAGGGGAGTGAGAGGAGAGGATATGCACTGCGCACGGGCACGGATCACAGGCCCGCGGTGGGATTACATTAGACGACACTGCGAGGCGGGATCTCGGCCAGCGCACCCGCACAGGCGCAGCCAGCCTGACACCAAATGAGGTCAGAAGACGGGCAGCGCAACATGTGTGCATGGCCAAGGGCTAACCTAACAGCGCAGGCTCCGGGACAGATTCAAACAACGCTGAGGAGGCGGCGCACGGCGCCAAGGGGGTAAAAATGATGGCTGTGCTGCGTCACACGACAAAGGAAAGTTCCACCTACCGGACGGTTTAACGCTGTGAGGAGACACATTTCATAAATGTTAGGTTCCGCATGTACAAGGACCATAATTAAAAGAGCTAAGTTTACCTTTTCCAGCATTAGTGCTGTACACAATGGCTCTTTCAGCTACAAACGCCTGGGGGGGGGGGGGGGGGTTAAAGGTTTCCTTTCAACTTGCTCGAGTGCAGGCTTCGGCCTACACTCCGCTCCCCCTGCTCCTCCTGCTGACCCTGGGCTCTAACACCGCCAGTTTTTGCCCAGATGTGCTAGCTGCACAGAGAAAAACACCAGCCAATGTGTCAGTGGGGTTCAGCACCGCCAGCTGTTCCCCTGCTGTGTAGCCGGCAACGTGTCCTGCGACCGCCACGCAGACACAAGAACTGAAATTGAAGGGAACCTGTCCCCCCTCCCCCAGGCGTTTTTACGTTATCCAGCCACCTTGTACAGCGGTAATGCTGCATGTGTGCAAGGTGGCTCAGAAACGTATTCTCCTCGCACATGTGGAACTGAAAACACGTCTGAAATGTGTCCTCTGTGTGACCATTTAACCGTCCCGGTGGTGTGACTTTCCTTTGTAATGACACGCTGCAACCCCCTTGGTAGCGCTGCCCGTCTTCTGGCATCATTGTTTGGCTGCCTGCGCCTCTGCGGCCGCCCTGACCCACACAACGCCCCTCGGTGTCTTATTTATTGGGACTGCGAGGGTGTGATTCATGGGCAGGATCAGTGCATCAGTTCGCCTGTCCCTCCTCTCCTTCCGCCTTCTTCGGACTGTGCGGCTTCATGGCCGTGGCATGCGATAAGGGATCAGATGACGCCGCACAGTCTGAAGCGGGTGTAAGGACCCGAGTGTGAGAGGCCAACATATGTGCTGCGCCAGGCCCTGAATCCCAGCCCCGCAGTGTTTTAACAATGTTAAGACACTGCGGGGCTGGGATTCATGGGCATCGCGAACCGCACCGGCCGACATTACATGATGCCAGAAGATGGGCAGCGCTAACGGCGCTAGGCCAGGGGATAACACGACAGCGCAGACTCCTGTACAGCAAATAACAACGCTCGGGAGGCTGCACCCAGCACCAAGGTGGGATTCTTGACATCTGTGCTGCGTCTCATTACAAAGGGAACTCGCGCCTCCAACACAGTTTGACTGTATAAAGGGCTAAATGTTATACGTGTTTCATTCAGCGTGTGCAAGGAGAAAAATTAAAAGAGCAACCTTTGACTTGTGCAGCACTACTGCTGCATAAGCTGTGGCTCTTCTACTTTCTAACCCCTGAGGGGGGGTTAAAGGTGACTTTTGAAATCGGTTCAAGTAGGCTTCGGCCTACACTCTGCTCCACCTGCAGAGCCCGGGCTCCAACAACGCTAGTTGCTGTCCGGAAGTGCTGGCTGCACAGAGCCAAACACCTCGCCAATGTGTCAGTGGGGTCCAGCACCGCCAGCTGTTCCCCTGCTGTGTAGCCGGCAACGTGTCCTGCAAAAGCCACGCAGACACAACAGACCCAAAGCTGCCGCCAGTGCAGGCTTCGGCCTACACTCCCCTCCCCCTGCTCCTCCTCCTCCTGCTCCTCCTCCTGCTGTCCCTGGGCTCTAACACACCGCCAGTTGGGGCCCAGATGTGCTAGCTGCACAGAGAAAAACACCAGCCAATGTGTCAGTGGGGTCCAGCACCGCCAGCTGTTCCCCTGCTGTGCAGCCGGCAACGTGTCCTGCAAAAGCCACGCAGACACAAGAACTGAAATTGAAGGGAACCTGTCCCCCCTCCCCCAGGCGTTTTTACGTTATCCAGCCACCTTGTACAGCGGTAATGCTGCATGTGTGCAAGGTGGCTCAGAAACGTATTCTCCTCGCACATGTGGAACTGAAAACACGTCTGAAATGTGTCCTCTGTGTGACCATTTAACCGTCCCGGTGGTGTGACTTTCCTTTGTAATGACACGCTGCAACCCCCTTGGTAGCGCTGCCCGTCTTCTGGCATCATTGTTTGGCTGCCTGCGCCTCTGCGGCCGCCCTGACCCACACAACGCCCCTCGTTGTCTTATTTATTGGGACTGCGAGGGTGTGATTGATGGGCAGGAACAGTGCATCAGTTCGCCTGTCCCTCCTCTCCTTCCGCCTTCTTCGGACTGTGCGGCTTCATGGCCGTGGCATGCGATAAGGGATCAGATGACGCCGCACAGTCTGAAGCGGGTGTAAGGACCCGAGTGTGAGAGGCCAACATATGTGCTGCGCCAGGCCCTGAATCCCAGCCCCGCAGTGTTTTAACAATGTTAAGACACTGCGGGGCTGGGATTCATGGGCATCGCGAACCGCACCGGCCGACATTACATGATGCCAGAAGATGGGCAGCGCTAACGGCGCTAGGCCAGGGGATAACACGACAGCGCAGACTCCTGTACAGCAAATAACAACGCTCGGGAGGCTGCACCCAGCACCAAGGTGGGATTCTTGACATCTGTGCTGCGTCTCATTACAAAGGGAACTCGCGCCTCCAACACAGTTTGACTGTATAAAGGGCTAAATGTTATACGTGTTTCATTCAGCGTGTGCAAGGAGAAAAATTAAAAGAGCAACCTTTGACTTGTGCAGCACTACTGCTGCATAAGCTGTGGCTCTTCTACTTTCTAACCCCTGAGGGGGGGTTAAAGGTGACTTTTGAAATCGGTTCAAGTAGGCTTCGGCCTACACTCTGCTCCACCTGCAGAGCCCGGGCTCCAACAACGCTAGTTGCTGTCCGGAAGTGCTGGCTGCACAGAGCCAAACACCTCGCCAATGTGTCAGTGGGGTCCAGCACCGCCAGCTGTTCCCCTGCTGTGTAGCCGGCAACGTGTCCTGCAAAAGCCACGCAGACACAACAGACCCAAAGCTGCCGCCAGTGCAGGCTTCGGCCTACACTCCCCTCCCCCTGCTCCTCCTCCTCCTGCTCCTCCTCCTGCTGTCCCTGGGCTCTAACACACCGCCAGTTGGGGCCCAGATGTGCTAGCTGCACAGAGAAAAACACCAGCCAATGTGTCAGTGGGGTCCAGCACCGCCAGCTGTTCCCCTGCTGTGCAGCCGGCAACGTGTCCTGCAAAAGCCACGCAGACACAAGAACTGAAATTGAAGGGAACCTGTCCCCCCTCCCCCAGGCGTTTTTACGTTATCCAGCCACCTTGTACAGCGGTAATGCTGCATGTGTGCAAGGTGGCTCAGAAACGTATTCTCCTCGCACATGTGGAACTGAAAACACGTCTGAAATGTGTCCTCTGTGTGACCATTTAACCGTCCCGGTGGTGTGACTTTCCTTTGTAATGACACGCTGCAACCCCCTTGGTAGCGCTGCCCGTCTTCTGGCATCATTGTTTGGCTGCCTGCGCCTCTGCGGCCGCCCTGACCCACACAACGCCCCTCGGTGTCTTATTTATTGGGACTGCGAGGGTGTGATTCATGGGCAGGATCAGTGCATCAGTTCGCCTGTCCCTCCTCTCCTTCCGCCTTCTTCGGACTGTGCGGCTTCATGGCCGTGGCATGCGATAAGGGATCAGATGACGCCGCACAGTCTGAAGCGGGTGTAAGGACCCGAGTGTGAGAGGCCAACATATGTGCTGCGCCAGGCCCTGAATCCCAGCCCCGCAGTGTTTTAACAATGTTAAGACACTGCGGGGCTGGGATTCATGGGCATCGCGAACCGCACCGGCCGACATTACATGATGCCAGAAGATGGGCAGCGCTAACGGCGCTAGGCCAGGGGATAACACGACAGCGCAGACTCCTGTACAGCAAATAACAACGCTCGGGAGGCTGCACCCAGCACCAAGGTGGGATTCTTGACATCTGTGCTGCGTCTCATTACAAAGGGAACTCGCGCCTCCAACACAGTTTGACTGTATAAAGGGCTAAATGTTATACGTGTTTCATTCAGCGTATGCAAGGAGAAAAATTAAAAGAGCAACCTTTGACTTGTGCAGCACTACTGCTGCATAAGCTGTGGCTCTTCTACTTTCTAACCCCTGAGGGGGGGTTAAAGGTGACCTTTGAAATCGGTTCAAGTAGGCTTCGGCCTACACTCTGCTCCCCCTGCAGAGCCCGGGCTCCAACACCGATCGTTGCTGTCCGGAAGTGCTGGCTGCACAGAGCCAAACACCTCGCCAATGTGTCAGTGGGGTCCAGCACCGCCAGCTGTTCCCCTGCTGTGTAGCCGGCAACGTGTCCTGCAAAAGCCACGCAGACACAACAGACCCAAAGCTGCCGCCAGTGCAGGCTTCGGCCTACACTCCCCTCCCCCTGCTCCTCCTCCTCCTGCTCCTCCTCCTGCTGACCCTGGGCTCTAACAAACCGCCAGTTGGGGCCCAGATGTGCTAGCTGCACAGAGAAAAACACCTCGCCAATGTGTCAGTGGGGTCCAGCACCGCCAGCTGTTCCCCTGCTGTGCAGCCGGCATCGTGTCCTGCAAAAGCCACGCAGACACTTGCTCTTGTACCTTCTGCTCCCCATCCTGGTTCCAGTACCGTCAGCTGGTTCCGGGCAGAGCCTTTGGCTTAGGTGCCTCCCTTTGGTATCCGAGTTCCACCAACGTCAGGTGGTCCTTGGTAGTGCTTTCAGGCACGGGTACCTCCTGCTTAGTAACCGGGTTCCAGTAACGTCAGCTGGTCCTCGGTAGTTCCATTGGCTCTTGGACCTTCGGCTACCCATCCGGGTTCCAGCACCGTCAGCTGGTTCTCGGCAGTGTCTTTTGCTCTTGTACCTTCTGCTCCCCATCCTGGTTCCAGTACCGTCAGCTGGTTCCGGGCAGAGCCTTTGGCTTAGGTGCCTCCCTCTGGGTATCCGAGTTCCACCAACGTCAGGTGGTCCTTGGTAGTGCTTTCAGCACAGGTACCTCCTGCTTAGTAACCGGGTTCCAGTAACGTCAGCTGGTCCTCGGTAGTTCCATTGGCTCTTGGACCTTCGGGTAGCCATCCGAGTTCCAGTTCCATCAGCTGGTTCTCGGCATTTTCTCAGCCTTCTTGTACCTTCTGCTACATTTCCAAGTTCAAGAGACTAAACACAATGACCCAGAAGACCACCCCTAAGATGACGACGACACCAGAGACGACAACCACCGTGATGACGACGACCCTGGAGACGATGACCCCGAAGACCACCCCGATGACGACGACCCCGGAGACGACGACCCTGAAGACCACCCCGATGACGACGACCCCGGAGACGACGACCCTGGAGACGACGACGACCTGGAAGACCGAGAAGCAGAAGAACAAGAGGCTGCAGAACAAAGAGCAGAAGGACATTAAGCATAACACAAAATATCAGAGCAAAAAATATTATGTAAATTATAAGCAGAAGAAGACTAAGCAGTGTATGGGGGTGAGTCCGTTCCTCCTCGTGGTGCCCCTGGATAAAGCCTGATGCTGCAGGCCAAACTGAACGCGGACAAATGTAACTGTTTTGTGACAGGCAGAACGGAAGGTGTAATCTTCAAACTTTTATAGATAACAACTACGGGAATGCCTGTCACAAATAAGAATATGATGAAGAAGTTGAATATGATGAAGATAATAGTAAAATAAAAAGAATATGAACAATGTAACCCAAAAAATAATAGGTAGAAGATGAAGAAGAAGATGAATAAGGTGAAGAAGTTGATGTCAAAGAAGCTGATGATGAGGATAATTAAGAAGAAAGCGTGGGAGAAGTAAAAAAGAAGGTGAAGGGCGTGGAAGTAGTGAAACATCAATATCTGACATAAAAAAAAAAAAAAAAACATAGTCAAATTCTTTCTAACGCCGAACTTCATAAAAAAAAAAAAAAAATCCTGCTATTCTATTACATTGGGCTAAACCTCTGTCCCTTTAATATCTCCGCCACGTCCCCCAATACATCCTACAATATTCTTAGTTGTTTTCCTGCATGTAGAATGAACCTACAAGTGTATAAAGGGTTTATTTTAATTCCGATATTTTCGTCCCATTGACTTGCATTGGGATCGGGTATCGGTATCGGATTGGATTCCGATACTGTGACGGTATCGGCCGATACTTTCCGATACCGATACTTTCCGATATCGGAAAGTATCGCTCAACACTAGTTGTGACATATAAAAAGGAGGATCTGCCTGTGTTCAGAGAGTCACTACATTACAGTGCCATGGCATCATGGCTCCAACTGAAGAAATACAGAGCTGCCTCATTGACCATCACTGAACTGTTATGGTTCTCAATGGCAAGAGAACATAGCCCAGCATACATAGGAACTAGCTCTTGGAAGGATGGAAACTTAAACTGACCATGAACTAAACCTGCCGCACAACTAACAGTAGCCGGGTAGCGTAGCCTGCGTTTTATCCCTAGACGCCCAGCGCCGGCCGGAGGACTAACTAATCCTGGCAGAGGAAAATATAGTCCTGGCTCACCTCTAGAGAAATTTCCCCGAAAGGCAGACAGAGGCCCCCACATATATTGGCGGTGATTTAAGATGAAAATGACAAACGTAGTATGAAAATAGGTCTAGCAAAATCGAGGTCCGCTTACTAGATAGCAGGAAGACAGAAAGGGTACTTTCATGGTCAGCTGAAAACCCTATCAATACACCATCCTGAAATTACTTTAAGACTCTAGTATTAACTCATAACATCAGAGTGGCAATTTCAGATCACAAGAGCTTTCCAGACACAGAAACGAAACTGCAGCTGTGAACTGGAACAAAATGCAAAAAACAAACAAGGACAAAAGTCCGACTTAGCTGGAAGTTGTCTGGTAGCAGGAACATGCACAGAAAGGCTTCTGATTACAATGTTGACCGGCATGGAAGTGACAGAGGAGCAAGGTTAAATAGCGACTCCCACATCCTGATGGGAACAGGTGAACAGAGGGGATGATGCACACAAGTTCAATTCCACCAGTGGCCACCGGGGGAGCCCAAAATCCAATTTCACAACAGTACCCCCCCCTCAAGGAGGGGGCACCGAACCCTCACCAGAACCACCAGGGCGATCAGGATGAGCCCTATGAAAGGCACGGACCAGATCGGAGGCATGAACATCAGAGGCAGTCACCCAAGAATTTTCCTCCTGACCGTATCCCTTCCATTTGACCAGATACTGGAGTTTCCGTCTGGAAACACGGGAGTCCAAGATTTTTTCCACAACGTACTCCAACTCGCCCTCAACCAACACCGGAGCAGGAGGCTCAACGGAAGGCACAACCGGTACCTCATACCTGCGCAACAATGACCGATGAAAAACATTATGAATAGAAAAAGATGCAGGGAGGTCCAAACGGAAGGACACAGGGTTAAGAATCTCCAATATCTTGTACGGGCCGATGAACCGAGGCTTAAACTTAGGAGAAGAAACCCTCATAGGGACAAAACGAGAAGACAACCACACCAAGTCCCCGACACAAAGCCGAGGACCAACCCGACGCCGGCGGTTGGCAAAAAGCTGAGTCTTCTCCTGGGACAACTTCAAATTGTCCACCACCTGCCCCCAAATCTGATGCAACCTCTCCACCACAGCATCCACTCCAGGACAATCCGAAGATTCCACCTGACCGGAGGAAAATCGAGGATGAAACCCCGAATTACAGAAAAAAGGAGACACCAAGGTGGCAGAGCTGGCCCGATTATTGAGGGCAAACTCCGCTAAAGGCAAAAAAGCAACCCAATCATCCTGATCTGCAGACACAAAACACCTCAAATATGTCTCCAAAGTCTGATTCGTCCGCTCGGTCTGGCCATTAGTCTGAGGATGGAAAGCAGACGAGAAAGACAAATCTATGCCCATCCTAGCACAGAATGCCCGCCAAAATCTAGACACGAATTGGGTTCCTCTGTCAGAAACGATATTCTCCGGAATACCATGCAAACGAACCACATTTTGAAAAAACAGAGGAACCAACTCGGAAGAAGAAGGCAACTTAGGCAGGGGAACCAAATGGACCATCTTAGAGAAACGGTCACACACCACCCAGATGACAGACATCTTCTGAGAAACAGGAAGATCCGAAATAAAATCCATCGAGATGTGCGTCCAAGGCCTCTTCGGGATAGGCAAGGGCAACAACAATCCACTAGCCCGAGAACAACAAGGCTTGGCCCGAGCACAAACGTCACAAGACTGCACAAAGCCTCGTACATCTCGTGACAGGGAAGGCCACCAGAAGGACCTTGCCACCAAATCCCTGGTACCAAAGATTCCAGGATGACCTGCCAACGCAGAAGAATGAACCTCAGAAATGACTTTACTGGTCCAATCATCAGGAACAAACAGTCTACCAGGTGGGCAACGATCAGGTCTATCCGCCTGAAAATCCTGCAAGGCCCGCCGCAGGTCTGGAGAAACGGCAGACAATATCACTCCATCCTTAAGGATACCTGTAGGTTCAGAATTACCAGGGGAGTCAGGCTCAAAACTCCTAGAAAGGGCATCCGCCTTAACATTCTTAGAACCCGGTAGGTATGACACCACAAAATTAAACCGAGAGAAAAACAACGACCAGCGCGCCTGTCTAGGATTCAGGCGTCTGGCGGACTCAAGATAAATTAAATTTTTGTGGTCGGTCAATACCACCACCTGATGTCTAGCCCCCTCAAGCCAATGACGCCACTCCTCAAAAGCCCACTTCATGGCCAAAAGCTCCCGATTCCCAATATCATAATTCCGCTCGGCGGGCGAAAATTTACGAGAAAAAAAAGCACAAGGTTTCATCACGGAGCAGTCGGAACTTCTTTGCGACAAAACCGCCCCAGCTCCGATTTCAGAAGCGTCGACCTCAACCTGAAAAGGAAGAGCAACATCAGGCTGACGCAACACAGGGGCGGAAGAAAAGCGGCGCTTAAGCTCCCGAAAGGCCTCCACAGCATCAGGGGACCAATCAGCAACATCAGCACCCTTCTTAGTCAAATCAGTCAATGGTTTTACAACATCAGAAAAACCAGCAATAAATCGACGATAAAAGTTAGCAAAGCCCAAAAATTTCTGAAGACTCTTAAGAGAAGAGGGTTGCGTCCAATCACAAATAGCCCGAACCTTGACAGGATCCATCTCGATGGAAGAGGGGGAAAAAATGTATCCCAAGAAGGAAATCTTTTGAACCCCAAAAACGCACTTAGAACCCTTCACACACAAGGAATTAGACCGCAAAACCTGAAAAACCCTCCTGACCTGCTGGACATGAGAGTCCCAGTCATCCGAAAAAATCAGAATATCATCCAGATACACGATCATAAATTTATCCAAATAATCACGGAAAATGTCATGCATAAAGGACTGAAAGACTGAAGGTGCATTTGAAAGGCCAAAAGGCATCACCAAATACTCAAAGTGGCCCTCGGGCGTATTAAATGCGGTTTTCCACTCATCCCCCTGCTTAATTCGCACCAAATTATACGCCCCACGGAGATCTATCTTAGAGAACCACTTGGCCCCCTTTATGCGAGCAAACAAATCAGTCAGCAGTGGCAACGGATATTGATATTTAACCGTGATTTTATTCAAAAGCCGATAATCAATACACGGCCTCAAAGAGCCATCTTTCTTAGACACAAAGAAAAAACCGGCTCCTAAGGGAGATGACGAAGGACGAATATGTCCCTTTTCCAAGGACTCCTTTATATATTCTCGCATAGCAGCATGTTCAGGCACAGACAGATTAAATAAACGACCCTTAGGGTATTTACTACCCGGGATCAAGTCTATGGCACAATCGCACTCCCGGTGCGGAGGTAATGAACCAAGCTTAGGTTCTTCAAAAACGTCACGATAGTCAGACAAGAATTCAGGAATCTCAGAGGGAATAGATGACGAAATGGAAACCAAAGGTACGTCCCCATGCATCCCCTTACATCCCCAGCTTAACACAGACATAGCGTTCCAGTCGAGGACTGGGTTATGAGATTGCAGCCATGGCAATCCCAGCACCAAAACATCATGTAGATTATACAGCACCAGAAAGCGAATAACCTCCTGGTGATCCGGATTAACACGCATAGTCACTTGTGTCCAGTATTGTGGTTTATTACTAGCCAATGGGGTGGAGTCAATCCCCTTCAGAGGTATAGGAGTTTCAAGAGGCTCTAAATCATACCCACAGCGTTTGGCAAAGGACCAATCCATAAGACTCAAAGCGGCGCCAGAGTCGACATAGGCATCCGCGGTAATAGATGATAAAGAACAAATCAGGGTCACAGATAGAATAAACTTAGACTGAAAAGTGCCAATTGAAACTGACTTATCAAGCTTCTTAGTACGCTTAGAGCATGCTGATATAACATGAGTTGAATCACCACAATAAAAGCACAACCCATTTTTTCGTCTAAAATTCTGCCGTTCGCTTCTGGACAGAATTCTATCACATTGCATATTCTCTGGCGTCTTCTCAGTAGACACCGCCAAATGGTGCACAGGTTTGCGCTCCCGCAGACGTCTATCGATCTGGATAGCCATTGTCATGGACTCATTCAGACCCGCAGGCACAGGGAACCCCACCATAACATCCTTAACGGCATCAGAGAGACCCTCTCTGAAATTCGCCGCCAGGGCGCACTCATTCCACTGAGTAAGCACAGACCATTTACGGAATTTTTGGCAGTATATTTCAACTTCATCTTGCCCCTGAGATAGGGACATCAAGGCTTTTTCCGCCTGAAGCTCTAAATGAGGTTCCTCATAAAGCAACCCCAAGGCCAGAAAAAACGCATCCACATTGAGCAACGCAGGATCCCCTGGAGCCAATGCAAAAGCCCAATCTTGAGGGTCGCCCCGGAGCAAGGAAATCACAATCCTGACCTGCTGAGCAGGATCTCCAGCAGAGCGAGATTTCAGGGACAAAAACAACTTGCAATTATTCTTGAAATTTTGAAAGCAAGATCTATTCCCCGAGAAAAATTCAGGCAAAGGAATTCTAGCTTCAGATATAGGAACATGAACAACAAAATCTTGTAAATTTTGAACTTTCGTGGTGAGATTATTCAAACCTGCAGCTAAACTCTGAATATCCATTTTAAACAGGTGAACACAGAGCCATTCCAGGATTAGAAGGAGAGAGAGAGAGGAAGGCTGCAATATAGGCAGACTTGCAAGTGATTCAATTGAAAGCACACTCAGAACTGAAGGAAAAAAAAAAAAAAAAAAAATTTTCAGCAGACTTCTTTTTTCTCTCCTTTCTCTGCCAATTAATTTAACCCTTTGTGGGCCGGTCAAACTGTTATGGTTCTCAATGGCAAGAGAACATAGCCCAGCATACATAGGAACTAGCTCTTGGAAGGATGGAAACTTAAACTGACCATGAACTAAACCTGCCGCACAACTAACAGTAGCCGGGTAGCGTAGCCTGCGTTTTATCCCTAGACGCCCAGCGCCGGCCGGAGGACTAACTAATCCTGGCAGAGGAAAATATAGTCCTGGCTCACCTCTAGAGAAATTTCCCCGAAAGGCAGACAGAGGCCCCCACATATATTGGCGGTGATTTAAGATGAAAATGACAAACGTAGTATGAAAATAGGTCTAGCAAAATCGAGGTCCGCTTACTAGATAGCAGGAAGACAGAAAGGGTACTTTCATGGTCAGCTGAAAACCCTATCAATACACCATCCTGAAATTACTTTAAGACTCTAGTATTAACTCATAACATCAGAGTGGCAATTTCAGATCACAAGAGCTTTCCAGACACAGAAACGAAACTGCAGCTGTGAACTGGAACAAAATGCAAAAAACAAACAAGGACAAAAGTCCGACTTAGCTGGAAGTTGTCTGGTAGCAGGAACATGCACAGAAAGGCTTCTGATTACAATGTTGACCGGCATGGAAGTGACAGAGGAGCAAGGTTAAATAGCGACTCCCACATCCTGATGGGAACAGGTGAACAGAGGGGATGATGCACACAAGTTCAATTCCACCAGTGGCCACCGGGGGAGCCCAAAATCCAATTTCACAACACTGAACCGTCAAAGACGTTTAGAGAATCCAGGTTGTAACAATCAAGTCACCTGGCCTCGTACATCAATGACTGTCAGTTTCCTAAGCTTGTCGTTACCTCCTTTTCGTGGGGGCCCACCAAAAGCAGAGAGCCACTGGTGGAGGTAGTCAGCCCTGGAAACAGCTTTAATCCCGGCGAGTCAGCGGAAGGAGGAGGAGACTGTAATTTGCACCATCTTGGGTATTTGCTGGGACAGTTCTATATGCTATTGTGTGTTGGTGGTTCAATAAATTATTGCTACACTGTTTTACCCTCACCCTGTGTTGCCTGAGTAATGTTCTGCCATGCAACAAGAAACGACAACTACAGGAGCTGTGCCAGTTTCGACGGATTTCAATACCGGACTACCCACACTCGGTTGGATTTGATCAAGGAATTGGTCCGTTGGGATGCCCAGAATGTCATGGAGGACGATGAAAACTCCACTGAAGTGGACACAGAGGAATTAAGCTGCTTGCCAATTCCAGGATCCAGTGGAAGTCTGGAATCCAATATCCAGTCACCAGATTCCAGGAATTGTTTATTACATTGGGATCCGGAGCCTCAAGTGAAGAGAGGGCTTGTGCTATTGAATCAGTTTTGGGAGTTCCAGTACCCCTACCACCAACAATGGATCCTACCTTCATAATGGCCCACCACCAAGGAAATCATCTTTGCTACAGAGACGTGTCAGTGTTTAAAGAGTCCAACGCAGAGGTTGATGAACATCTGCAAACTTTGAGATCCTAATGATGATGCACCAAGTGCCCACGGCTGATTGGGCCAAATATTTGTGGACTAGTTTGACTGGCCGGGCACAGGATGTGGTACAGTCTCTTGGGCCTCAGGACAGTCTGGACTATTGAACTATTAAGGAAACCCTGTTGTCCCTTTTTATCATCACCCCCAAAAGATGTTGCACCAAGTCACTGACATTGTCTCACCAGGGGGTCTCCTATGTAGAATTTAACAGTCAACTACGATGGCATTGCAACTGCTGGCTCGAGTCAGGCTGCCCACTCCGCTGATGCCCTCTGGGATGTGATTGTGCTTGAGAAACTTATGGAGAAAATGGCCCCAGAAATACAAAAGTGGGTAGCTGACCAGAAGCCCGAAACCCCAGAACAAGCAGCCCAATTCGCTGATGAAGTTATAGCCAATCGACCCCACTGGAGACCCGGTATGCCTGTCAATCCTAGGAGACCCCTCAACCAAGGATTCAAGTGGCCACCAGCCATTTGAGCAGGACTATCCCGCTACCCAGCAGAATCCCCACCAGAACAAAGGTTTACAAACAGGAACCATGATTTGGCCAACCCACTGTGCTCTTACACTTGTGGGCACCTTGGATACATGGTGTCAGGACTCTGAACATTTTTTACCTTTTGTGCATTACTGCCCTTTTTCAAGATGGCGTCTTTGGGGTCTCATGTGCACTGTGTCTCCTGCTATAAAACTCCACCCCAGCCTTCAGTCTGTGCTAGAGTATTCTGCCTTGCATCCAGCTCCTGACCTCTGATTACTCCCTGGCTATACACCTGCTCCTGTGAACCTGTGTGGTGATCCTGCTACTCTGCTCTGAGTTCCTGCTGCATAAACAAGTTTCCAGTAATCCTCCTTCATCTGCTGCTCGTGTTTACTTCCATCTGCATTTGCTGGACATGTAAGCTGTTGCTGCTTTGCAATAACCTGAGACTATTAACCAGGCCTCCCTGATTGAGCTAAGATATGATTTGAACTGCCTATAAGCATATCTATCTGTGCCTGGACTAAGTCAAGTATCCTCAAGAATAATTGTGCTTCATAGACTTACTGCGTGATTGCATTTTCCTCTGAAGTTTCCTATAGACTGCTAAGCTGCGTTTATTATTTGCACCAAGTGTTGTGGACTTGAGTTTCTCTCTGCACCTGTTTGAATCACCGTGTGATAATATAGACTTTACCACTTATAAAACTGTGTCCTGTAGTTGTCTTGTTCCACGCAAAGAGTTTCCTGAGTTATCCCCTATAATTATTACACATGGCCAAAGATTGTCTACAGGGTCAGGGCCCCATGCCTGGAGCCCGTGTGTTGGCCCATCCAGTTAACGAGCCAACAGGGTCTGAGGGGCACTACCCCCAGGATACACCAGCAAAGGATGAAGTGATATGCCCTGTTCACACTATATGGAAGATTGAGCACACTATGCCATTCAACTTCCATCGCCACATTCAGCTGTCAGTGATATCAACCAGGGACCTCGGAACACTGGGTCTCCCATCACCTTAGCCAGCCCAGATATTGTCCCACCAGAACACCATTTGTCAGGCCGCCAAGTGGCCTTCTCCAGGGCTGGGGGTCAGCACTTGGGGACCAATCAAGCACACTTAGGTGTTTTTTGTCAATTATTCTAATTTACTGAGATAATGACTTTTGGATTTTCATTGGCTGTGAGCCATAATCATCAACATTAACAGAAATAAACACGTGAAATAGATCACTCTGTTTGTAATGACTCTGTATAATATATCTGTTTCACTTTTTGTATTGAAGAACTGAAATAAATTAACTTTTTGATGATATTCTGATTTTGTGAGAAGCACTCATGCAGCGCCCCCACTGCCGCGGGGCCGAGGGGTACCCGGTACCGGGCCTCTGAGTCTCTGCTCTGGGGTTGTTACGGTGGCTAGACCCGGTCCGTGACCCTGCTGAGGGGCGTACAATGAAGGTGGAGGTATGGTGACGATGTTATGGTGCGGTGCAGGTCGCAATCAATAACAAGGACACAGGGATGCAGTCTCTTTACCTCTTTACTGAAGGCTTCAGGATCCTCAGTCCGGAATACGGTTAACCAGGCTGCGCAAGTCCGGCCGGTCCGATGGCACCTCCAGAGTTCCCTTTGCAGGTGGAAATCTGTACCTACCTTCTAGCGCTTGTGTGTTGTGGTCCTCCCCTGCTGTGCTTACGGGATAGTCCCCACAACTGTTGTGTCTGTTTCTGAAGTTCCCTCACAACTCGATTCTGATGTTCTTCTTCGTCCCCCAGATGATATGGCTAGGACGCACCCGTATGACGGGTAGGCTCGGAGCTCTTCCTGGACCCTAGTGTCGCCCTTCTCCTGTTGTTGCCCCCTATGTCTTCGTAGGTGATTTAGGTGAGACAGCCCGCCTATAACTGACTGTCCTGCCGTAGGTTTGAAGTATTGCTTGGAGCCTAGTACTTCCTCGGCGTTCCGGCCACCGGCTACGCGCCTCAGTAGGATGTTGCCTCGTCTTACAGCACGACCCCTACTGGTATTTCTCCTTGTTGCGTTGATCTCGTTTCTCACTCAGCACAATAAACCTCGCTTCTTGTCCTTTCTTAGGGTACCGCCGCGATCAAGTGCAGGCGCGGTCCCGTAACGTTCTCTCAGTTCGCTAGGCCTCTGTCAGGATCCCACTCCTGACAAGGACCCCCCTGAGTCTCTCCCCGCAACACCCTCTGCCACAGGATGTTGCTTGTTCAATTCCCAGTCAGCTTCTCTCTAACTTCCTATCTAACCCCCAGTTTTACCAGACTGTGAGGAGTGGCCTAATACATAGCACCCTTAGCTCCCCCTGGAGGCCAGACTGTGAAGTGTATTGGTGTCTGTGATACCTGGTCAGGTGAACTCCTTCAGTGCCATCAGACGTACCATAGCCCCCCTTAGCGGCGGAGCATCAGTACTGCAACGACCAGGACTCTGGGGCGCTGCACTCCCCCCCGGTTAAATCCAGTACTCCTGGACTGGGAAGAAAACAACAATACATGTCAGCAAAAAGACATACAATTTTAGAAATGCAGTAACAATAAGCAAATTTGAACAGAGCTTCCCTTTAAGGGAGGTAAGGACACTTGAACGTTACAAACATGGTTAAATACTTTAAATAACATACTAGAAATAACTTTTCTTACCCAACCGGGTATTCTACTAAGTGCAAATTTTTGAACAATAATTTAACGTTGCCTTTAAGGACATACACGCTGAATCCACTAAAGAGCTTCTTATAAAACATTATAAGGCTAATCAACTTTTCTTCATTTTCCATCTTTACATCTGCAGGACCGCCTGTCTATCTGCCCCAGGCCTACTGCCTCTCGTTCTGTTGCAGGACCGCCCCTTTCCGCCCGGGCCTTCTGCCTTTCTGCTACTATACACAGTATAGAACGTATCATCCATCTCTCAGTTCAAGATCACTGAGCCATCTCTGTATGGCTCCTAGGAGGACTCACCGACTAACCTCGTACGGGTTCACTTCCTGTCCTCATTCTTCTAGCAACATCATTAAACATTTCTCACAATTAACTAGCTCACTACATATAACTTTTATACGTAAGCATTATTAGTACTTTCTTTTAAAGCATCATCATTCTTTAAGTGCTATCGATGAACGTTCCCTTTAAGAACGAACCAAGTCTCTATGAGGTAGTGCAACTTCTCAAGCTGCGAGTCCGTATGCAGTAAGGACTCTGGTGCTGTTTCCAGGAACAGTTTCTTCGCAAAGAGTCCTTTCTTTTGTAAAACCAGTAGAGGGCACCTTTAAGAAGGTGCAAACTATTTACAATGAGTTTGTAATCATGCAGTGTTCATGATCCAGCAGTTCTTTCAACAATGATAAAACAGGAAACAAAAAACAAAAAGCAGAAGAAGGGATCCCGGGTAAACAAAGGGATCCCTTTAAGAGTTACCCTGATCGGGTTGTAGCAGCAAGAAGACAAACAGTTAACTATTTACATTCTATAAGGCATCTAGAGCTTCATAGTAAGTTGCAAGACATCAGCCGATAGTGGACACCTCTTGACCGTTCAGGCTTCGGCCCCTGGTCTGCGGCTGATGTAGTGTCAGTGTCAATGGCTGGTCCCTCGGGTGCAGTCAGGTCACCCGGTGTCTGGATTCGAAGGCTAACCCTGGCTGCAAGCTCGGTAGCCGCAACAAGGCGTACAGTGGCAATCGTAACAAGATCTGTCAAGTCCGGATCAGTCAAGGTCGAGGCAACAGGTGACACCCCCTCAGGCCCACATCGTTGGACGTTCCGAGAGCATCATCCTTGCGCACTCCGGTGGCGGGTGTAGGTCACCTGATCCCCCCTTTGCAATAGTGGGTCACCATATTGGTTGCGGCAGGGAGTCTTCACGTTGTAACTGGTAATGAAGACGTCAGTCGGTAGTCCCGGTTCCTGTATGGAGCCCCAACCCCGCTTTGGGTGAAAGGCCAGCACAGTTCCCCGCTTTACCACGTCTTTCCTGCCGCGCGCAGGCTTCGGGTGTTGTACTTTTGGCGCATTAGTTTGTTCTGTGTCTTTTCGGTTCTTCCAATGTAGGATCAGGCATTGTTTATATTGTTCCCAAGTGAGCACAGCAAGGGAGAGGCCTTCCTCCCGAGCTCCATCCGGCCCGATCCAGGGGGTGTCCCACTGGAGGATCACCCCGTCTGAGCTCACGTCTATGGGTTCTCCCATCTTGGTCGGTAGTGGAGGTACCAGCTTCCCCATTGTGTCGGGGGTGAGGATCACCCGCTCAACCGAGAAGAAACGGTTATTGTTGGGGTGAGGAGCGGTCGCGGGAGCGGGATCGGTCGGGAGAGCAGGATCGGTCGGGGGAGCAGAATCGGCCGGGGGAGTAGGGGCGCCTTTCATACCTGCGGCTGATGTGATTCCATGATGTCGATCCGTTCCACTGACAAGGACACTGGAATCGGCTGCAGCTCGGACCGCGGCTCCTCCAAGGCGGCCTCCCGATGTGGCTCCGCTCTCCATGGCTCCGCATCTGCTGGCTCCGTGGTCGGGATAGGTAGGCTCGGCTCCTCCGCTGGCGGCTCCAAGGAGTTCAGATCCTTCCGCTGCGGTGGAAGCGGGTCCGCCTCTGGCGGGTGAGGGCAAGCCGGGATCACTTCGCCGTCGCTCGGGCACTTGCTGATCATCATCGCTGTCCGGCATTCGGCGGCAACGCATGCACCTGGCTCCGCCATTTCTCCGGGGTTGAGCTCCCTCCTCACCTCGTTCCCGCCGTTGCAAATCTATATAAATAGTAAGAAACTAAAAAATGACAGTGTTGGCCCCCTTAAAAATAGTCTGGGTGAAATGGTGGATGAGGATGAGGAAAAAGCCAATCTGCTAAATGACTTTTTTTCATCAGTATTTACAAAAGAAAATCCCATGGCAGCCAATATGACTAGTGATAAAAATTCCCCATTAAATGTCAACTGCTTAACCCAGCAGGAAGTACAGCGGCGTCTAAAAATCACTAAAATTGACAAATCTCCGGGCCCGGATGGGATACACCCCCGAGTACTGCAGGAACTAAGTACAGTCATTGATAGACCATTATTTTTAATCTTTAAAGAGTCCATATTAACAGGGTCTGTACCACAGGAGTGGCGTATAGCAAATGTGGTGCCAATATTCAAAAAAGGGGCAAAAACTGAACTCGGTAATTATAGGCCAGTAAGTTTAACCTCTACTGTGGGTAAAATCCTGGAGGGCATTCTAAGGGATGCTATACTGGAGTATCTGAAGAGGAATAACCTCATGACCCAGTATCAGCACGGGTTTACTAGGGACCGTTCATGTCAGACTAATCTGATCAGCTTCTATGAAGAGGTAAGTTCCGGACTGGACCAAGGGAACCCAGTGGACGTAGTGTATATGGACTTTTCCAAAGCTTTTGATACGGTGCCACACAAAAGGTTGATACATAAAATGAGAGTAATGGGGATAGGGGAAAATATGTGTAAGTGGGTTGAGAGCTGGCTCAGGGATAGGAAACAAAGGGTGGTTATTAATGGAGCACACTCGGACTGGGTCGCGGTTAGCAGTGGGGTACCACAGGGGTCAGTATTGGGCCCTCTTCTTTTTAACATATTTATTAATGACCTTGTAGGGGGCATTCAGAGTAGAATTTCAATATTTGCAGATGACACTAAACTCTGTAGGGTAATCAATACAGGGGAGGACAATTTTATATTACAGGATGATTTATGTAAACTAGAAGCTTGGGCTGATAAATGGCAAATGAGTTTTAATGGGGATAAATGTAAGGTCATGCACTTGGGTAGAAGTAATAAGATGTATAACTATGTGCTTAATTCTAAAACTCTGGGCAAAACCGTCAATGAAAAAGACCTGGGTGTATGGGTGGATGACAAACTCATATTCAGTGGCCAGTGTCAGGCAGCTGCTACAAAGGCAAATAAAATAATGGGATGTATTAAAAGAGGCATAGATGCTCATGAGGAGAACATAATTTTACCTCTATACAAGTCACTAGTTCGACCACACTTAGAATACTGTGCACAGTTCTGGTCTCCGGTGTATAAGAAAGACATAGCTGAACTAGAGCGGGTGCAGAGAAGAGCGACCAAGGTTATTAGAGGACTGGGGGGTCTGCCATACCAAGATAGGTTATTACACTTGGGGCTATTTAGTTTGGAAAAACGAAGACTAAGGGGTGATCTTATTTTAATGTATAAATATATGAGGGGACAGTACAAAGACCTTTCTGATGATCTTTTTAATCATAGACCTGAGACAGGGACAAGGGGGCATCCTCTACGTCTGGAGGAAAGAAGGTTTAAGCATAATAACAGACGTGGATTCTTTACTGTAAGAGCAGTGAGACTATGGAACTCTCTGCCGTATGATGTTGTAATGAGTGATTCATTAATTAAATTTAAGAGGGGACTGGATACCTTTCTGGAAAAGTATAATATTACAGGGTATATACACTAGATTCCTTGATAAGGCGTTGATCCAGGGAACTAGTCTGATTGCCGTATGTGGAGTCGGGAAGGAATTTTTTTCCCCATGGTGGAGTTACTCTTACCACATGGGTTTTTTTTTGCCTTCCTCTGGATCAACATGTTAGGGCATGTTAGGTTAGGCTATGGGTTGAACTAGATGGACTTAAAGTCTTCCTTCAACCTCAATAACTATGTAACTATGTATGTAAATCAGGGGGCCGTTCTCCTCCGCTGCTGGGCAGGTCGTCATTTCGCAGCCAAAATCGGAGGGGGTGGTCGCTGCTTTTGGCGCCGCTTTGGTAGTCTCCTCCCATGGCACGCCCTTCTTCTCCTCCTGCGCTCCCTGTGGCGCTGCAATAGCGGTGGGTTTTGGCGGGAACCTTTGGCGGCAAGTGGCAGTACACTGGCAATAAGTCACAGTCCAAGCACAATTCAATCACAGTTCCAAGGCACACATGACCTGATTCTTCAGGCTTAAGTAGATCCTGTTCGTGACGCCAAGTTGCAGCACCCCCACTGCCACAGGGCCGAGGGGTACCCGGTACCGGGCCTCTGAGTCTCTGCTCTGGGGTTGTCACGGTGGCTAGACCCGGTCCGTGACTCTGCTGAGGGGCGTACAATGAAGGTGGAGGTATGGTGACGATGTTATGGTGCGGTGCAGGTCGCAATCAATAACAAGGACACAGGGATGCAGTCTCTTTACCTCTTTACTGAAGGCTTCAGGGTCCTCAGTCCGGAATATGGTTAACCGGGCTGCGCAAGTCCGGCCGGTCCGATGGCACCTCCAGAGTTCCCTTTGCAGGTGGAAATCAGTGCCTACCTTCTAGCGCTTGTGTGTTGTGGTCCTCCCCTGCTGTGCTTACGGGATAGTCCCCACAACTGTTGTGTCTGTTTCTGAAGTTCCCTCACAACTCGATTCTGATGTTCTTCTTCGTCCCCCAGATGATATGGCTATGATGCACCCGTATGACGGGTAGGCTCGGAGCTCTTCCTGGACCCTAGTGTCGCCCTTCTCCTGTTGTTGCCCCCTATGTCTTCGTAGGTGATTTAGGTGAGACAGCCCGCCTATAACTGACTGTCCTGCCGTAGGTTTGAAGTATTGCTTGGAGCCTAGTACTTCCTCGGCGTTCCGGCCACCGGCTGCGCGCCTCAGTAGGATGTTGCCTCGTCTTACAGCACGACTCCTACTGGTATTTCTCCTTGTTGCGTTGATCTCGTTTCTCACTCAGCACAATAAACCTCGCTTCTTGTCCTTTCTTAGGGTACCGCCGCGATCAAGTGCAGGCGCGGTCCCGTAACGTTCTCTCAGTTCGCTAGGCCTCTGTCAGGATCCCACTCCTGACAAGGACCCCCCTGAGTCTCTCCCCGCAACACCCTCTGCCACAGGATGTTGCTTGTTCGATTCCCAGTCAGCTTCTGTTCTAACTTTCTATCTAACCCCCAGTTTTACCAGACTGTGAGGAGTGGCCTAATACATAGCACCCTTAGCTCCCCCTGGAGGCCAGACTGTGAAGTGTATTGGTGTCTGTGATACCTGGTCAGGTGAACTCCTTCAGTGCCATCAGACGTACCATAGCCCCCCTTAGCGGCGGAGCATCAGTACTGCAACGACCAGGACTCTGGGGCGCTGCACTCACATATAGAATAAGTGAACAGTCAGACTGCGGTATTACTCACGTGAGGATCGCATCACAATCCTCGGACTGGCCGGCGGCTGTTCTGACCTGAGCATGGTAGCTGCATAGAAATACATGCTGTCACGCTCAGGTGAGGAGAGTCGATGGCCAGTCTGAGAATTTCCATGCACCCTAAGAAGAACTAGACTCTTCTATGACTCCTCTACGGTGCGAGCAGGAGAAGGTGAATTGACTACACATGGTTTAACTGAAAAAAGGATAGAAAACATGGCATCAAGATGACCCCAAAAGCAGAAGTAGACTAATGACACACATGACCATGTCCTCACGTGTGGCAGCATTTATGTTCCACAGCTGACATCATTGTAATATGTGGAGAATGTATAAATAATGCTGAGCAGCTGTGTGTCCGGGACAAACATGTCCGAACTATCCCGACCCCAGCCTGATATTACCACACATCACTTACAATACTCGGCAGTTTGTCTTTTAATAGTCAGAATACATCTTATGGGAATAGAGGAAAAACCTGGGGCTGGTATGGAAAATGGTGGAGGTAGACTTCTTCTCCATGGATGACCTGGACAACAATGTCAATTAAAGGGGCCTCCTAGATTACAACAACATGGATGTCTTCTTCCACAACAGCACCACCCATATCTTCAGGTTAGAAGAGGTACTGCAGTTTCGCACAATGGCTTCAATGGGGATGAATTGCAATACCAGACACAACCTATAAAAAGTGGCTTCAGTTCCTGGACAATCTCTTTTCAGACTATAGAACAGGGCCCAGAGTCACAATACCCACATCTTACGACAAAGGAGAAGAAAATGGAACTAAGAAATACCAATGCCTCCAAATGTATGGTGATGCACCTTCTTATTCACAGGTAACTACTAATCCCTAGTGGTGGCTGCAGACAGGATCTTATCATGTATCTCTATATACAGGGAACTCCCCCTAGTGGTGGCTGCAGACAGGATCTTATCATGTATCTCTGTATACAGGGAGCTCCCTCTAGTGGTGGCTGCAGACAGGATCTTATCATGTATCTTTGTATACAGGGAGCTCCCCCTAGTGGTGGCTGCAGACAGGATCTTATCATGTATCTCTGTATACAGGGAGCTCCCCCTAGTGGTGGCTGCAGACAGAATCTTATCATGTATCTCTATACAGGGAGCTCCCCCTAGTGGTGGCTGCAGACAGGGTCTTATCATGTATCTCTGTATACAGGGAGCTCCCCCTAGTGGTGACTGCAGACAGGATCTTATCATGTATCTCTGTATACAGGGAACTCCCCCTAGTGGTGGCTGCAGACAGGATCTTATCATGTATCTCTGTATACAGGGAGCTCCCCCTAGTGGTGGCTGCAGACAGAATCTTATCATGTATCTCTGTATACAGGGAGCTCCCCCTAGTGGTGGCTGCAGACAGAATCTTATCATGTATCTCTGTATACAGGAAGCTCCCCCTAGTGGTGGCTGCAGACAGGATCATATCATGTATCTCTGTATACACGGAACTCCCCCTAGTGGTGGCTGCAGACAGGATCTTATCATGTATCTCTGTATACAGGGAGCTCCCCCTAGTGGTGGCTGCAGACAGAATCTTATCATGTATCTCTGTATACAGGGAGCTCCCCCTAGTGGTGGCTGCAGACAGGATCATATCATGTATTTCTGTATACACGGAACTCCCCCTAGTGGTGGCTGCAGACAGAATCTTACCATGTATTTCTGTATACAGTGAGCTCACCCTAGTGGTGACCGCAGACAGGATCTTATCATGTATCTGTATATACAAGGAGCTCCCCCTAGTGGTGACTGCAGACAGGATCTTATCATGTATCTCTATATACAGGGAGCTCCCCCTAGTGGTGTCTGCAGACAGAATCTTATCATGTATCTCTGTATACAGGGAGCTCCCCCTAGTGGTGGCTGCAGACAGGATCTTATCATGTATCTCTGTATACAGGGAGCTCACCCTAGTGGTGACTGCAGACAGGATCTTATCATGTATCTCTGTATACAGGGAGCTACCCCTAGTGGTGGCTGCAGACAGAATCTTATCATGTATCTCTGTATACAGGGAGCTCCCCCTAGTGGTGGCTGCAGACAGAATCTTATCATGTATCTCTGTATACAGGGAGCTCCCCCTAGTGGTGGCTGCAGACAGGATCATATCATGTATCTCTGTATACACGGAGCTCCCCCTAGTGGTGGCTGCAGACAGGATCTTATCATGTATCTCTGTATACATGGAGCACCCCCTAGTGGTGGCTGCAGACAGGATATTATCATGTGTCTCTGTATACAGGGAGCTCCCCCTAGTGGTGGCTGCAGGCAGGATCTTTTCATGTATCTCTGTATACAGGGAGCTCCCTCTAGTGGTGACTGCAGACAGGATCTTATCATGTATTTCTGTATACAGTGAGCTCACCCTAGTGGTGACCGCAGACAGGATCTTATCATGTATCTGTATATACAGGGAGCTCCCCCTAGTGGTGACTGCAGACAGGTCCTTATCATGTATCTCTATATACAGGGAGCTCCCCCTAGTGGTGACTGCAGACAGAATCTTATCATGTATCTCTGTATACAGGGAGCTCCCCCTAGTGGTGGCTGCAGACAGGATCTTATCATGTATCTCTGTATACAGGGAGCTCACCCTAGTGGTGACCGCAGACAGGATATTATCATGTATCTGTATATACAGGGAGCTCCCCCTAGTGGTGGCTGCAGACAGAATCTTATCATGTATCTCTGTATACAGGGAGCTCCCCCTAGTGGTGACTGCAGACAGGATCTTATCATGTATCTCTGTATACAGGGAGCTCACCCTAGTGGTGACCGCAGACAGGATATTATCATGTATCTGTATATACAGGGAGCTCCCCCTAGTGGTGGCTGCAGAGAGGATCTTATCATGTATCTCTGTATACAGGGAGCTCCCCTTAGTGATGGCTGCAGACAGGATCTTATCATGTACCTCTGTATACAGGGAGCTCCCCCAAGTGGTGGCTGCAGACAGGATCTTATCATGTGTCTCTGTATACAGGGAGCTCCCCCTAGTGGAGACTGCAGACAGAATCTTATCATGTATCTCTGTATACAGGGAGCTCCCACTAGAGGTGGCTGCAGACAAGATCTTATCATGTACCTCTGTATACAGGGAGTTCCCCCTAGTGGTGACTGCAGGCAGGATCTTATCATGTATCTCTGTATACAGGGAGCTCCCCCTAGTGGTGGCTGCAGACATGATCTTATGTATCTCTATATACAGGAAGCTCCCCCTAGTGGTGGCTGCAGACAGAATCTTATCATGTATCTCTGTATACAGGGAGCTTCCCCTAGAGGTGGCTGCAGACAGGATCTTATCATGTATCTCTGTATACAGGGAGCTCCCCCTAGTGGTGGCTGCAGACAGAATCTTATCATATATCTCCTTATACAGGGAGCTCCCCCTAGTGGTGGCTGCAGACAGGATCTTATCATGTATCTCTGTATACAGGGAGCTCCCCCTAGTGGCGGCTGCAGACAGAATCTTATCATGTATCTCTGTATACAGGGAGCTCCCCCTAGTGGTTGCTGCAGACAGGATCTTATCATGTATCTCTGTATACAGGGAGCTCCCCCTAGTGGTGGCTGCAGACAGAATCTTATCATGTATCTCTGTATACAGGGAGCTCCCCCTAGTGGTGGCTGCAGACAGGATCTTATCATGTATCTCTGTATACAGGGAGCTCCCCTAGTGGTGGCTGCAGACAGAATCTTATCATGTATCTCTGTATACAGGGAGCTCCCCCTAGTGGTGGCTGCAGACAGGATCTTATCATGTATCTCTGTATACTGGGAGCTCCCCCTAGTGGTGGCTGCAGACAGGATCTTATCATGTATCTCTGTATACAGGGAGCTCCCCCTAGTGGTGACTGCAGACAGGATCTTATCATGTATCTCTGTATACAGGGAGCTCCCCCTAGTGGTGGCTGCAGACAGGATATTATGATGTATCTCTGTATACAGGGAGCTCCCCCTAGTGGTGGCTGCAGACAGGATCTTATCATGTATCTCTGTATACAGGGAGCTCCCTCTAGTGGTGGCTGCAGACAGAATATTATCATGTATCTCTGTATACAGGGAGCTCCCCCTAGTGGTGGCTGCAGACAGGATCTTATCATGTACCTCTGTATACAGGGAGCTCCCCCTAGTGGTGGCTGCAGACAGGATCTTATCATGTATCTCTGTATACAGGGAGCTCCCCCTAGTGGAGACTGCAGACAGAATCTTATCATGTATCTCTGTATACAGGGAGCTCCCCCTAGTGGTGACTGCAGACAGGATCTGATCATGTATCTCTGTATACAGGGAGCTCCCCCTAGTGGTGGCTACAGACAAGATCTTATCATGTACCTCTGTATACAGGGAGCTCCCCCTAGTGGTGACTGCAGACAGGATGTTATCATGTATCTCTGTATACAGGGAGCTCCCCCTAGTGGTGGCTGCAGACAGGATCTTATCATGTATCTCTGTATACAGGGAGCTCCCCCTAGTGGTGGCTGCAGACATGATCTTATGTATCTCTATATACAGGAAGCTCCCCCTAGTGGTGGCTGCAGACAGAATCTTATCATGTATCTCTGTATACAGGGAGCTTCCCCTAGAGGTGGCTGCAGACAGAATCTTATCATGTATCTCTGTATACAGGGAGCTTTCCCTAGAGGTGGCTGCAGACAGGATCTTATCATGTATCTCTGTATACAGGGAGCTCCCCCTAGTGCTGACTGCAGACAGGATCTGATCATGTATCTCTGTATACAGGGAGCTCCCCCTAGTGGTGGCTACAGACAAGATCTTATCATGTACCTCTGTATACAGGGAGCTCCCCCTAGTGGTGACTGCAGACAGGATGTTATCATGTATCTCTGTATACAGGGAGCTCCCCCTAGTGGTGGCTGCAGACAGGATCTTATCATGTATCTCTGTATACAGGGAGCTCCCCCTAGTGGTGGCTGCAGACATGATCTTATGTATCTCTATATACAGGAAGCTCCCCCTAGTGGTGGCTGCAGACAGAATCTTATCATGTATCTCTGTATACAGGGAGCTTCCCCTAGAGGTGGCTGCAGACAGAATCTTATCATGTATCTCTGTATACAGGGAGCTTTCCCTAGAGGTGGCTGCAGACAGGATCTTATCATGTATCTCTGTATACAGGGAGCTCCCCCTAGTGGTGGCTGCAGACAGAATCTTATCATGTATCTCTGTATACAGGGAGCTCCCCCTAGTGGTGGCTGCAGACAGGATCATATCATGTATCTCTGTATACACGGAGCTCCCCCTAGTGGTGGCTGCAGACAGGATCTTATCATGTATCTCTGTATACATGGAGCACCCCCTAGTGGTGGCTGCAGACAGGATATTATCATGTGTCTCTGTATACAGGGAGCTCCCCCTAGTGGTGGCTGCAGGCAGGATCTTTTCATGTATCTCTGTATACAGGGAGCTCCCTCTAGTGGTGACTGCAGACAGGATCTTATCATGTATTTCTGTATACAGTGAGCTCACCCTAGTGGTGACCGCAGACAGGATCTTATCATGTATTTGTATATACAGGGAGCTCCCCCTAGTGGTGACTGCAGACAGGTCCTTATCATGTATCTCTATATACAGGGAGCTCCCCCTAGTGGTGACTGCAGACAGAATCTTATCATGTATCTCTGTATACAGGGAGCTCCCCCTAGTGGTGGCTGCAGACAGGATCTTATCATGTATCTCTGTATACAGGGAGCTCACCCTAGTGGTGACCGCAGACAGGATATTATCATGTATCTGTATATACAGGGAGCTCCCCCTAGTGGTGGCTGCAGACAGAATCTTATCATGTATCTCTGTATACAGGGAGCTCCCCCTAGTGGTGACTGCAGACAGGATCTTATCATGTATCTCTGTATACAGGGAGCTCACCCTAGTGGTGACCGCAGACAGGATATTATCATGTATCTGTATATACAGGGAGCTCCCCCTAGTGGTGGCTGCAGAGAGGATCTTATCATGTATCTCTGTATACAGGGAGCTCCCCTTAGTGATGGCTGCAGACAGGATCTTATCATGTACCTCTGTATACAGGGAGCTCCCCCAAGTGGTGGCTGCAGACAGGATCTTATCATGTGTCTCTGTATACAGGGAGCTCCCCCTAGTGGAGACTGCAGACAGAATCTTATCATGTATCTCTGTATACAGGGAGCTCCCACTAGAGGTGGCTGCAGACAAGATCTTATCATGTACCTCTGTATACAGGGAGTTCCCCCTAGTGGTGACTGCAGGCAGGATCTTATCATGTATCTCTGTATACAGGGAGCTCCCCCTAGTGGTGGCTGCAGACATGATCTTATGTATCTCTATATACAGGAAGCTCCCCCTAGTGGTGGCTGCAGACAGAATCTTATCATGTATCTCTGTATACAGGGAGCTTCCCCTAGAGGTGGCTGCAGACAGGATCTTATCATGTATCTCTGTATACAGGGAGCTCCCCCTAGTGGTGGCTGCAGACAGAATCTTATCATATATCTCCTTATACAGGGAGCTCCCCCTAGTGGTGGCTGCAGACAGGATCTTATCATGTATCTCTGTATACAGGGAGCTCCCCCTAGTGGCGGCTGCAGACAGAATCTTATCATGTATCTCTGTATACAGGGAGCTCCCCCTAGTGGTTGCTGCAGACAGGATCTTATCATGTATCTCTGTATACAGGGAGCTCCCCCTAGTGGTGGCTGCAGACAGAATCTTATCATGTATCTCTGTATACAGGGAGCTCCCCCTAGTGGTGGCTGCAGACAGGATCTTATCATGTATCTCTGTATACAGGGAGCTCCCCTAGTGGTGGCTGCAGACAGGATCTTATCATGTATCTCTGTATACAGGGAGCTCCCCCTAGTGGTGGCTGCAGACAGGATCTTATCATGTATCTCTGTATACTGGGAGCTCCCCCTAGTGGTGGCTGCAGACAGGATCTTATCATGTATCTCTGTATACAGGGAGCTCCCCCTAGTGGTGACTGCAGACAGGATCTTATCATGTATCTCTGTATACAGGGAGCTCCCCCTAGTGGTGGCTGCAGACAGGATATTATGATGTATCTCTGTATACAGGGAGCTCCCCCTAGTGGTGGCTGCAGACAGGATCTTATCATGTATCTCTGTATACAGGGAGCTCCCTCTAGTGGTGGCTGCAGACAGAATATTATCATGTATCTCTGTATACAGGGAGCTCCCCCTAGTGGTGGCTGCAGACAGGATCTTATCATGTACCTCTGTATACAGGGAGCTCCCCCTAGTGGTGGCTGCAGACAGGATCTTATCATGTATCTCTGTATACAGGGAGCTCCCCCTAGTGGAGACTGCAGACAGAATCTTATCATGTATCTCTGTATACAGGGAGCTCCCCCTAGTGGTGACTGCAGACAGGATCTGATCATGTATCTCTGTATACAGGGAGCTCCCCCTAGTGGTGGCTACAGACAAGATCTTATCATGTACCTCTGTATACAGGGAGCTCCCCCTAGTGGTGACTGCAGACAGGATGTTATCATGTATCTCTGTATACAGGGAGCTCCCCCTAGTGGTGGCTGCAGACAGGATCTTATCATGTATCTCTGTATACAGGGAGCTCCCCCTAGTGGTGGCTGCAGACATGATCTTATGTATCTCTATATACAGGAAGCTCCCCCTAGTGGTGGCTGCAGACAGAATCTTATCATGTATCTCTGTATACAGGGAGCTTCCCCTAGAGGTGGCTGCAGACAGAATCTTATCATGTATCTCTGTATACAGGGAGCTTTCCCTAGAGGTGGCTGCAGACAGGATCTTATCATGTATCTCTGTATACAGGGAGCTCCCCCTAGTGCTGACTGCAGACAGGATCTGATCATGTATCTCTGTATACAGGGAGCTCCCCCTAGTGGTGGCTACAGACAAGATCTTATCATGTACCTCTGTATACAGGGAGCTCCCCCTAGTGGTGACTGCAGACAGGATGTTATCATGTATCTCTGTATACAGGGAGCTCCCCCTAGTGGTGGCTGCAGACAGGATCTTATCATGTATCTCTGTATACAGGGAGCTCCCCCTAGTGGTGGCTGCAGACATGATCTTATGTATCTCTATATACAGGAAGCTCCCCCTAGTGGTGGCTGCAGACAGAATCTTATCATGTATCTCTGTATACAGGGAGCTTCCCCTAGAGGTGGCTGCAGACAGAATCTTATCATGTATCTCTGTATACAGGGAGCTTTCCCTAGAGGTGGCTGCAGACAGGATCTTATCATGTATCTCTGTATACAGGGAGCTCCCCCTAGTGGTGGCTGCAGACAGAATCTTATCATATATCTCCTTATACAGGGAGCTCCCCCTAGTGGTGGCTGCAGACAGGATCTTATCATGTATCTCTGTATACAGGGAGCTCCCCCTAGTGGTGGCTGCAGACAGGATCTTATCATGTATCTCTGTATACAGGGAGCTCCCCCTAGTGGTGGCTGCAGACAGAATCTTATCATGTATCTCTGTATACAGGGAGCTCCCCCTAGTGGTGGCTGCAGACAGAATCTTATCATATATCTCCTTATACAGGGAGCTCCCCCTAGTGGTAAATGTAATGTGACGGGAGCCATATTCTATAAGGTAGCCCCCTATGTTCACTACACCTATGCTGTCTATGAATAGAAGGCTTTCTACTTAATGTTATCATTAACCTTGGCAGTACAGGGCTGTGACCCTGTGGATTGTATTTGCCATGTTCACATACAAGTGCTGGTAAATTCTGTAACATTTTGCTCTTGGAGTGGCCCGAGCAGATGACTGTACGGCTCTGACCTTCATTAATCATGTAAAATCATTCCGGGATCATAAAAATGCCAATTGCAGTGAATTATTGCGTCTGCACACATCAGATACGTCAATGTGTGAATGAGCGTGTGTACCTGTGTTGGGAATGGGAGCCATGAAGATGTGCAATAAAACAAATTCTCCAACTTTTTAACATCCTTTCAGTTTCTTTTCCTCACTATTCCATCAAGAAACAGCAACATTGTTGGTTACAAGCTGAAACCTGTCCGGTCCTACGGCCGTGTTCACACTATGTTCATGTTCTTGCTGTGTTTTTTTCTGCAGAAAAGCCCCATTTTACACTAGCAGAAAAAACTACAAGATGTCAGAAATCTTACGTGCAAACTTGTTTGTTTTTTTCCTTTTTGCATTTGAGAACGGTTTAGCAGCATTTTTTTCACCCATAGAAAGTAATGGGAAGGTGCAGAATTCGCAGTAAAAAGAGGTTTTGGTGAATAAAACTATCTTCATTAAACATAAACTGCAAACAAATCATACATGTAATCTGCACAAAACACTGCCAAGAGGGACAGATTTGGCTGCAGAAAAAAACACTTCATGTGAACAAAGCCCGATACCAACCTTCAGGTCAGAGCTAAACAGCGTGGATTTTACACTGATACACTGTACCGAGGAAGGTCATTGGTGATTAAGTTGTCGTGTTTTTTATTATATATATTTCTAGCTCTTATGACTCTTTCTACATTGCATATAGTAATAATGCATTTTAAATAAAATTATGTTCTGTGCAAACAAAGGTGCGATGTTCACATTCCCCTGCGCAGCACAAGGCTGCAGCCCTCCATTACCGCAGAGGAGCATTGCCTGTGACACAAGCAGCATCCACAACAATGGAGCGATAGATGACACAGTCGTTCGCAGCAGTTTACGGCTTCACATGTTGATGGTCCATGGAGAAGAGAATTTTTCAAAAATGTATCTCTACACCAGAGTTACAAAGAATAAAAATAATACAAAAGTATAATACATATAGGTCGGTGGGGGTCCGAGCACTGGGACCGGCACCGAGTCAGCGCACAAACCCAAACACCACTTCGTCTACTCTCTATGACATTACCGGAAAAAGTGGAGAAATCAAGGAACCAGGAAACCAGACATCCTCCATTGGGTGACTTTATAAGTACAGAAATATGACAACGTTTTGGCCGCACGGGGCCTTTATCAAGCAATAAAAGAGATATGCATTTTTTATGGCTTGGTAAAGGGCCTGTGCAGCTGAAACATTGTGGAGGAAGTCTGGTTCCTGGATTTCTCTGCACTGCTACAACCTTGTGGAGAGTTGCACCAAATGACAACTATGAGAGACAATTACCTTTCACAACTGGTTCAGGACCCAACAAGGAGGGGGGCACTGCTAGACCTAATATTAACCAACAGGCCAGACCGCATAGCAAATATAAGGGTTGGGGGGCACTTGGGGAATAGTGATCACAAAATAATAAGTTTTCATGTCTCCTTTAATAAGATGGGTAGTAGGGGGGTGACAAGGACATCAAACTTCAGGAGGACAAATTTCCAACGGATGAGAGAGGATCTTGGTGCAATTAACTGGGACGATATCCTGAGACATAAAAGTACACAAAGAAAATGGGAGACGTTTATTAGCATCCTGGATAGGACCTGTGCACAGTATATACCGTATGGGAATAAACATACTAGAAATAGGAGGAAACCAATATGGCTAAATAGAGCTGTAAGGGGCGCAATAAGGGACAAAAAGAAAGCATTTAGAGAATTAAAGGAAGTAGGTAGTGAGGAGGCATTAAATAAATACAGAAAATTAAATAAATTCTGTAAAAAGCAAATCAAGGCAGCAAAGATTGAGACAGAGAGACTCATTGCCAGAGAGAGTAAAAATAATCCCAAAATATTCTTTAACTATATAAATAGTAAGAAACTAAAAAATGACAGTGTTGGCCCCCTTAAAAATAGTCTGGGTGAAATGGTGGATGAGGATGAGGAAAAAGCCAATATGCTAAATGACTTTTTTTCATCAGTATTTACAAAAGAAAATCCCATGGCAGACAAAATGACTAGTGATAAAAATTCCCCATTAAATGTCACCTGCTTAACCCAGCAGGAAGTACAGCGGCGTCTAAAAATAACTAAAATTGACAAATCTCCGGGCCCGGATGGGATACACCCCCGAGTACTGCAGGAACTAAGTATAGTCATTGATAGACCATTATTTTTAATCTTTAAAGAGTCCATAATAACAGGGTCTGTACCACAGGACTGGCGTATAGCAAATGTGGTGCCAATATTCAAAAAAGGGGCAAAAACTGAACTCGGTAATTATAGGCCAGTAAGCTTAACCTCTACTGTGGGTAAAATCCTGGAGGGCATTCTAAGGGATGCTATACTGGAGTATCTGAAGAGGAATAACCTCATGACCCAGTATCAGCACGGGTTTACTAGGGACCGATCATGTCAGACTAATTTGATCAGCTTCTATGAAGAGGTAAGTTCCGGACTGGACCAAGGGAACCCAGTGGACGTAGTATATATGGACTTTTCCAAAGCTTTTGATACGGTGCCACATAAAAGGTTGTTACATAAAATGAGAGTAATGGGGATAGGGGAAAATATGTGTAAGTGGGTTGAGAGCTGGCTCAGGGATAGGAAACAAAGGGTGGTTATTAATGGAGCACACTCGGACTGGGTCACGGTTAGCAGTGGGGTACCACAGGGGTCAGTATTGGGCCCTCTTCTTTTTAACATATTTATTAATGACCTTGTAGGGGGCATTCAGAGTAGAATTTCAATATTTGCAGATGACACTAAACTCTGCAGGGTAATCAATACAGGGGAGGACAATTTTATATTACAGGATGATTTATGTAAACTAGAAGCTTGGGCTGATAAATGGCAAATGAGCTTTAATGGGGATAAATGTAAGGTCATGCACTTGGGTAGAAGTAATAAGATGTATAACTATGTGCTTAATTCTAAAACTCTGGGCAAAACCGTCAATGAAAAAGACCTGGGTGTATGGGTGGATGACAAACTCATATTCAGTGGCCAGTGTCAGGCAGCTGCTACAAAGGCAAATAAAATAATGGGATGTATTAAAAGAGGCATAGATGCTCATGAGGAGAACATAATTTTACCTCTATACAAGTCACTAGTGCGACCACACTTAGAATACTGTGCACAGTTCTGGTCTCCGGTGTATAAGAAAGACATAGCTGAACTGGAGCGGGTGCAGAGAAGAGCGACCAAGGTTATTAGAGGACTGGGGGGTCTGCAATACCAAGATAGGTTATTACACTTGGGGCTATTTAGTTTGGAAAAACGAAGACTAAGGGGTGATCTTATTTTAATGTATAAATATATGAGGGGACAGTACAAAGACCTTTCTGATGATCTTTTTAATCATAGACCTGAGACAGGGACAAGGGGGCATCCTCTACGTCTGGAGGAAAGAAGGTTTAAGCATAATAACAGACGCGGATTCTTTACTGTAAGAGCAGTGAGACTATGGAACTCTCTGCCGTATGATGTTGTAATGAGGGATTCATTAATTAAATTTAAGAGGGGACTGGATACCTTTCTGGAAAAGTATAATGTTACAGGGTATATACACTAGATTCCTTGATAAGGCGTTGATCCAGGGAACTAGTCTGATTGCCGTATGTGGAGTCGGGAAGGAATTTTTTTCCCCATGGTGGAGTTACTCTTTGCCACATGGGTTTTTTTTGCCTTCCCCTGGATCAACATGTTAGGGCATGTTAGGTTAGGCTATGGGTTGAACTAGATGGACTTAAAGTCTTCCTTCAACCTTAATAACTATGTAAGTGTGCACAGACACCAGAGCGGTGCACGGGACAATTGCAAGTATTACTCAGCAGCCCCATAGGGAATGAATGGAGCAGCTGCCGAGCCTGCGCTCTGCTGCTCCATGTGCCCTGCTCTTCAGATCGGTTGATGTGGATCCCCGTGGTCGGACCCCCACCGCTCTATAAATTATCACTTATCCTTAACTTCAGTTGGCAACTCCCTTTAATTCAGACCCCAGACCAGATAATAAAATTAATTCAGACTCCAAATCCCAAAATTATTTCAGACCTCAAAAAATGGTTTGGTTCCCAGAGCTGATGCTAAATAAATTCAGAGCCTTGTGTTCACTTCCCGCTCCTCGGAGAGCTTACTTACTGACGTCACTGCATTAGTGTAGGGGAGGTTTGCGCAAATTTGCATAAACTTGATTAAAGTAAATTTGCATAAAAAGTAGGTATTTTAAGGATTGGGGAGAAAATGTTTCCATTTTGTAAATTTCAGAGTTGACCAGTGTACAGAGGTACTAGAAGCAGGCATATAGGAGCGGTCGGGTATCTGTACAGGCAGGCAGGAGTTCAGGGGCAGTCCACTCTACTAAAGCCTGTGCGTCAATAAGATAATGTTTTTAGTTCATTGTCACTTGACGAAAATGTGTCAAAATAAAAATCCAAAGGTCAACAGGACTTGATCAAAGAAGATCCTGGCGTCATGCTCCGCCCCCTAGGAACCAGTTCTGGGCATAACACAGCGGTTGTGTCCTCTGGTACAAATACTTGTGTGCCTAAAGAATGGACTGGCTGACGGCTGCATATACAGACAGATATATGTGGTCCTTGTATGAATCCAAATATGTAAATCAGTTGAAGAAACTGTGACCGTCTGAAAGAGCGCTGGATATTTCCTGCTACTTGCCAGTGGCTCTCACCTACTTAGCTGTTACCTTTTTTAAAACCTAATTCTGCAACTCAAAATGATTCATTTGTGTTTCGGGAAATGCAATAACACTAAGTAATGTAATGTCTGACCGATGTGATGAGTGGAGCGCGTCTAAAGACAAAAGCAAAACTATTACCTGAGGAATGTTCATCTGATTTAGTACATTGTATCCAACTTGTTTTACCTGTGGAATTTACTGATCAATACACTGGATCATACATATAAAGACACCTCAGAAAATGCAAATGCAAAAAAAAACACTGCCTGAGACATTGGGTCTCTGTGCATGAAGGAACTGAGAACTAGTATACAATAATTCCAAGTTTATTGTTACAATGTATCAAACAATTAATAAACAAGCATAAAGGTATCAGAATACAGAGTAGCAAAACAGGCATACGGGGTCTGAACACTATTGTACAATTGAATATTAATTGAAGTGTTTTTGAGACTTCTTGTAGATACATAAACTCATATGTTTATTACATCCAGTATAAAAGCAGAGGCAGGGAATGCAGCAGCCATTTCGGGGTGAATCTGGATAGCAAGAGCACGTCACAGCTCACAAAGCCATAAATCACTGACTAATCAGTACGGATAGTGCGTGACAGCACAGCAGTGAAGAAGACTGTTGTTTGAGGAATTTCTTTTTTTAACATTTGAAGGTGTTTTAAGCCACAAAAATGGTGAAAACAACTGTATGTAGATAATGTCAGGTCCTGACGAGTGCATGGGGAGACGAGCTACAATATATCGACTTTTCTGTATTTGTCACTATCACTTGAGTATTTGTCGCAGTGCTAAGTACAGAGGCGTGAAATTACTGGTCCCATGTGTCCAGCCAATATCAAACCTGGGAAAATTCTCTCCAGAGGCTAAATATCCCAGTAATTGACATTAGTGCAGGAATAACACGGCGTCCGCATGTGAAGGGCGGGCAGTGGTGAGCGATCAGGGCAGCATGGAGCTCGCGGCATCGGGTCATTTATCATTTTATTCTTTCTGTCATTGCTACAATTTGTGTTTCTTAATATTTCATGCTATTTTATGTTCATTTTATTATTTATAATGTTTGTAGGATTTTCTATAAAAAATAATAGAAAAGGTTTTTTTTGTTTACAATATCATAGCATATGGGAAAAGGCATGAAAAAAATCACACCATACCTAAGGCCCCAGCACGCGTCTGCTCACAAAAATGAACACATGAGGCGGCCTGTTTTACTGGTTTTCTGTTAGCCCTAAGTGTAACATCCATGTGATATGTACCAGAATATATACAATGCAGAATAGAAATGACAGATGTTTATGTGTTAAAGATATGCACAGATAGAGATAGATAATAGATAGATAATAGATAGATAGATAGATAGATAGATAGATAGATAGATAGATAGATAGATAATAGATAGATAGATGGATAGATAGATAATAGATAAATAATAGATAATAGATGGATAGATAGATAATAGATAGATAATAGATAGATAGATAGATAGATAGATAGATAGTAGACAGATAATAGATAGATAGATAATAGATAGATAATAGATAGATAGATAGATAATAGACAGATAATAGATAGATAGATAATAGATAGATAATAGATAGATAGATAGATAGATAATAGACAGATAATAGATAGATAATAGATAGATAGATAATAGATAGATAGATAGATAATAGATAGATAGATGGATAGATAGATAATAGATAAATAATAGATAATAGATGGATAGATAGATAATAGATGGATAGATAGATAATAGATAGTAGATAGATAATAGATAAATAATAGATAGATAGATAATAGATAGTAGATAGATGGGTAATAGATAAATAATAGATAATAGATAGATAGATAGATAGATAATAGATAGATAGATAGATAGATAATAGATAGTAGATAGATAATAGATAAATAATAGATAGATAGATAGATAGATAGATGATAGTAGATAGATGGGTAACAGATAAATAATAGATAGATAGATAGATAGATAGATAGATAGATAGATGATAGTAGATAGATGGGTAATAGATAAATAATAGATAATAGATAGATAGATAAAAGATAGATAATAGATAGTAGATAGATAGATAGATAGTAGACAGATAATAGATAGATAGATAATAGATAGATAATAGATAGATAATAGATAGATAGATAGATAGATGGATAGATAGATAATAGATAAATAATAGATAATAGATGGATAGATAGATAATAGATAGATAATAGATAGATAGATAGATAGATAGATAGATAGTAGACAGATAATAGATAGATAGATAATAGATAGATAATAGATAGATAGATAGATAGATAATACACAGATAATAGATAGATAGATAATAGATAGATAATAGATAGATAGATAGATAGATAGATAGATAATAGACAGATAATAGATAGATAATAGATAGATAGATAATAGATAGATAGATAGATAATAGATAGATAGATAGATGGATAGATAGATAATAGATAAATAATAGATAATAGATGGATAGATAGATAATAGATAGATAGATAGATAGATAATAGATAGTAGATAGATAATAGATAAATAATAGATAGATAGATAATAGATAGTAGATAGATGGGTAATAGATAAATAATAGATAATAGATAGATAGATAGATAGATAATAGATAGATAGATAGATAATAGATAAATAATAGATAGATAGATAGATGATAGTAGATAGATGGGTAACAGATAAATAATAGATAGATAGATAGATTATAGTAGATAGATGGGTAATAGATAAATAATAGATAATAGATAGATAGATAAATGATAGATAATAGATAGTAGATAGATAGATAGATAGATAGATAGATAGATAGATAGATAGATAGATAGATAGATAGATAATAGATAAATAGATTTCTTTAATGTCCTGGTGGACTCGTTCACTTTGCTCTTCACTCACAGCTCCCAAATTTTCAGGAAAGTTGTCAAGGTGGGAATGGAGGAACTTTCAAGCTCATCAGGCAGTCTAAAACTTGGAATGCTTTCAGCATTCGTCCAACAATCTTTTTGTAGTCGGGATCTTTTTTATTGCCTAAAAATTTCCCTACGACCTCTTTAAATGCAAACCACCCTTGTTTTTTGAGGATCCGTCATGGTATTGACAAACTCTTGATCAGCTATAAGTAGTGTTGAGCATTCCGATACCGCAAGTATCGGGTATCGGCCGATACTTGCGGGTATCGGAATTCCGATACCGAGATCCGATACTTTTGTGGTATCGGGTATCGGTATCAAAACAACATTAATGTGTAAAATAAAGAATTAAAATAAAAAATATTGCTATACTCACCTCTCCGAGGGAACCGGCAGCGTTGTTTGCTTAAAATGCGCACTTTTCCTTCCTTCCGTGACGTCACGGCTTCTGATTGGTCGCATGCCGCCCATGTGGCCGCGACGCGACCAATCACAGCAAGCCGTGACGTAATTTCAGGTCCTTCTAGGCATTCAGTATTTTAAAATTACGTTCCGGCTTTGTGATTGGTCGCGTCGCGGTCACATGGGCGACGCGACCAATCACAAGCCGTGACGTCACGGGAGGCAGGAGACGCGCGCATTTTAAAATCGGTCCCCAAATCCCAATTTCATCGGGTGACAAAAATCGTGTCGGATGCCAATCAGCGACCCGTCCGACTGCAGGAAATGGCCGCCAAGTTCACCCAACGTGGGTATCCGCCATCCATTCTTCAGGAGGCCATCTCACCCTCGCCTCCACGTCCCAATAGAGCCTCGCATCGTATCCCATTCATCCATTCGTACCACCCATACGCTTACATTCTGCACAGGTCCATACGAAGACACTGGCATCTACTAACAGAAGCCTACCCTACCGTACAGGAATTCAATTATCCATTCCTTCCTTGTTTTAAGCGCCCTCCTAATCTAAAGGATGCACTAGTCAGGGCTGATGTGGGATCCAACAAATCATCCTTAAAACAACGCTTTCTACAAAATCCCCGTACAGGCACATTTCCATGCCTTAACTGCTCACAGTGCCACAATGTCCTCAAGGGTTCCACTTTTCATCATCCTCGTTCTGGGAAAATATTCCATATTCCAGACTATTTCACCTGTACCTCTTCATGGGTGATCTACCTGATTAAATGCCCATGTGGCCTCCTTTATATAGGAGAGACCACACAATCTATACGCGATCGGATTTCCAAACACAAATCCACAATTCGCTGTAAACAACTTCTACTACCCATCCCGTCACATTTCAATACTCAGGGTCACAACGTCTCACAGTTACGCTTCCAGGTGATTGAATACATCCCCCCTATGAGACGGGGTGGAGATCGGGTGGCTCGTTTAAAGCGCAGAGAGGCCTTCTGGATCCATACTTTAGAGACCCTTCACCCCTTGGGTCTCAATAGGGAGTACGATCTGGCCTCATTTATCTGATAATTAGCTCAATGTTTTGTATAACATCATTTATCCATAATTGAACGGACATTAGTGATCTCAATGATAGAGATTGGTGACCATATTTTTTTGATATATTTATTTGATGTATTAATTTGCTCCCAGTGACTGCTCTCTATGACTTTACCCCGTACATATTACAAGCTGGACAGTATTTATCATGTGTACTATTATCCCGGATTACCCTGTAAGTTCTCTCACAGGTAATATTTGTACTGTTTTATACTTGCATTTAAGCACTATATGTACTTTATCCATATCTCTGTCTATTATTAGAGCCGTCTGTATTGAAGTCACTGCTACCACTCCATGACTGCACCGGATCAAGCTCTTTCACCACCTCTAGCACATGTATGGCTGTATCCGGCACTGAATATGGCATGTACAGTGGAGTCCTGTCTCCACTCACTGGATCTCCGTTTGGGCACCGCCCCCTCTCTCCAATCACGTCGGTACTATCGGCCGTCTCCATCAGCGGAACCTATTTTGACCGCAGCATGTTCCCTTGCACAGGAACACAGCGGCACGTCACTTCCGCCGTCTCTTAACATGCAGGCACAACAGGCTGCACAGCCACGCACTGCGTTTGATGGACACTTCCTCATTATGAGGTCACTTCCGGTTTTACGAGCGCTGTTTGTATTGGAGCAGAGCACAATTAAGACATTCCCCGGGCTTATTTAACAGCGGTCAGTACACCCCCACAACAGACCAGCGGCGGACACCGCGTCTGATCACTGCACATGTAGCCAGGTCTCCAACAGGTAATTAACTTTTGAGCAATGTCATACCATTCCTATACAGCTCCTTTTCCTTAGCGCTCACCCCATGTATGCTCTCCTTTTTGTCTACAGTATTCACACCAGCCCAGCGCTTTGGTAAGATACTTACTCCGGTTATACCTCACACCCCAGCACCTTAAGTCACGTTCCTAATCCACCTTATGTGACCCATAGGCGCAGCATGTACATGTGCCCTGAGACTCCTTTTGTCTCTTTATGCCCAAGCCACAGCTAAGTACGGTATGTGTTTCACATCTTCATCTTCTATTGTCTCATGGATTGATAAGTGCCACAATAGTCGTTTGTTTCTCTTCAGCATGTCTATATGTTCCCTCATGCGACCCGTGATCACATGGATGCTGTACTATGTTCTACTTACAAAGTTTTGTATATACTTTTTTTATTCACATTATTTGTTATATTGTTATTTTGTTTTTTTTGTCACTGGTAGTTACTGATGAAGGTCCGTATGAGGGACCGAAACGTTTGCTGGGTACTACAATAAATTGTCACAAAACGCATCAAAGTTGAGTGCTAGGTTTTTTCCTGGGTAATTTTAAAATACTGAAGGACCTGAAATTACGTCACGGCTTTCTGTGATTGGTTGCGTCGCGGCCAACATGGCGACGCGACCAATCACAAGCCGTGACGTCACGGGAGGCTGGACACGCGCGCATTTTAAAATGCGCGCGTCTCCTGCCTCCCGTGACGTCACGGCTTGTGATTGGTCGCGTCGCCCATGTGACCGCGACGCGACCAATCACAAAGCCGGAACGTAATTTTAAAATTCTGAATGCCTAGAAGGACCTGAAATTACGTCACGGTTTGCTGTGATTGGTCGCGTCGCGGCCACATGGGCGGCATGCGACCAATCAGAAGCCGTGACGTCACGGAAGGAAGGAAAAGCGCGCATTTTAAGCAAACAACGCTGCCGGTTCCCTCGCGGACGTCCAGGCTGCGTCGGAGAGGTGAGTATAGCAATATTTTTTATTTTAATTCTTTATTTTACACATTAATATGGTTCCCAGGGCCTGAAGGAGAGTTTCCTCTCCTTCAGACCCTGGGAACCATCAGGGATACCGTCCGATACTTGAGTCCCATTGACTTGTATTGGTATCGGGTATCGGTATCGGATTGGATCCGATACTTTGCCGGTATCGGCCGATACTTTCCGATACCGATACTTTCAAGTATCGGACGGTATCGCTCAACACTAGCTATAAGCCTTCTAATGTCTGGGCCGACGAACACAGCTTCACACAATTTTGCCTCTGAAAGGCCTGGAAACTTGGTGACCAAGTATTGAAGCATTCTCCATCTCTTGGAAGTGATTTTACGAATTGCTTCATCAAGTCCAATTTTATGTGGAGAGGTGGTAGAAGAACTTTATAGGGAGGTACCAAAGTTTCTAGGAGGACATTTTTTCCACTTTCTGTGAGCACCCCTGACTCCCAACTCTTCTTGGTGCAGTGATTTTGTCGGTCTCGACTGTCCCACAGGCACAGAAAACAAGGGTATTTGGTATACCCGGCTTGTTGCCCGAGCAGTATGCACAGGACCTTCAAATCTCCGCACACTTCCCAACCGTGGTCTTCATATTTAAGTTTACGAAGAACCAATTCCAAGTTCTCGTAGGTTTCTTTCAAGTATACGGAATGACCTACAGGGACGGAGGCGTAAAAACTGCCATTGTGGAGTAAAACTGCTTTGAGACTTCTTTTTGAAGAATCTATAAAAAGACGCCATTGCGCTGGATCATATTGGATTTTGAATTGACCCATCAAACCTTCGACATTGATGCAATAAACCAACTTGTCTTCCTGGGAAACGCAAGGAACGAACTCGTTTTCACGATGTCTGAACCATGAAAAAGACTCTCCTGGTAACAATAAATTCCTGCTTTTGAGCTTTGATCCAAGTAACTCAGCGGCATCTTTGGAAAGATTCAAGTCTCTTACTAAATCCTTCATGTCCTCCTGGGAAGAAAATGTTGGTCTTGTATCATCTTCAAAGTCAGAACTTGTTTCGTCATCTGGTTCAGGTATGACTCCACCTTCATCGGAGCTAGGTATCTCTTCCAAGGTAGCAGAGGCCTTGGGTGCTGGTATATCTGTGCCATGGGGGATGGGACGAATTGCTGAGAGAAGTTTGGATCGATGCTTCCATTTGGAATTATAGCCATTCACATCACATGAACTAAAGTAACAGTCGTCACTATGGTTCTTCTGCTCTAGGCACACCATAGGAATCCCATAACGGAAAGCTTTTTTCTTACCCTTGAACCAATTTCGGAGGTGCTCAACCCAACGTTTGCACACTTTATGAGGCGCCCAAGCTTTATCTTGATCTCCAAGCTTTAGTCCGGAATAAGCGAAGTATACTTTTATCACAAAGTCTGTAATATTCATCTTTTGATTCAACACTGTAAATTCACCACAAATAAAACAGAAACAGTCAGGCGAATTTATACACTTTCACAGAAAGCCATAATGAAAACTTGGGGAAACACGGTCGCTGAATTTAATTCCAATGCAAGTTTCTTGAGATAACATAAAGGCCTTTCATTATGTCACTAACCACCTGACTGCCACCAGCCAATCATGCAGCTCCTATTGTTGTGAATGGGGAAAGAAAATAAGCCGCCAGCCAATGATTCACACCAGAGTTTGCAGAAGAACCTATAGGTTTAGGGTAAGTCCTGACATTTAGGATTTTTTTCAATACTTTTTTTTGTTATCAAAACACAAAAATACATGGAAATTATATGAAAATAATCAAACAGCTTTTTAGTTGCAGACCTGAGTAATAGATAGATAGATAGATGATAGATAACAGATAATATATAGATAATAGATAGATAATAGATAATAGATAGATAGATCATAGATAATAAATAGACAATAGCTAGCTAGATAATAGATAAATAGATAGATAATAGATAATAGATTGATAGATAATAGATAGATAATAGATAGATGATAGATAATAGACAGATAGATAATAGAAAGATAATAGATTGATACATAATAGATAGATAATAGATAGATAGATAATAGATAGATAGATAGATAGATAGAAGGTAGATAATAGATAATAGATAGATAATAGATAATAGATAGATAATAGATAGATAGATCATAGATAATAAATAGACAATAGCTAGCTAGCTAGATAATAGATAAATAGATAGATAATAGATAATAGATTGATAGATAATAGAAAGATAATAGATTGATACATAATAGATAGATAATAGATAGATAGATAATAGATAGATATCCACAAGATATATAATTTGTGCTTTGCGTGTGTAGTTTACTGTACAACTACTAACCAAGTAAATAAATACATTTTAACAAACGAAGGGCCCCCCTATTTTTAATATCCAGCGAAGGTAAAGCAGACAGTTGGGAACTTATATTATTAGGCTGGGAAGGGCCCTGGTTACTGAGCTCTTCTCAGTCTAAAAATACAACCCCGCAGCTGACCCAGTCCCCAGCAGTGGGTCATCACATGAGATGCAGCAATTCTAGGACTTTCCCACGCTCTCCTCGTTTGCCCTGGTGCAGTGGCAATCAGGGTAATGGTAGTTGCGGGTTGAAGTCAGCTGTGAATTGTCCAAAAACACAGCTGGTGCCAGTAATGGAGAAGTGTCTACCACACACCCCCATTACTAACCCAGTAATAAAAAGGAAACACACAAATACTTTATTTAATAAAGACTCACCCACACTTTCCCTGGTTCAACAGTTTATTAAAAATAAAAATAAATCCCATGCAGCATAGTCCAAGAGAATCCAGCAAAGTCTAAAAAATCCTCAATACAAAGCCTATGGATCCCCGTTCTAAGGCTCCATAGTCTTTGACAGCAACCACCTCCAGGTCACGCAGTACTGAGTGAAACCTGGTGATTCGGAAAAACGGTGACAATAGTAACGCTACCTCTCTTTAGAACCGCCGGGTCTTGAGCAGCGCAGTGCAGTTGACAAAGACTATGGAGTCTCAGGACACAGCCCCAACAGCTTTGCATGTTGGATTCGCTTGACTACGTCAGACCTGCCTGGGATTTTTTTCTTTTTAATAAAATGGTGAACCAGGGAAAGTGTCGGGGAATGTTTATTCGAATAAAGTATTTTTGTGTGTGTAACATTCTTTTTTCCTGCTGGGTTAGTCATAAGGGTGTCTAATACATCCCTCTCCATTACTAACACCAGCAGTGTTTTTGGACAATTCACAGCTGACATCAACCCCAAGCCCCATTACCCCGATTGCCACTGGAAGTGGCTAAGGTGAAGTGCCAGAACTGGTATTTTTAGGCTGGGAAGAACCAATAACCATGGACTTTCCCAGCCTGATAATATCAGCTCTCAGCTGTCTGCTTTACCTTGGCTGGTTCCAATGTTAATACATGTACAATAAGCTACACATTGAAGGCATAAACTATGTCTGATGGATATCTATTTCTCTGTTATATTTGCACATCTTTAACAGATACAAATATGTCACTTCCATTCTGCATTCTATTCTGCTAGGTATTACACGATGTCATCCATGTGCTGTACGTGTTTTCACAGACCCATAGACCTTTATTGACCTATGTCATTTGTGCTGCTGGCAAAAATTGCACATGTTTATGTGAGGGCCACACGCACACACTCGTGTTACACATGTACTCAGCCCATATGTTATAGTGGGTACATGTAGATACATGTCTCTGGTACGTGTAAGAACAAATGCCACGTACATGTGACGGGGACCTAAAGCATTATGGAATTGGAAAAAAAATGCCAAGGATGCAAAAATCTTATTTGCTGTTTTTTTTTAAGACACTTTTTTTTATCCTGGGATATTCGCTGATTGGGTTTTTTCTTGTCAAATTCATCATAATGACACACAGGGATCAAGTTTTTGTGCAAAGTAAAAAATGGTCTTTTTCATGTTTCTAACCATTTTTGTCGTCTAAAAAACTGTATTTAATTTAAAATGTTACCAGAATTGCTAAAATATTTTAGGATAGATAAACTCACTTGCGGGGGGAGGGGACTGGAGAATATTTGCAACAAATTTTGTGAGTTTTTGAAAAGTTGCAAATGATATGCAAATAAAAACAGACAAGCGTATGTAAAATAGATAAAAAAAGCGTAAATTGAAAGAATCTGGTGCAAACAAAAAAAAGGGGGAAAACACCAAAAATTCATCTAAAGAAAGATGCAAAGCAAAAATTTATCTGGTCCCAAAGTTTTATAAAACACTACAAAGATGCATTATTTCTTATGTAGGTAATATTTTCCTGTTGGCAAAAATGCAACAAAAATCAGCAGAAAAAAAAAGATGCAAAATTCATTCATTTTCAGAACTTAAAAAAGCCAAAAAAAACAACTAAACTCTAGAGGTCAAATCAATCACCATGTGAGTGTAGCAACCAAACCATCTGCTGGATTCCTACATAATCTGAACCCGATTCTGGAAGTAGGAGAAGACTCAGGTCGATGGAGAAGAAAATTACTAACAGCTGAAGGGAAAAGGGAAGATGGATGGAAAGAAGAAGATGGATGGAGACAATTTCACGATCCAAACACGAGATAGAAGAAAAATGGCCACATGGAGGCCGAGAGTCCAAACCAAAACCACAACAAAAGTAACAAAATAACATAAATAGATAAAAAGCAAAAATGATAAAAATTAATACAAAATAAAATGAAATAATAAGTAAAAACTCAAAATTATAAATAGTAATAAAAATAATACTGAACTTTGCAGTGTTGGGGTAACAGGCAGGAGGAACCTTTCACACACGGTGACGTCGGGTGATAGATTCACAGCAGCAACATTTTTAGGGTTCTATGCATATAAAATATACATGTTTTTTAAATAAATGTTCAATTTTTTGATATTTATTGTGTATTTGAAATACTGCACAACAAGGGTTGAGCGAAACGGATCGGACAAATTGAAAAATCGCCGACTTTCGGCAAAGTCGGGTTTCATGAAATCCGACCCAATCCCAGTGTGGGATCGGCCATGCTGTCGGCGATCTTCGCGCCAAAGTCGCGTTTCATGTGACGCTTTCAGCGCCATTTCTCAGCCAATGAAGGAGGACGCAGAGTGTGGGCAGCGTGATGACATAGGTCTCGGCCCCCACCATCTTAGAGAAGGGCATGACAGTGATTGGCTTGCTTTCTGCGGCATCACAGGGGCTATAAAGTGGCGCGCATGCCGACCGCCATCCTACTGCTGCCGATCTGAGCATAGGGAGAGGTTTCTGCTGCTTCGTCAGAACAAGGGATATAGTTAGGGAGGGAAGATTAACCCCAAAACCGCTTGTGCTGTAGCGATTTCCACTGTCCAACACCACCTTTGTTTTGCAGGGACAGTGGAGGTTATATCTTTGTGCATCAGCTCTGTAGCTTATAAGGCTCCCTGATAGCTGCATTGCTGTTTGTACGCCGCTGTGCAAACCAACTGCTTTTTTAAAAGCAAAAATCCTGTTGCTCCTTTCTGCACAGCTATCTTGTTTATTTGTCCACACTTTTGTGTGCAGCAGTCCTTTTTATTGCTGCCATACTTGTCCTGAGATCATTGTAGGGAGATTGTTATTGTAGTACAGTCCCTTTTTTTTTATATATATTTTCCAGCCACTTTCTGCCACTTATACTGTGTAGTGTAATACAGTGGGCCTGATATTTCCAGCAGTCTCCCACCCAAAAAAGGGAGATTTAAATTGCCACTAAGTGGATCTGCGTCAGCTCTGTTTGTCGTATATCTGCCAGCTCCTTTCTGCCACGTACACTGTGTAGTGTAATACACTGGGCCTGATTTTTCAAACAGTCTCCCACACAATAAAGGGAGATTTAAATTGCCAACAAGTTTATATACACCTTCTACCTTGTTTTACAGCACCATATAACGGTTGTTAGTTTGGTTACATTTTCCCAAGAATGAGGAAGTCTGGTGGAAGAGGCCGTGGGCGGTCATTGCCAGCTGGTAATGATGTTGGTGGTGGTGGTGGAGCATCTGGTGGTTGTGGGAAAAGCAAAATAGCACTAAGGCTGGAGGTGTTGAGCCAGCGTCATCGTCTGGCTACACAAGGCCTCGACGGCTCCCTTATCTGGGAGTAGGAAAACCGCTTTTAAAGCCGGAACAGCAGGAACAAGTTTTGGCTTTCATTGCTGACAGCCTCTAGCTCTTTCGCCTCCTCTTCAGAAAGTTCGAAATTTAAAAGCAGCGAGTCGTCAGTGGATGCTCCCGGTCAGGAACAAGTCGCTTCCTTGTGTCCTTCACCCAGAACAACAGTGAAGGATGCGTCAGGCGACACTACAGGTTACTCCATGGAGCTCTTTACACATACCATGCCTGGGTTAGAAAGGGAAATAGTTAACAGCCCATTACAAGATGAATCGGACATGGAGTGCACTGATGCACAGCCACAGCTAGATTATTATGCTGTTCCATTGACTCAGATCACTACATTGCCCTCGCAGTGTACTGAGCTAGAATCTGACCCTGATGAGACTATGGTGCCCCGTCCCGAAAGCTATAGCACCTTACACGGTGACACAGAGGAAGGTGCACATGACATTGAAGAGGAGGTGATAGATGACCCAGTTGTTGACCCCGATTGGCAGCCATTGGGGGAAGAGGGTGCCGATGGCAGTAGCTCAGAAGCGGAGGAGGATGATCCGCAGCAGCCATCTACATTGCAACAGCTGTCATCTGGCAGGCCTGTCTCAGGCCAAAAACGTGTATCTAAAACTAAAACAGTTTTAGGACAGCGTGGCCATCCGGTGAAAGTAGCACAGCGTGCAATGCCTGAAAAGGTATTCGATAGTAGGAAGAGTGTAGTGTGGCAATTTTTTAACCAAGATCCGAATGATCAGTGCAAAGTTATATGTAAGAAATGCTCAAAGACCTTTAGCAGAGGGAAGAATGTCCAAAATTTAAATACAACGTGCATGCGTAGACATTTAACCAGCATGCACTTGCAAGCCTGGACTAACTACCAAACATCACATACCGTTGGTGCACCCACTCAGAATGAAGGTAGTCAGTAATGCTACATTGCTTCCCTCACTGTAAACCCACCAGTTAGGACACCACCAGCAGCAAATGTGGAGGTATCGTCGCAAGGCCAAAGCAGTCAGGGATTCACCAGGTTCTTGGTAGGAAACACTGTATGTAGGCCAACATCGAGAATACCATCACCAACCCTCTCTCAATCTGCCATGTCCACCACCACCCCCGCTAGTTCCACCCTATGCAGCTCTCCAGTCCAGCTCACCCTACAAGAGACTCTCGTTAGGAAAAGGAAGTACTCATCCTCTCATCCGCGTACACAGGGTTTGAATGCCCACATTGCTAGACTAATCTCGTTAGAGATGATGCCCTATCGATTGGTTGAAAGCGAAGCTTTCAAAGCCCTGATGGCCTACACAGTACCACGCTATGACCTACCCAGTTGACACTTCTTTGCAAGAAGAGCCATCCCAGCCCTCCACCAGCATGTAAAAGACCGCATTGTCCATGCACTCAGGCAATCAGTCAGTAGAAAGGTGCACCTCACAACAGATGCATGGACCAGTAGGCATGGCCAGGGACGTTACGTGTCCATCACGGCGCACTGGGTTAATGTGGTGGATGCAGGGTCCACAGGGGACAGCCATAGTGGGACAGTTCTGCCTAGCCCACGGTCTAGGAAACAGCTGGCAGTAAGCGTTCGCCCCCCCTCCTCCTTCTCCTCCTCCTCCTCCAGAAGCGAAAGCTCGTCCACAGACCGCAGTCGCACGACCACTCCATCTGCAGCTGCCAGTGTTGCACACGAGGTGTCCCATTATCGAACAGCTAGTGGTAAGCGTCAGCAGGCTGTGTTGGAAATGAAGTGTTTGGGTGACAACAGACACACCGCGGAAGTACTGGTGGAGTACTTGCAGCAAGAAACTCAGTCATGGCTGGGCAGTGTACATCTTGAGGCAGGCAAGGTAGTCAGTGATAACGGAAGGAATTTTATGGCTGCCATAGCCCTTTCACAACTGAAACACATTCCTTGCCTGGCTCACACCTTGAACCTGGTGGTGCAGTGCTTCCTGAAAAGTTATCCGGGGTTACCAGCCCTGCTCCTGAAGGTGCGATGACTTTGCTCGCACATCTGCTGGTTGCCCGTACACTCCAGCCGTATGCAGAACCATCAGCGATCGTTGAAGCTTCCCCAGCACCGCCTAATAATCGACGTTGCAACAAGGTGGAACTCCACACTGCACATGCTTCAGTGGCTGTGCGAACAGAGGCGTGCTGTAAAGTATTTGTGGGAGGATACACATACACGGGCAGGCAGTTGGATGGCAGACATGGAGTTGTCTGGTGTGCAGTGGTCGAAGCTACAAGACCTCTGTCAAGTCCTTCAGTGTTTTGAGGAATGCACACGGCTGGTAAGTGCAGACGGCGCCATGATAAGCATGAGCATCCCACTAATGCGTCTGCTGATGCAAAGTTTGACGCACATTAAGGAGCAGGCGTCTGCAGCCGAGGAGGAGGGAAGCCTTGATGACAGTCAGCCATTGTCTGCTCAGGGAACTCTCCTGGACGAGGTGGCGGACGAAGAGGAGGAGGAGGAGGATGATGGGGTTGAATATTTATGGGAGGAGGATGCTTCTCAGGGGGCAATAGAAACTGGTGGCGTTGCAAGGTCAGGTACAGGGTTTTTGCGGGAGACAAGTGATGTTGATTTGCCAGAAAGTGCTCCTCAGCCCAGCACAAGCAGTGAATTGACACCTGGAACATTGGCCCACATGGCTGATTATGTCTTGCGTATCCTAAAAAGGGACCCCCGCATTATAAAAATGATGACCGATGACGATTACTGGTTGGCCTGCCTCCTGGATCCACGATATAAAGGAAAATTACAAAATATCATGCCACATGAGAACCTTGAGCAAATATTGGCTACCAAACAAGCAACTCTTGTAGACCGTTTGGTTCAGGCATTCCCAGCACACAGCGCCGGTGATGGTTCTCACACGAGCTGCAGGGGGCTACAGGGCAGAGGTGTTAGAGGTGCACAAATCCGAAGTGGCATAGGACAGAGGGGTTTTATGACCAGGTTGTGGAGTGATTTCGCAACAACCGCTGACACGACAGGTACTGCAGCATCAATTCAAAGTGACAGGAGACAGCATTTGTCCAGTATGGTTACGAACTACTTTTCCGCCCATATCGATGTTCTCTCTCACAGGTCATTCCCCTTTGATTACTGGCCAACTAAAATAGACACCTGGCCTGAATTGGCAGAATATGCATTACAGGAGCTCACATGCCCTGCTGTTAGTGTGCTATCCGAAAGAGTCTTCAGTGCTGCTGGTTCAATACTGACCGAAAAAAGGACTCGTCTGGCGACCCAAAATGTTGATGATCTAACCTTCATTAAAATGAACCACTCATGGATTTCTAATTATTTTGCCCCACCTTCCCCTGCTGACACTTAGCTTGCCTGAAAAATTTCTTGCTTTTGGCCTCCTCTTACTGACTGCTCTAATTCCTCCATTTGCAGCTGCTGAATGTCCACCATAGGCCATTTTTACATCTCCCTAAATGGGCTGTTTCCCCCCACAGGGCCGTGGTCACCACCTGGCGCAAGCACCCGTGCGAGTGCCGTTTGGCTGAACAGGTGGGTGTGCCCACTCTTGGGCGACGGCACTGGCACAGGGTCCCTCATAGTACAATGAAGTGTCTCTGGCGGTGGTGGTGCACACCCAACGTCAGACACACCGTCGTAATATGAGGGGCCCTGTGCCAGTACCACCGCCCACGAGAGAATGTTCCCCCCAGCTCGACAGTGCTCTACCACTTGCAATACTTACCTCTCACTGCTCCACCGCTGTGTAGTCTGTGCTGTTAAATCCTTCAATGGCACTGCCAATACAAATTTGTTGAAATGATAGATGATAGTAAAAATATACAGGGGCCCTGGCCTCCATTTAGACCTGTTAATACTTTGCGCCAACTACCACTGTCTGCTACTCAGCAGAGAAGCCCACCCCTGTACCTAGCTATGCCACCTGGTTATTTATGAACAATTTTTTTGGCAGACATTTACCTCACTTTATTATTTTGGCCTACTAAGTGTGTCTGCCACTGATTACAGTTTTCCTCCACTGAACAACGCTATGCCACCTGTGTACCCCTGTAACCAATTTTAAACTGCATTTGGCCTACTTGTTTGGTTGGGCCTACTAACGGTGTCTGCTGATGCTTGTTGTTCTCCTCCACTGAACAAAGCTGAGCTTCAATTTTCAGCCTATATCACATATTAAACTTCATTTAGCCCACTTTATTATTTGGGCCTACTAACTGTGTCTGCCACTCCTTGCAGTTGTCCTCCGCTGAACAAAGCAATGCCGCCTGTTTAGTCCTGTTACCAATTTTGAACTGCATTTAGCCTACTTTATTCTTTGGCCCTATATCTGTGTTTCCTCCTCATCCTGCCCATTGCCCAGCCACTGCTAGATGAGTCTGCTGGTACATTGACCCAGACCACTACATTCCCCTTGCACTCTACACAGCCAGAATCTGACCCTGCTGAAAGTCAGGTTCCCCTTCCCGCATACTATACCACCTTACACGGGGACAAAGAGGAAGGTGCAGATGAAAGTGCAGGTTCCTTCATCAGGTAGGGAGGGCGTACTCGTTGGCGACGTCACTGGCACAGGGTCCCTCATAGTACGCAAAAGTATCTCTGCCGGTGGGAGGCGCCCCCGCCGTCAAACACACCGCCGTACTTTGAGGGGCCCTGTGCCAGTGCCAATGCGAACAAGTGGGCCCCCCCTGCTTGCTCAGGATCACAGCACTTGTAAAGTTGAAATACTTACCTCTCCCTGCTCCACCGCCGTGACGTAGTCTGCGTTTCCTGGGCCCACGAAAAACTTGAACCAGCCCTACCCCCCACAACTTTAGCCACATGACCCCCAAATTTCAATTTCTAACTATTATTATAAAGTTAATTAAGATTGACAAGCTTCAGTAATAAGAATTGATGTTTTTGGCAGTAAATTGGGCACTGTAGGTGTTTTCCTGGCCTCCACTCACTGCCGACTTTGATTCCCCATTGACTTGCATTGGGTTTCGTGTTTCAGTCGGCCCCCGACTTTACGCGATAATCTGCCGATTTCACCCGACCCGACTTTTGACAAAGTCGGGTTTCGCGAAACCCGACTCGATCCTAAAAAAGTAAAAGTCGCTCAACTCTATGCACAACATCTGTGATATCACTGGATTATTGATCTTGGGTTATTTCTCAGCATATTCCTGAATATATAAATCTCTCAATGTGTTAATTCTATACATTAAAAGCCCAATGTTATGAATGATACATTAGGAAAAAAGCCAAAACTCACATTAGTAAACTCTATATAGAGCATAAAATGGATGAAATGGTGAATTATTAGAGCTGAGCGAGCGGCTCTGTTCATGTGCTGCATCACGCTTCTGACTTGGCTGATCCAATCTCTTTGGGGCTTCAGGACTCCACGGCGACCCGATGTGCTATGTGGACATCATGCCGCTGGGTCATTTCATGCAGATCAGTACTCAGTTGACAATCCTGCCATTAATCCAACTTTATTATTCTAGTCTGCTGCATCAGTCTCAAAGCTCCAAATGTCTTTCTGAACTCTGCTACGTCATTGTCACAATTCTAAATGTTTTTCTGAACTCTGCTACATCAGTGTCACAGCTCCAAATGTGTTGCTCAACTCCTCTACATCAAGGATGTTACTCCAACTGTATATGTCAGCTCTCTACATCAGTGGTCACACTCCAACTATGTCGGTCAACTTTGCTATATTAGTGTTCCAACTTTAACAGTGAAAGTTCCAACTCTGCTATATATGTGTCAGTGTTCCAATTGTGTGAATCAACTCTGTTACATTAGTTTTGCTGATCTAATTGTGCCATTAAACTCTGCTACATCAGCGCTGCTGTTCCACCTGTATTATTCAGCTCTGCTACACTATTCCAATTCTACAGTTCAGCTCTGCTACATCCATGTCCCCACTACTTGAGTTCTGCTGCTCACCTCTAGGGAAAATCTACTACTGGACAAACCCTTCATAAATGCTGCAGTGCCACAAATAAGATGATGTATGCCCACCTCCCAGACTGGCTCTGTTCCAGTGTCGGTGTTTCTCGGCGCTCTTCTTGCATTGCTACTAATGTAAAAATTTCTTATATATTTTTTCTTAAACTTAGAAATTAGTATAAGCCTAAACTTAGACCATAAAAGCTGTGGTCCATGTGCAGAACTCCAACCACAGAGCTACCAATTCATAAAGGTGTTTTTACCAGAATTGTTTAGTAAATATGGTAAAAAAAAAAAAGTTGCGCAACTCAAAAGTTCCACAGAAATATTGTAACTCTTGTTGATTTTAGGCCAGGTCCACCAAATTATAGAAATGTATGTGAAGCTGGGACGGGGAACTGTGAAACCCGACGGACAAATTTATGTCACAAAAATGGTGGAAAATCAGATCCTAACTGTAACCGATTCAGTAACATTTCTGGCTTGACAGTTGTAAGATGCGCCCCATAATGAATTTGGAACCTCTTACTCCAGCGTCCTCTTCATTAAGACTAGCAAAAAAACAGCAGTCGGAATGAATCGGGGGCCATAGCGTCACTCATATTCATACATTGGAGCACATCAGTTATATAGACATGTCCTGGTCTCTGCTCACTCTCTTCCTCCATAGAGCTCCATGATATGAAACTCCCATAGAACATAATGCAGAGCCGCACACGTGCAGCCCCCTCTCCATCGACAATCGTGGGACTCACATCGCTCATAGATTCATCCTGTGGATACCCCATAAATATGTAAGAGATGTGAACCGGCCGAGGCTTCCTACAGATGTATATAGATCAGTAAGGATTAGACGATAAGTGCAGCAGGCGTCAGGCGACTAATAACCATCCCGTATAGAGCCGACGCGCGTCGTGGCTGCATTGTGCAGAGAACCTTATTCCTCATTGTTACCCTACAATCATACTAAACTTTGTCTCAGCTTCTGTTATACACTTGTAACAATGAAAAGATAATTGAAAACAAAAAAATACAATATTGATACAACAACCACATTAAAGACTATAGAAATGAGATTCCATCCCCTTCTGATGCTGTAGAAATTGGAATCGATTTTACTTTCTCGAGGATTAAAATATCATTATTATGAGTCTATTCAGCCTCTTATACAATAAAAAAATAGTAAATAATCGACTTCTGTTTTGTGTTGCCACTCACTACCTAGAGAGATATGCTGCACCGGATCTTATCATGTACCTCTGTATACAGGGAGCTCCCCCTAGTGGTGGCTGCAGACGGGATCTTATCATGTATCTCTGTATACAGGGAGCTCCCCCTAGTGGTGGATGCAGACAGGATCTTATCATGTACCTCTGTATACAGGGAGCTCCCTCTAGTGGTGACTGCAGACAGGATCTTATCATGTATCTCTGTATACAGGGAGCTCCCCCTAGTGGTGACTGCAGACAGGATCTTATCATGTATCTCTGTATACAGGGAGCTCCCCCTAGTGGTGACTGCAGACAGGATCTTATCATGTATCTCTGTATACAGGGAGCTCCCCCTAGTGGTGGCTGCAGACAGGATCTTATCATGTACCTCTGTATACAGGGAGCTCCCCCTAGTGGTGGCTGCAGACAGGATCTTATCATGTATCTCTGTATACAGGGAGCTCCCCCTAGTGGTGGCTGCAGACAGGATCTTATCATGTATCTCTGTATACAGGGAGCTCCCCCTAGTGGTGGCTGCAGACAGGATCTTATCATGTATCTCTGTGTACAGGGAGCTCCTCCTAGTGGTTGCTGCAGACAGGATCTTATCATGTATCTCTGTATACTGTGAGCTCCCCCTAGTGGTGGCTGCAGACAGAATCTTATCATGTATCTCTGTATACAGGGAGCTCCCCCTAGTGGTGACTGCAGACAGGATCTTATCATGTATCTCTGTATACAGGGAGCTCCCCCTAGTGGTGGCTGCAGACAGAATCTTATCATGTATCTCTGTATACAGGGAGCTCCCCCTAGTGGTGGCTGCAGACAGGATCTTATCATGTATCTCTGTATACAGGGAGCTCCCCCTAGTGGTGGCTGCAGACAGGATGTTATCATGTATCTCTGTATACAGGGAGCTCCCCCTAGTGGTGGCTGCAGACAGGATCTTATCATGTATCTCTGTATACAGGGAGCTCCCCCTAGTGGTGGCTGCAGACAGGATGTTATCATGTATCTCTGTATACAGGGAGCTCCCCCTAGTGGTGGCTGCAGACAGGATGTTATCATGTATCTCTGTATACAGGGAGCTCCCCCTAGTGGTGGCCGCAGACAGGATCTTATCATGTATCTCTGTATACAGGGAGCTCCCCCTGGTGGTGACTGCAGACAGGATCTTATCATGTATCTCTGTATACAGGGAGCTCCCCTAGTGGTGACTGCACAGGATCTTATCATGTATCTCTGTATACAGGGAGCTCCCCCTAGTGGTGACTGCAGACAGGATCTTATCATGTATCTCTGTATACAGGGAGCTCCCCCTAGTGGTGACTGCAGACAGGATCTTATCATGTATCTCTGTATTCAGGGAGCTCCCCCTAGTGGTGTCTGTAGACAGCATCTTATCATGTATCTCTGTATACAGGGAGCTCCCCCTAGTGGTGGCTGCACAGGATCTTATCATGTATCTCTGTATACAGGGAGCTCCCCTTAGTGGTGGCTGCAGACAGGATCTTATCATGTATCTCTGTATACAGGGAGCTCCCCCTAGTGGTGGCTGCAGACAGGATCTTATCATGTATCTCTGTATACAGGGAGCTCCCCCTAGTGGTGGCTGCACAGGATCTTATCATGTATCTCTGTATACAGGGAGCTCCCCCTAGTGGTGGCTGCAGACAGGGTCTTATCACGTATCTCTGTATACAGGGAGCTCCCCCTAGTGGTGACTGCAGACAGGATCTTATCATGTATCTCTGTATACAGGGAGCTCCCCCTAGTGGTGTCTGCAGACAGAACCTTATCATGTATCTCTGTATACAGGGAGCTCCCCCTAGTGGTGACTGCAGACAGGATCTTATCATGTATCTCTGTATACAGGGAGCTCCCCCTAGTGGTGGCTGCAGACAGGATCTTATCATGTATCTCTGTATACAGGGAGCTCCCCCTAGTGGTGACTGCAGACAGGATCTTATCATGTATCTCTGTATACAGGGAGCTCCCCTTAGTGGTGACTGCAGACAGGATCTTATCATGTATCTCTGTATACAGAGTGCTCCCCCTAGTGGTGGCTGCAGACAGAATCTTATCTTGTTTATTCTTTGTGATTCATTATTATATGACGGCTTTGATTTCTAAATGTTCTCTAAATGATTTATCAGCATTTTAAAAATGCTTTTCTTGAGTGTACTCTATTCTCTTCCAATATACTTCATAAAATATGTTAATAAAGAGCATTTTTCATTTTGTGCAAAATTCATCAACCACTTGCCCCATTTTTTAGAATTTGGCCCCAAAAAAGTGATCTATAATAAACCATTAAATGATGAATTGGGTCGTTTTGTCTTCGCGTAAGATGTTAACTCAGAAATCTCCCCTTGTTATTAGCACAGAATATTGGACATTTGTTGAGACACACGTCACAAGCTGAAATTCACTTTGGTCTTTGTAACTAACAAACCGATTCTTTTTTTTTTAACGTAAGAAATAAGTTATTTTTTATGTTTTGCTCCTTGGTATTGAAGATGCGACATCACAAAGCATAAAATATATGATTTCTAGCAGAAGTGAAAATAATCTCAGAATTTATAGATTTTGTTTTGCCAATAAATCTGAATCATAAAGTTCTGTTCATAAATATATTGTCTAATCAGCCGGAGATTCTCAGCCAAGTAATAAAAGTGATGAGAGATGACAAGAACGTCCCGTCATAGCGATGTCTTGTAAATGGGAGACAGATGTGGGGAGGAGATGAGCAAGAGGTCAGCGGTTACCCCAAATCCAGGAGGGCTAATCAGGAGGACTGTTCTCCCCCCGACTGCTGCAAATATTCTGTATCTCCCAGATCAAAGATTCATGGAGATTTACAGAATTAGGCCCCATAACAAAGGTCTACACTACAGTGGTTATGGGTGTAGAAAGCCAGAATGACAAAGGGCGAAGAACTAAAGGAAGAAAAATGGAAAAGCAGCAAAGAACATAAATATTATGATACTGTGACCAAAACTAAAATAAACTATTGTCAAAAATATACTACTAATAATAATGATATAGTCATATTCAATGATAATAATAATAATTATAACAACAATAATAATAATATAATCAATAATAATAATAAATAATAATAATCACATCTAATAATAATAATAATAATAATAATAATAATAAATGCCTTACTGGGGAAAAAAGGAAATAATAAATAAAGAAAAAAATAAAATGTCTGTTTGATCATGAGCAGTAGAATTTACTGTAGTAATGATAATAATAATAATAATTATTATTATTTTTATTTGTACCTTACTTGGAATAAAGGAAAAAATAAATAAATATTTAAATTTTTTTTTTTGTTCACGAGCAGTAGAATTTGCTGTAGTAATCATAATAATGCAACGGATCTATAAGCTCCAGGTAATTAGACCCTCGGTAATAGATTTTCTGTGATCACAGATCTGTTACCTTGTTATTAGCAATCGATGACGTCTCACTTCTCCGGGTTTGGGAGTCAATAAATGTTGTGGAGGCTTCAAAAAATCTATGACATTTCTGATCTTGTTTGGAGGCAATGAAGTATGTGGAGTCACATTGTAACGACACGGCCTCACTGACGTCTTTAATGATCTATTAGCGGTAGTGATGAATATGCGGTTCCACCTCCCATAGGGGTGGAGCCGCATATTCATCACTGTAATGAGCGGTACCACGTGACCGCTCACACAGGACAGGCTACCGGCGCTGAGAGGAGGCATCGCGGGAGCTGGGTGAGTATTTCTCTGCAAGCGGGCGGGTGCACAGGGGGTGGGGAGGGGTGAGACGCCGGAGGTGAACCCAAACTTTATTTTTAAGAAAAAAAAGAAAAAAATAGATTTTTCATCTCTTCTCTCCTGCAAGCGCTGCAGGGTACAAGAGATGAATGCCGCCTTCAGCACCACACGCTGGGGACAGCGCTTACTGTAGTGCTGTCTCTCCTGCACGATCCGTGTGGTCCTCAGGCGGCACACTGGCGGCACACGGCTGCCACACTGATGTGCCACATGAGCACACGGACACGGATAACTTTGGTACCATTTTCTCCGGTACCGGAATTATCTGGACGTGTGAGACTGGCCTCAGTCTGTTTCAGTAGCTCCACAATCATGGGGAAGACTGCTGATGTGACTGATGTCCAGAAGGCGTCACTGACACACTCCACAAGGAGGGTAAATTTTGCACTTCATTTGGAAATCAAGATCCCAGTGTCTGGAGGAAGAGTGGAGGCCACAATCCAAGCTGCTGGAGGTCTGGTGTGAAGTGTCCACAATCAGTGATGGTTTGGGGAGCCAAGTCATCTGCTGGTGTAGGTCCACTGTGTTTTATCAAGACCAAAGTCAGCGCAGCCGTCTACCAGGAGATTTTAGAGCACTTCATGCTTCCCTCTGCCGACAAGCTTTTGGAGATGGAAATGTCATTCTCCAGCAGGACTTGGCCCCTGTCCACACTGCCAAAAGTACCAATACCTGGTGTAAAAACAACAATATCATTGTGCTGGATTGGCAGCAAATGGAGAAAAAATTGGTGTGCACTAGGGCTAAGGTAGGGCGAGGTGCAGGTGTAGAGGACTGGAATGTCCCAACTCACTAAGAATAAATTTAATACACCGCACACTCTAGGGGTATCATTAGTAAAACTATAGAATTTATTGAAGTGCTATAGATTTATTATTCAACAGTGCAGAATGCGACCAGAAGTCAAACTGACAACGTTTCGACTCTTCCCGAGTCTTTATCAAGAGGTCGCTGAAAAGAACAAAACATGTATAAACAACCGTGCAGAAAAAATATACATACAAACAACATTATGTGTGAAGTCGTAGCACACAAAATCCAGGAGAAAGAGAGAACAAAATTATATATACATATATACATAAAACATAGCATGTTACAGGTGTTACATACTGTCACGGGTGAGAAGAATCCCCGCTCTGATTGGCAGCAAACTCACCTGACCTTAACCCCATAGAGAATCTATGGAGTATTGTCAAGAGGAAGATGAATGACACCAGATCCAACAATGCAGACGAGCTGAAGGCTGCTATCAAAGCAACCTGGGCTTCCATAACCCCTCAGCAGTGCCACAGGCTGATCGCCTCCATGCCACGCCGCATTGGTGCAGTAATTGATGCCAAAGGAGCCCGACCAAGTATTGAGTGCATTTACTGAACAGACATTTCAGTAGGGAACATTTCAGAAGTTAAAATCATTTTTAAAGCCGGTATTATAAAGTATTCTAATTTACTGAGATAATGACTTTTGGGTTTTCATTGGCTGTAAGCCATAATCATCAACATTAACAGAAATAAACACGTGAAATAGATCACTCTGTGTGTAATAACTCCATATATTATATGAGTTTCACTTTTTGTATTGAAGAACTGAAATAAATTCACTTTTTGATGATATTCTAATTCAGTGAGAAGCGCCTGTATATAGATATACTGTATACACTGCTAAAAAAATCAAGGGAACACTCAAATAACACATCCTAGATCTGAATGAATGAAATATTCTCATTGAATACTTTGTTCTGTACAATGTGCTGACAACAAAATCACACAAAAATAATCAATGGAAATCAAATTTATTAACCAATGGAGGCCTGGATTTGGAACAATACTCAAAATCAAAGTGGAAAATCAAATTACAGGTTGGTACAACTTCAGTGAAAATGCCTCAAGACAAGGAAATGATGCTCAGTAGTGTGTGTGGCCTCCACGTGCCTATATGACCTCCCTACAATGCCTGGGCATGCTCCTGATGAGGCGGTGGATGGCCTCCTGAGGAATCTCCTCCCAGACCTGGACTAAAGCATCCGCCAACTCCTGGACAATCTGTGGTGCAACATGACGTTGGTGGATGGAGCGAGACATGATGTCCCCGATGTGCTCAATCGGATTCAGGTCTGGGGAACGGGCGGCCCAGTCCATAGCTTCAATGCCTTCATCTTGCAGGAACTGCTGACACACTCCATCCACATGAGGTCTGGCATTGTCCTGCATTAGGAGGAACCCAGGGCCAACCGCACCAGCATATGGTCTCACAAGGGGTCTGAGGATCTCATCTCGGTACCTAATGGCAGTCAGGCTACCTCTGGCGAGCACATGGAGGGCTGTGCGGCTCTCCAAAGAAATGCCACCCCACACCATCACTGACCCACTGCCAAACCGGTCACGCTGAAGGATGTTGCAGGCAGCAGATCGCTCTCCATGGTGTCTCTAGACTCTGTCACGTCTGTCACATGTGCTCAGTGTGAACCTGCTTTCATCTGTGAAGAGCACAGGGCGCCAGTGGCGAATTTGTCAATCCTGGTGTTCAGTGGCAAACGCCAAGCGTCCTGCACGGTGTTGGGCTGTGAGCACAACCCCCATCTGTGGACGTCGGGCACTTAGACGATCCACATGGAGTCGGTTTCTAACCGTTTGTGCAGACACATGCACGTTTGTGACCTGCGGGAGGTCATTTTGCATGGGTACTGGCAGTGCTCCTCCTGTTCCTCCTTGCACAAAGGCTGAGGTAGCGGTCCTGCTGCTGGGTTGTCACCCACCAATGGCCCCCTCCATGTCTCCTAGTGTACTGGCCTGTCTCCTGGTAGCACCTCCAGCCTCTGGACACTACGCTGACAGACACAGCAAACCTTCTTGCCACAGCTTGCATTGATGTGCCATCCTGGATGTGCCATCCTGAGCCACTTGTGTGGGTTGTAGAGTCCGTCTCATGCTACCACGAGTGTGAAAGCACAACCAACATTCAAAAGTGACCAAAACATCAGCCAGGAAGCATTGGTACTGAGATGTGGTCTGTGGTCCCTGTTGTGAATTAGACTTTTTGGCTCCCTCTTGTGGTCACTAGTGGTATGACTCTGGGATTGTCTTTTTTCTGTTTGGCACTCACCTGGGTCGTTAGTCCAGGGGTGTCGCTATATTAACTTCCTAGATCCTTAGTCCAGTGCCTGGCATCGTTGTAATCAGATCCTTCTGTTGCTCCTGTCTGCTGGTCCTGGCTCTTGCAAAATTAAGCTAAGTCTTGCTTCTTTGCTTTTTGAGTTACTTGCTTTGCTACTATTTTTGTCCAGCTTGTACTAAATGTGATTTCTGACCTTGCTGGAAGCTCTAGGGGGCTGGTGTTCTCCCCCCGGCCGTTAGACGGTTCGGGGGTTCTTGAATATCCAGCGTGGATATTTTAATAGGGTTTTTGCTGACCATATAAGTCATCTTACTATATTCTGCTATTAGCTGGTGGGCCTCTCTTTGCTAAATACCTAGCTCATTCTTATGTTTGTCTTTTCCTCTTACCTCACCGTTATTATTTGTTGGGGGCTTGTATCCAACTTTTGGGGTCTTTTCTCTGGAGGAAAGAAAGGTCTTTCTTTTCCCTTCTAGGGATAGTTAGTTCTCCAGCTGGCGCGAGACGTCTAGAACCAACGTAGGCACGTTCCCCGGCTACTTCTATTTGTGGTGCTAGGATTAGATATATGGTCAGCCCAGTTACCACTGCCCTATGAGCTGGCTGGTTTTTTGTGTTTGCAGACTTGGTATTGATTCCTGAGACCCTCTGCCATTGGGGTCATAACATTATGCCAGGCCTACATTGAATGTTTAATGCATTGCAGAAGTGGGATATAAGAAAGGAAATTCTGAAATTTTTTTTTTTTTTTTCCTCTCTTCCTCCCCTTACCTCTGAGTGGCTTGAGCTTGCTGCAGACATGAATGTCCAGACCTTGATTACAAGTGTGGACCAGCTTGCTGCTCGTGTGCAAAGCATACAAGATTTTGTTACCAGTAGTCCTATGTCTGAACCTAAAATACCTATTCCTGAACTGTTTTCTGGAGACCGATTTAAGTTTAGGAATTTCAGGGATAATTGTAAATTGTTTCTATCTCTGAGACCCCGTTCATCTGGAGACTCAGTTCAGCAAGTTAAAATTGTTATCTCTTTTTTACGGGGCGACCCTCAGGATTGGGCTTTCTCGCTAGCGCCAGGAGATCCGGCATTGGCAAATATTGATGCGTTTTTTCTGGCGCTCGGATTGCTTTACGAGGAACCCAATCTTGAGGTTCAGGCAGGAAAAGCCTTGCTGGCTATTTCTCAGGGCCAGATGAAGCTGAAGTGTATTGCCAAAAATTTCGGAAATGGTCCGTGCTTACTCAGTGGAATGAGTGTGCTCTGGCCGCAAACTTCAGAAATGGCCTTTCTGAAGCCATTAAGAATGTGATGGTGGGTTTCTCCATTCCTACAAGTCTGAATGATTCCATGGCGCTGGCTATTCAAATTGACCGGCGTTTGCGGGAGCGCAAAACCGCTAATCCTCTGGTGGTGTTGTCTAAACAAACACCTGATTTGATGCAATGTGGTAGAATTCAGACTAGAAATGAACGGAAAAATCATAGACGTCAGAATGGGTTGTGTTTTTACTGTGGTGATTCCACACATGTTATATCAGCATGCTCTAAACGCCTTACAAGGGTTGTTAGTCCTGTCGCCATTGGTAATTTGCAACCTAAATTTATTTTGTCTGTGACTTTAATTTGCTCATTGTCCTCTTACCCTGTTATGGCGTTTGTGGATTCAGGTGCTGCCCTGAGTCTTATGGATCTGTCGTTTGCCAAGCGCTGTGGTTTTGTTCTTGAGCCGTTGGTTAATCCTATCCCTCTGAGGGGTATTGATGCTACGCCATTGGCGGAAAATAAACCGCAGTTTTGGACACAGGTAACCATGTGCATGACTCCTGAACATCGGGAGGTGATTCGTTTTCTTGTTCTGCATAAAATGCATGATTTGGTCGTTTTGGGTTTGCCATGGTTACAGACTCATAATCCAGTCTTGGATTGGAAGGCAATGTCTGTGTCAAGTTGGGGCTGTCAGGGAATTCATGGTGATTCCCCACCGGTGTCTATTGCTTCCTCTACTCCTTCGGAAGTTCCTGAGTATTTGTCTGATTATCAGGATGTATTCAGCGAGTCCAGATCCAGTGCTCTGCCTCCTCATAGGGACTGTGACTGCGCTATAGATTTGATTCCAGGTAGTAAATTTCCTAAGGGAAGACTATTTAATCTGTCTGTACCTGAGCATACCGCAATGCGTTCGTATATCAAGGAATCTCTGGAGAAGGGGCATATCCGTCCTTCCTCTTCCCCTCTTGGTGCGGGATTCTTTTTTGTGGCCAAGAAGGACGGATCTTTGAGACCTTGTATTGACTATCGGCTTTTCAATAAAATCACTGTTAAATTTCAGTATCCTTTGCCTCTGTTGTCGGACTTGTTTGCCTGAATTAAAGGTGCCAAGTGGTTCACCAAGATAGATCTTCGTGGTGCGTACAACCTTGTGCGCATTAAGCGAGGAGATGAATGGAAAACCGCGTTTAATACGCCCGAAGGTCATTTTGAGTACTTGGTGATGCCTTTTGGGCTCTCTAATGCTCCTTCAGTGTTTCAGTCCTTTATGCATGATATTTTCCGGAAGTATCTGGATAAATTTATGATCGTTTATCTGGATGATATTCTGTTTTTTTCTGATGACTGGGACTCGCATGTAGAGCAGGTCAGGATGGTGTTTCAGGTTTTGCGTGAGAATGCTTTATTTGTTAAGGGCTCAAAGTGTCTCTTTGGAGTACAGAAGGTTCTCTTTTTGGGGTTTATTTTTTCCCCTTCTGCGGTGGAGATGGACCCAGTCAAGGTCCGTGCTATTCATGATTGGACTCAACCCACGTCAGTTAAGAGTCTTCAGAAGTTCTTGGGTTTTGCTAACTTCTACCGTCGTTTTATTGCTAATTTTTCTAGCATTGCTAAACCTTTGACGGATATGACCAAGAAAGGTTCTGATGTTGCTAACTGGGCTCCTGCAGCCGTGGAGGCTTTCCAGGAGTTGAAGCGCCGGTTTACTTCGGCGCCTGTTTTGTGCCAGCCTGATGTCTCACTTCCCTTTCAGGTTGAAGTGGATGCTTCTGAGATTGGGGCAGGGGCCGTTTTGTCGCAGAGAGGCCCTGGTTGCTCTGTGATGAGACCTTGTGCCTTTTTCTCGAGGAAGTTTTCGCCTGCTGAGCGGAATTATGATGTTGGCAATCGGGAGTTGTTGGCCATGAAGTGGGCATTTGAGGAGTGGCGTCATTGGCTCGAGGGTGCTAAGCATCGTGTGGTGGTCTTGACTGATCACAAAAATTTGATGTATCTCGAGTCTGCTAAATGCCTGAATCCTAGACAGGCCCGCTGGTCATTGTTTTTCTTCCGTTTTGACTTTGTGGTCTCGTATTTACCAGGTTCAAAGAATGTGAAGGCTGATGCTCTTTCAAGGAGCTTTGTGCCTGACTCTCCGGGAGTCGCAGAACCAGTTGGTATTCTTAAAGAGGGAGTTATCTTGTCAGCCATTTCTCCGAATTTGTGACGTGTGTTGCAGAGATTTCAGGCTGGTAGACCTGACTCTTGTCCACCTGACAGACTGTTTGTTCCTGATAAGTGGACCAGCAGAGTCATTTCCGAGGTTCATTCCTCGGTGTTGGCAGGGCATCCGGGAATTTTTGGCACCAGAGATCTGGTGGCTAGGTCCTTTTGGTGGCCTTCCTTGTCACGGGATGTGCGGTCGTTTGTGCAGTCCTGTGGGACTTGTGCTCGAGCTAAGCCTTGCTGTTCGCGTGCCAGCGGGTTGCTCTTGCCCTTGCCTGTCCCGAAGAGGCCTTGGACACACATTTCCATGGATTTCATTTCAGATCTCCCGGTGTCTCAGGGCATGTCTGTCATCTGGGTGGTATGTGATCGCTTTTCTAAGATGGTCCATTTGGTACCTTTGCCTAAGCTGCCTTCCTCTTCCGATCTGGTTCCTGTGTTCTTTCAGAATGTGGTTCGTTTACACGGCATTCCTGAGAATATTGTGTCTGACAGAGGATCCCAGTTTGTTTCCAGGTTCTGGCGATCCTTTTGTGCTAGGATGGGCATTGAGTTGTCGTTTTCGTCTGCCTTTCATCCTCAGACTAATGGACAAACGGAGCGAACTAATCAGACTCTGGAGGCTTATTTGAGGTGTTTTGTTTCTGCGGATCAGGATGATTGGGTGACCTTCTTGCCGTTGGCTGAATTTGCCCTTAATAATCGGGCTACTTCCGCTACATTGGTTTCGCCATTTTTCTGCAACTCTGGTTTCCATCCTCGTTTTTCCTCGGGACATGAGGAGCCTTCTGACTGTCCTGGGGTAGATTCTGTGGTGGATAGGTTGCAGCAGATCTGGAATCATGTGGTGGACAACGTAAAGTTGTCACAAGAGAAGGCTCAGCGTTTTGCCAACCGCCGCCGCGGTGTGGGTCCCCGACTTCGTGTTGAGAGTTTGGAGCGCCCCCACACCGCCGCAGGGCCGAGGGGTACCCGGAGCCGGGCCTCTGGGTCTCAGTCTCGGGGTTGTCACGGTGGCTAGACCCGGTCCGTGGCCCTGTCCGTCAGTGGGGGACGTCCGGTGAAATAGGTGGTAGTAATGATAGAGGTGGAACGGTGCAGTCGTGGGGTGTAAGTCACGGTAAATAACGAGGACACCAGGTTGCAGTCTCTTTACCTCTTTACTGGAGATCTCTGAGTCCTCAGTCCGGAACACGGTTCACCAGGCTACGCAAGTCCGGCCGGTCCAATGGCACCTCCAGAGTTCTCCTCTCAGGTGGAAATCTGTGCCTTCCTTCTAGCGCTATGTGTTGTAGTCCTTCCCTGCTGTGCTTACGGAAAGTAACCCCACAACGGTTGTGTCTGTTTCTTAAGTTCCCTCACAACTCGATTTGATGTTCCTCTGCAATCCACCCCTTCCCTGTATTCAGGTTGGAATGGCACCCGTTTTTCAGGTAGGCCTGGAGTTCTTCCGGGACCCTAGAGTCGCCCCTCTCCCGCAATTGCCCCCCAAGACTTCATAGGTGATATGTGGTAGACAGCCCGCCTGAGACCGACTGTCCTGCCGCTGTTTGGAGTATGGCTTGAAGCTGTATTCTAATCCACTCCCTCGGCGTTCCGGCCACCGGTATTGCGCCTCAGCAGGGTGCTGCCTCTTTCAACAAAACCCCTGCTGGTATTCTCCTTCTGCTTGATCTCGTTTCTCACTCAGCACAATCTATCTCGCTTCTAGTCCTTTCCTGAGTCCCGCCGCTTCCAGGAGCCTGCGCGGACCCGTTACGTTCTTTCAATGCCAAGCCTCTGCCAGGATCCCACCCCTGGCAGAGACCCTACAGTCTCTCCCTTCACAACACCCCCTGCCACAGGGTGTTGCTCCGTTCAATCCCGTCAGCGTTCTCTCTAACTTTCTGCCTGACCCCCAGTTTACCCACTATGGTGGGGAGTGGCCTAATGAATAGCACCCTTAGCTCCCCCCGGAGGCCCAGCTGTGAAATATATTGGTGTCTGTGATACCTGATTGGAGGAACTCCTTCGGTGCCATCGAACGTACCATGGCTCCCCTTAGCGGCGAAGCCACAGTACTGCAACGACCAGAACTCTGGGGCGCTGCACTCCCCCCTGGTTAAACACAGTACTCCGGGACTGGGAAGAAAAACAACAATACAGATTAGTAAACAGACATACAATTTTGTTGAGTGCAAAACAATAAGTATACTTGAACAGGCTTCCCTTTATGGGAGGTGAGGACACTTTTAACGTTACAAACATGGTCAACATTATAAATTACAGGCTATGCATAACTCCTGTTACCCAACCGGGTATTCTACTTAGTGCAAATTCTGGAACAATAAATTAACATTGCCTTTAAGAAACATACACTCTTAGTTTACCAAAGGCCTTCCTATAATCACATTACAGGGTAAGGTAACTTCACATTCTCCTACTTTGAACCTGCAGGACCGCCTGTCCCTATGGCACCAGACCTACTGCCTCTCCTTTCTTTTACAGGACCGCCCTGTTCATCCAGGGCCTACTGCCTTTCTCTACTATACATGGTATAGACATAACATTCCTTTCGTTTAAAGAACTCTGAGCCAGCTCTACTCGGCTCCTTTAAGGACTCACTCTCTAACCCCTACGGGTTCACTCTCTGTCCTTAGTAACAAAGTAACTTTCAATGGGGACGCAGGGTTTACCTTCTATCCTCACCTTCATTATTACTTCGCTTACTTTCAACTATGCAGACCTCAATCTCTACCCCTACGGGCTCTCTGCATCTTTTCTTTCTGCAAACATTATTTAGACATTTCAACAAATTCAACACATATAACTTAGCATGTAAAACAGTTACATTTCTTTTCAAGGCATCATTATGGCATTACTGTTCTGCAACAGTATCTCTCTCAAGTTCAATTTCTCACATCCCCTTTAAGAGGGGACCAAGTCTTTCTGAGGTAGCTCGTCTTCTCAGCCTACCAGTCCATGCAAAGGTTCCGGTATGGTATCTTCGCAAAGTGTCTTTGGCTCAAACCAATAGGGCAAATATCTTCGCAAAGTGTCTTTGGCTAAAACCAGTAGGGTGCACCTTTAAGAAGGTGCAAACTATTTACAAAGGAAGTTCGAATCATGCACAGTCCATGATTTCTGCAGTTCTTTAAACTTGTGCAAAATTTTAGGAAAACTCAGAACAAACACAGGGATCCCGGGTCAACAAAGGGATCCATTAACCCTGGACGGGTTTTAGCAGCAACAGGAACAGTTAAAACAATAAAGTAGCAACTATGTACATTTTCATAAACATTGAAAGCTATATCTTACTGAGGTTCTGCGGAAGGTGATCTCCTTCCTGGCTTCACCAGACCCACAGATCGGCCCGGTGAGCCAGGACGCCGTTCTGGTCCCAGTAAAGATAAGATTCCCCTCCGGGGGGTCCTCCTTGTCGGCAGGTGCACACGTCCCTCTGGAGTGCGGCGAGGCTGGGCTCCTTGCGGTTCCGCGGGGCCGGGTTCTGCTGCCTTTCCTCCGGGACTATCCCCTTCTGGTGTCCCCGCAGCAGCCTGGAGGGCGATGCATCGCTGGACCCCTCGAGCGAACCAGCCCGTCTCACTGGCGTTCCTTCTCCACCTCGTATAGGTGACGGCGTCCCCCGGCTCCAGGTTACAATCAAACCGCCTGCCAGAAGGTTCCACCTCTTCTCGGTCTACCCGAACTTGTACTGGCTCTCCAATTTCTTGGATCACTCCTCTCCCATATCGGGGATTAAAGGCCACCACCACACCCCAGTGCGAGGTCGGAATCTCCGGCGCGCCGATTGAATCAATCTGCTCCGCCGGCTGGGGTCGGCTCCGCCAGGCGGCCATCAGACGCCGGAAGTGTTCGGCGTCCAGGATTATTTTCAGGTCCGGAGTCGGTAGCGTACCTTCAGACGCGGCCAGGTGGGACGGAGCGGGGGATACTGGGGACAAGCGGATCTCCGTTGGTTGACCCATCCGAGCAAGCACACGGGCATCCTCTTTCAGCCGGCGTGCTAACTGTCGGGCCTCGGCTGCAGCCGCGCATTCCGCAGACATCGGTACAGGGGGTCGTCCCATCTGTGGCCCTGCGAGGGTCAGACCCCGCAGTGTTGGTATCTCTGGGGCTACCCCAGGCTGTGCAGCCTCAGGCCGGGCCGGGTCAGCTCCACATGGTGCTCCGGGTGTCGCCATCTTTTTCTCCTCTCCCGCGTCTTCTTCCCGCGGTCTCTTCCGTGGGCGGCCCCGTCCCCATGGTCTCCACCCTCCGACCAAGATCAGGAGGCGTACCTCAGCTGTTGACGGGCACGTCCTCAGGACACAGAAATACTTAGACTGGGCGGCCATTACTGTTCGCGCTCTCCAGCTCGTCTACGCCCACTCCACGCCCCTCTTCTCTTCCTGCGCTTTCCTCAGCGCTGCAATGGCGGCGGATTTTGGCGGCAAATGGCACAGCACACAGTCTTGCAATAAAGTACAGTCCAAGCACAGTAAATCACAGTCTCTAGGCACACATGACCTGATTCTTCAGGCTTAAGTAGATCCTGTTCGTGACGCCAAGTTTGGAGCGCCCCCACACCGCCGCAGGGCCGAGGGGTACCCGGAGCCGGGCCTCTGGGTCTCAGTCTCGGGGTTGTCACGGTGGCTAGACCCGGTCCGTGGCCCTGTCCGTCAGTGGGGGACGTCCGGTGAAATAGGTGGTAGTAATGATAGAGGTGGAACGGTGCAGTCGTGGGGTGTAAGTCGCGGTAAATAACGAGGACACCAGGTTGCAGTCTCTTTACCTCTTTACTGGAGATCTCTGAGTCCTCAGTCCGGAACACGGTTCACCAGGCTACGCAAGTCCGGCCGGTCCAATGGCACCTCCAGAGTTCTCCTCTCAGGTGGAAATCTGTGCCTTCCTTCTAGCGCTATGTGTTGTAGTCCTTCCCTGCTGTGCTTACGGAAAGTAACCCCACAACGGTTGTGTCTGTTTCTTAAGTTCCCTCACAACTCGATTTGATGTTCCTCTGCAATCCACCCCTTCCCTGTATTCAGGTTGGAATGGCACCCGTTTGTCAGGTAGGCCTGGAGTTCTTCCGGGACCCTAGAGTCGCCCCTCTCCCGCAATTGCCCCCCAAGACTTCATAGGTGATATGTGGTAGACAGCCCGCCTGAGACCGACTGTCCTGCCGCTGTTTGGAGTATGGCTTGAAGCTGTATTCTAATCCACTCCCTCGGCGTTCCGGCCACCGGTATTGCGCCTCAGCAGGGTGCTGCCTCTTTCAACAAAACCCCTGCTGGTATTCTCCTTCTGCTTGATCTCGTTTCTCACTCAGCACAATCTATCTCGCTTCTAGTCCTTTCCTGAGTCCCGCCGCTTCCAGGAGCCTGCGCGGACCCGTTACGTTCTTTCAATGCCAAGCCTCTGCCAGGATCCCACCCCTGGCAGAGACCCTACAGTCTCTCCCTTCACAACACCCCCTGCCACAGGGTGTTGCTCCGTTCAATCCCGTCAGCGTTCTCTCTAACTTTCTGCCTGACCCCCAGTTTACCCACTATGGTGGGGAGTGGCCTAATGAATAGCACCCTTAGCTCCCCCCGGAGGCCCAGCTGTGAAATATATTGGTGTCTGTGATACCTGATTGGAGGAACTCCTTCGGTGCCATCGAACGTACCATGGCTCCCCTTAGCGGCGAAGCCACAGTACTGCAACGACCAGAACTCTGGGGCGCTGCAGATTTGGTATGGCTGTCTTCTCGATTTGTTCCTATGAAGGTCTCCTCTCCTAAATTTAAGCCTCGCTTCATCGGTCCTTACAAGATATTGGAAATCCTTAATCCTGTGTCCTTTCGCTTGGATCTTCCTGTGTCGTTTGCCATTCACAACGTGTTCCATAGGTCTTTGTTGCGGCGGTACGTTGTACCTGTGGTTCCTTCTGTTGAGCCTCTTGCTCCGGTGTTGGTTGAGGGTGAGTTGGAGTACGTGGTGGAGAAGATCTTGGATTCTCGTCTCTCCAGGCGGAGGCTTCAGTATCTGGTCAAGTGGAAGGGCTATGGTCAGGAGGATAATTCCTGGGTGGTTGCCTCTGATGTGCATGCGGCCGATTTAGTTCGTGCCTTTCACGCTGCTCATCCTGATCGCCCTGGTGGTCTTGGTGAGGGTTCGGTGACCCCTCCTTAAGGGGGGGGTACTGTTGTGACTTAGACTTTTTGGCTCCCTCTTGAGGTCACTAGTGGTATGACTCTGGGATTGTCTTTTTTCTGTTTGGCACTCACCTGGGTCGTTAGTCCAGGGGTGTCGCTATATTAACTTCCTGGATCCTTAGTCCAGTGCCTGGCATCGTTGTAATCAGATCCTTCTGTTGCTCTTGTCTGCTGGTCCTGGCTCTTGCAAAATTAAGCTAAGTCTTGCTTCTTTGCTTTTTGAGTTACTTGCTTTGCTACTATTTTTGTCCAGCTTGTACTAAATGTGATTTCTGACCTTGCTGGAAGCTCTAGGGGGCTGGTGTTCTCCCCCCGGCCGTTAGACGGTTCGGGGGTTCTTGAATATCCAGCGTGGATATTTTAATAGGGTTTTTGCTGACCATATAAGTCATCTTACTATATTCTGCTATTAGCTAGTGGGCCTCTCTTTGCTAAATACCTAGCTCATTCTTATGTTTGTCTTTTCCTCTTACCTCACCGTTATTATTTGTTGGGGGCTTGTATCCAACTTTTGGGGTCTTTTCTCTGGAGGCAAGAAAGGTCTTTCTTTTCCCTTCTAGGGATAGTTAGTTCTCCGGCTGGCGCGAGACGTCTAGAACCAACGTAGGCACGTTCCCCGGCTACTTCTATTTGTGGTGCTAGGATTAGATATATGGTCAGCCCAGTTACCACTGCCCTATGAGCTGGTTTTTTGTGTTTGCAGACTTGGTATTGATTCCTGAGACCCTCTGCCATTGGGGTCATAACAGGTCCCCATCTGCAGAACCACTCCTTTATTTAGTGTGTTTTGATAATTGCCAATAATTTCCATCTGTTGTCTATTCCATTTGCACAACAGCATGTGAAATTGATTGTCAGTCAGTGTTGCTTCTTAAGTGAACAGTTTGATTTCACAGAAGTTTGATTTACTTGGAGTTATATTCTGTTGTTTAAGTGTTCCCTTTATTTTTTTGAGCAGTGTATATATAATGAGTACACAGAAAAGAAAAAAAGGATCCGCACCGCTGCAGCACCCGTATACGTACACCTATTTCAAATATCCATGCCGCTATTTGGCATCCCCGTCCGGGATCACGGGTGCCAACCCAACGAAAAAAAACAAAGCAAATGTCTATGCACAAAGAAGAATATAAGGGTGGCACTCACCGTCCAATAAAATCCACTCTTATTACGGCAATATTAAAACATCCAGGACAGGAGAGTCACATGTGGAACAAGAAGGATGACGATCATTTCGTGCATATTCGCTTCTACGGGTTCTGGATGTTTTAATATTGCCTTAATAAAAGTGGATTTTATGGGATGGTGAGTGCCACCCTCATTTTCTTCCTTGTGAATGGATATATTTATACAGTACAGACCAAAAGTTTGGACACACCTTCTCATTTTAAGATTTTATTGTATTTTCATGACTATGAAAATTGTACATTCACACTGAAGGCATCAAAACTATGAATTGACACATGTGGAATTATATACTTAACAAAAAAGTGTGAAACAACTGAAATTATGTCTTATATTCTAGGTTCTTCAAAGTAGCCACCTTTTGCTTTGATGACTGCTTTGCACACTCTTGGCATTCTCTTGATGAGCTTCAAGAGGTAGTCACCGGGAATGGTCTTCCAACAATCTTGAAGGAGTTCCCAGAGATGCTTATCACTTGTTGGCCCTTTTGCCTTCACTCTGCGGTCCAGCTCATCCCAAACCATCTCGATTGGGTTCAGGTCTGGTGACTGTGGAGGCCAGGTCATCTGGCGTAGCACCCATCACTCTCCTTCTTGGTCAAATAGCCCTTACACAGCCTGGAGGTGTGTTTGGGGTCATTGTCCTGTTGAAAAATAAATGATGGTCCAACTAAACGCAAACCGGATGGAATAGCATGCCGCTGCAAGATGCTGTGGTAGCCATGCTGGTTCAGTATGCCTTCAATTTTGAATAAATCCCCAACAGTGTCACCAGCAAAGCCCCCCCACACCATCACACCTCCTCCTCCATGCTTCACGGTGGGAACCAGGCATGTAGAGTCCATCCGTTCACCTTTTCTGCGTCGCACAAAGACACGGTGGTTGGAACCAAAGATCTCAAATTTGGACTCATCAGACCAAAGCACAGATTTCCACTGGTCTATTGTCCATTCCTTGTGTTCTTTAGCCCAAACAAGTCTCTTCTGCTTGTTGCCTGTCCTTAGCAGTGGTTTCCTAGCAGCTATTTTACCATGAAGGCCTGCTGCACAAAGCCTCCTCTTAACCGTTGTTGTAGAGATGTGTCTGCTGCTAGAACTCTGTGTGGCATTGACCTGGTCTCTGATCTGAGCTGCTGTTAACCTGCGATTTCTGAGGCTGGTGACTCGGATAAACTTATCCTCAGAAGCAGAGGTGACTCTTGGTCTTCCTTTCCTGGGGCGGTCATCATGTGAGCCAGTTTCTTTGTAGCACTTGATGGTTTTTGCTACTGCACTTGGGGACACTTTCAAAGTTTTCACAATTTTTCGGACTGACTGACCTTCATTTCTTAAAGTAATGATGGCCACTCGTTTTTCTTTACTTAGCTGCTTTTTTCTTGCCATAATACAAATTCTAACAGTCTATTCAGTAGGACTATCAGCTGTGTATCCACCAGACTTCTGCACAACACAACTGATGGTCCCAACCCCATTTATAAGGCAAGAAATCCCACTTATTAAACCTGACAGGGCACACCTGAGAACTGAAAACCATTCCCGGTGACTACCTCTTGAAGCTCATCAAGAGAATGCCAAGAGTGTGCAAAGCAGTCATCAAAGCAAAAGGTGGCTACTTTGAAGAACCTAGAATATCAGACATGATTTCAGTTGTTTCACACTTTTTTGTTAAGTATATAATTCCACATGTGTTAATTCATGGTTTTGATGCCTTCAGTGTGAATGTACAATATTCATAGTCATGAAAATACAGAAAAATCTTGAAATGAGAAGGTGTGTCCAAACTTTTGGTCTGTACTGTATATATATATATATTCAGTCTCTAAGTTATATATATATACATACATATATATATATATATATATATATATATATATATATATATATATATATATAAAACTTAGGGACTGAATGACATACTTTATACACAACCAGATCACCAGGGACTGAACATTATATACTGTATCCACTTCTGGACCATATGAGTCTGTACATTATATGCAACCAAAGTAACAGAGAGTGAATGATTTGATGGGACCGGGAGATATGTTTGTACTTACTTTGTGCAGTTTTGCCTACCATTGTGTGCAGTGATGAGCAGTTGTGGATCTGAGTTGCTTACTCACACTTACACAAGGTTTCTATTCTTTTAGTTCTCTTTTCTCTTCGTAATTCTCCGTCCTCCTAAATGACCAGAACATTACAGAATATTACATAATCCGGCTTTACAGTGAGCTTTGCAGATTCAAAAACTATCAGAAAGTGTCAAACTCTGGGTAAAAACTTAGACTTGAACTTTTAGGAGATTTTGTGCAGATGATCTCATGATTTTGGAGAAGAAGGGTTAATTGTAGATCTATAATAACCACCATACATTCTGCCCCTCGCGGCACACTCATTTCTTGTGAGTTGTATTTTTAGCCGATGATCGTGTCTTATACGTCTCAGGTCTCCAGGAAACTTTCTGCTCTGATGTTTTTTGTTAATGAGATCACAGGACAATACCCACGGTGTCCCTCATAGAATCATAAATCAGAACCACCTCCCGCGCCCCGCCGCTTACAACATTGTATTTTCGGTTACATTGTGATAGCAAAGTTAACTTCATCTTTGAAAGTTTCTTCGTACATCCGCGGTCTCACAAATAACTACTTTTCCTCATTCCGATCGATGAGACGAAAGGAGGGAAATAATTGATACTTTTATCTGGATTCCAATATTCCATTGATTTCCGTGATGACGTAATATTTACCAGAGATTCCAATTGTGTCCTAGACCGAAACGTGCACCGCTCTCGTCTCCTCACATGGGTATCTGCTCATTTTCTCATTTTTTGTCTCTACTCAGATGGGATTACCGGTATCTACAGTTCTCCAGAACAATTTCACAGTTTCTTTCTAGAACAGATCACATATTTGAATTTGCAGCTTTCCAATCTAATTGATGGTGCTTAGACCCCCTTCTGCTTCATGGACCTCATAAAAGGTGTTAGTATATGCAGAATATCGCAGCTATGATACAAAGGTGTCAAGACACGCAAAGCATCACAGCTATGATAGAAAGGGGTCAAGACATGCAGAGCATCACAGCTATTATAGAAAGGTGTCAGGACACAGAGCATCACAGCTATGATAGAAAGGGGTCAAGACATGCAGAGCATCACAGCTATTATAGAAAGGTGTCAGGACACACAGAGCATCACAGCTATGATAGAAAGGTGTCAGGACACACAGAGCATCACAGCTATGATAGAAAGGGGTCAGGACACACAGAGCATCACAGCTATGATAGAAAGGGGTCAAGACACACAGACCATCACAGCTATGATAGAAAGGCGTCAGGACACACAGAGCATCACAGCTGTGATAGAAAGGGGTCAGGACACACAGAGCATTGCAGCTATGATAGAAAGGGGTCAGGGCACACAGAGCATCACAGCTATGATAGAAAGATGTCAGGACACACAGAGCATCACAGCTATGATAGAAAGGGGTGAGGACACACAGACCATCACAGCTATGATAGAAAGGCGTCAGGACACACAGAGCATCACAGCTGTGATAGAAAGGGGTCAAGACATGCAGAGCATCACAGCTATTATAGAAAGGTGTCAGGACACAGAGCATCACAGCTATGATAGAAAGCTGTCAGGACACACAGAGCATCACAGCTATGATAGAAAGGTGTCAGGACACACAGAGCATCACAGCTATGATAGAAAGGGGTCAAGACACACAGACCATCACAGCTATGATAGAAAGGCGTCAGGACACACAGAGCATCACAGCTGTGATAGAAAGGGGTCAGGACACACAGAGCATTGCAGCTATGATAGAAAGGGGTCAGGGCACACAGAGCATCACAGCTATGATAGAAAGATGTCAGGACACACAGAGCATCACAGCTACGATAGAAAGGTGTCAGGACACACAGAGCATCACAGCTATGATAGAAAGGGGTCAGGACACACAGACCATCACAGCTATGATAGAAAGGGATCAGGACACACAGAGCATCACAGCTGTGATAGAAAGGGGTCAGGACACACAGAGCATTGCAGCTATGATAGAAAGGGGTCAGGGCACACAGAGCATCACAGCTATGATAGAAAGGTGTCAGGACATGCAGAGCATTACAGCTACCATAGAAAGGTGTTAGGACACACAGAGCATTACAGCTATGAAGGAAGGTGTCAGGACACGCAAGAGCATCGCAGCTATGATAGAAAGATGTCAGGACATGCAGCGCATCACAGCTATGATAGAAAGGGGTCAGGACACACAGACCATCACAGCTATGATAGAAAGATGTCAGGACACACAGAGCATCACAGCTACGATAGAAAGGTGTCAGGACACACAGAGCATCACAGCTATGATAGAAAGGGGTCAGGACACACAGACCATCACAGCTATGATAGAAAGGGATCAGGACACACAGAGCATCACAGCTGTGATAGAAAGGGGTCAGGACACACAGAGCATTGCAGCTATGATAGAAAGGGGTCAGGGCACACAGAGCATCACAGCTATGAAAGAAAGGTGTCAGGACATGCAGAGCATTACAGCTACCATAGAAAGGTGTTAGGACACACAGAGCATTACAGCTATGAAGGAAGGTGTCAGGACACGCAAGAGCATCGCAGCTATGATAGAAAGATGTCAGGACATGCAGCGCATCACAGCTATGATAGAAAGGTGTCAGGACACACAGAGCATCGCAGCCATGTCAAAAAGGTGTCAGGACATGCAGAACATCGCAGCTATGATAGAAAGATGTGAGGACACACAGAGCATTGCAGCTATGATAGAAAGATGTGAGGACACACAGAGCATCGCAGCTATGATAGAAAGATGTGAGGACACACAGAGCATCGCAGCTATGATAGAAAGTTGTGAGGGCACACAGAGCACCGCAGCTATGATAGAAAGATGTCAGGACACACAGAGCATCACAGCTATGATAGAAAGGTGTCAGGACATGCAGAGTATCACGGCTATAAAAGAAAGGTGTCAGGACACAGAGAGTATCACAACTATGATAGACAGATGTCAGGACACACAGAGCATCACAGCTATGATAGATAGGTGTCAGGACATGCAGAGCATCGTAGCTATGATAGAAAGTGGTCAGGACACACAGAGCATCTCAGCTATGATAGAAAGGTGTCAGGACATACAGAGCATCTCAACTATGATAGAAAGGTGTCAGGACATACAGAGCATCTCAGCTATGGTAGAAAAGTGTCAGGACACACAGAGCATTGCAGGTATGATAGAAAGGTGTCAGGACACACAGAGCATCGCAGATATGATAGAAAGGTTTCAGGACATGCAGAACATCTCATCTGTGATAGAAAGGTGTCAGGACCAGCTTAGCATCTTAGTTTGCTGTGCATAGAGTGCTTTGACCAGTAACAAAGCCCCATGCTGAACCTTGTCAATGACTGAAGGTAAAAGGGCATAAGAGAATCAGAGTTGGACCATGAAGCAATGGAAGAATTAGATCTTATCCGATGAGTCACGTTTTTTATCATGTGGATGACCTGGTGAGTCACTTTCCAGGGAAGTGATGGTATGGGAAAAGACAAGCCAGTGAAGGCAATATGGTGGGTCAATCTTCTGCTGGCATCATGTCAACACATACTACTTACTGATATAGCAATCTTTTTAACTAGCCATACACATTAGATAGTTGTAGCCATACACAAGAACACTGGGCTCATCCACGATCACTGATATTCTGTAGGAGACAGTTGTTGCTAGATTCCTTTGTGATCTTCAGACCTCTCTGTGTTCTTCAGACCCCTCTGTGTTCTTCAGATCCCTCTGTCCCCTTTTGCAGACTCATATGTGACCTCTAGACTCTTATTTGTCCTCCACTCTCCTTTGTTCCCTTGCTCCAGAATCCTTTATGACCCCAAAACTTCTTGGTGTCCTCCAGTCTTCTCTGTGCCCTTCTGTAGACTCCTTTATGACCCCCAGTCTTCTTGGTGTCCTCCAGTCTCCTCTGTTCCTTGATCCAGACTCTTTTATGACCCCCAAATGTCTCAGTGTCCTCAGGCCTCTTCTGTGCCCTCTTTCAGACTCATTTGTGACCTCCAGTCTCCTCTCTGGACAGAAAAACGTAAAAAAAAAGTTATGAGTTTTAGAAGAGGAGGATAAAGAACAAAAATTGAAAATTGATCATGAAAAAGTTAATGACAAGTGATATTGGGGGATCCTGATACAATATTTTCTTTTGATGACAGGCAGCTTCAGTTCATTTCTTTGCTTCCCTGCTTGGAGGTTCTGTGATAAAGCTGCCTTCGATTGACCCTTTTTCCTATAGGAGAGCCTCTTATATCATAACAATACTTCAACTTATGAGAAACCAAGTATAAGAAGCCGTTTTGTAAGGATTTTAGAAGGTTCTTGATAAAATGAGCTGTGACAGGTTTACCAAGGGTAAGAAGGATTTTCTCAAGAGACGAGTATATGAGAAAATGTTTTGCAGCAACTTTATCATCCGAGTGTCCATGGTTTCCTTCATTCTTAGAGATTCTCAATTCCTAATCACCAGAAAAATAACTGGTGAAATACCGAGGCTAAGACAAAAATAAATAAAATAGATATCTTTATTAACACAACATATAAAATTTCATATAAAACAAGACAAGGAAATTTCCAAAAAGTACGAAATAACTGATGGTCACATATTTACAAGATTCCAATAGTCATGGAAGTAAACAGGTTTTGATTTGAGGAAGCCAATATGGCGAAACGGCGCTGTCGGGGTCTCTGATGGTCTGTCATATGTAAGTAACAAGATCCACAGGTTGGGGTACAGGTCCTCTCTTTGCTGCACTGCACTTTATATTCTATTTCCCTTTTGCCATGTTGGTCCGTTCATATTATGCATTCCTTTGCACAGCACAGAGCACTTTTATATAGTGCCGGTTAGCATTGCTGCTATAGGATATAATTACTGAAGCATATTTGCACAGGACTCTGCACTTTATACGGGGCTAGAATATATTGAATATGCCTATATGTATATATAGATTGAATATTTTTGATAAAGTGAAGAACATATCTGTATAGGACTACGCACCTTATATTTATTTTTGTATATATAAATTTAATATGTCTATATAGGTGAGCCTTATTATAGCTAAGAAAGGCGTTTTGTTTTGTTTTGCCCCATGTGAAATGATAATAATTTATTTCTGAGATACACTGTATTTAAATGGGCAAGAGATGTTTTACCTGTATATCCCATCTGAACCTGTTTACTTCCATGACTATTGGAATCTTGTAAATATGTGACCATCAGTTATTTCGTACTTTTTGGAAATTTCCTTGTCTTGTTTTATATGAAATTTTATATTTTGTGTTAATAAAGATATCTATTTTATTTATTTTTGTCTTAGCCTCGGTATTTCACCAGTTATTTTTCTGGTGATTAGGAATTGATTATATTGATTGGAGGTGGCTGTTTTACTACTGAAAACCCCCCTTTTTTGGTAATGTATTCTTAGAGATTTGCGAGATAAGAAGGAAGATCTGCACATGATTGGACAAGATGCAGACCTTTCATTGTATCAGACATGATGAATGTGGACGATGATGCATGGGAGAATAGTGAGAATTCAGAAGAAATCCACATTTTTCTTTCTTTCCCATGGGAGAGGCGATTTCCACTACACATTGATTGGGTTAGTAGAATAGAGTCTTTGGTGAGTTGTACTATTATTTTTTATTATTATTATTATTATTTATTTATATAGCACCGTTGATTCCATGGTGCTGTACATGAGGAGGGGTTACATACAAGTTACAGATATCACTTACAGTAAGCAAACTAACAATGACAGACTGGTACAGAGGGGCAAGGACCCTGCCCTTGCGGGCTTACATTCTACAGGATGATGGGGAAGGAGACAATAGGTTGGGGGTTGCAGGAGCTCCGGTGTTGGTGAGGCGGTAGCTTCGGTAGTGGTGAGGAGGCAGCGGGGTCAGTGCAGGCTGTAGGCTTTCCTGAAGAGGTGGGTTTTCAGGTTCCGTCTGAAGGATCTGAATGTGGTTGATAGTCAGACGTGTTGGGGCAGAGAATTCCAGAGGATGGGGGATATTCTGGAGAAGTCTTGAAGGCGGTTGGGTGAGGAGCGAATAAGTGTGGAGGAGAGAAGGAGGTCTTGGGAGGACCAGAGATTACGTGAGGGAAGATATCAGGAGACTAGTTCAGAGATATATGGAGGAGACAGGTTATGGGTGGCTTTGTAGGTCAGTGTTAGTAATTTGAACTGGATACACTGAGGGAATGGGAGCCAGTGAAGAGATTTGCAGAGGGGAGAAGCGGAGGAGTAGAAAGGAAAGAGATGAATTAGTCAGGCAGCAGAGTTAAGGATGGACTGGAGAGGTGCAAGGGTGTTAGCAGTGAGGCCGCGGAAAAGGATGTTGCCGTAGTCAAGGCGGGAGATGATGAGGGCATGCACAAGCATTTTGGTAGATTGACGGTTGAGGAAAGGACAGATTTTGGAGATATTTTTGAGCTGGAGGCGACAGGAGGTGGAAAGACCTTGGATGTGCGGTTTGAAGGACAGGGCAGAGTCAAGGGTTACTCCGAGGCAGTGGATGGAAGAAAGATGATGAGTTCAGATTTGTCCACATTGAGTTTGAGGACGCGAGAGGAGAAGAAGGAGGATATGGCTGATAGACACTCCGGGATTCTGGACAGCAGGGAGGTGACGTCTGGGCCAGAAAGGTAGATTTGAGTGTCATCAGCATAAAGGTGGTACTGGAATCCATGGGACTTTATGAGTTGTCCCAGGCCAAGTGTATAGATTGAGAATAGTAGGGGTCCTAGAACAGAGCCTTGGGGGACTCCAACAGAGAGAGGGTGGGATGAGGAGGTAGTGTGGGAGACGCTGAATGTGCGGTTGGAAAGGTACGAGGAGATCCAGGATAGGGCAAGGTCTTTGATGCCAAAGGAGGAGAGGATCTGTAGTAGGAGGCAGTGGTCAACTGTGTCGAAAGTAGAGGACGGTCTAGGAGGAGGAGTACAGAGTATTGTCCGTTAGCTTTGGCGGTAAGTACGTCGTTAGTGATTTTGGTCAGGGCTGTCTCAGTTGAGTGATGGGGGCGGAAACCAGATTGTAGATTGTCAAAGAGAAAGTTAGATGAGAGGTGGGAGGAAAGTTCAGCGTGGACGTGCCGCTCCAGGAGTTTGGAAGCGAATGGGAGCAGTGATATTGGGTGATAGCTGGACATAGCAGTTGGATCGAGGGTTGGCTTTTTAAGGATAGGTGTGATTGTGGCATGTTTGAAAGCAGAAGGGAAGGTACCAGAAGTTGTATTTACAGATTATAATCAGGGGTGGTTTTAAGGGGTGGTTTTAAGGAGTGGCAAAATGGGCAGCTGCCTAGGACTCCAGTTTTCTAGAGGGCTTAAGAGTAAAAGACCTTAAAATCTCCATCTTCCCTGTTATGGCTAATGAGGTGGATTCACTTAGTCATAGGTCTCAATTAGCAGCACTGACGGAGGCACTGATGCAGTGTAGAAGAGCAGAGCTGGAAAGACTGGACAGCACCTGAGGTGTGGAGAGGCAGAGCTAAAAATGCTGGATGGCACCTTGGTCGTGGAACAGCAGATCTGAGAATGCTGGATGGCACCTTGGTCATAGACTTGCAGAGCAGAGAATGCCTGATGGCAACTTAGTAGTGGAACAGGCAGAGATGAGAATGCTGGATGGCACCTTGGTTATGGAATAGAAGAGCTGAGATTGCTGGGTGGGACCCTGGTCGTTGATCGACTTAGCTGAGAATGCTGGATGGCAGCTTGGTTATGGAATAGCAGAGCTGAGAATGCTGGATTGCACCTTAGTAGTGAAACAGCAAAGATGACAATACTTAATGGCACCTTGTTAGTGGGACAGTAGAGCTGAGAATGTTATATGGCACCATCGTCGTAGAATAGTGGAGCTGAGAATGCTGGATGGCACCTTGTTATTGGAACAGCAGGGCTGAGAATACTGGATGGCACTTTGTTCATGGGACAGCAGAGCTGAGAATGCTGGATGGCAGCTTGGTTATGAAATAGCAGTGTTGAGAATGCTAGGCGATACCTTAGTAGTGGAACAGGAGACCTGAGAATGCTGGATAGCATCTTGTTAATGGAACAGCACAGCTGAGAATGCTGGATTGCACCTTGGTCATGGAACAGAAGAGCTGAGATTGCTGGATGGCACTTTGTCATGGAACGGCAGAGCTGATAATGCCGGATGGCACCCTGGTCATGGAATAGCAGAGCTGAGAATGCTGGATGGCACCTTGGTCATGGAATAGCAGAGCTGAGATTGCTGGATGTCCCCTTGGTTGTACAATGAAAGAGCTGGGATTGCTGGATGGCACCTTATAAATGGAACAGCAGAGCTGAGATTGCTGGATGGGACCAGCGTCCTTCATTCAGACTCCAGCCAAAGCAGAGTGGACCTCCTGAAACACGGGGTGGTACTGTAAAAAAGAGGTACTCCAGCACGGTAGACCCCGCAACACTGGTGGCAGACAGCGGGATGTGATACCCCGTCTACAGGAGGAAAGGAATGAATGGAAAACAACTACCAGAAGTTAAAGAGGACTACATTAAAAGATCTGGTGGAAGCCCGAGGGTTAATCGCCAGCAACAAAACAAAAGCGGATTTGATAGCAGCCATCATGGAACACGACAGTGCAGCGCCCCCCAATGTGAACGTGGAGGAGACTGAATTCCAGAGGGAGGTAAAGAACAGACTGGCGTTCTATGGCCCAAACCCTGCAGTAGAGATCATACGAGAGGTGATGGCTGATGTGCGTACTGATCTGAAGGAAAAGATGGCCGAGCGGACCAGGATAGAGCTAGCCAAGATGGAGTTGGCAGAGCGGACCAAAGTGGAGCTGGCCAAGATGGAGAGTCAGCGAGCAGGGGGAGCTCTGGCCTCTGCCCAGGTACCTTCAACAGTAAGCCACAAAAAGATCCAGTATAATGCCTTCCGACAGTTGGGGGAGGCAGAGGAAGACATTGATGGCTTTCTGCAGGACTTTGAGCGGCAGTGTGCAATTCATCAAGGAACGGGTTCAGATTCTGGCCAGCAAGCTGACAGGCCGGGCAGCGGACAGCTATCGCACGGTACCTGATGAGGACTGTATGGACTATGAGCGGATCAAATAAGTGATCTTGGCCCGGTATGCGCTGACACCAGAGGCATACCGCCAAAAGTTCCGCGGACTTATAAAACAAGTAACCGACACCCACGCTGAATGGGCCTGTAAATTACAGCGGTCACTGCTACAGTGGGTGCAAGGGAGCCAAGCAACCACTAAGGAGGACGTCCTCCAGCTCTTCTTGTTAGAACAATTCTTTAATGGACTAAACCCCGAGACACAGGAATGGCTTCGGGACAGGCGGCCAACGACTCTTGAGGAGGCCGCTCGTCTGGCTGATGAACATCATGATGCCAGGAGGCCTCAGTTGTCCGGATCAAAGATGGTCACTAGGGGTCCTCCCATGGGTCTGGAAGCCCCAAACCACAGAAGATTGTCGGGGGACCAGCTCAAAACCTGACCTACCACAGTCCCCCTGGGGCGCGATGCCACACCTGCCGTCAGCTGGGCCACCTGCAAAGACAATGTCCCAACCGGACTCAGCATACCCAGTGGCCAAAGGCGGGAACAGCTACCTTCAGCCGGGCCGCTGTGCACTGCTACCAAGGCGAAGCTGACCCGGCATTGGGGGCTACGACTAACCAGGGGGTGGAAGAGATGGAGGAAGTGCTGCATGAAGTAGGCCCCGTGCAGGCAGCCTGGGCAGATAATCGACAACAGCATCGACAGGTTGTGTGGGTTAATGGGAAAAGTAGCAGGGACTAAGAGATTCCAGGGCAACTTTGACCCTTGTGAAGCCTCATCTCGTCTGGGACCAAGAGAAGACGGACCGGACAGTGGCAGTCCGTGTAGCAGGGGGAGCCATACATCGACTGCCCACTGCCCGGATTCACCTAAACTGGGGAGTCGGGGATGGCCTTGTTGAGGTCGGCTTGATGGAGGATTTGGCTGCAGACGTCTTGCTGGGAAATGACTTGGGGCCCATGTTGTCTGCCTTCTCGGTTGCCCCTCTGGCTGAGACATATCCTGTGACCACCCGGAGACAAGCTCGAGCTGCGGAGGCGGAATCACACTCAGAGGAGGCCCAGGTAAGACATCCCAGCCCTACACGTATTCCCATAGCCAGACACATTTCTTGGGCCACCCCAGCTGAATTTAAGAGGGAGTTACTTGAGGATCCTTCATTGGAGGGATATCGTGGGAAGGCACAGGAGGGGAGAGGGGTACTGGAACGGAAACAGTTTGTATGGAAGCAGGGACTCCTCTACCGGATCACAGAGTAGCACCACACAGGGACGAGCCCCACTATAAAAGACAGCTGGTAGTTCCCAAGAAGTACAGGCAGGAGTTACTGCCAATCTCTCATGACATACCCTTGGCCGGGCACTTCGGCGTCAGTCGCACCAGGCATCGTCTGACACAAAACTTCTTTTGGCCGGGGGTAACCTATGATGTTCGTCAGTACTGCCAGACCTGTGACAGTTGCCAGTGCATTGGCAAGAGGGGAGATCGATGCAAGGCCAAATTACGCCCCCTCCCCATTGTGGAGGAACCATTTAGCCAAATAGCGGTCGATCTGATAGGGCCGTTAGCCAAACCCAGTCCGTCAGGGAAAAGGTATATATTGACAGTGGTAGATTATGCAACACAGTATCCAGAGGCGGTTGTGTTACCTAACATACTGGCAGAGACGGTGGCGGCTGCCCTGCTCCAGGTTTTCTCACGGGTTGGATATCCCCGGGAGATTATCTCGAACCAGGGTACCCAGTTTACAGCAGAGGTGACCAACCAACTGTGGAAGCTGTGCTGCGTAAAGTCCATTAGAAGCGCCACGTACCACCCGCAAACCAATGGGTTGTGTTAACGCTTTAACGGGACATTAAAACAACTCATTGGGACTTTTACCAGGACCTACAGGGACTTGGAGAAATTCTTGCCACACCTCCTGTTTGCCTATCGGGAGGTGCCCCAAGAATCCACGGGGTTCTCCCTGCTCGAACTGGTATATGGGAGGCGGGTAAGGGGACCCCTAGACTTAGTGCTAGAACACTGGGAAGGGGAGGGCATCATAGAAGGGGTACCTATTGTACCCTATGTGCTGGAATTCCAGGACCGTCTACAGGAGCTGACCCAGGCTGTACGTGGGAACATGCAGGTGGCCCAGCGGCGCCAGCGCGTATGGTACGATCGGAGGGCCAGAGAACGCACCTTGGAAATAGGACAGAAGGTCCTGGTGTTAGAGCCCACTAGGCAGAAAAAGTTCCAAGCTGCATGGCAGGGGCCCTACCAGGTAGTGGGGAAAATAGCCGACACCACCTATAATGTCGCCGATTGTGACGACCCCAGGGTTATCCGCATGTTCCAAGTGAAAATGCTGAAGCCCTACTGGGAGTGCCCTGAAGAGGTTGTGGCCATCTGTGCACCTGAAGCAGAGGATTTAGCCGGACTTCCCTTGCCTGATGTCTTAGGGGAAAGGACTCAGTCTAAAACATGGGACCAGGTACACTTGGGTGAAGACCTAGGTCCCCGGGAGAGACAGCAGGCGGAGGCGTTGTTGAGGCAGCGACAGAGGATGTTTTCGGGGAGACCAGGGTACACTCACCTGGCACAACACAAGGTTGAGACCCAGGATCAGACCCCCCTGCGACAACCCCCTTTCCGCGTCCCTGAGTCTGTACGAGAAGGGATGCGACAAGAGATACAAGAGATGTTGCATTTAAGGGTCATTGAAGAGTCAGATAGTCCCTGGGCATCCCCCATAGTGTTAGTGCCCAAGAAGGATGGGACTACATGGTTTTGTGTTTTGTGTAGACTATCGTAAGCTCAATGAGAAAATGGTGACGGATGCGTATCCCATGCCGCGTGTGGATGAGTTGTTAGACCGGCTGGCGGGGGCAAAGTATTTGACCACCATCGATCTATGCAAAGGCTACTGGCAGATTCCCCTTAGCCCTGACGCTATTCCCAAGTCGGCATTTGTCACCCTGTTTGGCTTATTCCAGTTTCGAGTTATGCCATTCGGGATGAAGAATGCCCCGGCGACATTCCAGAGGCTGGCTGACCGGCTTCTGGATGGTCTCCAGGACTATGCTTGTGCCTACCTGGATGACATCGCCATCTACAGCGCGACATGGGAAGAGCATCTAAATCACCTAGAGACAGTATTGGACAGGATCCACAAGGCCGGAATCATCCTGAACCCAAACAAGTGTCACGTGGGCAAAGCGGAGGTTCAGTATTTAGGGCATTGGGTGGGAAGTGGGAAACAGTGACCAGAACCAGCCAAGATTGAGGCCATTGTTATGAACTGGTGGTTTAGGAGCAACATGGGACGTGCTCTGGAGGAGGTGGTACCTTTACTGACCGCAGTTCCTGAGCTTAACACAACACTAGAAGTAGCCGTGGGATGTTCCTGTCACTCCCTAGACACCTCGTCACAGCCGGAGGACTAACTACCCCTAAAGATAGAAACAGGAAAGCTATCTTGCCTCAGAGAAAATTCCCAAAGGACAGACAGCCCCCCACAAATATTGACTGTGAGTGGAGAGGGAAATGACATACACAGAATGAAACTAGAATGTAGCAAAGGAGGCCAATCTAGCTAGATAGATAGAACAGGACAGAATGCTGTGCGGTCAGTATTAAAAACTAGAAAAATCCACCGCAGAGTTTACAAAAATCTCCATACCTGACTAAAGGTGCGGAGGGTAAATCTGCTTCCCAGAGCTTCCAGCATAACTGAATAAATCCATACTGACAAGCTGGACTAGAAAAAACATAGAATGTGCTGAACGATTAAGTCCACAACAAGTGGAAAGCAAAAGAACAAAGCAAGGACTTATCTTTGCTGAACTGGTCAGAATATCAGGGAAATCCAAGAGAGATGTGAATCCAAGCAGGAACCATTGACAACTGGCACTGGCTGAAGGATAGAGCCAGGATAAATAGCCGAGCCAGAATAGACGATCAGTGGAAGCAGCTGCAGACTGCAAAATCCAAGGAGCAGCAGTTCCACTTAAATCCACCGGAGGGAGCCCAAGAGCAGAACTCACAAAAGTGCCACTTACAACCACCGGAGGGAGCCCAAGAGCGGAATTCACAACAGTACCCCCCCCCCTTGAGGAGGGGTCACCGAACCCACACCAGAGCCCCCAGGCCGATCAGGACGAGCCAAGTGAAAGGCATGAACCAAATCGGCGGCATGGACATCGGAGGCAACAACCCAAGAATTATCCTCCTGGCCATAACCCTTCCACTTGACAAGATACTGAAGCCTCCGCCTCGAAAAACGAGAATCCAAAATTTTCTCCACCACATATTCCAACTCCCCTTCAACCAACACCGGGGCAGGAGGATCAACAGAGGGAACAATGGGCACCACATATCTCCGCAAAAAAGATCTATGGAAAACATTATGGATGGCAAAAGAGGCTGGAAGGGCCAAACGAAAAGATACCGGATTGATAATCTCAGAAATCTTATAAGGACCAATAAACCGAGGTTTGAACTTAGGGGAAGAAACCTTCATAGGAACATGACGAGAAGATAACCAGACTAAATCCCCCACCCGAAGCCGGGGACCAACACACCAACGGCGGTTAGCAAAACGTTGAGCCTTTTCCTGAGACAACGTCAAATTGTCTACCACATGAGTCCAAATCTGCTGTAACCTGTCCACCACAGAATCCACACCAGGACAATCAGAAGGCTCAACCTGCCCCGAAGAAAAACGAGGATGAAAACCAAAATTACAAAAGAAAGGCGAAACCAAAGTAGCCGAACTAGCCCGATTATTAAGGGCAAACTCGGCCAATGGCAAGAAAGCCACCCAATCATCCTGATCAGCAGACACAAAGCATCTCAAATAGGTTTCCAAGGTCTGATTAGTTCGCTCAGTTTGGCCATTTGTCTGAGGATGGAACGCCGAAGAAAACGACAAATCAATGCCCATCCTAGCACAAAAGGCCCGCCAAAACCTAGAAACAAACTGGGAACCTCTGTCAGACACAATATTCTCCGGAATGCCATGCAAACGAACCACATGCTGAAAAAACAATGGAACCAAATCAGAGGAGGAAGGAAATTTAGGCAAAGGTACCAAATGGACCATTTTAGAGAACCGGTCACAAACCACCCAGATAACCGACATCTTCTGGGAAACAGGAAGATCCGAAATAAAATCCATGGAAATATGCGTCCAGGGCCTCTCAGGGACCGGCAAAGGCAAAAGCAACCCACTAGCGCGGGAACAGCAAGGCTTGGCCCGGACACAAGTCCCACAGGACTGCACAAAAGAACGCACATCCCGCGACAAGGAAGGCCACCAAAAGGACCTAGCAACCAAATCTCTGGTACCAAAAATTCCAGGATCACCAGCCAACACTGAACAATGAACCTCAGAAATTACCTTACTAGTCCATCTATCAGGAACAAACAGCTTCCCCACTGGACAGCGGTCAGGTTTATCAGCCTGAAATTCCTGAAGCACCCGCCGCAAATCAGGGGAGATGGCAGAAAGAATCCCCCCTTCTTTAAGAATGCCAACTGGCTCAAGGACTCCAGGAGAATCAGGCAAAAAACTCCTAGAGAGGGCATCAGCCTTAACATTCTTAGATCCCGGAAGATACGAGACCACAAAATCAAAATGGGAGAAAAACAGGGACCATCGAGCCTGTCTAGGGTTCAGCCGCTTGGCCGACTCGAGGTAAATCAGATTCTTATGATCGGTCAAGACCACAACGCGGTGCTTGGCTCCCTCAAGCCAATGTCGCCACTCCTCAAATGCCCACTTCATAGCCAACAACTCCCGATTGCCAACGTCATAATTGCGCTCCGCAGGCGAAAACTTTCTGGAAAAAAAAGCACACGGTTTCATCAAATTACCATCAGAATTCCTCTGAGACAAAACGGCCCCTGCCCCAATCTCAGAAGCGTCAACCTCAACCTGAAAAGGAAGAGAAACGTCCGGCTGACGCAACACAGGGGCAGAAGTAAATCGGCGTTTAAGCTCCTGAAAGGCCTCAACAGCCGCAGAGGACCAATTCGTCACATCAGCGCCTTTCTTCGTCAAATCAGCCAGGGGCTTAACCACACTGGAAAAGTTGGCAATGAAACGGCAATAAAAATTAGCAAAGCCCAAAAATTTCTGAAGGCTCTTCACCGATGTGGGTTGAATCCAGTCATGAATGGCTTGGACCTTAACAGGATCCATTTCTATAGACGAGGGAGAAAAAATAAAACCCAAAAAAGAGACCTTCTGAACTCCAAATAGGCACTTAAACCCCTTCACAAATAAAGCATTATCACGAAGGATCTGGAATACCATCCTGACCTGCTTCACATGAGACTCCCAATCATCGGAAAAAATCAAAATATCATCCAAATACACAATCATGAATTTATCAAGATAATTGAGCAAAATATCATGCATGAAGGACTGAAATACAGAAGGAGCATTAGAAAGCCCAAAAGGCATCACAAAGTATTCAAAATGGCCTTCGGGCGTATTAAATGCAGTTTTCCATTCGTCACCCCTGTTTAATACGAACAAGATTATATGCCCCTCGAAGGTCAATCTTAGTAAACCAACTAGCCCCCTTAATCCGAGCAAACAAATCAGAGAGCAAAGGCAAAGAGTATTGGAATTTGACCGTGATCTTATTAAGAAGGCGATAATCAATACAGGGTCTGAAGGAGCCATCCTTCTTGGCAACAAAAAAGAATCCCGCTCCCAATGGTGACGAAGACGGCCGAATATGCCCCTTCTCCAAAGACTCCTTGACATAACTCCGCATGGTGGCATGCTCTGGCACAGACAGATTGAAAAGTCGGCCCTTAGGGAACTTACAACCAGGAATCAAGTTAATAACACAATCACAGTCCCTATGTGGAGGAAGCGAACTGGACTTGGGCTCATCAAATACATCCTGGAAATCTGACAAAAACTCAGGGACTTCAGAAGAGGGGGAAGAGGAAATTGACATCAAAGGAACGTCACAATGTACCCCTTGACAACCCCAACTAGTCACAGACATAGATTTCCAATCCAGCACCGGATTATGTTCCTGTAACCATGGAAAACCCAGTACAACAACATCATGCAAGTTATGCAACACCAGAAAACGGCAATCTTCCTGATGTGCTGGAGCCATGCACATGGTCAGCTGAGTCCAATACTGAGGTTTATTCTTGGCCAACCGTGTAGCATCAATGCCCCTCAAAGGAATAGGGCTCTGCAAGGAAAAACCACAGCGCCTGGCGAATTCCAAGTCCATTAAGTTCAGGGCAGCGCCTGAATCCACAAATGCCATGACAGAAAAGGACGATAATGAGCAAATCAGGGTCACAGATAAGAGAAATTTAGGCTGTACAGTACTGATGGTAACAGACCTAGCGACCCTCTTAGTACGCTTAGGGCAATCAGAAATAACATGAGCAGAATCACCACAGTAAAAACACAGCCCATTCTGACGTCTGAATCCCTGCCGTTCTGCTCTAGTCAAAATCCTATCACATTGCATAGGCTCAGGACTCCGCTCAGAGGACACTGCCATATGGTGCACAACTTTGCGCTCGCGCAGGCGCCGATCAATCTGAATGGCTAGAGACATAGATTCGCTCAAACCAGCAGGCGTGGGGAACCCCACCATAACATGTTTAAGGGCTTCAGAAAGACCCTTTCTGAAAATTGCTGCCAGAGCATCCTCATTCCATTTAGTGAGCACAGACCATTTTCTAAATTTCTGGCAGTATAATTCTGCCGCTTCCTGACCCTGACATAGGGCCAACAAGGTTTTTTCTGCATGATCCACAGAATTAGGTTCGTCATACAATAATCCGAGCGCTTGAAAAAATGCGTCTACATTAAGCAATGCCAGATCCCCTGATTCAAGGGAGAATGCCCAGTCCTGAGGGTCGCCACGCAGCAGAGAGATGACGATTTTAACCTGCTGAATGGGATCACCAGAGGAACGGGGTTTCAAAGCAAACAACAATTTGCAGTTATTTTTAAAGTTCAAAAACTTGGATCTGTCCCCAAAAAACAAATCAGGAGTAGGAATTTTAGGCTCTAAAGCCGGAGTCTGGACAGCATAATTTTGGATACTCTGTACTCTTGCAGCAAGTTGATCCACACGAGAAAACAAACCCTGAACATCCATGTCTGCACCCAAATCCTGAATCACCCAGAGATTAAGAGGAAGGAAAAAGACAAAACATACTGAAGAAAAAAAAATGGCTCAGAATTTTTCTTTTTTCCTTCTTTTGAGATGCATTTAATTCATTTTTGGCCAGTTGTACTGTTATGAACCGGTGGTTTAGGAGCAACATGGGACGTGCTCTGGAGGAGGTGATACCTGTACTGACCGCAGTTCCTGAGCTTAACACAACACTAGAAGTAGCCGTGGGATGTTCCTGTCACTCCCTAGACACCTCGTCACAGCCGGAGGACTAACTACCCCTAAAGATAGAAACAGAAAAGCTATCTTGCCTCAGAGAAAATTCCCAAAGGACAGACAGCCCCCCACAAATATTGACTGTGAGTGGAGAGGGAAATGACATACACAGAATGAAACTAGAATGTAGCAAAGGAGGCCACTCTAGCTAGATAGATAGAACAGGACAGAATACTGTGCGGTCAGTATTAAAAACTAGAAAAATCCACCACAGAGTTTACAAAAATCTCCACACCTGACTAAAGGTGCGGAGGGTAAATCTGCTTCCCAGAGCTTCCAGCATAACTGAATAAATCCATACTGACAAGCTGGACTAGAAAAAACATAGAATGTGCTGAGCGATTAAGTCCACAACAAGTGTAAAGCAAAAGAACAAAGCAAGGACTTATCTTTGCTGAACTGGTCAGAATATCAGGGAAATCCAAGAGAGATGTGAATCCAAGCAGGAACCATTGACAACTGGCACCGGCTGAAGGATAGAGCCAGGATAAATAGCCGAGCCAGAATAGACGATCAGTGGAAGCAGCTGCAGACTGCAAAATCCAAGGAGCAGCAGTTCCACTTAAATCCACCGGAGGGAGCCCAAGAGCAGAACTCACAAAAGTGCCACTTACAACCACTGGAGGGAGCCCAAGAGCGGAATTCACAACAGGCCATAGCCAAATGGCCCACCCCACGCACTAAAACCCAGGTCATGGCGTTTCTAGGGACAGCGGGGTATTACAGAAAGTTCGTTCCCAATTACAGCAGCGTAGCCAAGCCCCTCACTGATCTGACCCGTAAGAACCAACCCTGCCAGGTAACCTGGACCCCAGAGTGTGAGGAAGCCTTCCGCCAGCTAAAGTTCGCCCTCACCAATACCCCTGTATTGGCCGCACCCGATCCAACTAAACGTTTCCTTGTTCACACAGACGCTTCTATGTTTGGATTGGGGGCAGTACTGAGCCAAGTCGGGCCGGACGGCCAAGAACACCCGGTAGCTTACCTGAGTCGGAAACTACTGCCCCGTGAAGTAAGCTATGCGGCCATCGAGAAGGCGTGCCAGGCAATAGTATGGGCACTCAAAAAGTTGCAACCATATTTGTATGGACGACAGTTTTCCCTCCTAACGGACCATAATCCCCTAGTCTGGCTTAATCGGGTCTCTGGAGACAACGCCAGATTACTGCGGTGGAGTTTAGCCCTACAACCTCTGGACTTCACCATCCACTACAGACCCGGCAAACAAAATGGTAACGCCTATGGACTAAGTCGACAAAAGGAACTTGTACCAACCTAATAAACTTCGGTCTTCCCCAAACCGATCCGTTAAGGATCAGACTGTGTATGTTGATCGCGTCGCTGAAAAGGGGAGCTGTGTTACGGAACCCCCAGTACCCAGAATATGTTGTGCAGTTATATGTATGTATAATAGGTTCCATGTGAGATATATGTCCCTAATGCATCAGCCCACAGGCTGCGCCCCTGGGCAGAGGGGACAAGATATCCCCCTTCTGACCTCCCCCACCTTTGTAATTTCCACAGTAAATATCGGCAGGCTCCGGCCACCTGCGGCTATTGTAATGTATGTCTGGCCTGCCGCTTTTCAATTCGTCCGCCCTCTGTATCTGTGTGATATATTCTGTGTCCTGTGAGTAAAGTGTTGTCATACTGGAAATACATGGAGAAGCAGTGATATTTTATATGCGCCCATGTAACCAAGCAATTCCAGCCAGTATCCTTCATTCAGACTCCAGCCAAAGCAAAGTGGACCTCCTAAAACACGGGGTGGTACTGAAAGAGGTACTCCAGCACGGTAGACTCCGCAACAGGTCCGTTATGCAAAAAACTACCTATCTGGTATTTCTGTATTGTGTCTAACTAGTGGCAAAAAGGTGAAGAGAAAATAAATAGAATAATGTCACCAGTCTGTCGTATCCAGATAAATGGGGGTCCTTGCTCTTCATTCATTGTCACAAGAACTCGTCTGTGCCACAGGATGAGGTCCGGGGACTAATTAAGGCCCTATCAGACTATACTGGCCCTATCATCCCCAAAGACTACCGCCCTGACAAAAGCAGCCCATAGCTGACCCTGGACAGACCTCACTCTAAAAAAGCCCCTGGGGCCTCCGGACGCGTTTCTCCAATTTAGGGTCATCAGGAGATGGCAAATCACGTTACGCACAATCCAGGGCCAGCTATGGCTCCTTGTCCACATCTGTCGGCAGCTGAGCTTGGGTGTGAAATGGCAAAGATGTTTATGCAGACAGACACCTTGGAACAGCAGAGCCAAGTATGCAGACTGGCTCTTGGAACAGCAAAGCAGAGTACTGGGACAGATACCTTAGAAAAACAGAGCCAATTGGAACAGCAGAGTAGATCTTGCAGCACAGCACAGCGGCATGGCTGAGCTGAGATTATCAGGAATTACATGATAGAAAAGAGGCCAGGCAAGCGAAAATCGTGAGCACGATTAACTACCTAAATACTCAGGTGGTGCACCAGTGCCTGAGTGCGCTAATAAGGCCTATGTGAATGACATCCAATGCGCGCACCACAACAGACAGAGCCGACCATTAGGGATGGGGGATGCAGAGCCCGGCGCTGGAGCCAGGACAAGTGAATAAAGATCCCCAAACAATCCACTAAATCAATCCAGTAAGTGGATGTGGAAAGCAGCTGTAAAAGTGTCCGATGTCCGTGCAATCATCCAGAATATCTGATCTCTCTACACATGATATTACAATAGCTGGAACGCAGATACAATATTACTGTATATCAGTCATCAGAAGATATTTTTAGAACAGGGTACTGTTAATTTTTATTTTAGGGAAGGTCCGGAGATCAGATCTAGATCTACAGTATGTACGTCACGCTGCCCGGGTTATAGCCCGACTTATCTCTCCATCACCGGTTATTTCCCCTGTGGCTGATCCTCGGCAGATATCGATTATCTACTTCTGCATCTATAAGTATAAAGTGCGGTATCAGCCCTGGTGACCCTGACACAAAATAAAGAGTCATTAACCTTAGTGACATGTAGAAAAGATGGAAAAAAGTGACCAAGCGCCACATCCTGCAAGTCATTACCATGTCCTAAACCTACAGAATAGATGGGGAGAGAAGGAGGTAGAGAGAGGGGTAATGACTGGATGGCAAAGGCCTCAGCTGAGGTGGTCAAATCAGTCACCGTACTGGAATAATGCACACAGTGATGTCACAGTACAGGAATAATAGACACAATGATGTCACAGTACAGGAATAATAGACACAATGATGTCACAGTACAGGAATAATAGACACAATGATATCACAGTACAGGAATAATAGACACAATGATATCACAGTACAGGAATAATAGACACAATGATGTCACAGTACAGGAATAATAGACACAATGATGTCACAGTACAGGAATAATAGACACAATGATATCACAGTACAGGAATAATAGACACAATGATATCACAGTACAGGAATAATAGACACAATGATATCACAGTACAGGAATAATAGACACAATGATGTCACAGTACAGGAACAATAGACACAATGATGTCACAGTACAGGAACAATAGACACAATGATGTCACTGTACTGGAATAATGCACACAGTGATGTCACAGTACAGGGATAATAGACACAATGATGTCACAGTTCAGGGATGAATTTGGAAATTTCATGAAGCCAAAAAAATGTTAAAGATCTTTCACTGGGTCAAAGGTGTTCATTCTTTGTCCTTCCCGCTACTCCCGCTTCTCCCTCTAGAATTCCTTTTTTATCATTCAAAAATTTTGTCTTATGGTTCTAGACATGTTAGCCTCTTATTTAGTGGTGTGGTATTTATGGCCTTTTCCAAGGTGCGTGGCTCACATGATCATCTGGGGTGTGGCTTACACAATTGTCAGAGGTGTGGCTCATACAATCCTCATGGGTGTGGCTCACACAATCCTCAGGGGTGTGGCTCATATGATCCTCATGGGTGTGGCTCACACAATCCTCAGGGGCGTGGCTCATACAATCCTCATGAGCGTGGCTCACATGATCCTCTGGGGCATGGCTCACATGATCCTCTGAGGCGTGGCTTACACAATCCTCTGGGGCATGGCTCACACGATCCTCTGGGGCATGGCTTACACAATCATCAGGGGCATGGCTCATACAATCCTCATGGGTGTGGCTCACACAATCCTCAGGGGTGTGGCTCATACAAACCTCATGGGTGTGGCTCACATGATCCTCTGGGGCATGGCTTACATGATCCTCTGGGGCGTGGCTCACACAATCCTCTGGGCATGGTTCACACAATCCTCGGGGCATAGCTCGTAGATCCTCAGGAGCGTGGCTCACATGATCCTCTGGGACGTGGCTCACACAATCCTCAGGGGCGTGGCTCACACAATCCTCGGGGCGTGGCTCATAGATCCTCAGGGGCGTGACTCACACAAACCTCTGGGGCATGGCTCACACAATCCTCTGGGGCATGTCTTTAGGCTGCTCTGCATTATTACCCTATGAGTCATACAAATTGGCACTAAATAAAAAGGACCATATCTCTACAACTGTAATGCAGAAAAAAAATGTAATACTCAGGGGAGAAGTGGGAATAAATAAACAGCAAAAGCTGGCCACCTTCAAATTAAGGAAAACGTGTCCCGCCAAAAAAAATGAATTCATCATGAATTACGAGGATAGCCAATCATTTCTATAACCATTTCCCTACTGGGGCTGTGTCTTAGGATAACGGCCCGATGATCGCTGAGACGACCTCAGTTTAGCAAGCGCCGTCCTTTAAAGGGAACCTGTCACCTGAATTTGGCAGGACCAGTTTTGGGTCATATGGGCGGGGTTTTCGGGTGTTTGATTCACCCTTTCCTTACCCGCTGGCTGCATGCTGGCCGCAATATTGGATTGAAGTTCAGTCTCTGTCCTCCGGAGTACACGCCAGCGCAAGGCAATATTCCACCTCTCGTGTCTCCCCTTTTCCTCATAGTTTGTAAGCTTGCGAGCAGCAGGGCCCTCATTCCTCCTGGTATCTGTTTTGAACTGTGATTTCTGTTATGCTGTAATGTCTATTGTCTGTACAAGTCCCCTCTATAAGTTGTAAAGCGCTGCGGAATATGTTGGCGCTATATAAATAAAAATTATTATTATTATTATTATAATATTGGCAATATTGCCTTGCGCAGGCGTGTACTCCGGAACCAGAGAATGAACTTCAATCCAATATTGCGGCCAGCATGCAGCCAGCGGGTAAGGAAAGGGTGAATCAAACACCCGAAAACCCCGCCCATATGACCCAAAACTGGTCCCGCCAAATTCAGGTGACAGGTTCCCTTTAAAAGAAAATGTTCTTTTACAAGTCTATTTTCCATAAAAAATAAAATTAACTACGTGTTGTCTGGGTTCAACACTCTGACACCCGACAACCTGACACAAGAGAAGACGTTTCTTTCTCAATGCAATCAATAAATGTTGTGACCGACGTCCTGTGATAAGTCCACAAGATACAGAGGACGGGATGGAAGCTACACACGATACCCGTCTGATTAGCTCGAATCTACAGGGGCGGACGGACGATCCCTCCGCTCAAGGTCACTTCTGTTTAGAAGGTTTTTCATCAGGATAAATGGAATCTGCACGGTGAAATTTACCAGACGCGCAAATCACAGGGGAGAGCTCCGAAAATATAAAGTCACTAGAGTAAGTAAAGGCAGCACCAAGATGGCACTGCGAGCCCGAAATATGCCAGACCACCAAGATACAGCTCCAGAATAGACCCCCTGATCTCCATCCAAATCCCACAAGTAAAGTCAAAGAACACAGAGAATATAGTCACAGATATATAGATAGATGTGGGAAGGCAGACTAGATGTACAAAAGTATTGTTCAACTTCTCGTAATCATTGAAGGCCATGTTTTCATGCAGCCTCATTGCCCCCCAGTGTATAACCCCAGCCCCTCCACCTTAGTGTATAGTCTCCAGACCCCAGGGTGTAACCCCCCCCGGTGTGTATGGAGCGCCCCCACACCGCCACAGGGCCGAGTGGTACCCGGAGCCGGGCCTCTGAGTCTCAGTCTTGGGGTTGTCACGGTGGCTAGACCCGGTCCGTGGCCCTGTCTGTCGGTGGGGGACGTCCGGTGCAAATAGTGGTGTTGTAACGGTGCAGTTGTGGGGTGCAGGTCGCGGTAAATAACGAGGACACCAGGTTGCAGTCTCTTTACCTCTTTACTGGAGATCTCTGAGTCCTCAGTCCAGAATACGGTTCACCAGGCTGCGCAAGTCCGGCCGGTCCAATGGCACCTTCAGAGTTCACTTCACAGGTGGAAATCTGTGCCTTCCCCCTAGCGCTATGTGTTGTAGTCCTTCCCTGCTATGCTTACGGAAAGTACCCCACAACCGTTGTGTCTGTTTCTTAAGTTCCCTCACAACTCGACTAGATGATGTTCTTCTAATCTTCCGTCCCTTCCTGATGTTACAGTTAGAACAGCACCCGTTTGTCGGATAGGCCTGGAGTTCTTCCGGGACCCTAGAGACGCCCCTCTCCCGCAATTGCCTCCCAAGACTTCATAGGTGATATGTGTTAGACAGCCCGCCTGAGACTGACTGTCCTGCCGCTGTTTGGAGTATGGCTTGAAGCTGTATGCTATTCCACTCCCTCGGCGTTCCGGCCACCGGTAATGCGCCTCAGTAGGGTGTTGCTCCGGTCTTACAGCACGACCCCTACTGGTATTCTCCTATCGCTTGATCTCGTTTCTCACTCAGCACAATCTATCTCGCTTCTAGTCCTTTCTTGGGCACCGCCGCTACCCGGAGCAGGCGCGGTCCCTTTTCGTTCTTCCTCGTTGCCAAGCCTCTGTCAGGATCCCACCCCTGCCAGAGACCCTACTGTCTCTTACTCCGCGACACCCTCTGCCACTAGGTGTTGCTTCATTCAATCCAGTCAGCTTACTCTCCTAACTTCCTGCCTGACCCCCAGTTTACCCACTATGGTGGGGAGTGGCCTAATGAATAGAACCCTTAGCTCCCCCCGGAGGCCCTGCGGTGAAATGTATTGGTGTCTGTGATACCTGATCAGACGAACTCCTTCAGTGCCATCGAACGCACCATGGCTCCTCATAGTGGCGGAGCCACAGTACTGCAACGACCAGGACTCTGGGGCGCTGCACTCCCCCCTAGTTAAACACAGTACTCCGGGACTGGGAAGAAAACAACAATACAAGTTAGCAAAAAGACATACAATTTTGTTGAGTGCAAAACAATAAGTATACTTGAACAGGCTTCCCTTTATGGGAGGTGAGGACACTTAAACGTTACAAACATGGTTAACATTATAAATTACAGGCTATAAATAACTCCTGTTACCCAACCGGGTATTCTACTAAGTGCAAAATTGTTGAACAATAATTTAACATTGCCTTTAAGGACTCACACTCTAAATCCACTAAAGACCTTCCTATAATCACATTATAAGGCACTTTAACTTTTTCATTCTCCTACTTTGGATCTGCAGGACCGCCTGTCCTATCGGCACCAGACCTACTGCCTCTCCTTTCTGTTACAGGACCGCCCCGTTCAGCCAGGGGCTACTGCCTTTTCAACTACTATACACAGTATAGAACATAACTTTTTCTTTCAGTTTGAGAACACTGAGCCGGCTCTACTTGGCTCCTAGAAGGACTCATTCACTAACCCCTACGGGTTCACTTTCTGTCCTTAGTAACACATTATTAACTTTCAATGGGGAACGCAGGGTCTACCTTCTATCCCCCCCTTCTTTTTCTTACCAACATTATTAACTATCTTCTTTTCATAACGTTAAACTTGCTCTCTACTATGCATGCTGGACACCACATCTACCTCTACGGGTCCACTGCATCCTTCTATTACCTTTCACTTTCTTCTTTCCGAAAACATCATCAGCATTTCTTTACATTTAACTAATTGCATACACATAACTTTTACATGTGAATGTTATCATCACTTTTCTTTATCAGCATTATAGCTATTGGCCTTAAAGCATTATCAACAAATGAACATCCCCTTTAAGAGGGGCCAGGTCTCTGTGAGGTAGCGCGTCTTTTCTAGCTACCAGTCCATACTCAGCAAAGGCTCCGGTACGGTATCTTCGCAAAGAGTCTCTTTGAGTAAAACCAGTAGGAAGCGCCTTTAATAAGGTGCAAACTATTTACAAGGGAAATGTTTGTATCATGCACGGTCCATGATTACTGCAGTTCTTTAAACTTTGTGCAAACTTGAATAGCATAAACAAACGGCAAGGTTCCCGGGTCAGTAGAGGGATCCATAAAGAGTTAACCCCGGACGGGTTTAGCAGCAAACAGTAAACAGGGAAACAGTAATCAGGTTTCCGAGGTTTATTCTTATTCAGGTGGCCTTGGCCCCTGGCTCCCGGCTAATGTCGCGCCAGTGTCACTGGTGGGTCTTCCCGGTGCAGTCAGACCGCTTGATGCCTGAACCTGAAGACGGATCCTAGCTGCCAGCTCAGTTGCTGCAATGAGACGTACGGCGGCAATGTTGGTAAGATCCGTTACGTCTGGTTCCATCATGGTGGAAGTACCAGACGACGCTCCCCCAAGCTCACAACGGCGCACGTCCCAGGCATACCACCCGTATGCATTCCGATGACGGGTGTAAGTCACCGGATCTCCCCTTTGTAGCGGATCACCCCTTCGGCCACAGCAGGGGGCCCTCACGTTGCAACTGGCAACGAAGACGTCGGTTGGCAGTCCCGGTTCCTGTATGGAGCCCCATCCTCTCTTCGGGTGGAAGGCCAATACAGTGCCCCGCCTCACCATGTCCCGGTCATCACATGCAGGCGGTGGTTGTCGTACCCTCGGTGGGGCCGTCAGCTCTGCCTCTTTCTGCCTTTTCCAATGTAGGATCAGGCATTGTTTGTATTGCTCCCAGGTAAGCACAGCAAGGGTGAATCCTTCTTCCCGAACCCCATCTGGCCCAACCCAGGGGGTGTCCCACTGGAGGGTCACCCCATCTGGGCCTACGTCTACGGGTTCCCCCATCCTAGTCGGCAGCGGTGGCACCAGCTTCCCCATTGCATCGGGGGGTAACACCACTAGCTCTGCCGATAGTAGGCGGCTTTTACTGGGGTGAGGACCGGTCGCGAGAGCGGGATCGAGCAGGGGAGCAGGGGCGTCTCCCATACCTGCGCCTGATGTGGTTCCACCGATGTCGATCCGGTCCATTGACGAGAACGCTGGAGTCGGCCGCAGCCCGGACCGCGGCTCCTCCAATGGGGTCCCCGGGTGCGGCTCCGCCCACCATGGTTCCTCCTCTGCTGGCTCCGAGGACGGGATGGGTAAGCTCAGCTCCGCGGCCGGTTCCAAAGAATTCGGATCTTTCCGCTGCAGTGGACATAGGTCCGCCTCTGGTGAAGGAGGGCAAGCCGGAATCGCTTCTTCCTCGTTCAGGTACTTGCTGCTCGTCATCGCTGCCTGATAGTCGGTGGCAGTGCATGCACCTGACTCCGCCATTTCTCCTGGGCCGGGCTTCTCCATCTCCTGCTTCCCGCCGTTGCAAATCAGGGGGTGGTCTTGTACTCCGAGGCAGGTCATCGCTTTGCAGCCAGAAACACAGGGGGCGGTAGCCATTTCTCGCGCCACTCTGATAGTCTCCTCCCATGGCACGCCCTCCTTCTTCGCTGGCGTAGCAATGGCGGCGGCTTTTGGCGGGAACTTCTCTTGGTCAATGGCAGTACACAGTCTCTCAATAAAGTACAGTCCAAGCACAATAAATCACAGTCTCTAGGCACACATGACCCGATTCTTCAGGCTTAAGTAGATCCTGTTCGTGACGCCAAGTTGGAGCGCCCCCACACCGCCACAGGGCCGAGGGGTACCCGGAGCCGGGCCTCTGAGTCTCAGTCTTGGGGTTGTCACGGTGGCTAGACCCGGTCCGTGGCCCTGTCTGTCGGTGGGGGACGTCCGGTGCAAATAGTGGTGTTGTAACGGTGCAGTTGTGGGGTGCAGGTCGCGGTAAATAACGAGGACACCAGGTTGCAGTCTCTTTACCTCTTTACTGGAGATCTCTGAGTCCTCAGTCCAGAATACGGTTCACCAGGCTGCGCAAGTCCGGCCGGTCCAATGGCACCTTCAGAGTTCACTTCACAGGTGGAAATCGGTGCCTTCCTTCTTAGCGCTATGTGTTGTAGTCCTTCCCTGCTATGCTTACGGAAAGTACCCCACAACCGTTGTGTCTGTTTCTTAAGTTCCCTCACAACTCGATTAAGTGATGTTCTTCTAATCTTCCGTCCCTTCCTGATGTTACAGTTAGAACGGCACCCGTTTGTCGGATAGGCCTGGAGTTCTTCCGGGACCCTAGAGATGCCCCTCTCCCGCAATTGCCTCCCAAGACTTCATAGGTGATATGTGTTAGACAGCCCGCCTGAGACTGACTGTCCTGCCGCTGTTTGGAGTATGGCTTGAAGCTGTATGCTATTCCACTCCCTCGGCGTTCCGGCCACCGGTAATGCGCCTCAGTAGGATATTGCTCCGGTCTTACAGCACGACCCCTACTGGTATTCTCCTATCGCTTGATCTCGTTTCTCACTCAGCACAATCTATCTCGCTTCTAGTCCTTTCTTGGGCACCGCCGCTACCCTGAGCAGGCGCGGTCCCTTTTCGTTCTTCCTCGTTGCCAAGCCTCTGTCAGGATCCCACCCCTGCCAGAGACCCTACTGTCTCTTACTCCGCGACACCCTCTGCCACTAGGTGTTGCTTCGTTCAATCCAGTCAGCTTACTCTCCTAACTTCCTGCCTGACCCCCAGTTTACCCACTATGGTGGGGAGTGGCCTAATGAATAGAACCCTTAGCTCCCCCCGGAGGCCCTGCGGTGAAATGTATTGGTGTCTGTGATACCTGATCAGACGAACTCCTTCAGTGCCATCGAACGCACCATGGCTCCCCATAGTGGCGGAGCCACAGTACTGCAACGACCAGGACTCTGGGGCGCTGCATGTACTCCCCAGTCCCCCGCCCCCAGTATATATCCTCCGGCCCCTCACCCCAGTGTATAACCTCCAGCTCCCAATGTATAACCTCCTACACCCCTCCCCCAATGTATAGCCTCCAGCCTCCCGCCCTCAGTGTATAACCTCTGGCCCTCCTTCACCAGTGTATAACCTCTGGCCCACAGTGTATAACCTCTTGCTCCTCCCCCAGTGTATAACCTTCGGCCCCCCTTCCCAGTGTATAACCTCGGGCCCCCCACCCCCAGTGTGAAACCTCTATCTTCCTGTATATAATCTCTGCCCCCCACCCCCAGTGTATAATCTCTGGCCCCCAGCCCCTAGTGTATAACCTCCCGCACCCTGTGTATAAACTCTGGCCCTCACCACCAGTGTTGGATCTCCAACCCCTTGTGTATAACCTCCTGTCAGGTCCTCCGCGCTCAGTCTAAAACCTCCGGCCCCAGTGTATAACCTGTACAGATGGATGGGGAGAACATGAGTGGCCGCACAGATCCCGGACCTCCGCCCCATCCTATAATGGAGATTGTGATCCTGGCCTCCCCCCAACATCAAGGTCTGATCCCACAAATGCTCATTTGGACAAACAGACAAAAATTTCCACAGAAGCCTCCAAAATCTTGTAGAAAACCTTCACAGAAGAGCGAGAGCCGTTATATCTGCAGAGCGGCAACTTTATATTATGTCTATGGATGTAGGATGGGAGGTCAGAAAAGCCCATGGAGAGGAATTTGAGGGGCACATACTTTTTTCCATGTAGAGCATGAGTCGCCCGCCAGGGCCGTGGGGTACTCGGTACCGGTTCTGTTCTGAGTTCACAGGGGGATGTCACAGTGGCAGCCCGGTCCGTGGCCCTGGGCACCCATGTAAAAGGGGGAAAGTCTTTAAAGGGAACTTGGTGAATAGAGTTTATGTTCGTGACGCCACCTGTAGTATTCAGTCAGTGGGGTCCGACACTGCTTTAAGAGGTCCTCTGGGGTGATCTTATGGCAGCTACATGGTATACCTTTCCACAGCTGAAGTATATCCCCAGGGCTTCCGGTATGTAGATGGAAGATGGTGGACAGTGCAGTAAAGAACAGAGGACACAGGTTTGCAGTCTCTTTACCTTGTTTACTGCAGATTTCAGGCAGCCACAGTCCAGGGCACCAGATCACAGGGCAGGCAGGGTCCGGCCGGCTTGGAAGTGAATCCAGAGTCCCCTTTACCAGGTGGAGTTAAAAGCCTTCCTCTAGTGCGGTGGTGTTGTAGTCCCTTACTGCCTATGGCTTCAGATAAGGTCCTCACAGTTCGTCTCTGTCCCCCATATAGGATAGGACAATACCTGCATGACAGGTAACTCGAGCCTGTTTATAGGGACTTTAGCACGCCCTGGGCTCTATGTGTTACTGTGTCTCAGGTGTGTGTGGCGGACAGGTAACTTGCAGTTCAGCTGTCCTGCTGGTCTCTGATGTAAGTCGTAGAGTTCCTTACACCCTTCGTGTTCCGGCTACCGGTCTCTGCGCCTCAGAAGGAGACAGCCTGCTCATGGCTGGTCTCCCCCTGGTGTTCCTCTCCTGTGCTTCGCTCTCCTGCACACTCACTGAACAATGTTCAGCTTTCTGTATGTCTCTTTCCAGGAGCTGTAGTGCTTCAGACTACACGGCCCCTTCAGACCTTCGGACACTCTATTTCGCTCTGCTCTCTTCTGTGTCTCTCACTTTTCTGACTGAAATTGAAACTGAACTCTCTTTCCCTCCAGAACAGAATGTCTTTCTAGGGGAGTTCACCTTAGACAGGTATAGAGCTCCCCCTTCTGGCCTGGAGTGTGAACATGTTGTGTGCATTGTGGTTACCTGATAAAAGATCTCCTTCATCGCTTCCAAACGTAACATCACTCTCCCCGTGAGGAAAGCAATGCCACTGCGACGACCAGGACCCTGGGGCGCCACAAGTACATAGATAGATCTTGTGTGACTGTTTCCTTCTCTGTTTTTTATTTTTGATTATTTCTCCTATAGTTTTCTTCTTCTGACTTCTCGCTTCTTGTAGCAGAGAACACTCATCTTTCATTCTCTGGATGATGTGCTTTATTAACATTTCTGCACTCGTTATTCAGATCTGATTTACTAATGATTGATCAGCTGCTCAGTGGAGATTGTCTGCAGCCCGTCACGTGCAGATGGCGGCACCATCTCTGCAGTTACAATATGCTGTAATATCAGAATGGAGTGTGGAGCGACAGCAGCCACCAACATGGGAACATCCAGTCTCTCCATCCTAGCATTCTGTAATGCTGTAGATAAGCCCCCGATGTAACCTGAAAGATGAGAAAAAGAGGTTAGATTATACTCACCTGGGCGGGTGGTCCGATCCAATGGGCGTCGCGGTCCGGGGCCTCCCATCTTGTCTTCACGCTGCAGCTCCGGTGCAGGCGTACTTTGTCTGCCCTGTTGAGGGCAGAGCAAAGTACTGCAGTGCGCAGGCGCTGGGCCTCTCTGATCTTTCCCGGCGCCTGCGCACTGCAGTACTTTGCTCTGCCCTCAACAGGGCAGACAAAGTACACCTGCGCCGGAGCCACAGCGTGAAGACAAGAAGAGGACGTCATCATAAGAAGATGGGAGGCGTTGGACCGGACCGCGACACCCATCAGACCGGACCGCAGCGGGAACGCCCCTGGGTGAGTACAATCTAACCTCTTTATCTCATCTTTCAGGTTACATCGGGGGCTTATCTACAGCATTCCAGAATGAGTGAGTTTCTGCTGTGCCTTCTAGAGTCCAACACAACCTCGGTCTTCCGGCTACCGGGATCTGCGCTCTGCAGAGAGGTAGCCCAGTCGCAGCTATCCTCCCCAGCTGTCACTCTCCTGTGCTCCACTCTCCTGCACGCTCTCTACAATGTGTTCTTCTGTCGCTGTGTTCTCCTTCTCCAGGAGCTGCAGCACCTCTGGCTGCATGGCCCCTTCAGTCCTTCTGACACTCACTGTCTGACTGCTCTCTCCCGTCTCTCTGACAGACTGTCTGACTTTCATTCCAGACCAGAATATATATATGGGGAAGTTCCCCTGAAAACCGGGTTCACCTGGGAGGAACCGGACCAGGACCTGTGACGCCCATCAGACCCGGAGCACACCGGGACCACCTCTTGGTGAGTATAACTTGTTTTTCTTATCTTTCAGTTTACATCGGGGGTTTATCTACAGCATTACAGAATTCTGTAGATAAGCCCCTGGTGGCGGTGGCCGCAGTTTATAGGGCCAAAATGAGGTGACAGATCCCCTTTAAGCCACAGGTGGACAGGAGTCATCGTGGAAGCTGAAGGCAGATAGGTGACCAGGAAAAAGAAGCAGAGGTCCTCGAACACCTGGGAACCCCAGACAGGAGACTGAAAAGCTGGCAGCAAAGATCTCAACGTAGAGCATAGCAGAGTCTAGCGGCCTGGGGTGAGGAAAGCAATCCCCGGATCCGGGACAGGTGTGTAACACAAATAAATGTAGGGATCTCTAGTCTGAATTAATTTGGTTCCTGGTTTGGGGTTTCAATTGATTTTCGGATCTCATCTGGGATCTGAATTAACTTCTGGGTCTGATCTGGGGTTTAAATTGATTTGGTATCCGCCTGTGGCCTGAATGGATTTTCGCGTCTGGTCTGGGATCTGGAGTTATGTAGGAAATTGGGGCCTGAATTAATTTTCGGTATGAGTTTGGTATGGGGTCCATTGAATTTAGTGACTGATCTGGAATATGAATAATTGTAGGTCTATAGGATCTGAATTCATTTTGGGGTCTAGTTTGTGCACTGAATTACTTTAAGATCTTATTCATTTTAGGTCTAGTTGGAATGAATTGATTTTGGTGTCTACTGTGGGGTGTGAATAAAGGTAGAGGTCTGGAGTCTGAATTACTTTAGTGTCTGATTCTTTATTTAGGTCCGATCTGGCGTCTGAAGCACTTGGGTTTTGAAGTCCATTCCAAAGTTCGTGCCATGGAACCTTTCAAGTTATGACTCTGACTGCTGGGCAGGTGATCCTTTCTTTTCCAGGAGGTGGATTTCGAGGTCTTTAACATGACAATACTATGAAGTCCATGTCTGTGTTCTACAGTCAGAGGAACCACCTGAAGTTTTTAGACTTGCCCATGCTGATACCAATCCATCTGTGTCCTTACATGGACAGATGTTACTTTTCTGATTATACAGTTGAAGCTCAGTGATACATTTCTTTCTAAGAATAAGAATTTATTTCTGTGCATTGGTTCCAAATAAGAGCTCGAAGTTTCAGCTATAGAGGTAAGTCCTCATTCTTCTATTTTGGGTGTAGTTCCTCTTTAAGGCCTCAATGAAGATGAGTGATATAAAGAGAAGGTTGCCCTAAATATAATGTGACATCTCAGAAACAGATAATTGTGCTGCGTCCAACTTTCCTTCTTCTTAAATGCCACACGCTCTCCTCCAGAGCTGCGTGCGGTCTACACCGGCCGGACAGATCCACCAGGACTGCAACATGTCAGACGAGGCATTAATTGTGATGTAGATGTTGTATAATTTGTTCCTTTAAGGCTTCTATCACATCGAGTCGTCACTGTCATCAAATTAACTCACGTTAGCCCATGAAAGTGATGGCTTCCGGCGGGTTCTTATACCGTGGACGAGTCTTACATAAATCACAATAACAAGCAACATCAATCATTGATGATAATCACACGTGATGCAACCATCAAACGGCCGATATAGTGGGTGCAGGGGTTGGGGTCCCAGAGGTCCCAGGGGTCCATGTGAGGAGATCGAATCTATTAAAGACCTATAATAATTGGGGGGCAAATTGGATAGTTTGTATTGGGGCCCAATGGATCCTCCAGGGGCCCCGGGTTCTACCAAATTCCATTCCCATGCACCGATACTGGCAGCCATATTGGTTATCACCCAGATGAATGAGTTGAGATAACGTCCATGTTTCTTGCACGGTTGTCAGGCGACGCTCACTGCGCCCCGCGCCCGTGTAGTTGGGAATGACCCCATTCACTTTACCATATAATGTACTGAAAAACATGAGAAAAAAATTCCAGTGGGGTGAAATTGTGAGAAAAGCGTCATCCCAAAATAGTCGAGTTTTTTTTATTTTTACAGCGCTCATTGTGTGGTTAAAGTGACCCGATGACTTGATTCTCCCGGGCAGTAGGATTTCGACATTACCAAACTTGCACAATTTTTATATTTTAATGGTAAAAATTTTTTTGACATTTTGTTAAAAAAGCATTTCGCTTTATGTCGCCATTTTCTCAATCCCAAAACTTTTTTTCTTACATTTCTGTGGATTGAGTTGGGTGAAGACTTTTTTTTGTGCTTTTTTGTTTTTTGGGTTTTTTTTTTTTGGGGGGGGGGCGAAGTGCAAAGTCTGTAAAATCTCAGAGTTTCGTTTAATTTTTCCTTTGCGGTGTTTAATATTTTGATACAATGGACTCTTACACATACAGTACAAAATTATTTTTTTTTACTTATCTGTATAAACTGAGAGAGATTGAAACTTCTATACTTTTTATTTCAAAACTTTTTTTTACTTTAGAGGACTCATGACGATTTGATGGCTTGCACTATATGCCTAATTACTGATGTATTCCAGTATGTAGTGGCATTAATATTCTCCTAGTCCAGCCGCAGTTATGGGTTCCTCCAGCAGCCCTGCGGCACTCAGCAATCACTGCATAAGGGATGCCGATGGGAGGCGGTAGAAGCAACCCAAGCGATTGCCATATTTAAATGTCACCATCGCTGATTGACTGTGGCATATAATGGATGAGCAGCGGTGATCGGAGCTGGGTCAGGTTGCTGGTGTAATTTGTCATCCTGCAGCCACCACTAGAGGGAGCTCTCAGCATAAAGATTTATACAGCCACCACTAGAGGGAGCTCACTGCATACAGATTTATACAGTCACCACTAGAGGGAGCTCACTGCATACAGATTTATACAACCACCACTAGAGGGAGCTCACTACATACAGATTTATACAGCCATCACTAGAGAGATCACTACATACAGATTTATATGGCCACCACTAGGAGGAGATCACTACATACAGATTTATACAGTCACCACTAGAGGGAGCTCTCAGCATAAAGATTTATGCAGCCACCACTAGAGGGAGCTCACTATATACAGATTTATACAGCCACCACTAGGGGGAGCTCACTGCATACAGATTTATACAGTCACCACTAGAGGGAGCTCTCAGCATAAAGATTTATACAGCCACCACTAGAGGGAGCTCACTACATACAGATTTATACAGTAAACCAGCATAAAGATTTATGCAGCCACCACTAGAGGGAGATCACTATATACAGATTTATACAACCACCACTAGAAGGAGCTCACTACATACAGATTTATACAGTCACCACTAGAGAGATCACTACATATAGATTTATACAGTCACCACTAGAGGGAGCTCTCAGCATAAAGATTTATACAGCCACCACTAGGGGGAGCTCACTACATACAGATTTATACAGTCACCACTAGGAGGAGCTCACTATATACAGATTTATACATCCACCACTAGGAGGAGCTCACTACATACAGATTTATACAGCCACCACTAGAGGGAGCTCACTACATACAGATTTATACAACCATCACTAGAGAGATCACTACATACAGATTTATACAGCCACCACTAGGGGGAGCTCACTACATACAGATTTATACAGTCACCACTAGGAGGAGCTCACTATATACAGATTTATACATCCACCACTAGGAGGAGATCACTACATACAGATTTATACAGCCACCACTAGGGGGAGCTCACTACATACAGATTTATGCAGCCACCACTAGAGGGAGCTCTCAGCATTTAGATTTATACAGCTACTTAGCGCTTCCGCAGACAAATAGAGTTTTATCATTGCTCCATCTCTTCGTGGCTCCCTGGTCGGTCTGTAATTTGGGGGGAGCTCCTGCTCTTCAGGGAGGTCCTTGATCGTTGCGACACCATCACCATCTGAGCTTTACTCACCTTCCCCAGGACCGGCGCTGAGTCTCTGCCACTGGTCCCATTAGCGGAGCCCCGTGGCTCTGTCCAAGTTAACGGTATGGGTTATTGGCTGCAGTTATTTTCTGCAGTGCTTGTCCATGCAACATCTGAGCTGTGGACAATAACAGACACTGGGAGCAGCACTGGAGACTCAGCACTAAATTAGGGAAGGGAGAGCAAAAAGCCTGCAGCCGAAACAGAAAACCCGATTAAAGGGGTTGTAGAATTTGTCCACTACATTTATGTTGATGTCCTATTCTTGGGATCGGTAGTGAATATGAGATTGGTGACAGTCCGACATCCAGAATCCCCCTGATCCACTCTTCCTAGCTCTCCCTGCGGGGGTAGAACAGCACAGCTCTGTACACCATCTAGTGGTCGCTCTTGGTACTGCAGCTCATATCACATTCACTTCAATAGGAGCTGAGCTGCAGTACTGAGCATGACCACTACACAGTGTGTGGCGCTGTGTTATTCCTTTCCATACATTGTTTGCCATTAGAGCTAATAACAGCCAACCAGTGCGACTGTCAGGCGTCGGACCCCCAGAAATCTAATACAACCAGCCCTAATCATCAATATAAAAATAGTGGACAGCCTATTTAATACTTTTATTTCCATTTTCTATCTCAATTGATTTCTTAGGACCACCTCATTGGACATAGTCTTTCTTGGTCTTCTAAAACTACAACTCCCAACATGCTCCAATGGACTGCAGCTTTTCCAGGAGCTCATTGCGTGCCGCTGCCCAGGGTATATATGTATACACGGAGCGCTATGACTTTCTGCTTATTGATATGTTGTCTCAGTGCACGAGATGCTCACAAGTCGTGGCATGATCCGATGATTGCACAGTGTGCAGAAAACCCAGATAACAAGAGCAAACAGCGGCGGCAGCAAACAGCGGCCATTGATCCAGTGATTGATTCCCAGCAGCCAATAGACCCAATATTTCCTGCAGCCGATAGCGGTATGGTCGCCACAAGGTGGTGGAGGGGTGGTATATGAGTGATTATGGACCACCGAGGGCGACCTGCAATTGATGATGTTTAACCCTTTAAATGCCAGCGGCTTTAAGGTGTGCGATCCCGGTGACTGTATCAGGCATCCATCACCTCCCATGGCGTCATAGTGGGGTCCCGATACGTTGCACCCCGGTACTGAAGCCAGGACATAGTTTTCACCATTATACTGTGACATTGATGAATGCTGAATATAGAATAAGCGATCGATGTAAATGATCCACAGATCGGGAACAAAAATATAAGGTAAGAATAAATAAAACATATATATATATATATATATACATATATATATATACACAGTGGGTACGGAAAGTATTCAGACCCCTTTACATTTTTCACTCTTTGTTTCACTGCAGCCATTTGGTAAATTCAAATTAAAAAAAAAAGTTCCTTTCTTCTCATTAATGTGCACTCTGCACCCCACCTTGACTGAAAAAAAAACTGAAATGTGGAAATTTTTGCAAATTTATTAAAAAAGAAAAACTGAATTATCACATGGTCATAAGTCTTCAGCCCCTTTGCTCAGACGCTCATATGTAAGTCACATGCTGTCCATTTCCTTGTGATCCTCCTTCAGATGGTTCTACTCCTTCACTGGAGTCCAGCTGTCTGATAGGACTTGATTGGGAAAGGCGCACACCTGTCTATATAAGACCTCACAGTGCATGTCAGACCAAATGAGAATCATGAGGCCAAGGAACTGGCCAAGGAGCTCAGAGACAGAATTGTGACAAGGCACAGATCTGGCCAAGGTTACAACAGAATTTCTGCAGTACTCAAGGTTCCTAAGAGCACAGTGGCCTCCATAATCCTTACATGGAAGAAGTCTGGGACCACCAGAAGTCTTCCTAGACCTGGCCGTCCAGCCAAACTGAGCAATCTTGGGAGAAGAGCCTTGGTGAGAGAGGTAAAGAAGAACCCCAAGATCACTGTGGCTGAGCTCCAGAGATGCAGTAGGGAGATGGGAGAAAGTTCCACAAAGTCACCTATCACTGCAGCCCTCCACCAGTCAGGCCTTTATGGCAGAGTGGCCTGACGGAAGCCTCTCCTCAGGGCAAGACATATGAAAGCCGCATAGAGTTTACTAAATAACACATGAAGGATTCCCAGACTATGAGAAATAAGATTCTCTGCTCTGATGAGATGAAGATAGACCTTTATGGTGATAATTCTAAGAGGTATGTGTGGAGAAAACCAGGCACTGCTCATCACCTGCCCAATACAATCCCAACAGTGAAACATGGTGGTGGCAGCATCATGCTATGGGGGTGTTTTTCAGCTGCAGGGACAGGACGACTGGTTGTCATTGAAGAAAACATGAATGCGGCCAAGTACAGAGATATCCTGGATGAAAACCTCTTCCAGAGTGCTCTGGACCTCAGACTTGGCCGAAGGTTCACCTTCCAACAAGACAATGACCCTAAGCACACAGCTAAAATAATAAAGGAGCGGCCTCAGAACATCTCTGTGACCATTCTTGACCGGCCCAGCCAGAGCCCTGACCTAAACCCAATGGAGCATCTCTGGAGAGACCTGAAAATGGCGTCCACCAACGTTCACCATCCAACCTGAAGGAACTGGAGAGGATCTGCAAGGAAGAATGGCCGAGGATCCCAAATCCAGGTGTGAAAACCTTGTGGCATCATTCCCAAGAAGACTCATGGCTGCACTAGCTCAAAAGGGGCTTCTCCTTAATACTGAGCAAAGGGGCTGAAGACTTAAGAGCATGTGATATTTCAGGTTTTCTTTTTTATTAAATTTGCAAAAATTTCTACATTTCTGTTTTTTTTCAGTGAAGATGGGGTGCAGAGTGCACATTAATGAGGAAAAATAAATTTATTGAATTTACCAAATGGCTGCAATGAAACAAAGAGTGAAAAATGTAAAGGGGTCTGAATACTTTCCGTACCCACTGTATATATAATATAAAATAAATTGAAACAAAAAAAATGTAAAAATTATAAACATTTGAATCGCTCACTTGTTCCCCAGTTAAAAATAGAGAAAATAAAAATTCCACATTGCTACATCAATAAAAATCTGATCTGTTAAAATATCAAATTTTTTTATCCTCTAGCGTAAAAAATAAAGTAAAAAATGAAACTACAGCTCGTTATGCAATAAACAAGCCATGGAGCAGCTCTATTTGCAGAAAGTCACGGGTCTCAGGGAGATAAATATATATTTTAGAAAATTCTGAATTTTCTTTCACCAGTTAAATAAAAATAAGCGATACACATTTGGTTTCACCGCGATCGTCCTGACCTGGAGAATCCTGCTGACCGGTCATTTTTAATGCCTAATGAACACCATAAGAAAAAAAAAACAACTGGCAGAGTTGCGGTTTTTTTCACCATTTTATTGCATTTTTAATTTTAGTTTACAATAAAGTGAAGGTATCATTGTGATCTAAGTGGACTTTACACTAAGGATGTAGACGACCCGACCGATCGGCAGAGATCACAAAGACAAGTCCACAAATCCTTTCCCTTTAAGCCGCGCTCAACTTGGTCCCAGCCTGGAAATCTCCATCCCTATCATATATCCTGAGCTCGGGGGATGCAGTGACTGCATTATCACCCACCATTACCGCACACAACAGTTGCTAACTTCAAGGGATTTTCCACTTTGGACAATCCTTGTTTGATGGAAGGGTGTCTTGACAAAAATCTGATCACACGGGGTCCTCCAGCTGAGACCTCCGCGATCTGCCATAACCTGTAGGTGTTCGGTTTCTCTGCAGCACTCCCACAGGAGAAATGAAGTATTACACAGCGCTCATTGATATCACTGGGATATCTGTGTAATGCAGGACACGGCGGGTCCTCCAGAGGGTGGGAAGCTCTTTATACCCCTCGGAATAAATTTATGTAAATTAGCTCCCCCCAGGAGGCTAAAGGCTGCCTCGCTATCGCCACCTATTGGAGGCAGTTGCATATAAATTAATGTCCCACCTGACTGCGGATATCGATTCCTACAGAACGTGCTTACACCATATGGTATCTGTCCGGGGCATTTTCTGAGTATTTCCCATTGTAGCGCTGGTTACAACCAGATTGCACAACCTTGTAGTTTGGGAGTGGTGGGTGTGATGAAATCTGCAATGTCACTGACGGGTGTAATCTTCGAGGACCAGGAAGAGCTTGTCCGGCCCCATGTGCAAAAATGTGTGTTCCTCAACACAGCTTGATGGAAGATGATAAACTAGGATTGACTCCTCGTGACTCTGCGATCACATCTCAAAATACAGAGTCATCTCCGCAGCAGAGGCTCATTGAGAACTCAGAATAAAGCTGTGGGTAATTCCATGAATTATGGCCAATGCTCTTCTGTATGGTTCGGCTCCATACAGTGGGGAAAATAAGGATTTGATACGCTGCCGATTTTGCAAGTTTTCCCCCCTACACAGAATGGAGAGGGCTGTAATTTTTATCATAGGTACATTTCACCTGTGAGAGACGGAATCTAAAAATAAAAACCAGAAAATCACATTGTAGGATTTCTACATCATTAAACTGCATTTTATTGCATGAAATCAGTATTTGATCACCAACCGACCAGACAGACCTGTTAGTTTTCCTTTAAGATGCCTCCTACTCATCACCTGTATTAATTGCACCTGTGTGACCTGTCCACCATGGCCAAGACTAAAGAGCTGTCTAAGGATACCAGGAACAAAATTGTAGACCTGCACAAGGCTGGGATGGATGACAGGACAATAGGTAAATAGCTTGGTGAGAAGGCAACAACTGGTGGTGCAATTATTAGAAAGTGGAAGAAACACAAGATGACTGTCAATCTTCCTCAGTCTGGGGCTCCATGCGAGATCTCGCCTCACGGGGTAAGGATGACTTTGAGAAAAGTCAGCCCAGAACTACACGGGAGGACCTGGTCAATGACCTGAAGAGAGCTGGGACCACAGTCTCAAACATAACCATTAGTAACACACTATGCCATTATGGATTACAATCCCGCAGGGCACACAAGGTCCTCCTGCTCACACCAGCACATGTCCAGGCACGTTTGAAGTTTACCAATGACCATCTAGTTGATCCAGAGGAGACATGGGAGAAGGTCATGTGGTCAAATGAGACCAAAATAGAACTTTTTGGTATCAACACCACTCACCGTGTTTGGAGGAAGAAAAAGGATGAGTACAACCCCAAGAACACCATCCCAACCATGAAGCATGGTGGGGAACACAGCATACTTTGAGGGTGTTTTTCTGAAAAGGTGACAGAACGACTTCACTGTATTGATGGGAGGATGGATGGGGTCATGTATTGTGAAATTTTGTCCAACAGCCTCCTTATCTCAGTAAGAGCATTGAAGATGGGTTGTGGTTGTGTCTTCCTGCATGACAATGACCCAAAGCACACAGCCAGGGCAACTAAGGAGTGGATCCATAAGAAGCATTTCAAGGTCCTGGAGTGGCCTAGCCGGTCCTATCCAACACTATTGCCAGTAATCCAAGCCGGAGCCACCAGGTGCAGTGAACGTGGGGCGCGCATCAACTCTGCCAACGACGCATATAGGATGAGCCCAAATCCAAACCTTGGGATGCCTACATTCTGCAGAGCCCTTACTGATCATATATTAAAGGCATAACTAGGGACAAAGCATTTTTCCATCACCCGTGGTCATCATATAACGGTATTATTTGTGCTTTTCCATACATTTTATTTATATCATTTCCACGCTGGATTTTCTCTTTAAAAATAATTGTTCTTTGAGCGATTCCTGGCAATATTCAGAGAATAGATTTCTATTTTCTTATTTGTCAGGTTTTTCTAAAGGTGCTGGATTAAAGAAATTTCATACGGACTATTGATCTGAATCGATGGAAAAATAATACTGGTGTTACACGGCGCATACTGATGAAAAAAAACGAGCAACCTGTGAAATTCTCTGACCGCTGAGAATTATTTGATTTAATCTACAAACAAGTGAATGTCCTGTGGATTGTGTCATTAAAATGCACAAGAAACTGAAGAACGGAGCGGGAGAGAATGTGCCGAGATTTCCCCATAATGATCAGAATAAAAACAAGTCAAATCAGTCAGGAAGGAAAAAATCTCATAAAAGAAAATATGTCAGAGGTAAAAGAAGTAAAGCTGGAGCATGCCATGTCACATCTATAGTATACTGCTAGGGTGCCTATGGGCCGTATTGCCATACTGAACCTGTCTTAAGAGCCACAAAAAATTTAAAGGGGTACTTAGATGAATAAATCACCAGAACCACCATCAGTACATGAATACATCACCAGAAAAAAGTTTTGGGTAGGTTAGGAGAATTTGGAGAGATTTTGGTCAGTTTCTGCTCCGAAAAAATAAGTATGAACATACAATTACTAGCAATTTTTGGAGCTGAAACTGAGCAGAAACTTGCCAAATCCTTTTCATAAACTCAAAACTCAAAGTTTTGAGGATTTTTAAGCTTTAACATAACCATGAACGATATTTTGGATTTCTATATGTGTATAAGATCAGAACCACCCTCTGTACATGAATACAGCACCATGACCACCCTTAGTAGATTAATGCAGTGCCAGTACTACCATCAGCACATAAACGCCGTGCCAGAACCACCATTAGTACATAAAAGCAGTGCCAGAACCACTGTCAGCACATGAATGCAGCGCCAGAACATCCTTTCTACATGAATGCAGCGCCAGAACTATCCTCTGTACATGAGTGCAGCATCAGAATCACCGTCATCAGTACATGAATGCAGCACCAGAACCACCATGACTATATGAATGCAGTGCCAGAACCACCATCAACAGATGAATGCACCAGAACCACTGTCACCAAAATATGAATGCAGTTTCAGATCCACGTCGGTTCATGAATGCAGCACCAGAACCACCATGAATACATAAATGCAGCACTAGAACCACCAACAGTACATGAATGCAGTGCCAGAACCACCATGAATACATGAATGCAGCACTAAAACCACTGTCAGTACATGAATGCTGTGCCAGAACCACTGTCAGTGCATGAATGTAGTGCCAGGAACCACTGTCAGTGCGTGAATGTAGTGCCAGGAACCACTGTCAGTGCGTGAATACAGCTCCAGAACCATCAGTGCATGAGTGCAGCGCCTGAACCACCACACTGCCAAGACACACACTGCCCCTCTCCATATTATCACCCACACACACTGCCCGTCTCTAAACATCAACACACACACTCCCCCTCTCCGTAATATCCACCTAATACTGTCGCTCTGCAAAATATCCCCCCACATTGCCCTTCTCAAAAATAAATCTCACACTGTCCACCTGTAACATATACCCCACACTGCCTCTCTGAATAAAGTACCCCCCTACACTGCCTATACTGCACTGCTTCATGCTATACTGTGCCCCATCACACTTATCCCTCAATAGTATGTGCTCTCACAGTAGCATTAACTCATTACCGTACTCTTCAGCTCATTCATGGAGCCGTCTCTGTTCTTCTGTGGCGCTTCGGCGACAGTCGCAGTGTGATGAGCTTGCTGCGGTATGTAGGAGTGGAGGCTGACGGGCGCTCCTCTACCCCAGTCCCGGCCCCCGCTGAGTCAGCCTGCCCTCCATGAGACTTGGAGACTCTGGTGAGCGATATAGTTACTGGCGTCACTGCTGTTCTGAGTCGCCGGGTCTTGTGGAGTGCAGCGGTAGGTGACGACTCTGATTACCGGTGACATCAGTACCCAGCGACTGTGAATAGCAGCAAGGTTACTGCTATTCACAGTCACCGGGGCCAGATTCGGGGAATGCTGCACTACCTCGGAGCTGCATGGGAAACATTTTTTGTAATGAACTGGTGACTGGTGTCTTGTTTTTTTCCTCCTTTTATGTTTTACAGGTATCCATTTGTGGACTACGTCAGATTCAGTGGACTATATCTGTCCCGCATGGCTTCTTTATTTTTTATAATTGGTGAACCAGGGAAAGTATTTTTTTCAAATAAAGTATTTTCCTGTTTCTTTTATTTTTGATTACTGGGTTAGTAATGGGGGCGTCTGATAGACGCCCCTCCATCATTAACAGCAGGGCTTGATGCCAGCTGTGATTAATGTCAATTCACAGCTGACATCAACCCCAACTTTCATATTGCCACCGCCCCAGATTAATCGAGAAGAGTCGAACATAGCTCCAGAAATGATGTATCTAATGTGATGCTTCACTTCTGGGGCAGCTGTGGGCTGGTATTTTTAGGCTGGGAAGAGCCCAATTATCATGAACCTTCCCAGCCTGATAATATAGGCCCGCAGCTGCCTGCTTTAGGCTACGTTCACATTTGCGGCCAGCGCCGCAGCGGCGCCGCATGCGTCATGCGCCCCTATATTTAACATGGGGGCGCATGGACATGCGGCGCACTTGCGTTTTGCGCCGCATGCGTCGCTGCGGCGCCCGCGTCGGGGCGCAGAGGACGCAGCAAGTTGCATTTTTGCTGCGTCCAAATTCAATGAAAAAAACGACGCATGCGGCGCAAAACGCAGCGTTGTGCATGCGTTTTGCTGCGTTTTTGTTTGCGTTGTGCGCTGCGGCGCCGACGCTGCGGCGCACAACGCAAATGTGAACGTAGCCTTACCTTGGCTTGTTATCAAAAATAAGGAGGACCCCACGTTGTTGCTTTTTTTAATTATTTACATACTAGGTTAAACAAAGCTAAACATAAAAGCACTAAAGGGTGCAAGTTTATTATATGTAGGGGTCTTGAGACATTAAATATCTAGATGACATCTATCCTATTTTATCTATTTATCTGTTATCTATCGATCTATATATCTATTATCTATTATCTATCTATCTATTATATATCTATTATCTATTGTCTATCTGTTATCTATTATCTATTACATATTATCTATCTATTATTTATCTACTGTATCTATCTAACATTTATCTATTAGCTATTATCTATCTATTATCTATTATCTATCTATTATCTATTTATCTATCTATCTATCTATCTATCTATCTATCTATTATCTATCTATCTATTATCTATCTATCTATCTATCTATCCATCTATCTATCTATCTATCTATCTATCTATCATCTATCTATTATCTATCTATCTATTATCTACAGTATCTATTATCTATCTATTATCTATCTATTATCTATCTATCATCTATCCATTATCTATTAACTCGCACCCTCGCATAGCACTCACATGACATGCGGAGTGATGTACACAAGATGCTCGTCCTACTTTTATGAATCAACATCAGACTGATTTTTTACACGCGAATATGAGCGAGCCCTAATACTACACCCTGAATATTGCTATAACCAAGAGCAGCCTTCATCCTCTGTGCTGTACACTGCAGCTTTGCTTCTTCCGAGCAGCCCTGATGACTTCTTGTGTAGGACGCCTGGGCGCATTGCTGATGGATGTGAGGAGCCACGCTTCATCCCTCCTATATACATTACACTCTATAGAGGTTTTACAGGGATTTCTCTCCTCAGTGTTTGGCGGTTTACACACGCGAGTTGCCGTGTGCAGCTATTTAAAGCGCAATTTATGGTCCAATTCTTATAAACGAAGGATTCCTGGTAAAATAACATTTTTGTCACTCACTTCTCATTTCATACTAATATTTACTTTACTGCAGCTTAAAGGAACCTCGGCATAAACGCTCGTTATAGGGGCCATAAATCCCGCTACTCCGGGACGTGCGCTCACATCTGGGCTTGTGTCTTACTCTACATCTCACGAATATGCAGACTATGCTCCGCTGGGTGATCGGGACACAACTGTGCACCCCTGTTACATATCAATACAGAACTCTGCAAGCTTGCCATTCAGGAGCCTTGGAAAGCTGACTGAAATCCAGAATGCCCCCATTACAGCTCTCACGTGGTTGTTGTTCTGCCCAGCTCTATAATATGTGCTTTTCAGATTACTGTAGAGCTGGGGTGGACTAGGACTGAAATTCAGCTCTGGCATTTGAAAGCTAAAATTTACCAAACCTACTGTGTAAAGACTGATATCACCGCCATACAGTGATCATATAGTGGCCATATCAGCTCTACGCCAGCGCTCTGCAGCCTTATGTGTGTGCGCTGTGCAGGGTCTCACCGGAGCCATTGAACAGTTATACAGCACAGGATAATAATAATGCCCCATTGTGCCTCCTTATAATAATGCCCCATTGTGCCTCCTTATAATAATGCCCCATTGTGCCTCCTTATAATAATGCCCCATTGTGCCTCCTTATAATAATGCCCCCATTGTTCCTCTTTATACAGTAATAATGTCCCATTGTACCTCCTTATAATGCCCCTCATTGTGCCTCATTATAATAATGCCCCTCATTGTGCCTCCTTATAATAATGCCCCCATTGTACCTCTTTATAATAATCCCCCTCAGTGTGCCTCCTTATAATAATATTAATGTTATTATTTTCATTAATTTCTCCACTGATCGAAAGAATAAAGAAAAACTAATACTGCTGCGCTCCTCCTCACTGCCGCGCTCCTCCTCACTGCCGCGCTCCTCCTCACTGCCGCGCTCCTCCTCACTGCCGCGCTCCTCCTCACAGCCGCGCTCCTCCTCACTGCCGCGCTCCTCCTCACTGCCGCGCTCCTCCTCACTGCCGCGCTCCTCCTCACTGCCGCGCTCCTCCTCACTGCCGCGCTCCTCCTCACAGCCGCGCTCCTCCTCACTGCAGTCTCCAGACTGGCACAGTCCCCTGCGGCTTCTTGCAGATCTAGACCCCCCCAGGAGAAGGCTGAGATTGTCCAGAGTTGTTCTGCAGTGTGCGGTGGAACTGAGTATATTTTAGTATTACAGTATGTGTGAACTGTATGGCAGTATATATATATAAAGTACAAATATCTGGATACCACATATTGTCTGTTATTGCTTTATTATGGCACGCTATGGCGATGTTTCTGAGCACTGATAATAGCAGAATTATCTCAGCGTTATATGGCAGGATGTTGGTATCATGTGGACTGTACATGGAAGTATTATTTTAGCATCACATTATGTTTTGTTGGTTATATGTTATCTGTAGATGACAGTATTATCTTGACACTATATGACACTATGTTAGTAGTATGTAAACTTTTTAGAGCAATTGCATTGGCACTAAATGGCGACATGTTAGCATTATGTGGATTGTTTATAGCAATATTACTTTGCCACTATGTAGTGATATATTGGTATTATGTGGACTGTTTATAGCAGTATTATCTTGGTATTATACGGTAATATGTTACCACTATGTTTACTGTTTATATCAGTATTATTTGGGAATTATATAGAGATATAATGGTATTATGTAGATTTTTTATGTCTATATTATCTTTATATTATATGACAATACGTGAGGACTATCGGGACTTCTTATTGCAGTATTATCTTGGAACTCCATGGTGGTATAATAGTATTATGTGGACTGTTTATGGCAGTATTTTCTTTGTATTATATGGCAATATGTTAGCACTATCTGGACTGTTTATAGCCATATAATCTTGGTGCTACTTGGTGGTACTATGGTAATTTGTTTATAATTTATAACAGTATTATCTTGGCATTATATGGTGGTATAATGGTATTATGTGGATTGTTTATGGCAGTATTGTTTGGTATTATATGGCAATATGTTAGCACTATGTGGACGGTTTATAGCAGTATTATTTGGCTCAATATGGGGATATAGTAGTTTTTGAAGGTTATTTATGGCAGTATTATCTTGGTATTATATGATGGTATAATGGTATTATGTGGATTATTTATTGCAGTATTGTTTGGTATTATATGGCAATATGTTAGCACTATGTGGACTGGATAGTTTATAGCAGTATTATTTGGCACAGTATGGGGATATAATAGTAATTTGAGGGTTATTCATGAGAGTATTATCTTGGTATACGGTAGTATAACGGTATTATGTGGATTATTTATGGCGGTATTGTTTGGTATTATATGGCAATATGTTAGCACTATGTGGACGGTTTATAGCAGTATTATTTGGCTCTGTATGGGGATGTAATAGTTTTTTAAGGTTATTTATGGCAGTATTATCTTGGTATTATATGATGGTATAATGGTATTATGTGGATTATTTATAGCAGTATTGTTTGGTATTATATGGTAATATGTTAGCACTATGTGGATAGTTTATAGCAGTATTATTTAGCACAGTATGGGGATATAATAGTAATTTGAGAGTTATTCATGACAGTATTATCTTGGTATACGGTAGTATAATGGTATTGTGTGGATTATTTATGGCGGTATTGTTTGGTATTATATGGGAATATGTTAGCACTATGTGGACGGTTTATGGCAGTATTATTTTGGCACAGTATGGGGATATAATAGTAATTTGAGGGTTATTTATGGCAGTATTATCTTGGTATTATATGGTAGTATAATGGTGTTATGTGAGATGAAATTATGATGAAAAAATCTCTTTATAAACGACTTTCACATGATCCTTTCCTTGTCCCCAATTTCTGAAATAACGCCCTGCAGTCTGCTGTGTAGGAATATGAGAAATCAATCAGTAACACCCAATACGACCATGGCAGCGGCCCCTGCTTCTCTCCCGTCTGCTATTATTGCAGTCTGTGCCCCTAATGTCCTATATTACTGTGCACTGCGTCATTCAGGAGTCCGGGCGAGCTGGGTGACAATCCTCATGGGGCTGTAATGACGGCTCATTTTCTGATCCCGTCCTGCGTGACCTTTCCGTGGTTCGTCATGATGTCGTATTCAGATTTGACATTTCATTTGGAGAACTATTATCAGAATTTCCCTATAATCTCGGCTGTATTGTATCGCTGATGCACGGAGCGTTGTCAGCGGCCGAGCGGGGGAAGGTCACGATTTACATGTTGTTTGTATTATGCATATATGAGACATGGAAAATTGCCTCGACCCAAGAGCCTCGATCTGTAGGAAATCAGTAATGACGGCGACAATGTTACACTATATGATACATTTCATTACATTATACTTTATTATTAGGTATCAATCAGGCAGAGGGGCCGCGTTCTGTGTCTCCGCTGGTCGGGGTCCTGAGGGAAAGGAATTGTTTTCAGGGTCCCAGACTTATCATATGTGCAAACAGATACCAAACCACAGCGCCTACAGTAACACAGACCCCAGACAGTCAGACCAGACCCCCTAAACTAATACAGACCCCAGACCAGACCCCCTCAACTAATACAGATCCCAAACCAGACCCCCTTTATTTGTTTGATTGTATACTATATAGAGGCCTATGACAAGTGCAGTATACTATATAGAGGCCTATGAGGAGTGCAGCACACTATATGATGGACTATGGGGTGCATTATACTATATGGAGGACTATGAGAAGTGCATTATACTGTATGGAGTACTATGGGCTACATTATACTATATGTCGGCCTATGTGGAGTGTGGTATACTATATAAAGGCCTATGAGGAGTGCAGTATACTATATAACTAGACTGTGGCCCGATTCTAACGCATCGGGTATTCTAGAATATGCATGTCCCCGTAGTATATGGACAATGATGATTCCTGAATTCGCGGCAGACTGTGCCCGTCGCTGATTGGTCGAGGCAACCTTTAGGACATCATCGTCGCCATGGCAACCATTATGACATCTACGTCGATACTGTGCCCATTGCTGATTGGTCGAGGCCTGGCTGCCTCGACCAATCAGAGACGCGGGATTTCCATTATGACATCATCGTCGCCATGCTGTGCCCGTCTCTGATTTGTCGAGGCCGCCAGGCCAGGATTTCCAGGACAGACAGACAGACAGACAGACAGACAGACGGAAAAACCCTTAGACAATTATATATATACTAGATATGCATGTCCCCGTAGTATACCTTTATGACATCATCGTCGCCTTGGCAACCATTATGACATCTACGTCGATACTGTGCCCGTCGCTGATTGGTCAAGGCCTGGCGGCCTCGACCAATCAGAGACACGGGATTTCCAGGACAGACAGACAGACAGACAGAAAGACAGACAGACAGACAGACAGAAAGACAGACAGACAGACAGACAGACGGAAAAACCCTTAGACAATTATATATATAGATACTGCACTCCTCATAGGCCTTTATATAGTACTAGATTGTGGCCCGATTCTAACACATCGGGTATTCTAGAATATGCATGTCCCCGTAGTATACCTTTATGACATCATCGTCGCCTTGGCAACCATTATGACATCTACGTCGATACTGTGCCCGTCGCTGATACGGGCACAGTATCGACGTAGATGTCATAATGGTTGCCAAGGCGACGATGATGTCATAAAGGTATACTACGGGGACATGCATATCAATATATATAATTGTCTAAGGGTTTTTCCGTCTGTCTGTCTGTCTGTCTGTCTGTCTGTCTTTCTGTCTGTCCTCGACCAATCAGAGACGGGCACAGCATGGCGACGATGATGTCATAAAGGTTGCCTCGACCAATCAGCGACGGGCACAGTCTGCCGCGAATTCGCCTCGACCAATCAGCGACGGGCACAGTATCGACGTAGATGTCATAATGGTTGCCATGGCGACGATGATGTCATAAAGGTTGCCTCGACCAATCAGCGACGGGCACAGTCTGCCGCAAATTCTGGAATCATCATTGTCCATATACTACAGGGACATGCATATTCTAGAATACCCGATGCATTAGAATCGGGCCACAATCTAGTACTATATAAAGGCCTATGAAGAGTGCAGTATACTATATAAAGGCCTATGAAGAGTGCAGTATACTATAAGGAGGACTATGGGGTGCATTATACTATATAGAGGCCTTTGAGGAGTGAAGTATACTATATGGAGGACTATGCCCTGCATTATACTATATGGAGGACTATGCCCTGTATTATACTATATGGAGGACTATGGGTTGCATTATATTATATGGAGGCCTATGAGTAATGCAGTATACTGTATGGAGGCCTATGGGGAGTGCATTATATTATATAAAAACCTATGAGAACTGCATTTTACTATATGGAGGACTATGGGCTGCATTATACTATATGGAGGCCTATGAGGAGTGCAGTATACCATATGGAGGACAATAGGAGCATTCTAATATATGGAGGCCTATGGGGAGTGCATTATATTAAATAGAGGCCTATGAAAAGTGCAGTATACTATATAGGAGCTTATGAGGAGTGCAGTATACTGTATGGAGGCTATTTAGGGGACCATCTTAATTGCAAAGTGCTGTGGAATATGTTAGTGTAATATAAATAAAAATTATTATTATCATACAGTGTGGGGATTAAAGTGAGGACCATCATACAGTGAGGGGGCCATCAAATTGGGTGGGAGCTAATGTGGGGTGTTTGTACAGTGTGGGGGTCATAATACAGTTTTGGAGCCATGAAACAGTTTTGGGGCTACTACGGGGTCAGTTTACTGTGCGGGTGGTACTATACAGTGAGGGGGCATTATACTGTGTATAAGAGAGCATGACACTGTGTATTCAATGTAAACTGGCAACTTATTTTAATAGGGGAACTCAGGTTACTGTGACTGTCAAAGGGTCACACAGGACAATATTACTTTCTAGGGGGCAAAATGTGGTCACTTGCACCCAGCATTACTATATTCTACAGGTTTGTTTTACCAGTTAGATGTCACACAGCACCACACATCAGGTGCAGTATTAGGGACACATATGGCAGCAGCGGCTCAGTGTTGGGGTATCAGGTGCAGTAATAGGGACACATACGGCAGCAGCGGCTCAGTGTTGGGGTACCAGCAGGATGAGGAGTTTGTGCAGGTTGGGAATAGTCAAATTGCTGAAAATGTGAGACATGAAATGTGTCTTTGTTGTAATCTCTGCAGCCGAGTCCTGGGTGAAGAAGTTGTCATGTTGGTCTGGGCCAGATGGAAAAGACATGAAAAGTGATTGATTCTGTGATGCCCCAGGGTCCTGGTTGTGACAGTGGCATTGCTTTCCTCATGGGGAGAGTGATGTCACGCTTAGAAGCGATGAAAGATCTCTTTTATCAGGTAATCACATACGCACAACATGTCCGTACTCCAGGCCAGAAGGAGGAGTGCAGCGCCCCAGAGTCCTGGTCGTTGCAGTACTGTGGCTTCGCCACTATGGGGAGCTATGGTGCGTCTGATGGCACTGAAGGAGTTCATCTGACCAGGTATCACAGACACCAATACATTTCACAGTCGGGCCTCCGGGGGGAGCTAAGGGTGCTATTCATTAGGCCACTCCCCACCATAGTGGGTAAACTGGGGGTCAGGCAGGAAGTTAGATCAGAAAGCTGACTGGGTTGGAACCAGGCAACACCTTGTGGCAGAGGGTGTTGTAGGGGAAGATACAGTAGGGTCTCTGTCAGGGGTGGGATCCTGACAGAGGCTTGGCAACTTGAACGAACGTAACGGGACCGTGCCTGCTCCGGGTAGCGGCGGTGCCCAAGGAAGGACTAGAAGCGAGATAGATTGTGCTGAGTGAGAAACGAGATCACACAAAAGGAGAAATACCAGTAGGAGTCGTGCTGTAAGACCGAAGCAACATCCTACTGAGGCGCACTACCGGTGGCCGGAACGCCGAGGGAGTATCATAACATTCAGCTTCAAGCAATACTCCAAACAGCGGCAGGACAGTCAGTTTAAGGCGGGCTGTCTAACTTAAATCACCTATGCAGTCTTGGGGGGCAACTTGTGGAGAGGGGCGACTCTAGGGTCCCGGAAGAGCTCCGAGCCTACCCGTCAAACGGGTGCCGTCCCAACCAGAACAACAGGGAGGGACGGAGGATTAGCAGAACATCATCTAATCGAGTTGTGAGGGAACTTAAGAAACAGACACAACAGTTGTGGGGACTTTCCGTAAGCACAGCAGGGAAGGACCGCAACACATAGCGCTAGAAGGAAGGCACAGATTTCCACCTGTGAAGAGAACTCTGGAGGTGCCATCGGACCGGCCGGACTTGCGCAGCCTGGTGAACCGTGTTCTGGACTGAGGACCCAGAGATCTTCAGTAAAGAGGTAAAGAGACTGCAACCTGGTGTCCTCGTTATTTGCTGCACTGCACCACTACAGCCTCACCACCACCATCTACACCCGTCACAACATTCACTGTGCGCCCCTCGGCAGGGTCACGGATCGGGCCTAGCCACCGCGACAACCCCAGAGCAGAGACTCAGAGGCCCGGTACCGGGTACCCCTCGGCCCTGCGGCAGTGGGGGCGCTACAACTTGGCGTCACGAACAGGATCTACTTAAGCCTGAAGAATCAGGTCATGTGTGCCTTGGAGCTGTGATCTATTGTATTTGGACTGTGCTTTATTGGGAGACTGTGTACTACCACTTGCCGCCAAAAGTTCCCGCCAAAAACCGCCGCCATTGCTGCGCCAGAGAAGAAGGAGGGCGTGCCATGGGAGGAGACTACCAAAGTGGCGCCAGAAGCGGCGACCGCCCCCTGCGCCTCTTGTTGCAAAGCGATGACCTGCCTCAAGGCAGAGGACCACCCCCTGACCTGGAACGGCGGGAAACGGGAGACGGAGAGGAAGCCCGACCCCGGAGAAATGGCGGAGTCAGATGCATGCACTGCCACCGAATGTCGGACAGTGAAGACAAACAGCAAGTGCCTGAACGAGGAAGGAGCAATCCCGGCTTGCCCTCACCCATTGGAGGCGGACTCGCGTCCACCGCCGGTGAAGGACCTGAACTCCTTGGGGCTGCCAGTGGAGGAGCCACGGTTCGGGCTGCAGCCGATTCCAGTGCCCTTGTCAACGGACCGGAGCGACATCGGTGGAATCACATCAGGCGCAGGTATGGACGGCGTCCCTACTCCCCTGGCCGATTCTGCTCTCCTGACCGATCCCGCTCCTGTGACCGCTCCTCACCCCAGCAATGATCGTTCCTTCTTGGTGGAGCGGGTGATCCTCACCTCTAACGCGATGGGGAAGCTAGTGCCTCCGCTACCAACCAAGATGGGAGAACCCATAGATGTGGGCCTAGACGGGGTGATCCTTCGGTGGGACACCCCCTGGACCGGGCCGGATGGGACCCGGGAGGATGGCCTCACCCTTGCGGTACTTACCTGGGAACAGTATAAGCAATGTCTGATCCAACACTGGAAAGATCGGGACGAGACCGAACCACCTGACACACAACGTAAGAAGTCTGCTCCCGGCAAGAAAGACGTGGTAAAGCGGGGAACCGTGCTGGCCTACCACCCGAAGAGGGGATGGGGCTCCATACAGGAACCGGGGCTACCAACTGATGTCTTTGTTACTAGCTATAACGTGAAGACCCCCTGCTGCAGTCGAAATGGTGATCCGTTACAAAGGGGGGATCAGGTGACCTACACCCGCCATCGGAGTGCACAAGGATGGTGTGCCCGGAACGTTCGACGGTGTGAGCCTGAGAGAGCGCCCCCTGTTGCCCCGATCATGACTGATCCCGATTTGCCGGACCTTGTTCCTATCACCACTGTACGCCTTGTAGCGGCTACCGAACTCGCAAGCAGGATTAGCCTTCAAATCCAGGCACCGGCTGATCTGATGGCATCTGAGAGACCAACTACCAGTACGGGTGCTGCGTCGGCCGGGGGACAAAGATCACCCCCAGGCTTAGAAGGATAAACCTCGATACCATGAATATGTAAATAGTTATTTGACTGTTTGTTCGTTTCCTGTTTTGCTGCTAAGACCCGTCCAGGGTTAACTCTTAAGGGGATCCTTCTGTTGACCCGGGATCCCTATTGTTTTGTTTTTGTTTGTTTTTCCAAAGTTTTTGCACAAGTTTTTAGTTGAAAAGAACTGCTGAAATCATGAACAGTGCATGATGCGAACTTTTTGTACATAGTTTGCACCTTATTAAAGGTGCTCCCTACTGGTTTTACTTAAAGAAGGACTCTTTGTGAAGATACCACACTGGAACCTTTGCTGAGTATGGACTGGTAGCTTGAGAAGACGCGCTACCTCATAGAGACTTGGTCCTCTCTTAAAGGGGATGTTCATTTGTCGCACTTAAACGATGATATTGCTTTAAGACAGGTAGCAATAATGTTTTGACAAAAGAAAGTGATGATAATGTTTACATGAGTAAGTTATATGTATTCAACTAGTTAACTGTGAAGAAATGCTGATGATGTTCTCTGAAAAGAAAAAATGAAAGATAGCAGAAGGATGCAGTGAGCCCGTAGGGGTAGACGTGGTGTCCAGCATGCATGTTAGTGAGAAGGATAATGAGAAGGTTTGATGTTATATAAAGAAAATGGTTGATGACGTTGATAGATAATTAGGATAGAAGGTAAACCCTGAGTCCTCATAGGAGTCATGTAGAGATGACTTAGTGCTCTTAAACTGAAAGTAATGTTATGTTCTATACTGTGTATAGTGGTGGAAAAGGCAGTAGGCCCGGGCTGAACGGGGCGGTCCTGCATAGAAAGGAGAGGCAGTAGGTCTGGTGCCGTTAGGACAGGCGGTCCTGCAGATTTAAAGAAGGAGAATGGAAAAGTTAAATTACCTTATAATGTGATTATAGGAAGGTCTTTAGTGGATTCAGAGTGTATGTCCTTAAAGGCAATGTTAAATTATTGTTCAACAATTTTGCACTTAGTAGAATACCCGGTTGGGTAAGAAAAGTTATTTATAGCATGTTGCTATGATATTTGACCATGTTTGTAACGTTCAAGTGTCCTTACCTCCCATAAAGGGAAGCTCTGTTCAAGTATACTTATTGTTATTGCACTCAACAAAACTGTATGTCTTTTTGCTAATTTGTATTGTTGTTTTCTTCCCAGTCCCGGAGTACTGTGTTTAACCAGGGGGGAGTGCAGCGCCCCAGAGTCCTGGTCATTGCAGTACTGTGGCTCCGCCACTATGGGGAGCTATGGTGCATCTGATGGCACTGAAGGAGTTCATCTGATCAGGTATCACAGACACCAATACATTTCACAGTCGGGCCTCCGGGGGGAGCTAAGGGTTCTATTCACTAGGCCACTCCCCACCATAGTGGGTAAACTGGGGGTCAGGCAGGAAGTTAGATGAGAAAGCTGACTGGGTTGGAACCAGGCAACACCTTGTGGCAGAGGGTGTTGTAGGGGAAGATACAGTAGGGTCTCTGTCAGGGGTGGGATCCTGACAGAGGCTTGGCAACTTGAACGAACGTAACGGGACCGTGCCTGCTCCGGGTAGCGGCGGTGCCCAAGGAAGGACGAGAAGCGAGATAGATTGTGCTGAGTGAGAAACGAGATCAAAAGGAGAATACCAGTAGGAGTCGTGCTGTAAGACCGAAGCAACATCCTACTGAGGTGCACTACCGGTGGCCGGAACGCCGAGGGAGTATCATAACATTCAGCTTCAAGCAATGCTCCAAACAGCGGCAGGACAGTCAGTTTAAGGCGGGCTGTCTAACTTAAATCACCTATGCAGTCTTGGGGGGCAACTTGTGGAGAGGGGCGACTCTAGGGTCCCGGAAGAGCTCCGAGCCTACCCGTCAAACGGGTGCCGTCCCAACCAGAACAACAGGGAGGGACGGAGGATTAGCAGAACATCATCTAATCGAGTTGTGAGGGAACTTAGGAAACAGACACAACAGTTGTGGGGACTTTCCGTAAGCACAGCAGGGAAGGACCGCAACACATAGCGCTAGAAGGAAGGCACAGATTTCCACCTGTGAAGAGAACTCTGGAGGTGCCATCGGACCGGCCGGACTTGCGCAGCCTGGTGAACCGTGTTCTGGACTGAGGACCCAGAGATCTTCAGTAAAGAGGTAAAGAGACTGCAACCTGGTGTCCTCGTTATTTGCTGCACTGCACCACTACAGCCTCACCACCACCATCTACACCCGTCACAACATTCACTGTGCGCCCCTCGGCAGGGTCACGGATCGGGCCTAGCCACCGCGACAACCCCAGAGCAGAGACTCAGAGGCCCGGTACCAGGTACCCCTCGGCCCTGCGGCAGTGGGGGCGCTACAGGAGCTCTGAACCCGGATTAAGGGGAACTTCCCTAATATATTCTGGCTGGAGGGGAAGTGAGTGAGGAGTCTGTCAGAGGACAGAGATGAGAGCAGTCGGACAGTGAGTGTCAGAAAGACTGAAGGGGCCGTGCAGCCAGAGTCGTTGCAGCTCCTGGAGAAAGGTATACAGAAGGAAAGGACAGTTTGTGGAAAGTGTGCAGGAGAGCAGAGCACAGGAGAGAGATACCAGGGGAGCTTAGCAGCGATTTGGCTACCTCCCTGGCTGAGCGCAGATTCTGGTAGCCGGAAGACCGAGGCTGTGTCAGACTCTAGAAGGCACAGCAGAAATCGGCAGGACAGCTGGATTATAAATCACCTGTCCGTCTTTACACCCAGGAGGCACAGTGACATATAGAACCTGGGTCGTGATAAAGACACTATAAAAAGGCTCGAGTCACCTGTCAGATTGTGTCCTAACCTATATGGGGGACAGAGAGGAACTGTGAAGACCTTACTAGAAACCACAGGCAGTAAGGGACTACAACACCGCCGCGCTAGAGGAAGGCTTCTAACTCCACCTGGTAAAGGGAACTCTGGATTCGCTTCCAAGCCGGCCGGACGCTGCTTGTACCTGTGATCTGGTGCCCTGGACTGTGGCTGCGTGCTACCATCAGTAAACCAGGGAAAGAGACTGCACACCTGTGTCCTCGTTCTTTACTGCACCATTCACCATCTTCCATCTACACACCGGGAGCCCTGGGGACACACTTCACCTGTAGGAAGGTATACCACCTAGCTGCCATAACATCACCCCAGAGGACCCCTTAAAGCAGCGTCGGTCACCACTGACCGAACACCACAGGTGGCGTCACGAACACAAACTTTATTCAATTCCCTTTACATGGGCGCCCAGGGCCACAGACCGGGTCGCTGCCACCGTGACATATCCCCTTAAGTATCGGACCCGGTACCGAGTACCCCATGGCCCTGGCGGGCGTTCCATTTTCATCAGAAGTAAGTCATTATCTGTAACTGTGCTGTAATCTCTACCCCACTGGGATCTCCCACTATTTGTCACCGTATGGCGGTAATATCAGTGTTGGTCTTTGTATAGAGATATTAGTAACAGCGCGGTCATCATTGAACCAAAACCCTAGCTACGCCTTTGGTAGAAATCCAAATTCGGGGGGAATTTTGCTGGAAATTCCACTTTGTTTAGAATCATTTTGTTTGTTTCTAGAGATAAGTAAAAAAATGTCTCCTTACATTCCGAAAATAAATACTATGGTTATCAGAGTCTGGGGGTTCCTGTTTATCCCCATCGGCCCCCTGAGATCATGATCCTGTGCTCCTAATGATTTCCATGGCAATTCACGGCCCAATAACAGCCTCGAGTCTGCCGGCTATAGCGGCCTGTTCAGAAGTCACCGACATTTAGGTGTAAAAATAACACTTTTCTTCCCTATCATGCCACTTTGTATTAATTCCTGAAAAGCCCCTGAAGGGTTAATAAACTACCTGACAGCAGTTTTCAATATGTTGGGGGGGGGGGGCGCTGTTTTTATAATGTTCTCACTTTTTGTTTTTTTTTTCCAATATATCCGTCCCCAAAAGTCACTTCAAAACTCAATAGGTCGCTAAAAAAAGGAAGTCTTGTAAATTTCCTTGAAAAAAATGAAAAAAAAAAAAAAAATCTCTCCAAGCCGCATGATGTCAATTTATCTTGCGGAGACATATAATATGTCAAGAAAAAACGATCTCAAAATCATTGGGATATGATGAAACATTCCAGAGTTATTGCCATCGGACTTCATGGTTTTTTCATTGAAACCTGCAAAAAATAATTAAAATAATAATAATAATAATAATAATAATAATAAAAAACATGAAAACATTGAATATGATTCAAGGCTAAGTCTTTGTTAAAGGGGTCCGACTCCACCCCTAAAGTTAATCCTCACCTGAAAGAAGGGTCCTTGATGAGCAAACCTCCTAAAGTGGACTCACTGGAATTCAGCCAGCAGATCCGATTCAGTCCAAATTATTTCAGTCCTAATTAATACTGCCTCGGTTGACGTGATGAAAGGGAGGGGTCTAAAACATATATATGTTCGATTTGCCCATCGCTAGCCCTTGTCAAAGTGGGGACCCACAGTGATCTGCGAGAAAACCTTCTAGTAACTGTTTAGTTCTCCTGCAGCACTCCATGAGGACAAAGGAGGTATTACACATTGGTTACAAAGAGTGCTTCTCCCTCTGGAGGACCAGTCCTGTTTGGCATTACATAGGTTACTATTCTCCAAGCTGATGAAGAGATTAGAATCATAAACTTGGTCTAGCCTCTATTTACCCAGAATTCCTTTATAAAATAAACCAAATAATCCCTTTAAGGTGGCACTAATCTGAATGTGTTTTTATGACAATTTTTTATTATTCTTTTATGTTGATGGTTTTAAGACAAACTTATGAAATTTTGAAGACTTATAGGAATGGGACGGGGCTGCAATACCAGGCACAGCCACTAAAAACATATGGCGCTGTGTCCGGTGAACAGTGGAGGGGCAGCAGCTCTTGACGGAGCGCTACGAGCCCTCCAATCATCTGATCAGCAGCTTGCAAGCGCCAACTACCCACGGATCTTATTTTGGGGGCCATCAACAGGACAAACCTGAAGAGCCACTTTAATTTCTGTCTTTGACTTAAGAAAGAAAACCCTACATTATATCAGGGTTATAAAAAAGGGAAAACTACTTCTGTGATAAAAAAAAGTGTAAAATGTCATAGGCTTAAGGTAAAATTTGCTGCTTTAAGATAATATATGAGAACTATACGATAAACCTCTGCTGACATTTCGACGGCTATTGACAAAAATCTTCTAAAATACAGCGCAGATTTTTTAATTTTTCTTTTTTTTTTTTAAAGGAGCCCAAATACCCCTTGTATCCAAATTTAGATCAGTATCGCTAATTATTATGTGAAAATGTTTAACTGAACTAGTTAAAATCTGACAAAAAAAATTCTCACCTGCGAACTAATGTGTGTATCAAAAAATAATAGTATAGAAATAACATGTATAAAAAAATTACCGCATAATAAAGAAATAATGTGTATAAAAAATTAGAATAAAGAAATAACGTGTATAAAAAATTAGAATAAAGAAATAACGTGTATAAAAAATAGTAAACACATACAAGGTATTAAAAAAATAAACGTGTGTATAAACAAATAATAATAATAAAGAAATAATGTGAATACAAAAAATAAATAAGTGCAGAAAAAAATAAATATCCCTAAAAAATATTTAAAATGTGTGTAAAAAAATTAAATAATCTGTTAAAAAATAAACTACTGTAAATGTATACAAGAAAATTAATTAAATGCGTATAAAATTTAATGTGTAGAAAAAAATTAATTATCTATAAAAAAATGATAATGTGTGCAAAACAAATAATGTGCTAAAAAAAAATAAACAATGTGTATAAAAATAAATAAATAAATAATTTGTACCCACAAAATAAGGTTCTATTTTTCCTTCAGAAAAATAACCTATTTGCTTTAAAAAGTTGAAATAAAAACTTTTTTGACTTTCCCCCAATGGGAGATGTTGGCCTCTTTGGACTCCATGTACCTGCTCTCCCATGTTGTTACATCAATATCACATTAACGTTCCAAAAAGATTAAAAAATAAAAATATATACGGAAAGTTTTTGACAATCACTAGACTTTGCTACTTCCAGAAATTCTCCCCTTACAAGTGGGGAAGGCTTGTAGGGCAAAGATAGTCTCCTTTGTAGCTCGGGCAGAAATGGCTTCCACCAGTCACCACCAAGTAAGAGAAGGCACAGTGAATTTGAGTTGAGGTTTATTGGTTCATGGTAATGACTCCGCCCCTGAGGAGACTTATTCTGATAAGATAGATGTAATGTAGAATTTGGGAGTAAATTCCATCTTTGGCCAAATTATATAATAGCCAACCTATTCTTGTAGTACGTTTAGGCTGTTTTTTTATTATATACTCCATGATTTGCATTGTGTTCCGTGCACTGTTATATTTTGTTACATTTGCATCCATTTTACATCAGCTGGTTAATCATTTATATGGTTCTCCTTTATTTATTAATCACCTGATGCTCAGTAATAAACCTTGGTCCTTTTATGTTTATGCAAAGTGGAAAGTCCTGGAGCTTAGTCATCCCTAAAATAAAAAATAACACTTTTTTGTATCACATATTTTGGTCCCAAGTGCAGCAGTGGTTGGTTTCCTTCTTCCTATTTTAATTCATTTTGTCCATTTTCCCATATATAAATGATATTCCAGTGAAAGAAATACAAAGGGAGCTGGTAACAGTAAAAGTCACAGTGTCCCACACAATGGCAGCCACTGTCGCCAAAGCAGTCCCAGCCATGATGCCCAGTCACAGTCCCGACAACCACAGTCCAAGCCGCGACCATCAGTTACAGTCCCAGCCACAACGCCCAATTACAGTCCAAGCCGCGACAACCATTTACAGTCCCAGCAATGATGCCTAGTCACAGTCCCGACAACCAGTTACAGTCCAAGCCGCAACAACCAGTTACAGTCCCAGCCATGATGCCCAATTACAGTCCCAGCCCCGACAACCAGTTACAGTCCCAGCCATGATGCCCAGTCACAGTCCCGACAACCAGTTACAGTCCCAGCCATGATGCCCAGTTACAGTGCCAGCCCCGACAACCAGTTACAGTCCCAGCCATGATGCCCAGTTACAGTCCCAGCCACGACAACCAGTTACAGTCCCAGCCCCGACAACCAGATACAGTGCCAGCCATGATGCCCAGTCACAGTCCCGACAACCACAGTCCAAGCCGCGACAACCAGTTACAGTCCCAGCCACAACGCCCAATTACAGTCCAAGCCGCGACAACCATTTACAGTCCCAGCAATGATGCCTAGTCACAGTCCCGACAACCAGTTACAGTCCAAGCCGCAACAACCAGTTACAGTCCCAGCCATGATGCCCAATTACAGTCCCAGCCCCGACAACCAGTTACAGTCCCAGCCATGATGCCCAGTCACAGTCCCGACAACCAGTTACAGTCCCAGCCATGATGCCCAGTTACAGTCCCAGCCCCGACAACCAGTTACAGTCCCAGCCACGACAACCAGTTACAGTCCCAGCCCCGACAACCAGATACAGTGCCAGCCATGATGCCCAATTACAGTCCCAGCCATGATGCCCAATTTCAATGCCAGCCATGATGCCCCATAACAGTGGCCATTCTGTAACTCCCCTTTTTCCCACTACTGTGCTCACCGACTGTAAGGAAATCCTTAAGCAGCGATACTTTGTGCATCGTGTCTAATTTCTAGAGGACGGAGCTCCTGAGGAAGACACAAACTTCCACCTTCTAGAGTTCCTCCATAACTGTGAAAACCACATACTAATATTTAACTACTGTCATTCCTGTTCCTGGAGGGAGGGTTATAACTAGTTTTTGAGGTTTCGCTGTTTACGGTGTTCACAGTGTAAAATACATAATAGAGCTGAGAGAAAACATTGGCCAGATGGTGTTGCAGGAGCCACATCATTCCACCAGTCCTCGGCCACCGGACCATATACCGAATATATATTTTTTGCTGTCATTAAAACCCCAAAAGAAGGCGAAACAAGCTTTTATATTTTTTTATTAACATTCTTATTTACTTAATTTTTTAGTTCCCTTAGGGGACTTGAACCTGTGATCAATCGGAGCTATCAGAGGCGGGTGCTGACTATATCCACCACATCTGGCGCCCGCTCCTGAGCCCACACATCAGGAAGGGGTTAAGGATGTTTCAAACACAGTCTTTTGGGGGGGGGGTTAAGCTTTTTTTTCCCGGCACGTTGCTACTTTTTTTGGCCGCCAAAATATCTGAGGCCAGATGTTGACTGTAAGTCAGTAGTGCGATAGTAAAGGCAGAGCTAATAGTTTTTAGGGGCTGTTTTTTTATTGTTTCTATGTAATTGACCTTTTTTGTGTTTTATTTTTCAAAATCACAGTCGCTCATGATTGGCATTTTTTCGGTCAATTTCAGAAGTTTTTTCCAATAACATTCTTCATTGTGTCTCCAACCCCATTAGAAACACATGCATCTATGATTATGGCATTTTTCTTTATTGGGGGGGGTCTTAATTGCTGTTTTTAGACATCATTTATTTGATTCTAAGATTAATCTTTGTATGTGGGGGAGGATGTTTTCTCACACTTTTGGCACATTTTTTGGATTTTTTTTCTTTTATTCCAATGGTAGCTTGTTCTTGGTCTGGTTTTGTTTATGTGGTTTCCCACAGTCTTCTCTATAAGAAGAAAAATTGCAAAAAAAAACCATAAATATCGTAGAATTTGTTCTAGTACCCCCCCAAAAAAAAGATACACAAGTTTTGGTGGCTTTTTTGCATGTCAATCTTAAGGGTCCGTTCACACTGTGCAGTCTAATCCAATACAGAAATCTTATACTGCACGTTGATTTCTTGCCTTGTATTTGCAATGTTAGGGGGTCCGCACTCAGATTAGCACTAATAAATGTGAAGCCACTGATCCCAGTATCAAGGGTTGTCAAATCTGCTCATTAAAATTCTGCAGCCATATTTTCCATCAATGTGGATTTCTCAGTTAAAACACCGGCAGACGGTTTGCAGTTGTTTTTCGGATAATTTGAGGTTTTAAACTTTATCTTTTTGATTTGTTCTGTTGTTTTTATGATTATACCAAGTTTAGACCTTATTTTTAGCAGATAGTTTTTACTTTCCATTTACGTAATGAAATTAATTATTGCATGTTTTAGCATTTTTTGGTTAAAGTTTGATGCTTTTCTAGCGTTTTCTTTCTTAAAGACTCTTTTATAGGACTCGAAAATACAAGAAAGTATTACAAAAATATAAACCTGCTACTAAAATCATCTGTCACACAAAAAGATTTTAAAAACGTCCTTCGTTTATTTCTCCTGTTCCTTTAGGATCCACATTTTTTCCGCTTTTTATTGAAAATCTTTTTTTGTTGTTCTAGTCGAAGGTTGTTTTCCAGTGGAAACCTTCTGTGACACATCGTGGTGGAATGAATTCCCATATAGAGATCCATTAGTTACAAAATCGGAGGCCTGGCCTTAGATTGGCCATTGATATCAGACAGGTAGACCACTTCTCGATCAGGGGCCGTAATGCGAGTGCCGGCATGAGAATGAAGACGTTGTGTTCCCCAGTCCGGTTGGAGTCGTCTTCCATTCATTTCTATGGATGCTGACCCTACGTGCAAGACCACCTCTCCAAAAATAAGGAACAGGACCTTCTCTTTCTGGAGTCGGTTGATGATCCAGGGACCTCATTATGACTAGTGTTGTTGCCTATGTGCAGTGAAGTTGTCCCAGGTGATATAATTATTGACAATCGTCTTATTCACTGGGACCATAAACCATGGTTTCTGGTCAGTGACCTGGATCTTTGGTGCTCGGCCCCACCGTTGATGACACACAGTGGTAATCTACACATGATGTGACTGTGGACTTGTATTTAGTAGATAAAGTCAATGAATTCCCCACAAGATTTACTGACTAATTTACTCCTTAGAATTTGTGTTTTGCTTATTTAGGTTCCTCCAAGCTCTGCCAAAGGGCCGCACATCAGAGGGGTCCTACCAGACATCAGAGGGGGCCACCAGACAACAGAGGAGCCTACCGGACATCAGAGGGGGCCCACCAGACATCAGAGGGGGCCACTGGACAACAGAGGGGTCTACCGGACATCAGAGGGGGCCTACCAGACATCAGAGGGGGCCACCGGACAACAGAGGAGCCTACCGGACATCAGAGGGGGCCTCCCAGACATCAGAGGGGGCCACCGGACAACAGAGGGGGCCACTGGACAACAGAGTGGTCTACCGGACATCAGAGGGGGCCACCGGACAACAGAGGGGGCCACTGGACAACAGAGGGGTCTACCGGACATCAGAGGGGGCCTACCAGACATCAGAGGGGGCCACCGGACAACAGAGGGGCCTACCGGACATCAGAGGGGGCCTACCAGACATCAGAGGGGGCCACCGGACAACAGAGGGGCCTACTGGACATCAGAGGGGGCCTCCCAGACATCAGAGGGGGCCACCGGACAACAGAGGGGCCTACCGGACATCAGAGGGGGCCTACCAGACATCAGAGGGGGCCACCGGACTACAGAGGGGCCTACCGGACATCAGAGGGGGCCTACCAGACATCAGAGGGGGCCACCGGACAACAGAGGGGCCTACCGGACATCAGAGGGGGCCTACCAGACATCAGAGGGGGCCTCCCAGACATCAGAGTGGGCACCGGACAACAGAGGGGGCCTATTGGACATCAGAGTGGACCTGCCAAACATCAGGGGGGACCTAATTTTGCGCTGGGGCCTATCTTACTATCTTACTCTAGTTACCCCTCTGGGCGCTGGTTGGATGGATAGGTAGTAATAGTAATAGTTCTTCCATCTATTGTCAGGTAAAAAAAATGTTTTTGGCAGTTGATGGCTCAGTCTTTCTATGAGGATAAGTCCAGCTTTCCAGCACTCCTGGCTCTTTGTAGCCCGTTCTGAATCCCATTCATCATTAGGTGCTGTCACATTGTATCTAAGCTACATGAACAGTTGGAGAGACGGCCATGCCACATTTCCAAAATTCACTGTTCAGACTTTTGACTCGGCCTGGAATCAATTTATGTTTTTCTCAAACTCCCTGTTGTGTAATAGACTTTCCTAAGAAACTCAATCGAGCCCTCAGATCCTCACCGGCTAATTTCTTACATCTTTCTGGTTTTCAGAAAGTGAAAAATGTGGTAAGTGATGGCCGGCGTCAGCAATGCCGCCATCATGTGTTTTGTGCGACCACCGCCGGTCACAGATCCTGACGTCTGCATAGGGGACTGTGAGAAATGGCGTTCCCTATAGAGATCTTGTCACTTTCAGCTTCCTGCTAATTTATTACCTATATTACAGACGGCCATTTCCACTCCTCCACTGCTCCAAGTTACCGAATCTCCTCCATAAATCAGAATAAACCTCTCCCTCCGGCGCTGGCATTTCTTGTGTTTCCAATATTACATCCCACTATGTACAGCGGCTGCAATGTCTCAGTGCAATATATGCCAGGAAACAGCCAGGGCTAATAATGGCTGCTCATCTGCTGGGGAACTACAAATACAAGAGAGCCCACCAACCACGGCAAGGTGACCTTTCTTTCTTTCTAATATTTCTCAGACATGCTTCTCCATTAATTTTCATCACCAGTTAATAAATATGTACAAGACTAAATACAGTTTTCTACGTTGCAGAATTGCAGCAATCGGGTGCTGTACGGCAGCTCCATACGGAATTTGGATTTTTCTGCAATCTCATAGACTTCAATGGGAGAGTCACATCCGATAGAGATTAGTGCCTGCTGCCATTTTTTCACGCCCAGATATGGTCCATGAAGGAAATCTGTCATGGTTCCCAATGGAACGTAAAAAACAAATAAGTAACGAACGAGCTCTCGGGTGATGGAAACTCGAGTTGACTGTGAGCTAAATCTACCACACAACTAATAGTAGCCAGGGAGCATACCTACGGCTTCCTATATGCCACGCGCCAGCCGGAGGACTAACTACGCCTGGTAGAGGAAGAAACAGACCTGGCTTACCTCTAGGGAAATACCCCAAAAGATGATAGCAGCCCCCCACATGTAATAACGGTGAATTAAGAGGAAAAGACATACACAGTATGAAAGTAGATTTAGCAAAGAGAGGTCCACTTACTAGATAGCAGAAGGATACAAAAGAGGACTTCACGGTCAACTGAAAACCCTTTCAAAAACCATCCTGAAATTACTTTAAGACTCCTGTGTCAACTCATGACACAGGAATGGCAATTTCAGCCCGCAAGAGCTTCCAGCTACAGAGAATTACAAAAACTGCAAACTGGACAGAAGGTACAAAACAAAAGGACAAAGTCCACTTAGCTGATCAGCAGACTAGTAGCAGGAACATGCAACCGAAGGCTCTGGTTACAATGATGACCGGCAAGGAAATGACTGGAGAGCAAGGCTAAATAGGAAACTCCCAAACACTGATGGAAGCAGGTGAACAGAAGAAGCAAAGTGCAAACAAGTCACCAGTACCACCAGCAACCACCAGGGGAGCCCAAAAAGCGGATACACAACAGTACCCTCCCCTTAAGGAGGGGGCACCGAACCCTCACAAGAACCGCCAGGGCGATCTGGATGAGCCCTATGAAAGGCACGAACCAAATCCGAGGCATGAACATCAGAGGCAGTTACCCAAGAATTATCTTCCTGACCATAGCCTTTCCATTTAACCAGATATTGAAGTCTCCGTCTGGAAATACGGGAGTCCAAGATCTTCTCCACGACGTACTCCAATTCACCCTCCACCAGCACAGGAGCAGGAGGTTCAGTAGAAGGAACCACCGGTACCTCATATCTCCGCAACAACGACCGATGGAACACATTATGGATCGCGAAAGATGCCGGGAGGTCCAAACGAAAGGAAACGGTTAAGAATCTCCAAAATCCTATAAGGACCGATGAACCGAGGCTTAAATTTGGGAGAAGAAACCCTCATAGGGACAAAACGGGAAGACAACCACACCAAGTCCCCAACGCGAAGGTGGGGACCAACACGACGACGACGGTTAGCAAACTGCTGAGTCTTCTCCTGGGACAATTCCAAATTATCCACCACTTGTCCCCAAATCCGATGCAACCGATCCACCACCGCATCCACTCCAGGACAATCCGAAGACTCAACCTGACCAGATGAAAAACGCGGATGAAACCCTGAATTGCAAAAGAAAGGAGAAACCAAAGTGGCAGAACTAGCCCGATTATTAAGAGCAAACTCCGCCAACGGCAGAAAGGCAACCCAATCATCCTGATCTGCAGACACAAAACACCTCAAATAAGTCTCCAAAGTTTGATTAGTTCGCTCCGTCTGGCCATTGGTCTGAGGATGGAATGCAGACGAAAAGGACAAATCAATGCCCAACCTGGCACAGACTGCCCGCCAAAATCTAGACACGAACTGGGTACCCCTGTCAGAAACGATGTTTTCCGGAATACCATGCAAGCGAACCACATTTTGAAAAAACAGAGGGACCAACTCAGATGAGGAAGGCAACTTAGGCAATGGCACCAAATGAACCATTTTAGAAAAACGGTCACACACCACCCAGATGACAGACATCTTCTGAGAAACAGGGAGATCCGAGATAAAGTCCATAGAGATGTGCGTCCAAGGCCTCTTCGGAATAGGCAAGGGCAACAACAACCCACTAGCCCTAGAACAACAAGGCTTGGCCCGAGCACACACATCGCAAGACTGCACAAAAACACGCACATCTCGAGACAGGGAAGGCCACCAGAAGGATCTAGCCACCAAATCTCTGGTGCCAAAAATTCCCAGATGACCTGCCAGAGTAGAAGAATGAACTTCCGAGATGACTCTAGTGGTCCACTCGTCAGGAACAAACAGTCTACCAGACGGACAACGATCAGGTCTATCCGCCTGAAATTCTTGCAAAGCACGTCGCAAATCTGGAGAGACAGCAGACAAAACCACTCCATCCTTAAGGACACCAGCAGGTTCAGAATTCCCAGGAGAGTCAGGCTCAAAACTCCTAGAAAGAGCATCTGCTTTCACATTCCTAGAACCCGGTAAGTACGAGACCACAAAATTAAACCGGGAAAAGAACAACGACCAACGTGCCTGTCTAGGATTCAGGCGCCTGGCAGACTCCAAATAAATTAAATTCTTGTGATCAGTCAAAACTACCACCTGATGTCTGGCACCCTCAAGCCAATGACGCCACTCCTCAAATGCCCACTTCATGGCCAAAAGCTCCCGATTACCAACATCATAGTTTCGCTCGGCGGCCGAAAATTTTCGCGAAAAGAACGCACAAGGTCTCATCACTGAGCAGTCGGAACTTTTCTGCGACAAAACCGCCCCCGCTCCGATCTCGGAAGCATCGACCTCAACCTGAAAGGGAAGAGAAACATCAGGCTGGCGCAACACAGGGGCAGACAAAAAGCGGCGCTTAAGCTCCCGAAAGGCCTCCACGGCAGCAGGGGACCAATTGGCAACATCAGCACCCTTTTTAGTCAAATCCGTCAGAGATTTAGCAACGCCAGAAAAACCAGCTATAAATCGACGATAAAAATTAGCAAAGCCCAAGAATTTCTGGAGACTCTTCAGAGAAGTAGGCTGCGTCCAGTCGTAAATAGCCCGAACCTTGACAGGGTCCATCTCAATAGAAGAAGGGGAAAAAATATACCCCAAAAATGAAATTTTTTGAACCCCAAAAACACACTTTGAACCCTTTACACACAAAGAATTCTCCCGCAAAACCTGAAAAACCCTCCTGACCTGCTGAACATGAGACTCCCAGTCATCAGAAAAAATCAAAATATCATCCAAGTACACAATCATAAATTTATCCAAACATTCCCGGAAAATATCATGCATCAAGGACTGAAAGACAGAAGGTGCATTAGAAAGGCCGAAAGGCATTACCAAATACTCAAAATGGCCCTCAGGCGTATTAAATGCGGTCTTCCACTCATCCCCCTGCTTAATTCGCACCAAATTATACGCCCCACGAAGATCAATCTTAGAGAACCACTTAGCCCCCCTTATGCGAGCAAACAAATCAGTCAGCAAAGGCAACGGATACTGATATTTGACTGTAATTTTATTCAGGAGACGATAATCAATACAAGGCCTCAGAGAGCCATCCTTTTTAGAGACAAAGAAAAAACCGGCTCCTAAAGGTGATGAAGAAGGACGAATATGTCCCTTTTCCAGGGACTCCTTAATATACTCGCGCATAGCAGCATGTTCAGGTACAGATAGGCTAAACAAACGACCCTTTGGAAATTTACTGCCAGGAATCAGATCTATGGCGCAATCACAATCCCTGTGAGGAGGGAGTGAACCAATCTTAGGCTCTTCAAAAATATCACGATAATCAGACAAAAATGCCGGAATCTCAGATGGAATAGATGACGAAATGGACACCATAGGAGTGTCCCCATGAGCCCCCCGACATCCCCAGCTTAACACAGACATAGCCTTCCAGTCAAGGACTGGGTTATGAGACTGTAACCATGGTAATCCAAGCACCAAAACATCATGTAAATTGTACAACACAAGGAAGCGAATCACCTCCTGATGGTCTGGAGTCATATGCATAGTCACTTGCGTCCAGAACTGTGGTTTATTACAAGCCAAAGGTGTAGAATCAATACCCTTCAGAGGTATAGGGACTTCCAGAGGCTCTAAATCAAACCCACAGCGCCTGGCAAAGGACCAGTCTATAAGACTCAGAGCGGCGCCCGAGTCCACATAGGCATCCACGGTAATAACTGATAATGAACAAATCAAGGTTACAGACAAAATAAATTTGGACTGTAAAGTGCCAATTGAAATGGACTTGTCAACCTTCCTAGTACGCTTAGAGCATGCCGATATAACATGAGCAGAATCACCACAATAGAAGCATAAGCCATTTCTACGCCTATAATTCTGCCGCTCGCTTCTGGACATAACTCTGTCACATTGCATTTTCTCTGGCGTCACTTCAGAAGATACCGCTAAAATGGTGCACGGGTTTGCGCTCCCGCAAACGCTGATCAATCTGAATTGCCATTGTCATGGACTCATTCAGACCTGTAGGCGCAGGGAACCCGACCATAACATCTTTAATGGCATCAGAAAGGCCCTCTCTGAAATTTGCCGCTAAGGCGCACTCATTCCACTGAGTAAGCACAGACCACCTACGAAATTTTTGGCAGTATATCTCCGCTTCATCTTGCCCTTGAGATAGGGCTATCAAAGCTTTTTCAGCTTGAATCTCCAAATTAGGTTCCTCATAAAGCAACCCTAAAGCCAGGAAAAACGCATCCACATTGAGCAACGCAGGATCCCCTGGTGCCAATGAAAATGCCCAATTTTGAGGGTCACCTCGCAGCAAAGAGATTACAATCTTAACCTGCTGGACAGGATCTCCTGAGGAGTGAGGTCTGAGAGAAAGGAATAATTTACAATTATATTTGAAATTCAAAAACCGAGATCTATCTCCGGAAAACACCTCTGGTGTAGGGATTTTAGGTTCAGAAATAGGAGCATGTATAACAAAATCTTGTAAATTTTGAACCTTCGTAGCAAGATTATTTAAACCTGCAGCCAAACTCTGGACATCCATATTAAACAGCTAAGGTCAGAGCCATTCAAGGGTTAAGAGGAGGTAAGAAGCAGCTAGACAGCAATTAAGGGCTAAGCAGCAAAACTCTGAGGAAAAGGAAAAAAAAAAAAAAAATTTCCCTTCAACACTTCTTTTTCTCCTGCTTCAGCCCAAACAATTAACACTTTGTAGGCCGGTCATACTGTCATGGTTCCCAATGGCAAGGGAACGTAAAAAACAAATAAGTAACGAACGAGCTCTCGGGTGATGGAAACTCGAGTTGACCGTGAGCTAAATCTACCACACAACTAACAGTAGCCAGGGAGCATACCTACGGCTTCCTATATGCCACGCGCCAGCCGGAGGACTAACTACGCCTGGTAGAGGAAGAAACAGACCTGGCTTACCTCTAGGGAAATACCCCAAAAGATGATAGCAGCCCCCCACATGTAATAACGGTGAATTAAGAGGAAAAGACATACACAGTATGAAAGTAGATTTAGCAAAGAGAGGTCCACTTACTAGATAGCAGAAGGATACAAAAGAGGACTTCACGGTCAACTGAAAACCCTTTCAAAAACCATCCTGAAATTACTTTAAGACTCCTGTGTCAACTCATGACACAGGAGTGGCAATTTCAGCCCGCAAGAGCTTCCAGCTACAGAGAATTACAAAAACTGCAAACTGGACAGAAGGTACAAAACAAAAGGACAAAGTCCACTTAGCTGATCAGCAGACTAGTAGCAGGAACATGCAACCGAAGGCTCTGGTTACAATGATGACCGGCAAGGAAATGACTGGAGAGCAAGGCTAAATAGGAAACTCCCAAACACTGATGGAAGCAGGTGAACAGAAGAAGCAAAGTGCAAACAAGTCACCAGTACCACCAGCAACCACCAGGGGAGCCCAAAAAGCGGATACACAACAGAAATCACCCTCCACAACACAATTCCTTTCTAATGTCTCTTCCTTAGGATGCTGCCGCACGTGGGGCAGACGCAGCTCCGTGGCCTTCTGTCTAGGCCTTTGACAGGCTCCCACCCCTGTCAGGGACCCACTACCTGAGCGGAGCCCAGATAGCAGCTCACTAGGCCCAGCCCAGCCAGCCTCCGCCAGACTGGTGCTGACTGGGTGAAGCCCAGCTCACTTCTCCTAACTTCCTGTCCAGACCACCAGTTTTACCTGATTGTGAGGAGTGCCCTAATAGATAGGAGCATAGCTCCCCCTGGTGGCCTGGAGTGTGAAGTGTGTTGTGTGGTTTGTGATACCTGGTAAAGAGATCTCCTTTATTGCCTTCAGACGTAATATCACTCCCCCTGGTGGAAGAATGAGATTACTGCAATGACCAGGACTCTGGGGCGCTGCATTGGCACCCGGTTTGATCTCCCCTGTGGGGGCCCGATTTGATCTCCCCTGTTCCCCTGTGAGCGCCTGGTTTGATCTCCGCTGTGGGAGCCCGGTCTGATCTCCCTTGTGGGAGCCCGGTTTGATCTCCCTTGTGGGAGCCCGGTTTGATCTCCCTGTGGGAGCCCGGTCTGATCTCCCTGTGGGTGCCCGGTTTGATCTCCCTGTGGGTGCCCGGTTTGATCTCCGCTGTGGGAGCCCGGTTTGATCTCCCTGTGGGTGCCCGGTTTGATCTCCGCTGTGGGAGCCCGGTTTGATCTCCCTGTGGGTGCCCGGTTTGATCTCCCTCTGGGTGCCCGGTTTGATCTCAGTTGTGGGTGCCCAGATTGATCTCTGCTGTGGGCGTCCGGTTTATTCTCCGCTGTGGGTGCCCAGTTTGATCTCCGCTGTGGGCGCCCTCTTCTCTGTTCATGATGGCGTTTCTGTCCTCAGACCTGTTGTTGCTGACAATGGTGCAGTAATGGCGGCGCTCTGTGTACATACCTGCCACCTTATGTGACCTCGCCCACGTGACCCGCGCTGGAATATACAGATATATTTACAGCAAATACAGTCATCGCAGACAATCCCCATAACAAGCAATCATCGACCAGTGTGAGAAAAGAAATCTGTAGGCGCCGGGAATGGGAAGACGGAATGTCCTAACACGACTCAAAGTTTGCACTTCTCAGGATTAAGTCTAAGAAAACACCGTTCTACAAACGTATAAATCACCCTCCGCTCCACACCCATCTGAGAGGCGCAAACCAAACAGGACGCAGGACCCCTGCTCCGGGCGAAAAGTGCCATCTATGTCCGCACACTAAAGGGACTTTACAGAAGAACATTGATTGACGTGTGATCCTTCCCGGACCCCCTAAGGACCACCAACCAACAGAAAGCCCCCGTACTTCAGTACCTGACTGAGCGCCACTTTCAGTTATGTGGCTGTTTCTGGTACTGCATCTCTTATTGCTTTTACGACATTATCTTTTTTTTTTTTTTTTACAGCAGTTGTGCAGGGGTTGTGCACTATTGGATAGACCCTTCTTAACAGCCAAAATAAAATAAACATCTACATACTTTCTGGATAGGTGCCAACATCTCTGATCAGCTCTGATAGAATAGTGGAGGCTGCAGCCAATCAGTGGCTGCAGCGGTCACTTGACACAACAGGGACATTTGTGAGGTAAGTATAGGAGGTTTTTTATTTTGTGTGGGGCACTTCAGCGGTCAAGAAAAGCTTGTCCAGAAGTGAACAACCCCTTTAATGGTATCGGTTGCGCTGTCATTTTACAGGCCCGTTGGTCCTATGTTAATGGGAGCCTTCAAGTGCTCTCTGGTTAAAGTCCCATATGGGGAAATAGAAAAAATACAATTAATTTTTTTAACACATAAATAAGTTGTCCCCCTCTGTTACAAAAAAGTATTATTTTTATTATTATATTTAAATTGTTTGCTGTAAAAAAAAAAAAAAAATGCAAATTTGGTGCCACTGCAATCATAATGACCACATGGAAAAAAAAGAGGAAAAATGCAGAACACAATGGTGGAATTGTCCGGAACTGAGTCAGAGCAGCACAGCGCCGTATCATGTATAGTGGCCATATTCGGGACTGCAGCACAGCTCCTATTGAAGTGAATGAGACCTGAGCTGCAGTACCGAGAACAACCACTGCCCGGTGTATGGAGCTGTGTTGCTCCCTCTCTACGCAGTGCATTGTACATCTAGTTCCCACCACAGTTGCATCTGATAACGACGACCAATCCTGAGGATCAGTCATCATTACCGTAACCCTGGAGAACCCCTTACGGCCATTCTCCCATTTGGCACAAACACTGCTTTTTCTGCGTTTAACATTTCAAACAAAGTGGATGTGATTTCATGAAAACTTCTGCCCACTGCACGATGGAGCTGGGCTTTTTGGCGCATTTTTCCCTATAATCTTCGATTGGGAGCCTAAAAATAATGCATGTAAGAAAAAAGAAAAACGCAGTTATGTTTCTAAATGACCTAAAAAAATGCATTAAAAAAGCTGCTTCAAATCTGCACCAAAAACGCATCAAAAAGGGGTGAAAATGCAGAAAAGAATGCAATAATCAGAGCCGATTGCTATTGTGTATTTGGGTGCGGACAGCTAGGAAAAAATGTTTTTTGAATGTGGTCTTAGTGAGACGGAGCCGCGGCACTGAGCGCAGTCACCCGCAGTGAAGACCCCTGATGTCTGCAGAATCTCGGCTTTCTTCCCATAACTTCCTCCATCTGTACCTTTCGCTGTGTAGCCCATTGCTATGGAAATGTACAACTCTGCAAAAGGCAAAGTCAGGGCTCCCGGAAAAGGGGACGACCACTTTGGACTTTCGGAGTAGTTGGCAATTCTTCCAGATGCCACTTTCAGCTACTAGAAAAGCTTGGCGTCCTGGAGATCAAGAGCACCTTCAGGAGGTGGGGAATGGACTTCCCGGAGGATGCACATGTCGGATGGAGCGCTCCCCACAGACATCTAGCCCCCGCCAGCTGGAAAAGATGGCGACCTTTCCCATTCCTGCCACCATTGTGCACAGAATCCTGGCGCTGGGGCCGGGGTCAGAAGACAGCTGGAATTGGCACCTGGGAGCTAACAGCATGTGTGGCCACTGGCCAGTGTTAGTATGAGCCAGATTTGGTAAGATGGGAGCACTGGTCAGACCGATACATGGCCGCCCTTATTACCGAGGGTGTGCCGCTCCGTGTCGGGCGCTTTGTGCAGGTTGCAGGAATCCGTCATCACCCTTTTGTTCTCGATGCCGTCCAAAACGAAAAACAATGTACGGTTTGTAATAAAATTTAAAGTAACATCTGACGTGGCACCACGCCCGGGGATTACCGAAAACACACAGTAAATCCGGATGAGATGGGTAACACTGACCTGCTAGGGCCATAGCACAAAAGAAAACAAGAACCCTCTAGGTTTAACCACTTCCATTTTTCATTTGGATTTTTTTTCTTTTCATCGCTGAAATCCAAAAGCCAAAACTTATTTGATTTTTCCTCCAACAAAGACAAAGTGTAATTCATTTTGTATTATTATTATTTTAAATGTAGCGTTGTTTATTCCGCAGCATGTCAATTCTTTGTGCAGATTCCTCAGTGGTTTACACCTGCTCCACAATAGGAATCCGCACAAAAACTGCATAAAATCCGCGGTAAATCCGCAGGTAAAACACAGTGCTTTTTACCTGCGGATTTCTCAAAACAGGTGCGGAAAAATCCGCAGAGATTCCAACCACGTGTGCACATACCTTTAAGCAGCAATGTTGCTTTTTTTTAACCTTACTTGATGAAGAACATAAAATGAGTTTCTATGTTTGCACAGATATAATGTTTTATTATAATAAAATCCGTCTGAGCACTCCCTCTCACCTAATCTCTCTTCCTCCCTCGGTCCCGACCCGCTTTCTTTACAATCTATAAATGGTTTATTCCCAACCAAAACTCCCACATTATTATTTCAAAATCCCTTCTTTTGTTTTTCATTATATTATGGATCCTTTCACGTTGTAACTATGTTTTTACATCCTTCCTTTGTTGGTGGCATTTGATTTTCCCACTCCTTCATATCCCCTTTTCTAGCTCAGTATGGCAACTTCAAAATCACCAGTTTTTTTGTCTTGAACCCAGTGGGCAGAATAAATCCATCACCCCCAGGTTGGACATATCTGTGGATACAATGGAACTTTGACTTTATAAAAGTTATCAATAATTACCAGCACTTCCCTCCAAAGCTGTCCAATTACCGACCAATTCTATGCTTCAGATCTCCACTTCTCCATCCCACACTTTGGACAAAATGCTTTACTATATGTGTACACCTTTACTACCCCTCGGGGGTCGGTCCTATGTCCCTTGCTATTTTCTCAGGCCTTATTGGTCAAACTATAAGCAGATATGGCATCTACTCCTGACGTCACACAGTCTGTATCTAACATGTTATCTCCTTTTATCTAACACTATATCTTTCCAAAACTGAACTGTTTCCTCCCTCCAATATACCAGTTTACCTACATCTCCTCCTCATCTCTGTCTACCACATACCTGTCCTCTCCACAGTGCTGCACTGCCCTACATCTCCTCACCCCTGTATACCACCCTACTATCCTCTCCACAGTGCTGCACCGCCCTACATCTCCTCACCCCTGTATATAACCCTACTATCCTCTCTACAGTGCTGCACCGCCCTACATCTCCTCACCTCTGTATACCACCCTACTATCCTCTCCACAGTGCTGAACCGCCCTACATCTCCTCACCCCTGTATACCACCCTGCTATCCTCTCCACAGTGCTGCACCGCCCTACATCTCCTCACCCCTGTATACCACCCTGCTATCCTCTCCACAGTGCAGAACCGCCCTACATCTCCTCACCCCTGTATATCACCCTACTATCCTCTCCACAGTGCTGCACCGCCCTACATCTCCTCACCCCTGTATACCACCCTGCTATCCTCTCCACAGTGCTGAACTGCCCTACATCTCCTCACCCCTGTATACCACCCTGCTATCTTCTCCACAGTGCTGAACTGCCCTACATCTCCTCACCCCTGTATATCACCCTACTATCCTCTCCACAGTGCTGCACCGCCCTACATCTCCTCACCCCTGTATACCACCCTACTATCCTCTCCACAGTGCTGCACCGCCCTACATCTCCTCACCCCTGTATACCACCCTACTATCCTCTCCACAGTGCTGCACCGCCCTACATCTCCTCACACCTGTATATCACCCTACTATCTTCTCCACAGTGCTGCACCGCCCTACATCTCCTCACCCCTGTATGCCACCCTACTATCCTCTCCACAGTGCTGCACCGCCCTACATCTCCTCACCCCTGTATACCACCCTGCTATCCTCCCAACAGTGCTGAACTGCCCTACATCTCCTCACCCCTGTATACCACCCTGCTATCCTCTCCACAGTGCTGCACCGCCCTACATCTCCTCACCCCTGTATACCACCCTACTATCCTCTCCACAGTGCTGCACCGCCCTACATCTCCTCACCCCTGTATATCACCCTACTATCCTCTCCACAGTGCTGCACCGCCATACATCTCCTCACCCCTGTATACCACCCTGCTATCCTCTCCACAGTGCAGAACCGCCCTACATCTCCTCACCCCTGTATATCACCCTACTATCCTCTCCACAGTGCTGCACCGCCCTAACTCTCCTCACTCCTGTATACCACCCTACTATCCTCTCTACAGTGCAGCACCAACCTACATCTCCTCCTCATCTCTGTCTACCATCCTACTCATCCACTCCACAGTGCTGCACCGCCCTACATCTCCTCCTCATCTCTGTCTACCATCCTACAGATCTACTCCGCAGTGCTGCACCGCCCTACATCTCCTCCTCATCTCTGTCTACCATCCAACACATCTACTCCGCAGTGCTGCACCGCCCTACATCTCCTCACCCCTGTATACCACCCTACTATCCTCTCCACAGTGCTGCACCGCCCTACATCTCCTCACCCCTGTATACCACCCTGCTATCCTCTCCACAGTGCAGAACCGCCCTACATCTCCTCACCCCTGTATATCACCCTACTATCCTCTCCACAGTGCTGCACCGCCCTACATCTCCTCACCTCTGTATACCACCCTACTATCCTCTCCACAGTGCTGCACCGCCCTACATCTCCTCACCCCTGTATACCACCCTACTATCCTCTCCACAGTGCTGCACCGCCCTACATCTCCTCACCCCTGTATACCACCCTGCTATCCTCTCCACAGTGCTGAACCGCCCTACATCTCCTCACCCCTGTATACCACCCTGCTATCCTCTCCACAGTGCTGAACTGCCCTACATCTCCTCACCCCTGTATATCACCCTACTATCCTCTCCACAGTGCTGCACCGCCCTACATCTCCTCACCCCTGTATACCACCCTACTATCCTCTCCACAGTGCTGCACCGCCCTACATCTCCTCACCCCTGTATACCATCCTGCTATCCTCTCCACAGTGCTGAACTGCCCTACATCTCCTCACCCCTGTATACCACCCTACTATCTTCTCCACAGTGCTGCACCGCCCTACATCTCCTCACTCCTGTATACCACCCTACTATCCTCTCCACAGTGCTGCACCAACCTACATCTCCTCCTCATCTCTGTCTACCATCCTACTCATCCACTCCACAGTGCTGCACCGCCCTACATCTCCTCCTCATCTCTGTCTACCATCCTACACATCTACTCCGCAGTGCTGCACCGCCCTACATCTCCTCCTCATCTCTGTCTACCATCCTACACATCTACTCCACAGTGCTGCACCGCCCTACATCTCCTCACCCCTGTATACCACCCTACTATCCTCTCCACAGTGCTGCACCGCCCTACATCTCCTCACCCCTGTATACCACCCTACTATCCTCTCCACAGTGCTGCACTGCCCTACATCTCCTCACCCCTGTATACCACCCTACTATCCTCTCCACAGTGCTGCACCGCCCTACATCTCCGCACCCCTGTATGCCACCCTACTATCTTCTACACAGTGCTGCACCGCCCTACATCTCCTCACCCCTTTATACCACCCTACTATCCTTTCCACAGTGCTGCACCAACCTACATCTCCTCCTCATCTCTGTCTACCATCCTATCATCCTCTCCACAGTGCTGCACCGCCCTACATCTCCTCCTCATCTCTGTCTACCATCCTACACATCTACTCCACAGTGCTGCACTGCCCTGCATCTCCTCACCCCTGTATACCACCCTACTATCCTCTCCACAGTGCTGCACCACCCTACATCTCCTCAATCCTGTATACCACCCAATTATCCTCTCCACAGTGCTGCACCGCCCTACATCTCCTCCTCATCTCTGTCTACCATCCTACTCATCTTCTCCACAGTGCTGCACAGCCCTACATCTCCTCCTCATCTCTGTCTACCATCCTACTCATCTTCTCCACAGTGCTGCACCGTCCTACGTCTCGTCCTCATCTCTGTCTACCATCCTACTCATCTTCTCCACAGTGCTGCACCACCCTACGTCTCCTCCTCATCTCTGTCTGCCATCCTACTCATCGTCTCCACAGTGCTGCACCGCCCTACGTCTCCTCTTCATCTCTGTCTACATCCTACTCATCCTCTCCACAGTGCTGCACAGCCCTACATCTCCTCATCTCTGTCTACCATCCTACTCATCTTCTCCACAGTGCTGCACCGCCCTACGTCTCCTCCTCATCTCTGTCTACCATCCTACTCATCTTCTCCACAGTGCTGCACCGCCCTACGTCTCCTCCTCATCTCTGTCTACCATCCTACTCATCTACTCCACAGTGCTGCACCGCCCTACGTCTCCTCCTCATCTCTGTCTACCATCCTACTCATCTTCTCCACAGTGCTGCACCGCCCTACTTCTCCTCCTTATCTCTGTCTACCATCCTACTCATCTACTCCACAGTGCTGCACCGCCCTACGTCTCCTCCTCATCTGTGTCTACCATCCTATTCATCTTCTCCACAGTGCTGCAGCGCCCTACGTCTCCTCCTCATCTGTCTACCATCCTACACATCTACTCCGCAGTGCTGCACCGCCCTACATCTCCTCACCCTTGTATACCACCCTACTATCCTCTCCACAGTGCTGCACCGCCCTACATCTCCTCACCCCTGTATACCACCCTACTATCCTCTCCACAGTGCTGCACCGCCCTACATCTCCTCACTCCTGTATACAACCCAATTATCCTCTCCACAGTGCTGCACCGCCCTACGTCTCCTCCTCATCTCTGTCTACCATCCTACTCATCTTCTCCACAGTGCTGCACCGCCCTACATCTCCTCCTCATCTCTGTCTACCATCCTACTCATCTACTCCACAGTGCTGCACCGCCCTACGTCTCCTCCTCATCTCTGTCTACCATCCTACTCATCTTCTCCACAGTGCTTCACCGCCCTACATCTCCTCCTCATCTCTGTCTGCCATCCTACTCATCTACTCCACAGTGCTGCACCGCCCTACGTCTCCTCATCTGTGTCTACCATCCTACTCATCTTCTCCACAGTGCTGCACCGCCCTACATCTCCTCCTCATCTCTACCATCCTACTCATCCTCTCCACAGTGCTGCACCGCCCTACATCTCCTGCTCATCTCTGTCTACATCCTACTCATCCTCTCCACAGTGCTACACCGCCCTACGTCTCCTCCTCATCTCTGTCTACCATCCTACTCATCTTCTCCACATTTCTGCACCGCCCTACGTCTCCTCACCTGTGTCTACCATCCTTCTCATCTTCTCCACAGTGCTGCACCGCCCTACATCTCCTCCTCATCTCTACCATCCTACTCATCCTCTCCACAGTGCTGCACCGCCCTACATCTCCTCCTCATCTCTGTCTACATCCTACTCATCCTCTCCACAGTGCTACACCGCCCTACATCTCCTCCTCATCTCTGTCTACCATCCTACTCATCTTCTCCACAGTGCTGCACCACCCTACATCTCCTCCTCATCTCTGTCTACCATCCTACTCATCTACTCCACAGTGCTGCACCGCCCTACGTCTCCTCCTCATCTGTGTCTACCATCCTACTCATCTTCTCCACAGTGCTGCACAGCCCTATGTCTCCTCCTCATCTGTGTCTACCATACTACCCATCTTCTCCACAGTGCTGCACCGCCCTATGTCTCCTCCTCATCTGTGTCTACCATACTACCCATCTTCTCCACAGTGCAGCACCGCCCTACGTCTCCTCCTCATCTGTCTACCATACTACCCATCTTCTCCACAGTGCTGCACTGCCCTACATCTCCTCCTCATCTCTACCATACTACTCATCCTCTCCACAGTGCTGCACCGCCCTACATCTCCTCCTCATCTCTGTCTACCATCCTACCCATCTTCTCCACAGTGCTGCACTGCCCTACGTCTCCTCCTCATCTGTGTCTACCATACTACCCATCTTCTCCACAGTGCTGCACCGCCCTACGTCTCCTCCTCATCTGTGTCTACCATCCTACTCACCTTCTCCACAGTGCTGCACCGCCCTACATCTCCTCCTCATCTCTGTCTACCATCCTACCCATCTTCTCCACAGTGCTGCACCGCCCTACATCTCCTCATCTCTACCACCTATCATGATTTTCCTCACCCTCTATGCACTCAGCAGCACTCTACCTGTATTTGTACAGACAGTCGCTGGTGGCCACTTCGTGCAGCGCTATGTGAATGCACTTATTTATTATGTTGATAGCCGACCGTACATGACGAGCACTTTCACTTTTTACATCTCTCCTATTCCCCTGTAGATTGTAAGCTCTTGTGATCACGGCCCTGACACATGTTGTATAATTGGTGAATTATTTATTACTCTGTAATGTCTTATTTTTTTGGTACTTGTGGCCTCTGATGTGAAAGGTGCTACAGAATATGTTGGCGCTATAATATTATTATTATTATTCCCTAAGGGCAGCCAGAGAAAGCTGAGTACAGCTCTCTTAGAAAGGGGACAAAAGAGTCCCGTTCTGTCGATTTGTGGGGGTTTCAACAGTCAGAATAACATTTTAGGATTTTATTCAGCATCTTACTTATAATTTACAACCAAAATGGCGGCTATGACAGACTCTCGAAATGTTGTCATCCAGCTTTCCTATGTAATGATGTAGCGGTAAGGAAGGGCAAAATGCATCGCTGCTTATGGAGGTTGTCTGACAAGACTGTAGGGACGCGGGGTGACGGCCCCTCGACGTGCGGTGATGGCGGCCATGTTGGTTCTCAAAAGCAGATATAACAAAGAGACTAGATAGAATTTTTACATCTTGACGAAAAAGGATTATTTTAATTTTAGGTGATTATTAATATGCAAAAAAGCATCTGAATGAGGCGGTGTTTATGCAAATGTGATCCCAAATATGTATTTTTGGGTGATTTTGTTAATGATTCTGGGTAGATTGGGGTCTCAATGACTCATGTGTGGGTTGTATCCAACTTCAGTTGCTTAGATACACTCCCTTTCCTCCTGAACAGCGGGGCGCGGCATAACGCTCTACACTTGGGTCAATATTGACCTATAGGAAGATAAATTATTACATTTTGACAATCCAGAAGAAAAAAAATCAAAACAAGTTCAAGGGTATGTTTGTCGCCGTCACGTATCGAAACTACCAGAAGAGTCCATGGCAACCAATCAGAATTCATGTTACAATGCAGCGGCCTAGAAGATGAACGCTGATTGGTTGCCATGAGCAACACGTTTTTTTTTCTCAAAGACCATTCTAAACATGGAGGCCTGTTAATTCTGTCATCTAAAACTAGGACTGTCCATTGTCTGTAAAGAAACACAACAAATAAAGTTGATTGCAGCAGTACAGACACACACAAAAAAGAGAGGCGTTTCCCACACTAGCCAATGAGATTCTTGCTTCCTTTTTCTTACAAACTGAAAACAAAAATCTGAATGGTTGCTATGGGCAGCGTCTGTGTGACATGCACGGCAACAGCACACGGCAACCTGGGCAAGTGCCGGGGTCCACGGTGCCTGGAGGGGGCAAGAAGAAATGAAAAACGTATAAAATAAGAAATTAATAAAAGTCGATATTATCCCCACATATATTAAATATTATTTATCTCATAGGTCAGCGCCGAAATGGAAAATAAAATGGCAAAATTGCTGTAATTTTTTTCATTTAGCCTCCGAAAATAAATGGAATAAAAAGAGATTAGAAGGTTGTACAGACACAAAATGGTGATAATAAAAAGTACCGGATCAGACTGCGCAGCGTTTGTAGTCTGGACCTATGGAGCCACATTGGTCTGCAGAGGAGCTGTAGCCACAAAACGGTCAATGATCTCTCATAAAGATTATTGGCAGCGACTTTATACACTTTATACACTCCCTCTAAGGGCAAAAAATGCCATGGGCCTCCATAGGCTAATTATCGGCCCTCGTAATTATCGGCCCTCGTAATTATCGGCCCTTGTTATTATCGGCCCTCGTAACTATCGGCCCTCGTTATTATCGGCCCTCGTTATTATCGGCCCTCGTTATTATCGGCCCTCGTTATTATCGGCCCTCGTAATTATCGGCCCTCGTTATTATCGGCCCTCGTAATTATCGGCCCTTGTAATTATCGGCCCTTGATATTATCGGCCCTCGTAACTATCGGCCCTCGTTATTATCGGCCCTCGTAATTATCGGCCCTCGTAACTATCGGCCCTCGTTATTATCGGCCCTCGTAATTATCGGCCCTCGTTATTATCGGCCCTCGTTATTATCGGCCCTCGTAACTATCGGCCCTCGTTATTATCGGCCCTCGTTATTATCGGCCCTCGTAATTATCGGCCCTCATTATTATCGCCCCTCATTATTATCGGCCCTATAATCACCGGCTGCTTTTTATGGTCGTAACTGATAACGGGGAATCATTAACCCGGCTTATAAAGCAGCGTAATAAAGGAGGAGATGGCGCCAATGTTTATCTTTTCACATATTTTATTAATTAGCGCATCGCTGGCATCTGGCGTCCTATAATTATCCATTCCTGGCGCTCTCCAGCTGATGGCTGATGATGCCTGCCCCCTAACGCCAAATGCACGGGCATACAGAGAACGATCAGAGCCGCCATCTTACTATTCCTAGCTAATAGCGATAAGTGTCAGAAGCCACTCAAACGACTGGTAATCGATACTGCCAGATCTCTGCGGAATGCTATCTCTGGTGTTACATAGGACTGCAGGTGACATCTACTACATTATCTGTACTCAGAGAGTCATCACTATGTTATCTGTGGTGTTACATAGGACTGCAGATGACATCTACTACATTATCTGTACTCAGAGAGTTATCACTGTGTTATCTGTTGTGTTACATAGGACTGCAGGTGACATCTACTACATTATCAGTACTCAGAGAGTTATCACTGTGCTATCTCTGGTGTTACATAGGACTGCAGGTGACATCTACTACATTATCTGTACTCAGAGAGAAATCACTGTGTTGTCTGTGGTGTTACATAGGACTGCAGGTAAATATGAAGGCATCTTTAAATACATGAACATTTGAATACAAGTTGAATGACGATGGGGCTTCTGCGGCTTCTGCTCCCGGCTGGTCGCTGGGGCCCATGACACAGATTATATCACCTGTATAATGTGATAACATATCATGTCCTGGAGTTGTATATTATTTGGATTATAAATCCTGTGTCTGCAGCATTGCGGAGGCGGAGGGGCTGTGTACATCATACGAGGTGCGACTTCACTTCCTATTTTCCATGTGATATATGAGAGTTTATATATAGTAAAACAGATAAAGGATTTTGGCCTCAATAAACTAGAGGACAATGATCTGAAGCTTTAAACTCAGTAACTCGTCATATGGATATTGAAAGCTAAACTGCTGTATCTAATCGCATCCTGTGTGATACTGTCTGCTGAGCCATGTATCTAATCCTATCCTGTGTGATACTGTCTGCTGAGCTGTGTATCTAATCCTATCCTGTGTGATACTGTCTGCTGAGCCATGTATCTAATCCTATCCTGTGTGATACTATCTGCTGAGCCGTGTATCTAATCCTATCCTGTGTGATACTATCTGCTGAGCCGTGTATCTAATCCTATCCTGTGTGATACTGACTGCTGAGCCGTGTATCTAATCCTATCCTGTGTGATACTGTCTGCTGAGCCATGTATCTAATCCTATCCTGTGTGATACTGACTGCTGAGCCATGTATCTAATCCTATACTGTGTGATACTGACTGCTGAGCTGTGTATCTAATCCTATCCTGTGTGATACTGACTGCTGAGCTGTGTATCTAATCCTATACTGTGTGATACTGACTGCTGAGCCGTGTATCTAATCCTCTCCTATGTGATACTTTCTGCTGAGCTGTGTATCTAATCCTATCCTATGTGATACTTTCTGTTGAGCTGTGTATCTAATCCTATCCTGTGTGATACTGTCTGCTGAGCTGTGTATCTAATCCTATCCCGTGTGATACTGTCTGCTGAGCTGTGTATCTAATCCTATCATCCCATGATGTGTGATACTGACTGCACAGTGGGGAAATAACTATTTGATCCTCTGCCGATTTTGCAAGTTTTCCCACCTACAAAGAATGGAGGGTCTGTAATTTTTATCGTAGGTACACTTCCCCTGAGAGAGACAGAATCTAAAAATAAAAAACAGAAAATCACATTGTAGGATTTTTACGTAAGTAAATGACATTTTATTGCATGAAATAAGTATTTTATCACGTACGATGCAGCAAGAAGTCTGTCTCTCACAGACCTGTTAATTTTTTTTAAGAAACCTCCTACTCTGCACTCATTACCTGTATTAATTGCTCCTGTTTGACCTCGTTACCTGTATAAAAGACACCTGTCCACACACTCAATCACACTCCAACCTCTCCACCATGGCCAAGACCAAAGAGCTGTCTAAGGACACCAGGGACAAAATGATAGACCTGCACAAGGCTGGGATAAGCTACAGGACATTAGGCAGCAGCTTGGTGAGAAGGCAACAGCTGTTGGTACAATTATTAGAAAATAGAAGAAACACAAGATGACCGTCAATCTTCCGCGGTCTAAGGCTCCATGCAAGATCTCGCCTCGTGGGGTAAGGATGATTCTGAGAAATGTCAGGAATCAGCCCAGAACTACACGGGAGGATCTGGTCAATGACCTGAAGACAGCTGGGACCACAGTCTCAAACATTACCATTAGTAACGCACTACGCTGTCATGGATTTCAATCCTGCAGGGCACACAAGTCCTCCTGCTCACACCAGCACATGTCCAGGCCCATTTGAAGTTCGCTCATGACCATCTGGATGATCCAGAGGAGGCATGGGAGAAGGTCATGTGGTCAGATGAGACCAAAATAGAACTTTTTGGTATCAACTTCACTCGCCGTGTTTGGAAGAAGAAGGATGAGAACAACCCAAAGAACACCGTCCCAACCATGAAGCATCGTGGGGGAAACATCATACTTTGGGGATGCTTTTCTTCAAAGGGGATAGGACAACTGCACAGTATTGAAGGGAGGATGGATGGGGTCATGTATCGCAAGACTTTGGCCAACATCCTCCTTCCCTCAGTAAGTGTGTAGGTAGGTGTTCCGAGTCAACGGTCCCTCTTGCGTGTCTGGGCCAGAACTGTCAGGACTGTCACCAATATTCCAGGGGGAAGAGGTTCCTGACTGCCACGGTTCTGAACACCTGACTGGTGGGGGCGGGTCCGACTTAAATAGTGGTGTGAGCGGGAAGATGGGACATTTGGCGGGGAACAAGTTTGTGAACAGTGAGACTCCCTCTTGACAGACCCACGCCAGCTAACTGTGCCTGTATTCCCGGCTAGCAAGACTGCTGACACGTGTTACCCTCAGCCCAGAGAGACATCCACACCGGGTAGTGACCAGGATAGAGTGCAGACCTTGGCTCCGCTTACCACCGCGGAGGCACCGCTAGTCCCATTCTTGCGGTGCCTGCTGAGGACCGCACCGTGCCTGTGTCCGCTGGACTGTGTTCTTCTACTGCGGCCTTGTCTACTGAACTTTCTGCTTCTTCCCCTATGCCACCGACCTTCATCTCTACCCCACCGTGTGCCCGGAGCAGGAGATCACGTGCCGAAGCACCCGGAGGATTCATCACCGCGAGGAGACAGTGCATCGCCCCTTCTGCGGGATCGGATCGGAGACATCTCGCGCCGCCTGCGGCGCCACCGAGGAATCTTCCAGCCAACTTCCTCCAGCGCACAGACTGACTGATAAGTTAACCTGTTATTATCTTCTGCATTTGACTTTCCCCCGTCCGCAAGTTCATTTCCTTTACCCTCCTGCTTGTACCATTACTGTTTTATATGAAGATCGTGTTAACCCTTGCTCTGCCGCCTGTGAGTCACTGCATCCTACACATCTGAGGGGTCGTGGCTGGGACTTCCAGCAAGACAATGACCCGAAACACACAGCCAGGGCAACTAAGGAGTGGCTCCGTAAGAAGCATTACAAGGTCCTGGAGTGGCCTAGCCAGTCTCCGGACCTGAACCCAGTAGAAAATCTTTGGAGGGAGGTGAAACTCAATGATCTCCAATGACAGCCTCAAAACCTGAAAGTTCTGGAACAGATCAGTATGGAGGAGGGGGCCAAAATCCCTGCTACAGTGTGCGCAAACCTGGTCAAGAACTACGGAAACGTCCGACCTCTGTAATTACAAACAAAGATTTTGTACTAAATATTAAGCTCTGTTTTTCTATTGTATCAAATACTTACTGTATTTCATGCAATAAAATGCAAATTCATTATGTAAAAATCCTACAATGGGACTTTCTGGTTTTTATTTTTAGATTCTGTCTCTCACAGGTGAAGTGTCCCTACGATAAAAATTGCAGCCCTCTCCATACTTTGTAGGTGGGAAACGTTGCAAAATCAGCAGAGGATCAAATACTTATTTTCCCCACTGCATGTCTCAGTCCAGTGTATCTAAGTCTTCTATGTGTGATACATTTTAGAGAACAACATAATACATTCCTCATTCCATTACATAATAAAAATCTTCATTCTAAAGCATGACCAGTCACCCAGTCTGCTGCTCCCCTGAGTATAATATTATTATTATTATTATTATTATAAAGCTGCCATACAGTTCCAGAGATATGGGCCTTTTTATTTACTGATAATTTGTATGGGCTTCTGAGGTGGTGTGGTTTCCGGGGTAGTTATGCAGAGCAGCCTTAAGACACGCCCCCGAGGATCTTGTGAGCACCGCCCCCTTGATAAAGAGAGGAAAAAACTGAATTAAATAAAAAGGCCCATCTGTCTGGATCCATATGACGGATTTATAGAAATATGATACTCAGCGGAGCTGCAGGAATAAAGTAAGCTCAAAAACTGGCTACTTTTAATCTGGTGACAGGTCAGAACATAGAGGTTGTGTATCTAAGCTTGCGGAGTGTGATACACCCCGGAGGATGGGAATGCTTATCATGGGAGCAGTGTGGCCGGTCTGGTGCCCCTCTGTATACAGTCACATCAGGAGAACTCGTCTTATTTACATGTCCACAGGTTTCTTTCATCGATCTGTAGTGACGGTAATCCCGCGGATCGCGGCGGCGCAGCCTTTCTTGGGTTACTAATGAAACCTAATCAGCCTAATCCCATAACATAATATTCCATCCCGGGGTGAAGGTCCGGTAAACACATACTGACAACAACAAGGCGCTGAACCGCTCCCGCTCCAGTTTCCAGTCTGACTGGTTTGTAATGTTCATAATCCTCTAAAACTTAGAAGGAAAATCCACCATTGTTTGTTCAGTTCCACTTGGATCCAGATGTAAAGGGCACTGGGCACGGCAGACACGTTCGTAAAACCTCCGGGCGCGGTTAGAGCTTAACTTTGGCAACTTTGGAAATTCATTTATTTCTCCAATTAAGCAAAAATAAATTGGGGTAAAAGTTGGTTCATTCGGTGTTGGTTTAAAAAGTGAAAACATTTTTTGTTAATATCTTATTCCGAGCCTGAGATATGACCGTTTGAAGTTGCAGTTCCAAGGCCTGAGGCTGCACTACTGAGACTCTGATGGCAACGTGTCAATCGAATACTATTCTAGTGTAGTGCTCAGGGCACGGACAGACAGGACCATGATGTTGATGAGAAGCCAGACTACACATACCACGCCTGAAATCAAGGATCATGTGATCATAATGTGCCAGTGGTGCAGCCTCAGGACCTGAACCTGAAATTTGAAATGAACATATCTCGGCCTAGAAGTAAGATATAAAAAGATGGTTTTCACATTTTTACTGTACACTAAATGGCTACTTAGCCCAACTAAATCCCTTAGAGTCTTCTGCCATTCACATGTGCGTAGGTTTGGGTCAAGGAGACTACCGGTAATTAAAAAGTGCAAACAACATCAACAATATTTAAATAAAAAATATATAAAAAATCTAATTGATCATACCATAAGGTAAACGCTAAAATAAGAAAATTGGAAGTTGCAGAATTGGCATTTTTCAGTCATTATCGCAGTTACCCATTAAATGCTATAAAAACGTTCTTTGTACCCGAAAACAACAGCTCAACGTGCAAGAATCAGGCCCTGGCTCTACTCCATCGGCAGCAAAATATAAAAGTTACAGGTCGTACAAAATGGCGACTCAGACCAAATTTTTTTTTACATATATATATATATATATATATATACATATATATATATATATATATATATATATATATATATATATATATATATATATATGTGTATAAAAGAAAAACTATATGTTTGATATCACCATGTTTGGGACCTGGAGAGTCACGCTGCAGGGTCATTTTTTCTGCACAATAAACATCGCAAAAACAAAACCCATATGAGATAACTTTTTTGGGAAGACCCCTTTAAAGTGAAGCCATCATCAGAGAATGATCTGTTGTTTAAATCCGATTGACCACCCATCCCACAAATAACAATCCCACGTGCGGCCAACGCAACTAAAAAAGTAAATAAAAATCATGTGCTCTTCTAAATGAACTAAACATTTTTGCCTCCCAAATAGGTTGGATTCTTAAAGGGTTACAACTTACAAGACTTCTTAGCGGAGATGTCCCACGTTTTACAGCATGTGACAACAGAAGTCCTTAAGGGTCCGCCCGGGGATGCACCATGTTATTGACTTGCTAATGAATGACAAATGTCTTCCCCAGCATCTAACTCTAGGAGTCTCCTTGACCTCAGCATTCTCCTATGTCTTCTTCTATCTCCACCAGATCCTCAGGCAAAGCTGAAGAGCTTCAAGATATGAAGGAAGAAGCTGAAGAAAAAAGAGAAAAATCTAAAGTTCCTTCATCTCCCCCGATTGCGCCCATTATGACAGGGAAAAAGTAAACCAGGACAGGACGCTGACGTCACGCTCCACATCGATGGGTCCCGGAGGAAGTCATTAGCCATTTTTGCTTTTAGATTGTATTTTGGGATTTTGTTTTTCACATTTGCTTTGCCTTTGGGATGGATGTAGATTCCTCCAGAGGGTGTAGAATATGTAGCTGAAAGCGGAGATCATGTACGACGAGGCAATGCGATGAAAGATTGGAAAGAAGACTCGTAGAACGGACCCACAACAGGGTTATAATTCCTAATGAACCATATGGGGTCAAATAACCATAGAAAAACAGGCAAAGAAAACAGGAAGGAGGATCGGTACGTGAATAATTAAAACTTCCATTTATTTTATCCATAGCTAAAAAATACAAAGTGTTTCTAAGCGATATGTGAATGAAATGGGTTATTTAAAAAAAATATATATATATCTTTACACCACGCAACATAAAGTATAGCTACCGAAGGGGAAAATCACAATCCCATCGGCGCGCCTTTAGTTTGGAAAAGGAACTCAGAATTAAACATAAAACATGGTGTTTTCCTCTATACAAGGTATTTTGTATTACTTTTGTATATTCTAGGACTAAGGGCAGCCATGCCAGAAACACCTTAGAATCGCTTTGTATTTTTTAACTCTGGATTTCCCTGTTGTTAATGGATGAAATAAATGGAAGTTTGAATTATTCAAGTTCCGATCAGTTTGAATTATTCAAGTTCCGATTGTTAATGGATGAAATAAATGGAAGTTTGAATTATTCAAGTTCCGATCGTTCTTCTTGTGTTTTGCTTGTTGCACACTGCTAGTCGTCAGTATGGATTGCAGTACCGGTAACTGACGCAGCGGCAGGGCACGGTGAGGCTTTTCACATTTTCCCATAGAATAATAGGGTCACCATGTTTTCATCTCGACATTCTTCTTCACCCCTTTCTGACGAGACCACTAGGGTTGAGCGAAACGGATCGTTCATTTTCATAAGTCGCCGACTTTTGGCAAAGTCGGCGTCTCATGAAACCCGACCCGATCCCTGTGTGGGGTCGGCCACGCGGTACGCGAACTTGGCGCGAAAGTCGTGTTTCGTATGACGCGTTTAGCGCCATTTTTGCAACCAATGAAGGAGCGGTAGAGTGATGACATAGGTGTTAGGGGGCGTACACAACTACCGACATTTTTTGCGCATGCATTACAGCGATGTGCAAAGTGTAAAATGAGCGTTCTGGGAGCGATGTGCAAAATCAGCGTTCTGGCGTTCAGGGGAGAGAAAGAGAGAGAGAGAGAGAGAAAATTAAAAAAAAAAAAATTCTTCATTGGGTTTCGTGTTTCGGCCGATCCCCGAATTTGAACGGTGGTCGGCCGATTTCACTCGACTCGACTTTTAAGACAGTCGGGTTTCACAAAACCCGACTCGACCCTAAAAAACTAAAGGTCGCTCAACCCTAGAGACCACATTTTTGTTTTTGCCCTTTTGTTTTCTCCTCCCCTTCTTCCAAGACTCTTACATTTTTTTCATTTTCTTTTCGCCCCCATAGCCGTATGAGGATTCATTTTTTTTGGGGGGGACAAGTTGTAGTTTTGACTCCAATCACTCAATGGGAAAAAAATTATAAATTGGGTATCAGTGAAAAAAACACAATTCTGTCATTGTTTTTTGAGGTTTTGCTTTTACGGCGTTCATTACTTAGCAAAAAATGACCCAGCACCATGACACTTCTGGTCAGTGAGAATACCATGATGATATCAAAGTTGTGTAGTGTTTTTATTTGAGCAGCAAAAAAAAAATTCTGAAATTTATAGACCCTTTATTGTCATTCGCATTGGCGCCCTGCGATCACGTTGCGGGACAGCAGATGGGCACATAGAATGACACGCTCCCATGCCGGCGCACTGTTAATGCCACCATCGGAGCTTGACAGTGGTATTTAACAGGTTAACAGTCTGTCAGCAGCTGTCAGAGGCAGGACCTGGCTGTCAGAACCATTATCAGTCGGTTATGGGACATCATCACCCTGCTCCTGGCTTGCGCCGTACATGTACAGTGGATGTCAAAGGGAGAAAAACAATGATTTGAATTTTTATGTTAAGTTTTTATACTTTATTGTCTTCTTTTTAATATTAAAAAAAAACCTTTTTTCTATTTTGTAATTAATTTTTTACAAGGCCCCAGGTTGTGCTTCCTCATACGATTGCTGGGTCTACTCATGAATGAAACTGATACACTGACAAATGGGTTCCTCCAAAAGCCTCAAGATTCCATTTTTTTTTTTTTAAATCTAGTTTGAACTTTCTGTTCAGCCATTCACTTTTTGAAAACCCACCATAACCAAGGATTATGTTGAAAATCTATACTACTCAACAAGGTGAAAACAACAGATGGGTAGATAAGCGAGGCTTGGAAATTTTGGACTGGTTAACTCAACATGGCTTTGCTTGGGCTTTTTGATCAATGATGAATGGGACATCATTGGATGGAAGTTCAGAAGCACTTTCACACCTGACATAGAGAGTGTTGGCCAAGTTCAGGAGGTGTTACCAGAAGTCTTGGATAGATCAACTCAAGGTCAACCTTTATTCCAATGGGGTAGTTTTATTGAGTCAATCTTTTTTCAGATTGAAAAACCTCCACCAAATGGTAGGTTCTGGTCAAGAAACCATTGGAGATCAAGTGTTGATGCTGGAGAACTTCAAAGACTCTTCCAGTCTTCGAGAAGTCTCAAAACTCCTGGTCATTGAAGTTAGTATCCTAGTATTCTATTTGAACCTTGAGTAGAAGCTCTAACTTCTTTACAACCTTCTTAGTTATAATCTGAATAGGGGACCAAAAGAGAACCAAGTCGGATTAAGACTCAAGTACTGGTGACAACTGGACATTTTTCAAAATCAGGTAGAGTATGTCAGCCTAGTGATGGACCTTCTTGCTTTTCAACTTCTTTTAGGCATCATTTGTACACAATATTTTTTTTTATAACGGCCTTTGACTAGATCTTGATTAATGGCCACTTGATGGATGAACAATCTGTAGGAAGATCAATCTTATGCATGCCAAGATAGGTCCATCAGGGTCATCTCCGCCATTATCTTGATAGTATCAAGCCATCGGGCTGCTGGCTTTGCTATTCGCCTTGTTCTTTTATTCTTCTGACCATGATGTCCTTCTCCAGCAGTTGCTGTTCTCGTGTGATGTGTCCAAAGTAGGCAAGTATTAGCTTGGTGATCCTTGCTTTGGGTGACTTGTCTGGTTTCATTTATTCTAAGATTGCCATGATTGATTTGTTTGTTCTTCTTGCCATCCATGGTACTGATAACATCTCTCTCCAGCACCACATTTCGAAGGCATTGATTCTTCTTCGGTCTTGCTTCTTTTATTGTTGAGGTTTTGCATCCGTATGTTACCAGAGAAAAGACCAAACTATGCATGAGCCATGTCTTCATCACCAATGAAATGTTCTTCGACTTGAAGACTTTGTCCAGTGACTTCATTGTTGAGTTACCCATAGGTATTCTATTGACTTCCGCTGTCATCGCTGCATCTTGAGTGATCATCGATCTGAGTATGTTGAAGTCCTTCACAACTTCCAGTTCATCACCGTCCTTCTCAAATGCGTCCCGGTCGTACCTGGCAGTAGTCAATATCATTGTCTTCTTTGTGTTGAGTAGCAATCCCATGTTCGAGCGTTCCATCTCGACACTCAGTAATAAGTCCTTCATTCCATCTACGCTTCTTGTTATCAATGTTGTGTCGTCTGCATATTTAAGATTGTTGATGATCCCACCCTACCACCTAATTCAATAAAATATGAGGAATAGCCTCAGGTATCGTTGCAACTCAATGAATTAGTGTCAAATGTTTTGGCTCATTTAGAGCAAGTAAGGCTATGTTCACATGTACAGTAATGATCCATTACATTGGATCCAACAGAGATCCATTGTGCTGATACAGCTTTTTAGTCCGTTGTTCACTAACTGATCTGTTTTTTTTACCATTGAAGGCAATGTATCCGTTAATGCGGCATCTGTTGTCGTCTATATGTAACAGAAAAGGCTTTCTACTGGAAAAGTTTCCAGTTGAGCCCCAACCTCCCCCATAGTTCAGTGATTGTGACTCAAGGTTCTCTAGGTTCTCATTTCCCCTTTATCTATGGATAAAGCAGAAGAAACATCCACGTCCCTGTCACACCATTGTTGTCAGTCATTGTACGGAATCACTTGTGAATACACTGAATGCATTCAATACCCTTTGTCTTTCCTCTAATTGAATTTACCTTGACAATCATACAGTTCTCTGCCGCTAAGTTTGTGAAAAAAATAAAATAATTCAAAGCATCTTTATGACCGTCCTTGACAGTTTTCCGCACCCGTAGTTGACTAAACTATGGAGCCTTTACATACTGCTACCTGACGTTACTTGCTGCATTGCAGTGAAGGTTGTGTGTCAATGCAGCAATTCAGTACCAGGAATCGGTTGGGTGGAGGTCATCTGCGGTGCTCAGGAGAACATACTGCCTGAGATCAGCGAGGGCCCTGACATTGGTAAATCTGCACAGTCCTTTGTATGCTTCTATTTTCATCTATTGTTGCTGAATCCTCAGATGACTTGTGGCAGCAGAATTCATAATGGATCGGTAGTTTGTTTTTACTCTAAATCAAGTTTTTCATATGATTGGGAAAAAAAAGCGTTCCTATGAAGGTTTGCTTAAAGGGGACATGTTCTTCTGTTTGAGGCTTTTACCATCGTAATGCCGAAAGTGGAGCAATGGGACCGTCCTCATGAGCCAGTTTCTTCACAGTGATTGATGGTTTTCATGACTTCACTTGAGGATACCTTGAAGGTTCTAGCAGTTTTTCAAAATGACTGATCTCCATGTCTTACCGTAATGATGGATGGTCGTTCCTCTTAGAATCCTAGAATGTTAGATTTGGAAGGGACCTCCAGGGTCCTCGTGTTAATGCAGTAGTCACTAGACCATCTCAGACAGGTATCTGTCCAGTCTCTGTTTGAAGACTTCGATTGAAGGAGAACTCACCAGCTCTATGGCCGCCTTGATCACCCTCACTTAGGTGGCTCTTTCCAAATTCTGTCTTAGGACAGTTGTAGTATAGAGCTCAGCACTGTGTGGACCTCTGAACCAACACTGCTCCTTCAAAACACACCTGATGGTGGCAAACAGTTGCCAAAGACCGATGATTCCACAAATGAACTCCCGACAAGGCGACCTGTCCTTTCCCGGAGAAGACTGATGAAGCTGCTGACATGCCAAAGGGGGGTGTAAAGCTGCCATCAGAGTGAAGTTGGGGGCACTGCGAGGAATCTAAGGTGTAACATGTGCTGGTTTGTTTTACCCATGTTTCTTCGCTCCTCGTCTGCAGAGTTGTGATTACAGCTCTGGAGTATAATGTAATTAATGTATTGTTATCTCGTTATAATACAGATTTTCCACATCACAAAATTTCGCTCAATGTTTCATAAGATGAATCAAGAAGCCATTAAGGAGTTGAACAGATGCTGTCGGTTCTAAGTTCTTAAGAAAAAAAAAGCTTCTGATTTATTCATCAAAGATTCTCAGTGCAGCTGCTAATGCCAATGCTTAAAATTGAATAAAAAGCGATTAAAAAATGATGAACAGAAAAACCGCAGGGAGAGAGCAAAATATGCAGAGTTCTTCGTTTTATAAGAGTCTACTACAAAACGTAGGATTAAAGGAACACTCCAGTAAAAAACGGGTAATGTTAGGTGCTCGGGGGCAGGGCTCGACTCCAAGGAAGGATCATGTACCGCCCCCTCAGTCCACAACCTTCCACTAGGTGCTCGGGGGCAGGGCTCGACTCCAAAGAAGGGTCATGCACCGCCCCCTCAGTCCACAACCTTCCACTAGGTGCTCGGGGGCAGGGCTCGACTCCAAAGAAGGGTCATGCACCGCCCCCTCAGTCCACAACCTTCCACTAGGTGCTCGGGGGCAGGGCTCGACTCCAAAGAAGGGTCATGCACCGCCCCCTCAGTCCACAACCTTCCACTGCCAACATGTCATGATTTTGGCGACTAAAATCTATCCCACGATAACCCCCTGACTGGCCTTTGTCACAGACACATTTGTTCTTGCACAGGGGCCCTCTTCTATATGTGTCAGCCCTTGCAACTACAAAATCCTTTTTTTCCCATCTAATATCCCACTCCTCCCACTGCTGCCCCACTAATCCATCTCTCTTTACTCTCTGACTCTTCCATAACTGGCCATCCATTGCCCTGGGAACTCAGGATACAGGAACCTTTCTTCATGTTATCATCCTTCTGGCAAATCACTTACTGTTATTCCCTCCATATGTAGCCTCCAGTAAAAGGAAGGAAGTGTGTATGTGTACAGGAACCTTTCTTCATGTTATCATCCCTCTGACAAATCAGTCAGTTAATATTATTTCCTCCATATGTAGCCTACAGTATAAAGGGGGAAGATGTATACAGGAACTTTTCTTCATGTTATCATCCCTGTGGCAAATCAGCCAGTTACTGTTATTTCCTCCATATGCAGCCTACAGTATAAAGGGGGAAGATGTATACAGGAACTTTTCTTCATGCTATCACCCTCTTTTATCAATGAAAACTGGTTAGTTTTATCTCCCTCCCCAGGTACAACCAGTTTTCTTCATGTTTTCACCCTCCTCACTAGTCACAGCCTCTACAGTCCTCTCGCTCTTGTTCCACTTCCTATAGCCCCAGATGGGCAGACAAATGAACCTTTCCTTGTGATTTCACCCTTCCTACCGATCACAGCCCATATCTGTCATCTATAAGTTCTCGAGCGACTTGAGGAAGAGACAAGAACTTTTCCTTATGTTATCATCCCACTTACAAATCACGTTACCATCTTCTCTCTCTGTGAAACCTGGAGTGAATTCTGAGGGGGACACAGCAACTTTTCCTTGTTTAATTACCTCTCTTATCAAACAGATCCCATTCTTCTGATTTCTCCCTGTGTCATACTGCAGGGATCTTTGTCAGATCCTCTCCCCTTTCAGTAATCTGTTACTGTCACACTCGCTTCCTCTGATTCCAGGGGCGGAGAGTACAGGAACCTTTCCTTATGTTATCATCCCTCTAAACAATAATGTATTTTTTTGGTTGAGAAAATGAGCAGTTACACATCTAATTCCCTGCGGCATCTAAGGTTCATTTCTCACCTGTGTCACGACGACCCTTTATAACGGACCCTACACCACAGTGCCGGGACCGTCGCACCAAGGACATCTGCTGGAGCCCATTGACTTATAATGAGGTCAATCAGTTTCCTCCAAGGTGTATATACAGCACTAATATTTTCTGTTAAGTGTGACAGAATCTGCATCGAAGGCTCAAAATGACAGGTGTGTACGCAGCCTAGTCAGGACATTTGTCGGCTCGGTGCCCCTAAGATTTACATAAGGGACATTTATGAACTCTGCCCATCTGGCGCCTTTATTTTTATTCCGAGCTTTGCTTAGTTCAGACTTTCAGGCACAGACTTGTTTTTTTATACTTTTTTTTTACCTGTCCTAAATAAAAGAGTACGATATTTTTATTACTTCTTAATCCGGTGTCCGCTTGGCTATATTTGCGCAAACTGAATTCCCAAAAGTTGGGATTTTCTAGAAACTGTGAATTTGAGGAAATTTAACACCGATTGATTTCACACCAGCTGATACGTTTCACTGAATAATATGAAGCGATGGCCGGGGGACCACCACGGTGCAGGAAGACTACTGTACACAAGATGAGGTGCAAACAACAAAGGGTAGATTTATTGGGAGGCAAGGAACGAAGTGAATGAGGAAGATGCAAACAGGGATACAATGGCAACAGACAATTTACAACAGTTATGAACTTTAACTTTTCTGTAAAACAGCACGGTGCTACAACTATTGCAGACTCAAAATATGTCTAACAAGCAAATGTAAACAATAAATGAGTGATGATGCTACTCTACGTATAACCTCCCTGGCCCTTACTAAGCAGGCCACACGGCTCCCGTGTACTGACTATTGAAGCCTACACTAGGCCCTAACAGGTGCACCAAACAGGAACAGACTCACGGTGATGTTGGAGAATCAGCTCCAGTCCCAGGGGGCCCCCAGCAGTCTAATATGGTGGTGCGCACGGCTTTCTGTCAGCTCTGTGAAATGTGGTCTTCTCCTTGCTTCTGGATCCTAGGGATGCTCCTGGAAACTGTAAATCCCTTTCTCTGCATCTTCGTGGCTTTCTTGCAGCTATATCAGGACACAGTTCTTCTCTCTTTCAGCTATCAGCACAAAAAGTCCTTTCTGCAGCAGCCTCAGCTCACACACGCTGCTCCAGCTCCACACCTGCACTCTGCACAGACTAGTTCATTACAACGATTAGTGCAGGGGAGAAGCAGAACATTCCATCACGCCAGACAAGGGGGTGCAGCCTCCTAAAGTGACAGCCTGTTCCTTACTGTCCATAACAGCACCACCCTCTTACAAATACATGGCTTCCTTTGTCTATCATCTCTCGGCACTCATTTTCTCCTGCAATGTTACTAATAATATTACCGCCATACAGGGACCATACAGCGGTAGATACCAGTTCTATCGATTGCATAAGGCATTACAGTACACTTACAGTCACTGGCACAGGTGACATAATTTCTGATGGGAGTCATCCACTTCTTCTGTGTTTTCCATCCTGCCCAGACCTCCACGACGACCTCTTCCAGGCACAACTCATCTGCAGAATTTGCCACACAGACACAGATTTCCAGAACCGTTGCCACCTATTGCTGCCTCTTATACCTCATTACTGCACCTGCTGTGTGTGCAATTGCACCATATACACTCTATTGTGCTACAGATAGTCATAGTGCAGAACATTGTAAAACTTCCATCCTTTGTGCCTCATGTTATCAGCAAATACTGGAGGCAAATTTTCACTCATCCGCCTGGAAGCTGCGCATGGGACATACTAGGATGTTCCACCATGACAACGATCCAAAACACAAAGCCAAGTCGACCTGTCATTGGCTACAGCAGAACAAAGTGAAGGTTCTGGAGTGGCCATCTCAGTCTCCTGACCTCAGTACCATTGAGCCACTCTGGGGAGATCTCAAGCAGTTTATGCTAGACAGCCCAGGAATTTACAGGAACTGGAGGCTTTTTGCCAAGAAGAGTGGGCAGCTTCACCATCTGAGAAAATAAAGAACCTCACCCACAACTACCACAAAAGACTTCAAGCTGTCACTGATGTTAGAGGGGGCAATACACGGTATTAAGAAATGGGGGATGTGAACTTTTGATCAGGGTGATTTGGATGTTTTGGGTTGTCATTATGATTTAAAAAGAGAAAACACAGTAGATGGCAATAAATGGCTTCACCCAACCACTGACCACGAGTGGAGGAAAAGTTTTGTTGTTATCATTCATATTCTCTGGAAAAAGTCCAAGAAAGCAAAAATTCTGCCGGGGGATGTAAACTTTTGAGCACAACTGTATATAGATAGATAGATAATAGAAAGATAATAGATGATAGATAGATAATAGATATAGATAATAGATAGATAATGATAGTGATAATGATAAATAGATAGATAGATAATAGATAGATAATAATAGATAGATAATGATAGATAGATAGATGGATAATAGATAGATAGATAGATAGATAGATAGATAGATAGATAGATAATAGATGATAGATAGATAGATAGATAGATAGATAGATAGATAGATAGATAGATAGATAGTGATAGAGAGATGAGACATCCTGGTGTCCTCGGAGATAGCGGCGCCTTGTCTGGAGCAGTGGGTACAGCCTTGTCATGTGATTTGATGCTGGGAGAGTGGGTAAATGCTCCAGTCTTCGCTTTGTGCTGCGCGATTGGCAGATGGCGGTGGGAGCGCGGGACGGGATAGTGACGGATTGATGTATTGATTGAGTCGGGCAATATAATCCCACAATGCTCCCGACAAAACAGAGCAGCATCATTAACCCTAAACGAGCGCACATTTAATTAAGCATAAAGCGCAGCTCGGATTGATGCCAGATAGAAGCGGAGATCCTGAGGTGTAGGACAAGCCAGTGACGGGCGGGCGCTGCATATCTGTAGGCAGTGATATATCCTAGAACAGGGGGAGCTCAGCTGAACGCGGATCCCTACTTTAGTGTTTGAATGGTCCCCTGATAAATGGCTGATCAGGGGGGTCCTGCTGCTGGTGGGATTTCTCTGTCCTGCCACTAGTGGAGAAATAAGGTATTACTCCGTGTCCATTGAAATCAATGGGATTCCATGTAATATGTGGACGTGTTGGGTCCTCCATGTTGGAGAGATGCTCTTAGCAGCCAAGTTGACTAACAGATAAGTGTTCTGTACAGGGGGTGGCCCATTTTTTAGCCCCAAGATATCCGAACACGTTTGCAGCTCACGCTCGTGTGTTTCTGTCCAGAATTCCCCAGTTTTATTTGTGATTCTCTTTCTTTCCCTTCCCCTTATAGATGTATGTTTTCTCTCTTCCTCTGATTGGGTGAGATCTTCTGTGTTACACTATGAGCCAATCAGAACATTTGCCACTCCCTCTCCCCTCTCACAGCATGCAGTCCCAAAGACACAGGAAGGGAGAAACTGCAGCTGCATCCCCCTCCTCTCCCTTCTACATAGCTGCTATTGGTGGTAGTAGAAGAAATTGATTTTTTTAGGTTTCTGATCATTTATGAAGCGTTCACAGACAGGAAAAGGAACAAAGTCGGCTGTTGGGAGGTGGAAAATATATTGTTCTGCGCTGACAGGGTACATTGCAGCTCATCATGCGATTGTGTTATTCTCTTTTTTGCCCCCTCAAGGCAAAAAAACAAACCCTGTGTAGCAGTGTAGGCGCCTGTGACCATGCACTTCTCGGAGGTGTGGGTCTGTTTACTCAGCCATTTCTATAGTATGTCCACGCCCCGGCCGCACGCACAGAACTCCAGTCTATAGACTCTCTCTATGGACGTCTTCAGCACTTATGGGACATTTATTGGAACTTTTTGATTCAGATGCTCATTATTAAGCGGCAAATAGTCGCGGTGACAATAACCGATCAGCCATAACAATAAAACCACCTGCCAAATATTGTATCGCTCCCACGTGTGCTCTGACCAGATAAAGTATGGAGGACAAGTGTGGGGCCAAGATCTCTGAGGGTGTCATCAGGATATCAGCAGTCAACGCTTAAAGTCCGTCTTACTCTGATGTCTCGATGGATTGGATCTATTTTTCCAGAACATTTCACCGGTAATTAATTAGATTCTGATCTGGTAAATTTGCATACAAAGTATCACCGTGATCTGTCCTTCATGTGTTTTAGACGATTCCAGTTGATTTTGCCCCTCTTGATGAATTCCCGGACGCCCGTGTTCTCCAGCCGTGAGCTGCGCTGCATTTCTGTTATTCATTTATACTGAATCCGCCCTGCAGTGAGAGGTTAACAAATTATTTTAACTTTTTTAGTTCTGCCATAAAATGTCTAAATTACCGGGAAAATGTGTTCAGTTACCTATGGTGGTTTCTGGTCTTACCAGTACAAAATGCCGCTTGTTTTGAGTTATAAAGACATATTGACGCCATAGAGGGGCTTTATCAGTCAGAATCCCCCTCTACTAGCCGGAGCAGAGGACCGTACATAGACCCCCGATTCTGGCAGAGCAGCCCATCCATGTGTTACAGTCATTTCAATGCCCAGCATGTAATACCACACTTCCCCTGTAGTGGCCACTGTATGCTCTGCTGGTCGCTGGGGGTTTGAAGCTGCACCAAGAACAATTTGCTGATTATTTCTCTGTGGTTGTCAGTCGGGGATTAGAACCAGGAACGGACTGGGGCTGAAATTCAGTCCTGACATTTGAAATCACACAGGCCCATGTTGTCCCCGTCCCCATGGACCAGATGGATATATTACTAATATTACCCTGGACCGAGGAAAGCAAGATTTACTACAAGACCAATATTTCTAATGATACCTGTGGCTCCTGGGTAAGTGACGGAGTCAGCGACTTTGTGCTCCATCACAACTCTTAACACTATGGGCGTCTTGAGAACACCGATTCTGTTAACGTAGCAGACAAGGCAGCCCACGACCAGGCAGGCCTATCGGGCATTTGCCAGGATTGCCAGATGTCCAGTCCGGCCCTGAGAACCTATGGACAAGAGAGGCCCTGCGAAGGCAGGAGAGAGGGAGAGGCAAAGAGAGAAGGTGTAGAGAGAAATGAGAGGAGTAAAAGATGGAGGCTAATGAGAAAAAGAATAGAGAGGGAGGGATGGAGAGAAGAAAATAGAGATGGAATGGAGAGGATGAGGAAAGAGGGAGAAAGAAGAAATAAAGAACAGGCAGGAGAGAGGGAGGAGAGAGATAACCGGCAGGAGAGAGATAACAGGCAGGAGAAAGAGAGATAACAGGCAGGAGAGAGATAACAGGCAGGAGAAAGAGAGAACAAGCAGATGAAAGAGGAGAGAGAACAGACAGGAGAAAGAGAGAACAGGCAGTGAGAAAAAGGAGAGAACAAGCAAGAGAAAGAGAGTAGAGAGAACAGAAAGGAGAGAGAGAGATGGAAGAAGATAGAGAAAAGGGTAAAAGACAGGAGAGAGGGATAGGAAAGATGAAAAAAGAAGAAAGAAGAGACAGAAGAGAGCCAGGAGAAAGAGAGAAGAGAGAAGAGGTAGGAGAAATAGACAAAAAAAATAGGCAGGAGAAAGAGAGGGGAGAACAGGCAGGGAAAAGAGAGTAGAGAGAACAGGCATGAGAGAAAGAGATGGAAGAAGATGGAGAAAAGAGGAAACAACAGCATAGATGGGTAGGAAAGACAAAAAAGAAGAGAGAAAGAACAGACAGAAGAAGAAGAGGGAATAATACAGGCAGGAGAGAGAACGGGAAGGAGAAAGTGAAGAAAGAACAGGCAGCAGAAAGACAGGAAAAATGGAGGAGAGAACAGGCAGAAGAAATATAGTAGAAAGAACATTCAGGAGAAAGAACAGGCAGGAGAGAGAACAGGTAGAAAGAGGCAGGAGGGAAAGATGGAAGAAAATAGGGGAAAAGGGAAAAGGCACAAGAGAGAGGGAGGAAAGAGGAAATCTAGAAGGATTGGAGTAAAAGAGAAGAGACAGGAGCCTGCGAGTGCAGGAGTGTGAGCGATCCGTGCGGCCTGAGCGGTGTTTGCCCATCATCGTTACTGTACAATGTCATCACTGTATTTGCACAGGCTGACATTAGCGATAACTCCGCGCAGCGATTAATGCATCCAGCACAGCGCACACAGCGTCTCACAGAGACCGAGGCCAAGGACAACAATCCTCAGCATGCCGCCCGTCAGATCACGAAGTGACCGCTAATTAGAAGAAATAGAAAGGCAAATAGACCTCGATCCACTGACATTACGCTGAAGTGTGGGACCTGCGTTAGGGATAAATGTGATTAGAGAATTGTCTTCATCCACCACAGTGGAAAATCACACTAATAACAAAGCGACCATTATTAATAACACCTAGATACATAATAAGCGCCTGCGGGTAAAGGGGTTTTCTAGGAGTTAGTAGGGAATGTGAACGAATCACACGAAAGCCTTCATTTGCCCGCTATTTCCCCTTTATTCCAATGCCCCCTCATCTTTATTTATTTGTGATGTGCAATGACGACGCTCGGATCTCCAATAATCAGCTACAATCAGTGATGGAACCTGGCAGCAAGCCGTCAATAATTCTACAGCACCCCCGCAGGAAAAAGGAGGCATTACACCATTCTGTGGAATGTGCTGTGAAATGCAGGGATGTGCCTGATCCTGGTGCACTTTTTTAGGCGTCCAGTGTCCACCATTATGGATCCCATAAAAGAATAAAACATAGAAGGAATCGGGAATATCTGGGGGATGACAGCGTTCCCCGGGCTGGGAGGACCCCGCAGGGACTGTGCTTTTCTGTGAGGCTCAGGTGACTCTATAACTAAATTGTGGCTACCTGATCATGGCTGACGTCAGCGCAGATACATTTCACATTTTTAGAAACGTTTTGTAAGTTTGGCTGAAAAGAAAAGTTAGAGTTAACTTTTTGTTACCGGCCCTTCCCATTGATCAGACGTTTGCCCGGGGACTCGCCGCCTTCCTATATGATATTTGTGGCAGCAGAATAATAAACTCACTTCCGCTTTTTTCATGTCGCCCGTGTAATTTATGCTGCGGTTTCCATAGGATGATTGTGTGTCCCTCCGATCTATACAGCGTGTTCAGCGGTGATGGATATTGTGGTGATACATCACTGTCAGAGGGCGCACAAGACGCTCACCGGCTCCAGGCCACGACGTCGCTCCGGAGCTGAAATCCTCAGAAAGGTGACAAAAACTCAGAGGGAGAGAAAAATGGCAAAAATATTGGAACCCTCCATGTCGGGGTGTTATTTTCTTAGGCCGTAAAGGAAATCATTGAATCTTGGATTTTCCGCAGAGACGACATCTTGGATCTCCGCTGCGATTGATGACGCAGATCACCCACACGTCTATGTGCACACGTAGGTTCGGGTCCCTGGGGTTCTCCCGCAGCGGATTTGATAAATCTGCAGGGCAAAACCGCTGCCGTTATCCCTGCAGATTTATCACGTTTTGTCTTGCGGTTTCCGCTGCGGGCTTTGGTTTTACTATTGATGCTGCATATGCAGCATCAATAGTAATGTTAAAAATAAAAAAAAAATGGTTTATACTCACCCTCTGACGTCCCGATCTCCTCAGCGCTGCACGCGGCGGTCCATTTCCAAAGATGCTGTGCGAGAAGGACCTTTGTGATGTCACCGCAGGTCCTGCTCGCACAGCAACCCTGATACCGGACGGCCGCGGGCAGCGCTGAGAGGTGAGTATAGCATTATTTTTTATTTTTATTCTTTTTTTTACCACAAATATGGTTCCCAGGGCCTGGAGGAGAGTCCCCTCTCCTCCACCCCGGGTACCATCTGCACATTATCCGCTTACTTCCCGCAACGTGGGCACAGCCCCATGCGGGAAGTTGGAGGATCAATGCATTTCTATGTGTGCAGAATCGCAGCGATTCTGCACAAAGAAGTGACATGCTGCGGGTTGTAAACCGCTGCGTTTCTGCGCAGTTTTTCCCGCAGCATGTGCACAGCGGTTTGCGGTTTCCATAGGGTTTACATGTAACTGTAAACGCTATGGAAACTGCTGCGGACCCGCAGCATCAAAATTGCCGCGGATCCGCGGTAAAACCCGCAAAGTGTGAACATGGCCTTAGGCCGCCACAAACTTTCTGCTGCAGATTTTTCCATCAAACATAGGAAAGTTACAAAAAGTATCTAAACCTCAGCAGAATCTCCTTTGTTTCTCATATCTAACCGCGCACAGTTTTGGGTACGTGCAGACGTTCGGTATTTGCTGCGTTTTTGGCGCGTTTTTCTGCGCAGATTTCATGGTGTTAAATCTCGTGCACACGGTTATTTTTTTTTCCTTGCAGATTTGCTGCAGTTTCAGATCTGCTAGTCTCAATTCTTTCAGCGTTTTTGCAGAGTTTTTCACCTATTCTTAAGAACGTCCGTTTTTCCTGCCAACACTTCAGTATTTGCAGCGGATGTTTTCGGAATGACGACGTTTCTTTACTCCTCAGTCATTTTACATAAGCAGCAGTTTACCGCACAGCACAAGTGAACGTTGTTTTCAAGGCCCGTCTACATGGAGCAGAAAAACTGCGCGGGGAACAGTCACGCTGCGGATTGTCACCTCTGTACCATGCGCATTCTTCATTTTCCCCGCGGATCCCGTTTCTGATGCGGACTGGCACAAGTCTTGAGTCGGATCCGCTATAAATCCGCCGTCACCTTTTCCCAAGCGGAATCCACAAGGACACGGATCCACCAAGCTAATCCACTTACACTGCAGGCAGATCTGATGACGATTCTTCCCCCAAATCATGAATAAATCCCATAAGTGTGAATGGTGCCAAAGCCTCCACGACTACCCCCCGCAATCCGCCTGTCTGGCACCAGATTATCGCAGATTTGGCCGCTGATTTGCTGCAGATTTAACCCCATATATTGTAAAGGATGAAATCTGCAGAGAAAATCAGCGGCTTTTATAGAAGAAACGACCTTGAAATGTTTCCATTCAGAACCTGAAGATGAGCGAATAATAAAAAAAGAGCAGACGCAGGAATCTCACAGCTGCGATGATATTTGTGGCTCTTTTGTAGGAGTAAAATGACAGTTTTCAGCAGATCTCCATGTAGCAGAGCTCATTATGTCACACAGCAGTGATGGGGGGTACAGCAGATGCACCGATCATATGTAGCAGAGCGCACAGACCTGGGATGGGCTGATCAGATGTAGCAGAGTTGGGGATACTTGATGTAACTAAGGAAAGATGGGAACAAAGGTTCATGAGTTCATTTTGTAAATGTAGCAGAGCTTCGATTTTTAGCTTTGTGTCATGGCTGAGTTTGTAAGATCAAGCAGAGCTGAGGATGTCAGATTTAATGAGCTGAGTTTGTCATCTGCAGCAGAAATGAGTTGATGAAGTGCAGCAGAGCTGGGTTTGTTAGGTGCATTAGAGCTTTTCAGATATAGCAGAGCTGAGGCTGTGATAGAGCCAATGTTGTCAAGTTTAACAGAGCCGAGTATGTGAGATGTAGAAGAGGTGAGGATGTAAAATCTGGCAGGTGGGATCTATGCAGTGCAGCAGAGCTGGGCTTGTCAAGTGTCAACGCAACCTTGGAGAATATGTAAGATATAGTAAAGTTGAGTTTGTTACTTGCTGCAGAGTTGGCTTATGGCAGATCTGCACTTCTCAGATATAGCAGAGCGGAGGTGTTGTATGTAATATAACAAGATTTGTCAGATTGTACAGATTAGTGAAATGTAATAAAGGTTGATCAATGCAGTGCAGCAGAGCTGGGTTTGTCATAGAGTACGGGGCTGAGGTTATCACATGTATTTAGTGTAGGTCTGCCAATAAAGCATTGGAGAGTCTGTGAGATGTAGCAGAGGTGAGTTGGTGACGTTTATTTGGCACGGACAGTTTTGTTAAAGGCAGCATTGACAGACTTGTCAGATATAGCAGAGCTGAGGTTGTCAGATGTTTAGAGCTGGGTATGTCAGATGCTTTCTCTGCAAGTAGCTGTATATATGGAGAAAGCATCAATTCTGTCAGTAAAGATGCTGCAGAGCTAGGTTAGCCTTGTCAGATGTAGCAGAGCTGAGGATGTCATAGGTAACAGAGGTGGGTATGTCAGATGCTTTCTCTATAATGAAGCAGAGCTGTACTTGGGCAAAGCCTCAGATCTGTCTGTAATGATGCTGCAGAGCTGGGTTTGTTATTTCTGCCTTGTCGGATGTAGCAGAGCAGAGGTTGTCGGATGTAGCAGAGCTGACGTTGTCAGATGTAGCAGAGCTGAGGTTGTCGGTGTAGCAGAGCTGAGGTTGTCAGTGTAGCAGAGCTGAGGTTGTCGGATGTAGCAGAGCTGAGGTTGTCGGTGTAGCAGGGCTGAGGTTGTCGGTGTAGCAGAGCTGAGGTTGTCGGTGTAGCAGGGCTGAGGTTGTTGGTGTAGCAGATCTGAGGTTGTCTGTGTAGCAGAGCTGAGGTTGTCGGATGTAGCAGAGCTGAGGTTGTCGGTGTAGCAGGGCTGAGGTTGTCGGTGTAGCAGTGCTGAGGTTGTCGGATGTAGCAGAGCTGAGGTTGTCGGTGTAGCAGAGCTGAGGTTGTCGGTGTAGCAGGGCTGAGGTTGTCGGTGTAGCAGAGCTGAGGTTGTCGGTGTAGCAGAGCTGAGGTTGTCGGTGTAGCAGAGCTGAGGTTGTCGGTGTAGCAGGGCTGAGGTTGTCGGTGTAGCAGAGCTGAGGTTGTCGGTGTAGCAGGGCTGAGGTTGTCGGTGTAGCAGTGCTGAGGTTGTCGGTGTAGCAGAGCTGAGGTTGTCGGATGTAGCAGAGCTGAGGTTGTCGGTGTAGCAGTGCTGAGGTTGTCGGATGTAGCAGAGCTGAGGTTGTCGGTGTAGCAGAGCTGAGGTTGTCGGTGTAGCAGAGCTGAGGTTGTCGGTGTAGCAGAGCTGAGGTGGTCGGATGTGACAGTAGCACTGACCTCCTGAGATGCCCGATCAGCACCGCCCCACTGGTGACCACTCCACCTCTGCTCCATCCCGGTCACGCTGCAGACGATCCCCCGCCGCCTGTGATGAGCAGCAGCTCCCGCCGCTTCTCTCCGCTCCGCTGGCGCCGCCTTATGGAGCCGGGCACGGTCGGCCCTTCCCTCGCAGGCAGCTGATTGGCTGCTCCCGGCTCGGGGACGGTTCCTTGGCCCGGGGTGACTTTCTTAATGACCGTGCAGTGATGGGCAGGAGCGGAGCCGCTGTGCTCAGTGTGTGATCGGCGGCGGCGGCGGATCGGGCGCTGGATCTCTCCATGGCTCTCTGAGGATTGCACCTGCTCTGGACATTGGGGACATATCGCAGAAGTTTGGGGAGGTGGCCCCTGCCTGAGGATGGGCTCCTGCCTGAGGATGGGCTCCTGCCTGAGGATGGGCTCCTGCCTGAGGACGGGCTCCTGCCTGAGGATGGGCTCCTGCCTGCTGCTCTCCCTGCTCCTCAGCCTCATCTCCCCTGTAAGTGGCAGCCGCTGCAGAACTTCTTCATTACAATCGGAAAAGTTCCTGTTCTCATCAGTTCTGCTGTGCCGGCAGATATGGAGCAGAGCTGAGTTTGTCTACATGTTTGGGAGTGAGTCGGTGAGCAGCAGTGTAAGATGTAGCAGTGCTGAGGGGGTTTGTCATGGTGTAGAGTGGCCAGCTGAGGTGTGTACGATGTAGCAGTGCCGAGTTTGTTATTTGTAGCAAGGCTGCATGTTGTATCCACACGTGTCCAGATGCCTTTGTCCAGATGTAGCAGAGCTGGGTGTTTAGATTAAACTGGGCTGAGTTTGTGGAGATGTAGCAGAGCTAAGATAGTTATGTGTTTTCTTAGACGTGGCACAGCAGAGCCAGACTTATGCAGAGAAATGTAGCAGAGCTGAGTGTGTATGATGTAGCGGATCTGGTTGTCAATGTTAAGTTGGGTTGAGTTTGTCAGGATGCAGCAGAGCTGAGGTTTATTCCAGTATCAGACGCAGAATAGCAGAGCTGGGAGATGATAAAGCACACAGCCGGCTCTGCTACATGTCCCATACTCCCTGCTGCAGAGGCCTCCAGGGCTGGCGGCTGCTACAGATCTCCTGCAGCTGTGGAACTACAAAGCTCAGCCAGAGTACACGGTCAGCTACAGGTTGGCATCTCCTCCTCTGTAGGGCGCAGGTTCCTCTGGAGTCGGTGGATTTCCTTCCTCCATCACTGCCCTCTGGGTGCAGAGTCTCGGTGATTCCCAGTGTCATCCCTATTGTTGGTGCCGCTCATGTAAAGTGTTGGCTTCAGCCTGACATCTGCCATGTTCTGGAGCTGCTGGAGGTTCCGGCCTCCCTCTGGTGCTGACAGAGTTGATACCCCGTATTCCTGGTGCTGCCGCTATATGTGCTGGCATTACAGCCTGGCACCTTCCCAGGGACCTTCCCTGCTTCTTCCCTGCACCTTCCCTGGCACTTACCCTGCGCCTTCCCTGCACCTTCCCTGGCACCTTCCCTGGCAACTTCCCTGGGACCTTCCCTGCTTCTTCCTTTCACCTTCACTGCACCTTCCCTGGGACCTTCCCTGCACCTTCCCTGCTCCTTCCCTGGCACCTTCCCTGCATCTTCCCTGCACCCTCCCTGCACCTTCCCTGGCACCTTCCCTGCTCCTTCCCTGGCACTTACCCTGCGCATTCCCTGCACCTTCCCTGAATCTTCCCTGCACCTTCCCTGGGACCTTCCCTGCTCCTTCCCTGGCACCTTCCCTGCATCTTCCCTGCACCCTCCCTGCGCCTTCCCTGCACCTTCCCTGGCACCTTCCCTGCACCTTCCCTGGCACCTTCCCTGCTTCTTCCCTGCAGCTTCCCTGCTCCTTCCCTGGCAACTTCCCTGCACCTTCCCTGGCACCTCCCTGCACCTTCCCTGGGACCTTCCCTGCTTCTTCCCTGCATCTTCCCTGGCACCTTCCCTGCACCTTCCCTGGGATCTTCCCTGCACCTTTCCTGCACCTTCCCTGCTCCTTCCCTGGCACCTTCCCTGCACCTTCCCTGGAACCTTTCCTGCACCTTTCCTGCTCCTTCCCTGGCACCTTCCCTGCTCATTCCCTGCACCTTCCCTGCTCCTTCCCTGGCACCTTCCCTGCATCTTCCCTGCACCCTCCCTGCGCCTTCCCTGCACCTTCCCTGCACCTTCCCTGCACCTTCCCTGGCACCTTCCCTGCTTCTTCCCTGCACCTTCCCTGCTCCTTCCCTGGCAACTTCCCTGCACCTTCCCTCGCACCTCCCTGCACCTTCCCTGGGACCTTCCCTGCTTCTTCCCTGCATCTTCCCTAGCACCTTCCCTGCACCTTCCCTGGGACCTTCCCTGCACCTTTCCTGCACCTTCCATGCTCCTTCCCTGGCACCTTCCTTGCTCCTTCCCTGGCACCTTCCCTGCTCCTTCCCTGGCACCTTTCCTGCACCTTCACTGCTCCTTCCCTGGCACCTCCCTGCACCTTCCCTGCTTCTTCCCTGCATCTTCCCTGGCACCTTCCCTGCACCTTCCCTGGGACCTTCCCTGCACCTTCCCTTCTCCTTCCCTGCACCTTCCCTGTTCTTTCCCTGCACCTTCCCTGCACCTTCCCTGGGACCTTCCCTGCTTCTTCCATGCTCCTTCCCTGGCACCTTCCCTGCACCTTTCCCAGCACCTTTCCTGGCACTACCTGCTCCTTCCCTGGCACCTTCCCTGCTCTTTCCCTGCACCTTCCCTGCTCATTCCCTGGCACCTTCCCTGCTAATTCCCTGGCACTTTCCCTGGGACCTTCCCTGCACCCTCCCTGGCACCTTCCCTGGGACCTTTCCTGCTCCTTCCCTGCTCCTTCCCTGGCACCTTCCCTGCTAATTCCCTGGCACTTTCCCTGGGACCTTCCCTGGGACCTTCCCTGGCACCTTCCCTGCACCCTCCCTGGCACCTTCCCTGCTCCTTCCCTGGCACCTTCCCTGCACCTTCCCTGCTCATTCCCTGGCACCTTCCCTGGCACCTTCCCTGCTCTTTCCCTGCACCTTCCCTGCTCATTCCCTGGCACCTTCCCTGCTCATTCCCTGGCACCTTCCCTGCTCATTCCCTGGCACCTTCCCTGTGACCTTCCCTGCTCCTTCCCTGGCTCCTTCCCTGGCACCTTCCCTGCACCTTCCCTGGGATCTTCCCTGCACCTTTCCTGCACCTTCCCTGCTCCTTCCCTGGCACCTTCCCTGCACCTTCCCTGGAACCTTCCCTGCACCTTTCCTGCACCTTCCCTGCTCCTTCCCTGGCACCTTCCCTGCTCATTCCCTGCACCTTCCCTGCACCTTCCCTGCTCCTTCCCTGCACCTTCCCTGCTCATTCCCTGGCACCTTCCCTGCTCATTCCCTGGCACCTTCCCTGCTCATTCCCTGGCACCTTCCCTGTGACCTTCCCTGCTCCTTCCCTGGCTCCTTCCCTGGCACCTTCCCTGCACCTTCCCTGGGATCTTCCCTGCACCTTTCCTGCACCTTCCCTGCTCCTTCCCTGGCACCTTCCCTGCACCTTCCCTGGAACCTTCCCTGCACCTTTCCTGCACCTTCCCTGCTCCTTCCCTGGCACCTTCCCTGCACCTTCCCTGCACCTTCCCTGGAACCTTCCCTGCACCTTTCCTGCACCTTCCCTGCTCCTTCCCTGGCACCTTCCCTGCTCATTCCTTGCACCTTCCCTGCACCTTCCCTGCTCCTTCCCTGGCACCTTCCCTGCTCATTCCCTGGCACCTTCCCTGCTCATTCCCTGGCACCTTCCCTGGGACCTTCCCTGCACCCTCCCTGGCTCCTTCTCTGGCACCTTCGCTGCTCCTGTTAGAGCTGGTGAAGTTTCCTCAGAAACTCAGAAAAAACGCAGCGAAACCTGCTGTCAGCAGCTTCTTTACTGCCAAGAGAGACGGTTCTGGCTGCAGGATAAACGCGACGTGTGAACACAGCCATCTGTGCTGGCATTACAGCCTGGTACCCTCCTCCTTCTACAGCTGGTGGAGGTTGATGCCCCGCTCTGCGCTCTGGCTGCCCGGGCACAGTCGCATTATTATCCCACCCATGTGAATACGGCCCTGCAGCCTGGCACCTTCCTGGGTTGCTGAATTCCTCGTTTTCTTCGCTGCCCTCTGGCTGTGTATTGGATTTCGTTGTGCCCGGTCTTGTTACTGTGGGCTGGCATCGCAGCGGGCACATTCCCTCCTGCCCTCTGGAGACCTGATGGGTTTCCTGCCTTCCTCATTGGCATCTGGTTTCATCATGTTTTGCTGGTGCCCCTCATGCAGCCGGCCCCTTCTCTGCCCCCGGCTGCTTTGTGCCCATTACTGTCTCTGGTACATGTAGGTTGGCATTGCAGCCTGGTAACGTTATAAATCGCAGCGTGGCACCTTCCAGTGATTTACACCTCACCGCTTCCCTTTTCTCAGCAGCATTGAGACTAGTGTTCTCTACATTGTATCATTGATCTGTAAAAGTGTTCATCCTGTTCCTCCTGATTCATGAACTTATGTCCAGAGCATCAGTGCACCCTGAAATGCCAGCAGCACAGAGGATTTCAGTAAGTTAGGAGACACCCCCTGAAGGGTCTGGTGTAACGTGATTATTTGGGTGGTCCGGGCCCTGAGTACAGGCGGTTTATCTGCGGTGCAGCCGCTCAGGGATGGAGGGGCCGCCATCATCAGCAGAGTCTGCTGCGCTCCAGATAAGGAGGGTCCTGGGAGATGATGGCATCAGTCCTGGGAAGAAAACGCTGCACAAATACTTGGTGTCTATAATGACAGCAGGTCAGGGGTTAATGCTTCACTTAAAGGGCTTGTCCACTCTGGATCAATACTTGTGTTAGAAGGGGCCAGGGAAGTCACTGGATAGGATAGCCATTATTGGCAGAGTCACATAGTCCTGAATAGCCCGAATAAGGACCTGAGAGGTCGCAGGAAAAGGGCTGCAATACCAACCACAACCTGTGGGGGCATGTGTGGCGCTGTGTGTGGCAGATAGAGGTCATGACTCCATAATCATAGCCATAAAAACACAAAAACACAGCAAATCACACTGCAGTAGTACAATAGGAAATATCTATGCAGGGCCCTGTTAGGACCTTCCACCCCAATGATCACCATAGAACTACACCTCCCAGCAATACTTGTTATGGGACTACAGCCCTGCTAGGACCTTCCACCCCAATGATCACCATAGGACTACACCTCCCAGCAATACTTGTTATGGGACTAGAGCCCTGCTAGGACCTTCCACCCAATGATCACCATAGAACTACACCTCCCAGCAATACTTGTTATGGGACTAGAGCCCTGCTAGGACCTTCCACCCCAATGATCACCATAGGACTACACCTCCCAGCAATACTTGTTATGGGACTAGAGCCCTGCTAGGACCTTCCACCCCAATGATCACCATAGAACTACACCTCCCAGCAATACTTGTTATGGGACTAGAGCCCTGCTAGGACCTTCCACCCCAATGATCACCATAGAACTACACCTCCCAGCAATACTTGTTATGGGACTAGAGCCCTGCTAGGACCTTCCACCCCAATGATCACCATAGAACTACACCTCCCAGCAATACTTGTTATGGGACTACAGCCCTGCTAGGACCTTCCACCCAATGATCACCATAGAACTACACCTCCCAGCAATACTTGTTATGGGACTAGAGCCCTGCTAGGACCTTCCACCCCAATGATCACCATAGAACTACACCTCCCAGCAATACTTGTTATGGGACTACAGCCCTGCTAGGACCTTCCACCCAATGATCACCATAGAACTACACCTCCCAGCAATACTTGTTATGGGACTACAGCCCTGCTAGGACCTTCCACCCAATGATCACCATAGAACTACACCTCCCAGCAATACTTGTTATGGGACTAGTGCCCTGCTAGGACCTTCCACCCAATGATCACCATAGAACTACACCTCCCAGAAATACTTGTTATGGGACTACAGCCCTGCTAGGACCTTCCACCCAATGATCACCATAGAACTACACCTCCCAGAAATACTTGTTATGGGACTACAGCCCTGCTAGGACCTTCCACCACAATGATCACCATAGAACTACACCTCCCAGCAATACTTGTTATGGGACTACAGCCTTGCTAGGACCTTCCACCCAATGATCACCATAGAACTACACCTCTCAGCAATACTTGTTATGGGACTAGAGCCCTGCTAGGACCTTCCACCCCAATGATCACCATAGAACTACACCTCCCAGCAATACTTGTTATGGGACTAGAGCCCTGCTAGGACCTTCCACCCAATGATCACCATAGAACTACACCTCCCAGCAATACTTGTTATGGGACTAGAGCCCTGCTAGGACCTTCCACCCAATGATCACCATAGAACTACACCTCCCAGCAATACTTGTTATGGGACTAGTGCCCTGCTAGGACCTTCCACCCAATGATCACCATAGAACTACACCTCCCAGAAATACTTGTTATGGGACTACAGCCCTGCTAGGACCTTCCACCACAATGATCACCATAGAACTACACCTCCCAGCAATACTTGTTATGGGACTACAGCCTTGCTAGGACCTTCCACCCAATGATCACCATAGAACTACACCTCTCAGCAATACTTGTTATGGGACTAGAGCCCTGCTAGGACCTTCCACCCCAATGATCACCATAGAACTACACCTCCCAGCAATACTTGTTATGGGACTAGAGCCCTGCTAGGACCTTCCACCCCAATGATCACCATAGAACTAAACCTCCCAGCAATACTTGTTATGGGACTAGTGCCCTGATAGGACCTTCCACCCCAATGATCACCATAGAACTACACCTCCCAGCAATACTTGTTATGGGACTAGAGCCCTGCTAGGACCTTCCACCCAATGATCACCATAGAACTACACCTCTCAGCAATACTTATTATGGGACTAGAGCCCTGCTAGGACCTTCCACCCAATGATCACCATAGAACTACACCTCCCAGCAATACTTGTTATGGGACTAGAGCCCTGCTAGGACCTTCCACCCAATGATCACCATAGGACTACACCTCCCAGCAATACTTGTTATGGGACTAGAGCCCTGCTAGGACCTTCCACCCCAATGATCACCATAGAACTACACCTCCCAGCAATACTTGTTATGGGACTAGAGCCCTGCTAGGACCTTCCACCCAATGATCACCATAGAACTACACCTCCCAGCAATACTTGTTATGGGACTACAGCCCTGCTAGGACCTTCCACCCCAATGATCACCATAGAACTACACCTCCCAGCAATACTTGTTATGGGACTACAGCCCTGCTAGGACCTTCCACCCCAATGATCACCATAGAACTACACCTCCCAGCAATACTTATTATGGGGCTAGAGCCCTGCTAGGACCTTCCACCCCAATGATCACCATAGAACTACACCTCCCAGCAATACTTGTTATGGGACTAGAGCCCTGCTAGGACCTTCCACCCCAATGATCACCATAGAACTACACCTCCCAGCAATACTTATTATGGGACTACAGCCCTGCTAGGACCTTCCACCCAATGATCACCATAGAACTACACCTCCCAGCAATACTTGCTATGGGACTAGAGCCCTGCTAGGACCTTCCACCCCAATGATCACCATAGAACTACACCTCCCAGCAATACTTGTTATGGGACTAGAGCCCTGCTAGGACCTTCCACCCCAATGATCACCATAGAACTACACCTCCCAGCAATACTTGTTATGGAACTAGAGCCCTGCTAGGACCTTCCACCCCAATGATCACCATAGAACTACACCTCTCAGCAATACTTGTTATGGGACTAGAGCCCTGCTAGGACCTTCCACCCAATGATTACCATAGAACTACACCTCTCAGCAATACTTGTTATGGGACTACAGCCCTGCTAGGACCTTCCACCCCAATGATCACCATAGAACTACACCTCCCAGCAATACTTATTATGGGACTACAGCCCTGCTAGGACCTTCCACCCAATGATCACCATAGAACTACACCTCCCAGCAATACTTGCTATGGGACTAGAGCCCTGCTAGGACCTTCCACCCCAATGATCACCATAGAACTACACCTCCCAGCAATACTTGTTATGGAACTAGAGCCCTGCTAGGACCTTCCACCCCAATGATCACCATAGAACTACACCTCTCAGCAATACTTGTTATGGGACTAGAGCCCTGCTAGGACCTTCCACCCCAATGATCACCATAGAACTACACCTCCCAGCAATACTTATTATGGGACTAGAGCCCTGCTAGGACCTTCCACCCCAATGATCACCATAGAACTACACCTCCCAGCAATACTTGTTATGGGACTAGAGCCCTGCTAGGACCTTCCACCCCAATGATCACCATAGAACTACACCTCCCAGCAATACTTGTTATGGAACTAGAGCCCTGCTAGGACCTTCCACCCCAATGATCACCATAGAACTACACCTCCCAGCAATACTTGTTATGGAACTAGAGCCCTGCTAGGACCTTCCACCCAATGATCACCATAGGACTACACCTCCCAGCAATACTTGTTATGGGACTAGAGCCCTGATAGGACCTTCCACCCCAATGATCACCATAGAACTACACCTCCCAGCAATACTTGTTATGGGACTAGAGCCCTGCTAGGACCTTCCACCCAATGATCACCATAGAACTACACCTCTCAGCAATACTTATTATGGGACTAGAGCCCTGCTAGGACCTTCCACCCAATGATCACCATAGAACTACACCTCCCAGCAATACTTGTTATGGGACTAGAGCCCTGCTAGGACCTTCCACCCAATGATCACCATAGGACTACACCTCCCAGCAATACTTGTTATGGGACTAGAGCCCTGCTAGGACCTTCCACCCCAATGATCACCATAGAACTACACCTCCCAGCAATACTTGTTATGGGACTAGAGCCCTGCTAGGACCTTCCACCCCAATGATCACCATAGAACTACACCTCTCAGCAATACTTGTTATGGGACTACAGCCCTGCTAGGACCTTCCACCCCAATGATCACCATAGAACTACACCTCCCAGCAATACTTGTTATGGGACTAGAGCCCTGCTAGGACCTTCCACCCAATGATCACCATAGAACTACACCTCCCAGCAATACTTGTTATGGGACTACAGCCCTGCTAGGACCTTCCACCCCAATGATCACCATAGAACTACACCTCCCAGCAATACTTGTTATGGGACTACAGCCCTGCTAGGACCTTCCACCCCAATGATCACCATAGAACTACACCTCCCAGCAATACTTATTATGGGGCTAGAGCCCTGCTAGGACCTTCCACCCCAATGATCACCATAGAACTACACCTCCCAGCAATACTTGCTATGGGACTAGAGCCCTGCTAGGACCTTCCACCCCAATGATCACCATAGAACTACACCTCCCAGCAATACTTGTTATGGAACTAGAGCCCTGCTAGGACCTTCCACCCCAATGATCACCATAGAACTACACCTCTCAGCAATACTTGTTATGGGACTAGAGCCCTGCTAGGACCTTCCACCCCAATGATCACCATAGAACTACACCTCCCAGCAATACTTATTATGGGACTAGAGCCCTGCTAGGACCTTCCACCCCAATGATCACCATAGAACTACACCTCCCAGCAATACTTGTTATGGGACTAGAGCCCTGCTAGGACCTTCCACCCCAATGATCACCATAGAACTACACCTCCCAGCAATACTTGTTATGGAACTAGAGCCCTGCTAGGACCTTCCACCCCAATGATCACCATAGAACTACACCTCTCAGCAATACTTGTTATGGGACTAGAGCCCTGCTAGGACCTTCCACCCAATGATTACCATAGAACTACACCTCTCAGCAATACTTGTTATGGGGCTAGAGCCCTGCTAGGACCTTCCACCCAATGATCACCATAGAACTACACCTCCCAGCAATACTTATTATGGGACTAGAGCCCTGCTAGGACCTTCCACCCAATGATCACCATAGAACTACACCTCTCAGCAATACTTGTTATGGGACTAGAGCCCTGCTAGGACCTTCCACCCAATGATCACCATAGAACTACACCTCTCAGCAATACTTGTTATGGGACTACAGCCCTGCTAGGACCTTCCACCCCAATGATCACCATAGAACTACACCTCCCAGCAATACTTGTTATGGGACTAGAGCCCTGCTAGGACCTTCCACCCAATGATCACCATAGAACTACACCTCCCAGCAATACTTGTTATGGGGCTAGAGCCCTGCTAGGACCTTCCACCCCAATGATCACCATAGAACTACACCTCCCAGCAATACTTGCTATGGGACTAGAGCCCTGCTAGGACCTTCCACCCCAATGATCACCATAGAACTACACCTCCCAGCAATACTTGTTATGGGACTAGAGCCCTGCTAGGACCTTCCACCCCAATGATCACCATAGAACTACACCTCCCAGCAATACTTGTTATGGAACTAGAGCCCTGCTAGGACCTTCCACCCAATGACCACCATAGAACTACACCTCTCAGCAATACTTATTATGGGACTAGAGCCCTGCTAGGACCTTCCACCCCAATGATCACCATAGAACTACACCTCCCAGCAATACTTATTATGGGACTAGAGCCCTGCTAGGACCTTCCACCCAATGATCACCATAGAACTACACCTCCCAGCAATACTTGTTATGGAACTAGTGCCCTGCTAGGACCTTCCACCCAATGATCACCATAGAACTACACCTCCCAGCAATACTTGTTATGGGACTAGAGCCCTACTAGAACCTTCCACCCCAATGATCACCATAGTACTACACCTCCCAGCAATACTTGTTATGGGACTAGTGCCCTGCTAGGACCTTCCACCCCAATGATCACCATAGAACTACACCTCCCAGCAATACTTATTATGGGACTAGAGCCCTGCTAGGACCTTCCACCCAATGATCACCATAGAACTACACCTCTCAGCATTACTTGTTAGGGGACTAGAGCCCTGCTAGGACCTTCCACCCCAATGATCACCATAGAACTACACCTCCCAGCAATACTTGTTATGGGACTAGAGCCCTGCTAGGACCTTCCACCCAATGATCACCATAGAACTACACCTCTCAGCAATACTTATTATGGGGCTGCAGCCCTGCTAGGACCTTCCACCCAATGATCACCATAGAACTACACCTCTCAGCAATACTTATTATGGGGCTGCAGCCCTGCTAGGACCTTCCACCCAATGATCACCATAGAACTACACCTCTCAGCAATACTTGTTATGGGACTAGAGCCCTGCTAGGACCTTCCACCCAATGATCACCATAGAACTACACCTCCCAGCAATACTTATTATGGGACTAGAGCCCTGCTAGGACCTTCCACCCAATGACCACCATAGAACTACACCTCTCAGCAATACTTATTATGGGACTAGAGCCCTGCTAGGACCTTCCACCCCAATGATCACCATAGAACTACACCTCCCAGCAATACTTATTATGGGACTAGAGCCCTGCTAGGACCTTCCACCCAATGATCACCATAGAACTACACCTCTCAGCATTACTTGTTAGGGGACTAGTGCCCTGCTAGGACCTTCCACCCCAATGATCACCATAGAACTACACCTCCCAGCAATACTTGTTATGGGACTAGAGCCCTGCTAGGACCTTCCACCCAATGATCACCATAGAACTACACCTCCCAGCAATACTTGTTATGGGACTAGAGCCCTGCTAGGACCTTCCACCCCAATGATCACCATAGAACTACACCTCCCAGCAATACTTGTTATGGGACTAGAGCCCTGCTAGGACCTTCCACCCCAATGATCACCATAGAATTAGACTTCTCAGCAATACCAGGGGTGACATTTCCGCACAGGGTGGGCTCTGTTTGTACGTTTCTCCCTGGGCCTAGAAGGGGAACATACTGATATCCTCATAGGGGTTTGTAGAATGAGCAGCAGATCCTGGATGCACCAAACCAAAGGTGGACATAACATTGGTGGAACCTGTGCGCACAGAGGCCTAGAGGTTGGGGGCACAATTGTGCATTGAGTGCTTGCGCTGCACGGGGGCCATATACTGTTCTTGCACCGAGGTCTTCTGTCCGTCCCCGCACCCAGTGTAGTAGTGACAAGTTGCAGCCGCTGACTTTCTCCTACCTGTTATATAGTGGAGGATTTTTTATTACGGGGAGGAGATAAAACTTCAAGACAAATGTTAAAAGTTGCTTAACATTGAGCGTATAGTCAAGGTCGCTCTCATAAAGCTTTTATAGGTTTCTATGGCTGGAGCTGAAGATTTAATAGTCCACGGTAGTCATCCGTAACCTGCGAGTGCCCAGCTGCTGGGCAACTACAACTCCCAGAATGCCAAACCAGGTGGTCTTTCCCCTACTGTCCCCATGGGCTTACTGGAGAGTCCGCTGCGGGAGCAGCATCCTCTGATGTCACCAGGGCTACTATGACATGAGATTGGTTATTACAGGGGAGATTATTACTTCCAGAGTTAATCAGAGGGATTTTCTTCATTATTGCATGTGTGCCTATTTTTGGTCGAGTTTTCGGTGCTTTTCGCCTGTTTTTCATTTGCGTCTTATTATTCTTTTAATTTGCATTTCTTTTAAAGTCTTTTTTTTTATATATTTACCTGTTTTTGTTTTATTTTTGTTATTGTGGTCGAGGTTTGGGGGTCTCCAGACGTTTTCGTCGAATTCATCCATTTTTAAAAAGTTGCAAAACTTTTCCGCGAATGTTCTCCAGTCCTCTCTCGGGTGATTTTACATCTACTTTAAAAAAACATTTGCATAAACTTTGAGACGTTTTAGTGGAACATGCGAATTGTTGTGCTAAAAAAGTTACAAAAAGAAAAAAAATTAACTTCTTGACTCGTGTGCGCCATTTTGCAGAATTTGGCACAAAGCACATTGTTAACAAATTGAACAAGACAAAAAAAAAGAAAGAAAGAGTGGATTCAGACCCTATGTTCTATCAGCTGTGAGTAGCCTGCTTGTTGATGGTTTCCAGCTTAAAAAAAGGTGTATTTCCACATACCACAGCAATGGACTCACTGCAAATGATAAGCAATGGTGCCAATATTTTGGGGCTATTAGAAAGTTGGTAGAAATGGGTAACTCTACCCCCCACCCACAGGGATGCTTTGTGCTGTTTTCACACTCTGGGTTCGTGTTCCTTATATTTTCTGGGACAGTTTATATTCCGACATGTTGGTTGCTCCTTTGGATGGAGCTCTCCTTTAAGTGGATGTCCCAGAAAAGAAAAGGTTAATGTCAAACAGGAATCAACTGGTGGAGAAGTGTCAGCAAAATCCAGGTGACCCATTAGGTAAGCGGAGGGTGGAGCGCTGCTCCGGGGACGTCACTGCTGCTCTGGAGTTTGTAAGCTGTAAATTGTAATATTTGATGGTTATTACGACACCTGGAGAAATGTACAACTCGTTATATGGGGACATGACGGAAGGAGCGACCACCGTCCATCATGGAGGGTCCGGGGGATGAAGACGTCTCTCCACCCTGGACAGTTCTATCTGCTTTTCCTCCTAGAATTAGTTTATTATGACCCTTCTGAGACGTTTTAGAATTTGTTCTCTGTTTTTTCCTCCTTTGCCCTAAAGTCACATATTATATAAGGAGTCAAATCTAGGTGTGAATTCACCCCTACTAACTCCCAAAATGAAGGCCAAGGCTCTGTTCACATGTCCCCCAAAAAATCATCTGTGAGAACAGATCCAGCAGCAATCCGTTGGCAAAAAAAAAAAGTTCTGCAGAAACAACTTTTTTGTCCATTTTTAAAAACCTGATTTCAGCTGGATCCGTTTTTTTTAACGTTGAGGTCCATGGACAGCGGATCCGTGAATTAACCAGTTATCCAGTTATCAAAAAACGGATCCTTTACAAATGAAAGGTAAACGGATGGCGAATTATCGGATCCATTGTCCGTAGACGTCAATGTGAAAAATAACGGACCCTCCTGAAATCAGGTTTTTAAAAAACGGGCAAAAAAACCACACAAAAACTTGCATGTGCAGAACTTTATTGCCAAACGATTGCTGATGGATCCGATCTAACGGATGATTTCCGGACATGTGAACGTTACATAGTGGTTCCGGGATAAGTCAGTGGCCATTGTATAGTGATAGACAATGGGCAGCATAAATGTCTCTCCCGGACTGGCAGACCCCCACTGTGCCGATACTTCGTAACACCCCCTTCCTACACACGCACTGGGGTTCACCTCTACGTGACAAACACATTCTGTGACCCTTTGGTTTGTTACAATGTATCGGAGACATATTTACAATTGCTGGATGTTTTGTTTTATGTTTTATGTTTTTCTTCCCACTGGTAAATTAAACAATAATGTCACCATTTGGGGTTCTGGCAGAATCTGCCCCCGTGGACCTTTATATCATTCCATCCTCGGAGTATTCTGGTTAAAATGGCCGAGAAAAATGGTTAGAAAATGGCCCAAGATCAGTAAAGCCCTGAGGCCCAGATCACTTCATCCCACCCTACATTCTGGGATCAGATAAGGGGCATCATGGATCTATTTCCACATTTATCTCCCTTATTAATATCCTGACTTTAGTACTTTTGGACATTCTTTCTTAATTTTTCATATAGACCCTTGACCCCCTCATTCCCCTGAAGGGCCTATAATTTGTCAAGCAGACGAAGGCTGAGGCCGCCTGTCCTATCCCAGACCTCTGATGTCTCCGGCCAGCCAAGACCCCACCTGCAAAAACAAGATGGTCCTCACAAGCATGGAGATGTTCCCGCTCAGCCCCATAGTGGGAGACCCTGAGGTCTACATCACGTACATATCTGTCCCCAGCACGTTATACACAGCGGGAGGAAGCCTGATAATACTGACGGCTCTACAATAACAGCAGTGTGTGACCTCTGGATCCATGTGTGACTATGCAGCTAATTACCCACAGGCAGTACTCAAACCGGCCTCTGGATGGAGATAGAGTGCACAAAGAAAAAACCTGGGGACAGTGTAGAGAGCATTGTTCTTTAAATACAAAAGGTGCTGTATCAATGGAAGAAATATTACTACTATAATACTGCATCAAGTAAAATAGAAAAAATTGGAGTCCAGCTCAACACGACTGGATTTTCCTTTTCTTTTTATTTTTCAAAATAAATTATAGTGCATACAAAAGAAAAATGTACATGTTCGACATGACCCAGTCAACACGTTTCGACTGCACTAGAGGCAGTCTCACTCATGAGTCATGTATGCATGTACAAGAATATAACTACTATAATACTGCCCCCTATGTACAAGAATATAACTACTATAATACTGCTCCTATGTACAAGAATATAACTACTATAATACTGCCCCTATGTACAAGAATATAACTACTATAATACTGCCCCCTATGTACAAGAATATAACTACTATAATACTGCTCCTATGTACAAGAATATAACTACTATAATACTGCTCCTATGTACAAGAATATAATTACTATAATACTGCTCCTATGTACAAGAATATAACTACTATAATACTGCTCCTATGTACAAGAATATAACTACTGTAATACTGCTCCTATGTACAAGAATATAACTGCTATAATACTGCCCCCTATGTACAAGAATATAACTACTATAATACTGCTCCTATGTACAAGAATATAACTACTGTAATACTGCTCCTATGTACAAGAATATAACTGCTATAATACTGCCCCCTATGTACAAGAATATAACTACTATAATACTGCTCCTATGTACAAGAATATAACTACTATAATACTGCCCCCTATGTACAAGAATATAACTACTATAATACTGCTCCTATGTACAAGAATATAACTGCTATAATACTGCCCCCTATGTACAAGAATATAACTACTATAATACTGCTCCTATGTACAAGAATATAACTACTGTAATACTGCTCCTATGTACAAGAATATAACTGCTATAATACTGCCCCCTATGTACAAGAATATAACTACTATAATACTGCTCCTATGTACAAGAATATAACTACTGTAATACTGCTCCTATGTACAAGAATATAACTGCTATAATACTGCCCCCTATGTACAAGAATATAACTACTATAATACTGCTCCTATGTACAAGAATATAACTACTATAATACTGCCCCCTATGTACAAGAATATAACTACTGTAATACTGCTCCTATGTACAAGAATATAACTACTATAATACTGCTCCTATGTACAAGAATATAACTACTATAATACTGCTCCTATGTACAAGAATATAACTACTATAATACTTCCCCTATGTACAAGAATATAACCACTATAATACTGCCCCTATGTACAAGAATATAACTACTATAATACTGCCCCTATGTACAAGAATATAACTACTATAATACTGCTCCTATGTACAAGAATATAACTACTATAATACTGCTCCTATGTACAAGAATATAACTACTGTAATACTGCTCCTATGTACAAGAATATAACTACTATAATACTTCCCCTATGTACAAGAATATAACTACTATAATACTGCTCCTATGTACAAGAATATAACTACTATAATACTGCTCCTATGTACAAGAATATAACTACTATAATACTGCTCCTATGTACAAGAATATAACTACTATAATACTTCCCCTATGTACAAGAATATAACCACTATAATACTGCCCCTATGTACAAGAATATAACTACTATAATACTGCTCCTATGTACAAGAATATAACTACTATAATACTGCTCCTATGTACAAGAATATAACTACTATAATACTGCCCCTATGTACAAGAATATAACTACTATAATACTGCCCCTATGTACAAGAATATAACTACTATAATACTGCTCCTATGTGCAAGAATATAACTACTATAATACTGCTCCTATGTACAAGAATATAACTACTATAATACTGCACCTATGTACAAGAATATAACTACTATAATACTGCTCCTATGTACAAGAATATAACTACTATAATACTGCTCCTATGTATAAGAATATAACTACTATAATACTGCCCCTATGTACAAGAATATAACTACTATAATACTGCTCCTATGTACAAGAATATAACTACTATAATACTTCCCCTATGTACAAGAATATAACCACTATAATACTGCCCCTATGTACAAGAATATAACTACTATAATACTGCTCCTATGTACAAGAATATAACTACTATAATACTGCTCCTATGTACAAGAATATAACTACTATAATACTGCCCCTATGTACAAGAATATAACTACTATAATACTGCCCCCTATGTACAAGAATATAACTACTATAATACTGCCCCATGTACAAGAATATAACTACTGTAATACTGCTCCTATGTACAAGAATATAACTACTATAATACTGCCCCTATGTACAAGAATATAACTACTATAATACTGCTCCTATGTACAAGAATATAACTACTATAATACTGCTCCTATGTACAAGAATATAATTACTATAATACTGCTACTATGTACAAGAATATAACTACTATAATACTGCCCCTATGTACAAGAATATAACTACTATAATACTGCCCCCTATGTACAAGAATATAACTACTATAATACTGCCCCATGTACAAGAATATAACTACTGTAATACTGCTCCTATGTACAAGAATATAACTACTATAATACTGCCCCTATGTACAAGAATATAACTACTATAATACCGCCCCTATGTACAAGAATATAACTACTATAATACTGCCCCCTATGTACAAGAATATAACTACTATAATAATGCCCCCTATGTACAAGAATATAACTACTATAATACTGCTCCTATGTACAAGAATATAACCACTATAATACTGCTCCTATGTACAAGAATATAACCACTATAATACTGCTCCTATGTACAAGAATATAACTACTATAATACTGCCCCCTATGTACAAGAATATAACCACTATAATACTGCCCCTATGTACAAGAATATAACTACTATAATACTGCCCCTATGTACAAGAATATAACTACTATAATACTGCCCCCTATGTACAAGAATATAACTACTATAATAATGCCTCTATGTACAAGAATATAACTACTATAATACAGCCCCTATGTACAAGAATATAACTACTATAATACTGCCCCTATGTACAAGAATATAACTACTATAATACTGCCCCCTATGTACAAGAATATAACTACTATAATACTGCCCCCTATGTACAAGAATATAACTACTATAATACTGCCCCTATGTACAAGAATATAACTACTATAATACTGCCCCCTATGTACAAGAATATAACTACTATAATACTGCCCCCTATGTACAAGAATATAACTACTATACTGCCCCCTATGTACAAGAATATAACTACTATAATACTGCTCCTATGTACAAGAATATAACTACTATAATACTGCTCCTATGTACAAGAATATAACCACTATAATACTGCCCCCTATGTACAAGAATATAACTACTATACTGCCCCCTATGTACAAGAATATAACTACTATAATACTGCCCCCTATGTACAAGAATATAACCACTATAATACTGCCCCTATGTACAAGAATATAACTACTATAATACTGCCCCTATGTACAAGAATATAACTACTATAATACTGCCCCTATATACAAGAATATAACTACTATAATACTGCCCCTATGTACAAGAATATAACTACTATAATACCGCCCCTATGTACAAGAATATAACTACTATAATACAGCCCCTATGTACAAGAATACAACTACTATAATACTGCTCTTATGTACAAGAATATAACTACTATAATACTGCTCCCTATGTACAAGAATATAACTACTATAATACTGCCCCTATGTACAAGAATATAACTACTATAATACAGCCCCTATGTACAAGAATACAACTACTATAATACTGCTCTTATGTACAAGAATATAACTACTATAATACTGCTCCCTATGTACAAGAATATAACTACTGTAATACTGCCCCTATGTACAAGAATATAACTACTATAATACCGCCCCTATGTACAAGAATATAACTACTATAATACAGCCCCTATGTACAAGAATACAACTACTATAATACTGCTCTTATGTACAAGAATATAACTACTATAATACTGCCCCTATGTACAAGAATATAACTACTATAATACCGCCCCTATGTACAAGAATATAACTACTATAATACAGCCCCTATGTACAAGAATACAACTACTATAATACTGCTCTTATGTACAAGAATATAACTACTATAATACTGCTCCCTATGTACAAGAATATAACTACTATAATACTGCCCCTATGTACAAGAATATAACTACTATAATACTGCTCCTTGTACAAGAACATAACTACTATAATACTGCCCCTATGTACAAGAATATAACTACTATAATACTGCTCCTATGTACAAGAATATAACTACTATAATACTGCCCCTATGTACAAAAATATAACTACTATAATACTGCTCCTATGTACAAGAATATAACTACTATAATACTGCCCCTATGTACAAGAATATAACTACTATACTACTGCTCCTGTGTACAAGTATATAATGTTGTGGTTGATATATTAGTCACTGCAGTAAATATTGTTATTATGATACGCTTTCTCCAGATTTCGGTATTATTTACCTTTCTCTTCCCACAATCCTCCGCTCCGCTTTCATCTCGCTCTTTGTATAAACAGCTTATTTTTAGCCGGATTCCTTTACATTATGGTGCTTGTTGTACACGTGGCTCTTTTTCCGTCCGGTTCCTGTCGCTCTTCTGCGCTTCCATTACCTGTACCTGTAGAATATTTGCTTAGGCCTCAGCTCGCGGTGGAGCGTGTGACAGCCCTCACATTAGCGAGCACTTATCCCCCAGTATACCGCCATGTGTGCAGTGACTATTCCTCCTCTTACTTTCTCCTGTTACATTGTAACAATCCTGATTCATCTCTTTTATGTGCAGCTGTGTTTGGTAGCTTAGTTATAGCGCGGCGGTAATGCCACCAGATCATTACTTCCTCTATATATTACATTTACGTTTCGGGATGACGGTATATATTACCTGGTGACAATTTTTTGAATTGATCTTTTCCCAGTTTTGCAGGAATCCGCTTATTTTACTGGTGATTTTTGGGGATTTTAAGTTCCTCCCTGTTCTTCTGCATCTCTTGCGTCCATAATGAGCGCTCATGGCGCGATCCTAATTACGCCGCGTGCTTTGCGCACAGCACGATCATCTCGACTTCTCAGAAATAAAAATATTTTATCTCTTCCTAAAATAGAAAAAAATAAATGTGGCTTTAATGTGCGGTCCCTCCCACAGCTCATGAGTCATCACCTATATTCTAATCGTCTGAAATCAGTCTCATCAATAGCCTGAGCTACTGAATTGGCCCTCCACCATGCTTTACTGCAGCTATGCGAGCTCACACTGGATGCTCCTGGGAGAGGCAGAAACCCACCAAAGAGAGGATTTCACGGAGGGCGAGTAGAGTTCAGGTGTCCTTGGACCCTAGTGGGAGTGTATGGAAAAGTTGCTGAAAGTGTGTTTATTCTGTCTCCCAGAAAAACCCATATATAAATGTTTAGCTCCTGTGCGCACCACTAGGGGGAGCTCAGGAGCATCCTGAAGACAGCATGTATATAATGGACCCTCAGCCCAGACACAGAGAAGCTTAGACCATTAGTGATGGGGACACTATAAGGGATGTTCTTTACACTGGATGACAATCTTCTTAGCAGAACAGCCTCAATACCAAAGTGTCTGCCGGCGTCACTCACAATATTGTATATACCTGCTGCGCCCATTCCCCCATCATACCTCGGACATGACTTGTACCAGTTCTGCATACCTGGATCCCTGCTGCTCAGGCACTGGACCTAAGGTGCACGTGTGCCACCCACACCCTGAGCCTATGGAGCACCTAGCCAGGACACCTGCACCAATGACTTATAGGACACATGCTGCACCCCTGACCAATAAAAGGAATCTATCAGCAAGTGTTTGCTATGGAATCTTAGAGCAGAGTGATGCAGGGACAGAGACCCTGATTCCAGCGATGTGTCACATATTTTGTGTCGCTGTTTCAATATAATCAGTGCTTTATTAGCAGGAGATTATCACTACAGGACTAGGTGTCTGGTGCTTCCCAGTCCAACCACTTCCCTTCCATTGCCTAGCAGCGTTCTGCCTATCAGTGGTGTGGCCGAGGTTATACAGGGCTCAGCATTCAGAGCTCCGCTAGATCGGCAGCAGAGAAAACGGAGTGTATTAAAATGACAGCAAGCAGAGCAGTAAGTGACACATCGCTGGAATCAGGGTCTCAGCCCCTACATCGTGCGGACAGATGCCACACATGCACAGCAGGCAGGATGCACACTCAGCGCTTCATACACAGTTCCGGTGCCGCACACTGACACTGCACATCAATCACTCACTGGGTGTCTGACTACCAAAGACCCTGGTAGACCCCTGCAAGCTGCAGCATCGAGCCGGCCTCCATTCTGGATGGAAGGAACTCCCTAGACATTGGCTCTGAGCTCTGCCCGCCCGCTGCCAATGACTGACAGGCCTCTCCCGTAGTCAGAGACCTGCTAATCCGGGGCAGCGGGTGGGAACAAGCCGCCGGGGACCCCCCTGTCCGACTAGTCTCCTGCCCGGTCCCTGGCGGCTTGTCTTATGGTTTTCTCAAGGTTTCGGCGCCGACCATACCCGGCTGACGTCACGCCTGATACCTGCTGTCAGGGTCCCTTTAAAGGGGTAGCCTCCATTTCCTCCCGGAGAGGCGGCTGAGCTGCTTCATTTAAAGCTTCTACTCCAGATATATGAAGTCAGGCAATGCTCCATGGGTAAAAAATATGCTAATTAGGTCCCCTCCAGAAGGGAGAAATCTCTCTAGTGCCCCCTGTAGCTTTCCAATAAGTCACTGTCCTACTTGTAAAAGAGCCTTGATAAACGACTAGGGACAGCAGTCTGTACGAGCTATGGCGGAGACCTCCTCCTGGGACAGACTGCTGCGTCATGGACCTCACCGGTCCTCAATCACTAGGCCGACACCTTAATGGCACTGTATCAGCCATGGCTCTGACTGGCCATGATTTGTAGCCAGGTCCCCAGCCATAGAGATGTCACCGGACTCTGAACCCGTGAGAACACCTGACGCGTTTCAGGCCTCACAGTCTCCCAGTCTTCTCCATGATACATGAGGTGAGGACGTCCCTGGGGCCTTACTGCAGTACACGAGGGGACGCTGTCGCAGTTTGGTCGGCCCTAATCCTCGGTCCTTACGTCTGTGTCCTGCTTACATAGCGTTCTTCATGACGTGATCGACATCATGCTCCATTATATGAAGGACGGACCTTTGTCCTACAACCGGAGCTCGGTCAAAGTCCTAAACATTACACACGGGAAGGAACGCCAACGCATTTCTGTCCGTGCCCGTCCTTCGTCATGACTTTGGTGTCCCAGTGGTGCAGTAATAGTCCTAGGTGACCAGGCGGCCGTATACATCTGGACATGGGCAGAGTCTAAGGGAGGAAGTTCCGCATTTTGGTCTGCACTAGCGTTAGATCGGTTCACGCAGAGATTGGCATCACTTGGTTGGCAGGTCGCGGCTATGTCCTCCAGGCTTCCTACCATTGCACTGGCCGTACTCCACTGTCCTCCTTTACAAATGCACAAATAAAGGCTCCAACGCGTTTCGGCCATTAGCCACAGCTCAATCTCCAGACTGGCAGCTCGGAGGAGTTTCTCTAGGGCTAATCAGGCGGCTTTGGACGTGACAAAGTCCTTTATTAAAGATGTGATTGAGACCAGCGCATTTCAGAGTTGTCCATAAAATGATTGGCCGTCGTACCTGACGATCTATAAGATCACCATGACAGCACCTTCGTCTGCTCCTTTCCTCTGACGGTCTGTTGCAGTAAACTCCAGAAGGATTTTGGACGCGTTTCAGTCTGTGTTTATAGTGAGGCATCGTAATGTGGCTTTTATAGCTGTATCACTGCGTGCTGGGCCAGGCTTCTCACGCTGGTCGGGTTTAGGCTATGTGCACACGTTGAGCTTTTGCTGCTTTTTTTTCTACAGGCAAAACCTGCTCGAAGCTGCTCCAAAAAAACAAGTTTTGTTGCGTTTTTTTGCTGTGTTTTTGTTGTGTCTTGTGCACGATGATAAAGTTTAGTGCCCCCCAAAAATCAAGATGCAACTTCCTCAACGGTTTTTGCACCAAAAAATGACACCTGCATGTTTTGCTACATTTTTCCTTTTACCCATTGTTTCCTAAGACGGAAAAAAACACAGCAAATATGCAGAAAAATGCTGCAAAAACGCAACGTGTGAACACAGCCTAAGTGTCCATGTGAGAAGATACAATGTATCGGCTCCTTCTCTTTTCTTTTTCTGTTGCTGATTTTTGGTGCAAAACAATAGATACAATGTTCTTCAGAAGGAGCTCTGAGCCCTGCACTGTATTGTGCACATCACTTCTACTCTAGTTACATCCAAAGCTGCATTCACCATCATGATAGCTGCCAGTATGGATCTGCAAGCAATACTTCTGCATGCAGGTCGTTCAGGCAGGGTCTATCCTTCCCACAACATTTGCAGACTCTGAAGCAGCAGGGGTTGTTTTGCGATACCGAATAAATAAGAAAAAAAGTCAGCTCTGGGTGTGAATTCAGAATATTGCAATATAGTATGTAAGTCCTGACTCAGTAACACTAGGGGGTGTCTGTTTTAGAAAATAAATGCAAAATATCCTTTTCTTAAGAGATGTGTAATACTCCATATCTCCTGCGGGGGTGCTGTGTGGAAATTGACCTCTTAGTTCATGTTCACACTGAGTTTTTCTGTGGCATTCATAATCATGAGATTATTAATTAAAAACTGCCTAAAGAATCCCTCACTTTTATTTTGGAGGGAATTTTTTCAGGGAGACTGTTCTTTTCCTGGAGAGGCTTTTGACGAGTATTTTTTTCCTGAAGTTTTTCATCGGTGCCAAGTTTGGAGAAGCTCAAAAAACTCAAAGCGGATTTCCCATATAAATATCTGGGAAGAGGTTTCCTGCAGTTTGTGGAGTGTTCTTAAGCTATTGTGCACACAGAGTTTTTTGCTGAGTTTTTGGAGCAGAAACCGATCAGAACCGCCAAGATTTCGAGTTTTCAAGGAGTTTTGAGATCTGGATGAGGATTTGGAAAGTTTCTGCTTTGTTTCTGTTCTAAAAACTCCTTAAAAAACTAAAAGTGCACATCGCCTTAGATGAGGATTTTGTAGAAGAACGGCTCCAAAAAAACTCATCAAAAACCTGTGTGAACAAAGCCTTCGCATCAGCTCTCCCCACAGAATGCAGCGGATTGTTGGGTGACATCGGCGGGATGTTCTGCATCCATGCTCCAGCGTCGGTGGCTGAATCGTGCCCCTTATAGTGTAGACCCAGGGGCGGACACTGACAGCTTGGGGCCCCTGTGCAAGAAATGTGTCTGGGCCCCCTCCTTTTATGGTGACAAAGCTATGTATATATAAATATATATATATATATATCCACACCACATGCATGTATATACATTACATAGTCTCCTTTATTATGTATATTGCTGTCCCTTATTATACAGTGCCCTCTCTTGTTATGTACAGTACTGTCCCTTACATACTGCATTATATAGAGCCCAGTTTTTTATTACATACCGTCCTGTCTTGTTAGATGTATAATGCAATGATGGCTGATGGAGCATGGGAAAGCTTCTTTTCTAATGGAGGAGCTGATGGGCTGGTCGTCTGGTCACCGGCTCCTCCATCAGCCATCATTTTATATCTAACAAGAGAGGGGACTGTGTAATAAAAGAGGGCCCTGTGAATAACAAAAACAACAAGAATACACTATGTAAGAGACAGCACTGTACATAACAGCAGAGGAAGCTATATAATAAGGGACAGCACCATATATAACTAGAGAGGATGGTATGTAACAAGGGATGATGTTATACATAAAAGAGGAACCTTTGTAACTAAGGATGGTGTTATACAGAATAAGTGAGTACACTATATACTAAGGGACTGTGCTATACCGAATAAGTGAGTACAGTATATACTAAGGGACTGTGCTATACATAATAAGTGAGTACACTATATACTAAGGGACTGTGCTATACATAATAAGTGAGTACACTATATACTAAAGGACTGCTATACATAAAAAGTGACTACACTATACACTGAGGGATGGAGCTATACATAATAAGCGAGTACCCTATATACTAAGGAACTGTGCTATACATAATAAGTGAGTACACTATATACTAAGGGGCTGTGTTAAACATAATAAGTAAACTGGTACCAATGGTTTATTGTTTGTTTGCATTGGGTGACTTTCCAGTAGTGAGGGATCTATCTGGTGCTATTTTGACATTTTTTATATGTTTGACAATTATGATTATATTCCTGCTGATTTAGCTAATCTGCTGCCCGCTTGTACCCAATGCCGCCCTGACTCGATGTTTATATTGTTCTCTCCGTTTGATCCCACCCCTAAAATATTGACATGGCTGGTACTTCATGTAAATGATCATCTGAGTGTGTTTGGACACTTCCAACAATCATTACTTGTACCGATTATCTCTACTTAGTAGACAACATGTTTGTCTGGACACTTCCAGACAACGCACGTATGTATGCCCACGTTACGAGACGGTATGTATGGGGTACGTGTATGTGATATCGTGTATTGGCATAGGTATGTTGACTCGCTTGGGATACATGGAGCACTGCCGTAGCGGCGATATGTGTTTGCGTTGCCGCTCGTTTTTTATTATATGGAATGAACATTATATACAGCTGTCCTCTGTGATGCCAGCCCGCTCTGTGTTTTTACCAGACTGGCTTCTCATCCCTCAGTGTATGGTGCAGCGTTAGGGCACAAAGCATACACCTATGTGACGTCAATTGTCCGGTCGGTTGCTATGATCTAGCTTGCGTTCCATCTCTGGAGCGCATAGCTGCAGCCGCGCAAACGGAAGTGACGATTCCAAGATGGCGCCGGTACTTCCGGTCTGCGCTAGAGGCGGAGGATGCACGTGTGCTGTGCGGTGGAGCCGGCGTGCATCCCAGCTGTGCGGTAAGGTACACTAAACAGGGATGGCGGCTATTCATCCCATTGAGGGGGGAGGAACAAAGACCCTTTTGAGGGCGGGATGGGACGGTTTATAAGTGGACAGCGGGTGCCATGTCGGCTTACTCACTGATTGTGGCGAGCGGCCACATCTAAATACCTAATGGTGTCTTAAGGGTTTACAGCCACTGCTGATACCTGGACTATGACGGACATTTGAGCATACCTCGTTCATTGATCTTTCCATAACTCCCCTGATGAATTTCCGTGACCGGAGAAGAAACGCGTTGGGAGGCGTTGGTTACAGAGTTTGTGGTGGGGGGTGTCCATAGCAGGGCTTACTTGGGCCTGTCCTTGTAAGGACAGGAGTCACTTGCTGGGGCACGACAGGGGAGTAAGGAACTGGCCCCCTACCCCATATCTTTTGGCGCTATACTGGACCCCCCCCCTGCGGGACCCCTTATCATCCTTGCGGGTATCCCACGTCTACAATCGGTGAGATTGAACCAGTTTTTTAATCTGCACAGTTTTCGGCGTGAGCACCTATAATTGTTCATTTTTTGTCAATTTTAACCATATTAGTAAAAGTTACGTTTTATGTTATGGGTTATACTCTTCCTGCTGATTAAGATTTATCTACCCTAAGAGTTGTGCAACAGTTTGGATTATCCAAGCTGCAGCTGCTATTTTAAACATAATAAGCAATAATAATGTCTTTCTCTACCTCCCCCTGTTCCTAAATCCATTATAAATCCTCCTTCCTCCCTTCCCAATCCCCCACACCCCCCATTGTCCTCCTCCCCCGCATCCCATTATTGCCCTTTCCCCTACCCCCATCATTGCCCTTTCCACCACCTCTATCATTGCTTTCTCCCCACCACCCCATCATTGCCCATTCCACCACCTTCATCATTTCCTCCTTCCCCAGCAACCCCATTATTGCCCTTTCCACCACGACCATCATTGCCAATTCCACCACCTCCATTATTGCTTTCTCCCCCACCACCACCATCATTGCTTCCTCCCCACAGCCAGTTGTAGTTGTCAGACAGCATCTGTGCAGAAAACAAATGTGTCGTTCAATAAACTTCATCCAGCAAAACTGTTTTAGAAATATATATATATTTTTTTGCAATCAATATTTGTTATTAGGGGTCCCCCTAATGTGGTTAGTGTGTGCTGGAGAACTTACTCAATGGCTGATTATTTCCTTTGAAGCAAATATTGATCTACATAATGCATTTTAGTAAGGGGCTCCTGGACAGTCGTGCCCACTCTATCGCTACTTTATGGTCTCATTTAAAGGGACAGTACTCTGTAAACACATCGTAAATAAAGTGTAAAAAGGATTCTCGCAGTGTGGGAATTATTTACGTGTCTGAATGAAATCTGGAATATCATAGATAATCATAACCGCGGGTCCGATTACTCTCCCCGCCAATATCGTAGCAGCAATCTTTTATATAAATAACACAGTAACAATTTAATTGCTTCTCGCTCTTATCAGATCAGCAATCACTTAAATCTGCCACCTAACGAGACCATTAATTGTTACGTGCAGCGAAAGTGGCTCAGTGCCTGCCAGAATGTTTCCAGGACCTTCGATACATGGTCTGTGAATTTTTAATAGGGTGTTAGATTATAAAAGAAAAAACTGTCCCATACACAAATGTATGTAGTGAGCGTGCCTATGTGTGCATCCATGTATGTAGTGAGCATGCCTATGTGTGCATCCATGCATGTAGTGAGCGTGCCTATGTGTGCATCCATGTATGTAGTGAGCGTGCCTGTGTGCATCCATGTATGTAGTGAGCGTGCCTGTGTGCATCCATGTATGTAGTGAGCGTGCCTATGTGTGCATCCGTGTATGTAGTGAGCGTGCCTGTGTGCATCCGTGTATGTAGTGAGCGTGCCTGTGTGTGCATCCATGTATGTAGTGAGCGTGCCTATATGTGCACCCATGTATGTAGTGAGCATGACTATGTGTGCATCCATGTATGTAGTGAGCGTGCCTATGTGTGCATCCATGTATGTAGTGAGCATGCCTATGTGTGCATCCATGCATGTAGTGAGCATGCCTATGTGTGCATCCATGCATGTAGTGAGCGTGCCTATGTGTGCATCCATGCATGTAGTGAGCATGCCTATGTGTGCATCCATGCATGTAGTGAGCGTGCCTATGTGTGCATCCATGTATGTAGTGAGCGTGCCTGTGTGCATCCATGTATGTAGTGAGTGTGCCTGTGTGCATCCATGTATGTAGTGAGCATGCCTATGTGTGCATCCATGTATGTAGTGAGCATGCCTATATGTGCACCCATGTATGTAGTGAGCATGACTATGTGTGCATCCATGTATGTAGTGAGCATGCCTATATGTGCACCCATGTATGTAGTGAGCATGACTATGTGTGCATCCATGTATGTAGTGAGCATGCCTATGTGTGCATCCATGTATGTAGTGAGCATGCCTATGTGTGCATCCATGTATGTAGTGAGCATGACTATGTGTGCATCCATGTATGTAGTGAGCATGCCTATGTGTGCATCCATGTATGTAGTGAGCATGCCTATATGTGCACCCATGTATGTAGTGAGCGTGCCTATGTGTGCATCCATGCATGTAGTGAGCGTGCCTATGTGTGCATCCATGTATGTAGTGAGCGTGCCTATGTGTGCATCCGTGTATGTAGTGAGCGTGCCTGTGTGCATCCGTGTATGTAGTGAGCGTGCCTGTGTGTGCATCCATGTATGTAGTGAGCGTGCCTATATGTGCACCCATGTATGTAGTGAGCATGACTATGTGTGCATCCATGTATGTAGTGAGCGTGCCTATGTGTGCATCCATGTATGTAGTGAGCATGCCTATGTGTGCATCCATGTATGTAGTGAGCATGCCTATGTGTGCATCCATGTATGTAGTGAGCATGACTATGTGTGCATCCATGTATGTAGTGAGCGTGCCTATGTGTGCATCCATGCATGTAGTGAGCGTGCCTATGTGTGCATCCATGTATGTAGTGAGCGTGCCTGTGTGTTTATTGTCAGTGAGCCTTGGATGCTGCCAGCACCGCAGACATCGTGAGAAGATCCGTGAGACTCGGCTAAAGGAGTCGTGTTTGTGACTCAGTAGAATCTGTAGATTCACCCATGAATCAAATTCTGTCTCATGTGGTCACAGAGCAGAGTAAGTCAGATGCAGGCGCAGCAGAGCTGAGCTCACAGGGAGCAAAGTTTAAAGTGTCAGATGCTATAAACTTATTTTCAGGTGCAGCAGAGCAGAGCATAAAAAGCAAATCATGAGTGCAACAACCCATCAAATACAATGTCTGGATATATAGAGAATGTACAGCAGATACAGCAGAGCTCAGGCTGCAATGATAAACTCAGGATCAGTAATGTAATGTATGTACACAGTGACTGCACCAGCAGAATTGTGAGTGCAGCTCTGGGGTATAATACAGGGGGTAACTCAGGATCAGTAATGTAATGTATGTACACCGTGACTGCACCAGCAGAATTGTGAGTGCAGCTCTGGAGTGTAATACAGGATGTAACTCAGGATCAGTAATGTAATGTATGTACACAGTGACTGCACCAGCAGAATAGTGAGTGCAGCTCTGGGGTATATAATACAGGAGGTAACTCAGAATCAGTAATGTAATGTATGCACACAGTGACTGCACCAGCAGAATAGTGAGTGCAGCTCTGGAGTATAATACAGGATGTAACTCAGGATCAGTAATGTAATGTATGTACACAGTGACTGCACCAGCAGAATAGTGAGTGCAGCTCTGGGGTATAATACAGGATGTAACTCAGGATCAGTAATGTAATATATGTACACAGTGACTGTACCAGCAGAATAGTGAGTGCAGCTCTGGGGTATAATACAAGATGTAACTCAGGATCAGTAATGTAATGTATGTACACAGTGACTGCACCAGCAGAATAGTGAGTGCAGCTCTGGGGTATAATACAGGATGTAACTCAGGATCAGTAATGTAATGTATGTACACCGTGACTGCACCAGCAGAACAGTGAGTGCAGCTCTGGAGTATAATACAGGATGTAACTCAGGATCAGTAATGTAATGTATGTACACAGTGACTGCACCAGCAGAATAGTGAGTGCAGCTCTGGAGTATAATACAGGATGTAACTCAGGATCAGTAATGTAATGTATGTACACAGTGACTGCACCAGCAGAACAGTGAGTGCAGCTCTGGAGTATAACACAGGATGTAACTCAGGATCAGTAATGTAATGTATGTACACAGTGACTGCACCAGCAGAACAGTGAGTGCAGCTCTGGAGTATAATACAGGATGTAACTCAGGATCAGTAATGTAATGTATGTACACAGTGCACCAGCAGAATAGTGAGTGCAGCTCTGGAGTATAATACAGGATGTAACTCAGGATCAATAATGTAATGTATGTACACAGTGACTGCACCAGCAGAATAGTGAGTGCAGCTCTGGAGGGTAATATAGGATGTAACTCAGGATCAGTAATGTAATGTATGTACACAGCGACTGCACCAGCAGAATAGTGAGTGCAGCTCTGGAGGTAATATAGGATGTAACTCAGGATCAGTAATGTAATGTATGTACACAGTGATGTTTATCTAATCATAAGTTATATCCTAGATAATAGTGGTGCACTGTTCACCTTTGCTACTGTCCTCTGATAATCCAGCACTTTCAGTTCTGGAGCTGTCGTTGGTGCATCCTAGACATGGAGTAAAGGTCTTTTGCAGCCTGCGGTTGTTCGGCTCAGAAAGGAGCTCTGCAGAGTTCACAAAAACAATTTGTCAAGGTAATGCTGGAGGCCCCGAATGATGTGCAGAAAAATGATCAGAGATGTAATTACATTGTCTGCTGGAGGAATGGATGACTAGGAGTTACATGGCTTGTGGACCAAGACAGGCACAAGATACCACTCAGTGTACCATCAATAGTGAGACTCAGGGCCGGACTGGCCATTTGGCAATTCTGGCAAATGCCAGAAGGGCCTGTCTGGTTGTGGGCTGCATTGTCTGCAACGTCGTTAACAGAGTAGGTGTTCTCAAGACACCCATATTGTTAAGAGTTGTGATGAAGCACAAAGTAGGTGACTCCATCAATTAACACAGCAGATCTCTGGGCATCATTAGAAATATTGGTCTAATAGTAAATCTTCCTTTCCTCGGTCCAGGGTAATATTAGTAATATATCCCGTATGGTGCTTGGGGACAGGGACAGCATGGGCCTGTGTGATTTCAAATGCCAGGACTGAATTTCAGTCCCAGTCTGTCACTGACACTGGATTGATCTAATCCTATCATGTGTGATACTGTCTGCTGAGCTACTGTATCTAATTCTAATACAAAAGCAGAGATATTAGTGATCAAAGTATTTGACACCTAAACAGTTAATTTTTTTGTGTCTAACTGGGCATTGCTAGAGAGATTTCACTGGAGGCGTGTATTTCTTCCTTCTGATGCTGACCAACCATGAGGAGGCATCAACACACTGGGGAAAAAAGAACACGCCCCCACAATGGCTTACAACATTCCCAAGTGATTTCCTGCCTGTTTTTGATTGCTCAGTCTCAGAAAGATGAAGCAGTACACGCCCCCAGTGAAATCTCTCTGATCACACCCACTTGGATTTAAAAGAATACTTTGATCGCTAATATCTTTGCAATTGAAAGGTGGAATTTATAAAAAAAAGTTTTACTCCACTGTTCGGCCAATGTGATATCATGTGTCCAGGTCAACATGTAAAAGTTGGTGAAAATTACTTTTTATTATTTTCATGTGTGTTGCTAAAGTCTGAGCCGATGTATCTAAGCTTTTAATATTTGATATCTTCTGCTGAGCTGTGTATCATTTACTTATTATTTACTGAGCTGATGTATCGTCTCATAGCTAATTCTACTACTAGAGTAAGAGTACTGTACTGTGACTGGCACCGTCTGACTAACACTGTTATATGAGTACTGTGACTGATACTTACAGCGCTGCATGGGGGTTGTATTGGGCCAGTATGTAGCAGCAGTATTATTACAGCACTGCATGGGGGTTGTATTGGGCCAATGAATTCCGGGGCATTGTATAGACCTATTACTGGAGTGACAAGGATGTTTCTGTTGGGGCATTATTGTATGACATATAGGGCATTGTATGGCAGTATTATTAGTGCTGTACAAAGTGGATTTGTTGGGCCAGTATGTAATGGCAGTATTACACTGTGTTCCAAATTATTATGCACATAGAGCTTAGGAGTGATAAGGTTAGAGTTTTTTTGTTTGTCATTTAAACTCATTGATGGTGATGTGTGTCAGGACTGAATTGCAGATACCTGTGCACATTAGTTTGGCCGGTGTGTCCAAATAAAGGCAAGACTACTTAAGAAGGCTGTTCCACATTATTAAGCAGCCTACATTTTTTGCCAAAATGGGAAAGAAAAAGGATGTGTCGGCTGCTGAGAAGCAACAAATTGTGGAGTATTTAGGTCAAGGCATGACTACAATCTACATTGCCAAGACACTTCATCGTGATCATCGCACAATCAAGAAGTATGTAGCTGATTCCCAGCACACACGTGTGCGTGCTGATAAGGAAAAATTGAGGACTCTTTCCAACAGGCAATTGCGTAAGGTTAAAAGAGCAGCTGCAAAAATGCCTTGTCATAGCAGCAGACAAGTTTTTGAAGCTGCTGGTGCCTCCAACGTCCCCAGAACAACAAGATGCAGGGTCCTTCAGAGGTTTGCAGCTGTGCGTAAGCCATCCTGTCGACCACCTCTATCCACTGCACACAAGCAGAAACGGCTCCAGTGGGCCAAACGATACATGAAGACTGACTTCCAAACTGTTTTGTTCACCGATGAGTGCCGTGCAACGCTCGATGGTCCAGATGGATGGAGTGGAGGATGGCTGGTTGATGGACACCCCATGAAAACACGGCTAAGGCGCCAACAAGGAGGAGGTGGAGTAATGTTTTGGGCTGGAATCATGGGGAGAGAGATTGTCGGCCCCTTTATGATCCCTGAAGGGGTAAAGATGAACTCCATAATCTATGTGGAGTTTCTAAAACAACACCTCCTGCCATGGTTCAAGAGGAAGAACCGTGCTTTCCACAGCAAGATCATTTTCATGCATGATAATGCACCGTCTCATGCTGCAAAAAACACATCTGCATCTCTGGCTGCTATGGGCATAAAAGAGGACAAACTTATGGTGTGGCCACCATCTTCCCCTGACCTCAACCCCATTGAGAACCTCTGGAGCATCATCAAAAGGAGTGTCTATGATGGCGGGAGGCAGTTCACATCTAAGCAACAGCTCTGGGAGGGGATTCTGTCCACATGCAAAACAATTGGAGCAGAAACCATCCAAAAACTGACAAATTCAATGGACGAGAGAGTTCTGAGGCTTCTTTCCAACAAGGGGTCCTATGTGCAAATGTAACATCACCTAGAATAAAGGTTTCACTTGAAAACTGTTTGATTTCATTTTTTAATAAGCTGATAATGCTTATAACTTCACAACTGACCATTATTTTGTTCAAAAAAGGTTGAAAACTCTGCTGTGCATAATAATTTGGAACATGCATTTTGAGTGTTTATTTTTTTTTAAAAGATTCTGTTTTCATAGGCAGTTTGTTCCAAAACATTGCAATTATACTAGAATAGTAGATGACTGGGAAATAACAATGACTGCAATTCAGATAGGTAACGTAGAGAAAATAGGAGGAAATATTATTTGCATAATAATTTGGAACACAGTGTATTACAGCACTGTATGGTGGTTGTGTTGGGTCAGTATGTAATGATAGCAAAGGGACATTGTACAGCGATATTATTACAGCACCGTATTGTGGTTGTGTTAGGTAAGTATGGTGTGACTTAGGCTTCTTTCACACTAGCGTCGGGCTCGGTCCGTCGCAGTGCGTCGGGCCGAGGTCACCGACACTAGCGTTGTCTCCGCCGCACAACGGGAGCAGCGGATGCATTTTTCCAGCGCATCCGCCACCCCATTGTGAGGTGCGGGGAGGTGGGGGCGGAGTTCCAGCCGCGCATGCGCGGTCGGAAAAAGCGGACCGTCGGGAGCAAAAAACGTTACATGTAATGTTTTTTGCTCCTGACGGTCCGCCACAACACGGCGCAACGTCGCACAACGGTTGCGACGTGTGGCAATGCGTCACAAATGCGTCGCTAATGTTAGTCAATGCTGACAAAACGCATCCTGCAAGCACTTTTGCAGGATGCATTTTTTCTGCAAAACGACGCATTTGCGACGTATTGCAGTTAACGCTAGTGTGAAAGTAGCCTTAAGCAGCGCAGTGCAGTATTATTTATGGGCTCTGTTTGGCTGCATTATTTGTCTGTATCACCTTTTCAATCCCATTCTTGGCCTCAGTAATAAAAGGAACACGTTTACATCTGGGACTGGTCACTTTAGAGTCATTTTGCCTCATAGCACAAGAAAAGAACAGAGTCTGAAAGTTTGTAAACTATATGGCGGCATAAAAACAGCGGTGTAAATCACATTTCATGGAGGAGCTGTGGGTGGCATCAGGGAGGCAGCGGGTCGGCAGATGGCGGGAACCAAGCAGCAGCGCGACCACAACAAATGCAAACAGCTGCTACAGAACAATCGGATCCGACACGGACGGTTCTGGACGAGGAAATTCAGATTGAGGTCGATAGAAAGACACCGAAGCCTCGCAGCATCAGAGACAAAGTGCCGGAGAATTGTCCGTGCCGCCGATTCCTGCACTTCACTACATTATTGTTCCTATTTTTGTAGTTTTTCTGCGGTTTTTGCTCCGGTTCGCACCGTGTTTTTTCTCTAGGTTGCACTTATCTTGTGCGTCTGTTTTCGATGCGACTTTTTGTCATCCAGATATTTTTTTTACCAATTAGAGTTTTGTGCGTCCTGTAATCTGGAATATCCGATCACCTAATGCCGGACTAGCGGAATTTTCCTGAAGGGCTGAGCACTGTTTTCTCCTCTCTAATTGCTCCGGCAATGTCCGCGCTGCTCACCGCTCACAGCACAGAGAATATTGATCTCAGAGTCAATACGATCGCTCCTCGGATAGACGCGGACTACAGCCAATATTTACCCAGCCGATCACCAGCACAGCCGCGCGTATGCCCAGATGGAGCAGAGCTGGGTTGGTTGAGTTTGGCGAAGGCGCAAAGTGTGTTGGTGCGGTGCTGCAGACCTCATTTAACAAACTCGGCACTGCTGCATCCATTAAAACTGAAACAGAGCCGAGCTTGTCAGATGCAGCAGAGCCAAACTTGTCAGATGCAGCAGAGCCAAACTTGTCAGATGCAGCAGAGCCGAGCTTGTCAGATGCAGGAAGCCGAGCTTGTCAGATGCAGCAGAGCCAAGCTTGTCAGATGCAGCAGAGCCGAGCTTATCACATGCAGTAAGCCGAGCTTGTCAGATGCAGCAGAGCCAAACTTGTCAGATGCAGCAGAGCCAAGCTTGTCAGATGCAGCAGAGCAGAGCTTGTCAGATGCAGCAGAGCCGAGCTTATCACATGCAGTAAGCCGAGCTTGTCAGATGCAGCAGAGCCGAGCTTGTCAGATGCAGCAGAGCCAAACTTGTCAGATGCAGCAGAGCCGAGCTTATCACATGCAGTAAGCCGAGCTTGTCAGATGCAGGAAGCCGAGCTTGTCAGATGCAGCAGAGCCGAGCTTGTCAGATGCAGCAGAGCAGAGCTTGTCAGATGCAGCAGAGCCGAGCTTATCACATGCAGTAAGCTGAGCTTGTCAGATGCAGCAGAGCCGAGCTTGTCAGATGCAGCAGAGCAGAGCTTGTCAGATGCAGCAGAGCCGAGCTTATCACATGCAGTAAGCCAAGCTTGTCAGATGCAGCAGAGCCGAGCTTGTCAGATGCAGCAGAGCCAAACTTGTCAGATGCAGGAGAGCCGAGCTTGTCAGATGCAGCAGAGCCGAGCTTATCACATGCAGTAAGCCGAGCTTATCAGATGCAGGAAGCCGAGCTTATCACATGCAGTAAGCCGAGCTTGTCAGATGCAGCAGAGCCGAGCTTGTCACATGCAGGAAGCCGAGCTTGTCAGATGCAGCAGAGCCGAGCTTGTCAGATGCAGCAGAGCCGAGCTTGTCAGATGCAGCAGAGCTGAGCTTGTCAGATGCAGGAAGCCGAGCTTGTCAGATGCAGCAGAGCTGAGCTTGTCAGATGCTGCAGAGATGAGCTTGTCAGATGCAGCAGAGCCGAGCTTGTCAGATGCAGCAGAGCCGAGCTTGTCAGATGCAGCAGAGCCGAGCTTGTCAGATGCAGCAGAGCCGAGCTTGTCAGATGCAGCAGAGCCGAGCTTGTCAGATGCTGCAGAGATGAGCTTGTCAGATGCAGCAGAGCCGAGCTTGTCAGATGCAGCAGAGCCGAGCTTGTCAGATGCAGCAGAGCCGAGCTTGTCAGATGCAGCAGAGCCGAGCTTGTCAGATGCAGCAGAGCCGAGCTTGTTAGATGCAGCAGAGATGAGATGCACAGATGCTCTAAAGCTGAGTTAGTTGGATGCAGCAGAGCTGAGTAGGGCGCGTTCTGCACTGATGGACTTGTTTTCAGCTGGGTTTGTCATGTGGCATAGCCGTAGTGATCGGACGTGTTATCTGTATATAGGACAGTGTATAATGCACTGCGATCATACATGCATCTCTCCATAAACTCCATCCATCATTCTCTGCAGGCTATGCTGGGAGTTGTAGTTCCAGAGTGCGGCCTCTCCACCGCCCCTTCTCTCTAGTACACGATGTTCTGCATCTGATACTTTGACCTTTTACACTTTATGGCTTTTGTTTCGTCTTTACAGTGATTTTCTATTTGTTTTTCGGCTTATTGCTCTTTGTGTGGATCATTGGCTGTTCAGAGAATGACGTCACTGGAGCACAGAGTATTTCAGGAGAGGGGGAGAATGACGTCACTGGAGCACAGAGTATTTCAGGAGAGGGGGAGAATGACGTCACTGGAGCACAGAGTATTTCAGGAGAGGGGGATAGTGACGTCACTGGAGCACAGAGTATTTCAGGAGAGGGGGAGAATGACGTCACTGGAGCACAGAGTATTTCAGAAGAGGGGGATAGTGACGTCACTGGAGCACAGAGTATTTCAGGAGAGGAGGAGAATGACGTCACTGGAGCACAGAGTATTTCAGGAGAAGATCCAGCCATGAGAGAAGCTACAGTCATCCATCCGTGTCCATGTGCGGGTCATGGGCACATGTAAGGCTGGGGGGATTGGGGTCAGGATCAGGAGACCCTCGGATCTGTGAATGTAAGGGAAGGAGGAATGTTCTGCAGCAAATATCAGACACAAGATTCAAGGGTCGGATTAAAATCGGCAATGAAAGTCAATGTGTCCGTGAGAAAACCTCCGCTGACATCTGAATATGGCGCGATGTCACAGACTCTCAGAAGGAAGAAGGGAGATTTATTTTTGATTTCTCCGTGTGCGAAAAAACCTGATGACCCTCGTCCCAAACCGACCTGTGATCAGAGGCCGCGCTGCGATATTCTCATACGTGAAAACAATCACACGTCTGAGCGGCCCTAAGGCTTTCTGCTACGTTTTTTGGATCAGAAACTGATTAGAAACTCAAAGTTGTTGTTTTTTATTTCGATTTTGAGCAGGATCTGGAGAATTTCTGTTCAGTTTCTTCATTGTGAACGAGTCCTTTGGAGGAATCACACTGAGTTTTTTTTATTTTGCTGTTTTTGGAGCTGAAACTGTACATCAATCCAATTAAATCTCATCATTTTTGCAGAGTTTGTGCTAAAAAAAACTGTAAAAAAAACTGTGTCAACACCTCCTACAGCGCAGGGTACAGTGCACACAATGCAGGGTCTGGTTCACACGACGCAGGGTCCGGTGCCCATGGTGCACATAGCGGAGGGGGTGGTTCACAACAGAGGGTCCGGTGCCCACGGTGCAGGGGGTGCCCACTGTGCAGGGGGTGCACATGGCGCAGGGTGTGGTTCACACAATGCAGGGTCCGGTGCAGGGGGTGTACACGGCTCAGGGTCCCGTTTCGCCTCCATTGTGCCTCGTTTCTATTCATTGCACTTAAAAATTAAAAAATAATTTTAAAAACCCATCAGGGACTCGATCCTGCGACCACTGTACTGGACTCCATCCTCAGGCTGTGTATGTTGGCCCCCGGGGGCCGGCAGGCCGGGGCAGGACAGGGCAGGCCGGGGCTTGTCCCGCCGCCTTAATGAAATAAGTATGAAAACATTCCTTTGATTTTCCTAAAGTGCCGCTCACTAAATCCGTCGCCGCCTCTTTGTATTCACCCAAACTAATTGCTCCGCGTGCAAACAAATCGGGGCCGGCGGGAGGGAATCCTGCTCCTTTATTTGCTGATGGTAGCGCTGTGTTTGTCGAGGCTTCGAGTGTTGATCAGACACATGATAGCGGATTACGTGCCGCGGACACGACTGACAGCGCCGCGACCCGGGAGATTATTAATATCATTCTGATAGAATGTGCGGATTCCTCTTCAGCTTCAAGATCTCTTCACTGATGGAGAAAGATCTGCAAGTTATACAGTGGGGGAAATAAGTATTTGATACACTGCCGATTTTGCAAATTTTCCCCCCTACACAGAATGGAGAGGGCTGTAATTGTTATCGTACGTACACTTCACCTGGGAGAGACAGAATCTAAAAATAAAATCCAGAAAATCACATTGTAGGATAATTACATAATTAATTTACATTTTATTTCATGAAATAAGTATTTGATACAATAGAAAAACAGGGCTTAATATTTGGTCCAGAAACCTTTGTTTGCAGGTACAGAGGTCAGACGTTTCCTGTGGTTCTTGGCCAGGTTTGCACACACTGCAGCAGAGATATTGGCCCCCTCCTCCATACAGATCTTTCAGGTTTTGGGGCTGTCACTGGGCAACATTGAATTTCAGCTCCAAAGATTTTCTGTTGGGCTAGGCCACTCCAGGACATTCAGATGCTTCTTACAGAGCCACTCCTTAGTTGCCCTGGCTGTGTGTTTTGGGTCAATGTCATGCTGGAAGACCCAGCCATAATCCATCTTCAATGCTCTACTGAGGGAAAGAGGTTGTTGGCCAAAATCTCGCAATACATGACCCCATCTATCCTCCCTTCAGTATGGTGCAGTAAAGCACCCCAAAAGTATGATATTTCCCCCACCATGCTTCACGGTTAGAATGGTGTTTTTGGGGTTGTACTCATCCTTCTTCTTCTTCCAAACACAGCAGGTGAAGTTGATACCAAAAAGTTCTATTTTGGTCTTATCTGACCACAAGACCTTCTCCCATGCCTCCTCTGGATCATCCAGATGGTCAATGTCGAACTTCAAATGTCCCTGGACATGTCCTGGCGTACGCAGGGGGACCTTGTGTGCTCTTCAGGATTTTAATCCTTGACGCCGTGGTTTGTTACTAATGGTAATGTTTGAGACTGTGGTCCCAGCTCTCTTCAGGTCATTGACCAGCTCCTACTGTGTAGTTCTCAGCTGATTCCTGACCTTTCTCAGAATCATCTCTACCCCACCAGGCGAGATCCTGTATGGATCCCCAGACCGAGGAAGATTGACAGTCATCTTGTGTTTCTTCCATTTTCTAATAATTTCGACAACAGTTCTTGCCTTCTCACAAAGCTGATTGCCTGTTGTCCTGTCGTCCATCACAGCCTTGTGCAGGTCTACAATTTTGTCCCTGATGACCTTAGACAGCTCTTTGGTCTTGGCCATGGTGGAGAGGTTGGAGTGTGATTGAGTGTGTGCACAGGTGTCTTTTATACAGATAATGAGGTCAAACAAGAGCAATTAATCCAGGTAATGAGTGCAGAGTAGGAGGCGTCTTAGGCCGGAGACACACTGGTGCGAGATACGGCCGAGTCTCGCTGGTTAAAAGCAAGCTGTGGCACCGGCATTCCGGAGCGGAGCGTGCAGCTGCATAGCAATACATGGAGCCGCACACTCCACTCCGGAGTGCAGGTGCCACAGCTTGCTTTTAACCAGCGAGACTCGGCCGTATCTCGCACCAGTGTGTCTCCGGCCTAACAGAAAAAGTAACAGGTCTGTGAGAGACAGAATTCTCGCTGGTTGGTCGGTGATCAAATACTTATTTCAGGCAATAAAATACTAATTAATTATGTAAAAATCCTACAATGTGATTTTCTGGTTTTTATTCTTAGATTCCGTCTCTCACAGGCGAAGTGTCCCTACGATAAAAATTACAGACCTCTCCATTCTTTGTAGGTGGGAAAACTTGCAAACTCAGCAGTGTATCAAATACTTATTTTTTCCTACTGTAGGTCTGGTGACTACATGTCCCAGCATGTCTTGCCCAGAGGGAGATATGAACTTCTATAGGAAGCTACATGTGATGCTGCTGCAATGCAGGTAGGTGCAGGCTTCACTAGATGGCAGTAGAGAGGAAGCAGGTCTGCACCTAAACAGAGCTGACCTGCAGTGCAACAGTGAGGCTACCACAGGTGGCAGAAGAATAGTCAAACAAGCCGGGTCAAATCCTAGACTGTATCACAGTACCAAAGGAATAAGCAAACTCGCGGTCAGAGACAAGCCAGGGGGTCTGTAACGGACAGGAGTGGATAAGCCAAAAGACAAAGGACAGAAACAGGTCAGGATACAAGCCAAGTCAAAGCCAGGGAGTCAGCACACTAAAGGGAAACACTAAGTCAAAACGGGAACAGGGGAAAACATAGACACGGGTTCAGACAGCAAATGAAGCAGGACCAATCAGAGCAATCGGAGTCAGCTAGAGCAGCACTAGGCAAAAACTATAACTGACGTGGCCTGCAGGAAGCAGCAGCAATAAATAGCCAACCTGAGACCAGACAGAGGCTGAGAAAGGTTAACTCTTGACATGACCAGACCGGGAAAAGGGGAAAACAGGACTCAAAATCCGGTCTGGATCATGACACTAAAGATTAATAAAATGTTGTAAATAGTGAGAAAAATTGTGAGAGGCCAGAAATGCAGGTGAAGGCCCAGGAGAGGCTGGTTCTGCGCACTGTGCAGCAGCAGCATGTTATTACAAGCAGTGCATCAGCCTCATCTACCTGCAGGGAGAGTAAACACCACCGCCGACTCCAACGTGCACCGCAGCCGAGCGGAAGGCGCCAATCGTAGCTGTGTCCTCCCAGGAAGAAACGGTTTGCACATAACATTTGCACTAATGTCTTTTTTCCAGTAGAGGCGACTAAATACTCGAACGCTCCACAACTTACACTAATTGCACGGTACAAAGACCACGTGGTCAGTAATGGCACCGAGGAGGGACGCTGGCTGATCCAGAGGATTTTGGCAGCAGTGGACAACCAGTGTCCCCCAGTCCTTTCCTACGCTGGAAGGATAAGTCGATGGCAGATGTTTCTGGCAGTGGCTTACTCTGCCCTTCACATTGAACATACATGCATGTGTATGGGAGGAAATGATGGTGTTTGGGCTCGCTCCTCATGGGCGTGATGTTCAGGGTCACTGTGTGGCTGCAACGTCATCTGTAGATCGTCTTTTTTTTCTGAAGCCCATTATTATGTCACAACTGCACCCACCCGAGTCTCGTCCTTCTCTGCTCACCCCCCTATGGTGCCCTAATAGACTTGGACTTCTGGGGGCAACTATCCCAACAAAACCTAGATCACACGATGCTCCTCATGCCGCCCTAAAAATAAGCCATGTGACCACCTGGGAGCAGGCCGGCCTTGTATTATAAAGACCCAATGGACAATTCGGGGGTCTACATACTGATTAGAGATGCACCCTGCAGTCAGACTTTACTAGGGGTCTCCTGGGATAGAATGATCCTTCTCGGGGGCAGGTTCCCTTTAAATCCCCACGTGCTGCCGATGTGTTATGTTGCGCTGTCTCCGGCCTCTGGGATCCGTCACGGTGCAGAGAGGATTTAATATGCAGATTACTTGTTTTGCATGAAGTTTGTTATTATGCAATTATGCAAATGTCTCCACGCGTCTTCCAGGACAGATCTTGACATCTTCACTTGCCACATAACAAAGTGACGGTTCCCGAGTCACCGGACAAATATTCAGCGGAGAGATGGCGCTCACATGGGGAACGATGGAGCCGGACCATGGCCGTCATCTAATGGCTCCAGGGTGTTGGGGATGAGGGGATCATGGACAGCGAGGGGGGACTTGGCTGTAGATTGTCAGTTCTTCTCCAGGATTATAAGACGCCTCACATGTGGTTTTTGTGTTTGCAGATTCTCTCTGTGCCAGAATGTAACATTATGCAGCTAATCGACCACAAGCGCAACGAGTGCATAGACCACCCGGACTACTACAACGAGACCACAGGTACGAAACGGCCTAAGTGCTGCCCAACGGAGGTCTGGGATGGATGCATAATAGATAATAGATAAACGATAGATAATAGATAGATAGATAGATAGATAGATAGATAGATAGATAGATAGATAGATAGATAGATAATAGATAGATAAATCACCTTGTCATTACTGGTGGGCTCTTATGAGTTGGCCAATGTGCATTTTATAAGTATAATCTATATGGCAGTGATACATAGAGGACTGTGTCTGGTAGTGTAGACGCACAAATCTTCCAGGAGGCTCTGGTGGGACATGTCTGGGATTTCACATCTGGAGATCTGTCACTTGGAACAATTATTTTCCTAGAATTATGACTTTTCAAATTAGTTGGAAAAAGAATCTTATTTCTCACCATTTGGCACCAAAAGGGAGGAAGAGGTGACTGATGGAGGGAGCCAAAGACATGTCACCACAATAATGGATGTCTAGGCGTTGATGCTTCAGATAACTGAGAATAAAAAAAGCTTCTAGAATTTAGTGTACAGAGAAGTAGAGTCTATTAATGGAGTTAGGAACACAACAAAGAGATAGAGAGATAATAGATAGATAGATAGATAGATAGATAGATAATAGATAGATAGATAGATAGATAGATAGAAGGTAGATAATAGATAGATACTAGATAGATAGATAGATAGATAGATAGATAGATAGATAGATAGATAGATAGATAGATAGATAGATAGATAATAGAGAAATAATAGATAATAGAGCAGTGGAAATAACTGATGAATCCATGAAGCAGCAGTCTGTGTGTCAGGAGCTGAAAATAATGCATTTACATCAGAGCAATAATTGCAAATATTTCATTACTGTGGAACCCTAGCTGTAATGTAAATCCCCTTCTCAAGGATCCGAAGTGATTTATTTAATATTATTTCTCTAAGAAAATCAAAGCTTCATATCTCTGATTCAGAGCTCCAAATCATCTTTTTTTGACTACAGTTAAAGGGTAGTATATCAGTTACTCCCCCTAGTGGTGGCTGCAGACAGAATCTTATCATGTATCTCTGTATACAGGGAGCTCCCCCTAGTGGTGGCTGCAGACAGGATCTTATCATGTATCTCTGTATATAGGGAGCTCCCCCTAGTGGTGGCTGCAGACAGGATCTTATCATGTATCTCTGTATACAGGGAGCTCCCCCTAGTGGTGGCTGCAGACAGGATCTTATCATGTATCTCTGTATACAGGGAGCTCCCCCTAGTGGTGGCTGCAGACAGGATCTTATCATGTATCTCTGTATACAGGGAGCTCCCCCTAGTGGTGGCTGCAGACAGGATCTTATCATGTATCTCTGTATACAGGGAGCTCCTCCTAGTGGTGGCTGCAGACAGGATCTTATCATGTATCTCTGTATACAGGGAGCTCCCCCTAGTGGTGGCTGCAGACAGGATCTTATCATGTATCTCTGTATACAGGGAGCTCCCCCTAGTGGTGGCTGCAGACAGGATCTTATCATGTATCTCTGTATACAGGGAGCTCCCCCTAGTGGTGGCTGCAGACAGGATCTTATCATGTATCTCTGTATACAGGGAGCTCCCCCTAGTGGTGGCTGCAGACAGGATCTTATGTATCTCTGTATACAGGGAGCTCCCCCTAGTGGTGGCTGCAGACAGGATCTTATCATGTATCTCTGTATACAGGGAGCTCCCCCTAGTGGTGGCTGCAGACAGGATCTTATGTATCTCTGTATACAGGGAGCTCCCCCTAGTGGTGGCTGCAGACAGGATCTTATCATGTATCTCTGTATACAGGGAGCTCCCCCTAGTGGTGGCTGCAGACAGGATCTTATCATGTATCTCTGTATACAGGGAGCTCCCCCTAGTGGTGGCTGCAGACAGAATCTTATCATGTATCTCTGTATACAGGGAGCTCCCCCTAGTGGTGGCTGCAGACAGGATCTTATCATGTATCTCTGTATACAGGGAGCTCCCCCTAGTGGTGGCTGCAGACAGGATCTTATCATGTATCTCTGTATACAGGGAGCTCCCCCTAGTGGTGGCTGCAGACAGAATCTTATCATGTATCTCTGTATACAGGGAGCTCCCCCTAGTGGTGGCTGCAGACAGGATCTTATGTATCTCTGTATACAGGGAGCTCCCCCTAGTGGTGGCTGCAGACAGGATCTTATCATGTATCTCTGTATACAGGGAGCTCCCCCTAGTGGTGGCTGCAGACAGGATCTTATGTATCTCTGTATACAGGGAGCTCCCCCTAGTGGTGGCTGCAGACAGGATCTTATCATGTATCTCTGTATACAGGGAGCTCCCCCTAGTGGTGGCTGCAGACAGGATCTTATCATGTATCTCTGTATACAGGGAGCTCCCCCTAGTGGTGGCTGCAGACAGAATCTTATCATGTATCTCTGTATACAGGGAGCTCCCCCTAGTGGTGGCTGCAGACAGGATCTTATGTATCTCTGTATACAGGGAGCTCCCCCTAGTGGTGGCTGCAGACAGGATCTTATCATGTATCTCTGTATACAGGGAGCTCCTCCTAGTGGTGGCTGCAGACGGGATCTTATCATGTATCTCTGTATACAGGGAGCTCCAACTAGTGGTGGCTGCAGACAGGATCTTATCATGTATCTCTGTATACAAGGAGCTCCCCCTAGTGGTGGCTGAAGACAGAATCTTATCATGTATCTCTGTATACAGGGAGCTCCCCCTAGTGGTGGCTGCAGACAGGATCTTATCATGTATCTCTGTATACAGGGAGCTCCCCCTAGTGGTGGCTACAGACAGGATATTATCATGTATCTCTGTATACAGGGAGCTCCCCCTAGTGGTGGCTGCAGACAGGATCTTATCATGTATCTCTGTATACAGGGAGCTCCCCCTAGTGGAGGCTGCAGACAGGATCTTATCATGTATCTCTGTATACAGGGAGCTCCCCCTAGTGGTGGCTGCAGACAGAATCTTATCATGTATCTCTGTATACAGGGAGCTCCCCCTAGTGGTGACTGCAGACAGGATCTTATCATATATCTCTGTATACAGGGAGCTCCCCCTAGTGGTGGCTGCAGACAGAATCTTATCATATATCTCTGTATACAGGGAGCTCCCCCTAGTGGTGACTGCAGACAGAATCTTATCATATATCTCTGTATACAGGGAGCTCCCCCTAGTGGTGACTACAGACAGGATATTATCATGTATCTCTGTATACAGGGAGCTCCCCCTAGTGGTGGCTGCAGACAGGATCTTATCATGTACCTCTGTATACAGGGAGCTCCCCCTAGTGGTGGCTGCAGACAGGATCTTATCATGTATCTCTGTATACAGGGAGCTCCCCCTAGTGGTGGCTGCAGACAGAATCTTATCATGTATCTCTGTATACAGGGAGCTCCCCCTAGTGGTGGCTGCAGACAGGATCTTATCATGTATCTCTGTATACAGGGAGCTCCCCCTAGTGGTGGCTGCAGACAGAATCTTATCATGTATCTCTGTATACAGGGAGCTCCCCCTAGTGGTGACTGCAGACAGGATCTTATCATGTATCTCTGTATACAGGGAGCTCCCCCTAGTGGTGGCTGCAGACAGAATCTTATCATGTATCTCTGTATACAGGGAGCTCCCCCTAGTGGTGGCTGCAGACAGGATCTTATCATGTATCTCTGTATACAGTGAGCTCCCCCTAGTGGTGACTGCAGACAGAATCTTATCATATATCTCTGTATACAGGGCGCTCCCCCTAGTGGTGGCTGCAGACAGGATATTATCATGTATGTCTGTATACATAGAGCATTTAGAAGACTCAGATAAGAGTTGGAAATCTCATAGACGCCTATGACATCTGAAACATCTTATAAATCAGCAGTATCAGAAGTTTTTAGCTTTTTTTGCTCCCTGGATTCTGAGGCGCTAGGAGGCTGAGGGGCAGAGATTGGCTACAGACGCTTGGCTATAGCTAACAGTGTTGAGTTGGGAACCTGTCCGTTTCTCAGATGTTTATTGTATGGCTTTGACATGTTTGGCTTTTATCCCTTGTCAGGGCCGTATTTAGGGTTTCTGCTGCCCTAGGCACTGTTAGTGCTGCCTCCCCCTTTGGTGAGTATGACACTATCGGCAGTGACTTTAGCAAGAATCGCCGATGTGAAAGTCGCCTTTTGCAGCAGATCCGTCAGTTTTTCTGCATGTGCCGCGTAACGGATCACTTACAGCAACACTGCGTTCGGCCTCATTCATTCCCTATGGGATTTGTGGCACTTGCCGTGATCTGGCAAATGCGGTACCATACCTCCCAACTTTTGAAGAAGGGAAGGAGGTACAAAGTGTGCGGTGCGCATAGCGCACCGCGGCAAATTTTAGGCCACGCATCTGACCACACCCATTTCACAACTAGTCACACCCATATCCACGTCCCAACCACAGCCATTTAGCCTTGCTGATCACAGTGTTTTATATACAATAATTATAAACGAAACAATATGGCCACAGTGCTCCATACTGTATAATGGCCACACATGATGCTCCATACTGTATAATGGCCACACGTGATGCTCCATACTGTATAATGGCCACACAGTGCTCCATACTGTATAATGGCCACACATGATGCTCCATACTGTATAACGGCCACACATGATGCTCCATACTGTATAACAGCCACACATGATGCTCCATACTGTATAACGGCCACACATGATGCTCAATACTGTATAATGGCCACACATGATGCTCAATACTGTATAATGGCCACACATGATGCTCCATACTGTATAATGGCCACACACAGTTCTCCATGCTGTATAATGACCTCCCCCTCCTGTATGCATTGCTCATATTCCCCCCCCTGTATGCATGGCTCATACTCCCCCCCCCCCTGTATGCATGGCTCATACTCCCCCCCCCCGTGTGCATGGCTCATATTCACCCCCCCCCCCCGTGTGCATGGCTCATATTCCACCTCCCCCCTGTATGCATGGCTCATCTCTCCACCCCCCCCTGTATGCATGGCTCATAATCCCCCCCCTGTATGTATGGTTGATGGCTCATATTCCCCTGTATGCATGGCTCACAATTCCCCCCCCCTGTATGCATGGCTGATGGTTCATAATCCCCCCCCCCCTGTATGCATGGCTGATGGCTCATATTCCCCTGTATGCATGGCTCATAATTCCCCCCCCCCCATATGCATGGCTGATGGCTCATACTCCCTGGTATGCATGGCTCATCTCTCCACCCCCTCCCCCGCTCCTTCTCCCATCTTGCATGGCTCGGGCGGCTTACCTTCCTCCTTCATCCCCCCCGTCCCTCATACTCACCTGTCAGCTGTCCCACACACCGCGTGGCTGCGCTGACATCCTCCCTCTGGCTCTGTCCCGCCGCAGCGCCTTCTTCCTGAGTGAGCGGTCATGTGGTACCGCTGATTAAGGTCATGAATATGCGCATATTCATGACCTTAATCAGCAGTACCACATGACCGCTCACTCAGGACGCGCTACAGACGCTGAGACCAGGCATCGCTGGAGCAGGGTGAGTATCGTCTTCAAGGAGGGTGGGTGGGACTCGGAGGCGGGCGGGGGTGGGGGCGGGGGCGGGGCGGTCGGTCGCGTTTGTGACCCGGGACTAAAAAAAAAAAAAAACCTTGCTCAGGTGCCGCCCCCCGCAATGTCACCGCCCTAGGCACGTGCCCTCGAGTGCCTAGTGGCAAATACGGCCCTGTCCCTTGTCTCCAATAGTTAGTGAGGCAGAAGGTTTTATCTCCATCTTGCCCTCTTGTCCCAGTATTGGGACCATTAGAGAATAAGGAATCTGTATCTTCTTCCCCATAAAATCACCCGCCGGCCCGATTTTTGGCCTTGGTTCCCTCAGGGGCCACACGTGAGGACTTTACTCTGCAGGAAGCCAAACGTTTCGCAATCCTCCTCTGCAGAACATTTCCAAATTTCCCAGGAGACCGAACTCCTAGAACAGGTCACTTTATCTTAATTGCTATTTGTTACCCTGGAAAGCGCATATCCATCAATTGTGTTATCTTAACGAGGGCTGAGGAGAGAAGAGGCCACAGGACCAGGAGATGATGGATTTGTTTTCGCACAACCATTGGGTGTAAAGCGCATTAATCCAAGGATTCCCCGCCTGCCCCCTCCAGTCCTCCTCTAATGGTCCTCGGCCCAGGCCCCTTCTCCTCCTGCCGATGACTGTGTTTGCTTTATTATCCATATACTTAATGGCTGGAGACAACACCTCTGCTGGGGGGTACATGGCGGCCCCCGGCCTTGTGCTGAGCTCAGCTCCTCTGATCACCGGCGATGGTTGAAATTTACTTTTGCGGCTGATGATGAATTAATTAGAAGTGTTCAGGTCGGAATCTTCTCTCCTCCGGACACTTTGTGTCACTTCTCCACTTCTATTAATCTGTTACATTTATGAAGAAACTTGTTAATTGCGGCTGATCCAAATGCTGAATTAACCGCAGAGGGGCGGCGGGAAAGACTGGCACGTACCGAAGCGGACATATCGCCTGTGCAGCTGCCCGATCGTGTCAGGAGCACCAAGGAGCAGGAACTAACTGCCCAAAAACGGGCCTGGGGTCAGCACAGCATGGATGACGAGGCTCAGTCATGAGCACCAAGAAAGGTGGTGCAAGGGCAAAATGAGCCCAGCGGGGCAGGTGTAAATGGCACATGTCCAAAATATAGGAGATATGTGTCCAGTATATAGGAGGTATGTGTCCAGTATATAGGAGGTATGTGTCCAGTATATAGGAGGTATGCGTCCAGTATATAGGAGGTATGCGTCCAGTATATAGGAGGTATGCGTCCAGTATATAGGAGGTATGTGTCCAGTATATAGGAGGTATGTGTCCAGTATATAGGAGGTATGCGTCCAGTATATAGGAGGTATGCGTCCAGTATATAGGAGGTATGCGTCCAGTATATAGGAGGTATGCGTCCAGTATATAGGAGGTATGCGTCCAGTATATAGGAGGTATGCGTCCAGTATATAGGAGGTATGCGTCCAGTATATAGGAGGTATGCGTCCAGTATATAGGAGGTATGCGTCCAGTATATAGGAGGTATGCGTCCAGTATATAGGAGGTATGCGTCCAGTATATAGGAGGTATGCGTCCAGTATATAGGAGGTATGCGTCCAGTATATAGGAGGTATGCGTCCAGTATATAGGAGGTATGCGTCCAGTATATAGGAGGTATGCGTCCAGTATATAGGAGGTATGCGTCCAGTATATAGGAGGTATGCGTCCAGTATATAGGAGGTATGCGTCCAGTATATAGGAGGTATGCGTCCAGTATATAGGAGGTATGCGTCCAGTATATAGGAGGTATGCGTCCAGTATATAGGAGGTATGCGTCCAGTATATAGGAGGTATGCGTCCAGTATATAGGAGGTATGCGTCCAGTATATAGGAGGTATGCGTCCAGTATATAGGAGGTATGCGTCCAGTATATAGGAGGTATGCGTCCAGTATATAGGAGGTATGCGTCCAGTATATAGGAGGTATGCGTCCAGTATATAGGAGGTATGCGTCCAGTATATAGGAGGTATGCGTCCAGTATATAGGAGGTATGCGTCCAGTATATAGGAGGTATGCGTCCAGTATATAGGAGGTATGCGTCCAGTATATAGGAGGCATGCGTCCAGTATATAGGAGGCATGCGTCCAGTATATAGGAGGTATGCGTCCAGTATATAGGAGGTATGCGTCCAGTATATAGGAGGTATGCGTCCAGTATATAGGAGGCATGCGTCCAGTATATAGGAGGTATGCGTCCAGTATATAGGAGGTATGCGTCCAGTATACAGGAGGTATGCGTCCAGTATACAGGAGGTATGCGTCCAGTATACAGGAGGTATGCGTCCAGTATATAGGAGGTATGCGTCCAGTATATAGGAGGTATGCGTCCAGTATATAGGAGGTATGCGTCCAGTATATAGGAGGTATGCGTCCAGTATATAGGAGGTATGCGTCCAGTATATAGGAGGTATGCGTCCAGTATATAGGAGGTATGCGTCCAGTATATAGGAGGTATGCGTCCAGTATATAGGAGGTATGCGTCCAGTATATAGGAGGTATGCGTCCAGTATATAGGAGGTATGCGTCCAGTATATAGGAGGTATGCGTCCAGTATATAGGAGGTATGCGTCCAGTATATAGGAGGTATGCGTCCAGTATATAGGAGGTATGCGTCCAGTATATAGGAGGTATGCGTCCAGTATATAGGAGGTATGCGTCCAGTATATAGGAGGTATGCGTCCAGTATATAGGAGGTATGCGTCCAGTATATAGGAGGTATGCGTCCAGTATATAGGAGGTATGCGTCCAGTATATAGGAGGTATGCGTCCAGTATATAGGAGGTATGCGTCCAGTATATAGGAGGTATGCGTCCAGTATATAGGAGGTATGCGTCCAGTATATAGGAGGTATGCGTCCAGTATATAGGAGGTATGCGTCCAGTATATAGGAGGTATGCGTCCAGTATATAGGAGGTATGCGTCCAGTATATAGGAGGTATGCGTCCAGTATATAGGAGGTATGCGTCCAGTATATAGGAGGTATGCGTCCAGTATATAGGAGGTATGCGTCCAGTATATAGGAGGTATGCGTCCAGTATATAGGAGATATGCGTCCAGTATATAGGAGGTATGCGTCCAGTATATAGGAGGTATGCGTCCAGTATATAGGAGGTATGCGTCCAGTATATATGAGGTATGCGTCCAGTATATAGGAGGTATGCGTCCAGTATATAGGAGGTATGCGTCCAGTATATAGGAGGTATGCGTCCAGTATATAGGAAGTATGCGTCCAGTATATAGGAGGTATGCGTCCAGTATATACAACCCCTGGCAAAAATGATGGAATCACCGGCCTTGGAGGATGTTCATTCAGTTGTTTAATTTTGTAGAAAAAAAGCAGATCACAGACATGGCACAGAACTGAAGTCATTTCTAATGGCAACTTTCTGGCTTTAAGAAACACTAAAAGAAATCAAGAACAAAAAATGTGGTCGTCAGTAATGGTTACTTTTTTTAACCAAGCATAGGGGAAAAATTATGGAATCACTCACTTCTGAGGAAAAAATTATGGAATCATGGAAAACAAACAAAAATTCACTCCAACATACCACTAGTATTTTGTTGCACCACCTCTGGTGCTTTACCTGTGGATTTTTCAGAATCTGCGCAGAAAAATCCGCACACAAATCCGCAACGTGTGCACATACCCTTAGTGTTTCTTAAAGCCAGAAAGTTGCCATTTGAAATGACTTTAGTTTTGTGCCATGTCTGTGACCTGCTTTTTTTCTACAAAATTAAACAACTGAATGAACATCCTCTGTTATGGACTGATAATTTAGGAGCGACATGCGACTAGCTCTGAGCAGGTGGTAACTATACAGACCGCAGTTCCTGATCTTAACACAACACTAGAAGTAGCCGTGGGATGTTCCTGTCACTCCCTGGACACCTCGTCACAGCCGGAGAACTAGCTACCCCTAAAGGTAGAAACAGGAAAGCTATCTTGCCTCAGAGAAAATCCCCAAAGAATAGGATAGCCCCCCACAAATATTGACTGTGAGAGGAGAAGGAAATGACATACGTAGTATGAAACAAGATTTAGCAAAGGAGGCCACTTCTAGCTATATACATAGTAAGGAAAGAACACTGTGCGGTCAGTAATAAAAACTAGAAAAAGTCCACCGCAGAGATATGCAAAAATCTCCACACCTGACTAAAGGTGTGGAGGGCAAAATCTGCAGCCCAGAGCTTCCAGCTTAGCTGAATAGATCCATACTGATAAGCTGGACAAATGAGCAAAACATAGAATGTGCTGAACAATAAAGTCCACAACAAATGGACTGCAAAAGGACAAGCAAGGACTTATCTTTGCTGAACTGGACAGAGTGTCATGGAAATCCAAAAGAGCAGTGGCTCCAAGCAGGAACAATTGACAACTGGCATTGATTGAGGGCAAGGCCAGACTAAAATAGCCGAGCCAGAAAGACGATCAGTGGAAGCAGCTGCTAATGCTAAATCCAAGAAGCAGCTTTACCACTCAAAACCGCAGGAGGGAGCCCAAGAGCAGAACTCACAAAAGTGCTACTCACAACCACCGGAGGGAGCCCAAGAGCGGAATTCACAACAGTACCCCCCCTTGAGGAGGGGTCACCGAACCCTCACCAGAGCCCCCAGGCCGATCAGGATGAGCCAAGTGAAAAGCACGAACCAAATCGGCAGCATGGACATCGGAGGCAACCACCCAAGAATTATCCTCCTGGCCATAACCCTTCCACTTAACAAGATACTGAAGCCTCCGCCTTGAAAAACGAGAATCCAAAATTTTCTCAACCACATATTCCAACTCCCCCTCAACCAACACCGGGGCAGGAGGATCAACAGAGGGAACAACGGGCACCACATATCTCCGCAACAAAGATCTATGGAAAACATTGTGGATGGCAAAAGAGGTTGGAAGGGCCAAACGAAAAGACACTGGATTGATAATCTCAGAGATCTTATAAGGACCAATAAACCGAGGCTTGAACTTAGGGGAAGAAACCTTCATAGGAACATGACGAGAAGATAACCAGACTAAATCCCCCACACGAAGCCGAGGACCAACACACCGACGGCGGTTAGCAAAACGCTGAGCCTTTTCCTGAGACAACGTCAAATTGCCTACCACATGAGTCCAAATCTGCTGTAACCTGTCCACTACAGAATCCACACCAGGACAATCAGAAGGCTCAACCTGCCCTGAAGAAAAACGAGGATGGAAACCAAAATTACAAAAAAAAGGGAAAACCAAAGTAGCCGAACTGGCCCAATTATAAAGGGCAAACTCGGCCAACGGCAAGAAAGCCACCCAATGATCCTGATCAGCAGACACAAAGCATCTCAAATAGGTTTCCAAGGTTTGATTAGTTCGCTCAGTTTGGCCATTTGTCTGAGGATGGAACGCCGAAGAAAAAGACAAATCAATGCCCATCCTAGCACAAAAGGCCCGCCAAAACCTGGAAACAAACTGGGAACCTCTGTCAGACACAATATTTTCCGGAATGCCATGCAAACGAACCACATGCTGAAAAAACAATGGAACCAAATCAGAGGAAGAAGGCAATTTAGGCAAAGGTACCAAATGGACCATTTTAGAGAACCGGTCACAAACCACCCAGATAACAGACATCCTCTGGGACACAGGAAGATCCGAAATAAAATCCATGGAAATATGCGTCCAGGGCCTCTCAGGGACAGGCAAAGGCAAGAGCAACCCACTAGTGCGGGAACAGCAAGGCTTAGCCCGGGCACAAGTCCCACCAGACTGCACAAAAGAACGCACATCCCGCGACAAGGAAGGCCACCAAAAGGACCTAGCCACCAAATCTCTGGTACCAAAAATCCCAGGATGACTGGCCAACACCGAACAACGGACCTCAGAAATTACCTTACTTGTCCATCTATCGGGAACAAACAGCTTCCCCACAGGACAGCGGTCAGGTTTATCAGCCTGAAAATCCTGAAGCACCCGCCGTAAATCAGGGGAGATGGCAGAAAGAATCACCCCTTCCCTAAGAATGCCAACCGGCTCAACAACTCCAGGAGAATCAGGCAAAAAACTCCTAGAGAGGGCATCAGCTTTAACATTCTTAGATCCTGGAAGATGTGAAACCACAAAATCGAAACAGGAGAAAAACAGGGACCATCGAGCCTGTCTAGGGTTCAGCCGCTTGGCCGACTCGAGGTAAATCAGATTCTTATGATCGGTCAAGACCACAATACGGTGCTTGGCCCCCTCAAGCCAATGTCGCCACTCCTCAAATGCCCACTTCATAGCCAACAACTCCCGATTGCCGACATCATAATTGCGTTCCGCAGGCGAAAACTTTCGGAAAAAGAAGGCACATGGTTTCATCAAGGAACCATCAGAATTCCTCTGTGACAAAACGGCCCCTGCCCCAATCTCAGAAGCGTCAACCTCAACCTGAAAAGGAAGAGACACATCCGGCTAACGCAAGACAGGGGCAGAAGTAAATCGGCGCTTAAGCTCCTGAAAGGCCTCAACAGCCTCAGAGGACCAATTTGTCACATCAGCGCCTTTCTTCGTCAAATCGGTCAGGGGCTTAACCACACTAGAGAAGTTGGCAATGAAACGGCGATAAAAATTAGCAAATTTCTGAAGGCTCTTCACAGATGTGGGTTGAATCCAGTCATGAATGGCTTGGACCTTAACAGGATCCATTTCTATAGACGAAGGAGAAAAAATAAACCCCAAAAAAGAGACCTTCTGAACTCCAAATAGGCACTTAGACCCCTTCACAAATAGAGCATTATCACGAAGGATCTGGAATACCATCCTGACCTGCTTCACATGAGACTCCCAATCATTGGAAAAAATCAAAATATCATCCAAATACACAATCAAGAATTTATCAAGATAATTGCGGAAAATGTCATGCATGAAGGACTGAAATACAGAAGGAGCATTAGAAAGCCCGAAAGGCATCACCAGATATTCAAAATGGCCTTCGGGCGTATTAAATGCAGTTTTCCATTCGTCACCCTGTTTAATACGAACAAGATTATATGCCCCTCGAAGGTCAATCTTGGTAAACCAACTAGCCCCCTTAATCCGAGCAAACAAATCAGAAAGCAAAGGTAAAGGGTATTGGAATTTGACCGTGATCTTATTAAGAAGGCGATAATCAATACAGGGTCTCAAGGAGCCATCCTTCTTGGCAACAAAAAAGAATCCCGCTCCCAATGGTGATGAAGACGGCCTAATATGCCCCTTCTCCAAGGACTCCTTAACAAAGCTCCGCATAGCGGTATGTTCTGGCACAGACAGGTTGAAAAGTCGGCCCTTAGGGAACTTAGAGCCTGGAATCAAGTCAATAGCACAATCACAGTCCCTATGTGGAGGAAGGGAACTGGACTTGGGCTCATCGAATACATCCTGGAAATCGGACAAAAATTCAGGAACATCAGAAGAGGGGGAAGAGGAAATTGACATTAAAGGAACGTCACTATGTACCCCTTGACAACCCCAACTAGTCACAGACATCGATTTCCAATCCAACACTGGATTGTGTACTTGTAACCATGGAAAACCCAGTACAACAACATCATGTAAATTATGCAACACCAGAAAACGACAATCTTCCTGATGTGCTGGAGCCATGCACATAGTCAACTGAGTCCAATACTGAGGTTTATTCTTGGCCAACGGTGTAGCATCAATACCCCTAGGAATAGGGCTCTGCAAAGGCTGCAAAGAAAAACCACAGCGCCTGGCAAATTCTAAGTCCATTAAGTTCAGGGCAGCGCCTGAATCCACAAATGCCATGACAGAGAAAGTTGACAATGAGCAATTCAGGGTCACAGACAGGAGAAACTTAGGCTGTACAGTACTAATGGTAACAGATCTAGCGACCCTCTTAGTACGCTTAGGGCAATCAGAGATAGTATGAGCTGAATAACCACAGTAAAAACACAGCCCATTCTGACGTCTGTATCCCCTCTGTTCCGCTCTAGTCAGAATCCTATCACATTGCATAGGCTCAGGACTCCGCTCAGAGAATGCTGCCATATGGTGCACCACTTTGCGCTCACGCAGGCGCCGATCGATCTGAATGGCTAGAGACATAGATTCGCTCAGACCAACAGGCGTGGGGAACCCCACCATAACATCTTTAAGGGCTTCAGAAAGACCATTTCTGAAAATTGCTGCCAGAGCATCCTCATTCCATTTAGTGAGCACAGACCATTTTCTAAATTTCTGGCAGTATAATTCTGCCACTTCCTGACCCTGGCACAGAGCCAACAAGGTTTTTTCCGCATGATCTACAGAGTTAGGTTCGTCATTAGGGTTGAGCGACTTTTATTTTTATAGGATCGGGTCGGGTTTCACGAAACCCGACTTTCTCAAAAGTCGGGTCGAGTGAAATCGGCCGATCCTATAAAAAAGTCGGGGTCGGGGTCGGCCGAAACGCGAAACCCAATGCAGTGCAATGGGATACTATGGTTCCCAGGGTCTGAAGGAGAGGAAACTCTCCTTCAGGCCCTGGGATCCATATTTAAGTGTAAAATAAAGAATTAAAATAAAAAATATTGATATACTCACCCTCTGACGCGCCCTGGTAGTAATTGGCATCTTCCGTTCCTAAGAATGGCGCTTGAAAGACCTTTCAATGACGTCACGGCTTGTGATTGGTCGCGGCGGCCCACGTGACCGCTGAGCGACCAATCACAACAAGCCGTGACGTAATTCTCAGGTCCTAAATTCCTCATTCTTGGAATTTAGGCCATGAGAATTACGTCACGGCTTGTGATTGGTCGCTGAGCGGTCACGTGGGCCGCCGCGACCAATCACAAGCCGTGACGTAATCGAAAGGTCCTTCACGCGCTCATTCTTAAGAAGGAAGGCTGCCGGAAAGAAGCCGAGGGTGAGTATATTCCTATTAGGTATATACTCACCCTCGGACGCACCCTACTTCTTTCCGGCAGCCTTCCTTCTTAAGAATCAGCGCGTGAAGGACCTTTCGATGACGTCACGGCTTGTGATTGGTCGCGGCGGCCCACGTGACCGCTCAGCGACCAATCACAAGCCGTGACGTAATTCTCATGGCCTAAATTCCTAGAATGAGGAATTTAGGACCTGAGAATTACGTCACGGCTTGTTGTGATTGGTCGCTCAGCGGTCACGTGGGCCGCCGCGACCAATCACAAGCCGTGACGTCATCGAAAGGTCTTTCAAGCGCCATTCTTAGGAATGGAAGATGCCGGTTACCAGCGGCGATGTCCAGGCTGCGTCGGAGAGGTGAGTATATCAATATTTTTTATTTTAATTCTTTATTTTACACTTAAATGTGGATTCCGATACCGAGTTCCGATATCGCAAACATATCGGAACTCGGTATCGGAATTCCGATACCAGATTCAGAAGATCGCCGACCTCAAACCCCACACAGTCGGCGACTTCTGAAAATGGCCGACCCGTTTCGCTCAACCCTATTCGTCATACAATAATCCGAGCGATTGAAAAAATGCATCTACATTAAGCAATGCCGGCTCAGAAATGATGGCTCAGAACTCTTTCTTTTCCTTCTTTTGAGATGCATTCAACTCATTTTTGGCCAATTGCACTGTTATGGACTGGTAATTTAGGAGCAACATGCGACTAGCTCTGAGCAGGTGGTAACTATACAGACCGCAGTTCCTGATCTTAACACAACACTAGCAGTAGCCGTGGGATGTTCCTGTCACTCCCTGGACACCTCGTCACAGCCGGAGAACTAGCTACCCCTAAAGGTAGAAACAGGAAAGCTATCTTGCCTCAGAGAAAATCCCCAAAGGATAGGATAGCCCCCCACAAATATTGACTGTGAGAGGAGAAGGAAATGACATACGTAGTATGAAACAAGATTTAGCAAAGGAGGCCATTTCTAGCTATATACATAGTAAGGAAAGAACACTGTGCGGTCAGTAATAAAAACTAGAAAAAGTCCACCGCAGAGATATGCAAAAATCTCCACACCTGACTAAAGGTGTGGAGGGCAAAATCTGCAGCCCAGAGCTTCCAGCTTAGCTAAATAGATCCATACTGATAAGCTGGACAAATGAGCAAAACATAGAATGTGCTGAACAATAAAGTCCACAACAAATGAACTGCAAAAGGACAAGCAAGGACTTATCTTTGCTGAACTGGACAGAGTGTCAGGGAAATCCAAAAGAGCAGTGGCTCCAAGCAGGAACAATTGACAACTGGCATTGATTGAGGGCAAGGCCAGACTAAAATAGCCGAGCCAGAAAGACGATCAGTGGAAGCAGCTGCTAATGCTAAATCCAAGAAGCAGCTATACCACTCAAAACCACAGGAGGGAGCCCAAGAGCAGAACTCACAAAAGTGCTACTCACAACCACCGGAGGGAGCCCAAGAGCGGAATTCACAACAATCCTCCAAGGCCGGTGATTCCATCATTTGTGCCAGGGGTTGTAGATGGTATGTGTCCAGTATATAGGTGGTATGTGGGCACCATGTGTCCAGTATATAGGTGGTATGTGTGCACCATGTGTCCAGTATATAGGTGGTATGTGTGCACCATGTGTCCAGTATATAGGTGGTATGTGTGCACCATGTGTCCAGTATATAGATGTATGTGTGCACCATGCGTCCAGTATATAGGTGGTATGTGTGCACCATGTGCCAGTATATAGGTGGTATGTGGGCACCATGTGTCCAGTATATAGGTGGTATGTGGGCACCATGTGTCCAGTATATAGGTGGTATGTGGGCACCATGTGTCCAGTATATAGGTGGTATGTGTGCACCATGTGTCCAGTATATAGATGTATGTGTGCACCATGCGTCCAGTATATAGGTGGTATGTGGGCACCATGTGTCCAGTATATATGTGTATGTGTGCACCATGTGTCCAGTATATAGGTGGTATGTGGGCACCATGTGTCCAGTATATAGGTGGTATGTGGGCACCATGTGTCCAGTATATAGGTGGTATGTGGGCACCATGTGTCCAGTATATAGGTGGTATGTGGGCACCATGCGTCCAGTATATAGGTGGTATGTGGGCACCATGCGTCCAGTATACAGGTGGTATGTGGGCACCATGCGTCCAGTATATAGGTGGTATGTGGGCAACATGTGTCCAGTATATAGGTGGTATGTGTGCACCATGTGTCCACTATATAGGTGGTATGTGTGCACCATGTGTCCAGTATATAGGTGGTATGTGTGCCCCATGTGTCCACTATATAGGTGGTATGTGTGCACCATGTGTCCAGTATATAGGTGGTATGTGTGCACCATGTGTCCAGTATATAGGTGGTATGTGTGCACCATGTGTCCAGTATATAGGTGTATGTGTGCACCATGTGTCCAGTATATAGGTGGTATGTGTGCACCATGCATCCAGTATATACAGTTATATGAAAAAGTTTGGGCACCCCTATTAATCTTAAGCTTAATGTTTTATAAAAATTGTGTTTTTTTTTGCAACAGCTATTTCAGTTTCATATATCTAATAACTGTTGGACACAGTAATGTTTCTGCCTTGAAATGAGGTTTATTGTACTAACAGAAAATGTGCAATCTGCATTCAAACAAAATTTGACAGGTGCATAAGTATGGGCACCCTTATCATTTTCTTGTTTTAAATACTCCTACCTACTTTTTACTGACTTACTAAAGCCCTTTTTTTGGTTTTGTAACCTCATTGAGCTTTGAACTTCATAGCCAGGTGTATGCAATCATGAGAAAAGCTACTTAAAGTGGCCACTTGCAAGTTGTTCTCCTGTTTGAATCTCCTCTGAAGAGTGGCATCATGGGCTCCTCAAAACAACTGTCAAATGATCTGAAAACAAAGATTGTTCAGCATAGTTGTTCAGGGGAAGGATACAAAAAGCTGTCTCAGAGATTTAACCTGTCAGTTTCCACTGTGAGGAACATAGTAAGGAAATGGAAGAACACAGGTACAGTTCTTGTTAAGGCCAGAAGTGGCAGGCCAAGAAAAACATCAGAAAGGCAGAGAAGAAGAATGGTGAGATCAGTCAAGGACAATCCTCAGGCCACCTCCAGAGAGCTGCAGCATCAACTTTCTGCAGATGGTGTCACTGTGCATCGGTCAACTATACAACGCACTTTGCACAAGGAGAAGCTGTATGGGACAGTGATGCGAAAGAAGCCGTTTCTGCAAGCACGCCACAAACAGAGTCGGCTGAGGTATGCAAAAGCACATTTGGAATTTCTTTTTGGAAGAAGATCCTGTGGACTGATGAAACCAAGATTGAGTTGTTTGGTCATACAAAAAGGCGTTATGCATGAGGGCAAAAAAACACAGCATTCCAAGAAAAACACTTGCTACACACAGTAAAATTTGGTGGAGGTTCCATCATGCTTTGGGGCTGTGTGGCCAATGCCGGCACCGGGAATCTTGTTAAAGTTGAGGGACGCATGGATTCCTCTCAGTATCAGCAGATTCTTGACAACAATGTTCATGAATCAGTGACAAAGTTGAAGTTACGCAGGGGATGGATCTTGACAAGACAATGATCCAAAACACCGCTCCAAATCTACTCAGGCATTCATGCAGAGGAACAATTACACTGTTCTGGAATGGCCATCCCAGTCTCCAGACCTGAATATCATTGAACATCTGTGGGATCATTTGAAGAGGGCTGTCCATGCTCGGCGACCATCAAACTTAACTGAACTGGAATTGTTCTGTAAAGAGGAATGGTCAAAAATACCTTCATCCAGGATCCAGGAACTCATTAAAAGCTACAGGAAGCGACTAGAGGCTGTTATTTTTGCAAAAGGAGGATCTACTAAATATTAATGTCACTTTTCTGGTGAGGTGCCCATACTTATGCACCTGTCAAATTTTGTTTGAATGCAGATTGCACATTTTCTGTTAGTACAATAAACCTCATTTCAAGGCAGAAACATTACTGTGTCCAACAGTTATTAGATATATGAAACTGAAATCGCTGTTACAAAAAAAACAATTTTTATAAAACATTAAGCTTAAGATTAATAGGGGTGCCCAAACCTTTTCATATAACTGTAGGTGGTATGTGGGCACCATGTGTCCAGTATATAGGTGGTATGTTTGCACCATGTGTCCAGTATATAGGTGTATGTGTGCACCATGTGTCCAGTATATAGGTGTATGTGTGCACCATGTGTCCAGTATATAGGTGTATGTGTGCACCATGTGTCCAGTATATAGATGTATGTGTGCACCATGTGTCCAGTATATAGGTGGTATGTGGGCACCATGTGTACAGTATATTGCTGGTATGTGTGCACCATGTGTCCAGTATATAGGTGTATGTGGGCACCATGTGTCCAGTATATAGGTGGTATGTGTGCACCATGTGTCCAGTATATAGGTGGTATGTGGGCACCATGTGTCCAGTATATAGGTGTATGTGGGCACCCTGTGTCCAGTATATAGGTGGTATGTGGGCGCCATGTGTCCAGTATATAGGTGGTATGTGGGCACCATGTGTACAGTATATTGCTGGTATGTGTGCACCATGTGTCCAGTATATAGGTGTATGTGGGCACCCTGTGTCCAGTATATAGGTGGTATGTGGGCACCATTTGTCCAGTATATAGGTGTATGTGGGCACCCTGAGTCCAGTATACAGGTGGTATGTGGGCGCCATGTGTCCAGTATATAGGTGGTATGTGGGCGCCATGTGTCCAGTATATAGGTGGTATGTGTGCACCATGTGTCCAGTATATAGGTTTATGTGTGCACCATGTGTCCAGTATATAGGTGTATGTGTGCACCATGTGTCCAGTATATAGGTGTATGTGGGCACCATGTGTCCAGTATATAGGTGGTATGTGTGCACCATGTGTCCAGTATATAGGTGGTATGTGGGCACCATGTGTCCAGTATATAGGTGTATGTGGGCACCCTGTGTCCAGTATATAGGTGGTATGTGGGCGCCATGTGTCCAGTATATAGGTGGTATGTGGGCACCATGTGTACAGTATATTGCTGGTATGTGTGCACCATGTGTCCAGTATATAGGTGTATGTGTGCACCATGTGTCCAGTATATAGGTGTATGTGGGCACCCTGTGTCCAGTATATAGGTGGTATGTGGGCACCATGTGTCCAGTATATAGGTGTATGTGGGCACCCTGAGTCCAGTATATAGGTGGTATGTGGGCGCCATGTGTCCAGTATATAGGTGGTATGTGGGCGCCATGTGTCCAGTATATAGGTGGTATGTGTGCACCATGTGTCCAGTATATAGGTTTATGTGTGCACCATGTGTCCAGTATATAGGTGTATGTGTGCACCATGTGTCCAGTATATAGGTTTATGTGTGCACCATGTGTCCAGTATATAGGTGTATGTGTGCACCATGTGTCCAGTATATAGGTGGTATGTGGGTGCCATGTGTCCAGTATATACAGTTAGGTCCATATATATTTGGACAGAGACAACATTTTTCTCATTTTGGTTATAGACATTACCACAATTAATTTTAAACAAAACAATTCAGATGCAGTTGAAGTTCAGACTTTCAGCTTTCATTTGAGGGTATCCATATTAAAAATGGATGAAGAGTTTAGGAGTTTCAGCTCCTTAACATGTGCCACCCTGTTTTTAAAGGGACCAAAAGTAATTGGACAATTGACTCCAAGGCTATTTCATGGACAGGTGTGGGCAATCCCTTCGCTATGTCATTCTCAATTAAGCAGATAAAAGGCCTGGAGTTGATTTGAGGTGTGGTGCTGCATTTGGAAGGTTTTGCTGTGAAGTAAACATGCGGTAAAGGAGCTCTCCATGCAGGTGAAACAAGCCATCCTTAAGCTGCGAAAACAGAAAAAACCCATCCGAGAAATTGCTACAATATTAGGAGTGGCAAAATCTACAGTTTGGTACATCCTGAGAAGGAAAGAAAGCACTGGTGAGCTCATCAATGCAAAAAGACCTGGGCGCCCACGGAAGATAACAGTGGTGGATGATCGCAGAATAATCTCCATGGTGAAGAGAAACCCCTTCACAACAGCCAACCAAGTGACCAACACTCTCCAGGAGGTCGGCGTATCAATATCCAAATCTACCATAAAGAGAAGACTGCATGACAGTAACTACAGAGGGTTCACTGCACGGTGCAGCCACTCATAAGCATCAAGAAGAAAAAGGCTAAAAAACATCTAAAAAAGCCAGCACAGTTCTGGAAGAACATTCTATGGACAGATGAAACCAAGATCAACCTCTACCAGAATGATGGAAAGAGAAAAGTATGGCGAAGGCTTGGTACAGCTCATGACCCAAAGCATACCACATCATCTGTAAACCACGGCGGAGGCAGTGTGATGGCTTGGGCATGCATGGCTGCCAGTGGCACTGGGTCACTAGTGTTTATTGATGATGTGACACAGTAATGAATTCTGAGGTATTCAGAGCCGCCATACTGTGTGCTCAGATCCAGCCAAATGCAGCCAAACTGATTGGTTGTCGTTTCATACTACAGATGGACAATGACCCAAAACATAAAGCCAAAGCAACCCAGGAGTTTATTAAAGCAAAGAAGTGGAATATTCCTGAATGGCCAAGTCAGTTACCTGATCTCAACCCAATTGAGCAGCATTTCACTTGTTAAAGACTAAACTTCAGACAGAAAGGCCACAAACAAACAGCAACTGAAAACCACCGCAGTGAAGGCCTGGAGAGCATCAAAAAGGAGGAAACACAGCGTCTGGTGATGTCCATGAGTTCAAGACTTCAGGCAGTCATTGCCAACAAAGGGTTTTCAGCCAAGTGTTAAAAATGAACATTTTATTTAAAATTATTGAATCTGTCCAATTACTTTTGGTCCCTTTAAAAACAGGGTGGCACATGGTAAGGAGCTGAAACTCCTAAACCCTTCATCCAATTTTAATGTGGATACCCTCAAATGAAAGCTGAAAGTCTGAACTTCAACTGCATCTGAATTGTTTTGTTTAAAATTCATTGTGGTAATGTCTGTAACCAAAATGAGAAAAATGTTGTCTCTGTCCAAATATATATGGACCTAACTGTAGGTGTATGTGTGCACCATGTGTCCAGTATATAGGTGTATGTGGGCACCATGTGTTTTCCGGTAAGAACACTCATGCACCCGACCATGCCGCAGGCTTGTGTTCGGTGAGGGGTCGGAGCAGCAGTAGATTGGACACTTTTGCAATGTTTTTCCATAGAACGTCGGCCTCTCAGCAGAGGGAGCAGAGCGAGCGCCTGATAATTAAATCATGGGAACTAATGGAACACAGACGCCGTGAACCTGAACTAACATTCCCTCTAGAATTTGCCAAGGTGTAAACCTCCAAAGTAAAGGTGTGAAATCCTAATTAACCGTGTGTATGGCAGTATTATCAGTGGCGCCTCAGACAAAAATTATTTTTCGATATTTCGACAGCCCAAAAGCTCGTCTTCCTCCAATTAGGTTTTAAGGGAAACATTTTATATAATTTCTCCTTTAAAAAAATATTTATTGATGAAGATAAAAAAAGAAAGTGGCCTCTGCGGCAAAGACCTGATCACCATCGCTATGATTCTTCGAGCCCACCTTCAGACATATCCAATCCTAAAACAATAGTAACCAACTGGTCCTGATTTTTCCAGAAACAATTCCGGTAAATTGAGGTCCGTCCCAGACTGAAGAGGGCAGGATTTACACAAACCCCATCCCCAGGTAGACAGTCACACCACGTTTCTGGATGTTCCCAGATGGGATTTAGGGAATTCCATGGTGGAACGGAGAGAACAACATTTTTTTCCTGAGTATGAAAAATATGTCAGCCCCCACATAAGACCAAAATACCCCAATGGATACTTGTTTTCTTTATATTGAGAAAGGCGCTGGTCCAAAGCCGAAACGCGTTGGTGTGAATACAAAGCCTTGCTTATACTCTCTGGATCTCATCCTTTCCATGAGCGCAGCCCGCACATCATGTTAGTCTTCTCCTTGCCAAAATACCCCAATGGTACATATGCGGAGCATCTATCACCCATAGGCCTACAGGTTCCATTTTTAGTAGGTGAAAGGGCTGAATCGGGATGGCCAAGTGGGACAATAATGCCCAGGAGTCCACCATGCTAGGAAGACTCCCGGCAAAGTTCCTGCCAGGGCCGGACTGGCCATCTTGCAATTCTGGCAAATGCCAGAAGGGCCTGTCTGGTCGTGGGCTGACTTGTCTGCTACATTGTTAACAGAATCTGTGTTCTCAAGATACCCATAGTGTTAAGAGTTGTGATGGAGCACAAAGTCGCTGACTCCGTCACTTACCCAAGCAGGCTACAGGTATCATTAGAAATATTGGTCTTGTAGAAAATCTTCCTTTCCTCCATCCAGGGTAATATTAGTAATATATCCCATCTGGTGCTTGGGGACGGGGAAAACATGGGCCTGTGTGATTTCAAATGCCAGGACTGAATTACAGCCCCAGTCCGTACCTGGTTCCTGCTAATGTGGTTTTCCCAGAAATAGGGAAGGTGAAGTGCACCCCAATCACCTTGGCAGCTATATGTCACGCTGTGACGGTTTTCCATAAGGAAGGGGGGCCTCAAACTCTCCCTGAAACTGGAATCCTAACTATCCCTGTCCTGGGGGTACTCTTGAAGGTAGAGAGGCCTGAGTCTCTGAGCGTACTATGCTCCTGATAAACCTTGATATGTTCTCTACTTCATCCCATGAGGCATGGGAGAGAAATGTAAGGTAAATAAGACACAAAAACAAAACAGGGATAACAGAAAACTTCTATTATACAAAAGCACTAACCAACAATAGGGAGGAGGATAGGAACAGAGGGGAATAAACTAAATGGGAACAGGGGACCAGGAGATAAACACGCACTTACTACAGCAAAACACAGAACACTTCTACAACAACTCTACTCCTACCACTTAGCTTTAGCTCACAGCACAGGAAGACAAATCTTTCACTAGCAGGGACAAGAAGGTCTGATCAGTTTATATAGGAATAGGTAATGACCAGATCAGAAGCAGCTGAAATGAAGCTGCATGTTTCTGACCAGCATAGAAAGGGTTGTTAACCTCTTCAGCACCAGAGGAAACTTAATCCATTTAATATGGGACACAAACCACACCATCTCTGCGATTCATTAGCTGACGTGACTGTCTATCTCCAGGTCTTCCAAGGAGACATAACACCCTCGTGAGAAACTCAACAATGCGAAGATTTTGGTGCCGTCCTTCTGTCACTCTTCTCTTAGCCCATCCTTATAGATTTATTTGCACATGAAGCCACTTACAATATAAATTCCATTTACATAAGTCAGACGATTAATTAGGAGTTACGTTGTTTTCACGTCCCTAAATCCATCTTTCCATTAATGAGACAAAGACTTTGGAGATGTGAAATCTTGTTGCTATTTTCTCCGATTATCCCATGATCAAATATTTGCTCTCTGATATTGGCTGGCGAAGCCTCGCATACATTGTAGAGGTAGAGAAGACTCTGCTGCCGCCCAACAAAACACTCCCGAGAACACGAGAACACGCCGAGGCTTCTGGAAACACCAATGTCTTTGTTATCTCAAGTAGGACGTGATTGTAGAGCCGCTCCCGACAGCAGCTCCTGGGGCGCAGTCACGTTTCTTACAGGTTGTGGCCGCCATGAATTCCTGCACATAAAGTAGAATTAGTGCCCGGACCAGGAGGAGCAGCACCGGCTCATGGCGGCAGTGGCATAGAGGCGTCCATCTTTACAGTCCCCCTATATCTGCTGGGCTCGTAGACTGTCCTACAGCCTATAGATAGAGAATGGGAGTGGGCATGGATGTAACGGCTCGTCGGACAAACATGTTAATAAGATCACAATATTGGGGGTCGTCCGGGATGAGACGTTATTTCTGGTAATGACGGGTCTTGGCTTATGTTTTACCATAGAGATGTTGCCACTGGTTTTATTGTTTAGGTAGTTTTAACCCGCTGGTAAAGTTCTCGCATTGATCGTGAACCATTGATTATCAGTCTGTGTAAAAGTATTAAGGGTCACTGTGGCCCTCGGAGTCTTGTGTGGTCATTAGTAGGATCTGTACTTGAGGCGAGCTGTGACCTAACCTAGTGAAGACACTTATATGGTAGAAATACTCAGTGATGGATCACAATGGGGGATCTTGGCAAATCGCCTCTTCGGAGAGGAAGAGGACTAGAACTCTAATGCCACCCATTAGAAGTAGCCATCCTAAAAGTCATTGTTGACCCTTTAACCAGTCCTGACTTTAAGGAATTCTACTTCCAGTGGGTGGCGCTAGAGTTCAAGTCCTCGCCCTCTCTGAAAAAAGAAGAAAGAAGAGGAGCATTGTATGGCCTACAAGTCTCCTTACACTGGTATGCCAGGCATGGAGAAGGACAAACGTTACCCAAAGGGATAGCTGACACAATGTAACCAATTGTTGCACATAACATTCTTTACTCCTGGACGTAAGAGGTGATCAATTCATTTTGCGTTGCCCTGATCCAGAGACTGGTCTGTTCCGCTGTGGCAGGCGGTCTTTACTTCTGCACTCGGTATCCATTGCCTGGCATCCTGGGTGCCTCTGGCACTTACTAGCCCCCACAACATCATGGCGTTACAGAGGGACTAGCCCTCACGTGGCACTATAACATCACTAGGTCATAACAAGTGGCCATGTGTGTCCAGGACGGTGAGCTATGGATGCTAAGACTGACGGTGACCGAGGACCGGACTAGACGCTGGACTAGGGCAACGTGAATCGATCGCTCATCTGTAGCAAATGTACCTGGTGCTTCAGAGCTACAAAACTACAACCTAAACCTCTCGTGACTTGCGATGAATTTTACCCATTTTCTTCTTTTTTTTTCTCGTCGAGATCAAAGCTGACAACTGTTTTCTTTCTTAGAGTAGAAATGTGCTCCACAGGGTTGTCAGTTCCCTCCCCCCAGTGACCACGAGCACCAATAACCAAGAGAACATCATATCTGTATCCGATTCCCATAAATGATGAGAAAAGTATCAAATGGATTGATATTTAGTAAGACTTATTTATAAAGAGTCATTGCCATATAACTGTGGGGTTATTACCCGACCAGTCCTGTTAATATCGGCCCTGCCTGGAATTGCCCTTGTGTAAGTCATTTTCCCGTGTGGTTTGCGCAGTCTTGTTACAGTCGATAAGGACGTAGATTTTGAAACCAGAGGCTTTTACTCGTCCGCCAAGTGTTCTGCCCTCCCCCGCTCTCCATTATCTAGTGTCCTCCATCCCTTGAAGGAAACGATTAACGACTTCTGATCTATTCAGCAAATAGACGCACAACCCTAAAAGAGATTGACAAGCCGGCGGTGTGGAGGGTCGCTGAGAGGTGAGCGCCATAATGAGATCGCTCAGTCCGGTGGCCGATACTTCCAGAGAAAGCGGCGCTGCCGCGGAGGGAGGACGTCGCCAATGGACTCAGAATGCAGACTACTGCACCAGATGCACCGCTGCCGTAACCATGAATGATGGCAAACTACAAGACTGCGGAAATCTCAATATTTCTCTTCCTGAGATTTAGGGAAGCGCCGTGAATTTTAATATTCTACCAGTGGAATCCCGAGATTTAGGGAAGCGCCGTGAATTTTAATATTCTACCGGTGGAATCCCGAGACTTAGGGAAGCGCCGTGAATTTTAATATTCTACCGGTGGAATCCCGAGATTTAGGGAAGCGCCGTGAATTTTAATATTCTACCGGTGGAATCCTGAGATTTAGGGACGCGCCGTGAATTTTAATATTCTACCGGTGGAATCCTGAGATTTAGGGACGCGCCGTGAATTTTAATATTCTACCGGTGAAATCCCGAGATTTAGGGAAGCGCCGTGAATTTTAATATTCTACCGGTGGAATCCTGAGATTTAGGGAAGCGTCGTGAATTTTAATATTCTACCGGTGGAATCCTGAGATTTAGGGAAGCGTCGTGAATTTTAATATTCTACCGGTGGAATCCCGAGATTTAGGGAAGCGCCGTGAATTTTAATATTCTACCGGTGGAATCCTGAGATTTAGGGAAGCGCCGTGAATTTTAATATTCTACCGGTGGAATCCTCAGATTTAGGGAAGCGCCGTGAATTTTAAAGACTCTCATCGATCTGGAGGAGGAAGCGGCGCTCTCATCTCCATTCTGTGCCATCATTTCCCGGGAGTCGCCGAGTGCAAATATCAGGAAAACTCCGTCCTGAGGTCATTATTACACCACGCGGTATTCCCAAAATCGAAGGTTATGGTTAGAGGATAACGTACTGTTCGCTGGGAGGTCCGACCACTGGGACCGGCAGCGATCCCGCGATCAGTGCTCTGTAGAGGCGCTTTATTAATGGAGGGGACGTGCACCTCCACGCTGGACCACCAGACAATGGAGTAGATGTTGAGCATGCGATCGCGACTGCAACCACATTCTTAAAGGGATGAGATCACCCCTTTAAGTTACTTACATCTAGTTTGCAGATTGCAGATACATTGTGGCCACGGTACAGTCTTACAAAAGTTACATCACACATGCTGCAGTTATTTTTTTTTTACATTTTTGGAAAACCGTGGCAAGAATCAGTCGCAACACTGCATTAGAGGAAATAAATTCCGGGATCTGACATCTTTCATCATTAAAATGAACCAGATCAGGAAATACGGCGTCCACAACATGCACTTTATGGCACCGTCATTGATGAGAACATAGATGAGAAGTTACAAGATTGGAACATTTGTGTCCTCCAGCCTCAGCGCTGCACAGCGTCAATCAGCCCCTGACGAGCCTCGGTAAAGTCTCGTTACAAGGACAAGTGCTGGAAAACGTCCCCTTTTCCATTTTTTTTGTTTTTCATTGTGTAACATGGAGATGTGCAGCAGTCATGAACCCCCCCCAGTTACCGGAGAAACAATGATCAATGTCGCAAACAATTTCAGAATTCCAAAATCTTGGGCTAATAAATCAAACACTGAAGCGTTGCAGTATGTTATCAATAGTCGTCACCAGTGCCAGTCAGAAATGGCGGGTATGTGGTATCTGCTCCGCGCTCGTCAGGCACATGGCCGCCATTGTCGTCACCAGATCATTACTAATTATAATGACCGTGGATTCAGGATGGAATCCTGCATTGTCCCAGCGATCAGTGATGAATGGCCACTTTGGGATCATAACATCAAGTCTGCAGTCAGGAAAATAATTAACACCAAGAGCGGCGCTAATTAAAAAGTAAAGAATGAGTCATTAGGATGATTCACAGAACATGGAGGAAGGCGGACGATAAATGTGCGCCGGCCATTAATAACTCTGCTCCATCGATTAGAGGTCCCGGGGGGCAGTGAAGGGTCCTATGTGGCCCCCGGAAGCTCCACGGCTGCATACAATGTATCTGATCTTGTTTCCACTTTTAAAACTTACCACTTACAAAAACACAGATTTTTTTTTCACCCGCTGCCAGTTTTCTGCACCAAAATACCTAAAAGCAACGTGCTCTTATTACCGCAATGAAGAGAAGAATACAGGAAAGGATAAAAAGCGCAAATAGGGTCTTATCTGAGGCTAAAGGTGTCCCGGGAACATGCCCAATGGGGGGCACACAGCCAGTGATGAAGTCTGAAGCTGCTGCAGACTCACGAGACAAAAAAAACCGGAAACCAGTGGGTTAATCTGCGCTGCGATGTCGTGGTCTGTCCTGATGAAGAAGTCATAAAATGTTGAAACGCGTTGACGAATAAACCGCCCGCACTTGGATTCTGCATCACTTCGTCGGCAGCGCGGATTAATCCTGTTGCTTCATTTTTCTCGTCTTCTTATTGTCACAATGTTGCTGCAAAAACTTTCCCCCTTTTTTATGCTTTTTTGGCTCAGAATTGTTGCAGTTGTTTTTTGATGCATTTTTTTTTTGTGGGATTCTGCTACAAAACACTTAGGTTATAAAAGGTCTATAGGGACCAAAATGCACCAAAACCTGCACAGCTCCACAGGTCTTTCCCCGGACAGTGGATGGAGTTTTCCTGGATTCACGTCCTCTTTGCTTCGGTTGTGAGATAACGGCTTGGAAAGAGACCAGTTGTGTCTCCACCTCTCACTGTATGGCCTGTATGGCCGGGTATCTGCAGGGGAGCGCAGCGCCATGTGCCACAGATCCAGAGGGAAAACGGTCTGCATTTTGCTGCTGTTTAGAAGGTGGAAAGTGAGATTTCTAGTTTTATATCCTAGCGGCGTGGAACACGTCATCCAACCCCAAAATGCCACCTAATAACTTCTATCGTGAGCGATGCTACAATATGATGATACAAATTGTGCGAATATTTCTTACTCTACTAGTAAACAGTAGAGCTCCTACTGAGGTTTCAGGGGTCCTCGTCTTCCTCAAGTGTAGCTATTGGTGTGCCCTCATTTATAGGGACACTATAGGAGGATTGCCCCAGTGTTATCATGGTGGCAGGTGGTGTGCCCTCATTTATAGGGGCACTACGGGAGGATTACCCCAGTGTTATCATGGTGGCAGGTGGAGTGCCCTCATTTATAGGGGCACTACGGGAGGATTGCCCCAGTGTTATCATGGTGGCAGGTGGTGTGCCCTCATTTATAGGGGCACTACGGGAGGATTACCCCAGTGTTATCATGGTGGCAGGTGGAGTGCCCTCATTTATAGGGGCACTACGGGAGGATTGCCCCAGTGTTATCATGGTGACAGGTGGTGTGCCCTCGTTCAGGGGGGCACTATGGGAGGATTGCCCCAGTGTTATCATGGTGACAGGTGGTGTGCCCTCGTTCAGGGGGGCACTATGGGAGGATTGCCCCAGTGTTATCATGGTGACAGGTGGTGTGCCCTTGTTCAGGGGGCACTATGGGAGAATTGCCCCAGTGTTATCATGGTGACAGGTGGTGTGCCCTCGTTTATAGGGGCACTATAGGAGGATTGCCCCAGTGTTATCATGGTGGCAGGTGGTGTGCCCTTGTTCAGGGGGGCACTATGGGAGGATTGCCCCAGTGTTATCATGGTGGCAGGTGGTGTGCCCTCATTTATGGGGGCACTATGGGAAGATTGCCCCAGTGTTATCATGGTGGCAGGTGGTGTGCCCTCGTTTATAGGGGCACTATAGGAGGATTGCCCCAGTGTTATCATGGTGGCAGGTGGTGTGCCCTCATTCAGGGGGGCACTATGGGAGGATTGCCCCAGTGTTATCATGGTGGCAGGTGGAGTGCCCTCGTTCAGGGGGGCACTATGGGAGGATTGCCCCAGTGTTATCATGGTGGCAGGTGGTGTGCCCTCATTTATAGGGGCACTACGGGAGGATTACCCCAGTGTTATGATGGTGGCAGGTGGAGTGCCCTCGTTCAGGGGGGCACTATGGGAGGATTGCCCCAGTGTTATCATGGTGACAGGTGGTGTGCCCTCGTTCAGGGGGGCACTATGGGAGGATTGCCCCAGTGTTATCATGGTGGCAGGTGGTGTGCCCTTGTTCAGGGGGCACTATGGGAGAATTGCCCCAGTGTTATCATGGTGACAGGTGGTGTGCCCTCGTTTATAGGGGCACTATAGGAGGATTGCCCCAGTGTTATCATGGTGGCAGGTGGTGTGCCCTTGTTCAGGGGGGCACTATGGGAGGATTGCCCCAGTGTTATCATGGTGGCAGGTGGTGTGCCCTCATTTATGGGGGCACTATGGGAAGATTGCCCCAGTGTTATCATGGTGGCAGGTGGTGTGCCCTCGTTTATAGGGGCACTATAGGAGGATTGCCCCAGTGTTATCATGGTGGCAGGTGGTGTGCCCTCATTCAGGGGGGCACTATGGGAGGATTGCCCCAGTGTTATCATGGTGGCAGGTGGAGTGCCCTCGTTCAGGGGGGCACTATGGGAGGATTGCCCCAGTGTTATCATGGTGGCAGGTGGTGTGCCCTCATTTATAGGGGCACTACGGGAAAATTGCCCCAGTGTTATCATGGTGGCAGGTGGTGTGCCCTTGTTCAGGGGGCACTATGGGAGAATTGCCCCAGTGTTATCATGGTGACAGGTGGTGTGCCCTCGTTTATAGGGGCACTATAGGAGGATTGCCCCAGTGTTATCATGGTGGCAGGTGGTGTGCCCTTGTTCAGGGGGGCACTATGGGAGGATTGCCCCAGTGTTATCATGGTGGCAGGTGGTGTGCCCTCATTTATGGGGGCACTATGGGAAGATTGCCCCAGTGTTATCATGGTGGCAGGTGGTGTGCCCTCGTTTATAGGGGCACTATAGGAGGATTGCCCCAGTGTTATCATGGTGGCAGGTGGTGTGCCCTCATTCAGGGGGGCACTATGGGAGGATTGCCCCAGTGTTATCATGGTGGCAGGTGGAGTGCCCTCGTTCAGGGGGGCACTATGGGAGGATTGCCCCAGTGTTATCATGGTGGCAGGTGGTGTGCCCTCATTTATAGGTGCACTATGGGAGGATTGCCCCAGTGTTATCATGGTGACAGGTGGTGTGCCCTTCTTCAGGGGGGCACTATGGGAGGATTGCCCCAGTGTTATCACGGTGGAGGGTGGTATTCCCTTGTTCAGGGGGGCACTATGGGAGGATTGCCCCAGTGTTATCATGGTGGTAGGTGGTGTGCCCTCATTCAGGGGGGCACTATGGGAGGATTGCCCCAGTGTTATCATGGTGGCAGGTGGAGTGCCCTCGTTCAGGGGGGCACTATGGGAGGATTGCCCCAGTGTTATCATGGTGGCAGGTGGTGTGCCCTCATTTATAGGTGCACTATGGGAGGATTGCCCCAGTGTTATCATGGTGACAGGTGGTGTGCCCTTCTTCAGGGGGGCACTATGGGAGGATTGCCCCAGTGTTATCACGGTGGAGGGTGGTATTCCCTTGTTCAGGGGGGCACTATGGGAGCATTGCCCCAGTGTTATCATGGTGACAGGTGGTGTGCCCTCGTTTATAGGGGCACTATGGCAGGATTGCCCCAGTGTTATCATGGTGGCAGGTGGTGTGCCCTCATTTATAGGGACACTATGGGAGGATTGCCCCAGTGTTATCATGGTGGCAGGTGGTGTGCCCTCGTTTATAGGGACACTATGGGAGGATTGCCCCAGTGTTATCATGTTGGCAGGTGGTGTGCCCTTGTTCAAGGGGGCACTATGAGAGGATTGCCACAGTGTTATGGTGCCAGGTGGTGTGCCCTTGTTCAGGGGGGCACTATGGGAGGATTGCCCCAGTGTTATCATGGTGGCAGGTGGTGTGCCCTTGTTCAGGGGGGCACTATGGGAGGATTGCCCCAGTGTTATCATGGTGACAGGTGGTGTGCCCTTCTTCAGGGGGGCACTATGGGAGGATTGCCCCAGTCTTATCACGGTGGAGGGTGGTATTCCCTTGTTCAGGGGGGCACTATGGGAGGATTGCCCCAGTGTTATCATGGTGGCAGGTGGTGTGCCCTCGTTCAGGGGGGCACTATGGGAGGATTGCCCCAGTGTTATCATGGTGGCAGGTGGTGTGCCCTCATTCAGGGGGGGCACTACGGGAGGATTGCCCCAGTATTATGGTGGCAGGTGGCGTGCCCTCGTTCAGGGGGGCACTATGGGAGGATTGCCCCAGTGTTATCATGGTGGCAGGTGGTGTGCCCTCGTTCAGGGGGGCACTATGGGAGGATTGCCCCAGTGTTATCATGGTGGCAGGTGGTGTGCCCTCATTCAGGGGGGCACTACGGGAGGATTGCCCCAGTATTATGGTGGCAGGTGGTGTGCCCTCGTTCAGGGGGGCACTATGGGAGGATTGCCCCAGTGTTATCATGGCGGCACTCTCACTGTCCACAGTAGAAGTTTTCTTCTTTCGGTGGTGTGAGGTCAGTGTGTGCATTGTAGGTGAACAGTACAATGAATCTCGTCCTCACCTGGAGGAGCCGCCATCAGCTAAGTGAGGACATGTTTTTTCCATAGCTCTTAGCATTTCTAACCTGCAGAAAGCTCATGTTGGAGCAGCCGCACCGTAATGACCTTATAATAGACGCATTTACTTGTACGTTTTGGGCGTCCATTAATGTAATTGCACAATGCATTAATAATAATTATTTATCATTTGTACCTTGGAGAGCTAGCTCCGCTCTCTGCACATTATATCCATGCTGGAATGTAGATGGTGCAGAGTTTGTCCAGCTTATAACATGAGGACAGAAGAACCAAGTCATGAAATGTCTTCTGTGGCTGAGCCGTATATGCGTTGCAACTGTCTATATCGGCTGTAAATGCTATTATTGAGAAGTGGAAGCATCTTGGAGTGACCGCCATGGGGCAGTGAACCGTGCCAACCTTCCTATGTGTCAAAGCACATTGTGCATTAAAAATTAACTAGAATCTGTTGGATCATTTAGTCTGAAAGTGCTATCAGCACAAGAATTGTGTGCAGGAGGTTCATGGTGGAAAAGCTGTACATGAGCCTAAGACCAGCATGCACAATGCCAGACAGCTGCTGGATAGGTGTAAAGTACATCGTGCTGGACTCACTACCTGCAGTCTCATAGATGAATAGCGATTTAGCAGATGCCCGGGGAACACTGCCCTCAGGTATGTAGAGTGGTGTAACTTTGGGGAGATGACACAGGAGCAGTTGCCCCAAATGCAAATTTGTTAGTGGCACCAAATTTTTAGCCACCAGTCAAATGACCTGCGCCCGGGGACTACACAGAGCAGCAATCTTGCTTCTTCTTACACTGCAAGCAGTGCTGTGAATTCCTAGTTTCCCCGGTGGCCAGTGAGCAGAGTGAAGCAGCAGATGCTTTGTACTCCTGATCGCTGCCACCAGTGCCCATACAGAGTGCAGCAGTTGAGATGTCTGTCATTGGCTGCTGTGCTCTGCACGGGCAGCGGCTGAGAAGGAAGAGTTCAGTGTAAGGAGGAGCGTGCACACATTCAGTACTTCATTATGCTGAGCGTGGTCACCTCAGTTCCTGCCCATGCAGAGCACAGCAGCCAATAACCAAGGCATCGTAACTACTGCACTCTGAATGTTACTCAGGAGGAACAAGATTGCAATCTGTGGAAGGAAGCGATGGACGTCATGGGCCCATTCAGAACGAAAAATGGACTGGTGGAAGGGACTTAGGGGGTCATTGTGGTCCACGGATTAGGGGCCCCAGGCGATGATAACTCACACTGTGCCATGATTTACAGGGTTCATCATCTTGGTTCCAGTGATGGGAAACCTTAATCTTCAGCATAAGACATTGTGGACAATTGTAGCTTCAGCCTTGTAGGAACGGTTTGGTGAAGACCCTCATCTGCCCCCATGACGGTGCCCAATTCACAATCTCTATACAGACATGGGGGAGAGAACATGAGCGGCCGCTCAGAGCCCCGACCTCAGCCCCATCCATTATGTCAATTGATAGCCCTAATTGCTAAAATCCAGTCCCACAATTTCAGCAGTGACACCCCATTGTGGAAAGTCTTCCAGAACAACGGTTGCTGTTATTCTGCATAAAGGGCTCAAACTTCATGTGAAATCCCAATTTATTCCAGTGAGATGTCCGACACGCTCATTATGGGGGTCACATACTTTTGCACGTATAGTGCAGATTTTTACGTGCAGTGATCAGGTTGGAGCATCTAACACACATCTTGTCTTCTCCAATGAGATGTGAACGTTGCCTCGAAGACCTGACCGGTTGTGAGTTTCCACCTGAAGGGATAATTCTGCTGAGAGAAGGTGACAGAAGGGTAACGATAACGGCAGCTGTCCCCCTCCCCCCACCAATCAGGAATGGATGGAAACAATACAGCGCTGCCGCTTTCTGACAGATATGTAAATTCTGAGCATTGAAATGTTATCGTCACCAATCAAACTCATTCCATGCGACGGCTCGGAAGAGTAATGTCATGTTCCTGCACTCATTAGGCCCCATAGATGGAGCTTGGAACAAATCCGTTCTGTCACCAGGACATTATGAGGCGGCTTGTCCCACTCTGCCTACACAACAGCCGGTTAATGAGACATCGCTCTGGGGTTATGGGCAGGCACGGGGATGTAGCAGAGCTGAGTGTGTCACCTACTCTGCATTGTTGTGCGCATGATGACGCTACAATGCGGCATTATTTGTCAGTCGTCAGATAACTCCATATCGACTACATTGTGCCGGATGACAAACTCCTCTCTGCTGCAAGTAATAAACCTGGTGCCGCTACTAGTGCACATTAAAGGGGAATGACAAAGGCTACAGCATCGCTTCATAAGACCTCTGAGAGCCCATCCAGTCCTGAAAATTAATACTTGTAATAGATGAGTCCCGTGCACCACTCTGTTGTCCGTGCACACTTGGTGCAACCCTCCAATGCAGAGAAATCCCGGAACCAGGGCACCAGACATCCTCCAATACAGAGAAATCCCGGAACCAGGGCACCAGACATCCTCCAATACAGAGAAATCCCGGAACCAGGGCACCAGACATCCTCCAATACAGAGAAATCCCGGAACCAGGGCACCAGACATCCTCCAATACAGAGAAATCCCGGAACCAGGGCACCAGACGTCCTCCAATACAGAGAAATCCTGGAACCAGGGCACCAGACATCCTCCAATACAAAGAAATCCTGAACCAGGGCACCAGACATCCTCCAATACAGAGAAATCCCGGAACTAGGGCACCAGGCATCCTCCAATACAGAGAAATCCTGGAACCAGGGCACCAGACATCCTCCAATACAGAAAAATCCCGGAACCAGGTCACCAGACATCCTCCAATACAGAGAAATCCAGGAACCAGGGCACCAGACATCCTCCAATACAGAGAAATCCCGGAACTAGGGCACCAGACATCCTCCAATACAGAGAAATCCCGGAACCAGGGCACCAGACGTCCTCCAATACAGAGAAATCCCGGAACCAGGGCACCAGACGTCCTCCAATACAGAGAAATCCCGGAACCAGGGCACCAGACATCCTCCAATACAGAGAAATCCCGGAACCAGGGCACCAGACATCCTCCAATACAGAGAAATCCCGGAACCAGGGCACCAGACGTCCTCCAATACAGAGAAATCCCGGAACCAGGGCACCAGACATCCTCCAATACAGAGAAATCCCGGAACCTGGGCACCAGACGTCCTCCAATACAAAGAAATCCTGAACCAGGGCACCAGACGTCCTCCAATACAGAGAAATCCCGGAACCAGGGCACCAGACGTCCTCCAATACAGAGAAATCCCGGAACCAGGGCACCAGACATCCTCCAATGCAGAGAAATCCCGGAACCAGGGCACCAGGCATCCTCCAATACAGAGAAATCCCGGAACCAGGGCACCAGACATCCTCCAATACAGAGAAATCCCGGAACCAGGGCACCAGAGGTCCTCCAATACAGAGAAATCCCGGAACCAGGGCACCAGACGTCCTCCAATACAAAGAAATCCTGAACCAGGGCACCAGACGTCCTCCAATACAGAGAAATCCCGGAACCAGGGCACCAGACATCCTCCAATACAGAGAAATCCCGGAACCAGGGCACCAGACGTCCTCCAATACAAAGAAATCCTGAACCAGGGCACCAGACGTCCTCCAATACAGAGAAATCCCGGAATCAGGGCACCAGACGTCCTCCAATACAGAGAAATCCCGGAACCAGGGCACCAGACATCCTCCAATACAGAGAAATCCCGGAACCAGGGCACCAGACGTCCTCCAATACAAAGAAATCCTGAACCAGGGCACCAGACGTCCTCCAATACAGAGAAATCCCGGAACCAGGGCACCAGACGTCCTCCAATACAAAGAAATCCTGAACCAGGGCACCAGACGTCCTCCAATACAGAGAAATCCCGGAACCAGGGCACCAGACGTCCTCCAATACAGAGAAATCCCGGAACCAGACATCCTCCAATACAGAGAAATCCCGGAACCAGGGCACCAGATGTCCTCCAATACAAAGAAATCCTGAACCAGGGCACCAGACGTCCTCCAATACAGGGAAATCCCGGAACTAGGGCACCAGACATCCTCCAATACAGAGAAATCCCAAAACCAGGGCACCAGACGTCCTCCAATACAGAGAAATCCTAGAACCAGGGCACCAGACATGTTCCAATACAGAGAAATCCCGGAACCAGGGCACCAGACATCCTCCAATACAGAGAAATCCTGGAACCAGTCAGACAGACCATCAGCAGATTTGGCTTTCAGTACCATCTTTACGCTGATGACACACAACTATACACGTCAGCCCCTGACCTTACCCCCGCTGTACTACAGAACGCCACTGACTGTCTGTCCGCAGTCTCCGACATCATGTCCGCTCTCTATTTGAAACTCAACCTCTCCAAAACTGAACTTCTTCTGCTCCCGCCATCTACTATCCTCCATAAATGTGACGTTTCCCTCTCCGTGGGTGGCACCATAATAACGCCTAGGCAGCAGGCACGCTGTCTGGGTGTTATGTTTGACTCCGATCTCTCCTTCACCTCCCACATACAATCTCTTGCCCGCTCGTGCCGCTTACACCTAAAGAACATCTCTAGAATCCGCCCTTTCTCACCATGGAAACAACAAAAACCCTCACTGTCGCCCTAATCCACTGTCGCCCTAATCCACTCCCGCCTGGACTACTGTAACGCTCTATTAATTGGCCTCCCCCTCACGTGACTTTCCCCTCTCCAGTCCATCCTTAATGCAGCACCCAGGGTCGTCCATCTACCTAATCGTTACTCGGACGCATCCACTCTTCGCCAGTCGTTACACTGGCTGCCCATTCATTACAGGATACAATTCAAAGTACTTGTTCTCACCCACAAAGCTCTCCACAGTGCGGCACCCCCTTACATCTCCTCCCTCATCTCTGTCTATCGGCCTAGCCGACCGCTGCGCTCTGCAAACGACTTTCGACTAACTTCTGCACTAATCCGTACCTCCCACTCCAAGACTTCTCCCGTGCCGCGCCAATCCTCCGGAATGCTCTACCCCAAGATATTAGGACCATCCACAACCTGCATAGTTTTAGGTGCTCCCTCAAAACACATTTGTTCAGAGCGGCCTATCACGTTCCCTAATCAAAGTCATTTTATGTGTAACTGTGTGTGTGTTGCCCATTCACTATCTGAGAATAACCCTCCATCAAACTCCACCGCACCCAACAGCACCACAAACACTGGGTGGTGAGCAGCTCACTCCCTGAAGATGGCTGGACCATCATTGTAAATACACCCCTGTACTTTGTGTCTCCCCCACCTCATTGTAGATTGTGAGCTCTCACGAGCAAGGTCGTCTTATTGTGCTTTAATTATTGCATTATCTTTAACGTTGTTACTTATGACTTGTGTATGAACCTCTGAATTGTAAAGCGCTGCAGAATATGATGGCACTAATAAAGATTATTATTATTTTTGTTATTTTTATCTGAATCCCGGACCCATAATCCATGCTGATTTAAAAAAAAAACAACAAACCTGTAAGCGCTAGCCATGCTAGAACCTACTTCTCTGGGGCTTACATCACTGAGGCTAGCCACCTCGGTGACACATACCTCCCATCCAGGATGTGTCCAGCTACAACCTTACACATGTTACACCATTGAGACATCTCTAGATAATACAATTTGCAGCCTGTCCTGTAGCCATCAGGTCTGTGTGGTCCACAGTGTTTACACTACTGAGCAGCTCGGTGTGGCTGTGACTGTTCTGTGAGTGACAGCTCTGCTATGAAGACACTATTTCTTTTATGCTATATTCCTGTATTTGGCAACCATTGCTTTATTCTACGATTCATCAATTGAGACTTTGTAAAAAGTCACAAAATTTTGCTGAAGTTCACGCCGGTACCCCTCGCTTTTATTTTTGAGCATTTTAGTGCAATATTTTGCAACTTTCGGCACCAAAATTAGCAAAAACAGTTCAAGACCATTTTTTACTTTGCGCCAAATGAAGGATTGCATGCACCATTTTGAATAATTTGGTGCCAAAATTGACAACTAATACCACAAAACAAAAAAAGGAAAGTGACTTAGAAAATAGAAAAGAAAATTATGAAATTTAGAACTGATCTGCAATACCATAGACAAACTGTAGACAGGTGTGGCGCTGTTTTTAGACTAAATCAAATATGTTTCTATGATCTCACCTACCCCGTTACTTATATTTCATAGTCGAATGACACAAATAAAAAATACACAATTCCCGATGAGACGTCTCATTTCGAAGCGCCATCTGTACAATCATCCGCTTTGTGTTTTGATTATTTCGGGATAAACAGCACAAAGAGATTCAATAACAGTAGTAATCATGATAATCAGGAGCCGCAATTTTATATAATGGGCTGAAATACAGAGGAGGCTTGGCAAACAAAACCGAGTCGGTGCTCAGCGGATTATTCCTGGACACTGAGGACGGAGCGCGGATATTCAATTTGTTTCCTAAATTACTGATTTGTGAATCATAAATGGAGGGAAAATAAAAGACGTGCGCTTTATTACAGGAACTTTAAGAAATGCGACTGCGTTATTAATCTACATGAGTTCAAATCCCCGCGCTGATTAATTTAGTGACAGATTTATACGGTGATCAGCGCTGAGCTGCCAAATACAAACCCACCGCATGTAAATGATGAGAACTATTAGGGTCCTCGGATTTCTACCGGGAGGAATTCTCTACAAACTGAAATACAGCAGATACTAAACTAGTCTTCTGTAAGATCCATAGCGCCCCCCAGTGCTGGCTGTACATAGGGGCAGTATTATAGCAGTTATATTCTTGTACATAGGGGCAGTATTATAGTAGTTATATTCTTGTACATAGGGGGCAGTATTATAGTAGTTATATTCTTGTACATAGGGGGCAGTATTATAGTAGTTATATTCTTGTACATAGGGGCAGTATTATAGTAGTTATATTCTTGTACATAGGGGCAGTATTATAGTAGTTATATACTTATACATAGGGGGCAGTATTATAGTAGTTATATTCTTGTACATAGGGGCAGTATTATAGTAGTTATATTCTTGTACATAGGAGCAGTATTATAGTAGTTATATTCTTGTACATAGGGGCAGTATTATAGTAGTTATATTCTTGTACATAGGAGCAGTATTATAGTTGTTATATTCTTGTACATAGGGCAGTATTATAGTAATTATATTCTTGTACATAGGAGCAGAATTATAGTAGTTATATTCTTGTACATAGGGGGCAGTATTATAGTAGTTATATTCTTGTACATAGGAGCAGTATTATAGTAGTTATATTCTTGTACATAGGAGCAGTATTATAGTAGTTATATTCTTGTACATAGGAGCAGTATTATAGTAGTTATATTCTTGTACATAGCGGCAGTATTATAGTAGTTATATTCTTGTACATAGGGGCAGTATTATAGTAGTTATATTCTTGTACATAGGAGCAGTATTATAGTAGTTATATTCTTGTACATAGGAGCAGTATTATAGTAGTTATATTATTGTACATAGGGGCAGTATTATAGTAGTTATATTCTTGTACATAGGAGCAGAATTATAGTAGTTATATTCTTGTACATAGGGGGCAGTATTATAGTAGTTATATTCTTGTACATAGGAGCAGTATTATAGTAGTTATATTCTTGTACATAGGAGCAGTATTATAGTAGTTATATTCTTGTACATAGGGGCAGTATTATAGTAGTTATATTCTTGTACATAGGAGCAGTATTATAGTAGTTATATTCTTGTACATAGGAGCAGTATTATAGTAGTTATATTCTTGTACATAGGAGCAGTATTATAGTAGTTATATTCTTGTACATAGGGGCAGTATTATAGTAGTTATATTCTTGTATATAGGAGCAGTATTATAGTAGTTATATTCTTGTACATAGGAGCAGTATTATAGTAGTTATATTCTTGTACATAGAAGCAGTATTATAGTAGCTATATTCTTGTATATAGGGAGCAGTATTATAGTAGTTATATTCTTGTACATAGGAGCAGTATTATAGTAGTTATATTCTTGTATATAGGAGCAGTATTATAGTAGTTATATTCTTGTACATAGGAGCAGTATTATAGTAGTTATATTCTTGTACATAGGAGCAGTATTATAGTAGTTATATTCTTGTACATAGGAGCAGTATTATAGTAGTTATATTCTTGTACATAGGAGCAGTATTATAGTAGTTATATTCTTGTATATAGGAGCAGTATTATAGTAGTTATATTCTTGTACATAGGAGCAGTATTATAGTAGTTATATTCTTGTACATAGGAGCAGTATTATAGTAGTTATATTCTTGTACATAGGAGCAGTATTATAGTAGATATATTCTTGTACATAGGAGCAGTATTATAGTAGTTATATTCTTGTATATAGGAGCAGTATTATAGTAGTTATATTCTTGTACATAGGAGCAGTATTATAGTAGTTATATTCTTGTACATAGGAGCAGTATTATAGTAGTTATATTCTTGTACATAGGAGCAGTATTATAGTAGTTATATTCTTGTACATAGGAGCAGTATTATAGTAGTTATATTGTTGTATATAGGAGCAGTATTATAGTAGTTATATTCTTGTACATAGGAGCAGTATTATAGTAGTTATATTCTTATACATAGGGGCAGTATTATAGTAGTTATATTCTTGTACATAGGAGCAGTATTATAGTAGTTATATTCTTGTTCATAGGGGCAGTATTATAGTAGTTATATTCTTGTACATAGGAGCAGTATTATAGTAGTTATATTCTTGTTCATAGGGGCAGTATTATAGTAGATATATTCTTGTACATAGGGGCAGTATTATAATAGTTATATTCTTGTACATAGGAGCAGTATTATAGTAGTTATATTCTTGTACATAGGAGCAGTATTATAGTAGTTATATTCTTGTACATAAGAATAATACTACAGCTGCTATTTTTTATGTCATCCATCATCATTTGTTAAGAAATATTAGCATGACTCGTATAATTATTATTCCTTTCATTATGACTCTAAATCCCATGACACATCATCATTGTAGATATGTTCTAGAGTTCATACAACACATGAGATGTGTATGCCAAGACTTTATCCTCCGCAACACTGTTGTGCAGGCGGAGCAGGTGGTCTCTCAACATTACTTTCCTTTTAACCACTTTTCATCTCTCATCTAGAGCATACTGAGCGCTTCACATTACACATTCACTGCAGTGCAGAAAGGATTAAATGGCATCTTAGTGCACCAGATACAATCAGAAAAAAAGATAGAATACTTAATCTGCATACTATTTTTGTGACTAATTTTGGTAAGTTACAAGAAAAAAACATAAATAAAAATATGTTACTTTAAAAGTATTGTACATAGCAGAAGCCATTGTGTATTGGTCCTCAATTTCATCCTGTATTATACCCCAGAGCTGCACTCACTATTCTGCTGGTGCAGTCACTGTGTACATATATTACATTACTGATCCTGAGTTACCTCCTGTGTTATGACCCCAATGGCGAGGGTCTCAGAGGAACGTGGAAGTCTGCAGAATACAAAAATCCAGCTCATAGGGCAGTGGTAACTGGGTTGACCATATATCTACTCCTAACGCCAACACTAGAAGTAGCCGGGGATCATTCCTACGTTGATTCTAGATGACACGCGCCAGCCGGAGAATCTAGCTACCCCTAGTAGAGGAAAACAAAGACCTTTCTTGCCTCCAGAGAAGGGGACCCCAAAGCTGGATAGAAGCCCCCCACAAATAATGACGGTGAGGTAAGAGGAAATGACAAACACAGAAATGAACCAGGTTTAGCACAGAGAGGCCCGCTTACTGATAGCAGAATAAAGAAAGGTAACTTATATGGTCAACAAAAACCCTATCAAAATCCACACTGGAAATTCAAGAACCCCCGAACCGTCTAACGGTCCGGGGGGAGAACACCAGCCCCCTAGAGCTTCCAGCAAAGGTCAGGATATAGATTTGGAACAAGCTGGACAAAAATACAAAACCAAAACAAATAGCAAAAAGCAAAAGGCAGACTTAGCTGATATAACTGGAACCAGGATCAGTAGACAAGAGCACAGCAGACTAGCTCTGATAACTACGTTGCCAGGCATTGAACTGAAGGTCCAGGGAGCTTATATAGCAACACCCCTAACTAACGACCCAGGTGCGGATAAAAGGAATGACAGAAAAACCAGAGTCAAAAAACTAGTAACCACTAGAGGGAGCAAAAAGCAAATTCACAACAGTACCCCCCCCTTAGTGAGGGGTCACCGAACCCTCACCACGACCACCAGGGCGATCAGGATGAGCGGCATGAAAGGCACGAACTAAATCGGCCGCATGAACATCAGAGGCGACCACCCAGGAATTATCCTCCTGACCATAGCCCTTCCACTTGACCAGGTACTGAAGCCTCCGCCTGGAGAGGCGAGAATCCAAGATCTTCTCCACCACGTACTCCAACTCGCCCTCAACCAACACCGGAGCAGGAGGCTCAGCAGAAGGAACTACAGGCACAATGTACCGCCGCAACAAGGACCTATGAAATACATTGTGAATAGCAAACGACACAGGAAGATCCAGACGAAAAGATACAGGATTAAGGATTTCCAATATCTTGTAAGGCCCAATAAAACGAGGTTTAAATTTGGGAGAGGAGACCTTCATAGGAACAAAGCGGGAAGAAAGCCACACCAAATCCCCAACGCGTAGTCGGGGACCCACACCGCGGCGGCGGTTGGCAAAGCGCTGAGCCTTCTCCTGTGACAACTTCAAGTTGTCCACCACATGATTCCAGATCTGCTGCAACCTATCCACCACAGAATCCACCCCAGGACAGTCAGAAGGCTCCACATGACCCGAAGAAAAGCGAGGATGGAAACCAGAGTTGCAGAAAAAAGGCGAAACCAAGGTGGCGGAACTAGCCCGATTATTAAGGGCAAACTCAGCCAACGGCAAGAATGTCACCCAATCGTCCTGATCAGCAGAGACAAAACACCTCAAATAAGCCTCCAAAGTCTGATTGGTTCGCTCCGTCTGTCCATTAGTCTGAGGATGGAAAGCAGACGAAAACGACAAATCAATGCCCATCCTACTACAAAAGGATCGCCAGAACCTGGAAACGAACTGGGATCCTGTCTGACACAATATTCTCAGGGATGCCGTGCAAACGAACCACGTTCTGGAAAAACACAGGAACCAGATCGGAAGAGGAAGGCAGCTTAGGCAAAGGAACCAAATGGACCATCTTGGAGAAGCGATCACATATCACCCAGATAACGGACATGCCCTGAGATAGCGGAAGATCAGAAATGAAATCCATGGAGATATGTGTCCAAGGTCTCTTCGGGACAGGCAAGGGCAAGAGCAAACCGCTGGCACGAGAACAGCAAGGCTTAGCTCGAGCACAAGTCCCACAGGACTGCACAAATGACCGCACATCCCTTGACAAGGAAGGCCACCAAAAGGACCTGGCCACCAGATCTCTGGTGCCAAAAATTCCCGGGTGACCTGCCAACACCGAGGAATGAACCTCGGAAATGACTCTGCTGGTCCACTTATCCGGGACAAACAGTCTGTCAGGTGGACAAGACTCAGGCCTATCAGCCTGAAATCTCTGCAACACACGTCGCAGATCCGGAGAAATAGCTGACAAGATAACTCCATCTTTAAGAATACCAACAGGATCAGCGACTCCAGGAGCATCAGGCACAAAGCTCCTAGAAAGAGCATCGGCCTTCACATTCTTTGAACCTGGTAAATACGAGACAACAAAATCAAAGCGGGAGAAAAACAATGACCAGCGGGCCTGTCTCGGATTAAGATGTTTAGCAGACTCGAGATACATCAGATTTTTGTGATCAGTCAAGACCACCACACGATGCTTAGCACCCTCGAGCCAATGACGCCACTCCTCAAATGCCCATTTCATGGCCAACAACTCCCGATTGCCCACATCATAATTTCGCTCGGCAGGCGAAAATTTCCTAGAGAAAAAGGCACAAGGCTTCATAACAGAGCAACCAGGGCCTCTCTGCGACAAAACGGCCCCTGCCCCAATCTCCGAAGCATCCACCTCAACCTGAAAGGGAAGTGAGACGTCAGGCTGGCACAAAACAGGCGCCGAAGTAAACCGGCGTTTCAACTCCTGGAAAGCCTCCACGGCAGCAGGAGCCCAGTTAGCTACATCGGAGCCCTTCTTGGTCATATCCGTCAAAGGTTTCACAATGCTAGAAAAATTAGCGATAAAACGACGGTAGAAGTTAGCGAAGCCCAAGAACTTCTGAAGACTCTTAACTGACGAGGGCTGAGTCCAATCAAGAATAGCTCGGACCTTGACTGGGTCCATCTCCACAGCAGAAGGGGAAAAAATGAACCCCAAAAAGGGAACCTTCTGTACACCAAAGAGACACTTTGAGCCCTTGACAAACAAAGAATTTTCACGCAAAATTTTAAAGACCAACCTGACCTGCTCCACATGCGAATCCCAATTATCAGAAAAAAACAAAATATCATCCAGATAAACAATCAAAAATTTATCCAGATACTTCCGGAAAATGTCATGCATAAAGGACTGAAAAACTGAAGGCGCATTGGAGAGCCCAAAAGGCATCACCAAGTACTCAAAATGACCTTCGGGCGTATTGAATGCGGTTTTCCATTCATCACCTTGCTTAATGCGCACAAGGTTGTACGCACCACGAAGGTCTATCTTGGTGAACCACTTGGCACCCTTAATCCGGGCAAACAAGTCAGACAACAGCGGTAAAGGATACTGAAATTTGACAGTGATCTTATTTAAAAGCCGATAATCAATACAAGGTCTCAAAGATCCGTCCTTTTTTGCCACAAAAAAGAATCCCGCACCAAGAGGGGAAGAAGACGGACGAATATGTCCTTTTTCCAGAGACTCCTTGATATATGAACGCATAGCGGTATGTTCAGGTACCGACAGATTAAACAGTCTTCCCTTAGGAAATTTACTGCCTGGGATCAAATCTATAGCACAGTCACAGTCCCTATGAGGAGGCAGTGCACTGGACTCAGACTCACTGAAGACATCCTGATAATCAGACAAATACTCCGGAACTTCCGAAGGCGTAGAAGAAGCAATAGACACAGGCAGGGAATCCCCATGAATACCACGACAGCCCCAACTTGAGACTGACATAGCCTTCCAGTCCAGGACTGGATTATGGGTCTGTAACCATGGCAGCCCTAAAACGACCAAATCATGCATTTTATGTAAAACCAGGAAACGTATCACCTCGCGGTGTTCAGGAGTCATGCACATGGTAACCTGTGTCCAATACTGCGGTTTATTTGCTGCCAATGGTGTAGCATCAATACCCCTAAGAGGAATAGGATTTTCTAATGGTTCAAGAGTAAATCCACAGCGCTTAGCAAATGACAGATCCATAAGACTCAGGGCAGCACCTGAATCTACAAACGCCATGACAGGATAAGACGACAGTGAGCAAATCAAAGTTACAGACAGAATAAATTTAGGTTGCAAATTACCAACGGTGACAGGACTAACAACCTTAGATATACGTTTAGAGCATGCTGAGATAACATGTGTAGAATCACCACAGTAGTAGCACAAGCCATTCCGGCGTCTATGAATTTTCCGCTCATTTCTAGTCAGGATTCTATCACATTGCATTAAATCAGGTGTCTGTTCAGACAACACCATGAGGGAATTTGCGGTTTTTCTATCACATTGCACCGAATTAGGTGTCTGTTCAGACAACACCATGAGGGAATTTGCGGTTTTGCGCTCCCGCAACCGCCGGTCAATTTGAATAGCCAGTGCCATAGTATCATTCAGACCTGTGGGAATGGGAAAACCCACCATAACATTCTTAATGGCTTCAGAAAGGCCATTTCTAAAATTAGCGGCCAGTGCACACTCGTTCCAATGTGTCAGCACGGACCATTTCCGAAATTTTTGGCAATACACTTCAGCCTCGTCCTGCCCCTGAGACATAGACAGCAAGGCCTTTTCTGCCTGAATCTCAAGATTGGGTTCCTCATAAAGTAAACCGAGCGCCAGAAAAAACGCATCAAGATCAGCCAATGCCGGATCTCCTGGCGCCAGCGAAAAAGCCCAATCCTGAGGGTCGCCCCGTAAGAACGAAATAACAATTTTTACTTGCTGAGCAGAATCTCCTGATGAACAGGGTCTCAGGGACAAAAACAATTTACAATTATTCACGAAATTCCTAAACTTAAACCTGTCTCCGGAAAACAGTTCAGGAATCGGTATTTTAGGTTCTGACCTAGGATTTCTGATAACATAGTCTTGTATGCCCTGCACACGAGTAGCCAGCTGGTCCACACTTGTAATCAAGGTCTGGACATTCATGTCTGCAGCAAGCATAGCCACTCTGAGGTAAAGGGGAAGAAGAAAAAAAAAAAAAAAAAACTCAGAATCTTCTTTCTTATAATCCCTCTTCTGCAATGCATTAAACATTTAATACTGGCCTGGCAAACTGTTATGACCCCAATGGCGAGGGTCTCAGAGGAACGTGGAAGTCTGCAGAATACAAAAATCCAGCTCATAGGGCAGTGGTAACTGGGTTGACCATATATCTACTCCTAACGCCAACACTAGAAGTAGCCGGGGATCATTCCTACGTTGATTCTAGATGACACGCGCCAGCCGGAGAATCTAGCTACCCCTAGTAGAGGAAAACAAAGACCTTTCTTGCCTCCAGAGAAGGGGACCCCAAAGCTGGATAGAAGCCCCCCACAAATAATGACGGTGAGGTAAGAGGAAATGACAAACACAGAAATGAACCAGGTTTAGCACAGAGAGGCCCGCTTACTGATAGCAGAATAAAGAAAGGTAACTTATATGGTCAACAAAAACCCTATCAAAATCCACACTGGAAATTCAAGAACCCCCGAACCGTCTAACGGTCCGGGGGGAGAACACCAGCCCCCTAGAGCTTCCAGCAATGGTCAGGATACAGATTAGGAACAAGCTGGACAAAAATACAAAACCAAAACAAATAGCAAAAAGCAAAAGGCAGACTTAGCTGATATAACTGGAACCAGGATCAGTAGACAAGAGCACAGCAGACTAGCTCTGATAACTACGTTGCCAGGCATTGAACTGAAGGTCCAGGGAGCTTATATAGCAACACCCCTAACTAACGACCCAGGTGCGGATAAAAGGAATGACAGAAAAACCAGAGTCAAAAAACTAGTAACCACTAGAGGGAGCAAAAAGCAAATTCACAACACTCCTGTATTATACCCCAGAGCTGCACTCACTATTCTGCTGGTGCAGTCACTGTGTACATATATTACATTACTGATCCTGAGTTACCTCCTGTATTATACCCCAGAGCTGCACTCACTATTCTGCAGGTGCAGTCACTGTGTACATACATTACATTACTGATCCTGAGTTACATCCTGTATTATACCCCAGAGCTGCACTCACTATTCTGCTGGTGCAGTCACTGTGTACATACATTACATTACTGACCCTGAGTTACATCCTGTATTATACCCCAGAGCTGCACTCACTATTCTGCTGGTGCAGTAACTTTGGTAGCTGAGAGTCATGGCATACATCATGAGGTGCTTTATTAGGGATATTTTTTCTGTGTGACTTTTTGCTCATCTAACATGTCTCTTGTATTTGACCAAATTTAATTATTGGGAAAATTAAAATACTTAAAAAACAATCATTTTCTTACCCAAAATTTTTGTCGGAGGTCTCATTTATCTCGATGAAGGATACACGGTCTGAGCAGCGGCTCTTCGGAGGCTGTCGCCCTGGACAATTCTATACATGGAGCTTTTTATACCGTATGAAGTTTCCTTCACTTCTAAATCCTCTAATCACCAGAAACCTCATCTGACTATAAACAGAATATTTTAAGTAATGACTTTAATAAAACATTTCTCAGACATTTACTTGTTGAGATGTAAAAACTACATGCAAGGAAGAAGGATTGAATTATTTTTACATGAATGTTTTTAATTTCTACTTGCGAAGCATTTTACCCACATTATTAATTTATACTTATTAATAATATATTTGCAAAACCATGTTCCCAACACTAACTCTGACTGCCAGCACTGTAACACACATCTCCGGAGACCAAAGACTCACCGGAGGAGGTGAAGAAAGCGGGAACTAAATCCTATCAAACATTCACAAAGTCTAAGGGAAATATTTGTTTTCATATTTAATTTGCAATATTAATATTCAATGTCCCAAAATAAACACTGCATGGAAAATATGTAACTGATTAATACAGCCCCTAAAATGTACATAAGAAGATAACTACTATAATACTGCTCACTATGTACAAGAATATAACTACTATAATACTGCCCCTATGTACAAGAATATAACTACTATAATACTGCCCCTATGTACAAGAATATAACTACTATAATACTGCCCCTATGTACAAGAATATAACTACTATAATACTGCCCCTATGTACAAGAATATAACTACTATAATACTGCCCCTATGTACAAGAATATAACTACTATAATACTGCCCCTATGTACAAGAATATAACTACTATAATACTGCTCCTATGTACAAGAATATAACTACTATAATACTGCTCCTATGTACAAGAATATAACTACTATAATGCTGCCCCCATGTACAAGAATATAACTACTATAATACTGCTCCTATGTACAAGAATATAACTACTATAATACTGCCCCTATGTACAAGAATATAACTACTATAATACTGCCCCTATGTACAAGAATATAACTACTATAATACTGCTCCTATGTACAAGAATATAACTACTATAATACTGCCCCCATGTACAAGAATATAACTACTATAATACTGCTCCTATGTACAAGAATATAACTACTATAATACTGATCCTATGTACAGGAATATAACTACTATAATACTGCCCCTATGTACAAGAATATAACTACTATAATACTGCCCCTATGTACAAGAATATAACTACTATAATACTGCTCCTATGTACAAGAATATAACTACTATAATAATGCTCCTATGTACAAGAATATAACTACTATAATACTGCCCCTATGTACAAGAATATAACTACTATAATACTGCTCCTATGTACAAGAATATAACTACTATAATACTGCTCCTATGTACAAGAATATAACTACTATAATACTGCCCCCTATGTAGAAGAATATAACTACTATAATACTGCCCCTATGTACAAGAATATAACTACTATAATACTGCTCCTATGTACAAGAATATAACTACTATAATACTGCTCCTATGTACAAGAATATAACTACTATAATACTGCCCCTATGTACAAGAATATAACTACTATAATACTGCCCCTATGTACAAGAATATAACTACTATAATACTGCTCCTATGTACAAGAATATAACTACTATAATACTGCTCCTATGTACAAGAATATAACTACTATAATACTGCTCCTATGTACAAGAATATAACTACTATAATACTGCTCCTATGTACAAGAATATAACTACTATAATACTGCCCCCTATGTAGAAGAATATAACTACTATAATACTGCTCCTATGTACAAGAATATAACTACTATAATACTGCCCCTATGTACAAGAATATAACTACTATAATACTGCCCCTATGTACAAGGATATAACTACTATAATGCTGCCCCCATGTACAAGAATATAACTACTATAATACTGCTCCTATGTACAAGAATATAACTACTATAATACTGCCCCTATGTACAAGAATATAACTACTATAATACTGCTCCTATGTACAAGAATATAACTACTATAATACTGCCCCCTATGTAGAAGAATATAACTACTATAATACTGCCCCTATGTACAAGAATATAACTACTATAATACTGCTCCTATGTACAAGAATATAACTACTATAATACTGCTCCTATGTACAAGAATATAACTACTATAATACTGCCCCTATGTACAAGAATATAACTACTATAATACTGCCCCTATGTACAAGAATATAACTACTATAATACTGCTCCTATGTACAAGAATATAACTACTATAATACTGCTCCTATGTACAAGAATATAACTACTATAATACTGCTCCTATGTACAAGAATATAACTACTATAATACTGCTCCTATGTACAAGAATATAACTACTATAATACTGCCCCCTATGTAGAAGAATATAACTACTATAATACTGCTCCTATGTACAAGAATATAACTACTATAATACTGCCCCTATGTACAAGAATATAACTACTATAATACTGCCCCTATGTACAAGGATATAACTACTATAATACTGCCCCTATGTACAAGAATATAACTACTATAATACTGCCCCCTATGTACAAGAATATAACTGCTATAATACTGCTCCTATGTACAAGAATATAACTACTATAATACTGCCCCCATGTACAAGAATATAACTACTATAATACTGCTCCTATGTACAAGAATATAACTACTATAATACTGATCCTATGTACAGGAATATAACTACTATAATACTGCCCCTATGTACAAGAATATAACTACTATAATACTGCCCCTATGTACAAGAATATAACTACTATAATACTGCTCCTATGTACAAGAATATAACTACTATAATAATGCTCCTATGTACAAGAATATAACTACTATAATACTGCCCCTATGTACAAGAATATAACTACTATAATACTGCTCCTATGTACAAGAATATAACTACTATAATACTGCTCCTATGTACAAGAATATAACTACTATAATACTGCCCCCTATGTAGAAGAATATAACTACTATAATACTGCCCCTATGTACAAGAATATAACTACTATAATACTGCTCCTATGTACAAGAATATAACTACTATAATACTGCTCCTATGTACAAGAATATAACTACTATAATACTGCCCCTATGTACAAGAATATAACTACTATAATACTGCCCCTATGTACAAGAATATAACTACTATAATACTGCTCCTATGTACAAGAATATAACTACTATAATACTGCTCCTATGTACAAGAATATAACTACTATAATACTGCTCCTATGTACAAGAATATAACTACTATAATACTGCTCCTATGTACAAGAATATAACTACTATAATACTGCCCCCTATGTAGAAGAATATAACTACTATAATACTGCTCCTATGTACAAGAATATAACTACTATAATACTGCCCCTATGTACAAGAATATAACTACTATAATACTGCCCCTATGTACAAGGATATAACTACTATAATGCTGCCCCCATGTACAAGAATATAACTACTATAATACTGCTCCTATGTACAAGAATATAACTACTATAATACTGCCCCTATGTACAAGAATATAACTACTATAATACTGCTCCTATGTACAAGAATATAACTACTATAATACTGCCCCCTATGTAGAAGAATATAACTACTATAATACTGCCCCTATGTACAAGAATATAACTACTATAATACTGCTCCTATGTACAAGAATATAACTACTATAATACTGCTCCTATGTACAAGAATATAACTACTATAATACTGCCCCTATGTACAAGAATATAACTACTATAATACTGCCCCTATGTACAAGAATATAACTACTATAATACTGCTCCTATGTACAAGAATATAACTACTATAATACTGCTCCTATGTACAAGAATATAACTACTATAATACTGCTCCTATGTACAAGAATATAACTACTATAATACTGCTCCTATGTACAAGAATATAACTACTATAATACTGCCCCCTATGTAGAAGAATATAACTACTATAATACTGCTCCTATGTACAAGAATATAACTACTATAATACTGCCCCTATGTACAAGAATATAACTACTATAATACTGCCCCTATGTACAAGGATATAACTACTATAATACTGCCCCTATGTACAAGAATATAACTACTATAATACTGCCCCCTATGTACAAGAATATAACTGCTATAATACTGCTCCTATGTACAAGAATATAACTACTATAATACTGCTCCTATGTACAAGAATATAACAACTATAATACTGCTCCTATGTACAAGAATATAACTTCTATAATACTGCCCCTATGTACAAGAATATAACTACTATAATACTGCCCCTATGTACAAGAATATAACTACTATAATACTGCCCCTATGTACAAGAATATAACTACTATATTACTGCCCCTAAAATGTACATAAGAATATAACTGCTATAATACTGCTCCTATGTACAAGAATATAACTACTATAATACTGCCCCTATGTACAAGAATATAACTACTATAATACTGCTCCTATGTACAAGAATATAACTTCTATAATACTGTCCCTATGTACAAGAATATAACTACTATAATACTGCCCCTATGTACAAGAATATAACTACTATAATACTGCCCCTATGTACAAGAATATAACTACTATATTACTGCCCCTAAAATGTACATAAGAATATAACTACTATAATACTGCCCCTATGTACAATAATATAACTACTATAATACTGCTCCTATGTACAAGAATATAACTACTATGATACTGCCCCTATGTACAAGAATATAACTACTATAATACTGCCCCCTATGTACAAGAATATGACTGCTATAATACTGCTCCAATATACAAGAATATAACTAGTATAATACTGCCCCTATGTACAAGAATATAACTACTATAATACTGCTCCTATGTACAAGAATATAACTACTATAATACTGACCCTATGTACAAGAATATAACTACTATAATACTACTCCTACGTAGAAGAATATAACTACTATAATACTGCTCCTATGTACAAGAATATAACTACTATAATACTGATCCCTATATACAGGAATATAACTGCTATAATACTGCCCCTATGTACAAGAATATAACTACTATAATACTGCTCCTATGTACAAGAATATAACTACTATAATACGGATCCCTATATACAGGAATATAACTGCTATAATACTGCCCCTATGTACAAGAATATAACTACTATAATACTGCTCCTATGTACAAGAATATAACTGCTATAATACTGCCCCTATGTACAAGAATATAACTACTATAATACTGCCCCTATATACAAGAATATAACTGCTATAATACTGCCCCTATGTACAAGAATATAACTACTATAATACTGCTCCTATGTACAGGAATATAACTGCTATAATACAGCTCCTATAATTGACCTGTCACTTGGAGCTATTTGTTGATGTCAGTATATATATGGTTTGCTGTGTATATGTATATTGTGGTGTGCGGACCCCATTTCTGTGCGCAGACACATGGGTGTTACATCAGTGGTTACGTATTTAGTTGCTGGTTGCTGCTATGTGGATACGTTGTGTTTTTGCTTCCTGTACGCTGCTGATCTCTGGGTTTCAGTTCTGCGCACCGCTCATTGAAGATCTCTCAGTAGATTTCTAAAAGGCGTCTGGGAATCGCTAAGTTCATCACTGTTCGCTGCTCCTGGCTTCTTTCGCGTTATGTAACATTGTTGCTATATTCGGAATCTGTTGCCTCTAATTGCTTTATGTAACAAAGACAAAGCTTTATTTTTAAACTGTAATATTAAGAAATGTGAAGAATCCTGGATGAGAAGCCGTCTCAGGTGACTTTTAGCTTTCTCTGCTTCTCTAGTAACATTACAAACCTCGTGCTCGTGTTACTATTACATCTGCTCTTTTAATAGAAAACAATATCTCCTACTAGGACTATTGACCGTGTGATCTCCTGATTGTGTCTATGACCTGGTACATTGCAGCACTTATTGTCAAAATGGGACATTACATAAAGTGCTCCGATATTTAGGATTATTTTCTTTATTAGAAACCCTGGAAGTAGAACTGTCCCTAGATAACATTGTATATAAAAAAAAGTGGATATTGCATCTTGTCTCTCTATGAAATACTTTCTTTTATTTTAGTTATCTTAACATTTTTACGCATAGTGTTGTCTCTGCTGCAGCCATGTGAACAGTTCTTTGAAGGAGGACACAACTGCTTCTAAAGGATTACTTTGTAAGAAGAGTTGCTTATAAGGGTATGTGCACACGTAGAAAGGTCCACTGCGGATTTTTCCGCAGCGGATTTGATAAATCCGCAGGGCAAAAACAGTGCGTTTTTCCTGCAGATTTATCGCGGATTTACTGCGGTTTTTGTGCGGATTCTACTGCGGTTTTACACCTGCAGTTTTCTATTATGGAGCAGGTGTAAAACAGCTGCGGAATGCACACAAAGAATTAACATGCTGTGGAAAATAAACCGCTGCATTTCCTCACGTTTTTTTCCGCAGCATGTGCACTGCGGATTGCGTTTCCCATAGGTTTACATGGTACTGTAAAGGGTTAACCTCGAGGCCAGTTTTAGACAAAGTGGGGCCCTGGGCAAAAGCAAAAAATGTGGCTCTAAATGCTAATATATTTCACCATCACACAAAACGTTTATGTTCTATTTACACAAGCTGATTTATTACTGTTAAACAATTGAGTCACCCGCCAGGGCTGTGGGGTACCCGGTACCAGGTCCGGTGTTCACAGGGGGATGTCACGTATCAATAGGATCAAAAGCTCCCCCTCGTGGCCTGGAGTGTGAACATGTGTGCTTTGTGATTACCTGATGAGAGTTATCTTTCATTGCTTCCAGGCGTAACATCACTCTCCCCTTGAGGAAAGCAATGTTACTCTGACGACCAGGACCCTGTGGTGCCACACTCCCCCCCCATTAAATTTTACGAGAACTTATTTACATGGTATGCATACCTATTACAACTGGCTGTGAAAAGCAATTACCCTCTAAGGGTATACTATCTTTAAGGCTTCAAAGTGCAAAACAAACATTATCTTTACTTTCTTCAAAATGCAGAGCTTTTCCTACAAACGGCGACTACCCCTACGGGTATACTACATCAGGTCCGTTTACTTCAAAAGTGCAACATTAGAAAACAATACTTTCTGCACATAACGCTATCTGTCATATAAAATACAGTTCTAACTAACTTTTCTGACACTATCAAAATGCAACAAATCAACTTTCCCTTTAAGGGTGCAAACGTTTCTCAAGTCTTTCAGCATTTTCTTTCACTTTCTCTAACTAGAGTAAACATTGTGGCTACCCTAAAGTGCAACACATTTAACTTTTTATACTGAGGTAGCATATTTAAAGGTGCAATTTATCATCCAAGTTAATATTCAAGTCCATTAATAACTTTATACAGCAGCAACGATGCGAGGGACCTGTCATAATCCCCCAACGTAGGACTTGAGCGGGCTACAAGGCGTGTATCCAGACCCGGAATCCTGCCTGGCCAAATGGGTTTTTCTTCAGGTCTCTGTAAAACAAAGCAGCTTTCACAGCATTATTAGAATCAGTTTCTTTAAAGCTTCTTTATAAAACCAGTAGGAAGCACCTAAATAGGTGCCAACTATATACAACAAAGTTTGTGAATCATTCACTGTCCATAATCCGAATGTCCTTGAAACAGTTAAACTTTTTAGTGTAAAAACCTTGGTCAGGTGTAACGAATTTTCATACTTGAACAGTCATGTTGAACTTTCAGCAACTCTTTTAGTTTAACTTTCAACTATTCACAGCCATACTGTATTTCTGTTTTAATTTACTTGGGCTGTCTCCAAGGTAAAATTTGGCGTTGATTACTTCTTGGCCTGGGAAGATCTTGAACCAAAGTTACACCTGGTAACAAGTAAACATCATGTGCCTTGTACTCATGTACTGTCTGGTCATGTCCTGCAATGGGGGTCTGCGTAGCCTGGGTACACATGATCACTGGTGCTGTAGCCACCGCTGTCTCAGTTGTGATTATGGTGCACACAGTCATCTTAGTGATGGCTTTAGAGGCTGGTGTCACAGTAGGAGTTGTGGTGGTGGCTACTTTGGCACTAGGTGGCGCTACTGGTGTTTGTGATCTGTTATCCTTTAATTTTGGAGCAGTGCCTCTGAGTTTCCTCACATTTAAAGCGTACCACCCTTTGTCATCGAGATGTCTGGTGTATGTCACGCGATCACCGGGGTAGAGGTCCCTGTCCGGGTGTCCTTCCCAGAGGTGGGATTCCACATCCCTCCTATTAACAAAGACCTCAGCGTACAGGCCTGGCTCTTTCATAAATCCCCAGCCTCTTTCTAACTTGAAGGCGACACCGCGCCCTGCTTCAGTGGGGCCTGATTTGTCTGTCGGTCCTTGCGGGCCTGAGCCTTAGCGTATAGATCCCTTTCATCCAAGGCTTTGCACCGGGCCTGGTACTCCTCATCCTTCTCCTTCCATTTAGAGACGAGCGGCTGCTGGTACTCTTCCCAGCTCAGGACCTCCATAACCTCTCCTGCCATCCTTTCTGCCCCAGGGAACCCCATAAGATCTGTTCCAGGGTTCACCCTGCAATACACAGTTCTTTCAGCGTATACCTCGTCTGTCAGACTGGTGGGCTGGATCGGGGCCTTCATGAAATGTTCCATCCCCGTGGCCTGGTCCCATTCCCCCAGGATATGAATCCATCCGGATCCATAACGGGGTTGTGCAGCTAGTGGGCCGACTAGGAGTTCCTCAGCTACCTGGGAAGGGGCGGTCTCCTTACCTGCCGCTGTGGTGTCTCCGGTGCCGGTCTCCACTGCTGGTGTCAGGGGCGTTGGACGGAGCGCGGTTCCTGCAGCTTTTCTACTAGCGCCGCCTTCCACGTGGCTTCAGCGTTCAGCTGCATCTGCAGGAGTTGGTCGGTGAGTTCTTCTACTGCGGCCTGCAGGAGTTCAGGGACGGCTGGTGATGGCTCTCCACTGCTTCCATCCAGGTGGTTGGGGGAGTCCTCTGCTTCCTCCCCAAGCTCTGGGTCCAGTCTGCTTGCCATGTTGTCCTCCACGTTGCTTTTTGCATCCTCCTCCGGTTCCCGCTCTCTCCTTCGGGAGACAAAGCTTCTTCTTCCTCTTTCTCCCGCCATTCAGGATCAGGAGGCAGATCTCAGTTGCTGATGGGCATGTCCGCATGGTACAGTAGTATTTGGAGTGGGCGGCCATTATTTTTGCTCCACACAGTTAGTTCCCGCCCACGATGGCGCACTTTCCTTTTCCAGTGCTCCTCGTGGCGCTATAATGGCAGCAGTTTTGGCGGCAATTCACAAGTAACAGTCTCTCAGCATAACATAGTCTTTTAGGCGCACATGACCCGATTCTCAGGATCAGTCCATCCTGTTAGTGGCACCAAGATGAGTTGCCCGCCAGGGCCGTGGGGTACCCGGTACCGGGTCCGGTGTTCACAGGGGGATGTCATGTAGGAATAGGATCAAAAGCTCCCCCCTGTGGCCTGGAGTGTGAGCATGTTGTGTGCATTGTGATTACCTGATGAGAGTTATCCTTCATCGCTTCCAGGCGTAACATTACTCTCCCCGTGAGGCGAGCAATGTTACTGTGACGACCAGGCCCCTGGGGCGCCACACAGTCACCATGGACAATATTCAAGTAATTTAGCGCTTTTTTATTGACCTGTTTACACAAGATGAGAAAGAAAGATGTTCTCATAACGATTACTAGCAGATCAGTCTGCCCCTGTAAATATCATGTACGTATCATATTATCAGCAGAACATTTCATACATGGGTGATGTGCTGCCGAATACAATGATTTTTGTTCCAGCTTAAACCATTCAATCGCCCAATAAATGAGCAGCACTTACAAGTTTGGCTCCTCCTGTTCAGTTCTTCTATGATCTCACAGGGTAAAGGATCTTTGATGACATCATGATTCATGACCGTTATAAGATCGTGATGTCACTAAAGGTCCCTCTGCAGTTTTAGCCTCGGAAACTGCACTGATATTGCAGGAGTGCTATAATCAGTGTAGGTTTTACTTGTGAACTTTGGCGCCCTTATGAGGATGGGTGCTCTAGGCAATTGCCCAGTTTGCTCACTTGCCAATCTGACAGCCCCAGCCCACTGAGGAGAGGCTGTGACAGAATTTACCTTTGTTGATGCCCACACTGCTGCTCTGTAATACACAGGAATCCATCTTACATCCATCCCTTCATACCTAACGATATCCAGTATACAGATAACTGCATTGATCTCCCCGAAGTCTCCATGCTGCACATTCCTAATATCCAACCCACAGTAATGTCTCCAAACTCAGAAGCAGGAAGTCTCTCACAGCTGTGAAATAGTGAAACCGAGAAGAGCCGACTTCAGCCGCCATTTTTTAAAGCACAAGAACTGTCATCAAATTGTTATATTTTCACAAGCTGGTTGAAACGCGTTCATTAACTCAAATGTGAAGTTGTGGAAGACAGTTTAATGTCACAGATCATACACCATGCCAAGACTGCACCCAGCAACAAGACTCAAGGTAGTTATAGAGCATCAGCAAGGTATCTCCCAGTTAAAGATTTCCCAGCAGACTGAGGTTTTGTGTGCTGTTCAAGCTCTTTTGAAGAAGAGGTAAGAAATGGGAGACGTAGACCAGAGGTCACAAACTGCGTTACTCGAGGGTCGCAAACATGTCATGTTTTCAGGATTTCCTTGTATTGCACAGGTGATAATTTAACCACCTGCACAGATGATGATTCCAGCACCTTGTGCTAAGCTAAGGAAATCTTGAAGACACGCACGGTTTGAGGCCCTCGAGGAATGCAGTTTGAGACCCCTGACGTAGTAATCTGCCATGGAAGCTTAGTGCAGTAGATACATAATGTTACTTCCCTTTAAAATCAGACGATATCCAGCAGTGCCATCAGCTCAGAACGACAGCAGTTAATAGAACCCAGCTACTCTCCACTTTTCAGAGAAGTCTGGCCAGAATACTGTGCATAGGTTTTGCTTTTGTCATGGGAATGGTTTTAAGTATTCTTACACTGTTTTTCTGACAAGGAAGTAGATATTGAGTTTGCAAGTATCAAGGTTGGTTATATCTTCTGTTGTAAAGAAAAGTTGATTTATGGAAATTGTACACTTCAGTGGTCACTAAATGTATATGTATATATAGTAATAATAATAATTTTATTTATATAGCGCCAACATATTCCGCAGCGCTTTACAATTATAGAAGGGATTTGTACAGACAATAGATATTACAGCATAACAATAAACACAGATCAAAACAGATACCAGGAGGAATGAGGGCCCTGCTGCTCGCAAGCTTACAAACTATGAGGAAAAGGGGAGACACGAGAGGTGGATGGTGACAATTGCTTTAGTTATTTGGACCAGCCATAGTGTAAGGCTCGGGTGTTCATGTAAAGCTGCATGAACCAGTTAACTGCCTAAGTATGTAGCAGTACAGACACAGAGGGCTATTAACTGCATAAAGTGTATGAGAACATGATGCGAGGAACCTGATTATGTGTTTTGTTTTTTTTATTAGGCCACACAGGGATAGTTAGGTTAATGCGTTGAGGCGGTAGGCCAGTCTGAACAAATGTGTTTTTAGGGCACGCTTAAAACTGTGGGGATTGGGGATTAATCGTATTAACCTAGGTAGTGCATTCCAAAGAATCGGCGCAGCACGTGTAAAGTCTTGGAGACGGGAGTGGGAGGTTCTGATTATTGAGGATGCTAACCTGAGGTCATTAGCGGAGGGCACGGGTAGGGTGGTAGGCTGAGACCAGAGAGGAGATGTACGGTGGTGCTGAGCCATGGAGTGCTTTGTGGATGAGGGTAGTAGTTTTGTACTGGATTCTGGAGTGGATGGGTAGCCAGTGTAATGACTGGCACAAGGTAGAGGCATCGGTGTAACGGTTGGTGAGGAATATGATCCTGGCTGCAGCATTCAGGACAGATTGGAGCGGGGAGAGTTTGGTAAGAGGGAGGCCGATTAGTAGAGAGTTACAATAGTCCAGGCAAGAATGAATAAGAGAAACAGTAAGAGTTTTTGCAGAGTTGAAAGTCAGAAAAGGGCGAATTCTAGAAATATTTTTGAGATGCAGATAAGAAGAGCGAGCCAGTGATCGGATGTGGGGGGTGAATGAAAGCTCGGAATCAAGGATGACCCCAAGGCAGCGGGCATGTTGCTTTGGAGTAATGGTGGAACCACCCACGGAGATGGCAATGTCAGGCAAAGGTAGGTTAGTAGAGGGAGAGAACACGAGGAGGTCAGTTTTTGACAGGTTCAGTTTCAGATAGAGGGAGGACATGATAGAGACAGCGGTAAGACAATCACTGGTGTTTTCTAGAAAGCCAGGCATGATATCAGGGGCAGAAGTGTATAATTGGGTGTCGTCAGCATAGAGATGGTACTGGAAACCAAACCTACTGATTGTTTGTCCAATAGGGGCGGTATACAAAAAGAGATATATATATATATATGTCTAGTACTTATGCTATGATGGATTTACAGATATCTCATTATTTTTATATCTATTTAGATACTGGATCACTTGAAATTAATTGATTTGGACATTCATAAGTGTTCTGATTGCTAGAATCTGCCATATGAGAATTGTTGCTTCTAAGATTTTTGGCTGATTTTTCTTATTACTTTACCAGCGGCTGCCATGTAACCAGCTGTGTGTCTGCACTATAATGAAGCAGCTCTCTCTTCCTCTCTCACAGCAGCACAATCTCAGCACAATCTTAATTTATATCTTGATTCAATTCTCTCCATTAGCAGTGAAAAGAATATCTTAGCGGTAATTAGAACAATGTTTCCTATTTAATTAGATGGATGTTGTAGATTTGATTGCACGGCAGACAGCTTTTTCTGCATGTTAGAGCCCCGCTTAAAGGGATATAGAATAAGAAATAGTATCATTTTGGAATAAATATGTATATTCAATTTTTCTCAACTAGAGATGAGCGAAACGATTCGTAATGATGATGCAATACAAATTTGTCCCAAAAAGGTTTATCTGCCAAAATCCATATTTTTGGGGATTTGATCTGCACAAATCCAGGCGGCCCCCATTTCACTGGATTCTTTTGATGACTGGAAATAGGTTAAAATGGAAAAAAAACTTTACCGTTCCCTTACCCCACCTTTCCTAAGACTGATGCTGAGGTCCGGGGAGCCAAGGGGATGAAGGTGGCATAAAGGATGTGAGACAGGTGAGGAAGGGCGAGTATAATGTTTTTTGGGGTTATTTTAACACTGAAGTTTCAATTTGGACCAAAAATAATCTGACTGATGAATTCGAGCAAATCTGCCCAAATTGAATTTCCGGAGATTCTCTCTTCTGTAACCTCACCCCCCTCTAATGATCAGTTGTGCTGGTGATTCTCAGTCTGCAGTGTCTGAGCAGAGATTTGTCCTCATGTTTGTCCCATTCCTGAGGATCTGTCAGGCCACCCAGCGACGATCCATCATGTCGCATCCCTTTATGACAAGCTGCCAGACTCCTGCATTGTGTCCTCGGAGTAAGACAGACAGGAAGGATTTGGGGAGAGATAACAGGATTAGGAGAGGGAAGCAGGACAAATGCCTCCTGCTCGGGGACGATGGCTGCACAGAATTGATAATGTCTATGAATAAACTGCACAAAGTTCTGCAACACGAGAACTTACAGAAGTTTTCTACCATGATGATCTGACCATATTGTGTGTTATGTATAGGGGATCGTCACTCATCGCCCCTTTCCACACTCAGATAAAACATGTCTGTTCTCACCGTAGTTGTATATTTTTGGGACTTTTGTGTTCTCTTGACCCTGGCTGTGTATTTTTTGGGACTCTTCAATTTTATTGATCCTGATTGTGTATTTTTGGGGACTCTTATGTTTTCTTGACCCTGATTGTGTATTGTTTGGGACTCTTGTGTTCTATTGACCCTGACTGTATTTTTTGGAGTCTTGTGATCTCTTGACCCTAGCTGTGTATTTTTTTGCGACTCTTGTGTTCTCTTGACCCTGGTTGTGTATTTTTGGGACTCCTTGTGTTCTCTTGACCCTAGCTGTGTTTTTTTTTTTACTCTTGTGTTCTCTTGACCCTAGCTGTGTATTTTTTGGGACTCTTGTGTTCTCTTGACCCTAGCTGTGTATTTTTTGGGACTCTTGTGTTTTCTTGACCCTAGCTGTGTATTTTTTGGGACTCTTGTGTTCTCTTGACCCTAGCTGTGTAATTTTTGGAACTCTTGTGTTCTCTTGACCCTGGTTGTGTGTTTTTGGGTTTCTTGTGTTTTCTTGACCCTGACTGTGTATTTGTTGGGACTCTTGTGTTCTCTTGACCCTGGTTGTGTGTTTTTTAGGAGTCTTGTGTTCCCTTGACCCTTGCTGTGTATTTTTGGGAACTCTTGTGTTCTCTTGACCCTGGTAGTGTATTTTTAGTTTTCTTGTGTTTTCTTGACCCTGATTGTGTATTTTTAGGTTTCTTGTGTTTTCTTGACCCTGGCTGTGTATTTTTGGGACTCTTGTATTCTCTTGACCCTGGCTGTGTATTTTTTAGGAGTCTTGTGTTCTCCTGACCCTGGTTGGATATTTTTGGGAGTCTTGTGTGCTCTTGTAAATCTGACCTTCTAAGCCTACCCCAAACCCTCAATAGAAACCCCTACCCCATATTGCACCTCTGACTCTTATGTTGTCCCCTTGCCCCATTCACGCCACAACAAATGGTCACACAGATCCAAAGTGTCTATTTTTTGAAGGTGCGAACCCTGCTAATTGTTCGGATAGCAAGGTCATTCTGGTTTTGGAGAACATTGGGTGACAACCAGAAGAAATGTAATGTCCACAGTGGCCAACGGGCAACTGGACTCAGACAAGGTCTCGATCTTGAGTCTGCACTTTCTTTTTTTCTGGAATCTTCTCCAGGGGAGGAGTGGCAAGAAAAGCACAGCAACTAGTTATGACCCTACCAGAACCTATAATGGTCTTCCACCTGGAGACCTTTATATACTGAGCTGTGAGCTCCTAGCTACTGATGGCTGATGCCCAGCGGACATTATCTGTCTGTCTGCAGTATCTGCTCCAGCTGTGATGATGAACTCCTTGTAGTGACCTTCATAAAAGCCTTGTACTCTGTACACAAAAGAACGAAAACATTTACGGGCTCATTAATGTTTATAGGGGTGAACGTGAAGGCCCCACAAATCACTTCTATGGGGTGAGAGTATTACTAGCATTGATCCTTCCCAACTGAGAAAAGCCGCAACTTCCCATCACTCTGCGCTCGTTATCATTAATTATTGCAAAATTGTGGACAAACCCCAGAGGCTATTTCAGAAATAAATGAGAAAAATTAACTCTTCTGTTTTATTATCAGTCACTGATTTATTATTTCACTGCTCTGATATATTACATCGAACCTCGAGTTGTGGTAGCGCAAGGTCAAAGGTGAAGAATTTATGTGTGTATTTTATTATAATTTTATTTTTTACATTATTTTATGATATAAACTGTTATTTTAATAGATAGTTTTATTTTAGATTTATATGATTTTATTTATATTTTTATTTATGATCTTTATTTGTTTATTTATATTTAATTTACTTATTCTTAATTTATTTTTGGCCCATAACTCATTTAGTTATATCCATTTTATTTTTTTATTTTATATATATTTTTTCACATTTAGCAATGTATTTATATTAAACTTACTTTCTTTTCGCTGCATATTGTTATTTATTTTACTTTATAGTATTTTAATTGTTATTAACTTTTTTTTTGCTTTTTTCTATATTCTTATTTTATTTTATTTAAAATTATTTTTACTCTTAAAGTATTATGGTAAATTACATTAAAATATAAATAAATAAATTATTATTTTTATTTTTATTTTTTTTTACTATTCTTCTGTTTAATTATTTATTTTTCATTTTTTTTAGTTTACTTATTCCTTATCTTTTTATGTATTTACTTATTTAATTCCTTTAAATTTATTTTCGCTTTTTTATACGTATTTATTTTCTTTTATCTTTATATAATTTGGTTTCAGATTTTTTTTTTTTACTGTTTTTCCTAGTAGCTCTCTGGGCCTAATGGGTCTACTTAATGTGCGTCTGATTAGGGGATCACCTGAACCAAATCTTATTTAACGAAGGAAAGTATAAAAAACACTGCTGTGGTCTTCACAATCCTCTTGCAATAGGACAAGCTGGATGGCAAAACAAGTGCTAGTGATATCCCAAAAGTAAGGCTGGAGTCACACTCAGCGTAAGAAAATACGGTCCGTTTTTTACGGCCGTAATACGGAGAAATGTTCCCAAAATAGTGATCCGTATGTCATCCGTAGGCAGGGTGTGTCAGCGTATTTTGCGCATGGCATCCTCCGTATGTAATCCGTATGGCATCCGTACTGCGAGATTTTCTCGCAGGCTTGCAAAACCGACATCTAATGGATTTATGTGCTCAAATGTTCGGTAAAACATATATACAGTGTATATATATATGTCATTGAGACACATATATATATAGTCTGTATTTATATTTAATTCAGCGCGATATCTGTGAACAGCCGGTAAATCAATTGCCGGCTTTTCATTTCTCCTTCCCAAACCCGACAGGATATGAGACATGGTTTACATACAGTAAACCATCTCATATCCCTTATTTTTGCATATTCCACACTACTAATGTTAGTAGTGTGTATGTGCAAAATTTGGGTGCTGTAGCTGCTAAAATAAAGGGTTAAATGGTGGAAAAAATTGGAGTGGGCTCCTGCGCAATTTTCTCCGCCAGAGTGGTAAAGCCAGTGACTGAGGGCAGATATTAATAGCCTAGAGAGGGTCCATGGTTATTGGCCCCCCCCGTGGCTAAAAACATCTGCCCCCAGCCACCCCAGAAAAGGCACATCTGGAAGATGCGCCTATTCTGGCACTTGGCCACTCTCTTCCCACTCCCGTGTAGCGGTGGGATATGGGGTAATGAAGGGTTAATGTCACCTTGCTATTGTAAGGTGACATTGAGCCAGATTAATAATGGAGAGGCGTCAATTATGTCACCTATCCATTATTAATCCAATTGTCTGAAAGGGTTAAAAAAACACACACATATTATTAAAAAGTATTTTAATGAAATAAACAAACAGGTTGTTTTAATATTTTATTGCTCTCTCAATCCATCCGGAAGACCCTCGCTTGGCAAAATAATAAACCAACAATATACATACCGTCTGATGAACTGTCAGGTCCCACGAAGTAAATCCATCTGAAGGGGTTAAATCATTTTACAGCCAGGAGCTGTGCTAAAGCACTGCTCGTGGCTGTAAAAACCCCGGGTGCTGAAAGGAAAGCTGGGTGATCTGTACTTACATTGAGTCGCGGTGAGGCGCCCTCTGGTGGATCAACTCATATGAACTTGAGCGTGGGAACTTTTCCAAGGCTCCAGTTCATGAGGACATCCACCAGAGGGCGCCTCACCGCGACTCAAGGTAACTACAGATCACCCAGCTTTCCTTTCAGTACCCGGGGTTCACAGGCACGAGCGAGTGCTTTAGCGCAGCTCCTGGCTGTAAAATGATTTAACCCCTTCAGATGGATTTACTTCGTGGGACCTGACAGTTCATCAGATGGTATGTATATTGTTGGTTTATTATTTTGCCAAGCGAGGGTCTTCCGGATGGATTGAGAGAGCAATAAAATACTAAAGCAACCTGTTTGTTTATTTCATTAAAATACTTTTTAATAATATGTGTGTTTTTTTAACCCTTTCAGACAATTGGATTAATAATGGATAGGTGACATAATTGACGCCTCTCCATTATTAATCTGGCTCAATGTCACCTTACAATAGCAAGGTGGCATTAACCCTTCATTACCCCATATCCCACCGCTACACGGGAGTGGGAAGAGAGTGGCCCAGTGCCAGAATAGGCGCATCTTCCAGATGTGCCTTTTCTGGGGTGGCTGGGGGCAGATGTTTGTAGCCAGGGGGGGCCAATAACCATGGACCCTCTCTAGGCTATTAATATCTGCCCTCAGTCACTGGCTTTACCACTCTGGCGTAGAAAATTGCGCAGGAGCCCACTCCAATTTTTTCCGCCATTTAACCCTTTATTTTACAAGGTACAGTGCCAAAATTTTGCACATACACACTACTAACATTAGTAGTATGGAATATGCAAAACAAAAAGGGATATGAGATGGTTTATTGTATGTAACCATGTCTCATATCCTGTCGGGTTGGGGAAGGAGAAATGAAAAGCCAGCAATTGAATTACCGGCTTTTCACTAACACCGCTGCGTATTTCTCGCAAGTCACACTGCTGGTCCGTGTGGAATCCGTATTTTTCTCGCCCCCATAGACTTTCATTGGCGTATTTTTTGCGCAATACGCTGACAAACGCAGCATGCTGCGATATTGTATGGCCGTAGAAAGCCGTATAATACGGATGCGTTATATACGACTGATAGGACCTGACCCATTGGAAAGAATTGGGCCATTTGTTAGGCGTGTTTTACGGACGTATTTTATGCGCTCTTACGTCCGTAAAACTCGCTAGTGTGACGGCGGCCTTATAGGAATGAAAAAATTACTTTTATCCATGCCAAAGGAGATGAAAAGAAAAGTCTTGAGTGAGAAGAAGAGCTTAATTCTGGCTTTACCAGAAGAGAGACACAGTGAGCGTCATGTTGCCTCCATCCTTAAAATTTCTGAGATGGCAGTCCATTACAACAAGGTCAAGCAGCAGGAATTGGGGACAACAAAGCCACAGACCGGATAAGGGTGAAAATGACTCTCCACTGACCGGAATGACCGTCATCTTATTGGAATGTCACTCAGCAATAGCAGGATGACATCAAGTGACCTACAAAAGGAATTGCAAATGGCAGCTGGGGTGAAGTGCACGGCAAGAACAATTTGTAACAGGCTCCTAGAAGCAGGACTCAAGTCATGTAAAGCTAGAAAAAAGGCTTTCATCAATGAGAAGCAAAGGAGAGCCAGGCTGAAGTTTGCCAAGACCATAAGGATTGGACCATAGAGGACTGGAGTAAGGTAATCTTCTCTGATGAGTCTAATTTTCAGCTTTGCCCAACACCTGGTCATCTAATGGTTAGACGGAGACCTGGAAAGGCTACAAGTCACAGTGTCTTGAACCCTCTGTGAAAATTGGTGGAGGTTCGGTGATGATCTGTGGAGGCTTCAGCAAGGCTGGAATTGTTCTTTGCGAAGGACGTATGAATCAATCCACATACAAGGTTATCCTGGAAAAACAGTTGATTCCTGTTGCTCAGGCAATGTTCCCCAACTCTGAGGACTGTTTTTTTTCCAGCAGGACAATGCGCCATGCCACACAGCTAGGTCAATCAAGGTGTGGATGAAGGACCACCACATCAAATACCTGTCATGGCCGCCCAATCTCCAGACCTGAACCCCACTGAAAACCTCTGGAATGTAATCAGGAGGATGATGGATCGTCACAAGCCATCACACAAAGAAGATCTGATTAAATTTTTGCACCAAAAGCAGTGTGACAGACTCGTGGAAAGCATGTCAGGACGCAGGAAAGCTGGGATTAAAAATCATGGTTATTCCACAAAATATTGATTTCTGAACTCTTCCTGAGTTATAACATTAGTATTGTTGATTCTAAATGATTATGAACTTGTTTTTTTTTGGATTATTTGAGGTCTACAAGCAATGCATTTTTTTGTTCTTTCTCATTTTCAGAAAAAAAATAAAAAATTTATTGCTTGGAACTTTGGAGACATGTTGTCAGTAGTTTATAGAATAGAATAGAAAGAACAATTTATATTTTACTAAAAAATGACAAGCCTACAGCCTGCAGTGATCCTCAACCTACTGAACCGCCGCATGACCAGCTCTATCCTCTCCTAGTGTATCCTCACACATCCCCTGCAGACTGTGAGCACTCGCGGGCAGGGTCCTCCCTCCTTATTACCTGTGTGCCTTGTTTTTTGCTCATGTTTAATGTATTTGTCTACATTGCCCCGTATTCATATGTAAAGCGCCATGGAGTAAATGGCGCTATAAAAATGTATAATAATAATACAATAAATATAAAGAGAAAAATGAGACAAACTGAAAATTTTGCAGTGGTCTCTTAATTTTTGCCAGAGCTGTATATATGTGTGTGTGTGTGTATATATATATATATATATATATATATATATATATATATATATATATATATATATATATATATATATATATATATATATATATATATATATATATATAATTTTGCTAATATCCCTTTTACATAGCTTTTTATGGCGCACATGTATTAGTTATGGTGAACAGTGACAATGCAAAACTACAAATCACCTCCAACTGCTCTAATATTAAAATCCCAGCGCCTCTAGTTCATGCTGCTATATACAGTCATATGAAAAAGTTTGGGCACCCCTATTAATCTTAAGCTTAATGTTTTATAAAAATGTTTTTTTTTTTGCAGCAGCTATTTCAGTTTCATATATCTAATAACTGTTGGACACAGTAATGTTTCTCCCTTGAAATGAGGTTTATTGTACTAACAGAAAATGTGCAGTCTGCATTCAAACAAAATTTGACAGGTGCATAAGTATGGGCACCCTTATCATTTTCTTGTTTTAAATACTCCTACCTACTTTTTACTGACTTACTAAAGCACTTTTTTTGGTTTTGTAACCTCATTGAGCTTTGAACTTCATAGCTAGGTATATGCAATCATGAGAAAAGCTACTTAAAGTGGCCACTTGCAAGTTGTTCTCCTGTTTGAATCTCCTCTGAAGAGTGGCATCATGGGCTCCTCAAAACAACTGTCAAATGATCTGAAAACAAAGATTATTCAACATAGTTGTTCAGGGGAAGGATACAAAAAGCTGTCTCAGAGATTTAACCTGTCAATTTCCACTGTGAGGAACATAGTAAGGAAATGGAAGAACACAGGTACAGTTCTTGTTAAGGCCAGAAGTGGCAGGCCAAGAAAAACATCAGAAAGGCAGAGAAGAATAGTGAGATCAGTCAAGGACAATCCTCAGACCACCTCCAGAGAGCTGCAGCATCAACTTGCTGCAGATGGTGTCACTGTGCATCGGTCAACTATACAACGCACTTTGCACAAGGAGAAGCTGTATGGGAGAGTGATGCGAAAGAAGCCGTTTCTGCAAGCACGCCACAAACAGAGTCGGCTGAGGTATGCAAAAGCACATTTGGAGAAGCCAATTTCTTTTTGGAAGAAGGTCCTGTGGACTGATGAAACCAAGATTGAGTTGTTTGGTAATACAAAAAGGCGTTATGCATGAGGGCAAAAAAACACAGTGCGTTGTATAGTTGACCAATGCACAGTGACACCATCTGCAGCAAGTTGATGCTGCAGCTCCCTGGAGGTGGTCTGAGGATTGTCCTTGACTGATCTCACCATTCTTCTTCTCTGCCTTTCTGATGTTTTTCTTGGCCTGCCACTTCTGGCCTTAACAAGAACTGTACCTGTGTTCTTCCATTTCCTTACTATGTTCCTCACAGTGGAAACTGACAGGTTAAATCTCTGAGACAGCTTTTTGTATCCTTCCCCTGAACAACTATGTTGAATAATCTTTGTTTTCAGATTATTTGACAGTTGTTTTGAGGAGCTCATGATGCCACTCTTCAGAGGAGATTCAAACAGGAGAACAACTTGCAAGTGGCCACTTTAAGGAGCTTTTCTCATGATTGCATACACCTGGCTATGAAGTTCAAAGCTCAATGAGGTTACAAAACCAAAAAAAGTGCTTTAGTAAGTCAGTAAAAAGTAGGTAGGAGTATTTAAAACAAGAAAATGATAAGGGTGCCCATACTTATGCACCTGTCAAATTTTGTTTGAATGCAGATTGCACATTTTCTGTTAGTACAATAAACCTCATTTCAAGGCAGAAACATTACTGTGTCCAACAGTTATTAGATATATGAAACTGAAATAGCTGTTGCAAAATAAACCATTTTTATAAAACATTAAGCTTAAGATTAATAGGGGTGCCCAAACTTTTTCATATGACTGTATAAAAAAAAAACAAGTAATTGTATTATTGCTACCTGGATGTTAGCTGTTTGCATAATATTTATCTAATTAATAAACCATGTATCTGCCAAGCCTCGCTCATAGTACACGGCTCACTTTCCTTCTACTTTACACCCTGAAACACAAGCGTTGATGCTTCCATGCGCCTGTGTGCAGCGGGGAGGCAGTCCACTGTATAGCAAATACCAACCTTCTGTGCAGCTCTTGGGTCTTACCTTCTAATCCCATCTAATTAGAGTTTGGTTTTAATTATGGTCTGTGTGTGTTTTGTTCGGAAACCACTTACCAGCAGCTTAAAGAGTAATTCCCATGTCTTAGAATGATGGCTTATCATTAGCGGACCCCTGAGACGTCCATCACATCTGAGAATGATCCCAGCACTTATATACCACTTCTTATGGTTAATCCTAGTGGTGGTCTTTCCCCCCCCCCCCCCCCCCTGCATAGAAAGTGATCGAGATTGAATAAAACTGAAGGGTAATTGACCCGCAGCCCCTTCATTCCCAGGATCTGTGAGGGTCCCAAGCATCGGACTCCCACCATTTATAAGGTGATGACATATTTCTTCCCGTGACGTGTTCCAGTCTTTGGTAGAGAAAGAGTCTGGCTTTCACAACAATTTGACTTTCGACCAACATAATGAATTGCAGAACAACCCAAACATCATAGTGCGGGAATCTGACCGAGGAGGGTGCACGGTAGAACTAGATGTTGCGTTATATGCCGACTTAGCGGAATCCATTTTGGAGGATACAACCGCGTTTATGACCCTTGGCCGCGATCCGACGTTGTCAATGAGGGTGTGCAATTGGGCATTCTCGATACTAAAGTGAGCAAATGGCTTTTACGGGATCATCCGATCATTCCAGTCTTTCACGGACTTCCTAAAACTCATAACAATTTGTTTCCTCCTCCTCTTTGGCCGATTATTTCCAGTATAGGGTCATTGAATGCGAATTTAAGCTCATGGATTGACGAACACTTAAGCCCACTGGTTTCCAGAATTCCTGGATATTTCAAGGACACATCTTCAGCACTGCAAACTTTTGCACATTTACTGCTTTTTCACATGTGACGTGGGTTAATCTTTATTCTTCCATCCCTCGTCATCTAGCCGTGCAAGCTGTCTCTCATCATTTAGAACAATGCAGCAATTATTTCCATCCAGTTCAGCAATTCATTATCAGGTCACTCGCGTATCTATTGGAACATCATTTTTTTATGTTCAATTCAGAATTTTATTTACAAATTCTTGGTGCTGCTATGGGGTCAAAACTCCCCCCCACATTAGCAATATTATATATGGCGTGGTGGGAGGAGCAGTACTTATTTTCTGATTACAACTCATTTGGTCATAACATTGTTTTTTTCAGTAGATACGTGGACAATTTATTGTTTATTTGGAGGGGCACTTCATCTGATTTATCATTGTTTCATATGTATTTACATTCTCTTTCTTTTACAATTAGATACAGGAAAGATCTATATCTTGGTACCGTGTTCGCCAGTGGATAGAATAATATTTAGAATTGAGAGTCCTCAGTGCTTGATACCTTTTAATGGCTAACTGAGAAGATAGTAACAAATTGCAGCTTTCGGGATTACTCAGGTCTCTTTATCTATGCCTGATCAACAGACCTGTGTAGTCTCGAAAGCTGCAATTTGTTACCATCTTCTCAGTCAGCCATTAAAAGGTATCAAGCACTGAGGACTCTCAATTCTAAATATTTTTCTTTCACAATTAGCAATTTGGAGGTACAAATTCCGTTTTTAGACATTTACTTAATGGGAGACCCTGTTACCCATCGTGTTCACACTGCCCTTTACAGGAAGGATAATTCTGGCAATTCCATTCTTTTATCATCATCTTCCCATCCTTATCATACTATTAAGGCAATTCCTTATGGGGAGTTCAATAGAGCCAGGCGTATTTGTTCTGATCAGGATTTGTTGTTTTTTTCGGGAAACCAAAGTTATTAGAAAACGTTTACGGGACAGGGGGTATAATTGTTATAATATCAAACGTTCATTTAATTACCGTAAGCCTCTAATAAACCCAGGTCCTTGGTTCCATCAAAGATACCATTTATGTTATGTAACGTTTGTGTTCATGCATTAGACAAAACTAAAGTTTTTCATTCTCCGGATGGCAAAGCATATGATATCACTTCATTTATTAATTGCGATACCCAGTATGTGATTTATTGTATTTGTTGTTTGTCATGTGGGATCAATCACATTGGGTGTAGCACTCGTAAAATAAAAAAATGAATTGCTGAACATTTGACCAATATTCATAATAAGAATGCGCCTTATTCGGGTGCCGCCAGGCATTTTGTAAATATTCATATAGGAGATGTCTCCTAGTTGACGTTTTTTTGCTTTTGAAAAAATATATATATCCCAATTAGAGGAGGTAATAAACAAAAATTGCTCACAACACGCGAAGCCTTTTGGATTTTAAAACTTGATACTAAATAAATATCCTAAAGGAATGAATTCAAGATATGATCAGTTTTATATATCAAGGTTTCAATCCATTTTTCTTTATTTTTTCTTTTTCCATTTTCTTTCAATTTGTAACAACTGGTGCTTAGTTTATGGAATTATGTACAAAGAAAATGGCGGGCACCACTGAAACAATTTTAGTCAGGGATCAGCCACATGCATATAAAAAGCAATTGAGTCTGAACAAGAAAAAAGATATGCATATCAATGGGATCACCATGAAAAAATATTTACTTTATTAATACACACAGCAAGGTGAGACATACATTAAAAACATTTAAAAACCAAACGGCATACACAGAGCTAGTTGGCTATGTGCAGTTTATGGAATTATGTATATGTTTCTGATTGGTGCCTTTGTCTTAAGCTGGGTTCACATTGCGTTAATGGGTGATCGCTAACGGACAGCGTTGCACGGCGAAAATGTCGCAATTAACGCCGTGCAACGGGTCCGTTAGCGTGCCCATTGACAGCAATGTAAATTTCTCCTGCAGCGCATCACTAGCGCGTGCCTTTTTCGGCTCGCGCTAGCGATGTGCCGTTCTTCTGTGACGCGCCTCGGACGCTGCTTGCAGCGTCCGCGGCGCGCCCGAGGTCCGTTCCCCGCTCTCGCAGATCGGGGATCTGCGAGAGCGGGGACGTTAACGCGACCCCTAACGCGGCCCCTAAAAAAACATTGCGTTAGCGCAATCCGCTAGTGCTAGCGCTAAACGGATTGCCCTAACGCAATGTGAACCTAGCCTTATATAGTTTCATGTCTTTTGTTTGTTTTATATCCCATGAGTAAGGGCGCTTGCTATGCGCCAGGCGTCTCTCATGTTTGACATGCCAAAATAAATTGTTTCTATATTTTATTTTGGGTTGGTGTGCCAGATCCATTTCCTTGTTTTTTTTTTTGTTTTTTTTTTACATATGTATTTATGTCATGGGGGAAAAAAACATTAATTGACTTCCTATGAAATTAACTTATCAGTCTGTGCGGGATGTCAGGGCAGTCTCCTGTGCAGCAGATAGAGAAGATCTGTCATGTGTTTTGTACACCGATGCTAAATGCAGACCCCCACATAAGAGGAAGGTGACCTGAACTAACACCCCCCCATAGGATTCCCTCCCATAGGGGATCTGTGGCATTGTGGGCATGCCCAGTGGTGGAGGGTGACGAGGGGTTAAGTGAAGCTGAGTGATTTTACCCGGCCTTCACTGTAAGTGCCTGTGCACACAGCAATTATCTACTAAGTAATGTTCATGGTGTTAGGAGTTCTGGCTCCCCGGGGAGTCCTAGGATCCCGGTATTATGGCCGCCATTCTCTTTTTAATTAGGCTTCTCTGCTGATTTATAGGATGGTGCAATGTGGAGGCTTTACTACATCAAAGGGAAATCAAAGGGAATGTATCAGGGGAGCGAAATCGGGGTCACCAGCACCGAAATCAGGGTCACCAGCACCCGCACTATGCGGAATGTACAATCACAAGTGATCCATGAACGTCCCCTCTAATTATCTGCGTGAGAAATCCTCAGATCGATACATTGTGTGCGGATGACAGAAACATTCTATCAATATTTATGTTTACGTTTGATACAACTTCTTTCCAATTCATATCGTCTGCGTCCCAGGGATAAATCCTTCGGCGTCATGAATAAAATTCTGAAATGACAGTGAAGACTGACATGGGCAACATAATCAGAGAGTCAACCAGAAGGAAATACACTGTATAGTGAAAAATATTGGGATTTGTGTGTCAATGACTAAAATCCGGTTTCTCGTTCAGTCCCATTACCCCCAGTATATCACATTTGCCCCATCGCTCGTAGTGTATAACTACGGCCCATCGCCCCTGGTTTATAATTTCCGGCCACTCATCCCCTGTGTATTATCTACAGCCCCTCACACCCCTGGTATATAACCTCCGGCCCCTCGCTCCTAGTGTATAACATCCAGCCTCTCACCCCCGGTGTATAACATCTGGCCCCTCGCACTTGGTGAATAACATCCAACCCTTCATCTTCCTCAGTGTTTAACATCCAGCCCCATCACCCATGGTTTATAATTTCCAGCCACTAGTCTTCTGTGTATAATCTACAGCCCCTCACCCCCTGGTATATAACCTCCGGCCCCTCACCCCTAGTGTATAACGTGTGGCCCCCTGCCCCTGGTGAATAACATCCAACCCCTCATCTTCCCCAGTGTTTAACATCCAGCCCCATCACCCATGGTTTATAATTTTCAGTCCCCATTCTCTGTTTATACCCTCCTTCCCCTTGCGCTTGGTGTATATAGTCTGGCCCCCGGTGTATAACCTCCGGCCCCCCAATAGGCCGTCTGCTTTTACTACCATGTGACAGAGCGGCCGGTGGCACAGAGCTCACTGATTCCTGTAATAGGACCCTCCGGGGAAACAAGTCCGTCCAGGACATTTCTTCCTCCTGAATCTTCCCCATCACTTGTGAGTGATATTATTAATTACTGGAAGGAGCCACAGCAACTCAGCCATGAAGTGCGGACCCCGTAACGTTACAGAGCCGGGGGCCGAGTGCTGAGGAGCAGAGGGCAGAAAAGTTACCGCTCTGCTGCCCCCATAACTTCAGAGTCCAGACCTCCTCTGGTATAACATCAGCACAAACACTGCACCCCCACGGAGAGCTTCATGGCCGAGCAGCTGCAGGCAGCCGTACATCACCAAGCACAATGCTGAGAAGTGGTGTAAAGCTGCCACCACTGGACTCTGGAGGAGTAGGGATGAGTGAGCACTAAAATATTAATGCCTGATCATATATATTTTCTTTATACATCTGACTTATATTTACTGATCATGGGCATTGCAATAAGGGGTTAGCTTTTGATCTGATATACTAAAATACTCGATTGCTCGGTACGCGAATCGAGCAAGTCAGACTCGTAACGAGTATAATGGAAATCAATGGGAAACTCGAGCATTTTTCTGGCAGACCCTCCCAGGAGATCTGTGGGGGCAGGAAAATCACTGAAATGGACGGAAACAGCAGTCAAATGGAATGGGAACAGCATGGGGAAGACGGCATGTGGTGTGTGAACCAAAGTGAGGATTATGTAGTCCAGACTCTTGGCTGGTAAGACTGGACCGTATGGAAGACAAGGTGGTGCTGGGACACAGACTGGAAGCATTATCTGCCATCCAACCGACTATGTGTTCACACTGTTCTGGTTTCAGAAGTGGTGTCCTGCTCCCTACTGCAAAGTGGGACAAGAAGCTAGGTCTTGTGGATGAGCGTATTTTGCTCCCGCAGCAGGCACAGTTTTACTTGTCCCACGACCTCGGCCTCTGCGTGCACCATCAGCAGCACGTCCACTTCCCGTCCCTTACCACACGCCTTGTGCATTTTTTAACCCCTTAGTGACGGAGCCAAATTTTTGAAATCTGACCAGTGTCAATTTATGTGGTAATAACTCTGGAACGCTTCAACAAATCCCTGTGATTTTGAGATTGTTTTACATGACACATTATACTTTATGATAATGGTAAATTTAGGTTGATATGTTTTGTGTTTATTTATAAATAAATATCAGAAATTTGAGAAAAATGTAAAAAAATTTGCAATTTTCAAACTTTGAATGATTATCCCTTTAATCCAGATAGTCATACCATAGCAAAACATAAATAAATAACATTTATCACATGTCGGCTTTACATCAGCATCATTTGTAAAATGTTATTTTATTTTATTAGCATTTTAGGAGGTTTAAAAATGTAGCAGTAATTTTTCATTTTTTTCAATGAAATTTACAAAATTTATTTTTTACGGACTTATCCATGTTTGAAGTAACTTTAGGGGTCCCATATATTGGAAAAACCCCAAAAGTTATACCATTTTAGAAACAGCACCCCTGACATATTGAAAACTGCAGACAGCTAGTTTATTAACCCTTCAGGTGCTTTTCAGGAATTAATGCAAAGTGGTATGACAGAAATTAAAATATGTATATTTACCACCTAAATGCCTCTAACTTCTGAACAGATTACTATAGCTGGCAGACTCTAAGACCGCTATTTGGTCATGAGTTGCCATGGCAAACATCAGGACCACAAAATCATGATCTGAGGGCACCAATTGGGATAAAGAGGAAGCCCCCACACTCTGATAACCATTATAATGAAGTAGTCACTATTTACAGCAGCATCTAAGGGGTTAAACAGATTTGGATGGTGCAAACACGGATAATGGCTTATACAGCAAGTTGTCAACTATAGTGTACAGCCAACAGCTGCTGGATTGTCACCTGTATGGGGATGATATTCTCTTATATCTCAGGTCAGTTAAAAGACGTATTGGCGGTCATTAAGGGGTTAAGTTAGCTATATAATATGCAGGCAAATTTTCCAGTATTAATAGGGAAAAGAAAATATGTAGCCCTGAAAAGGACTGCCCGCTCTAAAATGAACTCTTCCTCCTATTACAACTCAGCCTGAAATGCTTCCAGAGGAGAATGTGCCGAGCATGGAGCATGCCGAGGATAATGCTATGGGTCGTTATCAGGGGTCGGCCATATTAATGATTATGGATGTAACATGGGAGGTCAGAAAAGCCCCTGGTGGAGATGAGGAGGGGGCACATACTTTTCTGTACATAGAGGACAATTCTGCACCTTTTGAGTAAGGCAATACTGACCCCTGTTACTGTAACCATTGGTAGTTGTCATCCAAACATTTTACATTTTAATTGAGGACTGAAGAGCTGACATTTTGTGACATATTTTAGACATTTTTTTTAGTATAAAGCCCTTTAAAGTTCCTCTATACATAGATTGATGCCAGACAATCCCGCGCAGCCCGGTTTACTCGGTTCCAGCGCAATCATCCACATTATTTGTTTTATCAAATATTCTATTTGTTTCTCTTCGGTGAGAAAGTGCAAGTCGTCCAAATTTTAGAACGTTTTTTATGTAATTTTTTTCTAACTTTTTGGCCGCGACTCATCTCTCTATTAGCGTCGGTGACGTTTCCAAATAAACATGGCTGATTAACGACGCTCTGTGTATTAGATAGGAGATTCGTGGTGATAAACAAGCAGAGGGCCGAGACATGGACTGCTGGACCACTGGCCGGCCCGATAATTACCGTCGGAATGTCGGCACAGGAAATAATTGTAATTAGCAGAATGACTTCAGGAAGTGGGAAAATAGCGAAGATTGATAAATACTAATTGCTTCTAACGTTAATGGGCTTTTCTCAGGGGAGATCCGTTCTCATCTTCAAGAGCAAAATACCTTTAATATCAGCAAAAAATAAAAAAAAAAGTTTGAAAAGTATTTTAGCAGGATCAATATGTCTGATCTAAAGGGGAAAAGCTGCATTAGCCATAATGGTAGTAATCAGCTTTACACGGAGACTGGTTGGACTTATTAAAGAGTCTTCAGTAAATTTTTGAAAAAAAAAAAATTGTTGTAGCAAATGGTCAAATATGAGCTCTTGGTTGGTTACAGTTGTCTCCCATGATCATCATTTTTGTACTCTCTTCCCAGAGTCGTTCTTTTTACTTCCTCATCTATAATTCTCATCACTAAACCCGGATTAGATGCCCGATCATTAACAAATCCAGTCTACCGACTGCAGACTTCACATCCCGTCCTCCAAGACCAGGGCTGCAAAAAGGGAAAATGACAAGAAGTGAAGTTTATACAATGCGTCAAAAAGACTGAAAATACAAAACAATCCACAGAGTAGATTAATTTACAAAGATTCTTATTCTTCTGACTCCTTGTAAAATTCAAAGATGCAAACGAAATTCACAAAAAAATCAGAAATATGTGGACTGAACGTTCAGATCCATATTTCTGTCCACAAGAGGCAGTATTATAGTAGTTATATTCTTGTACATAGGAGCAGTATTATAGTAGTTATATTCATGTACATAGGAACAGTATTATAGTAGTTATATTCTTGTACATAGGGGCAGTATTATAGTAGTTATATTCTTGTACATAGGAGCAGTATTATAGTAGTTATATTCTTGTACATAGGAGCAGTATTATAGTAGTTATATTCTTGTACAAGGGGCAGTATTATATTAGTTATATACTTGTACATGGGGCAGTATTATAGTAGTTATATTCTTGTACATAGGAGCAGTATTATAGTAGTTATATTCTTGTACATAGGAACAGTATTATAGTAGTTATATTCTTGTACATAGGAGCAGTATTATAGTAGTTATATTCATGTACATAGGAGCAGTATTATAGTAGTTATATTCTTGTACATAGGAACAGTATTATAGTAGTTATATTCTTGTACATAGGGGCAGTATTATAGTAGTTATATTCTTGTATATAGGAGCAGTATTATAGTAGTTATATTCTTGTACATAGGAGCAGTATTATAGTAGTTATATTCATGTACATAGGAGCAGTATTATAGTAGTTATATTCTTGTACATAGGAACAGTATTATAGTAGTTATATTCTTGTACATAGGAGCAGTATTATAGTAGTTATATTCATGTACATAGGAGCAGTATTATAGTAGTTATATTCTTGTACATAGGAACAGTATTATAGTAGTTATATTCTTGTACATAGGGGCAGTATTATAGTAGTTATATTCTTGTACATAGGAGCAGTATTATAGTAGTTATATTCTTGTACATAGGAGCAGTATTATAGTAGTTATATTCATGTACATAGGAGCAGTATTATAGTAGTTATATTCTTGTACATAGGAACAGTATTATAGTAGTTATATTCTTGTACATAGGGGCAGTATTATAGTAGTTATATTCTTGTATATAGGAGCAGTATTATAGTAGTTATATTCATGTACATAGGAGCAGTATTATAGTAGTTATATTCTTGTACATAGGGGCAGTATTATAGTAGTTATATTCTTGTATATAGGAGCAGTATTATAGTAGTTATATTCCTGTACATAGGAGGCAGTATTATAGTAGTTATATTCATGTACATAGGAGCAGTATTATAGTAGTTATATTCTTGTACATAGGGGCAGTATTATAGTAGTTATATTCATGTACATAGGAGCAGTATTATAGTAGTTATATTCTTGTACATAGGAGCAGTATTATAGTAGTTATATTCATGTACATAGGAGCAGTATTATAGTAGTTATATTCTTGTACATAGGGGCAGTATTATAGTAGTTATATTCTTGTACATAGGGGGCAGTATTATAGTAGTTATATTCTTGTACATAGGAGCAGTATTATAGTAGTTATATTCATGTACATAGGAGCAGTATTATAGTAGTTATATTCATGTACATAGGAGCAGTATTATAGTAGTTATATTCTTGTACATAGGGGCAGTATTATAGTAGTTATATTCATGTACATAGGAACAGTATTATAGTAGTTATATTCTTGTACATAGGGGCAGTATTATAGTAGTTATATTCTTGTACATAGGAACAGTATTATAGTAGTTATATTCTTGTACATAGGGGCAGTATTATAGTAGTTATATTCTTGTATATAGGAGCAGTATTATAGTAGTTATATTCATGTACATAGGAGCAGTATTATAGTAGTTATATTCTTGTACATAGGGGCAGTATTATAGTAGTTATATTCTTGTATATAGGAGCAGTATTATAGTAGTTATATTCCTGTACATAGGAGGCAGTATTATAGTAGTTATATTCATGTACATAGGAGCAGTATTATAGTAGTTATATTCTTGTACATAGGGGCAGTATTATAGTAGTTATATTCATGTACATAGGAGCAGTATTATAGTAGTTATATTCTTGTACATAGGAGCAGTATTATAGTAGTTATATTCATGTACATAGGAGCAGTATTATAGTAGTTATATTCTTGTACATAGGGGCAGTATTATAGTAGTTATATTCTTGTACATAGGAGCAGTATTATAGTAGTTATATTCATGTACATAGGAGCAGTATTATAGTAGTTATATTCTTGTACATAGGGGCAGTATTATAGTAGTTATATTCATGTACATAGGAGCAGTATTATAGTAGTTATATTCTTGTACATAGGGGCAGTATTATAGTAGTTATATTCTTGTACATAGGATCAGTATTATAGTAGTTATATTCTTGTACATAGGGGGCAGTATTATAGTAGTTATATTCTTGTACATAGGGAGCAGTATTATAGTAGTTATATTCTTGTACATAGGAGCAGTATTATAGTAGTTATATTGTTGTACATAGGGGGCAGTATTATAGTAGATATATTCTTGTACATAGGAGCAGTATTATAGTAGTTATATTCTTGTACATTGGGGCAGTATTATAGTAGTTATATTCTTGTACATAGGGGCAGTATTATAGTAGTTATATTCTTGTACATAGGGGCAGTATTATAGTAGTTATATTCTTGTACATAGGGGCAGTATTATAGTAGTTATATTCTTGTACATAGGAGCAGTATTATAGTAGTGATATTCTTGTACATAGGGGGCAGTATTATAGTAGTTATATTCATGTACATAGGGGGCAGTATTATAGTAGTTATATTCCTGTACATAGTGGCAGTATTATAGTAGTTATATTCTTGTACATAGGGGCAGTATTATAGTAGTTATATTCTTGTACATAGGAGCAGTATTATAGTAGTTATTTTCTTGTACATAGGAGCAGTATAATAGTAGTTATATTCTTGTACATAGGGGCAGTATTATAGTAGTTATATTCTTGTACATAGGAGCAGTATTATAGTAGTGATATTCTTGTACATAGGGGGCAGTATTATAGTAGTTATATTCATGTACATAGGGGGCAGTATTATAGTAGTTATATTCCTGTACATAGTGGCAGTATTATAGTAGTTATATTCTTGTACATAGGGGCAGTATTATAGTAGTTATATTCTTGTACATAGGAGCAGTATTATAGTAGTTATATTCTTGTACATAGGAGCAGTATAATAGTAGTTATATTCTTGTACATAGGAGCAGTATTATAGTAGTTATATTCCTGTACATAGCGAGCAGTATTATAATATTATATTCTTGTACATAGGGGCAGTATTATAGTAGTTATATTCTTGTACATAGGGGCAGTATTATAGTAGTTATATTCTTGTACATGGGGAGCAGTATTATAGTAGTTATATTCTTGTACATAGGGGCAGTATTATAGTAGTTATATTCTTGTACATGGGAGCAGTATTATAGTAGTTATATTCTTGTACATAGGAGCAGTATTATAGTAGTTATATTCTTGTACATAGGAGGCAGTATTATAGTAGCTATATTCTTGTACATAGGAGCAGTATTATAGTAGTTATATTCTTGTACATCGGAGCAGTATTATAGTAGTTATATTCTTGCACATGGGGAGCAGTATTATAGTAGTTATATTCTTGTACATAGGAGCAGTATTATAGTAGTTATATTCTTGTACATAGGAGCAGTATTATAGTAGTTATATTCTTGTACATGGGGAGCAGTATTATAGTAGTTATATTCTTGTACATAGGAGCAGTATTATAGTAGTTATATTCTTGTACATAGGAGCAGTATTATAGTAGTTATATTCTTGTACATAGGGGCAGTATTATAGTAGTTATATTCTTGAACATAGGGGCAGTATTATAGTAGTTATATTCTTGAACATAGGGGCAGTATTATAGTAGTTATATTCTTGTACATGGGGAGCAGTATTACAGTAGTTATATTCTTGTACATAGGGGCAGTATTATAGTAGTTATATTCTTGTACATGGGGAGCAGTATTATAGTAGTTATATTCTTGTACATAGGAGGCAGTATTATAGTAGCTATATTCTTGTACATAGGAGCAGTATTATAGTAGTTATATTCTTGTACATCGGAGCAGTATTATAGTAGTTATATTCTTGTACATAGGAGGCAGTATTATAGTAGTTATATTCTTGTACATAGGAGCAGTATTATAGTAGTTATATTCTTGTACATAGGAGCAGTATTATAGTAGTTATATTCTTGTACATGGGGAGCAGTATTATAGTAGTTATATTCTTGTACATAGGAGCAGTATTATAGTAGTTATATTCTTGTACATAGGAGCAGTATTATAGTAGTTATATTCTTGTACATAGGGGCAGTATTATAGTAGTTATATTCTTGTACATAGGAGCAGTATTATAGTAGTTATATTCTTGTACATAGGAGCAGTATTATAGTAGTTATATTCTTGTACATGGGGAGCAGTATTATAGTAGTTATATTCTTGTACATAGGAGCAGTATTATAGTAGTTATATTCTTGTACATAGGAGCAGTATTACAGTAGTTATATTCTTGTACATAGGGGCAGTATTATAGTAGTTATATTCTTGTACATAGGAGGCAGTATTATAGTAGTTATATTCTTGTACATAGGAGCAGTATTATAGTAGTTATATTCTGGTACATAGGAGCAGTATTATAGTAGTTATATTCTTGTACATGGGGAGCAGTATTATAGTAGTTATATTCTTGTACATGGGAGCAGTATTATAGTAGTTATATTCTTGTACATCGGAGCAGTATTATAGTAGTTATATTCTTGTACATAGGAGGCAGTATTATAGTAGTTATATTCTTGTACATAGGAGCAGTATTATAGTAGTTATATTCTTGTACATAGGAGCAGTATTACAGTAGTCATATTCTTGGACATAGGGGCAGTATTATAGTAGTCATAATCTTGGACATAAGGGCAGTATTATAGTAGTTAAATTTCTTGTACATAGGAGCAGTATTATAGTAGTTATATTCTTGTACATAGGAGCAGTATTATAGTAGTCATATTCTTGGACATAGGGGCAGTATTATAGTAGTCATATTCTTGGACATAAGGGCAGTATTATAGTAGTTATATTTCTTGTACATAGGAGCAGTATTATAGTAGTTATATTCTTGTACATAGGAGCTGTATTATAGTAGTTATATTCTGGGACATAGGGGCAGTATTATAGTAGTCATATTCTTGGACATAAGGGCAGTATTATAGTATATTCTTTTACATAGGAGCAGTATTATAGTAGATATATTCTTGTACATAGGAGCAGTATTATAGTAGTTATATTCTTGTACATAGGAGCAGTATTATAGTAGTTATATTCTTGTACATAGGGGCAGTATTATAGTAGTTATATTCTTGTACATAGGAGCAGTATTATAGTAGTTATATTCTCGTACATAGGAGCAGTATTATAATAGTTATATTCTTTTACATGGGGTGCAGTATTTTAGAAATGTGCACATATGGTTGCAGTCACGCTATGTGACAGGGCACAGTGCTCGCACCCTAGCTGAAGCTTTAATCATGTTGATTGTTTAATCTTTCTAATTATGATCAGATAACTGCACAGTGGTTTGATGTCCAATTATTTTTCTTCCTGATCAGACATTATAATAGCCTGTCTCTATCTGAAGGAAATACTTTTAATTCATTGATAAGTGGCGCAGAACTCATGTGCTGAGAGATAATGGATTTTCCCTCATCTTGATGGAAAATCACAAATTGTCTTCACTGCTTTTCCACTTCTGTAAATTTTTCAAATCATGAAAGAAACAATACCTTGCAAAAGTGGAGTAGTATGAGGTTTGAGATCTGATAGAAGAGATGCAGCAGCGATGGGATCTGCACACCGCCACCATGCCGTAAATAGAAATTCCATCTCATCGCTCATTGTATTCCGCATGAATGAGTGGGTCGTGGTGATTTTCCTTTTCGTAATCTTATGCAGCTGTAGTTTGATGAACTGTACACATTCAATTTATTCCCTATCAAGCCTAGCATTCTGTGGCCATAAATTGCGTAAAGGTGAAGTAGAGGGTGTGGGATTGCCACTTGGTGGCGTCGTGAGGCAACACAGGAAACGTTTCCATTTAAATGTCCATGCTGGTTTTGTGGTGCTTCATAAATCAGCCATAGGCAAAAGCAAAATAAACGACCTTCCAGGCAAAACATATTAAACAGTTCTTGACAAAATCTCTTTAGGCCAGTCCTGGTCACACAGGCTGGATCGCATCCAGTATACTGTCTCATTCTGGAGATAACGCACAGGAGGCGTCTTCATCCACACACACAGACCACATGTCAAACAACACACTCCATTTTGACATGTGAAAAACACCCACAGAAGGGGTAAGTGGACAGCCAGAAACGCCCATCTCTCAGCTGCCCATAAAACCTGGCCCAGATGCACCAAACAAGCCTCTTAGTACCATGCACTAGATTGATACTCCAGGTTTACATCACAGATGACAACCACCTCTGTGATACATAACTCCCATCAACTATGTGTCCGGAAGCCACCTCACATGCCTCTTCCTCTGCCTAAAGCTGTGTGGCTTGGCATGTTTCACTACTAGACACGGAATTCTCTAGAGGGCATCGGCATTACCATGTAGCCTCCTGACTCTGTGTTCCATATGGAAGCTGAAATCCTGAAGGGTTAGAAACCAGTGAGTATGTCGAGAATTGTTCCCCTTTTTCTCTCTCATCCACCTGAGGCATGGTCTGATACTAATTTAAATTTTCACCCTAACAGATAGTGTCGTAATGTGTCCATCACCCACTTTATGGCCAAGCATTCCTTTTTCTACTGTGGAATAATTATTTTCGCATGCCACCAGATTCCTACTCCAGTAGAAAATGGGGCGCTCATCCCCGTGGATTTTCTGAGAAAGGACTGCTCCTTAACCGACTTCTGAGGCATCTGTCTGGAGTACAAATTCCTTCTTGAAGTCAAGGGCAACAAGGATCGGCTGTGTATGCAGAGCCATTTTCAGTTCTTGAAAGGCCATCTCCTCCTCCACAGTTCATCTGGCCATAGTTGATTTAGTCTCTTAAGGAGGTCAGTCAGGGATGTGGCCATCATGGCAATGTTTGGGATGAATCTCCTGTAGTACCCCACAATTATTAGAATGGCTCTAACTTGCTCCTTTGAGAGCGGTCTCGTACGGTTTTGGATTGCGTCCACTTTCCTGTTCTGGTGATTGCTCTCGCCTTTACCTACTACATGTCCTAGGTATTTGGCTTTTTCTTTCCCCATGGCACATTTTTGGTGATTTATCAAAATCCACATCTTCCTAAGAGCATCAAGCACTGTCTGGACCTTTCCCAGGTTACTTCCCCAATCCGAACGGAAGATTATATTATATTATCGTCCAGGTATGCCACAAAGTAATTCTTATGGAAGGATCTGGTCCATGGCCCTCTGGAAGGCGGCCGGGGCTCCCTGCAGTCCAAATAGCATTCAGATGTATTGGAAGCATCCGTCGGGCGTAGAAAAAGCGATCTTCTCCTTTGCTTCTTGTGACATGGGTATTTGTCAATATCTCTTAGTTAAATCCATGGTGGTTATGTATCTTGCCGGCCCAAGTTTCTCGATCACCACATCAACATGTGGCATCGCATATGTGTCACACTTGGAGACTTCATTCAGAGTCCTATAGTTGTTACAGAATCTCGATTTGGCATTGGGTTTTGGAACCAGGACAATCGGGCTAGATCATCCGCTCTTGGATTCCTCAGTGATTTTCGACATACAACTTACTTCCTTGGAAATCAGCTCTCGTCATGCCTTGGGAATTCAATAGGGCTTCAAGTTCACCCACACATGGGGTTCCGTCAGGACCTCATGTTCTATGACCTTTGTACACCCCTGGCAAATCTGAGAAGAGGTCCCTGTTCAGGGTGGATTGATTTAAATCACGCCGATTTAAATCATGATTTAAATCACGATTTAAATCAAAAGATTTTTTTCTATTTAAATCGGATCGATTTAAATCATGATTTTAATCATGATTTAAATCACTGATTTAAATCAAAAGGTTTTTTTTAATATAAATCACGATTAAAATGAGAAGTGAGAGCAGTGCGCATGTGCGCCCATAGTTACACGGACGAAACTAGGGGCAACGATCTAACGCCAGGGTGAGGGGGGGACCCCAAAGTAAGTAAAAATCTTTTTTGTTTTACTATATGGCAATAGGTAGGTGTTTAAAAGCAGCATGTCTTAATTGTATAAACTATTAATAGCCTCCACATTTTGTTCATACTGCCCCTTTAATTCCACACTTCTAGCTTGGTTTCACTTTTGGTTTAGTTTCTTTTTCCATTCAGTTGACATGCCCAAACTTGTTGGATAGTCAGCAGTACTTGGCTGTAGTAACAATCAAACTTCATAAGTGATCTGTGTGAGCCATGGCAGGTCGTAAGAGAGACCCTATTTGGGTTCATTTTGTTGAGATGCCAGCAGCAGATCTTGGAAAGAAAGGTGCAAGAGCAAAGTGCAAATACTGTCAAAAGGATATCCAAGGACTTGTTTGCCGTTTGAAATCACATTATGAAAACTGCAACCAGAAGGGAAATGAAGATGTTGATAGTGAAGTGTTTCTTTGGTCATCTTCATCACCGCACTTCTCATGATGTTGCCTCATTCGCACCACCAGGCCTTGCATCTCTTTGTTGCATCGTTTGCATTTTGCACGCATGCCTGCCTTACCGATAGGCGAAGGAGCTTCATTAAAATATTCCCAAACTGGGTCTCTTTTACGGCCTGCTGCCATTATAAGGAAAGAATGTAATAAACCTCAGATCGTACACACAAACAGATCCAGACTTGTCTGTCTGTGGCTATGCTGCAGTATTGTGCTCAAAGTTTCACTTTCATTTTTTTGTCTGCTTGCCCTTCCTCCTCAAAACACTTAGATTCACATTCTTCTTGTGTTGTGCAGATCTATTCCACTCCAAACAATCAGAAACATATTGTCTAACTTCTTGGACTTGGCACTGAAGGGGTTGATTCTGTATTCATAGGTTTGTAGAACAATAGGATTAAGGTCTTTTTCTCAACTCTGTTCATGTTGTAACATTTTTGCCGTGAAGAAGAGGCTGGGACCTCTGCGGAGTCAAATTCAGTTTTGAGAACTGCGTAAGTAAAGCGAGCGTCTGTGATAATATAGGAGAGAAACTGCCCACTAATCCTACAGAAACCTCTGGAAGAGCATGGCATTGTGAATGTTACACATATACAGCCTTTATTCTACTGAGTTAAACAACTCAGCTTTATCTCATGATGGAAGAACCTTTGGATGGTAAAATATTTTCCTCAAAAAGCAGTTTATTGAAAAAAATCCGATTTAAATCAAAAAAATCCGATTTAAATCAAAAAAATCCGATTTTTTTGATTTTTTTTTAAAAACATTGATTTTTATTCACCCTGTCCCTGTTCTGTACAGCAAGGGACTCTGCATCTTGCCACGGCTTGATGAGATCGATGTGGTTACGTCTTCCCGGTTGATGAATCTTATGGTTCACTTCACCAAGCTTTTCCATCACCTAATAAGGCTTTTGCCCCTTGGCCAAGAACTCACTCTCCAAGGTGGGAATTAGTATGAGGACTCGGTCTTTGGGGTTAAACTGCCTCACCCTGGATGACCCTAGCTTGAGCTTCTTGTGCCTGGAGGAGATGACCTTTTACGATGGGCATCGCAATCCTCTCCTGCATCTGAGAGACATTCTCAGTGATGCTCCGGTGGTGTGTGACTTCGGCTTCCTAGGTTTCCTTCGCTTTATTAAGGAGATTCGGTGGATGTCGGTCATACAGAAGTTCGAAAGGAGAAAACTCAGTAGAGGCCTTAGGAACCTCTCGGACAGAAAACAGTGGATATATTGGGAGGCAGTCACAGTTTCGACCAACCTTTTCTATGACCTTCTTAAGCATACCCTTCAATGTTATGTTGAATCTTTCCACAAGGCCATTCGTCTGATAATGGTACACTGATGTCTTCAGTTTTGTAATTTGCAGGGCCATAAATAGTTCCCTCATCACCTTTACTCAGTATTATAGTAGTTATATTCTTGCACATAGGAGCAGTATTATAGTAGTTATATTAGTTATATTCTTGTACCTAGGGAGCAGTATTATAGTAGTTATATTCTTGTACCTAGGGAGCAGTATTATAGTAGTTATATTCTTGTACATAGGAGCAGTATTATAGTAGTTATATTCTTGTACATAGGGAGCAGAATTATAGTTTTTATATTCTTGTACATAGGAGCAGTATTATAGTAGTTATATTCTTGTACATAGGAGCAGTATTATAGTAGTTATATTCTTCTACATAGGAGCAGTATTATAGTAGTTATATTCTTGTACATAGGGAGCAGTATTATAGTAGTTATATTCTTCTACATAGGAGCAGTATTATAGTAGTTATATTCTTCTACATAGGAGCAGTATTATAGTAGTTATATTCTTGTACATAGCAGTATTATAGTAGTTATATTCTTGTACATAGGGGGCAGTATTATAGTAGTTATATTCTTGTACATAGGGGGCAGTATTATAGTAGTTATATTCTTATACATAGGAGCAGTATTATAGTAGTTATATTCTTGTACATAGGAGCAGTATTATAGTAGTTATATTCTTGTACATAGGAGCAGTATTATAGTAGTTATATTCTTGTACATAGGGGCAGTATTATAGTAGTTATATTCTTGCACATAGGGAGCAGTATTATAGTAGTTATATTCTTCTACATAGGAGCAGTATTATAGTAGTTATATTCTTCTACATAGGAGCATTATTATAGTAGCTATATTCTTGTACATAGGAGCAGTATTATAGTAGTAATATTCTTGTACATAGGAGCAGTATTTTAGTAGTTATATTCTTGTACATAGGAGCAGTATTATAGTAGTTATATTCTTGTACATAGGGGCAGTATTATAGTAGTTATATTCTTGTACATAGGAGCAGTATTTTAGTAGTTATATTCTTGTACATAGGAGCAGTATTATAGTAGTTATATTCTTGTACATAGGGGCAGTATTATAGTAGTTATATTCTTGTACATAGGGAGCAGTATTATAGTAGTTATATTCTACATAGGAGCAGTATTATAGTAGTTATATTCTTGTACATAGGGAGCAGTATTATAGTAGTTATATTCTTCTACATGGGGGGCAGTATTATAGTAGTTATATTCTACATAGGAGCAGTATTATAGTAGTTATATTCTTGTACATAGGGAGCAGTATTATAGTAGTTATATTCTTCTACATAGGGGGCAGTATTATGGTAGTTATATTCTTGTACATAGGGAGCAGTATTATAGTAGTTATATTCTTGTACATACGGGCAGTATTATAGTAGTTATATTCTTGTACATAGGGAGCAATATTATAGTAGTTATATTCTTGTACATAGGAGCAGTATTATAGTAGTTATATTCTTGTACATAGGGGGCAGTATTATAGTAGTTATATTCTTCTACATAGGGGGCAGTATTATGGTAGTTATATTCTTGTACATAGGGAGCAGTATTATAGTAGTTATATTCTTGTACATACGGGCAGTATTATATAGTAGTTATATTCTTGTACATAGGGAGCAATATTATAGTAGTTATATTCTTGTACATAGGAGCAGTATTATAGTAGTTATATTCTTGTACATAGGGAGCAATATTATAGTAGTTATATTCTTGTACATAGGGGCAGTATTATAGTAGTTATATTCTTGTACATAGGAGCAGTATTATAGTAGTTATATTCTTGTACATAGGGAGCAATATTATAGTAGTTATATTCTTGTACATAGGGGCAGTATTATAGTAGTTATATTCTTGTATATAGAATGTAGCAGCTTTTTTACATAATGGGGAATTTCTGAACTGTACTGTATATGAATTCATTGCTCATTGTATTAAGCACATGTGATAATTGTAGTAAAGTTATTCTTCTTTACATGTTTTGATATATTTCAGCTTGTCCAAGAGTTTGGGATAACATCACCTGTTGGCCCGCTGCATCAGAAGGAGACGTGGTGGTGCTTCCATGTCCGGATTACTTTACTCTCTTTTCTGCTGGAAAAGGTAAGAAAACACTATTTTAAAAAGGGATTCTAAGTGACTAGGAAAGTGGAAAAAGCAGTGTGACTGTGCGTTTTTTTTTTTTAAAGTAAATATATTTGTACTGGATGTTCTGAGTCTCGGATGGGTTTTCATGTAACTTGGTCTCTCAGAGATTTCTGCCCCTTCAATACTGGGGGGGCGTTAGGTGTTTGTCATCATGGCGGTCTCCCTGGGCACTGTAGCTATGGCGCATCACTGTGGATTTCTTCCAAAACTTATTTCCCCTATAGATCCTAATATTTTTTGTACAGAATTCTTATAACTGTTATTTGTTTACTTAGTGTATTTTGGTTTGTTTTCTTTAAACACTTTATGGCAGTATTATTCCTACAGTGCCTTGCGAAAATATTTGGCTCCCTGGAACTTTTCAACCTTTTCCCACATATCATGCTTCAAACATAAAGATACCAAATGTAAATTTTTGGTGAAGAATCAACAACAAGTGGAACACAATTGTGAAGCCGAACGAAATTTATTGGTTATTTTTAATTTTTGTGGAAATTCAAAAACTGAAAAGTGGGGCGTGCAATATTATTCGGCCCCTTTACTTTCACTCCAGAAGTTCATTGTGGATCTCTGAATGATCCAATGTTGTCCTAAATGCCTAATGATGATAAATATAATCCACCTGTGTGTGATCAAGTCTCCGTATAAATGCACCTGCTCTGTGATAGTCTCAGGGTTCTGTGTGAAGCACAGAGAGCATCATGAAGACCGAGGAACACAACAGGCAGGTCCGTGATACTGTTGTGGAGAAGTCTAAAGCCGGATTTGAATACAAAATTATTTCCAAAAACATCCCAAGGAGCACTGTGCAAGCGATCATATAGAAATGGAAGGAGCATCATACCACTGCAAATCTACCAAGACCCGGCCGTCCCTCTAAACTTTCATCTCAAACAAGGAGAAGACTGATCAGAGATGCAGCCAAGAGGCCCATGATCACTCTGGATGAACTGCAGAGATCTACAGCTGAGGTGGGACAGTCTGTCCATAGGACAACAATCAGTCGTACACTGCACAAATCTGGCCTTTATGGAAGATTGGCAAGAAGAAAGCCATTTCTGAAAGATATCCATAAAAAGTGTCGTTTAAAGTTTGCAACAAGCCACCTGGGAGACACCAAACATGTGGAAGAAGGTGCTCTGGTCAGATGAAACCAAAATCAAACTTTATGGCAACAATGCCAAACAATATGTTTGGCGTAAAGGCAACACAGCTCATCACCCTGAACACACCATCCCCACTGTCAAACATGGTGGTGGCATCATCATGGTTTGGCCTGCTTTTCTTCAGCAGGGACAGGGAAGATGGGTAAAATTGATGGGAAGAAGGATGGAGCCAAATACAGGACCCTTCTTGAAGAAAAACTGTTGGAGTCTGCAAAAGACCTGAGACTGGGTCGGAGATTTGTCTTCCAACAAGACAATGATCCCAAACATAAAGCAAAATCTACAATGGAATGGTTCACAAATAAACGTATCCAGGTGTTAGAATGGCCAAGTCATAGTCCAGACCTCAATCCAATGGAGAATCTGTGGAAAGAGCTGAAAACTGCTGTTCACAAACGATCTCCATCAAACCTCACTGAGCTCGAGCTGTTTGCCAAGGAAGAACGGGCAAGAATTTCAGTCTCTCCATGTACAAAACTGATAGAGACATTCCCCAAGTGACTTGTAATCGCAGCAAAAGGAGGCGCAACAAAGTATTAAGTTACAGGGGCCGAATAATATTGCACGCCCCACTTTTCAGTTGAACTTCCACAAAAATCTAAAATAACCAATAAATTTCATTCAACTTCACAATTGTGTTCCACTTGTTGTTGATTCTTCACCAAAAATTTACATTTGGTATCTTTATGTTTGAAGCATGACATGTGGGAAAAGGTTGGAAACTTCCAGGGGGACGAATACTTTCACAAGGCACTGTAATTGGCATTATTAAGCAGTGTCCGGTTCTGTACGGTATCATCTATATATATATATATAAGAGGCATCGTGATTACTCGCTAATCCCACCCCCTACACAGTAGCACCGCCCCAACACATCACCACACATAATCCCGCCCCCACCACATTACCACACATAATCCCACCCCACCACATTACCACACATAATCCCACCCCCCCACCCCATCACCACACATAATCCCACCCCACCACATTACCACACATAATCCCACCCCACCACATTACCACACATAATCCCACCCCCCCACCCCATCACCACACATAATCCCGCCCCCCCACCACATTACCACACATAATCCCACCCCCCCACCACATTACTACAGATAATCCCGCCCCCACCACATTACTACAGATAATCCCGCCCCCAACACATTACCACACATAATCCCGCCCCCCACCACATTACTACAGATAATCCCGCCCCCCACCACATTACCACACATAATCCCGCCCCCCACCACATTACCACACATAATCCTGCCCCCCACCACATTACTACAGATAATCCCGCCCCCCACCACATTACCACACATAATCCCGCCCCCCACCACATTACCACACATAATCCTGCCCCCCACCACATTACTACAGATAATCCCGCCCCCCACCACATTACCACACATAATCCTGCCCCTCACCACATTACCACACATAATCCCACCCCCCCACCCCATCACCACACATAAAATCATCCCCCCACCCCATCACCACACATAATCCCGCCCCCCCACCACATTACCACACATAATCCCACCCCCCCACCACATTACCACACATAATCCCACCCCCCACCACATTACTACAGATAATCCCGCCCCCAACACATTACCACAGATAATCCCACCCCCCACCACATTACCACACATAATTCCACCCCCCCACCCCATCACCACACATAATCCCGCCCCCCCACCACATTACCACACATAATCCTGCCCCCCACCACATTACCACAGATAATCCCGCCCCACCACATTACCACACATAATCCCGCCCCCACCACATTACCACAGATAATCCCGCCCCCACCACATTACCACACATAATCCCGCCCCCCACCACATCACCACACATAATCCAGGTCTCCCACCCCACCACCACACATAATCCCGCCCGCCCATAACATCACCACACATAATCCCGCCCCCCACAGCATCCCCACACATAATCCAGGCCCCCCACCACATTACCACACATAATCCCGCCCCCCACCACCTCTATTGTTATTAACTTCATTTTAAGTTAATTTACCTCCTGCGTAAGCGCTATTGAATGTTGTCATTATTTACTTTAGTTTAATCACCAGCAGCGTTAATTAGATAGCAATGAGCGTGCCGAGCGTTAGCTGGCTGGATACATCTAGTATTTCATAGTTTATGGTGGTGGCTCTATATTATATTTTGGTGCATGTATGGAAGTGTTATCCGGCCAACATGTACCCTGTTTTTGATCTTATACTGCACAAATAGGAGCAGTATGATTTGTTTTTTGTGTTGATTTTTGCTCATATATGTTATTTTTTGTCTTTATTTTCTAGTCTAAACCCAAGCGAGTCTGAGAATTTTAGTTCAGTAGTTAAATCAATGACGGGGAAGTAGCTGACTTCTTCTCCTACTTGGGTTTACTGGATGTGGGTAGAACTGAAGATTAATTTTCCGACTAATAAATATAAAAAAGCATAGTATATAGTATAAAGTTTTTAGTATAAAATGGGTCCCTGGAATCAAAGAGAATTACTACACTCCCAGACGAATGGGCAAATCTCTCTTCACTACCGAAGCCTCCAAAAAAAGTTTTCTAGAATCTTTGACAAAGCTCAAATGTCCATTTAAGGAATGTGGTCTGAAAAAAAGGGGGTCATGGTCTGAAAACCAGTGTGGTTTTAAGGAAAGGTTTTTGGTGGCGCTCCTCTTTGGCCTCTAAGTTGGTCATCATGAAAAGTTGGCAAGCATCTAGTGATGGTTCCGTGACCACGGAAGCCGTTACCGGAGGCGAGGGTCTTGTGATCCTCAGACCTGCCGGGGACTAATCAGAGATTTCTATAATTTGGATACCTTTCTTCGGCATAGTTTTCAGCGTAGATTCGAGTCTCGAGTATCTTCATACTCTTCGTTGTTCCCCTGTGTTAACCAGGGCTTGGCTTCTTCGGTTGCTTCTTGTTGACAGTGATCTCAGCGGGGCGCTTGAATTTTTCCCTTTTGATACAGAACACAACGTCGAACAACCTCATCGGCTTGTACTCCTATTGTTTCCTTGTTTACCGAGACTCTGTCTTTCTGCCAAAGAAAATTCACGTCTTCCAGAAGAGATGTTAACATACGCTGAGTGGCGGAGAGATCCGGGGGAGTTAAGAGCGAATTCCATTGAACAGTGGTGTTAAACGAAAAAAAAAGAAAACCCATTTATCCAAATTCCAGGCCATTGAACGAGTCCCCATTACGTTCACACCCTGAAAGCCGCCATTATGATGGATGAACATGGCGTGCCCATTGATTCTCTGGGTAAATTGGTTATTTGGCCGTGAATCCAGAACGTAAAGTGACCACTTCATCCAAGGCGGCAATTCTCCAGTACGATGAGAGTTTTCAATGGGACTGCTACTTGGAATTTCTGATTCCTGAAAAGTTTCTTAAAACATTCTTGTTAACATTTACGGAAGGTGATTGTGAAAGACGGGGTATGAATCAGCAATTAGACCTCACAGCACAATTTGTTTTAACTTTTGTCATCATTGCCACCTTTCATGAGTGTCGGAGAAGTTACTGATGGCCAACCTTTCTCTGTGGCATTGATTGCCTCTTTTCTATGTGTGCTTGGAGGCTTGAGCTCCGTCAGATGACGCTCGCGCTATGGAGATTTGCCAACTTTGTGGCCAACTCCAGGCCAGACCCCTAAACTAATACAGATCCCAGACCAGACCCTCTAAAATAATACAAAGCTCAGACCAGTCCCCCTATAATAATACAGGCCGCAGATAAGACCACCCAAACTAATACAGACTGTAGACCAGACCCCCTAAAATATTACAGACTTCAGACCAATCCCCTTAAACTAATACTGACCCCAGACCAGACCTTCTAAACTAATGCAAACCTCAGACCAGTCCCTCTGAAATAATACAGACTCCAGACCAATCCTTTTTAGATAATACAGACCCCAGATAAGACCACCCAAACTAATACACACCCCAGACCAGTCCCCCTAAATAAAGTAAAGCAATTTAGAGCCTAGACAACACCCCTAAACTACTACAGACCCTAGACCAGACCTCTAAACTGATGCAGACCCCATACCAGACCCCTAAAGTAATACAGACTGCAGACCAGAGTCCTAAACTAACACAGACCCCCAGACCAGACAACTAAAATACTACAGACCCCAAACCAGAGCCCTAAACTACCACAGACCCCAGACCAGACCCGTAAAGTAATACAAACCCCAGACCAGACCTCCAAAACTACTACAGACCCCAGACCAGACCCGTAAAGTAATACAAACCCCAGACCAGACCCCTAAAGTAATACAGACCCAAGACCAGACCCCTAAACTAATACAGACCCCAGACCATACCCCTAAACTAAAACAGACCCCAGACCCCTAAAGTAATACAGACCCAAGACCAGAGCCCTAAACTATTACAGACCCCAGACCAGACCCCTAAACTAAAACAGACCCCAGACCAAACCCCTAAAGTAATACAGACCCAGACCAGACAACTAAAACACTACAGACCCCAGACCAGACCCCCTAAACTAATACAAACGTTAGCGATATTAACCCTTGTAGTTACTGTGATAGTGGCAAGTTATAGTTTTCACCCCCATGTTACACATTATGGAGACCTGTACTTCTCAGAAATAGTAAAGCTAAAAATTGGAAATAAAATAATACCTGGACATTTCTGCGCATTTCTGTATTTTTACTTTATAAGGAAAAATGTTCTAAATTAAGAAGAAAAAATATCTTTACGTTTAATTATGTAATATGTTTCCTGCTTTACTTTTCACTTAGTCGTCTTCTACAAACCCAATATTATTAATTATTAAAAGTGTAAAACATTGTCACTTACGCTAATCCCCTGGAACATGACAGGTGCGTTCTTACATCTCGCAGAAAATGACCTATATAAAATACTCTACTCCCTAATCATTTTCACAACTTTTACTTTGGCAAAGTCACTGAAAGAGAACAAAAAAAAAAAAAAAAAGAGGAAACGGTAAAAAAAAATGTAATAGTAATGTGTTTCTCGGAGAGGAGAGGGGGAGAGGAGGGAGATGGAGGCGAAGGAGTGAGGGGAATTGTAGTCCATTGTGTGTCAAATGATTGAGGCTAACCAACACTGACAGCCCAAATCCTATAGAAGCGGAGGGTTCTGCGAGGACGACAAGACGCCTTACACCTGGGAGTCAGAGCTGTGTAAATACTTTGCTTAAAGAAAGGAATTAATGTTTCCATTTTCTAAAAAAAAAATATTAAGTGCAGAAACAAATAATCCAAAAGAATCAAAAACTTTCACACATAAAAAGAAAAGCCGGAGACGTCGCCCTTGATGTGACCTTTTCTATGAAGCGTCTTCTGATTTTTTTTTGCCACCTTTCTACTTACAAAATAACTGCAATAAAAATGCAAAAATGGAAAGTAAATATATCGTAAATGTTGCGGCATTGAATTGACCGCCTTGTCCCTGTTTTCCAGTGACCCGCTGGGTGTCATACAGGCAGCACTGACCTTTCCTTAGGAACATGACTTTTTACGCCGTGGAGGGATATTTTTTTTCTAATTCTTCTTGCTGTCAGTGAATGAAAACTTTCTTTTTTATATTCTTAGGATTTGTCTGCAACTTCGATATCAATCGAAAACCCTTTAAAGACTCTTCCTATACATTTCTATTGCAAAAACTACTTTGCGGGTCAGATGTTCGGTCTTTTCTTCCACTTCAGGTTTTGAAAAAAAAAACGCGTCTCACTTCTCTGAAAGGGATCCTGCTGGAATCTGCTCCAAAGAAGGAAAAAAACCTTCAAAAAGTTTTCTGGAAATGAAAAACTTCCCCAATAACTCCCAGAAGAAGCAGCGTTTCCACTAGAATTTTTTTTTCTGCATATAAAAAGTTTGAAAAGTTTTGTGCCGACGCAGGAGCAGGATGGGTAAAGTGCACTCAGAGCTCTTACTTACAAGAATATTAAAGGGGTTGTCCAGACTTCTGATATGTCTACAGACACTACACTACATGACTGGGGCCTTCTGAATCCTGACAGTATACAGTGCACACACTGTCAGTAATCACCGGTATCACCGATGCATCAGAGTGCATCACGTGTATTACTTATGGGTTACTTGTATTGGGGGGAGCCAGGCACGTCTAGTCGGAATGTGACCGGAAGCATGCAAATTGTGTTGTTCACCTCTGCACCCGCTCTCATCAGCAATCCCAGTGGATCCTGACAGTGAGCGCAGTGCACACGGTCAGAATTTAGAAGTCATATAGAGTGAACTAACGCTTTCCAACTAGCAGCATTTTACTGCCTAAGGATACAGAGTGATACCAGCAGTTTTTGTTTTTTTTATTAATATTTTATTGAATGCATCAATAAAAGAATTATACATAAAAAAAAGTAACAAACCGGGTGGGAATAAACCTAAAGTGCGGGGATGTGTGTAAATACAATGAAGCTGGGCTGCCTATGCAATATAAAGACCTAAAGAAACAGTCTAATGTTTCCTTTCCTTTCATGCATGCCTGTGTGCACAGTTCTGTCCAATAATGAAAATCCCTTATCAATTATTTTTGTGGTTTACTTTAATCCCCTAGTACAGCAATTATGGTATTGTCTGAAGTGGCGATGCGGCGCCCCAGGCTCCTGGTCGTCACAGTGGTATTGCTTTCCTCTCGGGGAGAGTGATGCTACGTTTGGAGGCAAAGAAGGATAACCGCATCCAGGTACCACAAACATGCAACACATGTCACACTCCAGGCCACCAGGGAGAGCTCCTGCTCCTATTTATTAGGTCACTCCCTATATATATATATATATATATATATATATATATATATATAACTGGTAGTCTGTAAGGAAAGTTAGTTAGTTCCAGACCAGAGTCTGAGGAGGACAGAAGGTTAAAGGAGCTGTGCATGCCCTCAGAGCTGCAGCTCCCAGAAACAGACATTAAAAAGCAGAATTGTATTGCAGTGAACGTGAAGGAAGTCGAAGCAAAGGAGAGGATACCAGAAGGGACCAGCCCTGCTCAAGCTGTCTCCTTCTGAGGCGCAACATCCCGGTAGCCGGAACACCGAGGGAGTAAGGACCTCTACACCTTATTTCAGAGACCGGCAGGACAGCTAATTGCAGGTTACCTGTCCGCACCTATACCCGGGAGGCACGGTGACACCTACAGAGCACTGCCCCCATCCCTAAAGGCATTTGCATATTTCCCATAAGGGATGGGGGCAGTGTTCTGGATCACTGCATTGAGAAACACCTGATGGTGTCTCCGCAGTGTTGGATGTTTTGATCTCCCCGAGGTCATTCATCCTTGTGTTTATAGTCTTTTCACTAGGCACTGCTCCTAATAGCCAGTTTCCTACTCAACACTGATGAGGGGCAAATACCCCGAAACAGCTGTCTGTGGATGGATACCATGTTTTGGCATAGGTGGTTTTCCTTTACTGGATGCTGCCCTTCCCGTGGTTGTTCCTTCCCGGTGAAAGACCTGGCTATTCATTGCTTGCGTTGAGAAACACATGATGGTGTCTCCGCGGCTTTTCTACATGCATTTGCATATTTCCCTTAAGGGATGGGGGCAGTGTTCTGGATCACTGTGTTGAGAAAAGCGTGATGGTGTCTCCACGGTGTTGGATGTTTTGATCTCCCCGAGGTCATTCATCCTTATGTTTATAAAATTCACTCCTGATGATTGACACTTCGAGTCGGCCGTCTGGTTACACCATTCCAAGATCTGTGATTTCTCCGATGCAGTTATAAAAGACAACTTTACCTCTGGAGCATCGAATATAGCTGGGACTAAAGCTGGCCGAATTCAGGAGCTTCAGAGCAGCGCTTACAAGCTCTATAGAGCTTTGAGATGTAGACATATAACAAAATGGGAATATCTCTTTAAGACCAGGTTTGTTACATTGTAACCACAAGAAGGAATATTGGAACTTGAGGTCAACTTCTCCTAACCTTGACTAATTCCCGTATTTTCCATACATGTTCCAGAAGTTCCCAGGCAGAAGACAGAATAATCCCTTATTCTGGAAAACCCATATAAAATGGCGGCTCATATATCCTGATAGACGGGGCCTGCGCGTCTGACCCCGGATCTGTCCGCAGATTGTAAACGTGTCACACGTGCGCTGGTTCTGGAGGTCAGAGGAGGAGATGTAATCTGCATTACACCTAGGGGCTGAATATGGTGCAGAGCCAGAGTGGCGCAGCTCATCCTCCTCTTTGCCGTTTCTGGATTCTTGTTTTTGGCCTCAAAAATTAAAAGCTTTGAATTCCCCGGAGTCTGACTGTAAAAAGCTCACAGTCAGCTAATAATTCCACATTCCACCCCCTGCTTACCGCAGTGCGGGTCTGTTTCCATCATCGGGGCCAGGTCATACTAACCAACAATGACTAATATACTGCAATGTTGTGCACACACCGATATCCGGCTGCAGAAGTGGAAAACCTCCAAGTTTTTTAGTAAAAAAACAGGATTTCTTGGATTTATGGGTGCTCTATATGGTGGTATTATGTGGGATCTACATAGTAGTGGTCCTCATCTCTCAACTATCGTATGGAAGGATTCCAATCAGGGTTCACATTCTCTTTAAGGGGTTATTTAGGTCAACTGCTCGTATAGACCTTGACCAGGTGATCAGCTGATCTCATCTCCACAAATATGGCTTCCTTGATCCCCGGTGATCAACTTTTTCAGGGCAGAACAGTCTGGTTGGACATTTCTCCTGCTTCGTCCGCTACAGGGCATATGGAGCATTACAGGACAGAAATCGAAATAATTAGTCTTCTAGGATGGCCAAAGGTCAACAATATCTGGGAAGGCCGGGCAGGAGAAACAGGGAGGGTGTAAGTCAGAACTATGGTCAACAACGTCTGGTCTTGTACCAGATGATCGGATCGCTGCAGACGTACAGTGACCTGATGATCGGATTGTCGAAGCTGTACAGCGATGAAATGATCGGATCGTCGCAGTTGGACAGCGATTAGATGGTCAGATCACCACAGATATACAGTGACCAGACGATCAGCTCACCACAGGTATACAGTGACCAGACGATCGGATCACCACAGGTATACAGTGACCAGACGATCACATCACCACAGATATACAGTGACCAGACGAACAGATCACCACAGATATACAGTGACCAGACGATAAGCTCACCACAGGTATACAGGGCCAGACGATCAGATCACCACAGGTATACAGTGACCAGACGATCAGATCCCCACAGGTATACAGTGACCAGACGATCGGATCACCACAGGTATACAGTGACCAGACAAACAGATCACCACAGGTATACAGGGACCAGACAATCAGCTCACCACAGGTATACAGGGACCAGATGATCAGATCACCACAGGTATACAGGGACCAGACGATCAGATCACCACAGGTATACAGGGACCAGACGAACAGATCGCCACAGATATACAGTGACCAGAAGAACAGATCGCCACAGATATATAGTATCCAGAAGAACAGATCGCCACAGGTATACAGTGACCAGATGATCAGATCACCACAGATATACAGTGACCAGACGATCAGCTCACCACAGGTATACAGGGCCAGACGATCAGATCACCACAGGTATACAGTGACCAGACGATCAGATCCCCACAGGTATACAGTGACCAGACGATCGGATCACCACAGGTATACAGTGACCAGACAAACAGATCACCACAGGTGTACAGGGACCAGACGATCAGCTCACCACAGGTATACAGGGACCAGACGATCAGATCACCACAGGTACACAGCACAGGGACCAGACGAACAGATCGCCACAGATATACAGTGTCCAGAAGAACAGATCGCCACAGGTATACAGTGACCAGGCGATCAGATCACCACAGATATACAGTGACCAGAAGAACAGATCGCCACAGGTATACAGTGACCAGGCGATCAGATCACCACAGGTGTACAGTGACCAGACGATCAGATCACCACAGATATACAGTGACCAGACGATCAGATCACCACAAGTATACAGTGACCAGATGATCAGATCACCACAGGTATAAAGTGACCAGACGATCAGATCCCCACAGGTATACAGTGACCAGACGAACAGATCGCCATGGGTAAACAGTGACCAGTCGATCAGATCACCACAGATATACAGTGACCAGATGATCGGATCGCCACAGGTATACAGTGACCAGACGATCAGATCACCACAAGTATACAGTGACCAGACGATCAGATCACCACAGGTACACAGGGACCAGACGAACAGATCGCCACAGATATACAGTGTCCAGAAGAACAGATCACCACAGGTATACAGTGACCAGACGATCAGATCCCCACAGGTATACAGTGACCAGATGAACAGATCACCACAGATATACAGTGACCAGTCGATCAGATCACCACAGATATACAGTGACCAGACGATCGGATCCCCACAGGTATACAGAGACGAGGCGATCAGATCACCACAGGTATACAGTGACCAGACGATCAGATCACCACAGGTATACAGTGACCAGGCGATCAGATCACCACAGGCATACAGTGACCAGACGATCAGATCACCCCAGATATACAGTGACCAGACGATCAGATCACCCCAGATATACAGTGACCAGACGATCAGATCACCACAGGTATACAGTGACCAGGCGATCAGTTCACCACAGGTATAAAGTGACCAGACAATCAGATCCCCACAGGTATACAGCGACCAGTGCACTTTACTGCCACAATAGCACAGGTGAATTACATCTTATATATTTTTTTCTGACATAAACTAGGGGACAATCTCTTTATGGCAGCCTCCTCTGTCATTTCCCCCCACTTATCAGGAGCAAGGACAGTCATTACAGTGCTTCTCTGTAGATGAAGCCCCTGTGTAATACTTTAGTCTTTTCACACAGTGACATTTAGCGTCCAGTGGAGATTTACATAAATTCGTGTTTTCTGAGTTTGACATTCATGGTGAATCCTATAAAACCTCGGCTGGGAATCCCGGGACTGCGTCCACCATTTGTTCTGGGATTGTGCTGGAGGCTTTGACAGCGGCACTTGATATCTTGGTCTGTGACCAATAATGATTTTAAAGATGACATCAGCGCCATATTAAACCGGCATGAGAACCGACCGCGCTGTCCTCTCGCTTCCTGACACACTTAAAGGGGTTGGCCCATTATCTTAGCATTGTCTCCAGCGATCAGCAGGGGAGACTGGAAGCAAGTGTTCCTTGCTCTGCAGCGCCACCACTGGACAAATGAAGTATTGCATTGATTGCATTGAAATCAATGGCCGCTCTGTGTAATGCAAAGACTCTTCCCATAGCTAGAATCAGACTGCATAGCTTCCAAGGGACTTTACATGGAAGATGAACATGTGGATTTATTAAAGGAGTTATGCAGATTGGAAAGTCCATGTTCACATTCTCTATAACAAGAGGAGGAAATGGTTTAAAAGAATGTCGCCCCCTATGGGGAACCTTTCCTGCTTTTTACTGAAATCTCATTGGTATCAATGGATACAGTGTAATTCTTCATTTCACCAGTAGGGGTGCTGAAAGATAAATGCACACTTACTGCCAGGTAGCCTCACAGATTAATGCTGATCACTGAGGGTCAGGTTACAACACCAGATCCAGGTTACAACACCAGATCAAGGTTACAACCCCAGATCCAGGTTACAACCCCAGGTCCAGGTTACAACAGCAGAACCAGGTTACAACAGCAGATGCAGGTTACAACACCAGATCCAGGTTACAAAAGCAGATCCAGGTTACAACACCAGATCCAGGTTACAACCCCAGATCCAGGTTACAACAGCAGATCCAGGTTACAACAGCAGATCCAGGTTACAACACCAGATCCAGGTTACAACAGCAAATGCAGGTTACAACAGCAGATTCAGGTTACAACACCAGATCCAGGTTACAACAGCAGATCCAGGTTACAACACCAGATCCAGGTTACAACCCCAGATCCAGGTTACAACCCCAGATCCAGGTTACAACAGCAGATCCAGGTTGCAACACCAGATCCAGGTTACAACCCAGATCCAGGTTACAACAGCAGATCCAGGTTACAACAGCAGATCCAGGTTACAACCCCAGATCCAGGTTACAACAGCAGATCCAGGTTACAACAGCAGATCCAGGTTACAACAGCAGATCCAGATTACAACAGCAGATGCAGATTACAACAGCAGATGCAGGTTACAACAGCAGATCCAGGTTGCAACACCAGATCCAGGTTACAACCCAGATCCAGGTTACAACAGCAGATGCAGATTACAACAGCAGATGCAGGTTACAACCCCAGATCCAGGTTACAACAGCAGATGCAGGTTACAACCCCAGATCCAGGTTACAACAGCAGATGCAGGTTACAACAGCAGATCCAGGTTACAACCCCAGCAGGATGCGGACCACTCACACACCTGCCATTGATTATGCTGGTGGATACTTCATATTCTAAAGGCAGACAGATACTGTACAGGGTCAGTCACATCATAACAACATTGTAACGGTAGTGCACTATGCATTCTTCTGTGCTACACCAAGCCCCTTGTACACCATGCTAGTAGAGCACCACTTTACTATACTTTACTGTTTACTGAGATAATGGCTTTTGGGTTCTCATTGGCTGTAAGCCATAATCATCAACATTAACAGAAATAAACACGTGAAATAGATCACTCTGTCTGTAATGACTCTATAGAATATAGGAGATTCACTTTTTGTATTGAAGAACTGAGATACATTCACTTTTTGATGATATTCTAATCTTGTGAGAAGCACGTGTATATAGATAATAGATAGATAATCAATAGATAGATAATATAAAGAAAAAAAAACCCCAACCAGCACCTCCTAGGTGTGAACAGGTGCCAGATGCGATAGCTGCATTATATAGTAAAAGAAAACACAGCAGCATCTACAGGAGCCAAGATATATACAGCACTGAAGACATCGAATCTAACCTGTGTTGTTACTCAGTAAGATGAACTTACAAAAATGACACAGTTTAGATTCAATGTTTTCAGTGTTGTATATATCTTGGCTCCTGTAGATGCTGCTGTGTTTTGTTTTTGTAGATAGATAATAGATAGATAATAGATAGATAGATAGATAGATAGACAATATATGATAGATAATAGATAATGGATAGATAGATAGATAGATAGATAGATAGATAGATAGATAGATAGATAGATAGATAGATAGATAAATTAAAGCAAATCTCCACTGGAAATGAATCGTTCAGCATTTTAAGTCTTCATTGCCCCGCTGCTTAACGTTCCCGCACCGCACTCTTCACTTTGAAAATGCCAAAAGGTCAGCGCAATTCTGTGATTCCCCCTATCCGTCCAGATGCCAATTAACAAGTCCAATTCCATGAAAATAATAAGAAGATTATTCCTGTGCTCTTCTATAACATAATGGTAAAACAAGCAAACTGAAATTCAGCTTTACAATTACAAGACCCCTTTGAGTACCTTGTTTGTTGAGGGTCTGTACTGAGATACTCAGAACCAGTGAATAGTGATGGCCCTACATCACTTCTTCTGACACTCGGCATTGTGCTTGGTGATGTACGGCTGCATGCAGCTGCTCGGCAATGAAACTCCCAGTCGGGACGAAGTGTCTGTACTGATTTTCATACCAGATAAGGTCTGGACTCTATAATTATGGGGTCAGCAGTGCAACATAGAAATGGATGGTAAACGGTAATAACCAACACTCCATTTAACATCACATTGCAATGATACTGTAAACTTTTCATGTTTTTTATTTTAAAAATGGTCCCTTTAAATCATTTTGATTGGGCAGACTTAATGTAGAACACTGACTAAAACTGACGGTGTCGCCATCAGAGGTAACATCCTGCTGCGACTGAGATGAGTGATGAGCCATTTATTCCATAGCCCCTTCCACTTTGTTACTGTCATGATCCAGTCTGGGTTTTGAGTTCTGTCTGCCCTTTTCTCGGGCGGATCATGTCAAGGGTTAACTTTGCTCTGCCTCATTCTGGGTTCAGGTTTGCTATTTAGCTCCGCTGTATCCTGCAGGCGGTGTCAGTTATATCTTCTGCCTACGGTGTGAGTATCCGACCCTGATTGATCCTGCTGCGCTTTCTGATCTTGCCCCTGTCTATTCCTCCTTCCCTGCCCGTCCTGTCTTAGTGTTTCCTGATTGCTTTTGGATTTCCCGGTGTTTGACTCAGCTTTGACTCTGACTTGACTTTGCCTCTGGTCCCTGGTACTTCTGCCTTTTGTCTGGCATTGACCCTTTGGCTCTCCACTGACTCTGTGCTTGGTTTTTCCCTTTGTACTGCGTGATGGTTTAGGTTTTGTCTCTGCTTGTCTGACTATTTTGCTGCCACCTGGTGGTAGCTGCGCTGCAGCACTGCAGATCTGCCCTTGCATATTTGTTACTATCCTTCCACTCTATTGCCATCTAGTGGAAGTTGCAGTTACCTGCATAGCTGCAGCGTGACAGTTACCCCTAATACTCTTGTCAGTGGCAAAGGAGGCCAATTGCGGCCTTGTTTGTTAGTACTACTGCCCAGATCACCGGTGCCAGTGCTTTTGTTGGTGCTTTTGCTGCTGCTGGTATCACAAGAAATGCTACGTAGGTAGTTAAGTATAAATAAAGAAAGCAAGCTGGTGTGTACGCTCAACAAATTGGACTAGTAAAACGTATGCAAAAAACAATTTTCTACAGTTAAATGTCTAGTATTTAAAAAATATATCTTTTTTTTAATTCAACCTTTTTCTCAAAAATTATGTAATACGAAATGCTTGCTAGGTCCATTAAGTCAGCACCTGCAGCAGTAGGACACTGTTGGTTTCACAGGTACAGATGTATAATTTGTCTAATAAAACAGATGTGCTAAACAAAGTTATGTTTGTGAAACTCACAGTTCGTGAGGTAGACAGTTGCAGACAATTGTCTGGCTCTTGGAGAATTTTCTTTTTTATATAAAAATAAAAAAAATGTCTCCTTTCACGAAAACAATTGCATAAGAAATGCAAGAGCTCAGGACAGTCTCTTGTGACATGCAATCACACAGTCTCTGACAGATTCGATTTCCGATGTATTTCTTTATAAAAAGTAATGTGCTGTCTTACTAGTGCTTTCTAGTGCATTAAGGATTAAGAAAAATGTGTAAATGTAATTCAAATACAATGGAACAGATGCAGCTTCACCGTATCACTGATAATATCACTGGTCAGTCACATGGAGTCTGGCACTGCTGCTGACACTTCTCCTATCTCTCAACCCTTATCAATTGTATCTATGTATTATTGACAGACTACTACTCTCATCTTCTTCACTGCTGCAGTTATAGAACACTTTACTGTTTGGAGTATTTGACCAAGATTTTAGGGATTTCTCTTCTTATCTGCATAGTTGAACTGTGAGCAAACACATATTTGGTAGACGCCTTCCTACACTCATCAGGAGAGCTTTAAACTAGAGCATTATGGGATTAGAAATAAATGGGAAGAAAAGGTATGCAGCTAATGTACTCTTTTGAGAATCCTGCTATTAGAAGTGGAAAGAAGGAATAAAGATGGCAAATTCTGAATGAAAATAGAAGAGTAAGAGAAACTGACTACAAACTAAAATGTGTCTATACAAATGCAGAGAGAGCTACTAACACAGAAAGAGAGATATGATGTCATGGGCATCACTGAAACTTGGTGGGATGATACACATGATTTGAATACAAACCTTGAAAACTGCAACTTATTTATTAGAAACAGGATTAACAAGAGGAGGGGAGGTGTTGCATTGTAAGTTAGGAAAACGTATATCTCCATAGAGATCCAAGCTGCAGAGAATGGTAGCTCTGTATAAATTATTTGGGTAAGAATACAAGGAGGGAAGAACAGAAAGGACACTATTGTAGGTGTTTACTATGGGCCACCTGGACAGACTAAAGATATAAATGAACTCTTTTTACATCAAATGTATCTGTTTTCAAAAAAGTATGACATAGTGATCATGGCAGATTTAACTATCCAGATAAAAATTTTGAATATCTCTCTCAGACAAAAGTAATGGGTCCAGAAATTTATTTTCTCTGGCTGACAATTTTCTTTTTCAAAATGTGAAAGGGAGAACAAGGGAATCTGCAATTTTCGACCTAATTCTTGCTAACAGGAAGGACATGATTGGAAGTAAAGGTGGCTGGAAATTTAGGAGGCAGCGATCATGCTATCCTTGAATTGTGGATTACAAGAGGAGGAAGAATAGCGAGGACTCAGACTAAGAAGGTTACAAATATCTAAAGGTCTGTCACAGTGTAGAGAGATCATCTTTATTCTCATTTGCACATGGAAAACACGAGAAGCAATGGAATGAAACTGAAAGAGAAAAGATACAGATTAGATATTAGAAAAACTTTTTGACAGTTAGGGTGATCAATGAGTGGAACAGGCGGCCACGAGAGGTGGTGAGTTCTCCTTCAATGGAAGTCTTCACACAGAGGCTGGACAGACATCTGTCTGAGATGGTTTAGTGAATCCTGCATTAAGCAGGGGGTTGGACATGGACATGATGACCATGGAGGTCCCTTCCAACTGTAACATTCTATGATTCATTCTATGAGTCTTACTATCCTAAATTACCCCCAAATGGCTGCTGCATTCTCTACCTCAACTTTTATACAGACTGTGATAGTTTCTCCTACTTGGCTGTGCTATATCAGCTGTAAGGCACTAAGAAGAAGTCCACGCTGTGGCTCCTGAGGTCATGTCTGCTTTCTGTGGACTCTCCAATCTTCTGCAAACATTTAATTATGCCATGCTTTTTTTGGGTGGGGTGGAGTGGGAGTACAACAGTATGTCAGGAGGAGGTTTTCTGTCTTTTCACAATTTTCACTGTCATTTATTCCTGAGTGAAAGGTTCACGTACGGGAAAAGATAATTAATCGGCCTCAAATAAATGTCAAGGTTTATTATTATTATTATTAGTATTATTATTATTATTTTATTTTTTAGAATACTTTACACTGTGCACAAGGAAATTACATGTTGGGTCTGTCCAGCAGATGTCCAGGGTTTTGTATATTAATGATGATTTACAAACTAAAGGTCATAATGTGGACAGACAACAATTAATATTAGAAGTTAAGAAAAAAAATCATGAAGTACAGAATCAAAATATTATTAATCCCTCCCTGACACGGGATTCACATATCGGATACCGATATGAAGAGCGGGCTCAGCAGTTACAAGGCGCCTACCTGCAGTGATTGGAGCTGGCTATTCAACCCCATAAATGCCATGGTGAATAACAACTATGGCATCTAAGGGGTTAGACACGAGGGACCTCCGTGTCATCACAATGTGGTCATGTCGCGTTGATGGGCTGGAGCAGCAGTATCTTCATGCTGCTATGTCACTTAGAAATTCAAGCTGTCCTGCATCAGTGCATCAGTGTCCACATGTGACTGAAACGCTATGGCAGGAGACCCAGGAGCCCCTCACTGCTAACACAGAGACATAAAAAGGCTAAACTACAGTGTGCCAAAATGTACATGAGTAAGCCAATATCTTTCTGGGAAAGCATCTTTTGGTCAGATGAGATCAAGATAGAGCTTTTTGGTAAAGCACATCACCCTTCTGCTTACCGAAAACGGAATGAGGCCTACAAAGAAAAAAACACAGAACCTACAGTCAAATATGGTGGAGGTTCAAATAAATTTTGGGGTTGTTTTGCTATCTCTGGCACTGGGTGCCTTGACTTGGGTGGCAATATAGTGCCTAGTGTCAGAAAGCAGGGTTTATGTCTTAGGTCATGGGTCTTCCAGCAGGACAATGACACCAAACATACTTCATGAAGCCCCCAGAAATGGGTGAAAACAAAGTGCTGGAGAGTTCTGAAGAGGCAGCATTGAGTCTGGATCTAAATCCCATTGATCACCTATGGGGAGATATTAAAATCACTGTTGGGAGAAGACGCCTTCACATATGAGAGACCTCGAGCAGTAGGGAAAGAAGAGTAATTCGAAATTCCAGTTGAGAGGAGTAAGAAGTTTGTGATGGTTATAGGAAGTTATTGATTGCAGTTATTTATTCCAAAGGGGGTGACCAAATATAAAAAGTTATGGTGCCAACAATTTTGTCCAGCCCATTTTGGGGGTTTTGTGTTAAATTATGTCCAATTTGCCTATTTTTCTGTTTTTTTTTTTGTTTCGTGTTGTTCCAATACACACACAGGAAATAAACCTATGTGTAACAAAACATGAGAAATAGCAATAATTTCCTTGGAGAAATATTAAAATTTGAGAGTCCTCGACAGTTGATACCCTTCATTTTCTGGAACAATTTAAATGGTGCCAACACTTTTCTCCAGGAATGTATATATATATATGGATCGCCCCCCCAGCAGGGCAGTGGGGTACTCGGTACCGGGTCCTTCAGTTCACAGGGGGATGTCACGTTGGCTGACCCAGTCCGTGGCCCTGGGACGTCCGTGTAAAAGGGAAAGGTCTTTAAGGGGAATGTTCGTGACGCCACCTGTGGTATTCGGTCAGGGTGACCGACGCTCCTTAGGGGTCCGCTGGGGTGATGTTATGGCAGCTAGATGGTATACCTTCCCACAGGTAAAGTATGTCCCCAGGGCTCCCGGTGTGTAGATGGTGAATGATGAGAGGCGCAGTGAAGAACGAGGACACAAGGTTGCAGTCTCTTTACCTTTACTGAAGACTTCAGCGTCCACAGTCCAGGGCACCAGACCACAGGGCAGGCAGAGTCCGTCCGGTTTGGAGACAAGTCCAGAGTCCCCTTGTCCACGTGGAAATCAGTAGCCTTCCCTTGCGCTGCGGTGGTGTAGTCCCTTACTGCCTATGGCTTCACATAAGGGTCTCACAGATGCGATGTTTTGCTCTCTGCCCCCCCATATAGGATAGGACAAAACCCGTATGACTGGTGACTGGAGCCTGTTTATAGGGTCTCTTAGATAACCCGGCTCTGTAGGTGTCACCATGCCTCCTGGGTGGAGAAAAGGTAACTTGCAATTAGCTGTCCTGTCAATCTCTGAAATATGGCATAGAGGTCCTTACTCCCTCGGTGTTCCGGCTTCAGGGATGTTGCGCCTCAGAAGGAGACAGCTTGTGCGGGGCTGGTCCCTTCTGGTATCCTCTCCTTTGCTTCGACTTCCTTCACGCTCGCTGCAATACAGTTCTGCCTTTCAATGTCTCTTTCTGGGAGCTGCAGCTCCGAGGGCATGCACAGCTCCTTTTACCCTCCATCCTCCTCAGACTCTGGTCTGGAACGTTCTAACAGAACTCCTGTCTGGAGCTCTGCCAGGAACTACACTAACTTTCCCTACAGACTACCAGTTATATATATATGGGGAGTGACCTAATAAATAGGAGCAGAAGCTCCCCCTGGTGGCCTGGAGTGTACACTGTGTTGCATGTTTGTGATACCTGGATGCAGTTATCCTTCTTTGCCTCCAAACGTAGCATCACTCTCCCCGAGAGGAAAGCAATACCACTGCGACGACCATGACCCTGGGGTGCCGCATATATATTATGAATCTTCTGTAAAAGTTAATTAATACTTAATTCATAAATATACATTATCACCAATAACACAAGAAGTGTCATTTTGCCTCCCAGGAAAATGGAATAAAAAGCAATTTAAAAAATTGCATGTTCCCCTAAATGACGCCCTTTCTCCAGCCTGTGACATGATGAGAGCATTACTCTGAAAAAAGATAAATGGATGTAGTAAAAGCCCCATTTTATGACGTGTCACCCCGGGGGGTGTTATTCTCAGTAGTAAATGGAGTTGCCCTTTAAGGATGGCTGAACACGGGGAAAACATAATTAACTACCAATACACTGCATGCTTCATATCCTATCATATTTTATTTTTTTCAGGAAATGTCTCCAAATCCTGCACAAGCGACGGCTGGTCGGAGATGAACCCGTCCTATATAGTGGCCTGCGAGTTCTTCGGTAATGACACCCGGACGGATCAGGTATTGTAGGGCTTTTTATGTATGTTTTTTATGACACCACCGATGGTACATTTCCAAAACTTAAGGTGACTTAATGACTGGTGCAAGACAGGGATCTGAGGTTTGACCTCGGACATAAACGAAACTGAGAAGTTTTCGAGATTTGCCATCTATGAAATGTTAGGAAGGTTCTCGGTGAAAGGGGAGCTCTCTGGCACCTCCTGGACTTCATGGCAGATTTCAAGGGCACTTTAAAAACTTTTATGAAACTTCATGGAATCCAGTATTTCCAGAAGGTCTTTTCGGGCAGAACATCAAATTTTAGAAGGCAGAAGATGGGATGCGCAGTGGGCAGGGTTGTGAACAAAAACATATTTTTCCTCTTTTAAGAATTGGGTATAAGACGAATTGTAGCAATGTTTTTGATACAATTTTTGAAAATTCCGGCAAGTGATTCACTTTTTCATTCTAACAAAAAGAAGGTCTCCCAACATGGCGCATGTGTGGACGAGCGCATCATAGATATTATATTATATACGTCACCGCCATATAATCTGCGCAACGCACCACATCTGTACCCCGACTATTAATACTGAGCGCACAGAGGTGACGTCTGATCGCAGTGCGCCATCCTATTATCAGAAGTAAGTGATGGCGGTCGTCTGGATGTGACGCGCGCTGTTTGTTTTACCTGACTGACGTTTGTCGCCCCCTTCTCACCGACGCTGCAAACATTTATATTGAAAGCAGAATCGAGTGGCATTACTGAGGCATCTCACAAAATGTCAGCAACCTCGAAAGCGATTAAAGATCTCATCTTCTGTGTAATATTGATGGGAGTCGGATGAATCAGTGGTGTGGGGGAGGGGAGCGTCACTGATGGAAACCGCACCAGTGGGATGTAATCGGCACAACACAAGGAATAAGGAGGGGAAACAAATGTATTCACGTACGTAGCGGTGTGTGACGCGGAAAGGAGGAATCCAAGAATAGAATATTATTCATATTAATTATTAGATTTTTAAACTTTTAATTGTTTCAAAACATGCATTAAATATACAGTATGAAGTGATACTGCCAGGTAGTGTGCAGATCTGGGGGTGACGCTGGCAAGATCAGCGGAGAATCAAGGGTTTGTAACTATTGTACAGCCAAAGCAAACAAGAAGCAAATGGTCGGCCCTTATAAACAATTACAAACCTGCTATAATACTGCCCCTATGTACAAGAATATAACTACTATAATACTGCTCCTATGTACAAGAATATAACTACTATAATACTGCTCCTATGTACAGGAATATAACTACTATAATACTGCTCCTATGTACAAGAATATAACTACTATAATACTGCCCCTATGTACAAGAATATAACTACTATAATACTGCTCCTATGTACAAGAATATAACTACTATAATACTGCCCTCTATGTAAGAGAATATAACTACTATAATACTGCTCCTATGTACAAGAATATAACTACTATAATACTGCTCCTATGTACAAGAATATAACTACTATAATACTGCCCAATATGTACAAGAATATAACTACTATAACACTGCCCCTATGTACAAGAATATAAATACTATAATACTGCCCCTATGTACAAGAATATAACTACTATAATACTGCCCCTATATACAAGAATATAACTACTATAATACTGCTCCTATGTACAAGAATATAACTACTGTAATACTGCCCCTATGTACAAGAATATAACTACTATAATACTGCTCCTATGTACAAGAATATAACTACTATAATACTGCTCCTATGTACAAGAATATAACTACTATAATACTGCCCCTATCTACAAGAATATAACTACTATAATACTGCCCCTATGTACAAGAATATAACTACTATAATACTGCCCCTATGTACAAGAATATAACTACTATAATACTGCCCCTATGTACAAGAATATAACTACTATAATACTGCTCCTATGTACAATAATATAACTACTATAATACTGCTCCTATGTACAAGAATATAACTACTATAATACTGCTCCTATGTACAAGAATATAACTACTATAATACTGCCCCTATGTACAAGAATATAACTACTATAATACTGCCTACTATGTACAAGAATATAACTACTATAATACTACTCCTATGTACAAGAATATAACTACTATAATACTGCCCCCTATATACAAGAATATAACTACTATAATACTGCTCCTATGTACAAGAATATAACTACTATAATACTGCCCCCTATGTACAACAATATAACTACTATAATACTGCTCCTGTTGTGATCCGCTTTTTGGGCTCCCCTGGTGGTGGCTGGTGGTACTGGAGACTTGTGTGTGCTTTTCTGCCTCAGCTCACCTGCTTCCATTAGTTTTGGGAGTTCCCTATTTAGCCTTGCTCTCCAGTCACTTCCTTGCCGGTCATCATTGTAACCTGAGTCATTCAGTTGCATGTTCCTGCTACTAGTCTGCTGATCAGCTTTGTGGACTCTTGTCCTTTTGTTTTGTATTTTTTGTCCAGTTTACAGTTTGTCATTTCCTGTTACTGGAAGCTCTTGTGGACTGAAATTGCCACTCCTGTGTCATGAGTTGACACAGGAGTCTTAAAGTAATTTCAGGATGGGTTTTTGAAAGGGTTTTTCAGCTGACCGTGAAGTCCTCTTTTGTATCCTTCCTCTATCTAGTAAGTGGACCTCGCTTTGCTAAATCTACCTTCATACTGTGTATGTCTTTTCCTCTGAACTCACCGTTAATATATGTGGGGGCTACTATCATCTTTGGGGAATTTCACTAGAGGTAAGCCAGGTCTGTTCCTTCCTCTTTCAGGCGTAGTTAGTTCTCCGGCTGGCGCATGGCATCTAGGCAGCCGTAGGAATGCTTCCTGGCTACTGTTAGTTGTGTGGTAGATTTAGGTCACGGTCAGCTTGAGTTTCCATCACCCGAGAGCTAGTCTGTTATTTTTGTGTTTCTGATGTTCCCATGCCATTGGGGAATCATGACATGCTCCTATGTACAAGAATATAACTACTATAATACTGCTCCTATATACAAGAATATAACTACTATAATACTACCCCTATGTACAAAAATATAACTACTATAATACTGCTCCTATGTACAAGAATATAACTACTATAATACTGCCCCTATGTGCAAGAATATAACTGCTATAATACTGCCCCTATGTACAAGAATATAACTACTATAATACTGCCCCTATGTACAAGAATATAACTACTATAATACTGCCCCTATGTACAATAATATAACTACTATAATACTGCTCCTATGTACAAGAATATAACTACTATAATACTGCCCCTATGTACAATAATATAACTACTATAATACTGCTCCTATGTACAAGAATATAACTACTATAATACTGGTCATACGTACAAGAATATAACTACTATAATACTGCCCCTACGTACAAGAATATAACTACTATAATACTGCCCCTATGTACAATAATATAACTACTATAATACTGCTCCTATGTACAAGAATATAACTACTATAATACTGGTCCTATGTACAAGAATATAACTACTATAATACTGCCCCTATGTACAAGAATATAACTACTATAATACTGCTCCCATGTACAAGAATATAACTACTATAATACTGCCCCTATGTACAATAATATAACTACTATAATACTGCTCCTATGTACAAGAATATAACTACTATAATACTGCCCCTATGTACAAGAATATAACTACTATAATACTGCCCCCTATGTACAAGAATATAACTACTATAATACTGCCCCCTATGTACAAGAATATAACTACTATAATACTGCTCCTATGTACAAGAATATAACTACTATAACACTGCCCCTATGTACAAGAATATAACTACTATAACACTGCCCCTATGTACAAGAATATAAATACTATAATACTGCCCCTATGTACAAGAATATAACTACTATAATACTGCCCCTATGTACAAGAATATAACTACTATAATACTGCCCCTATGTACAAGAATATAACTACTATAATACTGCTCCTATGTACAAGAATATAACTACTATAATACTGCCCCTATGTACAAGAATATAACTACTATAATACTGCTCCTATGTACAAGAATATAACTACTATAATACTGCTCCTATGTACAAGAATATAACTACTATAATACTGCCCCTATCTACAAGAATATAACTACTATAATACTGCCCCTATGTACAAGAATATAACTACTATAATACTGCCCCTATGTACAAGAATATAACTACTATAATACTGCCCCTATGTACAAGAATATAACTACTATAATACTGCTCCTATGTACAATAATATAACTACTATAATACTGCTCCTATGTACAAGAATATAACTACTATAATACTGCTCCTATGTACAAGAATATAACTACTATAATACTGCCCGCTATGTACAAGAATATAACTACTATAATACTGCCCCTATGTGCAAGAATATAACTACTATAATACTGCTCCTATGTACAAGAATATAACTACTATAATACTGCTCCTATGTACAAGAATATAACTACTATAATACTGCTCCTATGTACAAGAATATAACTACTATAATACTGTTCCTATGTACAAGAATATAACTACTATAATACTGCTCCTATGTACAAGAATATAACTACTATAATACTACTCCTATGTACAAGAATATAACTACTATAATACTGCCCCCTATATACAAGAATATAACTACTATAATACTGCTCCTATGTACAAGAATATAACTACTATAATACTGCCCCCTATGTACAAGAATATAACTACTATAATACTGCTCCTATGTACAAGAATATAACTACTATAATACTGCTCCTATATACAAGAATATAACTACTATAATACTACCCCTATGTACAAAAATATAACTACTATAATACTGCTCCTATGTACAAGAATATAACTACTATAATACTGCCCCTATGTGCAAGAACATAACTACTATAATACTGCTCCTATGTACAAGAATATAACTACTATAATACTGCCCCTATGTACAATAATATAACTACTATAATACTGCTCCTATGTACAAGAATATAACTACTATAATACTGCCCCTATATACAAGAATATAACTACTATAATACTGCCCCTACGTACAAGAATATAACTACTATAATACTGCCCCTATGTACAATAATATAACTACTATAATACTGCTCCTATGTACAAGAATATAACTACTATAATACTGCTCCTATGTACAATAATATAACTACTATAATACTGCTCCTATGTACAAGAATATAACTACTATAATACTGCCCCTACGTACAAGAATATAACTACTATAATACTGCCCCTATGTACAAGAATATAGCTACTATATGACTGGGCTTGTATACTAGGATAGTAAATTTCAGGCAAATATCATATTCAAGTATATGGACTTCCTTTCGATCTTCCCTCATTACTTAGTGATGACTGTGATCTTGTACAGATTGTATTTATTACATGTTGCTGGTGTAATCCTCTAGTATGCCGTCTGTTATCAGTATTATTATACGGTATTATAACATGATGGCAGCCCTTTTCTTTGTTTAGTTTACTGTGTTACTTTTTAATGAAGTTTCATTATTGTGTTCTTATCTGGGTGATAAAATGTGACATTCACCTGCCGCATTCCTCCTGTGATATCGCCACTGACACCCTGTCACACACAGTCTGCCTCACAGCAGAGATCTGGCAATGTGCCCAGCGTAACAATGTGTCACCTGAAAACACCTGCACCTCCGCTTCCACCCAAAACATTCCCAGAAGTTCAGATATCCTCATTGTGCATCCAATGACGTGTGATCTAGGAGCACCGGCAGTGAAATATAAGAATCTTATGCTGCTGCCAAGTATTCGATTTTGTTTTCTTAAAGGGATTATCTTAAAGGGGATTTCTGACAGTCTGGCTGCTTGGATCCCTATCGATTCTGAGAACGAGGTGCCTAAAGTCCTTTATTTGACTGACGCAGTAGTGAGCATGTGCGACCACCACTGTGCGACCACCACTGTGCATCCACCACTGTGCGACCACCACTGTGCGTCCACCACTGTGAGTCCACCACTGTGTGACCACCACTGTGCATCCTCCACTGTGCGACCACTACTGTGCGACCACCACTGTGCGTCCTCCACTGTGCGACCACCACTGTGCGACCACCACTGTGCGACCACCACTGTGCGACCACCACTGTGCATCCACCACTGTGCGTCCTCCACTGTGCGACCACCACTGTGCGTCCTCCACTGTGCGACCACCACTGTGCGACCACCACTGTGCGTCCTCCAGTGTGCGACCACCACTGTGTGACCACCACTGTGCATCCACCACTGTGCATCCACCACTGTGTCTCCTCCACTGTGCGACCACTACTGTGCGTCCACTACTGTGCGTCCACTACTGTGCGACCACCACTGTGCGACCACCACTGTGCGTCCACTACTGTGCCTCCACCACTGTGCGTCCACCACTGTGCGACCACCACTGTGCGTCCACTACTGTGCGACCACCACTGTGCGACCACCACTGTGCGACCACTACAGTGTGTCCACCACTGTGCGTCCACCACTGTGCGACCACCACTGTGCGTCCACCACTGTGCGACCACCACTGTGCGACCACCACTGTGCGACCACCACTGTGCGTCCTCCACTGTGCCACCACCACTGTGCGACCACCACTGTGCGACCACCACTGTGCCATTATGCATTTGAAAAGAAAGAAGTGTGTATGAATGCCAGGATCAACATATAAAAAAATGTATATACTTTATTTTGATACAAGAACAAATTATAGCACACAAATAAAAACATTTAAAAAGCCAAAAGGCTGCACAATAATACACAGAGTGTGTCCACAATATGGCCATCAGTATATCACAGTAAGAATAGTGCTGATGCCGGATGGTTGTAATAAATAGGAAAAGCAGAAGTCCAGCGTGGGTGATGTCCATAAAAAATACCTTTTATTCCATTTTTGTTAAAAGCACATAAATCCAAAGTCCATCTTCATATCCATAGACACAAAAACGGGTGATTCCTACCAGTGACAGTCACAGGCTTAAAGTGCATTAAAATCAAACACGTTTCAACGGTCGTGCCGCCTTACTCATTGTGATAAAAATAAAATGAAAGAGGGCTGCCATATAGGACTAGGCCCATTAGGTTACACCCCCTGATCTTGCAGACAACAGAAACAGGGCAACACCTACAGGTAATTAGTGAGTTTAGCCTGAAATTTGCATGTACAAATACTATGGTTGGGGCAGGAAAAAAAAAAAACAAAAAAAAAACAACACATATATGCAAGAATTATAACTTATCATTCATAATAATTCATAAGATCCTGCCGGATATTCATGCCTAGGGGGGCTCTGGACTTAAGTTGATACATCCACCATATCTCTCTGTTGGTTATTTTTCTTTTTATATCGCCCCCTCGAAATGGGGCTTTAACCCTTTCAATCCCGCGGACCTCCAGTGAGCTGACGTCCCCATTGTGTTTATGGATGAAGTGTTTGGATGCAGCAGAGCTCTTATGGGTGATTTTATTCACTGCATCAGACAGGTGCCCCCGTATTCTCACCTTCAGGGGACCCCTGTGCACCCCACATATTGCTGGTCACAGGTGGGGCCATTAATCACATACACCACATTGGAGGTGTTGCAGTTAATGTAGTGGTGAATTTTGTATGTCTTTTTAGTGACAGATGAGTGGAATTCCTTACTGGTCACCATATATTTACAGCAGGTGCAGATATTGTGCCCACACTTGTAGGTGCCTTTAGTACTGAGCCAGTTTTCTTTCTCTTTTAACCGTTTGTCCTCACTAACAAAGAGGCTGGGGGATAAGATGTCGTTCAGACTAGGGGCTTTTTTAGCGATATAGCGCACTGGTTTGGACAGGATTTGGTTCAGCTTTTTATCCTGGCTCAGCATAGGGATTCTTTTTCTGATGATGTCAGTAATCTCTTTGAACTGGGGGCTGTATGTAGTGGTGAAGGTGATGTGCTCCTCACTGGACACACGGGTATATAGTATCCCGATCTATATCCTCCACCATAGTCTCCAGCTGGGGTAACCCCTGTGAGCCAGCCTGGCCTTCACCTCCCTCTTACTCCGCTGTATGTAGAGGTGAAGGTGATGTGCTCCTCACTGGACACACGGGTATATAGTATCCCGATCTATATCCTCCACAATAGTCTCCAGCTGGGGTAACCCCTGTGAGCCAGCCTGGCCTTCACCTCCCTCTTACTCCGCTGTATGTAGTGGTGAAGGTGATGTGCTCCTCACTGGACACACGGGTATATAGTATCCGATCTATATCCTCCACAATAGTCTCCAGCTGGGGTAACCCCTGTGAGCCAGCCTGGCCTTCACCTCCCTCTTACTCCGCTGTATGTAGAGGTGAAGGTGATGTGCTCCTCACTGGACACACGGGTATATAGTATCCCGATCTATATCCTCCACAATAGTCTCCAGCTGGGGTAACCCCTGTGAGCCAGCCTGGCCTTCACCTCCCTCTTACTCCGCTGTATGTAGAGGTGAAGGTGATGTGCTCCTCACTGGACACACGGGTATATAGTATCCCGATCTATATCCTCCACAATAGTCTCCAGCTGGGGTAACCCCTGTGAGCCAGCCTGGCCTTCACCTCCCTCTTACTCCGCTGTATGTAGTGGTGAAGGTGATGTGCTCCTCACTGGACACACGGGTATATAGTATCCGATCTATATCCTCCACAATGCTCTCAGCCCTCTGCAGCATCCAGTTGGGGTAACCCCTGTGAGCCAGCCTGGCCTTCACCTCCCTCTTACTCCGCTGTATGTAGTGGTGAAGGTGATGTGCTCCTCACTGGACACAGGGGTATATAGTATCCCGATCTATATCCTCCACAATAGTCTCCAGCTGGGGTAACCCCTGTGAGCCAGCCTGGCCTTCACCTCCCTCTTACTCCCTTCATAGACTTCCTTGGTGGTACTGTTCCTCTTAAACCTGTAGAGTTCCCCCACAGGAATGTTTTTTATTACATGTCTCGGATGACATGATTTGGCATGTAATATGGAATTAGTCGCGGTACGTTTCCTGAAAGGGGAGATTGCGATGATTGAATCTGAATTTAGATCTAAAGTGACATCTAAAAAATGAATGTTTCTACCACCAATTGTATAGGTGAATTTCAAATTCATTTAATTATCATTCATATATTTGATAAGTTCAGGTATCAAGTCCGCAGGTCCCTCCCATATGAGGAGCAGGTCGTCCAGATAGCGCCCCAGCCACCTAATATAGGGGGAGAAGGGGTTAACATGTGAAAACATGAACAAGCTCTCCCAGGCTGCCATATACAGGTTAGCGATAGATGGCGAGAACCCTGCGCCCATCGGGGCTCCGCAAACCTGCAAAAAAAACTCTTTGTTAAAGGAAAAAAAGTTATGTTTGAGGAGAAAGTCCACAGAGGAAATCAAAAATTCCTGTATAGCCGGAGTGTAGTCGCTGTAGTCCTGGAGATGTCTCCTCAGGATGGAGATAGTCAGGTCATGCATCAGGGAGGGATACAAGGCCTCCACGTCACAGGAGATGAAGATACAGTCTCCAGACCATGCAGTCTTTGCTCCATTAGTGACCTGAGGACCCTTGAGAGTGAATCTATAGAATCCATCAAAAATCTAAACTCTGGTTATAAATCAAAAAAACCCTATTTTTACCCTGTCAATTCAAGACCTAACATCTTGGATTCATTCCAGGAATGCATAGAGGAGGACCTGATAGAACTAAAGAAAAAATCCTCATGTAACCATAACAGACCCAATCTGAGTAAAACAGAAAGGAAAGCTCTGGAGGAGATCAGAGGCAACCAGGATCTCCTGGTCAGAAGAGCGGACAAGGGAGGAGCTGTGGTCCTACTGAATGCAGGTCTATATGTCCAGCAGAACATGGTGATGCTGAATAACAGCAGCACGTATAGGAGACTACAGCATGATCCCACTGAACTGTTCCAGAAAAAACTAAAACACCTGCTTTCTGAGGGTTTTGCTATAGGGGCACTGGATAAAAAACTGTCTGCGGATTTATTTGTGGAACACCCTATAATCCCCATCTTCCACTCCCTGCCTAAAATCCACAAGGAGGTCTTCCCTCCTACATTCAGACCCATAGTAGCAGGGATTGGAAGCATGGGTGAGAACCTCAGTGCCTGGGTGGATATGTATCTGCAACCACTGATTTCTAGACTACCAGGCTATATAAAAGATACCAAGCATCTGATTTCCTCCCTGGATAAGACTGCATGGTCTGGAGACTGTATCTTCATCTCCTGTGACGTGGAGGCCTTGTATCCCTCCCTGATGCATGACCTGACTATCTCCATCCTGAGGAGACATCTCCAGGACTACAGCGACTACACTCCGGCTATACAGGAATTTTTGATTTCCTCTGTGGACTTTCTCCTCAAACATAACTTTTTTTCCTTTAACAAAGAGTTTTTTTTGCAGGTTTGCGGAGCCCCGATGGGCGCAGGGTTCTCGCCATCTATCGCTAACCTGTATATGGCAGCCTGGGAGAGCTTGTTCATGTTTTCACATGTTAACCCCTTCTCCCCCTATATTAGGTGGCTGGGGCGCTATCTGGACGACCTGCTCCTCATATGGGAGGGACCTGCGGACTTGATACCTGAACTTATCAAATATATGAATGATAATTAAATGAATTTGAAATTCACCCATACAATTGGTGGTAGAAACATTAATTTTTTAGATGTCACTTTAGATCTAAATTCAGATTCAATCATCACAATCTCCCCTTTCAGGAAACGTACCGCGACTAATTCCATATTACATGCCAAATCATGTCATCCGAGACATGTAATAAAAAACATACCCGTGGGGGAACTCTACAGGTTTAAGAGGAACAGTACCACCAAGGAAGTCTATGAGGGGAGTAAGAGGGAGGTGAAGGCCAGGCTGGCTCACAGGGGTTACCCCAGCTGGAGACTATTGTGGAGGATATAGATCGGGATACTATATACCCGTGTGTCCAGTGAGGAGCACATCACCTTCACCACTACATACAGCGGAGTAAGAGGGAGGTGAAGGCCAGGCTGGCTCACAGGGGTTACCCCAGCTGGAGACTATGGTGGAGGATATAGATCGGGGTACTATATACCCGTGTGTCCAGTGAGGAGCACATCACCTTCACCACTACATACAGCCCTCAGTTCAAAGAGATTACTGACATCATCAGAAAAAGAATCCCTATGCTGAGCCAGGATAAAAAGCTGAACCAAATCCTGTCCAAACCAGTGCGCTATATCGCTAAAAAAGCCCCCAGTCTGAACGACATCTTATCCCCCAGCCTCTTTGTTAGTGAGGACAAACGGTTAAAAGAGAAAGAAAACTGGCTCAGTACTAAAGGCGCATACAAGTGTGGGCACAATATCTGCACCTGCTGTAAATATATGGTGACCAGTAAGGAATTCCACTCATCTGTCACTAAAAAGACGTACAACATTAACCACTACATTAACTGCAACACCTCCAATGTGGTGTATTTGATTAATTGCACCACCTGTGACCAGCAATATGTGGGGTGCACAGGGGGTCCCCTGAAGGTGAGAATACGGAGGCACCTGTCTGATGCAGTGAATAAAATCACTCATAAGACACTTCATCCATAAACACAATGGGGACGTCAGCTCACTGGAGGTCCGCGGGATTGAAAGGGTTAAAGCCCCATTTCGAGGGGGCGATATAAAAAGAAAAATAACCAACAGAGAGATATGGTGGATGTATCAACTTAAGTCCAGAGCCCCCCTAGGCATGAATATCCGGCAGGATCTTATGAATTATTATGAATGATAAGTTATAATTCTTGCATATATGTGTTTTTTTTTTTTTTTTTTTTTTTTTTCCTGCCCCAACCATAGTATTTGTACATGCAAATTTCAGGCTAAACTCACTAATTACCTGTAGGTGTTGCCCTGTTTCTGTTGTCTGCAAGATCAGGGGGTGTAACCTAATGGGCCTAGTCCTATATGGCAGCCCTCTTTCATTTTATTTTTATCACAATGAGTAAGGCGGCACGACCGTTGAAACGCGTTTGATTTTAATGCACTTTAAGCCTGTGACTGTCACTGGTAGGAATCACCCGTTTTTGTGTCTATGGATATGAAGATGGACTTTGGATTTATGTGCTTTTAACAAAAATGGAATAAAAGGTATTTTTTATGGACATCACCCACGCTGGACTTCTGCTTTTCCTTCGTACTACTTGCAGCACTGCATGATCCGTGCGCTGGGACTGAGAGGAGGTGAGCTGATCTTCGTTGCTTTTTCGTTGTAATAAATACTTACAAAATAATAATGATCACAAAAAGTAATGTAGAGCAAACATGGGTAAATGTAGGATGAGATAAGTCTGTAAATCATAAACACAAGATGCCCATAAATCAACAAATACCCCCCAAAAATCCATGTGATGTGATATTTCTGAGGTGAGCAATAATGACCTGTGCTGTCAGATAAAAAGACCACCTAATAAATACCAGATCCAAAGGTCAGTATGAGCGTCCCAAATGGGACCAGAGGTCATAGAATTGTAAAAAAAAACAATAATTTAAGAGAGAGAATTGGGGCAAGATGTAATAGAGGAGTAAAGAGCCCATGTGTATCTCCACCCAGTATGTGGCATCCTCAGGGGTAGAAGGAACACTGTGCGATTGAGTAGTGAGCATGTGCGACCACCACTGAGAAGTGAGGATGTGCAACCACCACTGAGAAGTGAGCATGTGCGACCACCACTGAGAAGTGAGGATGTGCAACCACCACTGAGAAGTGAGCATGTGCGACCACCACTGAGAAGTGAGGATGTGCAACCACCACTGAGCGAATGAGTAGTGAGCATGTATGACCTTCACTGAGTGACTGAGCAGTGAGCATGTGCGACCACCACTGAGCGACTGAATAGTGAGCTTGTGCGACCACCACTGAGAAGTGAGGATGTGCAACCACTACTGAGCAGTGAGCATGTCGACCACCACTGAGAAGTGATGATTTGCAACCACCACTAAGCGAATGAGTAGTGCGCATATAAGACCTCCACTGAGCGATTGAGCAGTGAGCATGTGCGACCATCACTGAATGACTGAGCATTGAGTATGTGCAACCACCACTGAGCTACTGAGCAGTGTGCATGTGCGACCACCACTGAATGACTGAGTAGTGAGCATGTGCGACCACCACTGAGAAGTGAGGATGTGCAACCACCACTGAACAGCCAGCATGTGCAACCACCACTGAGTAGTGAGCTTGTGCAATCACCACTAAGAAGTAAGGATGTGTGACCACCACTGAATGACTGAGCAGCGAGCATGTGCGACAACCACTGAATGACTGAGTAGTGAGCATGTGTGACCACAACTGAATGACTGAGTAGTGAGCATGTGTGACCACAACTGAATGACTGAGTAGTGAGCATGTGTGACCACAACTGAATGATTGAGTAGTGAGCATGTGTGACCACAACTGAGTGACTGAGCAGTGTGTATGTGCAGCCACCACTGAATGACTGAGTAGTGAGCTTGTGCAACCACCACTGAACAAATGACTAATGAGCATGTGTGACCACCACTGATTGAGTGACTAGTGAGCATGTGTGACAATCACTGAATGTCTGAGTAATGAGCACGTGCGACCTGTGCTTAGTAGATGGAGCGGACAGCCAAAGTTTATTACGCTATATTCCTGAAATACTCTGTGTTGCTTCAATGATTTGACAGCAAGTATAATTAAAATCTGAAAATATCATTGCAAAAATAAACACCCCCTTCCATTTAATTCTGCCTGTGAGTAACTGTAATCTCCTCTGTTGACAGAAGGCTTTCTATGCCATAATTCAGACTGGATACACCATCGGACACAGCTTGTCCCTAATCTCGCTGACTGCCGCCATGATCATCCTGTGCCTTTTCAGGTAAGAAATGGAGATTTACCAGAAAAAATAATAATCAGAAATCTCTTTAATCCGGGATGAACGGGGTTACAGATTACCAAAGATCCTGGATATTAAAAGGACATGGCTAAAACAACAATAACAACGCCAATATTAAATTATCCCCAAGTAACGAGCGGCTCGTCTGCGACTGATACATTGTAACGATTTAATTACCTCCGCAGAACAGAAGGTCAGTGCACAGAATCCGCCTTCTTTACTGCTCCTCGAGACAAGATTTACGCTTCAACCAAAATGCAAAAACTTTTCTTTCTCTTCTAAAGCCGTAAAGTTCATCTGTAATGAAATCTGCGAGACGGCGAAGATTATAAATGGCGTAAATAATAGAGAATGAGAGTGGCGTATACAGCGCCATTTATAGAAATCGCTCCATGAGCAATTAGCATTAAACTGCATCTGGCGGTAAAACTGATCAATTAACCCGTACAGTGAAAAAGGAGCATCCACTTATTCAGGGCAAGACATGGTTCATTACTGTATGGCGGTATTATTAGGTTATATTAGGAAGGTGTTGTTATGTCACTGTATGGCGGTATCATTTACTGCATGTTTGGTGACATGACTCAATTACTATATGATGCTATTATTCAATTAATGCATAGCGGTATTCAGGTGCTGTATGGTAGCATAATTCAATGTACAATATTATTAGTCACTGTATGATGGCATTATTTAGTTTCTGTATGGAGCATTAGTCACTGTATGATGATATTATTAAGTCACTGTATGGCGATATTATATAGTCACAGTATGGGAGTGTTATGTAGTAACCATGTAGTGGTGCTCTTTAGTCACTGTATGTTGTTTTTATACCATACAGTGGTGCTATTCATTCATCAGTATATTTTAGTTACTGTATGGTAGTATTATTTAATCACTGTATGGTGGTATTACTTATTCATTCAATAGTTATCTTGCTCATTCATTATATCGCATTGCTATTTGTTTTTTGTATGGTGGTATTATTTAGTCACTGTATGGGGGTATTATTTAGTCACTGTATGGGGTATTTAGTCACTGTATGGGGTATTATTTAGTCATTGTATGGGGGTATTATTTAGTCACTGTATGGGGGTGTTATTTAGTCACTGTATGGGGTATTTAGTCACTGTATGGGGTATTATTTAGTCACTGTATGGGGTATTATTTAGTCACTGTATGGGGTATTATTTAGTCATTGTATGGGGTATTTAGTCACTGTATGGGGGTGTTTTGTAGTCACTGTATGTGGGTATTGTTTTCTAATTTAGTCACTGTATGGGGGTATTTAATCACTGTATGTTGGTGTTATTTAGTCGCTGTATGGGGTATTATTTAGTCACTGTATGGGGGTGTTATTTAGTCACTGTATGGGGTATTTAGTCACTGTATGGGGGTGTTATTTAGTCAGTGTATGGGGGTATTTAATCACTGTATGGGGGTGTTATTTAGTCACTGTATGGGGGTGTTATTTAGTCACTGTATGGGGGTGTTATTTAGTCAGTGTATGGGGGTGTTATTTAGTCAGTGTATGGGGGTATTATTTAGTCACTGTACGGGGGTGTTATTTAGTCACTGTATGGGGGTGTTATTTAGTCAGTGTATGGGGGTATTATTTAGTCAGTGTATGGGGGTATTATTTAGTCACTGTATGGGGTATTTAGTCACTGTATGGGGTATTATTTAGTCACTGTATGGGGTATTATTTAGTCATTGTATGGGGTATTTAGTCACTGTATGGGGGTGTTTTGTAGTCACTGTATGTGGGTATTGTTTTCTAATTTAGTCACTGTATGGGGGTATTTAATCACTGTATGTTGGTGTTATTTAGTCACTGTATGGGGGTATTATTTAGTCGCTGTATGGGGTATTATTTAGTCACTGTATGGGGGTGTTATTTAGTCACTGTATGGGGTATTTAGTCACTGTATGGGGGTGTTATTTAGTCAGTGTATGGGGGTATTTAATCACTGTATGGGGGTATTTAATCACTGTATGGGGGTGTTATTTAGTCAGTGTAAGGGGTATTATTTAGTCACTGTACGGGGGTGTTATTTAGTCACTGTATGGGGGTGTTATTTAGTCAGTGTAAGGGGTATTATTTAGTCACTGTACGGGGGTGTTATTTAGTCACTGTATGGGGGTGTTATTTAGTCAGTGTATGGGGGTATTATTTAGTTAGTGTATGGGGGTATTATTTAGTCACTGTATGGGGTATTTAGTCACTGTATGGGGGTGTTATTTAGTCACTGTATGGGGGTGTTATTTAGTCACTGTCTAGTGTAAGTCATACATCTCTTCTGAAACATGCTGGTATAACCTGGGGATCTCCTATATATAATTATATACAGTGTCTTGAAAAAGCATTCATATCACATGAACTTTTCCACAATTTTTCATACTACACCCACAAACTTAAATGTATTTTATTGGGATTTTATGTGATCCAAACACAGAGTATCAAATATTTCTGAAGTGTAAAGGAAATGATACAGGGTTTTGTAAACATTGTAAAAACATATATCTGATAATTGCAATTAGCATTTGCATTCAGCCCCCTGTAGTCTGAGACCCCAAAATAAATTCCTAAGTGATCAATCGCCTCCAGAAGTCACATAATTAGTACATTGCGCCCTCCTTAGTGTGTTCTGTGAAGGCCTCAGAGGCTTCTTTGAGAAACCGTATCATCAAAACCAAGGAGCCCACCAGACAGGACAGGGATAAAGTTGTGGAGCAGATAAAAGCAGAGTTAGGTTATTAAAAAAATAGTCCTAGCTCTGAAAATTTCATGGAGCATCAATCCATCATCCATAAATGGAAGGAATATGGCACAACTGCAAAACTACCGAGACACTTATGGGACACTAATGGGAGAAGCAGCCAAGAGGCCCATGGTCACTGGAGGAGCTCAGGTGGGAGAATCTCTCAGATGGCATGGCGAGGGGTCGGAGGTTATGTACCAGGGGGTCAAATGGCCGGATGTTATACACAGGTAAAGGGTGGGGGGGCCGGTGATTATACATCGGGGCAATGGGGCTGGATGAGGAACCTGAATTCAATGAATAAGATGTGTGTCCACAAAGAAGGGAAATATGAATTGAATATTTCTGAGGGTGACCCCAGGACTGTGCTGGGAGACTTCTGATGTACAGGGAGGAAATCAGGGAGTTAGGTGTAATGATGGCGGACAGATAAGAATCATCGTTTGACCATCTTGAAGCCTCTCTTGTTGCAATTAAGGAGCTGCAGATGCAATTGTAGGTGATTTTCTTCTCCTCTAATGGATTTCTATAGAGCGGCAGAATGAGCCCCCTATACGCGGCCGGTGGTTTGCAGAAAGCCCATTTGTCTGGTATAATTGCTCCCCACTTTGCCCTCACACTCGCCTGGCGCCAGACTGACTTAGAAAGGTTCCTAAAGACATATTAGAGGCGATGACACCGTGACACTTCTTCACGACAATGTGACACTTAAAGTAAAGCTGCGATATCTGCAGGCCAGCAATAAAGGAGAGGGATGACAGGAGGAGCGCACCTTGTGGGGGAGCATAGTGCGGAGGTGAAAGAAGTGATCAAATGCGTAAAACGTTACCTATATGTCCGACCTCAACTAAAATGTTTAACTCTTGGTGAAATTATATGTTTTATAAACATCCTTATCCCGACTGCTAGGAACAATGCTGTAGAAAGCCTGGGCTTACAATGTGTATATAATATACAGAGTATATATATATATATATATATATATATATATATATAATGTATGTAATTTACATAAAAGATGTATTAAATACATTACCCATCCTGTGTTATGCCCTGACTCCTGTATTATACCCCAGAGCTGCACTCACTATTCTGCTGGTGCAGTCACTGTGTACATACATTACATTACTGATCCTGAGTTACCTCCTGTATTATCCTCCAGAGCTGCACTCACTATTCTGCTGGTGCAGTCACTCTGTACATACATTACTGATCCTGAGTTACACCCTGTATTATACTCCAGAGCTGCACTCACTATTCTGCTGGTGCAGTCACTGTGTACATATGCAGCGCCCCAGAGTCCTGGTCGTTGCAGTACTGTGGCTCCGCCACTATGGGGAGCTATGGTGCGTCCGATGGCACTGAAGGAGTTCATCTGATCAGGTATCACAGACACCAATACATTTCACAGCCGGGCCTCCGGGGGGAGCTAAGGGTGCTATTCATTAGGCCACTCCCCACCATAGTGGGTAAACTGGGGGTCAGGCAGGAAGTTAGATCAGAAGCTGACTGGATTGGACGAAGCAACACCTAGTGGCAGAGGGTGTTGTGGAGGAAGAGACAGTAGGGTCTCTGTCAGGGGTGGGATCCTGACAGAGGCTTGGCATTGAAAAGAACGTAACGGGTCCGCGCCAGCTCCGGGAAGCGGCGGGACCCAAGAAAGGACTAGAAGCGAGATAGATTGTGCTGAGTGAGAAACGAGATCAAGCAATAGGAGAATTCCAGTAGGAGTCGTGCTGTAAGACCGGAGCAACACCCTACTGAGGCGCACTACCGGTGGCCGGAACGCCGAGGGAGTATTATAACATTCAGCTTCAAGCAATACTCTAAACAGCGGCAGGACAGTCAGTTTAAGGCGGGCTGTCTAACACATATCACCTATGAAGTCTTGGGAGGCAATTGCGGGAGAGGGGCGTCTCTAGGGTCCCGGAAGAACTCCAGGCCTACCCGACAAACGGGTGCCGTTCTAACTGTAACATCAGGAAGGGACGGACGATTAGAAGAACATCATTTAATCGAGTTGTGAGGGAACTTAAGAAACAGACACAACAGTTGTGGGGTACTTTCCGTAAGCACAGCAGGGAAGGACTACAACACATAGCGCTAAGAAGGAGGGCACCGATTTCCACCTGTGAAGTGAACTCTGGAGGTGCCATTGGACCGGCCGGACTTGCGCAGCCTGGTGAACCGTATTCTGGACTGAGGACTCAGAGATCTCCAGTAAAGAGGTAAAGAGACTGCAACCTGGTGTCCTCGTTATTTATCGCGACCTGCACCCCACAACTGCACCGTTACAACACCACTTATTGCACCGGACGTCCCCCACTGACACACAGGGCCACGGACCGGGTCTAGCCACCGTGACAACCCCAGGACTGAGACCTAGTGGCCCGGCTCCGGGTACCCCTGGGCCCTGCGGCGGTGTGGGGGCGCTCCAAATTTGGCGTCACGAACAGGATCTACTTAAGCCTGAAAAATCAGGTCATGTGTGCCTTGGAACTGTGATTTGTTGTGCCTGAACTGTATTTTATTGCAAAGACTGTGGATTGTCACTTGCCGCCAAAAGTTCGCGCCAAAAGCCGCCGCCATTGCTACGCCAGAGAAGAAGGAGGGCGTGCCATGGGAGGAGACTACCAGGGTGGCGCGAGAAATGGCTACCGCCCCCTGCGCTTCTGGCTGCAAAATGAGGACCTGCCTTCAAGCAGAGGACGACCCCCTGATTCGCAACGGCGGGAAGCAGGAGATGGAGAAGCTCGGCCCCGGAGAAATGGCGGAGTCCGATGCATGCATTGCCACCGATCAGCGGACCATGACGAAGAACAGCGAGTGCCGGAACGGGGAAGGAGCAGTCCCGGTTTGCCACCGTTCACCGGAGGCGGACCCGTGTCCCCTGCAGCCGGAGGATCCGAAGCCCCTGGAACGGATAGCGGAGCTGAGTCCACCAATCCCGACCTCGGAGCCAGCGGAGGAGGAACCACGGCGAGTGGAGCCGCGTCCGGGGACCGTATTGGAGGAGCCGCAGTCCGGGCAGCAGCCGACTCCAGCGTTCTTGTCAGCGGACCGGATCGACACCGGTGGAACCACATCAGGCGCAGGTACGACAGATACCCCTGCCCTAACACTCGACCCCGCTCCCGCGACCGTTCCTCCCCGCCGCAGTAATTCTTCGTTCACCATCGAGCGGGTGGTCCTCGGCCCCAGTGCGATCGGGAAGTTGCTGCCGCCACTACCAACCAGGTGGGGGGAGCCCATAGAGATGGGCCCGGATGGAGTGATGTTCCGGTGGGACACCCCCTGGGTTGAGCAGGATGGGGTTCCGGTGGATGGTCTCACCATCGCGATACTTACCTGGGACCAGTACAATCAATGCGTGCTCCAGCACTGGAAACAGCGAAATGAAGTTGAACAACGGGAGACGCAACGCAAGAAGTCTGTGCATGGCAGGAAAGACGTGGTAAAGCGAGGAAGGGTGTCGGCCTTCCACCCGAAGAAAGGATGGGGCTCAATACAGGAACCGGGCCTATCGACTGACGTCTTCGTTGCCAGCTATGACGTGGAAACTCCCTGCTGTGATCGGGATGGCGAACCATTGCGAGAGGGGGATCAGGTGACGTACACCCGTCACTGGAATGAACAGGGGTGGCGTGCCCGGAATGTTCAGCGATGTGAGCCTGAAGGAGTGTCACCTGTGGCCCCGATCATGGTTGATCCAGGTTTGCCCGATCTCGTTACTGTCTCCACTGTGCGCTTTGTAGTAGCCCCCGAACTTGCCAGCAGGATCAGTCTTCAAATTCAGACACCGGGTGACCTGGAGGTCCCTGCGGGGCCTGCCGCTGGTATCCGTGCCACAATAGTCGGGGGCCCGGAGCCAAGGCCACCTGAACAAGAATAAACCTCGAAACCATGATAATGTAAATAGTTCTTAACTGTGTGTTCCTATTTTGCTGCTAAACCCGTTCAGGGTAAACTCTTAAAGGGATCCCTTTGTTGACCCGGGATCCCTATTGCTTGTTTTTGTTACCAAAAGTTTTGCACAAGTTTTAAAAAACTGCTGAATCATGAACAGTGCATGATCCGAACTTTTTTTGTAAATAGTTAGCACCTTATTAAAGGCGCTCCCTACTGGTTTTACTTAAAGACTCTTTGCGAAGATACCGCACTGGAACCTTTGATGAGTATGGACTGGTAGCTTGAGAAGATACGCTACCTCACAGAGACTTGGTCCTCTCTTAAAGGGGATGTTCACATGTTTGCACTTGGAGAAATGGTATTGCTTTAAGACTGATAGATAAGAGAAAATGATGATGCTTACATGTAAAAGTTATATGTACCCAACTGGTTAAATGTGAAGAAATATTGATAATGTGCTCTGAGAGGTGAAAGATAGAAGAAGGATGCAGTGGGCCCGTAGAGATAGATGGCGTGTCCAGCATGCAAGAAAGGAAGAAGGATCATGAGAAAGTTTAATGTTGTGAAAAGAAGATAGTTGATAATGTTGATAAGAAAAGGCGGGGAATAGAAGGTAAACCCTGCGTTCCCCATCGAAAGTACAGAAAGTGAACCTGTAAGGGTTAGTGGGTGAGTCATTATAGGAGCCAAGTAGAGCTGGCTCAGCGTTCGCAAACTGAAAGAAAAGTTATGTTCTATACTGTGTATAGTAGTTGAAAAGGCAGTAGGCCCTGGCTGAACGGGGCGGTCCTGTAGCAGAACGGAGAGGCAGTAGGTCTGGTGCCGATAGGACAGGCGGTCCTGCAGATTCAGAGTAGGGGAATGAGAAAGTTAAAATGCCTTATAATGTGATTATAGGAAGGTCTTTAGTGGATAAAGAGTGTATGTCCTTAAAGGCAAAGTTAAATTATTGTTCAATAATGTTTGCACTTAGTAGAATACCCGGTTGGGTAAGAAAAGTTAATTATAGCATGTTGCTATGATATTGTTGCTATGTTTGTAACGTTCAAGTGTCCTTACCTCCCATAAAGGGAAGCCCGTTCAAGTATACTTATTGTCATTTGCACTCAACAAAATTGTATGTCTTTTTGCTAACTTGTATTGTTGTTTTCTTCCCAGTCCCGGAGTACTGTGTTTAACCAGGGGGGAGTGCAGCGCCCCAGAGTCCTGGTCGTTGCAGTACTGTGGCTCCGCCACTATGGGGAGCTATGGTGCGTCCGATGGCACTGAAGGAGTTCATCTGATCAGGTATCACAGACACCAATACATTTCACAGCCGGGCCTCCGGGGGGAGCTAAGGGTTCTATTCATTAGGCCACTCCCCACCGTAGTGGGTAAACTGGGGGTCAGGCAGGAAGTTAGATCAGAAGCTGACTGGATTGGACGAAGCAACACCTAGTGGCAGAGGGTGTTGTGGAGGAAGAGACAGTAGGGTCTCTGTCAGGGGTGGGATCCTGACAGAGGCTTGGCATTGAAAAGAACGTAACGGGTCCGCGCCAGCTCCGGGAAGCGGCGGGACCCAAGAAAGGACTAGAAGCGAGATAGATTGTGCTGAGTGAGAAACGAGATCAAGCAATAGGAGAATTCCAGTAGGGGTCGTGCTGTAAGACCGGAGCAACACCCTGCTGAGGCGCACTACCGGTGGCCGGAACGCCGAGGGAGTATTATAACATTCAGCTTCAAGCAATACTCTAAACAGCGGCAGGACAGTCAGTCTCAGGCGGGCTGTCTAACACATATCACCTATGAAGTCTTGGGGGGCAATTGCGGGAGAGGGGCGTCTCTAGGGTCCCGGAAGAACTCCAGGCCTACCCGACAAACGGGTGCCGTCCTAACTGTAACATCAGGAAGGGACGGAAGATTAGAAGAACATCATTTAATCGAGTTGTGAGGGAACTTAAGAAACAGACACAACAGTTGTGGGGTACTTTCCGTAAGCACAGCAGGGAAGGACTACAACACATAGCGCTAAGAAGGAAGGCACCGATTTCCACCTGTGAAGTGAACTCTGGAGGTGCCATTGGACCGGCCGGACTTGCGCAGCCTGGTGAACCGTATTCTGGACTGAGGACTCAGAGATCTCCAGTAAAGAGGTAAAGAGACTGCAACCTGGTGTCCTCATTATTTACCGCGACCTGCACCCCACAACTGCACCGTTACAACACCACTTACTGCACCGGACGTCCCCCACTGACAGACAGGGCCACGGACCGGGTCTAGCCACCGTGACAACTCCAGGACTGAGACCTAGTGGCCCGGCTCCGGGTACCCCTGGGCCCTGCGGCGGTGTGGGGGCGCTCCACATACATTACTGATCCTGAGTTACATCCTGTATTATTCCCCAGAGCTGCACTCACTATTCTGCTGGTGCAGTCACTGTGTACATACATTACATCACTGATCCTGAGTTACATCCTGTATTATTCCCCAGAGCTGCACTCACTATTCTGCTGGTGCAGTCACTGTGTACATACATTACATCACTGATCCTGAGTTACATCCTGTATTATACCCCAGAGCTGCACTCACTATTCTGCTGGTGCAGTCACTGTGTACATACATTACATTACTGATCCTGAGTTACATCCTGTGTTATACACCAGAGCTGCACTCACTATTCTGCTGGTGCAGTCACTGTGTACATACATTACATCACTGATCCTGAGTTACATCCTGTATTATTCCCCAGAGCTGCACTCATTATTCTGCTGGTGCAGTCACTGTGTACATACATTACATCACTGATCCTGAGTTACATCCTGTATTATACCCCAGAGCTGCACTCACTATTCTGCTGGTGCAGTCACTGTGTACATACATTACATTACTGATCCTGAGTTACCTCCTGTATTATACCCCAGAGCTGCACTCACTATTCTGCTGGTGCAGTCACTGTGTACATACATTACATTACTGATCCTGAGTTACCTTCTGTATTATACCCCAGAGCTGCACTCACTATTCTGCTGGTGCAGTCCCTTTGTACATACATTACATTACTGATCCTGAGTTACCTCCTGTATTATACCCCAGAGCTGCACTCACTATTCTGCTGGTGCAGTCCCTTTGTACATACATTACATTACTGATCCTGAGTTACCTCCTGTATTATACTCCAGAGCTGCACTCACTATTCTGCTGGTGCAGTCACTGTGTACATACATTACATTACTGATCCTGAGTTACCTCCTGTATTATACCCCAGAGCTGCACTCACTATTCTGCTGGTGTAGTCACTGTGTACATACATTACTGATCCTGAGTTACCTCCTGTATTATACCCCAGAGCTGCACTCACTATTCTGCTGGTGTAGTCACTGTGTACATACATTACATTACTGATCCTGAGTTACATCTTGTATTATACCCCAGAGCTGCACTCACTGCTGGTGTAGTCACTGTGTACATACATTACATTACTGATCCTGAGTTACCTCCTGTATTATACCCCAGAGCTGCACTCACTATTCTGCTGGTGCAGTCACTGTGTACATACATTACATTACTGATCCTGAGTTACCTCCTGTATTATACCCCAGAGCTGCACTCACTATTCTGCTGGTGTAGTCACTGTGTACATACAGTACATCACTGATCCTGATACATCTATACTCCAGAGCGTTATAACCATATAGTAGTCTCTATCTTTGTGTGGGAAGGTATTAGGCTTGCATATGGCCCTGTCAATAAACCCAACCTGTGTACAGGACTTCAGACTATGTTGGTGCCATGTAATATCTTCTCAGCGGATAGTAATGTGTTACCATTTCCCTTTCCGTTGCAGAAAGCTCCACTGCACCAGGAACTACATCCACATGCATCTCTTCATGTCGTTTATCATGAGGGCCATTGCAGTATTTATCAAGGATATTGTCCTTTTTGAAAGAGGGGAGTCCGATCACTGCAATCCGGGGTCGGTAAGTAACGGACGCTCTGTGTATATATACGCTCCCTGTCTTCTGTATTTGTGTGTAATGTAAGTATCTGCAGTACACTTTTTGTGATTTTTATTCAGAAAGTATTTCCTGTGTGCAATGAATTTATTTTTTGTAACTGCACTCCAAGTGGTCAGGAGGGGTATTACAAGTAAACCTTATTATTAGGCATAAAGATGAATATAATGAAATGGTTAAAAAAAGCTTCATCTGCAAATGTAAATCTCTATAGGAGGACGGAGAATATCTTTATGGAAATCATTATACATTGTAGCAGAAGTAATATTCTAGGCAGCAGCTGCCTATGACAGATGGCCTAGACTGGGAGGAATTTCCAGGTGGATTTGTTATTTGGGACGTGAACATTTTTGCCCCTCTCTGTAGTAGAATGCCTTTTGAGTTCTTCTACAATTTTTTTTCTTTCCTGAATTAAATGTAATAGACTTTTTTTCCACTTCCACCCAGAAGGAAAGAAGTGATGATGAGCAATAAACGAAGGAACGTAAAGTGGAGTTGAAATGAATGGCTGGGGGCGTTTGATCTATATTTCATGGTGTGCGTGTTTGATACATTGTGTTTCTCGCTCCTACACTCGTCTTTCTTCGGGGATTTATAAGATGTTATTCAGCAAAATAAAACAGGAAAAAGGGAATTAATATTTGGGTTATGGAATTAATTAACCCTATGGTTCACATTCTGTATGGAACTTCTCTCTTCTTTATAGTAAAACTTATTGCTCTGCAGATTAAAAAGTTATCACAGGGGACCCCCCGTTGACCCCCAAGGTAGCAATATGCAACACGGTATTGGGCTCTACCTATTACTTTCTTGGGAATCGTAAGGAAAATAATATACACTTATTATAATCAATAAATTGCCAATATTAGCTTAATTAATAATTATGTTCTTATTAGTATATGTCATTAGTATTGCACATTTCTCTGTTCAACTGCACAGAATGCAATGAGAAACAATGATTTAGCATAGACACCTCTAGTCTTTAACTTAAGGACAAATGCTTATCAGAAGAACAGTATTGTCAGGACTCTGAACATTTTTTATTACCTTTTGTGCATTACTGCCCTTTTCCAAGATGGCATCTTTGGTCTCATGTGCACTGTGTCTTCCTGCTATAAAACTCCACCCCAGCCTTCAGTCTGTGCTAGAGTATTCTGCCTTGCATCCAGCTCCTGACCTCTGGTGACTCCCTGGCTATATACCTGCTCCTGTGAACCTGTGGGGTTATCCTGCTACTCTGCTCTGAGTTCCTGCTGCATACACCAGTTCCAGTAATCCTCCTTCATCTGCTGCTCGTGTTTACTTCCATCTGCATTTGCTGGACATGTAAGCTGTTGCTGCTCTGCAAGAACCTGAGACTATTACCCAGGCCTCCCTGGTTGAGCTAAGATATTATTTGAACTGCCTTATAAGCATATCTATCTGTGTTTTGGACTAAGCAAGGACTTATTCGTGTCAAGTATCCTCAAGAATAATTGTGCTTCATAGACTTTCTGCTTGATTCCTCTGAAGTTTCCTATAGACTGCTAAGCTGCATTTATTATTTGCACCAAGTGTTGTGGACTTGAGTTTCTCTCTGCACCTGTTTGAATCACCGTGTGATAATATAGACTTTACCACTTATAAAACTGTGTCCTGTAGTTGTCTTGTTCCACTCAAAGAGTCTCCTGAGTTATCCCCTATAATTATTACAGGATACCTAAAAAAAAGGAGACTGCTGGAACAATGACTGCAGAAAGCAGACTAGAGCAGGTGTTTTCCATAATTAGATCACTGTAGAAAGATGTGGAAGGTCTGCAAAAGAAGTTTGGAAGCTTTGAACACAATCAACAAATGTTTGGACAAACTTTGCAGGACTTAAGCAACCGCATGGCAGCTCAGGAAAACAAACTTGCTGACATAGAGTCCCAGTATGGATGGGCTTTTCAGGACATAAGCACGCAAATAGCTGCACAAGCGACTTTTCCCTCTGGGCAACCGCCACCAGCTGGCCCACCTAAGTTGCCCCCATTCAGATTTAATGGTGATCGCGACAAATTTCGTGGCAATATTTTGATGTGCTTACAATCTGGCCGCTTACAATCTGGCTTCCGGTCACACCACTCCACTGAAACTGCCCTAACTAAGGTCACCAATGACCTATTAACTGCCAAGAGCAAGCGACACTACTCTGTTCTCCTCCTCCTCGACCTGTCGGCTGCCTTTGACACAGTGGACCATTCCCTATTATTACAGACCCTGTCATCCCTTGGCATCACAGACTTGGCCCTATCCTGGATCTCATCATACCTAACAGACCGGACATTCAGCGTTTCCCACTCATACACCACCTCCTCACCTCGCCCCCTATCTGTCGGAGTCCCACAAGGTTCAGTTCTTGGGCCCCTGCTCTTCTCCATTTACACCTTTGGCCTGGGACAGCTCATAGAATCTCACGGTTTTCAGTATCACCTCTATGCTGATGACACACAGATCTACATCTCTGGACCAGATATCACCTCCCTACTAACCAGAATCCCTCAATGTCTGTCCACTATTTCATCCTTCTTCTCCGCTAGATTTCTGAAACTTAACATGGACAAAACAGAATTCATCATCTTTCCCCCATCTCACGCGACCCCCCCAACGAACCTAACCATTACAGTAAGTGGCTGCCCACTCTCCCCAGTCCCACAAGCTCGCTGCCTCGGGGTAATCCTTGACGCTGATCTCTCCTTCAAACCACATATCCAAGCCCTTTCCACTTCCTGCCGACTTCAACTCAAAAATATTTCACGAATCCGTTCATTCCTCAACCAAGAATCTGCAAAAACCCTAGTCCATGCCCTCATCATCTCTCGCCTTGACTACTGCAACCTCCTGCTCTGTGGCCTCCCCTCGAACACTCTCGCACCCCTCCAATTTATTCTAAACTCTGCTGCCCGACTAATCCACCTGTCCCCCCGCTATTCCCCGACCTCTCCCCTCTGTCAATCCCTCCACTGGCTCCCCATTGCCCAGAGACTCCAGTACAAAACCCTAACCATGACATACAAAGCCATCCACAACCTGTCTCCTCCATACATCTGTGACCTCGTCTCCCAGTACTTACCTACACGCAACCTCCGATCCTCACAAGATCTCCTTCTCTACTCCCCTCTTATCTCCTCTTCCCACAATCGCATACAAGATTTCTCTCGCATATCACCCCTACTCTGGAACCCTCTACCACAACACATCAGACTCTCGCCTACCATCGAAATCTTCAAAAAGAACCTGAAGACCCACCTCTTCCGACAAGCCTACAACCTGCAGTAACCACCGATCAACCAAACCGCTGCATGACCAGCTCTACCCTCACCTACTGTATTCTCACCCATCCCTTGTAGATTGTGAGCCTTCGCGGGCAGGGTCCTCACTCCTCCTGTACCAGTTATGACTTGTATTGTTTAAGATTATTGTACTTGTTTTTATTATGTATACCCCTCCTCACATGTAAAGCGCCATGGAATAAATGGCGCTATAACAATAAATAATAATAATAATGTGCATGCTGACCGTTTTCCTAATGATAGATCCAAAGTATTGTCTGTAATAATGCTGCTGACCGCATGAGCGCTCGCCTGGGCGAATCCGATGATGGAGTCTCGTGACCCACGGTTAAATAACTTGGATGATTTCTTGGCAGCGATGGCATTAATGTTTGATGATCCTAATCGCCGTGCAACCGCTGAATCTGCTTTATTGTCTTTACGCCAGGCAAAACGGTCTGTTATTGAGTATGCTACGGAATTCAGGAGATTAACGGTAGATACCAATTGGGACAGTTATGCACAATTGCCTATTTTTAAAAGGGGTCTGTCTAGTATTGTAAAAGATGAACTAGCTCGCTCTGAGTCACCACAAGAGCTAGAGACCATTATACAGCATTGTGTGCGCATTGACATTCGCCTTACTGAGCGTAGGCAGGAGAAGTTTGCTGCATATAACCGTATTTCTAACTTTTCCCTTCCTTCCAAAGAGCCTGCAGGTAAAACATCTCGGGAGGTGGAGGAGGTGCCCATGCAAATTGATTCCGTTCAGAGGTGCGAGATCAATGAGCGCCGGGAGCATCGCCTTCGTGAAAGTCTATGTTTCTACTGCGGCCAGTCTGACCACTTTCTGATCAATTGTCCTTAGTGTCCCAGACGGCCTAACAAGGTGCTAGCAGCGGTAGGGGAGTATGACAACTGTGATGATGAATCTGACATCTCTGAATGTAGCCTGCCTTTAAACGCTATATTCCATTCACTTTCTATGACTTCACCCCCCAAGGAGCTTAAGGAAAAGAACTCTCACTGTTCTCTCCCTATTAAGATCCTGTGTTCAGGACAGTGGATTTCCAGTGCAGCTATGATTGACTCTGGTGCAGGTGGCAATTTCATAGATATCGCATTTGCCAAGGAACGTGGTATTGAAATTCAGCAAAGAGCCTCTCCAATTACCATGGAAACAGTGGATGGGTCACCTTTAATCTCTGGGCCTGTGGATCAGGAGACCGTACCCCTTGAAATTTTGTTGGAGCCTAATCATCAGGAGCAACTTTCTTTCTTGCTAATATCTTCTCCTCATTTTCCTGTGATTTTAGGCATTCCTTGGTTGCGTTCTCAGAACCCAATTATCAACTGGGAGACAAAGGAGATTATCTTTCCAACAAGGAGCAACTCAGCGTTAACAGAAGCTGTCCCTGAGTCCACAGCTACGGAACCACATGTACAGGTATTTTCTTTACCTCCAGCTTATAAAGAGTTCTCTGATATCTGTGACAAGAAGAATGCAGATCAGCTTCCTCTACACAGGCATTATGACTGTCCCATTGAGTTGCTTCCTGGGGCAGCTATTCCTTTTGGTAACGTATACCCTTTGGCGGCACCTGAGCTTCAAGCCTTAAAGGAGTATATTGATGAAAATCTGGCCAAAGGCTTCATACGTCCTTCTTCCTCACCAGCAGGGGCACCTATCTTTTTTGTAAAGAAGAAGGATGAGACCCTGTGTTGACTATCGGGAACTCAATAAGGTAACCGTACGAAACCGTTACCCTTTGCCTCTGATTCCCGAATTACTGGAAAGAGTCCGCCATGCTAAGGTGTTCTCTAAACTGGATCTTCGTGGGGCTTATAATTTGGTGCGTATTCGTCCAGGGGATGAGTGGAAGACAGCATTCAGATGCCGGTATGGACACTTTGAATCTCTTGTGATGCCCTTCGGGCTTTGTAACACCCCTGCAACATTTCAACACCTTGCTAATGACATTTTCAGAGATTTGTTGGACCAGTTTGTAGTGATCTATTTGGACGATATACTAATCTTTTCTGACTCTATACAGGAACATGAAGAACATGTCAAAACTGTTTTAAGACGTCTGAAAGAGAACCATCTGTATATTTAGCCAGAGAAATGCGAGTTCCATCGTTCTGAGATACAGTTCTTAGGTTATATCATCTCTCCCCAGGGGCTGAACATGGAATCTGGTAAGATTCAGGCTATACTTGACTGGCCGGTACCCAAGAATGTTAAGGAGGTCCAACGTTTTATTGGTTTTGCAAATTTCTACAGACGCTTCATTCGAAATTTTTCTGATATTGTCCGTCCCATTACTTCCTTGACAAAGAAAGAAAAGCCCTTTAAGTGGTCATCACAGGCTCAAGAAGCTTTTGATCAGCTTAAGATCTGTTTCACCTCACCACCGCTGTTCATACACCCAGATCCAACACTTTCTTTCATTGTGGAGGTGGACACTTCTGATAATGCTTTGGGGGCTATTCTCTCCCAAGGAACTGGAGAGAAGGGTCTGCTACATCCTTGTGCTTTCTTTTCCCATAGACTAACCTCAGCAGAGAAGAATTACGATGTGGGAGACAAGGAATTGCTGGCTATTATTGCGGCTTTCAAAGAATGGAGGCATCATCTGCAAGGAGCTGCACAACATCATAGTGCTAACTGACCATCCCAATTTAGAGTTCCTTAGATCCGCTAGATGTCTTTCTCCTCGTCAGGCTCGTTGGAACTTATTTTTAAATCAATTTAACTTTATCTCGTACTGTCCAGGTTCTGGTAATGGGAAGGCTGATGCTTTATCCCGAATCCATGCTGCGAATTCCGTACCTGGAGCCCAGTCCAAGACCATTCTATCTGATGCCAATTTCATCGGAGTTATCCACGATCAGGACTTGTGGAAGGAGTGCAGGGAGGCCTATGACGGTGATGTATTTCTGGCCAACCCACCTGTGGATATTAATCTTGTCTTGAAGGGTGGCATATGGTTCAGAGATCGACGTATCTACGTCCCTGAGGTTGTCCGTCTGCAGATCCTCAAGTTGGTACATGACTCCAAGTTGGCTGGTCACAGGGGGTGTACAGAAGACACAAGAGTTCCTGAGCCGATTCTTCTGGTGGCCAACTTGCCTGAAGGATACCAAGGACTATGTTCTCTCTTGCGAGGTATGTGCTCATTACAAGACTCCTCATGTGGCACCAACGGGTCTTCTACAACCATTACCTGTTCCGTCCCGCCCTTGGGGGTCTATATCAATGGACTTTATTGTGGAGCTGCCTACATCGGGGGGCATGAATATAATCATGGTGGTAGTTGATCGGACGGACTAAAGCTGCTCATTTTGTTCCGTGCACCGGCCTCCCCTCAGCTAAAGACACAGTGAACTTGGTTATACAGAATGTCTTTCGGTTGCATGGGGTCCCGGATGAGATCATCTCTGACCGTGGAGTACAGTTCACTTCAAGATTCTGGAAGGGGTTTTGCTCTGCACTCAATATTAATGTCTGTCTCTCTTCCGCTTACCATCCCCAGACAAATGGTCAGACTGAGCATACCAACCAGACGCTGGAACAATATCTAAGATGCTATGTCAGCCATCTCCAGGATGATTGGTTGGAGTTGCAGCCGTTAGCCGAATTTTCATATAACAATTCTCAGAGCGCCTCCACTAAATTTACACCTTTCTTTGCCAATCTGGGTTATCATCCGTGTATCTTACCTAGGTCTCCAATTAATTCTCCGGTTCCGGCAGTGGAGGAAAGGCTGACTGCGATGAGGCAAAATCTGGAGGTTCTGAAGGAATCCCTGACCACAGCTCAAGAACGTTATAAGAGATCGGCTGATAGATTCCGAAAACCTGCACCCATGTTCAAGGTAGGAGATTCCGTGTGGTTAGCAACTAAAAATCTGAAGTTAAACGTTTCTTCACAAAAACTTGGACAGAAATTCATTGGCCCTTTCAAGATCAATGGTATTGTGAGCTCTGTGGCCTGCCGGCTGAAGCTGCCTAGGACTATGAAGGTACACCCAGCCTTCAGTCTGTGCTAGAGTATTCTGCCTTGCATCCAGCTCCTGACCTCTTGTGATTCCCTGGCTATATACCTGCTCCTGTGAACCTGTGGGGTTATCCTGCTACTCTGCTCTGAGTTCCTGCTGCATACACCAGTTCCAGTAATCCTCCTTCATCTGCTGCTCGTGTTTACTTCTATCTGCATTTGCTGAACATGTAAGCTGTTGCTGCTCTGCAAGAACCTGAGACTATTACCCAGGCCTCCCTGGTTGAGCTAAGATATTATTTGAACTGCCTTATAAGCATATCTATCTGTGTTTTGGACTAAGCAAGGACTTATTCGTGTCAAGTATCCTCAAGAATAATTGTGCTTCATAGACTTTCTGCGTGATTGCATTTTCCTCTGAAGTTTCCTATAGACTGCTAAGCTGCATTTAATATTTGTACCAAGTGTTGTGGACTTGAGTTTCTCTCTGCACCTGTTTGAATCACCGTGTGATAATATAGACTTTACCACTTATAAAACTGTGTCCTGTAGTTGTCTTGTTCCAGGCAAAGAGTCTCCTGAGTTATCCCCTATAATTATTACAAGTATTGTTGAATGTTGATCTTTTGGGTATGAAATGATCTTTGAAATTCTGGAAGTGTTATATACAAAAATGACTTTTTGTAATATGCAATATTATTTTGGTTGGAGCCTCGTAGCCATGTGCCAACATTTTGAGTTAAATATTGCGACCTTTACTGGGAAAAACCGAACCTCCATCAGCATTTTTCCTCTCATCTATTTCTATCTGTTTTATTTAACACTAAATATATTTGCTTTACATTCAAATCACAAGCGGTGGAGAATGCGGCCATTAAATCCAGGGCATCATACAAATCATTAAATGGGATATCCTATTTAATAAAATGTTTCTTGTAAGCCCACCGGAGAGAAGGAAGTCTTTATGATGTCTTCAGGCAGTATTAGGGCACATGAAACTGATGGGACAGTTTTTCTATCCCCCTAGTAATAGCAAAATCGTCATTATCTAATTTTAAATGGACTTTTTACCATCTATAGCTTCCTAACCTAGGAAAGTGACAAACTTCTCTGTGAAATGCTAAGGGTTCTTCTCATTTCACAAAATGCCCTATGGGGAGATGGATTCTTAAAGGGTTTTTCCTGTAAGATTAAGTTATCAGTAATTCACAACAGGGGTATAATCAGTAAGTACCAATCCACCACCCTCTCCCCCCGAGCAACAGAATGGGGGCTTCTGGACAACTTTTGGTCCAATGGTCAAGAATGGGCATTTCTGCTCCATTTATTCTCTAAACCCAAGATAGAAACAACATGAACATATCCCCTGCTTTAAAGGGAACCTGTCACCCCGTTTTTTCGGTATGAGATAAAAATACTGTTAAATAGGGCCTGAGCTGTGCATTACAATAGTGTAGTTTGTGGACCCCGATTCCCCACCTATGCTGCCGAAATACGTTACCAAAGTAGTCGTTTTCGCCTGTCAATCAGGCTGGTCAGGTCAGATGGGCGTGGTGTCTTCCCCCAGATCTTGCGTAGTTTTCCGTTGGTGGCGTAGTGGTGTGCGCATGTCCAAGGTCCCGACTCCTGCACAGGGGTGTGAAAATAGCAGCGATGTCCGTTATTCCATTGGTGGTCGGTGGGCGCGGCCATCTTGATTTGGCCGCGCGTGCGCAGAAGCGGCGCTCTGCTGGCCGCGGCGCTCTGCTGGCCGCGGCTTCAGGAAAATGGCCGCCGCGATAGCCATCTGCGCACGCGCGGATGCCCGCGGCCATTTTCCTGAAGACACGGCCAGCAGAGCGCCGCGGCCAGCAGAGCGCCGCTTCTGCGCACGCGCGGCCAAATCAAGATGGCCGCGCCCACCGACCACCAATGGAATAACGGACATCGCTGCTATTTTCACACCCCTGTGCAGGAGTCGGGACCTTGGACATGCGCACACCACTACGCCACCAACGGAAAACTACGCAAGATCTGGGGGAAGACACCACGCCCATCTGACCTGACCAGCCTGATTGACAGGCGAAAACGACTACTTTGGTAACGTATTTCGGCAGCATAGGTGGGGAATCGGGGTCCACAAACTACACTATTGTAATGCACAGCTCAGGCCCTATTTAACAGTATTTTTATCTCATACCGAAAAAACGAGGTGACAGGTTCCCTTTAAGTAAAAAAAAGCAATAGTGCATATAAATAACATAGGGGACTTAGTGGACACCGTTTTTGATAAAAACAAATAAAGGATAAAAGCTGTCCCACCAGCATCAAGGTGTACCTAAATCTGGATGTCCTAACCTCTAGTATTAAAACCTTACCATTTGTCAAAGTGATATCAATGTGAATGTAGCTAAAGTGTCATCAGCCAATAGCGTTGTAACACTTATTATTTAAGGCACCTCCACCTGTTGGGAGGTGTCTGAGCAGCGTGTTCTTTCATTTAGTCTGCTCGCTTGCTAGTTGTCATTCCCCTGTGCTTGTATCCCTGTATACCATCCATGTCCGCCAGCACTGTCCATATCTGTCAGCAAACCAGCTGTGTCCCCCAGCACTTGCTGTGGTTGCCTGTATACCATCCTTGTCCGCCAGCATCTGCCATGCCTGTCTGTATGCCAGCAATGTCTGCCAGCACCAACCGTGTCTGTCAGTATTCCAGCCTTGTCTGCCAGCCCCTGCTGTACCTTCCTGTTTACCAGCAGTGCATGCCAGCACCTGCCTGTGACTGCTGTACCATCCATTCCTGGCCTTACCAGCTTCTTACCCCTTTGGGGGTCAGAGCCATGTGTTCAAGGCCTACCCTGGAGTCATACTTGCCGTCCATCTGAAGCCAAGTCTAACGCCACCCTCATGGGCTCTAGCAAAGAGTCAGGTTTTTGCCTAGTCATGCCCCTCCAGGCTATCCTCGTTTCATGGCACAGTGGTTCCACTACCACGTACGTTACAGTGAATAAGGGGTAAACAGGATTGGTTCCCGAATATGGACACCCAAGCTTGAACATTGTCCCCCGGTCCATGTGCGGCCAGTCACTGGCCCATTATCCTAGACCAGTTTGTCTGAACATAGCCCTAGTCCATGTCAGCACACGTGATCCCTCGGGTTAGCAGCTGCAGTACCGGGTTCTGCCCAGAAGTGGTACCTGACGGCTACCTGCAGCCCAATCTGTCTCCACCATCAGGAGCTCCAATGAACACCTGGTAGTTGTGTAGCTAAGCCCCCTTCATGGGCTGGCCCGGTCTTGTGGCACAGTGCGTCCACAAGTCCATGTGCGCCACTATTGGGCTTAACAATATATATACGTTTTCCACTAACCTGTCCTATGAAGGATGAGTAGGTACCAGAGTAATGAGCATTGAGCATGTTTGTTTTAAATAAATAGGATTTTACAGAAAGATTATGAGACTTAGCTTGAAATTACTGGAGTCAAACCCAAAATTTGTGAAAGGACCCCACATACAATCTCTAACGATGTCTTCTGGTGTGGTCAAGAGGACTTTTGTTTGGGCCAACTCATGCGCCAAGGATCATGTTCTATCCTTGACCTCCTATGGAAGATGGCCCATTGTAAATTTACTGTAGGTCCCTGTGTTCTCTATGTAGACACTTATGGGACTATATTCGATAGAATATTTAACAACTTGATAGAAGACAAAAACTTTCTTTTACTTTTTTTTTATTTTACCTACACTTCCTTTTGACTCATCTGCATTTTACAGCTTCTGCATTATTAATAGTATCGGATTTCTTTTATATAAAGAAACCCACATAAAAACCAAGAAAAGTGATTTCTTTGATTTAAGAAAAGTTTAAAAATGGACGTTTGGAATAAATCTTATTAGTACAAGCATTTCTATGCCCAAAGAGCGTGGGACGACTCGGGAAACATTCCAGGAATATATTCAATTTACTGTATGAGTCAAAAAGTAAGAGTCAATGAACTATTAGTGATGGTCTCCCGGAGATAAGACCCTGACCCCGAAGTGAAAGGTAGAGAATGGTATTTGTATGGGAGAATGTGGGGTTTTAGGTATTTGAAGTGATAGAGATAAATGGATTTTGACAGAATCTTTACCTGGAGAAAACTTGTTTTTAGATATATTTGGGTGAATTTATGCAGCGGAGTAGAGAGAAGAGTTGGATAACTTGTGTTAAGGCCGTAATCACACTATGTTTCTGCTGTACTTTTGGGTTAAACCACCTACTGTATATTTGGGATGAATTTTTTAAACCCTCATTGGGGTTATAGACTGCAGTGACAGAAATTGAGCTCAAATATATGTCGTTTGTGTTTTTTTCTGAAAGTGTATGGTCCATCTGTTTAGAAGGGCACAAAACATAGCAGACCGCATTTTTGTGCCCTTCTGACAGACGAACACTTTCTAAAAAAAGCAAACAAACTGAGTTTATAGTTACCAATGTTGGTTATTCTGAATCCTGTTAAAAGGGAATCAGGTAGAACATCTACGTGCACAACAAGAAAACACAGTGTGAACATAACCTAATACCCAGACACAATTCATGAACAATGCTAGGAATGTGGGCATAAAAAAGTTATTTTTGTACTTTAGCACCTTTGCCCACATTCTGAGACAAGTTTGAGTCTGTGTAAATGCTCAAAGTCATATATTGATAAATGGTTAAAGCTAGCATATTTCCAAACTGGTCACCTTGGAGTTTAGCCACATCTTGAAGTACAAAAGTTTTTGCCACCAAATGCCAAAGTTACTAAAACAGACTTTAACACCAGCAATTTTATGTTTGTGGGGTGAAGTGAGACCCCATGGCCAGTCCACATGCTTTTCAGTTTGGCATTTTTTCACAGCTCATGATCACTTCACTATTGCTTATACTTATATGGAGTTCAAATATAGTTCCTTTTCACTTTTCGAAACTTCTACATTTTATGATCACTGCTATGAGGGTGGTCATAAAAGTCAAGTGTGCAAAATTGAGAAAGATCAAAACACGTTAGTCTTGCATTATGTAAAACATGTTAACCAACTTTCATGTTATCGGTTTTTTTAAACTTGTGAATTGAGAAAGTGAATAGTTTTGGGTCTGAATGTCCAATATGAAGATAACGTTTAAACACTATCTGTTCACCTCGTCCATTTAGTTATCTGCACACTATTAATACATCCCTGGTACGTGGTTTGCTTTCCTGCATTCTCACTGTCAACAGTTCATCAATTCTCATTTAGTCTTATCTCCAAAATACCTACATATGGTTTATATGGAGTCACAGCTCTTGGCATTATCAGAAATATTAACAACAGGCAATTGTCAGAAATTAATGTTTATGACTCCTGTATAATAATTTATCTTGGGACATTCCATTATTGACCTGGGTGATAAGCCTTCATTTGTCAGGATGTGGCAATTTATGAGCATACAAGGGGATTTCCTATCATATTATATTATATAGTCATTTTGCAGGATTTTTTTCTAAAATAAAAAATAAGTTACATTCCATGTTTATTGTCCTTTTAATACATCTTCAGACTGCGCTATGTAGAACAAAAGTATTCTATAGCTAATTAAAAACCATCAGCAAAGTAATTTTCCTCAACATTTGTTGAGAAAAAATGTTAGAATTTTTTTTTTTTTCCGTAAAACTGAAATTGCAATAACTTGCAAATAGATGATCCATAATTGGAGGTAAAATAGTCGTGACAAGATCTATCTTCAGGGTAACCTACTTGTTGATGGTTTCCAAAAAAAGAAAAAAAAATTCTACACGACAGAGTGCAAATAATAATAAAGCAAATTAAAATAAAAAAAGTAATGATGTATTACAAATCTAATGAATTTTGCATATGCTGGCAGATATAAAGCATTCTAGACCCTTAATAGACCCATAGAGAAAGTTGTGATGCCTATTATAATCTACTGTTCAGGAGTGAAGATGCAGAAGCTCTTCTATATGTTGTGACAGGGTCACTGGTGTCGTACATGAGGGGAAATATGATAAATAAAAGATTGCTTTCCTACGTGATGTGAAATCCATAAGTGTTTCCTCCAGCATGATATGTACTGGAGCAATCCAGTCCCTATATGGGCATGGCTTTCATGGTGGGTAGGTCAGAGATGGTCAGAGATGGGCGGGACGCCTACCCACCATATCTCCACCTCCAGGGTGTGGCTGGAGGGAGTTAAATGTTCAGCCAGTTTGTTGTGAGGAGAAAGGAAGCGTCCTGACTGCTGACTAGTGCGAGAGCTGCCATAGGTGTTGTCCCAGAAGTACTGGGCAGGACTCTGTATGAACTTTTTACTTTGTTTTGAGCTTGTGTGTACTTCGAGGAGCAGCTAAGCGTGTCAACCCCTCACACACAATGTATATAGCTAATATGTGACGTTTATTAGAATATGGAATAACTATACAATGTGTCAAAATATCCAGAAGCAGTCATGTCTTTGACATCTTGCACCGTACAAAGTGCCGATATGTAAACCTGACACCACTTATCATTTCCAGTAGCAGAGATAGAACTTTATCGCCAAAGGTCACTCTACAGAAGGAAACCAATAAACAAATCAATATCTGATAAAGAATCACTTTATGGAGGGCAATAAAAAGGGGCGTGAAGTGAAATATATGCTGCGGCGCACCAAGACTGTGTCCAATAACGCACACACCATTGTCCAAGATGCATTATCCACATTTGTTGTATATTCTTCTAGGTCTGTGACAACAGCGCCGATCAGCACTATCTCAGATCCAGGCCATTGCACCATTGTGTCACCATTCCCGCAATAAGGGCCATCCACCAATATCTTATATGTATAGATATGTAGGAAAGAGCAGGAAGAAGTTTACATGGGGTAATCGTAATCCAAAAACTGTGGTCCATATGTTCTATTGGAAAGTATGGACTGTACAGAGTGGGTTGACCATTTAGCATGAGTTGTTAAAATGTACTGTAGAAACCTTATTGTAGCGGGGATTATTCGGAGCATGTAGCCTGATAACGGCCATGAGATGTTACTATGTAGAAACCTTATTGTAGAGGGGAATATTAGGAGCATGTAGCCAGAAAACAACCATGAGTTGTTACTATGTAGAAACCTTATTGTAGAGGGGGATATTCAGAGCATGTAGTCAGATAACGGCCATGAGTTGTTACTATGTAGAAACCTTATTGTAGGGGGAATATTCGGAGCATGTAGCCTGATAACGGCCTTGAGTTGTTACTATGTAGAAACCTTATTGTAGAGGGGAATATTAGGAGCATATAGCCAGATAACAACCATGAGTTGTTACTATGTAGAAACCTTATTGTAGAAGGGAATATGCGGAGCATGTAGCCTGATAACGGCCATGAGATGTTACTATGTAGAAACCTTATTGTAGCAGGGAATATTCGGAGCATGTAGTAAGATAACGGCCTTGAATTGTTACTATGTAGAAATCTTATTGTAGAGAGGAATATTAGGAGCATATAGGCAGATAACAGCCATGAGTTGTTACTATGTAGAAACCTTATTGTAGAGGGGGATATTCGGAGCATGTACACCGATAACGGCAATGAGTTGTTACTATGTAGAAACCTTACTAGAGCAGGGAATATTGAGAGCATGTACACCGATAACGGCCATGAGTTGTTACATTGTAGAAACCTTATTGGAGCGGGGAATATTCGGAGCATGTAGACAGATTACCGGTACGATTAAACCTATAAAGAACACCGGAGTATAATGCCCCAAAAAGTATTTAGCACCGTACATAGTATAGTGAAAAATAAGTTATAGCCTTTATTAAAGAGTACAAAACATCATAAAAACACAGTAAGATAATGGAAAGTTGGTGATGACATAATAAACAATTACCGGTTCGAGTTGTTACAATGTAGAAACCTTATTGTAAGGGGAATATTTGGAGCATGTAGACAGATAATGACTATGAGTTGTTACTATGTAGAAACCTTATTGGAGCAGGGAATATTCGGAGCATGTAGACAGATTACTGGTACGAGTTGTCACAATGTAGAAACCTTATTGTAAGGGAACGATATTCGGAGCATGTAGACAGATAATGACTATGAGTTGTTACTATGTAGAAACCTTATTGTAAGGGGAATATTTGGAGCATGTAGTCAGATAATGACCATGAGTTGTTACTATGTAGAAACCTTATTGTAGGGGGAATATTCGGAGCATGTAGTCAGATAATGACCATGAGTTGTTACTATGTAGAAACCTTATTGTAGGGGGAATATTCGGCGCATGTAGTCAGATAATGACCATGAGTTGTTATATTGTAGAAACCTTATTGTAACAGGGAATATTCGGAGCATCTAGACAATAGAACATGATAATGAGCATCCTATAAATGTCTTAATCCAAGAGACCGCAGTACAAGGATCTGCTCTTCCGGGCAGTCACAGTGACATTATTGTGAAGTAATTAGCTTGATTATATTTTAATAGTTTCTTCGAAAGCTGATGTTTTTGCTCGTATCCACCCACGGCTTAATGACTGCAGCACGTAGCGAGATTTACATCTACTTAATCTAATGAAATATTCTCCGCTGGGTATTCACATTAAGTAGAACGACATTTGAAAGATAGAAATTTAGTGATTTTAATGTTGAGAATATTGTTAGGCAAAACTCTCCATTGATTTTGAATTAACCAGTCGGATACACTGAGGCGCTGCCATTCTCATTTATGGCGCAGCCACTTTACAGCACCCATTCTCCCCTCTCTGGAGTCTTTGTTTTTAGGTCACTGCTTCCCCCCATATCCAGAAACTGTCCTCCATTTTTAGTTTTTGCAGCACTGCCAGAGTATGCAATGATGCCATTATTCACTACGAGAAAGAGCAAAAAAAGTCTGTCTTGCTCAAGACAAGACAGATTGCCAGTGCAATGAGGGATCAGATTACAGCAGAGTGAGATGCATTTAGACCTACACTGCTGATTTCTAGTAAGTGTTTCATCTCTTCTTAGAGGATTCCCAGCTACACTGTTCAGTACTGCTGTATAAAGTCACCTATGCTGATGGCTTTAGTGTTTTTTTTCTCACTCCAGAACTGGGTTCACAGCAACACTGCTTAGGACTGCTTTATAATTTACTGTATGTTGTTGGTTGTAATAAGTGTTTTAAAGTGTGTAAACTGTAAAGTGCTGTTGAATATGTTAGCGCTATATAAAAATAAAAGATTATTATTATTATTTTCTCACCCCGGAGCTAGATTCTCAGTTAGACTGCTCAGGATTTCTGTACAATACTGCTCTTCTGAACATGTGCTACATAGAGACTGTAGAACAGGAATCCCTTACGTCTGTGAGTGCTGTGTAAGGGCCCACCATCTCAGAGACAACTGAAAGTTATAGATAGGACTCCAGAGCATAAAATGGTGGAAAATGCAGAATAAAAGCTATATAATGGCCAGAAATTGTGATACACTTCATGTGCTCACACAGGATGGATTATTCGGCATATGATAGATGACCTTTTTGGACAAGATATTGTTTAACAAAGTAGAAGAAGTGAAGTCTAAAATGATTAATGGTCATAAAGATAATTTAGTAAAAAAAACAGTAATCCTGATAATTAATCAATGTTTATTATTAGTGACATTTATACATGAAATTATGCCAAGAACCTTGCATGGCAGCTGAAACTTGACTCTCTCTTCACGAGTCCTCAGGGGTCTACAGATTTAGTTGAGTATTTAGATGGTACAGGTGCACTTTTTGGGGGCTCTTATAGATGTTCTCGTGCTAACATTTATAATTGATGATACCTTTTGGGAGAAACATAGAACAAACACCACATTTTTCCATTGAGTCATATTTTTTGTGTCGGTGACCTACTTCATAAATCCAATTCCCTCATCTCATACTCAAGTGAGTTCAGAAGAGTGGAGAATGTGTCCTCGTTGGATACTTGGTGGTCTTCCATTAGGTTCCTTCCTGGCTTTAAAAAAAATCAATGAGATTTTTCTGTGTCTACCAGATAATCGTGGGTGACAATTTCTCGGCTTTTAAGGATGATGGAGAAACCCGCCGTGCCAACTGTACGGGGCTGTTTGACCTCCTCCATCATCAGATGTTGTGAGCTAGGAGGGTTGGGATTGCTGGATTTCAGCCTGTCCAATTCTTGGTTCTGAAGGAAGGTGTCTGGTCATGGCTTCTGCGCTTTCCATTGGGCATACCCATATGTCTGTGCGGGAATAGGAAAATTAACTGGCTAGTTATTGTAGGTGTGTGGTCAAACCTTGTGGCAAATTCGGAGTGGACTACCGAGGTTTAGTAGGGCCACACATGTGTAGCTTTAGAGTATAATTCTGCTTTTCTTATCATTTGTGTTTTTGATCTTGTACAATATTTCATTTCCAGGCTGGATGTAAAGCCGCGATAGTCTTCTTCCAATACTGCATCATGGCCAACTTTTTTTGGCTCCTGGTGGAAGGTCTCTACCTTCATACCCTCTTGGTCATCTCTTTCTTCTCGGAAAGAAAGTATTTCTGGTGGTACATCTTGATCGGATGGGGTAAGCTGCATCATTTTATCTTTTTACTGTCCAGGAAAGTTTTAGAATATCGAACATTTTGGACATTATTTAGCCAATACCACAAATTTCTGTAGTATTACCCCCCATGAATGGACATCACTTATGGACTCCTCCATGGGAACATTGTAAACTTCAGACCATCCCAAATGCAACCCCTGCTCACCCATAACCAAGATACTAGAAATAATGTCCTGTTATTTGTCAGTCTGTAGAGCGATAGTCATGACCTCAACCCCACAGTAATAACATTTACACTGTAATAGTTCAGAGGATTCTCGGAATAATGGAAACGGCTGTATTATGGTGCAATTATTGGTAAATTAATTAGTGGTGAGCCACGTGTTCACCAAATTACTGAATCAAAATGTATATTTATTCAATATATTTTAGTTTTGATTATTTTGTTTTTTTCCTCTGTTTTTTTTTGTTTTGTTATTACATTGTTGTGATAGTGTCCTTCATAGAAGGAAGAACCCAGTAGCCAAAATAAAAATAGGCTCTTTTTTATTCGGCCAGGATTCAGAAATAAGTTCTAATTAATGCATAGCTGACATTGTCCTTCGTAGAGATGAGCGTACCTTTCAAGGTTCTGTTTGGATTGGCGAACATCCCGATGTTCACCGAACATGTTCGACAGACAAACCCAAACCCCATTGACTTCAATGGGAGGCAAAACCAAACGCATAGACAACACCTTTCATGGGGGGACAAAAAGCTGCCAAAACAGCTAAAATTATGGGCAGACACCAAGAAAAGTGGCATCGATTGACCCATCAATTGCGCTATAAATAAATAATGTAAAGAAAAATTTGGCTTGGGTTCCCCTGTATTTTTGATAACCAGTCAGGCAAAACTGACAGCTGCGGGCTGCAACCCTCAGCTGTCAGTATTAGCAAGGCTAGTTATCAAAAATGAAGGGGTTCCTATTATTTAAATAGATAATTTTAAAAAATGGTGTGCGGTTAACCTTATTTTTGACAACCACCCAAGCTAAAGCAGACAGCTGAGCGCTGGTATTCTCAGGCTGGTAAGAGGCCATGGATATTGCCTGCCCCCAGCCTAAAAATAACAGCCTGCAGCCGCCCTGAAAAGGCACATCTATTAGATGCACCAATTCTGGCGCTTTGCCCGGCTCTTCCCACTTACTCTGTAGCGGTGGCAAGTGTGGTTCATATTTGTGGGGTTGATGTCACCTTTGTATTGTCAGGTGACATCAAGCCCACGGCTTAGTAATGGAGAGGCGTCTATAAGACACCCATCCATTACTAATCCTATAGTTGTATTGTAAATAAAGATACGGCCAGAATAAAGTCTTTTAATTGAAAGAATGACACAGACTCCTTTAATGAATCTAAATTAAACCATACTCACGTCATCGCCCAGTCCACTGAAGCCCTTGTCCCCTGTGGAAAAAAAAAGCAAAAAACAAAGCCCAGCAATATCTCTCACTTGTCTGATGTGCTGTTCCACGCCATAATCCATGTCTGGGGTAAACAGTTTTCAACCTTTACGACGCCAAGATGCAACCACCCAGGATGAGAACCACTGGTGAATGGGCTTCTGCGAGCGAAGCATCAGTAACCGGCGGTGACGTCATCGACTGAGGCTGCGGCATTCACAGCAAGCAAATGAACTGCGGGGACCTCAGTGAGATCACCGCTCGCACAGTGAGAAAAAGTCTCATGGTGAATGTTTTCTGAACAAGTTTGCTCATCTCTAGTTCTTAGCTCCAAACAAGTTATGTTTGTGTGATAACTCGTGGACGCCGTTATATGGGCAGTTGCCTCGGATCCCACCCGGATTATCTCAGTTTCCATGCTGAATATGTAAGAAATGAGAAGCAAAATACAGAATTTTGCTACAGATTTTCTTTCACTATATAGAAAGAAAAAAATCGGATTTTGCAAACCCCATTCACATTCATAGGATGCGTAAATTCACTTAGAATTAAGTGCGGAATTTATGTTTGAAAGGTTTTTCCCCAAAAAATCAAGTTATCTCCTGTCCTCAGAGCGGGAGGAGGGCAGCCATGGTTGGTCTCATCCATGGCTAAAATCTTGGCCTCTTTTCTGGGAAAACTGCATTCTTAAGATGTGTTCACACAGGGATTTTTTTAGTTCATGCAGATTTAAAATATTTATTTCCCAAAAAATATTCAGTTTCCTTGCTGATCACTGGAGTCATACCCACAGGAACCCCAGCGACCCCAGGATTGGGGGAAGTGTACAAGTGCAGCCTTTGCTCCTTTCATTGCCTATGTGATGGCCTGAAATAGCCGAGCGCTGCACTCGACAGTCCCATAGACAGTGAATAGAGCAGAGGCCGCACTTGTGCACCTCCACTCCTATCAGGTTGGGGGTGCAAAGCCTTGTTCTTGGGGTCGCTGTGTGTCCCAGCGATTGGGCCCCCTAGAAATGAGCAAGTAATCTCTTACACTTGATTTATTTGTTGGAATAACCCTTTACAATCTGCATAGAAAGCACTTTGTGTGGACATATTCTAATCATACTTTCCCCAGGACATGTTTGCCACCTACTAGCCAAAGTGATGAGACTTACCACGGCTGCTGTTCTCCTTCTTCTAGGACCCTGGTAGTTTTGCAGTAATTTTTCATTTGCAAGTTCTTGGAATCAGTGATCTCTTTGGTTGCTATGAATTACTCAGGGAGGTGTCTATAGGAGGTGCAGCGGTAGTAGTCACACCCCTTTGCCACATTAGACCTCGTTATTATAAACATACTCGCCATCTTTCCATGGTAAGGATCAGCCATAAGCAGATCCACATTTTGTAACCTCAGGCGCTCCCCTTTACTGAAGTCATGGCCCCCACGGAACATCTCCGTGCCACCCCCTGCCTCTTCACTTCATGGTCACCACTTTTTGGATGTAGAATCCTAGCGGAATCGCTTGTTTCCAGGAGGTTTTGTGTAGATTCTGTGTATTTGCGGACTCTTTAGGGAGTCCGGACGGTTTCCCCCTTTTTCGGGAGCCGCTGGGAAGTAGGGGAGGTCCTGGTCCTGGTACAGATTTTATTGGAGCTCCGCAGCTTCATCTTTTCTTCCTTTCTGCGCGAATCTTATTACTGGGCAATTAATTAACTAAACAGTCCTAAATATTGATTGAGGCCACAAAGTAGTGCCAAGTTAAAAGGTCACCCTGTGGTTTGAGCGCAAGGGAGAAATTGGAAGAGTTAAGTCTCATGAATAGTCTGGATTTCCAAATCAATATGTTCAATTTGTGCCGGAATGATCTCCCCCCCGGTTCTGTGACCTCCGACAAATTACCCCTGGCACTAAATCAATAGATATAACAGTATTTTTCTCCAAGTGAATTTCTCGTTGATCACCTGAACATATTTCTTTCCTTCCGTAGGAGCCCCGACCGTATTCATCACCGCCTGGACGTTCACCAGGATATATTATGATGACAGTGGGTAAGAAAAGCCGAAATGTACTGATGAGGTATGACTTAGAGGGCACCGGTCACCAGGTCTATAAATGAGACGATTCCACCACCTAAATCGAGCCCAAAAATTACCAATCGGACCTCAGAAGCCAGCTACTTCCTGTAGATGAAAATTCTGTAAAATCCAAAATTTCTGTAAAAAAAAACAAACAATTGGACTTTTGGAGACTTGGAACTCTCATTGTATTCTGGCGACTGGTTCCCATTAAATGGGTTAATCTGGACTACAAAATCTTTTGAGTATTCTTCTTGGAAGGTCTCACTCTGCAGCCTCGGTGATCGGCTTAGCCATTACCAAAAATACGGTGCTGAGCCTATACGGCGGTGTATACGATAAAGGGCTGCATGGCGCTGCGGCTGCTGATAGGTGGGAGTGCAACAAACTGAACACACTATGCTGGCTGTATACTCTACACACAAACTCTGGATTTGGAGAGAGAAAAGAGAGAATTGTGACCAGTAAAATGCATCAAATGAGAGATTGGGTCTGCGGGATAGATGTGTGTTCTTTATAATACTTATTGGTAAAGGACGTATTCAATTATGCAGATTTATTATTGGAGGTTTTTTAGTATATGGCTGTAAAGGCTGTGTTCTTGTACGCAGTGTTTAACTGTATAGGCTGTGTTCACATATGAAGTTTTTAGTTTGGTGTGTTCTTCACAATATTTGGCTGGAAAGGATGTGTTCTTGTACACACTTTTTGGTATTGTGTGCTCTTCATAATATAATGTTTCACTGAAAATGTTGTGTTATTGTGTGCAGTGTTTAGTTGTGTGTTCTTTATAGTATTTCACTGTAAAGGCTGTGTTCACGTATGATGTTTTTAGTTTTCTGTGTTCTTCACAATATTTAGCTTTAATGGCTGTGTTCACTCATGGAGTTTTGGCTGCAGGTTTTCTTTGCTTTTTTTCCATATTTGGCTGTAAAACCTGTGTTCTTGTGTATATTTTTTAGTTTTGTATGCTCTTCATAATATTTGGCTCTAAAGGCTGTGTTCTTGTATGCATTTTTTTAGTTGTGTGTTCTTTTTAGTATTAGACTATAAAGGCTGTGTTCACATATGCAGTTTTTAGTTTTGTGTGTTCTTCACAATATTTGGACGTAAAGACTGTGTTCTTGGGTACTCTTTTTGGTTTTGTGTGCTTTTCATAATAATGAACTGTAAAGGCTGTGTTCTTGTATACACTTGTAAGTTGTGTATTCTTTATAGTATTTCACTGTAAAGGTTGTGTTCACGTATGCAGTTTTTAGTTTTGTGTGTTCCTCACAATATTTAACTGTAAAGGCTTGTTCACTCATGGAGTTTTGGCTGTAGTTTTTAGTTGTGTGTGTTATTCATAATATTTCTGTGTAAAGGATATACGGTATTCTTGTCTGCAGTTTTTAATTTTGTGGTTACTCCCAAATATTTCCCTACACAGGCTGTGTTCAGCTTTTAGTTGTGTTGTGTGTTCTTTATAGTATTTCACTGTAAAGGCTGTGTTCACGTATGCAGTGTTTAGTTTTCTGTGCTCTTCACAATATTTAACTGTAAAGGCTGTGTTCACTCATATAGTTTTGACTGCAGTTTTTTTTTTTTTTTTTGCTTTTTTACATATTTGAGTGCAAAGACTGTGTTCACTTGTCACAATTTTCTTGTAGTTTCATCATGCCGTGACAATTCTACTCTTTATACCAGGGATTTTATCAGCGCTGATCTTTTTGCTTTTTTTTTTTTTACAGGTGTTGGGACACCATTGAATCCCCGATATGGTGGTGGATCATCCGAGGTCCCATATTGGTCTCCATTTCGGTAAAGTATTTTACATTGCTTCTATTAATCTATTATAAAATACATTGTGATTAACTCTTTATACATGATAAATGGTATGAATTCAGGCTTATGGTGCGAAGCCTAAACAGTAGCAGTGCCATATGGAGGATCTGCCGTGCCTGTCCGGTGATGGTGCCCGCCGCAGTGCAGCAGCCCTGCCTTCTGCTATTGTCAGGGGTTCCATTGGTCAGACCTCCACCAGTCAAATATTGATGACCTTCCAAAGTCCCAAGACCCCATTAAGGTCCAATTACCATAATATTTCTTAAATTTAAAAAAAATGCCTATGATAGTGCCCATGAATTTTTTTTTTAAATACCTTCTTTCCACATGCCCCCATGACAACACTTCCCGTCCCTGTGCTCAGGCAGTTCAGTGTTATCATAGTATCACTGAATCTTGTGTCCTGTGCAAGAAAAATCATCAAAGCTGATTGGTTGATCTGAGCTTCTGTCTATGACCCAGAAGTGTTGTCTTAGGATTACATTAAGTGTTGTGGGTCTAGTAGACAAATATATTATGTCGAGAGGGAAACTGTAATAAATTTAATAGTTTGCCAAAATGTGCTGCAATGGGATCCAGAAAGTTGCAGTTTCTCGTTTAGTGCAGGGATCCATAGCAGTAAAGTTTCTCCATTGGCTTTTATTACCAAGGAGCCGTCACATGACTCGGAACACTGTGAACTGAATGGATACATTGTATCATGTCTGAGGGGCGGAGCATAACCCAGCGAGGATCTCATTGTGCCATGCTCCGCCCCTCGGAGGCTGCATCAGACATAATACAATGTATCCGTTTTCCTGAATTGTTTCTTTAAAAAAAAATTAAAAATTAAAAACTAGAGTCAACAGTCCTCGAGTCGTCCTCTGCGGTCAGAAAAACCAACATGGCCGGGCTTCTAAAGGGGTCAACCTGCTGGATTTGCCTCTTTAAGGGGTCTGGGAAAAATCAGGGGTTGATGTCATGTAACAAAATTATTGTTATCTAATTTGTCCATAAATATAGAGGAAACAGCTTAGAAAAATCTAGGAAAAAACAAATTCACAAATTTCAAAATCGTGTCTTTTATTGGAACACATGTGTATATAGAAAAAAAACAATATTTAATTTGCATTTTTTTAATTATTTTTTATTATTATTTGATTTATTTTTATTTGACCAAACATTCCAATTTTCTTTACTATAAACTTTTTGGGGTTTTTTTTTAGAACCAAATTTCTAACTTTTCATTTTTTTTCTTTTGTTTTACATTTTTTCTCAGGTAATGGGTCTAACTTTTAATAATTATCGCCCTGGTACATTGTATTGCCTGTGACCTGTTCTTGACTTCTCGTTGTTTCATTGCTTCAGTTTGTCTAATTGTGGTAACTCCTGATTAACGGTTTTCGCTAAATGCCGACCTCTAGCCGCCATGTCGTCTGCCCGCTGTCCGAGGCTGCTGCGTTTCGCATAGCTGTGTTCTATGGGCTTGACATCATCATACTTGCGATGTATGACACAAAGTCCCAAGCAGGTTGATGTCAGGCCCAAGATGGCTGCCATCCTATCCCGCTATACAAACACGAATACATTCCGTCGGAGAAGACAGGTTACTGACGAGCCGCTCGCATCATTTTACTGCACTGCTTATGGTTTTTGGGGTTCTTTTTAATTTTTTTTTTAGATATTTTTGTGGATTTGTGTGGGAGTAATCTGTCTATTTTTTTATTTTTTTTAGGTCAATTTTATTCTTTTCATCTGCATCATCCGGATTTTGGTTCAAAAATTACATTCGCCCGATGTAGGAAGAAATGAAAACAGCCAATACACGTAGGTTTCTCTCGTGTGCTCTCCTTTATTGTACGTCTGGTAGACAAAACGCGTCGGCGCTGTCCGCTCGGTTCAGGATTTAGAAAGTCTTTAAAGTTATAAAAAGGTTTTTTTTTAAGGAAATAGCGCCACTTTGTCTGTGGGCCATGACTGGTATTACAGCTTGACCTCATCCACCTAGGACGCAGCTCACAAATAAAAGTGTCATTGCTCCTGGAGAAAAGACGAAAGCAGACCCCTTTCTGTAATGTTTAGGACCTTCCATACAGAGGCCCCCTGATTAGCGGATGGGGGGGGGGGTTGGAACAAGTCTTTTACCTCTCCTTGAGCAGTTAGAGTTGCCACTTATTAAGGGGTCTTAAATTACGAAGTTATCGGATTTATCATTGATCTTCTAAACATTGCTGGACGTTCTGCTGAGAGAGGGGAAGGAAGAGCTGCTTCATTTTAAGAGCTGCTGCTTCACTTCATTTATCAGGACACAACATCAAGCAACTAAATAAAAATCTTTTTAGCAGCAAAACTGGAGAAAACAAAGGGGGCTACGAGGACCCAAAAGATGAGATAATACAAGGAGGATCTCCCCCCCAAAAAGAAGCGATACCCTATCCATAGCGACCCCCAGTGATCCTGCCATCAGGGCTCTTCAGCCTCCATTCATTTTCTATAGCACTGTCTTAGAAAGCAATGAATGGACTCGAAACTAAGCATGCCCACCTCCGCAGAGCCCCTTTATTGAGGTTCCCAAGCACCGTTTTTTGCAGAAGGACCCCCGCGATCTGAAAGTTATTCCTTACCCTATGTATAGAGTATAACTTATTGTTTTTTTGGAATAACCCTTTAAGCTAAAGCCTAATAGCTGATCAGGGATAGACTAATAATAATTAGATATAAGAGCAGTAGGACTTGTTAGGATGATGGACATCAGTTTGGTGTCCCCTATTGGACGGACTGTAGTCATTGCGTAACCTTTAAAGTGCAACCGTCGGGTAAAAAAATAATAAAATAGTATTAGAATAAGAAACTTTGGATTCTCGCTTTATCACAAAACTCTGCTTCTTACTCTGCCTGGACTGAACTTCCCACCTCAAGTTTCTCAGTTCACAGGTAGATATGGCAATTGGCTCTTCAGAGAGGAAGAAGACTAGCACTCTATGGCGCCCCCTGTTAGAATCAGCGATCCTACACGTCATTATCGACCCTTTAACGAGCCTTGCAGTATGACTTAGCCAAATCAGAATCTCATATTGCAGACACAGTGTTTCGGGGTATTGCCCCTCGTCAGTACAAAGTCATCAGTTGTCATACTTTGCGCTGATGAGGGGCAATACCCTGAAACACTGTGTCTGCAAATTGAGATTCTTTTTTGGTTTTTATCCTAAGTCATATTTCAAGACTCGTTAAAGGGTCGTGTCATGATTCTCAATGGCGAGAGAACATAGCCCAGCATATATGAGAACTAGCTCTTGGAAGATGGAAACTATACTGACCATGAACTAAACCTGCCGCACAACTAGAAGTGGCCGGGTAGCATGCCTACGTTTTTTTATCCCTAGATGCCCAGCGCCAGCCGGAGAACTACCTAATCCTAGCAGAGGAAAAGACAGTCCTGGCTCACCTCTAGAGAAATTTTCCCAAAAGGCAGACAGAGGCCCCCACATATATTGGCGGTGATTTTAGATGAAATGACAAACGTAGTATGAAAATAGGTTTAGCAAAAATCGAGGTCCGCTTACTAGATAGCAAGAAGACAGAAAGGGCACTTTCATGGTCAGCAGAAAACCCTATCAAAACACCATCCAGAAATTACTTTAAGACTCTAGCATTAACTCATAACACCAGAGTGGCAATTTCCGCTCACAAGAGCTTTCCAGACACAGTAACGAAACAGCAGCTGTGAACAGGAACAAAATGCAAAAACACACAAGGACAAAAGTCCAACTTAGCTGGGAGTTGTCTAGTAGCAGGAACATGCACAGAAAGGCTTCTGATTACATTGTTGACCGGCATGAAACTGACAGAGGAGCAAGGTTATATAGCGACTCCCACATCCTGATAGGAGCAGGTGAACAGAGGGGATGATGCACACAAGTACAATTCCACAAGTGGCCACCGGGGGAGCCCAGAATCCAATTTCACAACAGGGTCGATAATGAGTAGTAGAATCGCTGCTTCCAACAGGGGGCGCTATACAGTTCTTGTCCTCTTCCTCTCTGAAGAGACATTTTGCATATTTAATTTCCCAGAAGAGCATGCAAGGCATTTAAGTCTCCTCATACTAGCATGTCAGACCTGGCATGTCACTCTCCACAAGGAAAAAAGTTACCTTTAGATCTCAATTCACAGGTAACATCTGTCTTCAATGAATACAGACTTTCCCATTACTGAGATAGGACATGACAGTTGGTGCCCATAAAGTTCTATGGAGAACTTGCAGCAAATTGTCTGTTTCTGCCTCTAGCTCCTCCTCTCTCCATAGAACTTCATAAGCACCAACTGTCCTCTCCTATCTCAGTAATGTAACATTCCGTCTTTACTGAATACAGATTTTACCGACAGATTGAGAATTTTGAGAGTGAAAAGGAGGAGAAAGAAGCAGATGTTATTTGAAAGATATATCACATTTCTTCTTTTTCTATGTATAATTGATTTATGAAATACAAATGAAATCGAATGTCATTGTTTATGAGCCTTACATCATACAGTAATTTGGAATATTACTAGAGTTTACTCCAAAAGGAGAAGACATCCAATTTTGGGTTCTTGGCCCTCGCCAGTGGGAAGGTACTAAGAAGGCCTTTGAGGGTAATGTTACTCCTCGTGGAGACTCGCAGGCCAGGGAGGGCACCATGGGAAAAGAGATATGCAAATTAGGAGGCAGTTATACTTTAATCAGGAGGAGAGTTAATTTGCATATCTTTTTTTCCCAGAGAGCATTGCTTGGCCTTTAAGTCTCCATGAGGGGAACCAGGACCCCCAGAGACCTACAGACGTTTGTACAAACTCCCTAGACTTGTAAATGTCTCTGTTTGTAGAATTGTCCGGGCAGAACTTTCCTCCAAGAAATGTCTCATGTTCGGCTGACTTTGAACATAAATGTTGCTCTTTCGGAGCCCAGTCCTGGCGCGCGCTTACGAGATGTTCTTCCTAATTAAGACAAATTCCATCTGATGCGCCTCTCTGTGTCTGCTGTGTGGAGAGCTTGTTTATTGGGGCAGAAGTTCTCCCGGCAGGCATCGTTCCAGCGGCATTTCGTGCCGAGCGGCTGTAACTCAACCATGCGATGGCTCCTTTGTGCTGGCCGAGAATGTTTACCAGGAAAATACTTGTCAAATTTATTCTCATTAACTCTTGTTACTGCTAATGAGCGGCGTTTTGTTCTCTGTTGTCACTCCGTTTCCAGGAGGGTTATCAATAAATAATAAAAACATTGCGTTATTGTGGTCTGCGAATGTGGCGGAGCTTCCTGCCGCGCCGTGGAGCCGAGAAACAAATCGTGACAATATGTTAGTCGGTAAATACAATAGAACATTGTATCATTAACACTGAGGAGATGTGGAAGGATCAGACAGAACATTAAAACCACAGGCAGGTGAAGTCACGAGTCCAAATTGTGCTGACTGGATCAGAACATCTCCGAAAGTTCACAGGATACCGAAATGGCAGGTCTTGTGGGGTGTTCCCCATATATGGCAGGTCTTTTGCGGTGTTTCCCACATACGGAAGGTCTTCGGGGGGTTCCCATTGTACAGCGGGTCTTGGGTGTTCCCAGTATACGGCAGGTCTTGTGGGGTGTTCCCGGCATACGGCAGGTCTTGTGCGGTATTCCCAGTATACAGCAGGTGTTGTGGGATGTTCCCAGTATACAGCAGGTGTTGTGGGATGTTCCCAGTATACAGCAGGTGTTGTGGGATGTTCCCAGTATACAGCAGGTGTTGTGGGGTGTTCCCAGTATGCGGCAGGTGTTGTGGGGTGTTCCCAGTATACAGCAGGTGTTGTGGGGTGTTCCCAGTATGCGGCAGGTCTTGGGGGTGTTCCCCATATACGGCAGGTCTTTTGAGGTGTTTCCCGCATACGGCAGGTCTTGGGGGTGTTCCCAGTATACAGTGGGTCTTGTGGAGTGGTCCCACTATACTGCAGTTCTTCTTGGGTGTTCCTAGTATACTGCAGGTCTTGTGAGGTGTTCCCAGTATACGGCAGGCCTTGTGGGATATTTACGGTATACGGCAGGTCTTGTGGGGTGTTCCCAGTATACAGCAGGTCTTGTAGGGTGTTCCCGGTATACGGCGGGTCTTGTGAGGTGTTCCCGGTATATGGCAGGTCTTGTGAGATGTTCCCGGTATACGGCAGGTCTTGTGGGGTGTTCCTGGTATATGGCAGGTTTTGTTGGGTGTTCCCAGTATACGGCAGGTCTTGTGGGGTGTTCCCAGTATACGGCAGGTCTTGTGGGGTGTTCCCAGTATACAGCAGGTCTTGTGGGGTGTTTCCAGTATATGGCAGGTCTTGTGGGGTGTTCCCAGTATACGGCAGGTCTTGTGGGGTTTTCCCAGTATACGGCAGGTTTTGTGGGGTGTTCCCAGTATACAGCGGGTCTTGTGGGGTGTTCCCAGTATACGGCGGGTCTTGTGGGGTGTTCCCAGTATACGGCAGGTCTTGTGGGGTGTTCCCAGTATACAGCAGGTTTTGTGGGGAGTTTCCTGCAGAACATCACAATCATGAAAACAGGAGTTATCCCTAGACAGTATCTAAACTTGGCGGAATCTATCAGTTTTATACAACTTTTTGCGTTAAAAAAGTGCAGAAATTGTCAAATTGAAGCCAAATTGTAAGTTTGATATCCACTGCAGGAAAGGGTTAAAAAGTGTCCCCGGTGTATCCAGTCTGTACCAGTGAGGTGTTTATTTGTGGCCTCCAAACCACAATGAATCCAGTGCGAGGATGAGACACAAAGTATCAGCGCAGGAAATCCGAGCGTCACATCGTGCATCCCCTTATAATAACACTGAGAATCTCTTCCGTTCTCTTTATCTCCAGAGATTCATCAGATTAGGAGAAACTAAACATCAGGAATAAAACATCTCGGCGTCCGGGATTTCTCTCTGATATTTTCTGTCTATGAATTAACCGACTTTTCCAGGATTAGAGTAAAAGGGTCTGCTTTTACTCCAGAAGTATCACCACCCTCGTCTGTAGGCCATTGTGGTATTGCATTTCATCACATAAACGGAGCTGCAGTACCAGACATGGCCACGGCCAAGAGTGGCACTGTATCTTCAACAAAAATACTTAAAAATTATGGTCAGCCCTTTCAATTAAATTATGAAATTTGAGAAACTAGGAAGCTGAGATATTAGGTGCGGTTTGTAGTCTAATTTGCTGTTTTCTGCTTTTTCTCTGACACAATGTATTTACCTTTAATCCCTATATCTCATTCCTAAATATCTTGACTTACAGACTCCCTGGAAGCTGACATATGGAGTGTTGTTGGCGGGGTATTGAACTCTGTGGGGTATTCGTGATCTTTTCTTCATATTAAAATGTCTAAGTATAACCAGCAAGGAAATTTGTGATTGTGATCTGTAGGAATGAGAGTGATTATTAGGCCGGCGGCGTCACACTACCGTAGAATACGAGAAAACATCGCAGAGCACTCGGCCCAGTGTTAATCTATGGGGCGGCTCACATCAGCGTTTATGTTCTCAGGTGTATTCGGCGTGTGTGTAACCGAGACTCGGCCGAGACTCGCCAATGCACCGGTGTCCTTAGAAAAGCCGGCAATTCATGTGCCACATACAGTAAAATCAGAGTGACAGGTTAGAACAGAATAGATATATACACATAGAGTATATAGATGTCAGTGACACACACATATACAGTATATAGGTATATTTATCACATACATAGATAGAAGAAAAGCCACAGCTGTAGCCGACAGGATAGAAGAGATGGATTACATACAGTAAATACACATAGAATAGGTAGATATAGATGTCAGTGACAGATACAATTAGTACAATGTGTGCAAATTACTGGACATGTATTTAATTAACCCCTTCTAGACGTAGCCCTTTTTGGTTTTTGCGCTTTTGCGTTTTCGTTTTTCGCTCCCCTCCTTCCCAGAGCCATAACTTTTTTATTTTTCCGTCAATATGGTCATGTGAGGGTTTATTTTTTGTAGGACGAGTTGTACTTTTGAATGACACCATTGGTTTTACCATGTCTTGAAAACAGGAAAAAATTCCAAGTATGGTGAAATTGCAAACAAAGTGCAATCACCCACTTGTTTTTTGTTTGGCTTTTTTGCTAGGTTCACTAAATGCTAAAACTGACCTGAAATTATGATTCTCCACATCATTACGAGTTCATAGACACCTAACATGACTAGGTTATTTTTTATCTAAGTGGTGAAAAAAAATTCCAAACTTTGCTTAAAAAAAAAAATAGCGCAATTTTCCGATACCCGTAGCGTTTCCATTTTTCATGATCTGGGGTCAGGTGAGGCCTTATTTTTTATATGCCAAGCTGACGTTTTTAATAATACCACTTTTGCGCAGATATGTTCTTTTGATCGCTCATTGTTGCATTTTAATGCAATGTTGCAGTGACCAAAAAAACATAATTCTGGCGTTTTCAATTTTTTTCTCGCTATGCCGTTTAGCGATCAGGTTAATCCCTTTTTTTATTGATAGATCGGGCGATTCTGAACATGGCGATACCAAATGTGTAGGTTTGATTTTTTTTTATTGTTTTATTTTGAATGGGGCGAAAGGGGGGTGATTTAAACTTTTATATTTTTTTTATTTTTTTCATATTTTTTAAAACATTTTTTTTTTACTTTTGGCATGCTTCAATAGCCTTCATGGGAGGCTAGAAGCTGGCATAGCCTGATCGTCTCTGCTACATAGGAGCGATCCTCAGATCGCTCCTATGTAGCTGAATTCCTGCATTGCTATGAGCGCCGACCACAGGGTGGCGCTCACAGCAATCTGGCATCAACAACCATAGAGGTCTTCAATAGACCTCTGGTTGTCATGCTGACACATCGCTGACCCCCTATCATGTGACGGGGGTCAGCGATGCGCGCATATCCGGCCTGATGGCCGGAAGCGATAGTTAAATGCCGCTGTCAGCATTTGACAGTGGCATTTAACTAGTTAATAGCGGCGGGTGGATCGCAATTCCACTTGCCGCTATTGCGCGCACATGTCAGCTGTTCAAACCACATCAAAGGGGGAGACACGACATGCACTGTACTAGTATGGCGCGTGTCGTGAAGGGGTTAATGAAAGACTATTTTTTGAAAAAAATGGCTTGGGCTCCCATGTAATTTTTTTAACCAGCAGAGGGAAAGCTGACCACTGGCGGCTGATGTTTATAGCCTGGGAAGGGGGTAATACCCATGGCGCTTCCTAGGCTATTAATATCAGCTCACAGCTGTATACTTACTTATAGCCTTTACTGGCTATTAAAGGGAACCTGTCACCCCCAAAATCGAAGGTGAGCTTAGCCTACTGGCATCAGGGGCTTATCTACAGCATTCTGTAATGCATTCTGTAATGCTGTAGATAAGCCCCCGATGTATCTTGAACGATGACAAAAAGAGGTTAGATTATACTCACCCAGGGGCGGTCCCGCTGCGGTCCGGTCCGATGGGCATCGCGGTCTGGTCCGGGGCCTCCCATCTTCTTACAATGACGTCCTCTTCTTGTCTTCATGCTGCGGCTCCGGTGCAGGCGTACTTATATTCCATGTTGAGGGCAGAGCAAAGTACTGCAGTGCGCAGGCGCTGGGCCTCTCTGACCTTTCCCGGTGCCTGCGCACTGCAGTACTTTGCTCTGCCCTCAACAGGGAGGATAAAGTACGCCTGCGCCGGAGCCGCGGCGTGAAGACCAGAAGAGGACATCATCGTCAGAAGATGGGAGGCCCCGGACCGGACCGCGACGCCCATCGTAACGGGACTGCCCCTGGCTGAGTATAATCTAACCTCTTTTTCTCATCTTTCAGGATACATCGGGGGCTTATCCACAGCATTACAGAATGCATTACAGAATGCTGTAGCTGAGCCCCTGATGCTGGTGGGCTTATCTCAACTTTGATTTTGGGGGTGACAGGTTCCCTATAAAATGGGGGAACCTAAAAAAAAATTGCGCAGGGTCCTCCTACAGTTAATAACCACAGATTTGCGCCAAGGTTAAACATTTTAGTATTAAATTATTGCCCTTAACATGCAGTTACCCCATCATAGTTACGGATGTGTAGGAAGCTTTGGTCTGGACTGTTGTTTGCAGGGTATCTTGTGGAATCCGTCTTGGCAATCAGTTCTTTGCCAATTAACCTGGAAATGTAAGATTGACTGCAGTTAACATCCGTGGCCACATACAGTCAAGGCCGAAAGTGTTGCCACCCTTGAAATTGTTCCAGAAAATTAAGTATTTTTCCCAGAAAATTCTTGGCACCATTTCAAAATTGTGGGTTAACAACTTTGTTTCAAGTATCGGATGCTCGTTCAAACTCACCTGTGGCAAGTAATAGGTGTGGGCAATATGAAAATCACGTGAAACCAGATAAAAAGGGGAGAAGTTGACTCAATCTTTGCATTGTGTGTCTCTGTGTGCCACACTAAGCATGGAGAACTGAAAAAGGAGAAGAGAACGGTCTGAGGACTTCAAAACCAAAATTGTTGAACAATATCAACAATCTCAAGGTTCAAATTCATTTGCAGAGATCTTGATGTTCTTTTTTTCACTGTGAGCAATATAATCAAGACATTTACAACCCATGGCACTGTAGGTAATCTCCCTGGACGTGGACGGCAGAGAAAAACCGCTGAAAGGTTGCAACGCAGGATAGTCCATATGGTGGATAAGCCGCCCCAGTCAAGATCCAAAGAAATTCAAGCTGTCCTGCAGTCTCAGGGTGCTTCAGTGTCAGAGTGAGCTATCTTTTGACCTGTGAATTAAATGAAACGCTATGGCAGGAGACCCAGGAGAAACCCACTGCTGACACAGAGACATAAAAAACCTACACTACAATTTGCCAAAATGTACGCGAGTAAGGCAAAATCCTTCTAGGACAGTTTCTTGTTGACAGATGAGACCAAGATAGAGCTTTTTGGTAAAGTACATTATTCTACTGTTTACCGAAAACAGAATGAGAAAAGAACACAGTACCTACAGTCAAATATGGTGGAGGTTCACCGTTTTTTTGGTTGTTTTGCTGCCTCTGCCACTGGGTGCCTTGACTGTGTGCAAAGCATCATAAAATCTCAATATTACCAAAGGATTTTGGGTCGCAATGTGGTGCCCAGTGTCAGAAAGCTGGGTTTGAGTCCTATGTGATGGGTCTTTCAGCAGGACAATGACCCCAAACATACTTCAAGAAGCCCCCAGAAATGGATAGAAACTAAGCGCAGGAGAGTCCTGAAGTTACAGCAATGAGTCCGGATCTAAATCCCATTGATCCCCTGTGGAGAGATCCTAAAATTGCTGTTGGGAGATGTCGCCTTCACATATGAGAGACCGGAGCAGTTTACAAAAGAAGAGTCCAACTTTCCAGCTGAGAGGTGTAAGAAGCTCGTGATGGTTATAGGAAGCGATTGATTACAGTTATTTATTCAATAGGGTGCAACTAAATATTAAGTTGAGGGCGCCAATAATTTTGTCCGGCCCATTTTGGGGTTTTTGTGTGAAATTATGTCCAATTTGCCTTTTGTCTCAGTTTTTTTTTGTGTTGTTCCAATAAACACAGGAAATAAATATTACTTAAACAGGAGAAATACGGAGTATAATGGTTAAAAGACTATTTTTTATTAAAGGACATAAGTTGTAAGAATATAAATAAAGAAAACAGACAGATGTAACAAACAAAAGTCATCTCCAAAACTGTAATATTCGCACACCATAAATAGGGGTAGAGTCAAGAGAGATTTTGATTGTGCTGACCACTGGAAAATCACATAATGGATAAGTAAGTAAATTAATGTCCCCAACGTTTCAATAGCATGCATAATGCGATGCCACAACTGGCCAGAATAGATATACACATATTATCAATACATTTTACTCTGTATTTAGAGTGGACACAATTTAATTATCAGATGATTCCATCCTCAACGCGCATTTCATTTGTGTGTAACAAAACATAAGGAATCGCAATGATTTTCAAGGAGAAATACTTAATTTTTGCCAACAATTTCAGCCATGACTGCATATCTTACATACAGGAAAGCTGAGCTATAAGGTACTGTTTGTTCACTCAGATTTATAGTGCCTTGCAAAAGTATTCGGCCCCCTGGGACTTTTCAACCTTTTCCCACATATCATGATTCAAACATAAAAATACCAAATGTACATTTTTGGTGAAGAATCAACAACAAGTGGAACACAATTGTGAAGCCGAACAAAATTTATTGGTTATTTTAAATTTTTGTGGAAAATCAAAAACTGAAAAGTGGAATATTATTCGGCCCCTGTAACTTAATACTTTGTTGCGCCACCTTTTGCTGCGATTACAAGTCTCTTGGGGTTTGTCTCTATCAGTTTTGTACATCGAGAGACTGAAATTCTCACCCATTCTTCCTTGGCAAACAGCTCGAGCTCAGTGAGGTTGATGGAGATCGTTTGTGAACAGCAGTTTTCAGCTCTTTCCACAGATTCTCCATTGGATTGAGGTCTGGACTATGACTTGGCCATTCTAACACCTGGATACGTTTATTTGTGAACCATTCCATTGTAGATTTTGCTTTATGTTTCATTGTCTTGTTGGAAGACAAATCTCCGTCCCAGTCTCAGGTCTTTTGCAGACTCCAACAGGTTTTCTTCAAGAATGGTCCTGTATTTGTCTCCATCCATCTTCCCATCAATTTTAACCATCTTCCCTGTCCCTGCTGAAGAAAAGCAGGCCCAAACCATGATGCTGCCACCACCATGTTTGACAGTGGGGATGGTGTGTTCAGGGTGATGAGCTGTGTTATCTGTGTACATATCGTTTGGTATTGTTGCCAAAAAGTTTGATTTTGGTTTCATCTGACCAGAGCACCTTCTTCCACATGTTTGGTGTCTCCCAGGTGGCTTGTTGCAAACTTTAAACAACACTTTTTATGGATATCTTTGAGAAATGGCTTTCTTCTTGCCACTCTTCCATAAAGGCCAGATATGTGCAGTCTACGACTGATTGTTGTCCTATGGACAGACTGTCCCACCTCAGCTGTAGATCTCTGCAGTTCATCCGGAGGGATCATGGGCCTCTTGGCTGCATCTCTGATCAGTCTTCTCCTTATTTGAGATGAAAGTTTAGAGGGACGGCCGGGTCTTGGTAGATCTGCAGTGGTATGATGCTCCTTCCACTTCAATATGATCGCTTGCACAGTGCTCCTTGGGATGTTTAAAGTTTTGGAAATCATTTTGTATCCAAATCCGGCTTTAATCTTCTCCACAACAGTATCACGGACCTGCCTGTTGTGTTCCTTGGTCTTCATGATGCTCTCTGTGCTTCAAACAGAACCCTGAGACGATCACAGAGCAGGTGCATTTATACGGAGACTTGATTACACACAGGTGGATTATATTTATCATCATTAGACATTTAGGACAACATTGGATCATTCAGAGATCCACAATGAACTTCTGCACTGAAAGTAAAGGGGCCGAATAATATTGCACGCCCCACTTTTCAGTTTTTGATTTTCAACAAAAATGTAAAATAACCAATAAATTTCATTGAACTTCACAATTGTGTTCCACTTGTTGTTGATTCTTCACCAAAAATTTACATTTGGTATCTTTATGTTTAAAGCCTGATATGTGGGAAAAGGTTGGAAAGTTCCAGGGAGCCGAATACTTTCACAAGGCACTATACATGGTTGTTTTTTTTCTGATTGAGAACTAAATAGCCCAATTATGCTTGAATTGGCCTAGTATTCCCTTCTTCCACAAGATTTGATCACTAGAGTCCAGGACGCTGACATATAAGGTGCTGTTTCCAGGGTGTTAGTTGTTCCTGTGTCTAGGTGTATGAAAATGCGGTCACTAGTCATTTTTTTCATTGCTTTTTGAAAATCAATTTATATACAGTGCCGAGGAGTCGCATCGGGAGCCTTAGGGCAATTCTGCCCTAAGGGTACGTTCACACAGGACTTTTTTGCTGCTTTTTTTTGCTGCTTTTTTTTGCTGCTTTTTTTAATGCTAATTTTCAGCTGCTTTTTACAGTACCAGTAAAGCCTATGAGATTTCAGAAATCTCATGCACACACGTTGGTTTTTTGTTTGATCATTTTTTTCTGCTTTGCTGCTTTTTTTGGACATAGGGCATGTCACTTCTTTCAGCGTTTTTGCTGCGTTTTTGCAGCGTTTTTTCACCCATTGACTTGAATGGGTGATGAAAAAAACGCTGCAAAAACGCTGAAAAAACGCATGTAGCATTATTTGCTGCGTTTTTTGTGCAGAAAATCATGGCCAGCAGGAAGGGATCTCACAGCCAAGAATTTAGGGGTGTGGTTAGTGAGGTGTGAGGAGCCATTGTGAGCCATTGTGAGGTGTGAAGAGCCATTGTGAGGTGTCCTGATTGTGATCTATTGTGAGGGAGTTCCTGGTAGTGAGGTGTGAAGATCTATTGTGAGCCATTGTGAGGTGTGAAGAGCCATTGTGAGGTGTCCTGATTGTGATCTATTGTGAGGGAGTTTCTGGTAGTGAGGTGTGAGGATCCATTGTGAGCCATTGTGAGGTGTGAAGAGCCATTGTGAGGTGTCCTGATTGTGATCTATTGTGAGGGAGTTCCTGGTAGTAAGGTGTGAAGAGCCATTGTGAGGTGTCCTAGCAGCTGAAAATTGGCATAAAAAAAGCAGCAAAAATCTGCAGCAAAAAAGTCCTGTGTGAACGTACCCAAAAAACGCACCAAAAACGCACCAAAAAAACGCACCTAAATTAGCATAAAAAAAAGCAGCAAAAAAAAGCAGCAAAAAAGTCCTGTGTGAACGTACCCTTAGGGCAGAATTATCTCCCCATCCCCCACCACCTGCCTTTTATACATGATAATAAACTTTATTTCATTTCTCCACTGTTATCGCAACGCAAGCAAAGCGGATTGGCATGAAAAGAAATTCAAATTTATGGCTACAGGAAGCGGCTGAGTATCAGAAAAATTGCTGCTTGCCCTTTACAGCTCGTGACATTTACCTATCAGTGGCAATGTGACGCTCGCTTGTGATATTGACAGTGGGTCGTCGTTGGCTCCTGACTGCATCAGAGCATATAATAAAGTGGTCACATCCAAAGCACAAAAGTGGTAAAAATTCAGGATCCTCACCAACGCGAAAGTGACTACAGAAAGCATCTCCGCCCACTGACTTCATGGAAATAAGCGTAATGCTTCATTTAGCCACTGGTGGCACTGCAGCCGAACAGAGCACTTACTGCTGCCTCTGCTGGTGATCGCAGGTGATCACGGACGTCTCTGTCCTCAGATTATAGCTGGGAGAAGAAGGAATTATTCACATTGGAAAAATCAGCAAGATTTATAGAACTGTCGCACAAAGGCGGATCTTATGCAAGGGGCATTTCTTGGAGGTATTGTGGACAAAGCTCTGTACTTCAGGCCGGGGCTTAAATGTCCCATAAATCAGAACTCAAGTGTCTCAACTAGTCATGAGAGTAAGTGTAAGGGGCTCATGTAATCATGAGATTAAGTGTAAGGGTCTCATCTAGTCATGGATTAAGTGTAAGGGTCTCATCTAGTCATGGATTAAGTGTAAGGGTCTCATCTAGTCATGGTTGTAAGGGGCTCATCTAGTCATGGGTGTAAGGGGCTCATCTAGTCATGGGTGTAAGGGGCTCATCTAGTCATGGGTGTAAGTGTAAGGGGCTCATCTAGTAATGGGTGTAAGGGGCTCATCTAGTCATGGGTGTAAGGGGCTCATCTAGTCATGGGTGTAAGTGTAAGGGGCTCATCTAGTCATGGTTGTAAGGGTCTCACCTAGTCATGGGTGTAAGGGGCTCATCTAGTCATGGGTGTAAGGGGCTCATCTAGTCATGGGTGTAAGAGGTTCATCTAGTCATGGATGTAAGGGTCTCACCTAGTCATGGGTGTAAGGGGCTCATCTAGTCATGGGTGTAAGGGGCTCATCTAGTCATGGGTGTAAGGGGCTCATCTAGTCATGGGTGTAAGGGGCTCATCTAGTCATGGGTGTAAGTGTAAGGGGCTCATCTAGTCATGGTTGTAAGGGTCTCACCTAGTCATGGGTGTAAGGGGCTCATCTAGTCATGGGTGTAAGGGGCTCATCTAGTCATGGGTGTAAGGGGCTCATCTAGTCATGGGTGTAAGGGGCTCATCTAGTCATGGGTGTAAGTGTAAGGGGCTCATCTAGTCATGGTTGTAAGGGTCTCACCTAGTCATGGGTGTAAGGGGCTCATCTAGTCATGGGTATAAGGGGCTCATCTAGTCATGGGTGTAAGGGGCTCATCTAGTCATGGGTGTAAGTGTAAGGGGCTCATCTAGTAATGGGTGTAAGGGTCTCACCTAGTCATGGGTGTAAGGGGCTCATCTAGTCATGGGTGTAAGTGTAAGGGTCTCATCTAGTCATGGTTGTAAGGGGCTCATCTAGTCATGGGTGTAAGGGGCTCATCTAGTCATGGGTGTAAGGGGCTCATCTAGTCATGGGTGTAAGTGTAAGGGGCTCATCTAGTCATGGTTGTAAGGGCTCATCTAATCATGGGTGTAAGGGGTTCATCTAGTCATGGGTGTAAGGGGTTCATCTAGTTATGGGAGTAAGGGGCTCATCTAGTTATGGGTGTAAGGGGCTCATCTAGTCATGGGTGTAAGGGGCTCATCTAGTCATGGGTGTAAGGGGCTCATCTAGTCATGGGTGTAAGGGGCTCATCTAGTCATGGGTGTAAGGGGTTCATCTAGTCATGGGTGTAAGGGGCTCATCTAGTCATGGGTGTAAGGGGCTCATCTAGTCATGGTTGTAAGGGGCTCATCTAGTCATGGATATAAGGGGCTCATCTAGTCATGGGTATATGGGTCTCATCTAGTCATGGGTATAAGGGGCTCATCTAGTCATGGATGTAAGGGCTCATCTAATCATGGGTGTAAGGGCTCATCTAGTCATGGGTGTAAGGGCTCATCTAGTCATGGGTATAAGGGGCTCATCTAGTCATGGGTATAAGGGGCTCATCTAGTCATGGATGTAAGGGGCTCATCTAGTCATGGTTGTAAGGGGCTCATCTAGTCATGGGTGTAAGGGGCTCATCTAGTCATGGATGTAAGGGGTTCATCTAGTCATGGGTGTAAGGGGCTCATCTAGTCATGGATATAAGGGGTTCATCTAGTCATGGGTGTAAGGGGCTCATCTAGTCATGGGTGTAAGGGGCTTATCTAGTCATGGGTGTAAGGGGCTCATCTAGTCATGGGTGTAAGAGGTTCATCTAGTCATGGGTATAAGGGGCTCATCTAGTCATGGGTGTAAGGGGCTCATCTAGTCATGGGTGTAAGGGGCTCATCTAGTCATGGGTGTAAGGGGCTCATCTAGTCATGGGTGTAAGGGGCTCATCTAGTCATGGGTGTAAGGGGCTTATCTAGTCATGGGTGTAAGAGGTTCATCTAGTCATGGGTGTAAGGGGCTCATCTAGTCATGGATATAAGGGGTTCATCTAGTCATGGGAGTAAGGGGCTCATCTAGTCATGGGTGTAAGGGGTTCATCTAGTCATGGGTGTAAGGGGCTCATCTAGTCATGGGTGTAAGGGGCTCATCTAGTCATGGGTGTAAGGGGCTCATCTAGTCATGGGTGTAAGGGCTCATCTAGTCATGGGTGTAAGGGCTCATCTAGTCATGGGTGTAATCTTTAGATGTGTCTGGAGACCGAGTCAGATGCCATTTATTCTATTTACCAGTAGGATGGTTTTAATTAGGTAAAGTCCTTTCACTCTGAGTCGTCTTGGAGCATAAAACCAATTGAAGTGCAAAGGGAGGACGTAAATCAATTTGCATTTCCCATTTAATATCTGCCGAGGACATTAACAACCGGAGTGCGGTGACGAAAGCTGCAGCGTCAGCCGGGACGAGCATCCAGAAATCAAATGTCTGAGATTGTTTAGTATAAATTACTGTAAGGGTGATTCATCTGGGAAATCATGTTCCCTTAGAAGCCTCTCCCCGCAGTGCAGCTCCTTCTCCGCAGTTCGTTTACAGCAGGTACCTCATCACGTCACTGCTGTAATAATAACCAGCTTATGCTGCGCTGCAGTGTAAAGCATGGGGAGCAGCAGACATCTGAGCCTAGAAGTAGATTTCAGGTACCTTAGACTACAGTTATATCATATCTTATACCTCTCACATCCAGAGCTGCAGCCATGTTTCTAATGTATCATCATGGCAAGCACATCCAGAGCTGTATTCACAATTCTACTGTTACTTTGTGCCTTATGCAAAAGCCACTTCCAGAGCTGCAGTAATATTTTTTACTGTTATATCATTTCTTGTACTACAGTTACTCCCAGAGCTGCATTCACAATTCTGCCGTTACTTTAATCACATCCAACTATTATCTTTCCTTGTGCTTTAGTTAAATCCAGAGCTGCATTCACAATTCTGCTGTCACATCATGTCTTCTACTTTAATGACATCCAGAGCTGCATTCACTCTTCTATTATATCATTCCTTCCATTCCATCTATTGAGTTGTGTATCTAAGCCTCACGTGTGTGATACTTCCTATACTCATCATCTGCTGTCGCTCATGGGAGCGCAGCTCCTGAGGGTCTGGAAATAATTAGAAGAGGCCTGAGTGGAAGGGCAGTAATGGCTAATTAATATCCGTGTGTCTTCCAGGAGACTGGCGAAGTCGACTCTTCTCCTAATCCCGCTGTTCGGAATCCACTACATCGTGTTCGCCTTCTTCCCGGACAATTACAAGATGGAGGTCAAGATGGTCTTTGAGCTCATTCTTGGCTCCTTCCAGGTAAAAATTAAGACATTTGCGCATTGCACTCGATGGCGAAATCGCCGAATCATTAAACATTCTGCAAGTTTGGAAGTTCTTCTCTACCCATGAGATAGGGGACAACTTCCCAATCGCTGGGGGCCCAACTGATCCTGATTATGGGGACTTTGTGTGAACGGAGCAGTGATCGATGGTGCACACCTTGGATCCATTCGCTCCTATGGGAGTGCAGAAGACCATCTGAATTCTGCTCTTGGCTATATCTGGAGGTCCCATTAAGATTCATCGGCCACTGCTCCGCTCACACAGGGGTCTTCAGATCCCCAGTTCTCGTACTTGTTGGAGGACCCATCGGTTGAACCATGAGCCATTGTGAAGTTATCCCCTATACCATGGATACGGGATTACTTCCAATCTTGACAATATTCCTTTAAGAGCTAAACCCCATCAATTCTCAGCCTTGACAATTTTATTAGACAGAAGAGAGGAAAACTTTTTCATTTGTGATGTCAATACAGTGTCACACTGTGACGGTCTTCGGTAAGGAAGGGGAGCCTCAAACTGGTTCTGGAACTATCCTTGTCCCGGGGGTACTCTTGAAGGTAGAGAGGCCTGAGTCTCCGATCTTACTATGCTCCTGTTAAATCCTAAT